>NC_089822.1:263827851-265027851 GCF_035046505.1 Tiliqua scincoides
TTCACGCTCGCCCCTCTGAGGAGACAAAATGCTCTCCGAGGAGAAGGACCTTCACGCTCGCCCCTCTGAGGAGACAAAATGCTCTCTTAGGAGAAAGACCCTCACGCTCACCCCTCTGAAGAGACAAAATGCTCTCTTAGGAGAAAGACCCTCACGCTCGCCCCTCTGAGGAGAAAAAATGCTCTCCGAGGAGAAGGACCCTCACGCTCGCCCCTCTGAAGAGACAAAATGCTCTCTTAGGAGAAAGACCCTCATGCTCGCCCCTCTGAGGAGACCAAACGCTCTCCGAGGAGAAGGACCCTCATGCTCGCCCCTCTGAGGAGGCAAAATGCTCTCCGAGGAGAAAGACCCTCACGCTCGCCCCTCTGAGGAGATAAAACGCTCTCCGAGGAGAAAGACCCTCACGCTCGCCCCTCTGAAGAGACAAAATGCTCTCTTAGGAGAAAGACCCTCACGCTCGCCCCTCTGAGGAGAAAAAATGCTCTCCGAGGAGAAGGACCCTCACGCTCGCCCCTCTGAGGAGACCAAACGCTCTCCGAGGACAAGGACCCTCATGCTCGCCCCTCTGAGGAGGCAAAATGCTCTCCGAGGAGAAAGACCCTCACGCCTGCCCTGTCTGAGGAGACAAAATGCTCTCTTAGGAGAAGGACCCTCACGCTCGCCCCTCTGAGGAGACAAAACGCTCTCCGAGGAGAAGGACCCTCACGCTCGCCCCTCTGAGGAGACAAAATGCTCTCTTAGGAGAAAGACCCTCACGCTCGCCCCTCTGAAGAGACAAAATGCTCTCTTAGGAGAAAGACCCTCACGCTCGCCCCTCTGAGGAGAAAAAATGCTCTCCGAGGAGAAGGACCCTCACGCTCGCCCCTCTGAGGAGAAAAAATGCTCTCTTAGGAGAAAGACCCTCACGCTCGCCCCTCTGAGGAGACCAAACGCTCTCCGAGGAGAAGGACCCTCATGCTCGCCCCTCTGAGGAAACAAAATGCTCTCTTAGGAGAAAGACCCTCACGCTCGCCCCTCTGAGGAGATAAAACGCTCTCCGAGGAGAAAGACCCTCACGCTCGCCCCTCTGAAGAGACAAAATGCTCTCTTAGGAGAAAGACCCTCACGCTCGCCCCTCTGAGGAGAAAAAATGCTCTCCGAGGAGAAGGACCCTCACGCTCGCCCCTCTGAGGAGACCAAACGCTCTCCGAGGACAAGGACCCTCATGCTCGCCCCTCTGAGGAGGCAAAATTCTCTCCGAGGAGAAAGACCCTCACGCCTGCCCTGTCTGAGGAGATAAAATGCTCTTTTAGGAGAAGGACCCTCACGCTCGCCCCTCTGAGGAGACAAAATGCTCTCCGAGGAGAAGGACCCTCACGCTCGCCCCTCTGAGGAGACCAAACGCTCTCCGAGGACAAGGACCCTCATGCTCGCCCCTCTGAGGAGGCAAAATGCTCTCCGAGGAGAAAGACCCTCACGCCTGCCCTGTCTGAGGAGACAAAATGCTCTCTTAGGAGAAGGACCCTCACGCTCGCCCCTCTGAGGAGACAAAACGCTCTCCGAGGAGAAGGACCCTCACGCTCGCCCCTCTGAGGAGACAAAATGCTCTCTTAGGAGAAAGACCCTCACGCTCGCCCCTCTGAAGAGACAAAATGCTCTCTTAGGAGAAAGACCCTCACGCTCGCCCCTCTGAGGAGAAAAAATGCTCTCCGAGGAGAAGGACCCTCACGCTCGCCCCTCTGAGGAGAAAAAATGCTCTCTTAGGAGAAAGACCCTCACGCTCGCCCCTCTGAGGAGACCAAACGCTCTCCGAGGAGAAGGACCCTCATGCTCGCCCCTCTGAGGAAACAAAATGCTCTCTTAGGAGAAAGACCCTCACGCTCGCCCCTCTGAGGAGATAAAACGCTCTCCGAGGAGAAAGACCCTCACGCTCGCCCCTCTGAAGAGACAAAATGCTCTCTTAGGAGAAAGACCCTCACGCTCGCCCCTCTGAGGAGAAAAAATGCTCTCCGAGGAGAAGGACCCTCACGCTCGCCCCTCTGAGGAGACCAAACGCTCTCCGAGGACAAGGACCCTCATGCTCGCCCCTCTGAGGAGGCAAAATTCTCTCCGAGGAGAAAGACCCTCACGCCTGCCCTGTCTGAGGAGATAAAATGCTCTTTTAGGAGAAGGACCCTCACGCTCGCCCCTCTGAGGAGACAAAATGCTCTCCGAGGAGAAGGACCCTCACGCTCGCCCCTCTGAGGAGACAAAATGCTCTCTTAGGAGAAAGACCCTCACGCTCGCCCCTCTGAGGAGACCAAACTCTCTCCGAGGAGAAGGACCCTCATGCTCGCCCCTCTGAGGAGGCAAAATGCTCTCCGAGGAGAAAGACCCTCACGCCTGCCCTGTCTGAGGAGATAAAATGCTCTCTTAGGAGAAGGACCCTCACGCTCGCCCCTCTGAGGAGACAAAATGCTCTCCGAGGAGAAGGACCTTCACGCTCGCCCCTCTGAGGAGACAAAATGCTCTCTTAGGAGAAAGACCCTCACGCTCACCCCTCTGAAGAGACAAAATGCTCTCTTAGGAGAAAGACCCTCACGCTCGCCCCTCTGAGGAGAAAAAATGCTCTCCGAGGAGAAGGACCCTCACGCTCACCCCTCTGAAGAGACAAAATGCTCTCTTAGGAGAAAGACCCTCATGCTCGCCCCTCTGAGGAGACCAAACGCTCTCCGAGGAGAAGGACCCTCATGCTCGCCCCTCTGAGGAGGCAAAATGCTCTCCGAGGAGAAAGACCCTCACGCTCGCCCCTCTGAGGAGATAAAACGCTCTCCGAGGAGAAAGACCCTCACGCTCGCCCCTCTGAAGAGACAAAATGCTCTCTTAGGAGAAAGACCCTCACGCTCGCCCCTCTGAGGAGAAAAAATGCTCTCCGAGGAGAAGGACCCTCACGCTCGCCCCTCTGAGGAGACCAAACGCTCTCCGAGGACAAGGACCCTCATGCTCGCCCCTCTGAGGAGGCAAAATGCTCTCCGAGGAGAAAGACCCTCACGCCTGCCCTGTCTGAGGAGACAAAATGCTCTCTTAGGAGAAGGACCCTCACGCTCGCCCCTCTGAGGAGACAAAACGCTCTCCGAGGAGAAGGACCCTCACGCTCGCCCCTCTGAGGAGACAAAATGCTCTCTTAGGAGAAAGACCCTCACGCTCGCCCCTCTGAAGAGACAAAATGCTCTCTTAGGAGAAAGACCCTCACGCTCGCCCCTCTGAGGAGAAAAAATGCTCTCCGAGGAGAAGGACCCTCACGCTCGCCCCTCTGAGGAGAAAAAATGCTCTCTTAGGAGAAAGACCCTCACGCTCGCCCCTCTAAGGAGACCAAACGCTCTCCGAGGAGAAGGACCCTCATGCTCGCCCCTCTGAGGAAACAAAATGCTCTCTTAGGAGAAAGACCCTCACGCTCGCCCCTCTGAGGAGATAAAACGCTCTCCGAGGAGAAAGACCCTCATGCTCGCCCCTCTGAAGAGACAAAATGCTCTCTTAGGAGAAAGACCCTCACGCTCGCCCCTCTGAGGAGAAAAAATGCTCTCCGAGGAGAAGGACCCTCACGCTCGCCCCTCTGAGGAGACCAAACGCTCTCCGAGGACAAGGACCCTCATGCTCGCCCCTCTGAGGAGGCAAAATGCTCTCCGAGGAGAAAGACCCTCACGCCTGCCCTGTCTGAGGAGACAAAATGCTCTCTTAGGAGAAGGACCCTCACGCTCGCCCCTCTGAGGAGACAAAACGCTCTCCGAGGAGAAGGACCCTCACGCTCGCCCCTCTGAGGAGACAAAATGCTCTCTTAGGAGAAAGACCCTCACGCTCGCCCCTCTGAAGAGACAAAATGCTCTCTTAGGAGAAAGACCCTCACGCTCGCCCCTCTGAGGAGAAAAAATGCTCTCCGAGGAGAAGGACCCTCACGCTCGCCCCTCTGAGGAGAAAAAATGCTCTCTTAGGAGAAAGACCCTCACGCTCGCCCCTCTGAGGAGACCAAACGCTCTCCGAGGAGAAGGACCCTCATGCTCGCCCCTCTGAGGAAACAAAATGCTCTCTTAGGAGAAAGACCCTCACGCTCGCCCCTCTGAAGAGACAAAATGCTCTCTTAGGAGAAAGACCCTCACGCTCGCCCCTCTGAGGAGAAAAAATGCTCTCCGAGGAGAAGGACCCTCATGCTCGCCCCTCTGAGGAGAAAAAATGCTCTCTTAGGAGAGACCCTCATGCTCGCCCCTCTGAGGAGACCAAACGCTCTCCGAGGAGAAGGACCCTCATGCTCGCCCCTCTGAGGAAACAAAATGCTCTCTTAGGAGAAAGACCCTCACGCTCGCCCCTCTGAGGAGAAAAAATGCTCTCCGAGGAGAAGGACCCTCACGCTCGCCCCTCTGAGGAGACCAAACGCTCTCCGAGGAGAAGGACCCTCATGCTCGCCCCTCTGAGGAAACAAAATGCTCTCTTAGGAGAAAGACCCTCACGCTCGCCCCTCTGAAGAGACAAAATGCTCTCTTAGGAGAAGGACCCTCACGCTCGCCCCTCTGAGGAGACAAAATGCTCTCTTAGGAGAAGGACCCTCACGCTCGCCCCTCTGAGGAGACAAAATGCTCTCTTAGGAGAAGGACCCTCACGCTCGCCCCTCTGAGGAGAAAAAACGCTCTCTTAGGAGAAAGACCCTCACGCTCGCCCCTCTGAAGAGACAAAATGCTCTCTTAGGAGAAGGACCCTCACGCTCGCCCCTCTGAGGAGACAAAATGCTCTCTTAGGAGAAGGACCCTCACGCTCGCCCCTCTGAGGAGACAAAATGCTCTCTTAGGAGAAGGACCCTCACGCTCGCCCCTCTGAGGAGAAAAAACGCTCTCCAAGGAGAAGGACCCTCACGCTCGCCCCCTGAGGAGAAAAAACGCTCTTTGATGAGAAGGACCCTCACGCTCGCCACTCTGAGGAGACAAAACGGTCTCCCAGGAGAAGGACCCTCATGCTCGCCCCTCTGAGGAGACAAAACACTCTCTGAGGTGAAGGATCCTCACGCTTGCCCTCTCTGAGGAGACAAAATGCTCTCTTAGGAGAAGGACCCTCACACTTGCCCCTCTGAGGAGACAAAACGCTCTTTGAGGAGAAGAACCCTCACGCTTGCCCTCTCTGAGGAGACAAAATGCTCTTTGAGGAGAAGGACCCTCACGCTTGCCATCTCTGAGGAGACAAGACATTCTGAGGAGAAAAGGCAGAAATATATTATGGCCATGCCTTCAAGACGGAGAATCAGCAAGTTGTGCCTCATGAACCTTTAAGAATTCTTTGAAAAGGTCAACAGGCATGTGGATGTGGGAGAACCCGTGGACATTATATATCTGGACTTCCAGAAGATGTTTGATAGGGTCCACCACCAAAGGCTTATGAGAAACACCACAGCCAGGGAGTTATTGGGCAAGTCCTTTCATTAATTAGGAAGTAGTTGGGGACCAGGAAACAGAGTGTCAATGGGCAATTTTCACAATGGAAAGAGATGAGAGAAAGATGAAGTGGTGGCCCCAAGAACATAGGAAGAGATCTGGATCAGGGCAAAGTCCATCTAGTCCAGCTTCCTGGACCTCACAGTGGCTAACCAGATGCCTCAGGGAGCAGACAACAAGAGACCTGCATCTGGTGCCCTCCCTTGCATCTGGCATTCTGAGGTAGCCTACTTCCAAAATCAGGAGGTTGCACATACTCCATAATGGTTTGTAACCTGTGATGGGCTTTTCCTCCAGAAATTTGTCCAATTCCCTTTCAAAGGCATCTAGGCCACATGCCATCACCACATCCTGTGGCAAGGAGTTCCACAGACTGATTACACACTGGGGAAAGAAATATTTTCTTTTGTGTTCTTTTGTGGATGCGGAGAATCAGTGGGATACCGCAATCCTGGGCTATAAACTCTACAGGAGGGACAGGCAGGGGCATGTTGGAGGTGGGGTGGCCATTTATGTTAAGGAAGGGATAGAATCCAGCAAAGTAGAGATTGAAGGTGGGTCCGACTCCACCGTAGAATATCTGTGGGTTAAATTACCAGGCTTGTGCAGCGATGTAATACTGGGGTTGTGCTATCGTCCTCCAGACCAGAAATCGGATGGGGACCTTGCAATGAGGAAACAGATCAGGGAGGTGACAAGGAGGGACAGGATTGTAATCATGGGGGACTTCAATTATCCTCATATTGACTGGGTCAATTTGTGTTCTGGTCACGATAAGGAGACCGGATTTCTTGACGTGCTAAATGACTGTGGCTTAGAGCAGCTAGTCACGGAGCCCACCAGAGGACAGGTGACTCTGGATTTAATATTGTGCTGTACGCAGGACCTGGTTAGAGATGTAAATGTTACTGAGCCATTGGGGAACAGTGATCATGCTGCGATCCGTTTTGACATGCACGTTGGGGGAAGAATACCAGGCAAATCTCTAACAAAAACCCTTGACTTCCGACGGGCGGACTTCCCTCAAATGAGGAGGCTGGTTAGAAGGAGGTTGAAAGGGAGGGTAAAAAGAGTCCAATCTCTCCAGAGTGCATGGAGGCTGCTTAAAACAACAGTAATAGAGGCCCAGTAGAGGTGTATACCGAAAAGAAAGAAGGGTTCCACTAAATCCAGGAGGGTGCCCGCATGGCTAACCAGCCAAGTTAGAGAGGCTGTGAAGGGCAAGGAAGCTTCCTTCCGTAAATGGAAGTCTTTCCCTAATGAGGAGAATAAAAAGGAACATAAACTTTGGCAAAAGAAATGCAAGAAGGTGATACGGGAGGCCAAGCAAGACTATGAGGAACGCATGGCCAGCAACATTAAGGGGAATAATAAAAGCTTCTTCAAATATGTTAGAAGCAGGAAACCCGCCAGAGAAGCGGTTGGCCCTCTGGATGGTGAGGGAGGGAAAGGGGGAGATAAAAGGAGACTTAGAGATGGCAGAGAAATTAAATGAGTTCTTTGCATCTGTCTTCACGGCAGAAGACCTCGGGCAGATACCGCTGCCCAAACGGCCCCTCCTAACCGAGGAGTTAAGTCAGATAGAGGTTAAAAGAGAAGATGTTTCAGACCTCATTGATAAATTAAAGATCAATAAGTCACCGGGCCCTGATGGCATCCACCCAAGAGTTATTAAGGAATTGAAGAATGAAGTTGCAGATCTCTTGACTAAGGTATGCAACTTGTCCCTCAAAACGGCCATGGTGCCAGAAGATTGGAGGATAGCAAATGTCACGCCGATCTTTAAAAAGGAAAAGAGGGGGGATCCGGGAAACTATAGGCCGGTCAGCCTAACATCCATACCGTGTAAGATGGTGGAATACCTCATCAAAGATAGGATCTCAAAACACATAGACGAACAGGCCTTGCTGAGGGAGAGTCAGTATGGCTTCTGTAAGGGTAAGTCTTGCCTCACGAACCTTATAGAATTCTTTGAAAAGGTCAACAGGCATGTGGATGTGGGAGAACCCGTGGACATTATCTATCTGGACTTTCAGAAGGCGTTTGACACGGTCCCTCACCAAAGGCTATTGTAAAAACTCCACAGTCAGGGAATTAGAGGACAGGTCCTCTCATGGATTGAGAACTGGTTGGAGGCCAGGAAGCAGAGAGTGGGTGTCAATGGGCAATTTTCACAATGGAGAGAGGTGAAAAGTGGTGTGCCCCAAGGATCTGTCCTGGGACCGGTGCTTTTCAACCTCTTCATAAATGACCTAGAGACAGGGTTGAGCAGTGAAGTGGCTAAGTTTGCAGACGACACCAAACTTTTCCGAGTTGTGAAGACCAGAAGTGATTGTGAGGAGCTCCAGAAGAATCTCTCCAGACTGGCAGAATGGGCAGCAAAATGGCAGATGCGCTTCAATGTCAGTAAGTGTAAAGTCATGCACATTGGGGCAAAAAATCAAAACTTTAGATATAGGCTGATGGGTTCTGAGCTGTCTGTGACAGATCAGGAGAGAGATCTTGGGGGGGTGGTGGACAGGTCGATGAAAGTGTTGACCCAATGTGCGGTGGCAGTGAAGAAGGCCAATTCTATGCTTGGGATCATTAGGAAGGTTATTGAGAACAAAACGGCTAATATTATAATGCCGTTGTACAAATCGATGGTAAGGCCACACCTGGAGTATTGTGTCCAGTTCTGGTCACCGCATCTCAAAAAAGACATAGTGGAAATGGAAAAGGTGCAAAAGAGAGCGACTAAGATGATTACGGGGCTGGGGCACCTTCCTTATGAGGAAAGGCTACGGCGTTTGGGCCTCTTCAGCCTAGAAAAGAGACGCCTGAGGGGGGACATGATTGAGACATACAAAATTATGCAGGCGATGGACAGAGTGGATAGGGAGATGCTCTTTACACTCTCACATAATACCAGAACCAGGGGACATCCACTAAAATTGAGTGTTGGGTGGGTTAGGACAGACAAAAGAAAATATTTCTTTACTCAGCATGTGGTTGGTCTGTGGAACTCCTTGCCACAGGATGTGGTGCTGGCATCTAGCCTAGATGCCTTTAAAAGGGGATTGGACAAGTTTCTGGAGGAAAAATCCATTATGGGGTACAAGCCATGATGTGTATGCGCAACCTCCTGATTTTAGAAATGGGTTATGTCAGAATGCCAGATGCAAGGGAGGGCACCAGGATGAGGTCTCTTGTTATCTGGTGTGCTCCCTGGGGCATTTGGTGGGCCGCTGTGAGATACAGGATGCTGGACTAGATGGGCCTATGGTCTGAACCAGTGGGGCTGTTCTTATGTTCTTATGTATGTTCTAACTCTCCCAACACTCGGTTTTAGTGGATGTCCCCTGGATTTGACCTGGGATCAGTACTTTTCAACCTGTTCATAAATGACCTGGAGACAGGGTTCAGGAGTGGGGTGGCCAAGTTTGCAGATGACACCAAACTTTTCTGTGGTGAAGACTAGAAGACATTGTGAAGATCCAGAAGGAAGTATGTGTAAAGTCATGCACACTGGGGCAAAATAATCAAAACTTCACATATAGGCTAATGTGTTCTGAGAATGTCTGTGACAGGTCAGGAGAGAGATTTTGGGGTGGTGGCGGACAGTTTGATGAAAGTGTCGACCCAGTGTGTGGCAGAGGTGAAGAAAGCTAATTCCATGCTTGGGATCATTAGAAAAGGTATTGAGAATAAAACAGCTAATATTATAATGCCATTGCACAAATTGATGGTAAGGCCACACCTGAAGTATTGCATCCTTCTGGTTTTAGAATGTGGCTACCTCAGAATGCCAGATGCAGGAAAGGGCACCATGATGCAGGTCTCTGGTTGTCTTGTATGCTCCCTGAGGCTTCTGGTGGGCCACTCTGTGATACAGGAAACTGGAATAGATGGACCTTTGGCCTGGTCCAGAGGGGTTCTTTTGGTTTCTTATGGTGACATTCCAATCCTCTCAGGTTGCCCTTCAAAGTTGGCTGAGGCATGTTTGCCTACTCATTAGTAAACATGCTTGTGTGGCTCATTTTCACTTTCTGTAGGGCTCAATATATTTTTCTTTTCAGCTATCAGCTTGTCAGTTCACAGCCTACCAGTAACCAGGTCGTGACCCACTGATGACCCACTTCAGTTTGGAAGTGGAAAGAGTAGAGGAATGCGGTATAAAAATGCAAAAAAGAATTAAAATAAAATGCAGTTCAATGTTAGAAGTGCAAAGTGATGCACATTAAGAGAAAAAAATAGTTTGTTGGCTATTGAGGGGATGTGGTTGAGAGTTACCATAAGGCTGATTGGGGGGAATACTCCAGTGGACACAAGGAGGTGCTTCAGCACACCTGGTTTTACACCAGTGTGCACTGTCCTGGGGACCCTCACCTGGAAATGTGGCCTACAAGAATTCTAATTTCCCCCCATGTATCTTGCAGCTTTCTTTGAGAAACAGCTAATGTGCTCACTATGTGTTAAGCAAGAACAAGACTTGGAGGAGGAGGGGATGCCAGGCCCCACTGGGAGCTTTGAGAATTAGTTCCATTGCTTGCTTTCTTCACAACCCTCTAAGGGTTAAAGGGAGTGACTCCAGATTCCTAGAGGTGCTGATGGAGGGGGGGGGTAAGTGGGAAAGCCCCTTCCTGCTCCACCCCTTCCGTTGCCTCCCCCATCTATTTGTGGGTTCAGCAGCATCTTCTGATGAGTGGAAAGGCAGTTGTGGGCAAAAAAGGGTCCTAGGGGGGTGTTGGAGGAAAGGAATAGAGAGGGAGGGAGAGAAGCTCCCAGGTGGACAAAGACATCCAGGCTCAAAGCCCAACTAGTGAAGGGACAGGGAAGGGGGCCCGAGAAGATCAATTGTGGCAAGTTTGACAGGGACATTGCAAGAGCCAGAACAGGGAGAGGGGCCACTCAGCACCAAAACCTGCAAAAAAAAACAGCGGGATGTAGGTGAGACACTGGGGGTTAATATTTTAAGACTGTTTCTGAATCTGAGGGGTTGCTGTTTTTAAAGTATGGTGTATTTTTAAGGTATGTTAGATCTGAAATATCCTTTATTGTTTGAACTGTTACTTTTTTGCTCCTGATTTTTACAGACAGGTGGGATAAAAATCGTAAGAAAGAGAGCTGAAGTTTGTAGCTGAAAAGGATCCTTCCAGCATCTGTACCTTATCCAGAACAACAAGAGAGTTCATTTGAGAGCCTCTTCAGAAGAAGGAAGGGAGGAAGGCAGAGCAGGGAGATCTTTCAAGGTCTGTGTCTCAGCAATGTGGGGGTCTCATTCCACTTACAGAGATAACTGGGCTTCCACCTAAGGCTGAATTGTCTGTTCCATGAAACAGCCCTGCCAAGACACCCTGTTACCTCCAATCAGCTTCTGCCCCCTGCATCTGCAGATCAGGGTTCCCCCCACATGCGCTCTCCTGGTCTGAGTTACAGGACATTACCTGGAATGGACACAGCACCTGTCTGTCATGCTGCTCAGTCTCCATCTAATTTTCCCCCATGTATCTTGCATCCAGAGCGCAATACCATAGTCTTTCCAGACTGAAGGTTGCCAACATTGTATCTTGCAGCTGTCTTTGAGAAAGAGCTAATGTGCTCACTATGTGTTAAGGAGGAACAAGACTTGGAGGAGGAGGGGATGCCAGGCCCCACTGGGAGCTTTGAGACTTAGTTCCATTGCATTCTTTCTTCACAACCCTCTAAGGGTTAAAAGGAGTTAAAAGAATAAAACGGCTAATATTATAATGCCGTTGTACAAATCGATGGTAAGGCCACACCTGGAGTCTTGCGTCCAATTCTGGTGCTGCATCTCAAAAAAGACATAGTGGAAATGGAAAAGGTGCAAAAGAGAGCGACTAAGATGATTCCTGGGCTGGGGCACCTTCCTTATGAGGAAAGGCTACGGCGTTTGGGCCTCTTCAGCATAGAAAAGAGACGCCTGAGGGGGGATATGATTGAGTCATACAAAATTATGCAGGGGATGGACAAGAGTGGATAGGGAGATGCTCTTTACACTCTCACATAACACCAGAACCAGGGGATATCCGCTAAAATTGAGTGTTGAGAGAGTTAGAACAGACAAAAGAAAATATTTCTTTACTCAGCGTGTGGTTGGTCTGTGGAACTCCTTGCCACAGGATGTGGTGATGGCGTCTGGCCTGGACGCCTTTAAAAGGGGATTGGATAAGTTTCTGGAGGAAAAATCCATTACAGGTTACAAGCCATGATGTGTATGCGCAACCTCCTGATTTTAGAAATGGGCCATGTCAGATGCAAGGGAGGGCACCAGGATGAGGTCTCTTGTTATCTGGTGTGCTCCCTGGGGCATTTGGTGGGCCGCTGTGAGATACAGGAAGCTGGACTAGATGGGCCTATGGCCTGATCCAGTGGGGCTGTTCTTATGTTCTTATGAGTGATTCCAGATTCCTAGAGGTGCTGATGGGGGGGGGGGGTAAGTGGTAAAGCCCCTTCCTTTGTCTCCCCCATCCACATATGTGGGTTCGGCAGCAAGCATCTTCTGATGAGTCCAGAGGCAGTTGTGGGCATAAAGGGGTCCTAGGGGGCTGTTGGAGGAAAGGAATAGAGAGGGAGGGAGAGAAACCCCCAGGTGGACAAAGATATCCAGACTCAAAGCCCAACCAGTGAAGGGACAGGGAAGGGGGCTGAGAAGACCAATTGTGGCAATTCCTCTCCTCCCCCCCCCCCCCCGTTGCATGCCAAACTTTGGGTCTTTTCTGAAATGGCTTAATTTCTGTGGTGGGGGTTTGACAGGGACATTGCAAGAGCCAGAACAGGGAGAGGGGCCACTCAGCACCAAAACCTGCAAAAAACAGCGGGATGTAGGTGGGACACTGGGGGTTAATATTTTAAGACTGTTTCTGAATCTGAGGGGTTGCTGTTTTTAAAGTATGGTGTATTTTTAAGGTATGTTAGATCTGAAATATCCTTTATTGTTTGAACTGTTACTTTTTTGCTCCTGGTTTTTACAGACAGGTGGGATAAAAATCGTAAGAAAGAGAGCTGAAGTTTGTAGCTGAAAAGGATCCTTCCAGCATCTGTACCTTATCCAGAACAACAAGAGAGTTCATTTGAGAGCCTCTTCAGAAGAAGGAAGGGAAGAAGGCAGAGCAGGGAGATCTTTCAAGGTCTGAGTCTCAGCAATGTGGGGGTCTCATTCCACTTACAGAGATAACTGGGCTTCCACCTAAGGCTGAATTGTCTGTTCCATGAAACAGCCCTGCCAAGACACCCTGTTACCTCCAATCAGCTTCTACCCCCTGCATCTGCAGATCAGGGTTCCCCCCACATGCGCTCTCCTGGTCTGAGTTACACGACATCACCTGGAATGGACATAGCACCAATCTGTCATGCTGCTCAATCTCCATCTTTGGAATTCAGCTTTGTGGAAAGATAGCAGCAGGAGGACTGAATGGAGACAGAGCAGGGAAGGCATGTCAGGAAAGGCTTTAAAGGAGCGAGTTCAGCAAGAAGATTTCAAAAGGGGGAGGATGGTGACTAGACAGGTAGAGAGGGGAAGAAATGGAAACAAATTGGCAGAAGGAAGAAGCGGAAGAAAGTGAATCACAATGTGTGGGGCTCATCCCTTTTGGGCATTTCTGGGTCAGAACCAAAGCTATGGAACAAATAGGAAGAGCATTGTATAAGGAAGTGAAGTTAGAAAAGAGCATGAAGAGCATTAACGTCTTCCCATCATGCTTGCCTCTTCACAGGCAGTGGGATGGCATCCGGGCCACGTTCCAGACCATCTCTTCTTTGGAATGGAGCAGAATCAGCAGCTCAGCAGCCTGTTCAGGTAAGGGGCAGATCACCAGAGCAATGTGCACGAAGCAGCTTGACTGCCTCCTCCTCTCTCATAGGCCTTGAAGGAAGTCTTTTGTCTGGTGAGAAAATGAGTGAGTCTGGTGAGAAAATGAGATCCAGCTGTTCTAGGAAGTTTTCCAGCTGTTTCTAGGTTGCTTTTCAATGGCATGTAAGTCATCTTGCCTCTTTGCTAATTGTGATCACTCAATGGGTGATGTTTTCTTCACGACACCATGCATCTCATTGAGCTGAAATTTGCTCCATCAGAAAGACAAAGAAAACCAGACAAGGATATGATTTGCCAAATGTACTGCAGAAATCACTCAGTTATTGCCATGTGAATTTCTCTTTTCAGACTGAGCGAAAGAGCAGGGGGATGTTATGTCGAAAGGGTGGGACATTATTTGTGAGGAGAGACTTTTTTCTCCATCCAGGGTCCAGTGTCCTTTGAGGAGGTGGCTGTGTGCTTCACAGTGGAGGAGTGGGCTCTGCTGGATCCAGACCAGAAGGCTCTGTACATGGAAGTCATGCTGGAGAATTACAGGCTCGTGGCTTCTCTCGGTAAGGATGCCCTTGCTCTTTGGTGGGTAGGAAAGAAAGGTATGAGCTACACTTCTTTTATGACTGTCAGGGATTTTTTCAATTACAAGTTCTATCTTCCAAGAACACCTTCATTTCAGGTGGAGTCCTTCACAGTCTGGTCTCTTTCTGGCTGGTTGCATTTACCTCCCCTGTATAGCTGAGGGTACCCCTTCACTCTCACTGAAAGTGGTCATTTTTCACTCCTCTCACCAGCTGGGATGACTAATCTCATCAGCCCTTTCTGCAGCTCTTATACTGTGGGCTCTTTCAAACTGAGTTCCCAGCTGTTCTTTGGCTTCACAGGTGGCAGCTCTTCAGCCAGACCTCCTGATTAGGATGAGTCAGCAATGTAGAGCTGTTCTGTTGTGATCCCATCACCTGCAAGCCTCCACAGCAGCGTGTCTGAGCTGTAGTCTGAAAGAGCCAGAATGATTTGAGTGAGAGATGCTCTTGCCCTCCATTTTCCTCTCCATACCACAAACTCCCCAAAGGATACTGGACCCTGATGTAAGACAGTCCCAAATCAGCCCCACCCAGAAAATGCAGGAGCCAAGGTGCTATCAAAGGCTTCTAGGAAATGAGTTCAGAATGGCACAGCTGTACTGTGCTAACCTGTACCAAGTCTCCCCAGAAAGGAGGGCAGTTTCTGTTGGTCCCTATTCACCATGCCATCTATGGAAAGGGGCTCTTGTGGGGTGTCTCAAAGAGATTTTGTCCCAAAAGCTGGATCCAAAGTTGACATTTTGCTCACTTTTGATTCCAATGAGTACTTCTTAACTTACACCACCTCTGAAGGCAATGCCTATTTAGGGGTCATGGCTGGGGTCTGAGCGAGGCATAGGATTTGACACACTGTCATGAAAGAGTGGGACTACCGGCATCCACTCAGCTGATCAGGACAGTGATCAGGACAGTGTAGCCTAGTGCCATGAGCTTACTCCCTTCCCATCCCCCACTCTTCCACTATGTTTGAACATGCTGCTTAATGGGGGAAAGCCTTAGTAGTTCTGACCTGCTGCCACCAGCCCAGGGTATCAGGTTTGCAGAGGGGTTTGCCGAGCAAAACCCCTTTTCTAGAATAGGACGTGACTTCAGTGGATCTCTGTTGTACTCAGTCTTACAGTAGTAAGCGAAGGGAGTGACAATCCACTGTTATTCCAGAACAAGGCAGGTTGATTTGTATGCAAAATGGAGATAGATAAAGGGGAAAAGGGAATAACACAATTGAACAGAGTTGAACAGAGGCCAACAATCTTAAAAGGCTTGGTTAATACAGAAGCCTTAACTATAGGCGCACATGTAATCGGCCAGTAGATGGAGCTGACACGATGTAGGAATGTCCATGCAATATGCATGTGAACTCAGCTTGGCTCTAGCCATGGGAAAATGAATATCAACTTGCCACATTTGAGCTGGGAAAATCAAAGAACTGATTCTTGCAAAGGAAGACAGACTGAAAATACACCTGACAGATTCTTGCTAAACTTTGTTTCTGTCTATGCACCTGAACTGCTGGGCTCTTCCCAGCACCTTCCACCACTGCCATCTCATGGAGTATTGTGATCTCTGCCATGGAGGATGGGCTCTCCCTGCCAGTCCAGTTGAAAGCACACAGGAAAGAGGGAGAGAGTCTTTGCTCCTCCCTGTGATCCTTTAGCTGGGAGTTCTCAGATTGGTTGGCAGTTACCTAGAAACCAGGATACCTGATCTGTCAGTCCCCCCAGAACATCCCTGAGAGTGATTGATAGCTGGGTCTTTTGGCAGACCAGACCCTCTGAAATGCTCTCTAGCCAGAGGCAAGGCGGGAAGGTAAAACTCCCCTATTGAAACACATTCTATAGAAAGAAGGTAAAGCTTACAAAAAGAGGAATTAGTGTGGCTGTTTCATCACACTTACCCCATCTCTGTTGAAAACTGTCATGCCAAAATTGCCCCATTGTAGCTCCACACTGGTGGAGTTGTGCTGATGGCGGGGTTATAGTGGCATAGAATTTCACCCACAGATCTGCCCAGCATACTGGTATCTTTGGTGTATTTCTATCACGTCCTGTGCTGCTCAGCCTGGAGTCATGGCAGTGGAGGAGTGTGTCACGCAGGTTGCAGGAATTATGCACAGATATCAATTGGGGGATAAGGAGCAACACCACGTTCATTTATTACAAGGTGGATCTGTGCACTCACACACACACCAAATGTCCGCTTCACAGTGATGGTCAGTGCAATTCAGGTGTGGAGCAGAGGCTCTGTCTCATGTCCGAGTCCTCCAATCTGCTGTAGAGGAATATTCCCCTTGACTCTTGGACCCCTTGGCTTCTGCCTTCTCCTCCCAGATTGTCTTCTGTCCTAGGCCATCTCCTGCCTGTGTCTCCTTTCCTATAGCTGCATTAACTTCTTGGTCAAAATTGAGGTTTGGATGTGCGTGACCTGACACCAGCATGAGCACCATCGAGAGAGGGTTTGCACCTGTGTCCTGACTGATCTCCAGCCTGTGAGGAACTCTTCCTCTGGGCTTGTTTGCTTTTAGTGCTCCAGCTCATTTTGTATTTATTGTCATTAAAAAATAAAAATGAATCCACTAGCCAACTAGCCCTAGTGTACAAAAGAACTGAGGTTTTAGCATTTCTAAGAGGATATTGTGACATTAAAGCTACTGTGAGGCCTGAGAGAATTGAGAGGCAGGCCTCCTCCTGTGACTTCTCCATGGAAACCTTGTCTATCGAGTATAAAAATGCTGCCTCATTCCCAAGACCAGTCAGGGTGCAACAGGCCACACAGTCTGATTTTATTTACTTCTGCAGAACAGCTTATTGTCACAGCTTGGTCACTGCATAGGGCCATGATCCTATCCATACTTTCATGAATCCACTGGAATTTACTTCTTAGTACAGTCCCTCCCCCCATATCTGTGGACTCAAGTTTCCAAAGTGTCACGTATCTGTAGTTCACAAATTCTGCCTGCTGCACTGATCTCATCAGTTTCTTTTGTTTGCCCGACTAGCCCTCATGCCTGCCTGTTAGCGCTTGCCCTCCAAAATGCTTCCTTTTCATACTTGGAGAGCAAGCTCTAACAAGCTAATGTGAAGAGGAAGCAGTTTGGAGAGTTGCTACTATTTCATGTTTGGGGTATTGACGATAACAGCAGGAACTTTTCCCCCAGGATACAGAGGAATTATATACACCTCGGTGTGTGAGCATTAAAGGTCCCATTTCTCGATTGTGCTGCTAAACAAGGTACTATCTCTGTTCCAGGAAGCAACGGAGAAGGCAGTGAGGATCAGAGGGAGCTGTGTGGAGTGTCACCAGAAACAACTGCATGTAACGTACAGGCTTTTAGAGACCAGGATGGATTAGGGGGGCAGGAGGAAAGCCCAGCACCTGTCTGGAGGACCAAATGGGTTCATTGTCAGGGTTATGACAGACATGAAATCTTGATCAGACAGGAACATCTCAAAGGGAAGAGAAGGAATAAGCATCCCTTGCACAGGGATAGAATCAGTTGTACCTCCAACATTAATCAACACAGCAAAAACCACCCAGGGAAGAAATCCTTTAAATGGTTTGAGTGGAGATGGAGCTCAAGTAAAAGTACACATTCTACTTCCAATAAAAAGATGACACATGAAAGGGAGAAAGCTGAGCATCAAGGAAGAGTAGAGAAACAGGAGGGAAATCAGACAGAGAAAAGGAGAAATACATCTGATGAGTATCAGGGTGTGAAATTCAATATCATCCCAGTCAATCAAGAAAAGGGAACTGGAAAGAGGAAAGAAAAATACTGTCAATTTGTGAAGACCTTCAGCAGTAAATCAGAGCTTGGAGCACATCAAAAAAGCCACAAAGGAGAGAAGCCATATCAATGCTTGGAGTGTGGAAAGAGCTTCAGTCAGAGTGCAAGCCTGACTGTGCATCAAAGAACCCACACAGGGGAGAAACCATATCAATGCTTGGAGTGTGGAAAGAGCTTCAGTGTGAGCTCAAGCCTGACTTTGCATCAAAGAAGTCACACAGGGGAGAAACCATATCAATGCTTAGAGTGTGGAAAGACCTTCAGTCGACGCATAAAGCTGAATGTGCATCAAAGAACCCACACAGGGGAGAAACCATATCAATGCTTGGAGTGTGGAAAGAGCTTCAGTCGGCGCACGAATCTAGGTGTGCATCTAAAAACCCACACAGGGGAGAAACCATATCAATGCTTGGAGTGTGGAAAGAGCTTCAGTCAGTGCATAAATCTGAGTGTGCATCTTAGAACCCACACAGGGGAGAAACCATATCAATGCTTGGAATGTGGAAGGAGCTTCTGTCGGAGCAATAGCCTGACTTTGCATAAAAGAAGCCACACAGGGGAGA
The DNA here is from genome assembly GCF_035046505.1 of Tiliqua scincoides. Classification (NCBI taxonomy): domain Eukaryota; kingdom Metazoa; phylum Chordata; class Lepidosauria; order Squamata; family Scincidae; genus Tiliqua; species Tiliqua scincoides. The sequence goes on from NC_089822.1 coordinate 263,846,022, forward strand.
AACCATATCAATGCTTGGAGTGTGGAAAGAGCTTCAGGGAGAGCAGAAGGTTGACTGTGCATCAAAGATGCCACACAGGAGAGAAACCATATAAATGCTTGGAATGTGGAAGGAGCTTCCGTCGGAGCGATAGCCTAACTTTGCATAAAAGAACCCACACAGGGGAGAAACCATATCAATGCTTGGAGTGTGGAAAGAGCTTCAGGGAGAGCAGAAGGCTGACTGTGCATCAAAGATGCCACACAGGAGAGAATCCATATAAATGCTTGGAGTGTGGAAGGAGCTTCCGTCGGAGCGATAGCCTGACTTTGCATAAAAGAACCCACACAGGGGAGAAGCCATATCAATGCTTGGAGTGTGGAAAGAGCTTCAGGGAGAGCAGAAGGCTGACTGTGCATCAAAGATGCCACACAGGAGAGAAATCATATAAATGCTTGGAGTGTGGAAAGAGCTTCACTGAGAAAAATAGACTAGCTGTGCATCAAAGAACCCACACAGGGGAGAAACCATACAAATGTTAGAAGCAGGAGGCCTGCTACAGAAGCGATTGGCCCACTATACGGTGAGGGAGAGAAAGGGGACATAAAAGGAGACTTGAAGATGGCAGAGAAATTAAATGAGTTCTTTGTATCTGCCTTCACGTCAGAAGACCTCGAGCAGATACCACTGCCTGGATGTCCCCTCTTGACCAAGGAATTAAGTCAAAAAGAGAAGACATTACAGCTCTAATTGACAGATTAAAAATCAGTGTCACCAGGCCCTGATGGCATCCACGCAAGAAGGAGGGGGTCACTTCTGACACCCAGAAGGCACCATGAATGCTATTCGGCCTACTCTATGAAATGAGTTTGACATCCCTGTTGTAGTGGTTTGGGAGTTGGCCTTAGACCTGGAAGATTCAGGTTCAAATCTGCTCAACAATGAAGCTTCCTGTGTGACCTTGGGCCAGTCACTATCTCTCTGCCTCCCCACCTCACAGGTTTTTGTGAGGACAAAACGAGGAGAGGAACCACGTACACCACCCTGAGCTCCTTGGAGGAAGGAAGGGATAGAAATGTGAAAAAGAAATAAATGGAGTTCAGTGTTAATAAGTGCAGTGTGATTAATGTGCAAAGCACATTAAGCCAAAAATGCTTTTGGATTTATGAAATTAAGGGCGCAATTCTAACCCCTCATGTCAGTGCTTTCCAGCACTGACATAAGGGCAATGCAGCTCCAAGGTAAGGGAACGAACATTCCCTTACTTTGAGGAGGCCTCTGTGAGTGCCACCTAACTGCAGGATGCAGCACACGTCCCATTGGCACTGCTATGCCAGTGCTGGAAAGCACTGGCATAAGGGGTTAGGATTGCGCCCTAACATCTATATTTCCAGTACCTTTAGAATGTGACTCCTGTTTTCCTACTGACCCATTGCCCAAGGCAATTTGGTCTACAAGAGTGAACCAAGGACAGCAGAGAATGAATCCAGGAGCATTCAAGGGTGATAATAGGGTGAGGCTTCAAGGAATTGTGCCAGCCATTTAAATTCTGATGCTTCTTACCATGAGAAATCCTTGGCAGCCATCAAGGCAACAATTTTGAATTGGTGTGCCATGTGCTGTGAAATGCCCACAGGTGTGCAGCAGGAGCTTAGAGCACAGTGGTTGAAAAGCATTCAGAAAAGTCTTTTCAGTTCTGCAGCTCTGATTTTAGGGCAACTGGTAACTGGGTAAGAGGCACTTTTTCAAGTGGGTGCTCCTCTTTTATTTAGCAGGGGGAGAGTAACTGGCCCACCTCACCCCAGCACTGTCTGTTCTAGTGGCTGTCTGCTGGTATTCTTTTGCATCTTTTTAGACTGTGAGCCCTTTTGGGACAGGGAGCCATTAGATATTTGATTTTCTCTGTAAACCGCTTTGTGAACTTTTTGTTGAAAAGCGGTATATAAATACTGTTGTTGTTGTTGTTGTTGTAAGGAACTCTCTTCTTCCATCTGCTGGACAGACCATTACTATTGACAGTTGCCTAGAAACAGAGCCACAGAACCTGGAGGAGTCTCCAGGAAGCCCACAACACAACTTGGACTGAGCCACTGAGTCACAAGTTGCCTGTCCCTACTGTAAGTGTTCCATTTCTAAGGAATGCTTCAGTAACAAAGCAAACTTTTGGCCCAATCCTGTTGGAGCCGTACAACATGCCAGACAAACAAGATGGCAATCAAAAACCCCGCCTTGATTCCCTAAGCCGTTCTGTGCGGACTTATGCCTGCTACGGAGCTGCCGTAGGTTTGAATAGACCCAGTCTTACCCACGAGCAAGGGAATCCTTGTTAAGGGAATTCACTTAACACAAGGTGGCCTCTGGAGGCTGAAACTCCCCTGCAGAATTCAGCAAGTGCCTGGCTGCCCATAAGGTAGTCTACTGAGAAGCTGCTTTTTAAAATAGCCAGAAAAGTATAACTTAGAGATGCAGCCTTTTTTCCTGCCACTTGTGGAGGAGTGAGGCAGTATTGGCTTCATTTTAGAGGACCATGGACATAGATAAAAGCTGTCATTCTAAGCCCCTTCACTAGGGAGTTGGTTCCCACTAAATTCACTGGGATTTACTTATGAGTAAATGTGCTGGGACTGCCCTGTATGTTTACATCATTGGCATCCTTCAGTCTCGGAAGACTCTGGTATTGCACTCTGAAAAGTGGTTCTGGAACAGCATCAGGTGTGGCTGAAAAGGCCAATTCGGGAGTGACAGTCCCTTCCACACTGGGAGCAAGTGTAGTCTGTCCCTGTTGTGTCTCCCTGGCTACGGGCCTTCCTTCTTTGCCTCTTTACTGCAGTCTGTTGGGCAAGTGTCTCTTCAAACTGGGAGAGGCCATGCTGCACAGCCTGCCTCCAAGTGGGATGCTCAGAGGCCAGGGTTTCCCACCTGTTGAGGTCCATTCCTAAGGCCTTCAGATCCCTCTTGCAGATGTCCTTGTATCGCAGCTGTGGTCTACCTGTAGGGTGCTTTCCCTGCATGAGTTCTCCATAGAGGAGAATGTATTTGGCCTCCTTCCTGCATGTAGACTATATGAGATGTTAAAATGGGTGATTTGCATTTGCATCCCGTTTTGTTTGTTGTATGTAGCACCTGGGGGCTGGGGATAAGAATAGGCCCTCAGTTTGGCTGTACTTGTCCTAAGAGGTGACTAAACAGCCACCAGGTAGATGGGACTCCTTAGCCTGGGAAGGCAGCTCATCTGAGAGAAGGAAAACTCTGATCCCAAACCTCCACTGCCTTGTGGCTACATCGTTATGGAAAAGGCTTCAGGAGTTAACCTCGAGGCAAAATCCGGAGCCTGAGTCCCTGAGGCAGTTCATCACTGAATAGTCACGTTCTTGCAACTCCTGCGACGCTGCTGGAACCAACCGTATTGGCCTCTGCCTTTCCATTGGACCATTTCAGTGACGTGGAGAGGTGGGATTTGCTGCATGGGTAACAGTCTATCCTCCATATCTACTTTAGCCAGGCTTCCCGCACTGGAGAGGACACTCTGTTCCAGAACCACTATTCAGAGCTTGATATCATAGTCTTCTGAGACTGAAAGATGCCAACATATGTAGCACCTGTGGGCGACCCTCCCCCCCCCAAATCTGGATCAGAATCATGGTGCATGGGAGGGGGCTAATCCTTTCCCCAGGCAGCTTCTTCCACAGGGAAAATACCAGCTTGGGTGGATGATTGGTGTTGGGCATCTGAAGTATGAGGAAGAGCCTAAGCCTCTGCTGTTCCCTACTGTGGTTCCAATTTGTAGTGGGGGGGGGAGCCAATTGTAAATGGCTACTATTTACAAAACACAGGGCACAATCCTAACCAGGTCTACTACAAAGTAAGTTCTATAGTGTTTAATGCAACTTACTCCCAGGAAAATGAGGTTAGGATTGCAGCCACAGACACTTAAAAACATTTTTATTCTTGGTTTCAGCTCCACTATTTCTGCATTTTGTATGGTGTTTTATAGTACGATTTGGATGTATAGATGCTGCCACCAGCACCCTGGAAACATGCAGGATAGAAGCCTTGTAGAATAAATAAAATATTCAGTCTCAGTCCCCTCAGAACTGCAAGGCTTCCCCTCAGGCGGCTTCCTTGGATGAAGGAGGGCCTGAGAGAAGACTGGAAACCAGGTCTAGCAGCCAGTCCTCCCTGCCACAGGATGTGGGGATGGCAGCTGGCCTAGATGTCTTTGGAAGGGGACTGGACAAATAAAAGGAGACTGGATGCTGGGGCCACGCAAGGGTCAAAACTCCTGCAGGGGAGCAGAAAGGGGGTGCGGGGGCCCTGCGAGGGTCACCCTCCTGCAGGGGGCAAAAGGTGGCAGGGAGGCAGTGTGGAGGGCTCTCTGCCGGGTCCCTCTGCCAGGCTCTCACTGGGCTCCAGCTCGCAACGGGACTGGGGCGCTGAGGGTTTGCAGCCCAGCCAGGGGGACGTCACGGGACTCGAACGCGCAGGTCCTGCCAAGGCGGCTACTGGGAGGGCTCCAGGTGGAAGCTCAGACAGAGCCACCTGCTCCCCGCTTCCGGTGGCTCCTCCCAGCCCCTCCTTAACTCCGCCTCGGGCGGGGCTGTCCCGGGCGGGGCCTCGCGCCCTCCTCCCATGCGCTAATTGGCTGCCTCCTCCCAGCATGCAAATCAGCTCCCGGCCAACGAGATCGTCTGGTCCCAGGACTGCTCAGCCCAGCCTGGTCGCATCACATCCTAACCCTCAGCACAGCCATTGGAGGGACAGCCAATGACAGAGGGCAACAGCGGGCAGGGGCGGGGCCTCTCTACGAATCGTCCAATCGCGATCGCCATTGACCTCGGAGACCGGGAAGGGCCGACGAGTGACAGTTACAGTGGGCAGAGGCGGGGGCGGGCCTGAAGGACCAGAGATGACTTGTGGAAAGCGAGGGGAACACCCGTGGCTGAGACGGGGCAGGCGCAGCTGGCGGGAAATCCAGGGGCTCTTGAGCAGGAAACTGCAACATCCCTGGAAGGAAGACAAAGAAAAGCAGCACGAGGGGGTGGGAGTCGTGGTTGTCCACAAGCATCACCCAGGCACATCCACCGGCTTCTGCCTGCCTGCCAGCCTGGCTTCCGCACGCCCTTCCACCACCTTCTACCCACGGAGCTCCACCAATTGTTCCTTTCTGCTCCATCTGTCAGCTCCAAGTGCACCACTGGCCCTGACCACATTTGCTTCAGTGCTGATCACGACCCTGATCTGGGTCCCATAACAAAGAGGCCGCTGGAACTTAACTTGAGAGGAACTTGTAGGAGCAGATCAAGTCATCTATTTATTTTTATTCCTGAATGTGCTTTATGCAGTGCACACTTCTCTTGATCGCTTTGAAAAGCACAAGATCAGACAGAAAATAACCAAGTTCAAGCTCTTCCTTGTGGAACAGGGAGTCACCTGACCACAGCCAGCAAGTCCTCCCCAGAGGTGCCAGGCCTGCTGCGAAATGGTGTCACTCTGGAAGCGTTCTCTGAAGTACACGCTTTGCTCCCCCCTCCCCCACAAACACACATTATGCACCCAAACCAGGAAGCTCTTTTTAACAGGGCTGGCCCAAAACCTCCTGGAGCCTGAGGTGGGGTGCTATCTCCCTCACCTGATGCTATCCCCCTTATCTGATGATGTGCCAGCCTCTGTCTCTCCCACACCATGGTTTGGAAAAAGCGGGGGGGGGGGGATGGAGCAGAAAAGGAAGTGTAGAGGAGAGTGGTAGAACATCCACCTCCACACTTCCTCTTTCTCTACCTACCCCTCTTCCTTTTCTAATTCAGACAGTTGGAGGAGGAGAAGTCTCATGCATGGGCATGGCCCTGATTGTTGAGGATTTGAGTTTGGGATTTCTCTCCCTTTCTTCCAGGGTATGGTCTTATCTGGGAATTAACCTGGGACCTCCTGCCCAAAGTATAAATGGTGTTATTTTCAATTTGTGTGTAAAAAGACTGTGGCTAGGAATCATTGTTCCACAGTAATGAGTGAATATCTGTAACAGTGGTTCTCAAACATTTCAGCACAGCACATGTCATTTTTAGAATGACAATCTCTCGGGACCCACCAGTAGTGATACCATTAACCTGGAATTGATTTCATGGCTGGAAGTGACATCATCAAGCATGAAATTTTTTAACAATGCCTTACAACAAAATCAAATCAAATAAGGGCGCAGTTCTAACCCCTTATGTCAGTGCTTTCCAGCACTGGCATAGGGGTGCCAATGGGACATGTGCTGCATCCTGCAGTTGGGTGTAACTCACAGAGGCCTCCTCAAAGTAAGGGAATGTTTGTTCCCTTACCTCAGAGCTGCATTGCCCTTATGTCAGTGCTGCACTGACATAAGGGGTTAGGATTGTGCCCTAAGTAAATTAGTAGTTTACAGTTAGTATAGGTTTAAAAATGTATTTAAAATAAAGAACCCTCCAAATCCTCCCCAAGCAGTTGCTGATGTGTTTTTTAAAAATTCCCAAAGATCTCAATGGCTGCAATCCTATCCACACTCACTTGGGAGGAAGCTCCATTGACTATCATGGTTAAACGCCTATACAGCTATACCTAGCTGTGCATCTAAGAACCCACACAGGGGAGAAATTATATCATTGTTTGGAATGTGGAAAAACTTCACTCAGAGCTCAGACCTGAATGTGTACCAAAGATCGCACACAGGGGAGAAACCATGTAAATGCTTGGAGTGTGGAAAGAGCTTCAGGGACAGCAGACAGCTTACCGTGCAACAAAGAACCCACACGGGAGAGACCATATAAATGCATGGAGTGTGGAAAGAGCTTCACTGGCAACAATAGCCTAACTGTGCACCAAAGAACCCACACCAGTGAGAGACCATACCAATGCTTGGATTGTGGAAAGAACTTCAGCCAGAGCTCAAGCCTGACTTCGCATCAAGCAATCCACACGGGTGGGAAAAGATTTTAGTGCTTGGAGTGTGGAAAGACTTTCAGTGACAGTGAAAACCTGACTGTGTATCAAAGAACCCACATCCTGGACATTTGAGCCCATTCATTCATTTCAATCATTCATCTAAGTTCCATCTCTAATGTATTTATTTAAATTTTATATTTCATTTTTTTTCCCCACCCTCAATACCGTGTCAGATATTTGATGCGGCCCTTTGGCTGAAAAGTTTGGAGACCCCTGAACTATATCAATGATTGAAGTGTGGAAAGAGCTTCAGCCAGAGCTCAAGCCTGACTTTGCATCAGAGAACTCACTCGGGATAAATCATCCAAATAAGTGGTTCTCAAACTTTTTAGCACTGGGACCCGCTGTTTAGAATGACAATCCTTTGGGACCCACCAGAAGTGATGTCATTAACCTTAAAGTGATGTTATGGCCAGAAGTTACATCATCAAGCAGGAAAATTAGCACTCCTCATATGACCTAATCAAATCTAAGTAAATTACAAGTATAAGTTTAAAAATTTATTTAAAATAAAGAAGAACCCTCCTAACCCTTTATCTGTTTAAAAAATTCCCAAGTATCCCAAAGGCTGCAGTCTTATGTACACTTATCCAGAAGTACATCCCATTGAGTATCATTGTTAAAACATATACACAGTAGCCTGTTAAAAGTACACATCTGAAACATTTCCCCAAACGCAATTACATACCATGGTAACATCAAATCTAGTATATTAAAAATAAAATATACATTGAAATAAATGGGGACCTGAAACTGGTTCGTGACCCACAGTTTGAGAAACACTGATCTAAATGCTTGGTGTGTGGAAAGAGCTTCAGTTGAGTGTCGGAAAGGAGAGATACAAAGACAAAGAATAAGGGGCACAGCCTAGTTGAGGAGAGGTGAGGAACTGGGCACAATGGAAGAAGAGGCATATTGCCTTAAAAACAGTCGCAGAACCCAGAAGAGTCTCTTGGAAGCCAGACGGTGAAGACATGAGGTGACGACCATAGTGAACACCATACAGCACCTTTTCTCAAACTGTGAGTCAGGACCCAGTAGGTGGGTCGCGAACCTTTCTCAGATGGGTCCCCATTCATTTCAATATTTTATTTTTAATATGTTAGACTTGATGCTGCCATGGAATGTGACTGCATTTGGGGAATTGTTACAGATCTATACTTTTAACAGGCTACTGCGTATATACGCTTTCAACAATGATATTAAATGGGACTTACTCCTGGGTAAGTGGTAGGATTGCAGCCTAGGATTGTTAAAAAGTTTCCTGCTTGATGATGTCACTCCTGGTCATGACATCACTTCCGGTGTGTCCTGACAGATTCTCATTCTAAAAAGTGGGTCCTGGTGCTGAAAGGTGTCAACTGAAAAGTGGAATTGGAGGCTGCAACCAGGAGCAGAAAAATTGTTGTGGGGGGGGGGGAGGCTGTTTAATTCTGCTTCCCATACCCTCCCTCCACCAGCTGGTTTCGCACTGATGGATGAAAAGGCATTCCCATATCTTTTCCCCTATGGTGACAAAGTCAACTTGGAGGTCAAGATTCTGAGTGGACAAGTGGTGGGAAAAGGTGAAGCACCCCTCCACCTGTGGTTCCTTCATTGAAACTGGTAGCCTCCGATGCCACCGTTCAGCTCAAAAAGAGAAATGGTTCCTAAATCTTCATCCTGTCTCGTTTGGTGTTCCAAAGGAATGAAAGCCCTGCTGGTTCCCAGCTGTAGGATGCTTGCAAGTGCCATGTTGACATGTGTGAAACATTTCAGAGGGGCAAGAGAGACAGAGGTACACTGGAATGAATGCTCTTTGAAGGCCCGTAAGAAAGAAGGAAGCACCTGACAGAAGTTCAAGGGTCACAGACAGGAGTTCTTCAGTGTTATATCAATATTAATCAATGCATTAAATCAGATGGGTTGATTTGTCTTTATTTTAACCTGCTGCAGCATCATCTTGGTGAACAGCAGACTCGGCTTGCGGGCAGACAGCTTGGCATTTGTTAGTCCAAAAAACTACACAACCACTGTTTGGAGAAGTGTAAAATGTAATGTAATGTAACGTCATGCACACTGGGGCAAAGAATCCAAACTTCACATATAGGCTAATGGGTTCTGAGCTGTCTGTGACAGGCCAGGAGAGAGATCTTGGGGTGGTGGTGGAGAGCTCGATGAAAGTGTCGACCCAATGTGTGGCAGTGGTGAAGAAGGCCACTTCCATGCTTGAGATTATTAGAAAAGGTATTGAGAATAAGACAGCTAATATTGTAATGCCGTTGTATGAATCAATGGTAAGGCCACACGTGGAGTATTGTGCCCAGTTCTGGTGGCCACATCTCAAAAGGATATAGCGGAAATGGAAAAGGTGCAGAAGAGAGCGACCATCCCCTGTGTAATTTTGTATGTCTCAATCATGTCTGCCCAGGCACCTCTTTTCTAGACTGAAGAGCCCCAAATGCTGTAGCCTTTCCACGTAAGGGAGGTGCCCCAGCCCAGGAATAATTTTTTCTAGGACTGACTTACCAACCCAAGGGAGCAGCCTGCCAAGTGAGCCCTGGGCCAAGGACTGGGAGGGGACGGGAAACTGTGGCAAGGTGTGGTTGAGCAGACCACAGTGGCCCACACCACAAGTACATGCAGGATCCTTCCCTTTCCCTGCAAGAGGAAGACTAGGACCCACAGGGCAGGGGGCCCCTCCTGCCTAGACCCTCCCCAAGCAGGGAAGGTGGAACCAGCAAGGGGAGAGGAGCCCAGCCAAGGCCTGGAGAATGGCTGACTGAAGTGGTGGCTGACTGAAGAAGGCCCTAGTGGGGAGTAGGGTTCTCTCAAAGCCCCCTTGCTCTGAGGCCCAGGGGATGAAGAAGGAGCCAATCCAGGAGGGGGTGGTGTGGAAAACCCTACATAGATTGCTGAGCCTATACCGGTGGGGACCCTGGTGGCAAGCAGGAGCCCGATCCCCCCTTTTTGGGGCCCTGACACCACATGTTCCAGCCTCTGGACCTTTGCAGTTTTCACAATTCCCCCGTCTACCCCTCCCCCACCGCCCAGGAGAAGGCCATCCATTTTAGGGGGGGGGAGATATTTTGCAATTAGTACAAAATGACCATCAGTAAAGTAAATAAAAAGAACTCCAAACTCCTTGCTTGGGGGGAGAATGCATGATTCTGTATTGAATATTCTTTGTCAGAGCAAACCTTGACCATAACAAGCACCCCAGATCAGCTCAAAGTTCTGTCTCATCCCTCGTTCTGCTTCCAACCGTGACCAGATGCCTCCAGGAAGCCCACAGGCGGCGCATGAAGGCAACAGCTGCCAGTCATTCTGTGGCCTGTCCCACAAAGCCTGTGATTTTCAACCATGTTCTTTTCATGGCTCACTGACCTCTGAGGCCTTCTCTATGGTCTTCGCCTCTTGTGATGTCTCTTTCGGCTTTTCAGAGCTTCTTCCAGGTCCCGCAGCTCTTTTTCTTTGTAGTCTGCAGTAACAAATTATCCAGTGGAGGAAGAGGAACAATTTCTTATTAAACACGGTTGTCCTCAGAATCTGGAAGAGTTTTTCAGCTATTTTCAACCGCCATGCTCCAAAACCCCCACAGCTCACCTTTGCAATTTTCACAGCACACCAATGTGCTGCGGTACAAAGGTTGAAAATCACTGCACTAGGCTGTAAAGGTTGAGGCAGCAGGTCTGGAATAGACTCCGCCTGAGACCCTGGAAAGCTGTTGCCAGTCAGGAAATTCCACTGGGCTAGACAGATAGATAGGCTGAGTCAGTTTCACTTGTTCTCAATATCTCAAAGGTTTGGTGAGCTGGTTACAGTGGTGAGAATTTGTACAATCTGAAGGTCATTTCTTCTCGGTTCATACATTCCTTGGGAACAAAATGGGACTCAAGGGGACCTCCTACTGATTGTCCTTTGCCCAAAGAACAAAAAAAACAATAGTCAGTTTTCCTTGAAACCTGTCCGGTCATCCTTGGTCTTTCGAATAAATCCTACATGGTAACTTGGGGCCCTTCTTGATGAGACTTGGGGGAAGCTGGTTGGTGTGCTTCCACAGATTTGAATTGGGGGGGGGGTTGAATTACCTGGGGTGCTGCACCAGGTGATGGCAATCACAAGCTCTCTCCTGAACCACCTACTCAACAGCAACAATATATTGGTTATAAAACAGGTTATCATGCACACACATCATGATTGGTTATCATGCACGCACATCAAAGTTGTGAGAGGGGTGACAAAGCAAAAAACTATTTAAAAGCAAAAAACTATTTTTAAAGTGAACAAATCACAAGTTCTGAAGGTGATCTTGCCTGGGACATCATTTCATCTAAATCCATGAGTACCCACATCAAGACTGTGACTTTTTTGGGGGGCGGGGGTGTCCTTAACAGCAATCTGATACATGAAATTAAGCAGGCAAAGCTTTTCCCCATTGTTTCACCTCCCTGCCAGGAAAGTTTTTTCCCTAAAGTTGAAACGCAAGCTGTAGCAATAAGTAACACCTGCATGGGCAGACCCGGAAGCAAATTCTGTCTTGGCTCTAAATCCCCCCTCCCCAAGCTAAGTTAGATCAGGCAGGAAAAAAGGGAGAGAGCCCTCTTCCACCCTCTCCCCCTCACCTAGGAGATCTAGTGGCTGATGACCTCATCTCCCCCCCCCCATGTCAACAGAATCCTCCTCCTCCCATTTAACATAAGAGCAGCCCCACTGGATCAGGCCATAGGTCCATCTAGTCCAGCTTCCTGTATCTCACAGCGGCCCACCAAATACGCCAGAGAGCACACCAGATAACCTTATTCTGGTGCCCTCCCTTGCACCTGGCATTCTGACATAGCATTTCTTGTAATGGAGAAATATCAAACAAAATTGACTATGATGATATCAGCATACAAACAAAACACCTTTCAGGAATTGAATGGAGATGAATCAATTGGATTTTATTTTTAAAAACATAATGCAGCAATTCCGCACATGGTTCTTCACATTTGTGGTGCAAAATTCACAGTACACCTGCTATTCTTTTTACGCATTCTTTATATAGGCGCTGTGTGTGGCATTCTTTATATAGGGTGAGCGCATGGTGGTTTGGAGAAAGTGATAGATGTGCATCACATAAACTAAAAGGTGCACAGTATGTTGCTTTTGGAAGGTCTGCAGGGGCTAATGGATAATGTTGAATGATTGGAAAGTGTCAGCCGGCCCACTCTCACACACCTCCTGCAAATATAAAATGTAGGCGGAGAGGCTGTTTCTAATAGTGCAAGCTTAGTCATGCCTACTCATACATAAATGGGGAGTAAATACCATTGTGGTCAATGGAACTTATTCCCAGGTAAGTGTGTATAGGATTGCAGCCTAAGGGCGCAAGCTCCATTAAACTCAGCAAGGTTTGCTTCTGAGTACACACACACAGGATTATGTTGCAATCTGTTTCTAGACTCTTATCATGACTGTTCACACTGCAGATTTTGGGGCTCACACAGCAGGCCTAGTTGCCCCCCGTCTTCCTCTTTTAACAGCCACTCTGATGGATTCTGGAACTCAAACCACTAGCTTAAGACTTTGTGCCAGTTTGTTTGGTCCTAAAATAAAAGGTATGAGTAGACTGTGACTATGGCTTAGCCACTGACTGCTGTGAATAGACTCTGAACTTACTATTTACAGTATAGTGAATCCTCAATTTAACAGGCTTTGGAAATAACTGCTGTGCTCTGCTTCTTCCAAAACTAGCCATATTTTGCACATGCATGCTTGCATGGTCATAAATGAATTCTGATTTAACAGACTTTCAGCACTAACGGACAACCCTTTCCCTGCCTAAGCACCAACTCTATGCAATTTTCCAGCACCTATGCAGCCACAATGCACCCTGAGGTCAGAGAACAAATGTTCCCTTGCCTTGAGGAGGCCTCCATGCACATGGAGACCCCTCCACCATAGGATGCAGTACAAGTCCCAGTGGCTTGGCTGCACCGGCACTGGAAAACTGGATAGGATTGGACCCTTAGTCTGTTAAAGCAAGTGTTGATTATATTTGAACTGTGTGTAATTACAGACCAGGCCTCTTTGGCTCTCAATGGTTAATTATAATTCATACCCCAAAGAAGTGAACTCTAGAAAACAAGACCTTCTATTGCAATCAGTCTGTTAACCTTTAAGGTAGCGCATCAGTGCATGTTTTGTGCAATAGGCTTGCTGTATGACAACTAATCCAGGAACAAGTTACTTTTTAGAGATCATTTTATTGTTGTTAAGAAATGGAAGGGGGAAAAAAAACAGCCTAAACGATATTTCAAAACAAGGCATCTCAATATCCAAAGCAAAGCTAGAGATGAAAGAGGGAAAGGACAATACTATTGGAAAATTCAGAAAACAAATCAGCAAAGAGAGGAACAGTGACACACACAGCCGGCCAGATCTTTCAACAATTTTCAAGAATAGCGACTAGGCGGGGTTTTTTAAATCCAAATATGTCTTCTCATTTCCTGCCAAGAGATGTAGGATACATAACAAATATTATTGGCTAGCCATAGCATGAAATATTCCTGGTGTCATGGATGGAATTCAACCCTAGTGGAGATTAGGCTGGCACTACTATAGATGAGAAGCAGAAAAAAAGAGATGGTACAACCGTTTTGTCTGGTATTTTGGCTAATCATGTAAGCCTTAAAAATATTGAGCCTCCTGTCTGGGAAGGTTCAGTGTTACAGCCCTCACGGGCCTAAGTTAAACTTTAGCTCTCCATCAGGTTTTATCATCCCAGATTTCTTGTAGAAGGGTCACTTGTTTGAAAATGTACCCATGTTGAAAACAAACCCAATACACCGCCCCCACTGCCACCCACCCCAAAAAGACCCCTTGGGACTCCGTCCCCCCTTCCACACTAGAATACTTGTGGGCCAGGTGATCTAGCAATCTTTCCAACCTGCAAGTCAACTACGCAGATTCCAACGTGGATGGTGTTTAAAAATGAGCAATCTATGTGCAATTTGTACAGTGGTCAGAGGAGACCGTACCACATCCAAAAAAGAACTTCTGAACCCGCTCACAGTCAATCCAAACAAGAGCATGGGGGAAAGAGGTGGAGCTTCCCCAAGTCCTCCCTCTGGTGAAGTGCTTGAAAAAGAGGCAATGTGGAGGATGGATTTCAGTTGCGGTTCAAACGAAGAGCAGGCCCCAGAGGGGTGGGTGACTGATCAAGGTCTCAGAATGCTTGGCTTCTATTACAACTCCTCCCCATACCTTCAGGCTGAGAGGCACAGTCCTGGAGTCTCATATGATCTTATTCTGCACCATATTCACAAGACCGCAGAGAGTCTTAATATGCTGCTTCATGACGGTTCAAAGCCAATTCTCTCCTTGCCCTCTGATGCCACACCTATAGAACAGATTTCCCCAGATTTATTTGTCAGGCTTCCTCTTCCAAAGAACTCTGGGAACTGCAGTTGCATGAAGGTGATGAGAGTTCTTTGAAGGAAACCTCTTGTCCCCTCACAGAACTCCCAAAATTCCTTGGCTGGAAGTTCAGGGTGCTTAAAGTTCATCTAGCTTAAAATCTGTAATTGATGGAAGTCGGGCGCTCAGCCCAGAAGTACTAGGACAGAAGTGATTGACGCATGGTACAGAACAGGGTGGAAGAACTGCAAGTCTCACCTTAAGTCTTCCCTGCATGTAGTAAAGAAGCACATCAGAAAGAGGAGTTTTGCACAAACCTTTCCCTGATGTGCTAGTTTACCACATGCAAAAAACTTTCGTGAAGTTACTCATTCTATACACAGAAAATGACACACCAACACTACACCCCCCCCCCCAATTCCACCACCTTGTTCTGTATGATTTGCAGGCGAGCTGCAAAGCTGGTCTACACACAGCAGACCAAAGTGAGTTAAGAGACCGAATTGTACCACTTTAAACTGCAAGTGGGAGAACGCACATTTTAAAGATCCTTGCCTGAATTCAAAAAAACAAAACAAAACAGAAGACACCTCACTGCAAGCAGAAAAGTAGCACAGCAAAGTTGCTTGCAGGGATAGAACCAGTTTCCCATTTGCCTGGGCTAGAATCAGTTTCCCTGCTAAGCTACCTTTCCATTTGCAAGGCCTTCAAAAGAAACCCAACACTGTGGGTTAGCATTCAAACGTCTTTTCCTGCAGTGGCTGCCTCTCAGGCTACTTCTTCAGCACTTGGCCACCTCATCCAGCTGCCTCCATACATCAGGGAGTCTTCTTTGTGTGCTCCATTCAAAAGCGGAGCTGGGGCAAGCAGGGAACAGGAAGAACTGCACAGACCAGCAGCCTGACCAACCCAGATCCCTCCCAGCCAGCCCACCCTCATTGTGACACAGGAGAAGAGGAAGATCATCTTTTCGTATGTATATATACCATAATAAATAATGACACACAGTGCCAGTTGAGCCTTTTACAAGAGAGAAATGGCATTGTGGGAAACCAATTCAATTCCTCTATGCCAGTTTTGGCTCCGTTTACCAGTTCATTACGATATGCTGTAGCAGTTCAACCCATCCCTCAGGGCCGACTATTACTTTGAAATAAGAGCTCTTTGTCTGGGGCAAAGTCTTCAGCGTGGATTCAAACCCTCACCATGCACTGGGTGCACTCTAAACGGGTCCTTGGTCAACTCGGACTGCTGGTCAGCTGCTACAGCATTTTCCGGTTGTACTGCACCTCGTGACTAATTCCTTGGAAAGACTGGGTGAAAAGCATTCAAGAAGCCTTAGTCAAGGCCGCATAACAGTCTGCATAGGGGTTGGCAACTAGCAGGTATCTGCGCCACCAGGCCTTGAGGGACACTGGCTCCCCAACTGCCAGCCAAAGATCCCCTTCTTCTCCCACCTATTGTTTGCCAGAAATATCTTTTCCAGCAGGAGATGGAGGAGACCAAATTGTTACGGGTCACAACTGTGATAGGCCCCGTTTGCCTCCCTTCCTCTCTCTCCTCCACCCACTTCATTTTCACTTCTGGCCTGACGTTTTTGACAAGCGGAGGAGAAGCATTTAACCACGCAGGGCTGCCAACCGCCAGCCACAAGTTGCCTCCTGGCTACCAGGAAGAAGGACAACATGGTGGCCTGTTGCTGAGCAGGCACCTTGCAGATTCTTCCTCACCTCTCTTGCCAAAAACAACATGGAAGAGGGGGTGGGAGAGATGTGTAGGGGTAGGAGATGGAGGGTGGCAGGGAAGAGGGGCGTAGACAACTTGGCTATGACAAGGGCAGGAGCAGCAGGCCGACCATCCTGCTATCTTCACAGGCTCATCAGCACCTAGTTCTGAGGAGGGCAGTTACGCCCACTGCAATCTCTCACTTGACGAACAAGTTCACCGTCAGCCACGTCTCGCTTTGAAAGAGGGCCTGAAAAGAGCTTTTCACATTTTAGTTCCTTCGCTTTCTTCTTCTGCCACTTCTGGGTAGGCCTCTTCTGATGCCTGAGAGAGGTCTGCCATCAGGCGGAGATTCACACACTCAGGGCATTTTTCTGGGTTCTCTGCACTCGATGAGAAGATCTTCCCGCAGTCGGCACATATAAAAGAGTTGATACCCAGGTGGCTGCGCTGGTGCCTGATCAGGGCCGCCTTGGCCTTGAAGCAGCTCCCACAGTCCGAACACACGTAGGGTTTCTCGCTGGTGTGCGTCCGCTCGTGCGCAATGAGCTGGGAGCTCTCCCGGAAGCACTTCCCACAATCCAAACACATGTATGGCCGCTCGCCCGTGTGGGACCTCTCGTGCGCCACCAGGCTGGACCGCTGGATGAAGCCCTTCCCGCACTGCAGGCAGATATACGGCTTCTCCCCCGTGTGGGTCCTTTCGTGCTTGCTCAGACTGGAGCGGACGCTGAAGCTCTTCTCGCAGTACAGGCACTGGTAGGGCTTCTCCCCTGTGTGGGTTCTCTCATGTGCTATTAGCTCCGAGCTCCAATTGAAGCCCTTCCCGCACTCCAGGCATTTGTGGGGTTTCTCACCTGTGTGAGTCCTGATGTGGGCCATGAGGTGCGAGTTCTGGCTGAAGCTTTTCCCACACTCGGAACACGTGTAAGGCTTCTCTCCCGTGTGGATGCTTTGGTGCCGGATGAGGTCTGCGCTCAGACTGAAACCCTTCCCGCACTCCAAGCATTTGTAGGGCTTCTCCCCCCGGTGGCTCTTCTCGTGCAGGACCAGAGTGGCTTTCTGGCTAAAGCTCTTCCCGCACTCCATGCAGGTGTACGGCTTCTCTCCTGTGTGGCTCCGCTCATGGATGATAAGGCTGGACCGCTGGTTGTAGCTTTTCTCACACAGCAGACACTTGTAGGGCTTCTCTCCAGTGTGCGTCCTCTCGTGCAGCTGAAGGTGGGAGCTCTGGCTGAACCGTTTGTCGCAGTGGGAGCACTTGAAAGGCTTTTCCCCTGTGTGGGTTCTCCCATGGGTATTCAGGGTGGACCTCTTCCCAAAGCTCTTGCCACACTCATTGCACTTATAGGGCTTCTCGACCTGTGGGGGCTTCTCAGGCCCGCCAAGCTGGGCACGCTGAGCCAGGCTTGCCCCAAAGCTCTTGGAGATCTCCTGGCTTTTCTTCTGGAGAAAGCTTTGCTGGACAGCAAACTCACTGAAATCAAAGAAGCCCCCTCCAAAAGGGATGGAGATTGGCCCTCGGCTGTCCAGCGGGAGGCTTTCCAAGGCTCCGGCTGGACCCTCACGCTGGGGGAAGCTGACTTCATCTCCCCCCCACATCATCCGGTTCAGCTGCAGCCGGTCAGAGCTGCCCAGAGAAGGTTCCCCTTCCTTGTTCTGGCCTAACCAGCCAGCTGCAGAAACGAGAGACAAAGAGAGAGATCATTCCAAATGAGGGACAAACAACAGAACACAGACTCCAGTTAGCTAAGGGTAGAAATGGTGCTATCTACCAACAGTCCAATGCTACCTAAATCCCCCCTGGTCGATGCAGCACATGCTGCAACTTGCATGGGGGGGGCAGTCTCGGAGGTTTCCTCTAGGTAAGGGAACATTTATTCCCTTGCCCAGTGGTAAGCCCTCACTACCCAACTGGGTCTATTTGGACCCACTAAGTCTTTTCGGACCTGAATGGTAGCAAGAAGGGCGA
The DNA here is from genome assembly GCF_035046505.1 of Tiliqua scincoides. NCBI lineage: Eukaryota > Metazoa > Chordata > Lepidosauria > Squamata > Scincidae > Tiliqua > Tiliqua scincoides. The sequence continues at coordinate 263,864,041 of NC_089822.1, forward strand.
TGAAGATCAGAAAGGGAGATTGAATATCAGCAGCACTGCTGTCACCCATGTTGGCCTGTTCCCAGCCTCAGTCTTACCCCAAAGGCCCACTGCACAATTCTTTTTTTTTTTTTTTAAGTGTAAAGGTCCTAGTCCTGATGAGCGTGAAGATAACTTTTAAAATGGGATGGACAGTGAAAGAGAAGTAAACAGCATCAGCAACTGAGACTTCCAAAAGCGGAATAAATGTGAATTTGCATCCCTTTAGGGCATTTGTATGATGAATGTACTGAGTTTATAATGGTCCTGAGCAGTCTACGGCGGAGTAAGGAAGCAACAGGGAAAGGGAGGATTCTGAAAAACAGCAAAATACTAAATAGAAATACAGGTTGGACCTCGTCATCCTGCAGATTTTTCATCCATATATTTTAATCCCCATGGGTTCCCTAACCCAAGGCCCAACTTGTACCCTCCAAACATGACTGCAGCTGTGATCTGGTTGTGCCTGGAGGGTGTTCTGAGGCCCGGGAAGGCTGCACTTTTCTAAGTGCTTTTCTAAGACCTTCCAGAGGCCCCAGAACACCCTCCAGATGCAGCAGGAGCCCAGCTGTAGTCACGTTAGGAGGTCTGGCATGCCCTGACCTGTAGATTTGTTTATCCATGGGTTTCGACATCCACAACGGTTTGGGAACGGAACCCCATGAATGCCAAGGCACGAGTGTAGATTAATATGTCTGACACTACTGGGGGGGGGGGGCCTGTATCCACAGATTCACTTATCCATGGATCAGGTCCTTGGGGCCCCCCTTGACACCTCCCTCTGGAGGTTGTCCAAGCCTAGCAGTTAAGAAAAAAAAAGCAACTTCCAGTTTCAAGGAGAAACAGGAAGTGACAGATGACCCTCCAGAGGCAAGGGGAACAGAGCTCCCCAGGGCTCTGGAGGGCGGGGAGGGGCAGGCATCTGCGGTTTCAGGTAACTACAGGGGATTCCGCGAATGGAACCCCTGTGGATATGGGGGCATGCCTTATTCCATTTAAAAACCAGTGTTAATTCTTATGTCTTATTAAAAATCAAAATGCCAGTCCGTTCATTGGAAGAGCAACAGCCTGTCAGAATATAAATCTACTAAGCAATAAATAAAGCAACGGCAGAGACGAATGTCTGCAGTGTTTCACTTCTCTATGCACATGGAGATTAGCCAGAGGTGTACTTTCACTTTAAAAAAAGCTGAAAATTTGGAGAGAGAGCCTGGAATATTCGAGGCTGGGAGGCCATGGCCCTGCAAGGGCATCTGGTCAACCAACGGAGACAAGTGCTGGACTAGCTAGGCTTTTTGGTCTCATTAGCCAAGGCTGTTCGTATATCCTTATGACCTCAAAGCTGTTTCCCCCACTGCTGATCGATTCTCCTTCAACTACCTTTGAGCCTGAGCATCATCTCCTGGAAAGCTGTGCTGTTCTGACATAGATCGCTGTATCTTTGCCTTACTTCCTCAAATCTCAGCGCTGGAGGGTCCTCATCCTCCCTGAAAGAGAAGGATTCCATTAGAAAGACGGCTGTGCTTGCAGAACCATGAAAACTCCTTCATGCAATGTTGCAATCCAGTACACACTTTCCCGGGAGAAAGCCCTGCTGAACGCACCGAGACTTACTTCTGAGTAGACACACATAGGCTTTCATTGTTACTTTTGGCATTTGCTACCACAAGATGTGGTAGCGTCACAGGCTTGGACAGTCTTCAAAAACAATTAGACGCTTGCATGGGAGGAGAGCTCTGCTGAGCATCTCCAGAGGTAATATGCCTTTGGACATTGACTGGTGGGCAGCAACAGTGGAGGAGGTTTGGCCCCTTAACTTCCAGACAAACTAGAGACTTGCTAGAGGCAGTAGGAAAAATGGCTTGCAGCAGGCAACAGAGCACTAGGTTGGATGGGGCTTGATCTCACGAAGCAGGAATTCCACAGAGTTGGGTGCCACTCTGGAAAAGGCCCTGCCAAGTACACTTATAAAGGACGTGCAGAAGGGTCCCAGAAGATGACCTCAGGGGTCAGAGAGCAACACCGGAGCGGGGAAAGTATTTCCGATATCCCAATATGCCACAAGAATAGGCCAGCTCAGTTAACCCTACACTGTGAATCTGGTAGCATGCATGCACTGCTGAAACAGAGATGCCTGCGTTGGCTCGGTCATGTTGTGAGAATGGATGATGGCCGGATCCCAAAGGATCTCTATGGAGAACTCGTGCAAGGAAAGCGCCTTACAGGTAGACCACAGCTGCGATACAAGGACATCTGCAAGAGGGATCTGAAGGCCTTAGGGATGGACCTCAACAAGTGGGAAACCCTGGCCTCTGAGCAGCCCGCTTGGAGGCAGGCTGTGCAGCATGGCCATTCCCAGTTGGAAGAGACACTTTGCCAACAGTCTGAGGCTAAGAGGCAAAGAAGAAAGGCCTTAAGCAGGGAGACAGACCAGGGATAGACTGCAGTTGCTCCCGGTGTGGAAGGGATTGTCACTCCCGAATTGGCCTTTTCAGCCACACTAGACGTTGTTCCAGAACCACCTTTCAGAGCGCGATACCATAGTCTTTTGAGACTGAAGGTTGCCAACAACAGAGTGCTGACAAAGTAGTGGTCTGCAAAAGGTTTTTTTTAGGGAGCTTGTGGTTCTGAAGCGGGGGTGTCCCAGCTCAGGCCTAATTCTTAATCAGGGACCACACATTAAGGTGAGCAAGGGCTGACAACACCCACAAACTCCCATAAGAACCGGGACAACAGCAAAGAAAGCCCCCACCTTTCGAGCATGAGCAGTGAATGGGTCTTTCCTCACACACTCATTTGCCAGGCGTCCTGCCTCGTGGGACACAAGAGTACAACAGGCAGAAAGGTGGGAGAATTCTCACAGGGACCCTATTGCGATAGGCAGCAAAAGGGAAAGAAGGGGTTCAAGGGGCTTTTGCCTATGTCTCTACTTGTAACAAAGCAGCTGTGGTGTACAGTATTGGGAAGTAGCGCTTCCAGATCAGGCACTACGGTGCGTGCCTCTGGGGAGACAGCACCCCCTCTCATGTTTGGTACTATTTTCCAAGTTTACGATCCTTTTATCTGCAATCGCTGCTTTTAAAAGGTTTATATGGGGGTCCTTGTACTGGAGAACACACTGCTACTTGCATTGCAGACCTGATGAGACACGATGTGTTAAAAAATTTTTGGCTATTTTTTTTTAAAAAGCACATCCCACTTTTCTGTCCCAGCTACAGGGCACTCCAAATGACTAGCAATCCACAAATTAAAAGCATAAAAGTCAAACTTGGTATTATCAATACTCAAGATACAAAATGGCGGCAAGACCACCTGATATACAATCCACCAGTGTGCGGGTGGCGAGACCAAGCAATCCCTGGGGCATTTGGGTGGGCCGCTGAGATACAGGAAGCTGGACTAAATGGGCCTATGGCCTGATCCAGTGGGGCTGTTCTAACGTTCTTATGTTATGTTCACGCCTGATTCCAGGAGTTCCATAAACTGGGGATCACCAGAAAAGGCCTTTCAAGGATCACACAAACTACATGAGAATGGTGGGATGCTGACATGCCTCTCGTTAGATGACCTCAGGGGCAAGACAAAAGCAGAGGGAGACAATCCCTCGTCTACCCTGGTCCCCGCAATCAAAGTTCCAGGATTATACCTTATCCATCGTATTTCTATCCTGCTCTTCCTTCGGAGGTCCTTTGCAATTGAGGCTTTTAATAATCGCTCTCCATGGAGGTACCAATCAGATCCATGCACACTTCACAACTGCTCCTAGATCAGCAGTACTGTCAGACCAACAACTGGGACCCATTCACTGCTCCCTCAGTGCTTGTCAGGGAAACTGAAATCCTTCAAGCCAGAACTTTGTATCCTTGTGATGCACAGCATGAGCATAGCTAAAGGGGAGGCAGGGGGGTACATTGCCCCCGGTGTCATGCCTCAAGGGGATGCCAACCCGCACCCCGGATGGAAGATCCCAAGGCGGGGGGATGGCCCTCCAGCAGGCCTTCTGAGGTGCAGGGAGGCAGCATGCGGCCTCCCCATGTCTCAGATCACCTCCTGGTGACCCCCAAAGGGTGTTCTGGGCATCTGGCATGTTAATTTTTATGCACCCAGGAGTCAGATCCCTTAGTTACACCACTGGTACATCTCATATTGTTTTTTCCCCACTCACCCTGACTGCTGACTTCCATTGGAGTATGGAAGACAACATTGAACAAGCAAAAATGTTGGTATGATTTTTGTTTTGCCTGTTATCTATGATGAAGAAAGCACATCACCTTTTAATTCTATGGAAAGCCCACCTAGCCTGGCTTCCAACCTGTTTGCTAATCACAGTGAGGCAAGGCTAGCCTGACCACAAAGTAACATGGAACAACTGTTGGGGCAGAAGATTCCAGAGGGGGTCAAATCTTTGAGTCAAACCAAAAAGAGAAACAAGGTGAACTTTCTTCTGGGACAGCTGGAAAGCATTCTTTCTGGTTCTGAAGCTAATTTAGCCAGATATTACCAAATAAATTCTCTCTGTTTTAGAATTGAGTGCCCAGTGAGGGCAAATTCTCTCAGTTTGCTGCATAAGAAGGAAATGAATATTTACTATCTACAGACGTGGGTTCCTACAACTCAAAGTTAACTAAGAGGAAGAGGAACACCATCAACCTAGAGTAGGAGGTGAATCAGAGGGATGCAAATATAGAGATGTTTTTCTGGACAAAAGATCTCAATTGGGGCACAGAAACAGCCCAATCCTTACCTGCTTCCAATACTTCCAGCTTCCTATAAGGGATGAGGAGGGGGGAGAGAAAAAAAAAAACACATACATCATGAGCTATATAGGTAAAAACTGCTCACTTGCTAACAAAACCCGAGGTTCAACAAAAGCACCAAGCAGCATGTTAAAAAAAGCAAAGGGAAAGCCATCTGCAAACAATGCCCACCCAAAACTGTGGAACTCATTGCCACTTGACATTGGCACAGAATAATCAGATAAATGCAAAGACAACAGATTTCAGTTGGGAGCACAGTTCAAATTTCTTCTCTACAGTCCTCAACAAATACATTTACGATACTGCCAAAGAAATAATAATCTGTAGGGCCACAACTTCATTACTTGTTGCAGGAACCAGATGAATCAATGATATGATTTGGTACAATGCAAATTCATAACATGGGTGTCACCCACCTATTTTGGGTCCACCAGAAATCTACCCAACCAAAGTCAGAAGATCAGATTAAACAATGAGTCTGTCCATCCTGTTTAATTTTGTTTCTTGGTGTCACAAGTTAATATGCGACTTGGCTTGCTTATGGGAGCTGCCTGAAGCTCACCACAAAAGACAGATGGGAGAGCACCATGAAAACTCACCACTATCTCCTCATTGCTGTCTCCTTCCGCCTCCTCTCCTCTCTCTTTTTCGAGGTCAATCACTTCTGAATCCTAACAAAAAAAACAGCCAGCACGAATAACCATCACTGGGGTGGCTCTCAACAAACATAAAATAATCAAATAATTATTTATGATCATATAAAAATACAAGTAAGTAGAGCCCAGACCATTATCTGGACTGACAAGTATCTGGACTGGATTCATTTGGAGGTAGGAACCTTTCCCAGCTCTCTGCATGGGGAGTGACAGAATCACAGCCCACAAATTTACATTTGTCCAATTTATTAAATAAATACTAAATACATTTACAGTCACTCCTTGCTACCATTGGACTCGCTTATCTGCAGGGAGCAGCACTGAAAGCTACCCTGCTCTATTTGTGGTGTGTTCTCAGTTATCCATGATCTCTGCTGCCTTTGGAAGGTCTCCGAGGCTTCCTGCGAGTCTTTTGCTTGCAGGTAAGCTACCCCTTCCCCTAATCCCACTGGGTCAATAGTTCCCTATCCATGGATTTGCTATCCACTGGGGTTTTTAGGAACCTAACCCCAGCAGGTAACGAGAGCCGACCGTATTTAATTTAATTTTTAACAACCTTTTATTCTGCTTCTCTTCTAACTGAAACCAAAGAAGCTAACAACAAAACAAACATGATTTGGTTTTACACAAGCCACAAAGGCGAGAAGTGCATAGGAAAACACTTAACACTACACAATCAGAACAATGCAATTCAAGCCAGCACCTGAATACACTGGACCCGGCAGGTTTAAAACTTCATCAGAAGAACTGGGTTTACTGCTTGGCATCTAAAAATATACAAGGTGAGCAGGTGAAGGGGGTTACCTGGTCTTTCTGCCATGGGGGGGGGGGGAGGCAGAGAGCCAAGAAGGCCCAGTCTGGTATGTCTAGTGCATGGGTCTCCAAACCCTGGCCTGGGGGGCCAGATGCAGCCCGTGGCCAGCCTCAATCCAGCCCACGGCCAGCCTCTTGTCCCCTGAAAGCCTCTGGCCCACTTGGCTGAACATGACTGGAACTGTGCTCTGGTTGCATCTGGAGGATGTTCTAAGGGCCAGAGAGTTTGAATGAATGAGTCCATTTATTCATTTATTCACTCATCCAAGTTCCATCTCTAATTTATTTATACAAATTTTATATTTAAATTTTTCCCCCCAGCCCTCAACACCGTGCCAGATATTTGATGCGGCCCTCTGGCTAAAATGTTTGGAGACCCCTGGTCTAGTGGATGCCTTCCAGGTGTGGCTTCATTGATGTGTCATAACTATCAAACCAGTGGAGGCTGATTTTAACAGGGCAGTGTCGTTGGGTCTTGCAGAGACTTCAGCCATTATTGCCGTGAGAAACATGAGCTGCAAATATTTCTAGAAGAGGGAAACCTGTTACTCCCTGTTCCTTTTCCTACCCCCTCAAATGCTGTGAGCAAAAGCACAAGAATGTGAAAGGTTGCAAAACTGCGCATGGCCAGCTAAAGTGCCGCGTTTAATGAAGGGCTGCAGTGAAGGGAGATAAAGAATTACCGGTAAGCCGGTTCACATATACAGGCTATAAATCAGCAACTCCCTCTTTGAGGGGGAGAAGAAAGAAGCTCTTTGTTCAGCAGGAACAGAGCTCTGCCCGAGATAACTGTGCAACACCCTGACCAGCCATCTGCACCAGCCAGCGGGAGGCCCCTAAAACCAGCTGCACTTCATCAAGGCCAGGGAGATACCAGGGCACAAGAGGCCTTGGCCAATAAAAGGTTTAGCAACAATTCAAGCCAAAGTGGGAGCAACAAGGCTTAGAACTGGGGGGCTCCTGGCCCCCCCCCAACAAAGAAGAAGCTCCTGGAAGAAGCCAGCCAACTCAGGAGTGGAAATCTCCAGTCTAAGAGACAGAGTGCATGATGGAGAGGACCAAGGAATGCCCCCAGGGGATAAATCATCCTGAGAGCCAAGATGGCTGTAGTGGCTCAGGGGTTGTCAGACTTGGTAAAGACATGTTCAAATCCCATTCACCCATGAAGCATCCTGGCTGACCTTGGGCCAGTCACTCTCAGCCTCACCTACTTCACAGTTGTGAGGACAAAAGGAACCATGTATATCACGAATGCCGTCCCCATGAAAGCATATGTAAAATAGCTGACTCCTACCCCCAGAGTGGAGGAGATTTCCTTCCCCATCTGGGAACAGAAACAATGGAAGGGCCTGATCAACCCTCCTCCTTCTCCTGCAAGGGCAGGCTTGAACTGGGCTTGTCTTGGATCCAGCACGGGGCAAGATGCCCTGAGCAAGATGCCATCTCCTCATTCATTCCTTTAATATGCCACATTTTAGCAGAAAAATACTTCACAAGGGGGTGAAGACCTCCAGAAAAGACATACATAATCAACAATAAATTGAGAGCAGAGATAAAATGGAGTGCAGCATACATTAAAATGGCAGGCTAAGGGTGCAATCCTAACCAACATTCCAGCACCAAGGAAAGGGCAATGCAGCTCTGAGTTAAGGGAACAAACATTGCCTTACCTTGAGGACGCCACCATGACCCTCCCCCCAACTGCAGGATGCAGCACACGTCCCATTGGCACCACTATGCCAGTGCTGGAAATGTGGTTAGGATTACACCCTAAGTCAATTAGAAAGTAGGCAAAAACTTTTTTTAAAAAAATAAATCAATTTTTTAGTTAAAAGGAATTAATTTTAAAAGGGATGGATGCTTTTAGTGCCCACTTACAATTCATCAGACTAGGGCCTGGCAGATCTCCCCAGGAAAGAAATGCCACAGATGAAGCAGGACAGCTGGGAGACACCAGATGATCTGAGCAGGTAGCTGACCAGATAGAAGGACCTGAACTGCAGCTCAAGGCCACAGACAGGCCCTATGCTGCAAATGGCCTTCATGGTCCAAACCAGCATGTTCCCTTGGGCCCGGCAACAAACTGGAAACTACTGCAGCTGGCATTCGCCAGGAGCAAACTGCCTGGCTTCAACTCATCTCCAGGTAGCTACATCGTGAATCACAGCAGTTTGGTCTAGAGGTGAGCAGTGGCCAGATTTGACTTCCCTTGGTAGGCCCAGGGCTGACATTTCTAGGTAGCTGCCAAGAGTCCATGGCTGACCTCCCATCTCTGTGCCCAGAGCCTTCATATGGTGAGTGGCACTCAGGGTCCACGAAGGGCAGTTGGCCGAGGAGTCCCCCCAACCCAGAGCCAGTTCTGATGGGGCCACAGCTGGCAAATATTATTTTGCTTTAACAGAAATTATTATTAGGTTGAGTATCCCTAATCTGGAAATCCCAATTGCTCCAAAATCGGAAAGTTTTTTTGAGTGCAGTTGGAAAAATCCTTTTGAGATGCCAACAGATCTTCATTCAGATCTGCAGAAAGGCAGTCACAGGGATCCTGCAGCTTCCTTCCCCTGCCACTCACTGCTGCCTTCAGGACTAGAACAAAGCAGAATGGAGGTCCAGCACCTGGCTAGCCTGGCAGGAAGGCAGCAGCCGGGCACACAGGAGCAGAGTGAGGAGCAGGAAGAGTGCGAGTGACACAGTGTGGGGTAGGGGACGACGACCCCTGAGCCAAGAGTCATTATATAGAAGCACATATTCCAAAAGTCTGAAAAAAAATTGAAATCTGAAACACTTCTGGCTGCAAGCATTTTGGATCACCTGCATTCAGAATATTTGTACGCAGCTTTCAACAAAAGGATTCTCAAAGCAGTTAACGCAAAAAAGTGAGTCAGATGGTTCTCTGCCCCAAACAGACTCGCACCAGAAGGCATCAAAGGAGGCACCAGCACCCACCAATGGAAGGAGATTACACTGGGGTGAGGAGGGGCCGCTGCTCCCCTCCTGCTAAATGCAGCCACCACTTAGAATGGTGGTTTGGAACAGCATTCTGGTTTGAGGGAATAATTCAGTGGCAACCCAAGACACGCCCTCCCCACACCTGTATACCTCTTTGTCGGTCTTGTGTTCCAATTCTTGAACATCTTCCATTATTAATTCCTCGCAGCTGCTGTCTTCCCTGGTCTTAATCTCATCATCTCTCGCTTCTGGTCGGTCACCCAGAGACTCCTGCACCTCCTTGGAATGAAGGAGGCGGAAGAAAGATGGGGGGGGGAACAGTACAGTATTCAAATCCAGGATGGCCGCACAAATTGGAGCACGGGAGTTTTTGGGACATGAAGGTGTCAACGAATGACTTGTGTGGGAAAAGGCAAGCCTCGTGAGCCCCGTAAAGGATCCCTTTTCCGTTGGTGCTTGTCAGATATTGGCAGGGCATGGAGAGAGCCAATTAGAACAAAAACATGGCTCAGCACTAAGCGCCACAGAGGATGTGGCTGTGCGGGGCCCTGGTTCACTATATGACAAAAAGGGTGCCTGCCAAAAAAGCAACACTTTCAGTACTTTTTTGTTTTTATCCTCAGGCCCTTTTATCTGGCCTTAGAAGGTCTTCAGAAGGCCTACTGGGGGCTGGGGAGGTCACGGTTTTTCTCTGAAAACTGGAAGTGACTTTTTAGGCCACTGGGCTGCATGAGGGACATTTTCTGGTCCTGGCTCTGGACAGCACAGGAGTCAGGATCGCAATTGGAAAGAGTCACCACTGCCTGCCCACGAATCCCCAAACCGTCGACTTTTGCTTAGCTGCTCTTGAAAGACGACAAGAAGTGTCCTTGCCATTCTGTCAAGATATTCAGGAGGGAGGGGCAAAGAAAACGGCAGGAGCACTTCAGATCTCCACTGCGAGCACCGTTGCCAGTCAGTGCTCACAGTGCTGGAGGGACAAAGAGTCTGACTCAGGATAAAGGAGCTTCATACATGAGCCACATATGTGCATCAAGCTCCTATTTTGCTTGAAATGGGCATTTCCCTCCTTCCGTTTGGGGCAGGGGGAACGACAGAAGAAGAAAGGAATCCAGATGGAGAACAATCCCAATGGGGGGGGGGGAAAGCGCCCTTCCCAGACTTTCTGAAATAGCCATCCAATAACTTCACAAAATGTGTCCTTGGCTTGGCACTAAGTGACCCAAATCTCAAGTGTTGGTGCCAGCCACACATCAGAGTCCTACCTCGGTATCCTGCAGCGACACAGATGGACTGCAGGAAGCAGATGCCAACTGACCGATAAACCCAGAGAAATGGTTGGAGGCCTGGAACAAACCATCAGCAAGCTTAGTCAAGACCAAATGCAGCTGTTTTTAAAGGCATTGCACAAACAGCTATACCTATCAAAATTTACCATGCACATATAAAAAGGCACAACTGTTGTACCCCAAGATCACTGCTTCATTTGTAGCAGACATACTCTGCGACCTCAGTCTTTTGAGATGTTGTTTTTGTAAGCGGCTGATCATTTTTCCTATTGATCCCTTTCCCAAACTATCAAGGGGTTGGAGCACCTTTCCAGTGAGGAAAGTCTACTGCTGTTCTGTTGTTTTACAAGCCATGATGTGTATGTGCAACCTCCTGATTTTAGAAATGGGCTACGTCAGATGCAAGGGAGGGCACCAGGATGCAGGTCTCTTGTTATCTGGTGTGCTCCCTGGGGCATTTGGTGGGCCGCTGTGAGATACAGGAAGCTGGACTAGATGGGCCTATGGCCTGATCCAGTGGGGCTGTTCTTATGTTCTTAACTACAATTCCCAGGATGCCTTGCAGGTCTCTTGTTATCTGGTGTGCTCCCTGGGGCATTTGGTGGGCCGCTGTGAGATACAGGAAGCTGGACTAGATGGGCCTATGGCCTGATCCAGTGGGGCTGTTCTTATGTTTTACTTTAAGCCATTTCTGCCCAACTTTGTATATATGCAACAAGGATCAAATGTTGTGGTCTGGGCAGAAATTGTTTTAAGATAAACATGATGGGGGGGCGTGTGCACACACTGTTTATGATGCTGGTTTATAAAATAATTAAGGTATGGAGAACATAGACAGAAGTTTTCTCCCTCTCTCATTCAAGGTTGTCCAACAACAGAAGACAGCAAGTTATACACTCAGTGCATAATTAACATGTGGAACCCTGTGCTACAAGATGCCAGGATGGCCACTGAGGGCCCAATCCTATCCAATTTTCCAGCACCGGTGCAGCCGCAATGCAGGCCCAAGGTAAGGGAGCAAATGTTCCCATACCTTAAGAAGGCCTCTGTGACTGCTGTCCAACCACAAGATGCAGTGTATGCCCCATTGGCATACAGCTGCACCAGCACTGGAAAACTGGATAGGATTGGGCCCTTAGATAGCTTTAAATGGGAACAGATAAATTCTTGTGGAAGGAGAGAACTATCAATGGTGATTAGCCATGCTGGCTAAATAGAATCCCCTTGTTCAGTGAAACTACAAGGACGTGGCTGACCAAAGACTAGAAGCCACAGGGCTGGCCAAAGACCTCCTGATGCCCGAGGCCATTTGCAAAATGTTCAGATGTTCTAGCCCAGGGGTGCCCAAACCCCGGCCCTGGGGCCACTTGTGGTCCTCGAAGCCTCTCAATGCGGTCCTCAGGGAGCCCACAGTCTCCAATGAGACTCTGGCCCTCTGGAGATTTGTTGGAGCCCACACTGGCCCGACGCAACTGCTCTCAGCGTGAGTGTGACTGTTTGATCTCTCACACGAGCTGTGGGATGAGGGATCCTTCCACTGCTTCTTGTTTCACGTCTGTGATGCAGTAGCAGCAGCAAAGGAAAGGCCGGTCTTGCTTTGTGCAAGGCCTCTTATAGCCCTTGAGCTATTGCAAGACCTTCATTCATTCATATAAGTTCATCTTTAATATATTCATTTATGCATACTTATGTAAATTTATTCAAATTTTAAATGTAAATTAATCCTTTTTTCCCCGGCCCCCAACACAGTGTCAGAGAGATGATGTGGCCCTCCTGCCAAAAACTTTGGACACCCTTGCTCTAGCCCACTGCCATCTACTCCCCCACACTTTCTCTTCCACTTCATACCTCTCTGGCTTTTCCAGTCAGAGGAGGAGCAGAAGAGACAAGGGATAGAAGAGGTAGACACCCACCAATCCACTGCTTAAGATGCCTGCTAGTCCTGCAAGCCACTAAACATCAGTTGGTGGAGATAAGCACAGAGAAGGGCTATTGCTTTCATGCCATGTTTGTTGCTTCTCAAAGTCATCTAAGTCTGCAAAGCTACATGCCCTTATTCAGGACTAAGGATCACTGAACTCAGTGGGGCTTATTTCCAAGGAAACAGGCAGAGGACTGTGCTGCAGGTTGACCACTGTGAGAAACAGGATGCTGGCCTAGATGGATTTTTTATCTGATCTGACAAATTCTAGGCCACAAGCTGCAATCAGGACAGAGAAACATGTACAGAATAAGCTGCATGAAGCTATTGTTTCAATTACTACAAGCCTGGGCTCTGAATAGTTAACTAGATCCCAACAATATATTTACTCTCTACCACCAGAAAAGCTTGTTGTGAAATAGATCTGCTGTGGTGGCTCCCAAAGAATCTTGGGCATCGTAGTTCTGCAAGACCTGCAATGATCCTAGGCTCAAAATCCCTAGCGCCTTCCTTGAATCCACACTGCTGAGGCCTGGTCTACCTGAACAGGAGACCCAGCTGGCAGAAACACCTGAACCACTTCCGACTGCCACTAAAAGTGGACTTACCCCTTTTAAACCCCAGCCCTCCAGAAAGACTCTCTAGATGTGAAACTAGTACTTCCAAAAGTAAGAAGCAGTAATAGTCAAGTCTACCAACTTATCCCGCTGAAGCAGGAAACCTGGCTGTGAGAGTGAGAGGCCTGGATTCAAATCCTGCTTCTCACAAACTCACTTAGAACAAGAGGAGGGAAGCAAAACCCCTACCGTTAACTCATTGCCGGTTGTGCAACTCTCTTTTCTGCCACCTTCCACCAGCTTCATCTTGTTGTTCCTTAGATCCTCAGGTTTACCTTTCTCCTTTTTAAAGCTTATCAGGGGCTTCTTTGACTTCACCTAATAAAGAAGGGGTAAAAGGACACCCAGTGAGGTCATGTTACAGCATATGTTATTTCTCACACAAAAGCACCTAAAAGAAGCCAAAATCTGGTGCTCTCTCATGTGTGAACACACATCCATCTCCTCCAGCCACCAGAGAATCTGTCGCAATTATTCATATTTAATCCAATAAACCTGAGACACAGCCACGCAAACAGCTGTCTGCATGCAGAGAAGTGTTTCCATGGGCAAGTTCAGACACTGCCACCAGAGCAAAGAAAAGCAAGCGCATACAGCTCTATCCCCACCCAAGACATGCATCATGCTCATGACAGCTGAAAAGGAGAAGCTCCACTATATCGATGTGAGATCCAGCTGTAACCAAACCCTTCCTGCCCACCACCACAGCTCCATAAAGAGGCCTGAAAATTCCTGAGAAGCTGCTCAGCTGAAGTTGAGTGCACAGACTTCTTTTTCAAATCAATTCTCCTTGCTTTTTCATCACATTGGACTTCCTTCCTTACTTCGGTGAACAATTTAAATTTTTAAAAAATGTAGTACATATCTTATTTAGGGCATGGTCCTTTATCCAGTGGTTCTCAAATTGTGGGTCCTGACAGAGAGAGTAGGCTATATGCATCAAGGGTTAAATAATCTGTACTTGTGGGGGGGAGATCACTGATACCCAATCACCAGTACAACCACACCCCTTGGCATTTAAAAATCAGACAGCAGCCTTCAAGGACTCTAAAAACTTTGAGAACCACTGGTCTATTCCATTTGATCACTGAGCTATGCTCCTTCCCTAAGCTACTGTGATGTCCTCACTCATATTAATATCATGACATTGCCTGGAAGAAACTCAGGTGATCAGTCCTCTAGTGAGGGGCATGTGGTGTAGTGGTTACAGCATTGGATTATTAGATCATGGAGAATCATGATGCTCACTGGGAGAACTCTAATAGTTCTAATAGAACAGCATCTAATAGTATGCTGTTGGACTAGATTGCAGGAGACTTAACTGATCCTGCTAATCAAGACACTTTTTTTTGGATTGCGATGCAAGCAACTGAATTTGGGGCTGTATGCTTTGTTACTGAGCTATTGCTACCCCCCCCCCCCCACTGCTATCCCAACTTAATACAGAAGGGGAGAAAAACCGCTCTTTGAGTACAGCTCTAGACACAGATCCCCTACCTGCACAAACTCCTCCACAGCCTTTTCACCTCCACTGTCCATGGTAGGGATCCAACGATTTCCAAGAAGATATTGTGGTTCTGTAGAATGCAGAAAAAGATGCTTGGAAGAGAAAAAGTCAAAAGAAAAAAAGACTAAAATCAAAAGAAAAAAGAACTAGCAATTCATTTTCTTAACAGGGCAAAGCAAGATGGTGGGAGGGTCATGAATTTAAGTTTGCAAGGCTGTAATTAAGGGCTTTAAATTAGGATTTTGTGCTCTAGGTATTCCCACGTGGGCTGATTTGCACAAGCCAGGGTTGAAATCGGAGCCAGGGTTGAGATATGGGGGGACTGGAGACCTTAATTCCATGATATTCCAGGGGGAGAGTAACTGGCCCATCTCACCCCAGCACTGTCTGTTCTAGTGGCTGTCTGCTGGTATTCATTTGCATCTTTTTAGATTGTGAGCCCTTTTGGGACAGGGAGCCATTTAGTTATTTGATTTTTCTCTGTAAACCACTTTGTGAACTTAGTTGAAAAGCAGTATATAAATACTGTTAATAATAATAATAATAATAATAATGATATGGCAAGAAAAGAATACCTCTGAGCACATGCAGAGTTCACCTTCCTCCCCAGTTAGCCAGTACAGTGCACCCCAATTACCACTCACGGGGGGGGGGGATTTCTCACACAAAAGGAGACAAAAGCTGGAGCAACAGGGGAAAAATGCTCCTAAACATGTACAAAGGTCACCCTGTGATACAGAATAATTCCCACCCCCACTCTACTGGGGGCTGAGAACAACAGATGCTTCTGAGCATGTGCAGAGCACAGCTCCCCTCCCCACCCATATGGTGATCAGAAAGAGATGAGGCCTTGCAGGAGGCGATGCCACTGTGGAGGCGAGAGTGCTTCTGAGCATGTGCAGAGCGCACCTCCCCCCTTCTTCAGGGATCAAGCACAGCCCCCTCCCCCACTCTGGGAAAAGGAAAGCTTCCAAGGGCGTTGGCCATAATGCAAGAGGACAATGCCTCTGAGCATGTGCAAAGTGCACCCCCCTCCAGTTCACCTTCAGGCTCAGCTTTGCAGGGCAGACTCCAGCTGCTGCTGTTGGGTAAGCAGTGAAGGCTGCAGGATCCCCCAGGGCGGCGGCAGCTCCAGTGCCCAGCCTGGTCCCTGGTCCTTAGCAGGAATGTCTACATTGCAAACTTAAACCGGTTAGACACCCACTGGCTTCCCCTCCCACGGAACTCTGGGAGTTGTAGTGCCGCGAGGAGGGGCAGTTCTCTCCCCAGTCATGCGCTGCACACGCGCCGGACTACATTTCCCAGAGGTCCTTGCAGGGGAAGATGGACCGGGCACTGCCACTGAGCCCAATGCAAGCCTCCTTGCAGCAGGGAGCACATTCAGAAGGCGGAGGGGCCACAGAACTGATGGGTGCGCGGGGGTCTTAATTAATTAATTAAATTTATTTATTTAATTAATTAAAATTAATTAATTAAAATTAAATGAATTAAAACACAACACCCATCCAGAAATTGTTCTTTTTAATTAAAACACACACACATCCATCCAAAAGTTATTCTTTAATTCATTAAAAATAATAACTTTTTGACGGGCATTAGTGTTTTAATTAATTAATTAACACCCACACCCATCCACAAGTTTTTTAATTGATTGATTGATTTTAATAATTGATTGATTGATTGATTAACCAGTTTCAAACCAGTTTTCCCCTATAAGAGACCAGCTGCAAAAGAGATTCTGGTCTGTAGCATCCAGAAGTTGTTCTTTTCAATTGAAATGAACAACTTCTGGATGCTACAGACCAGAATCTCTTCTGCAGCTGGTCTCTTATAGGGGAAAACTGGTTTGAAACCGGTTTCAAGTTGGATTGTGCCATGTAGACATGCCTACATGCGTTTGTGTGTGTTTAATTGATTAGTTAATTAATGAAAAAAAACAACTTCTGGATGCTACTGCATAGAATCTCTTCTGCAGCTGGTCTCTCATAGCAGAAAATCAGTTTGAAACCGGTTTCATGTTGAATTGTGCCATGGTAGAGATGCCTATATATGTGTGTGTGTTTGATTGATTGATTAAAAAGAACAACTTCTGGGTGCTACAGACCAGAATCTCTTCCAGAGCTGGTCTCTTATAGAGGAAAACTGGTTTGAAACCGGTTTCAAGTTGGACTGAGCCGTGTAGACATGCCTTTCATGTGACTTTTCCCCAGCAGGTAAGAGAAGTGAACTTTTGCCATCCATTTGACCTTCCAGAGAGCAGCCCTGGAGGTTGCACTCGCCCATTGCATCTGTACTGCCCAGCTCCAGAGCTTGGAGGAGGAGGAGATGATGTGGTTTGGGGCAGCACCTGGAAAAACACAACCTTCTCCTTTGCACTGCTGGATGTGACCAGAGCCCTTGGGCAGCCACAGACAAGGGATCAACGGCCAACCCAGGCGAATGAACACCTTTTGTGCCTTTTTCAGGGTCTAGACAGGCAGAAGCTCAACTGGTGCAGATCTCAAGCATCAACCAATGGAATTTCATTATGATGCACACATAGAAAGCTGCCTTCTCTTATGGAGTTAGAGATGTGAATGTGTTTTAATTTCAAGAGATGCCATTCATAAGAACATAAGAACAGCCCCACTGGATCAGGCCATAGGCCCATCTAGTCCAGCTTCCTGTATCTCACAGCGGCCCACCAAATGCCCCAGGGAGCACACCAGACAACAAGAGACCTCATTCTGGTGCCCTCCCTTGCATCTGGCATTCTGACATAGCCCATTTCTAAAATCAGGAGGTTGCACATACACATCATGGCTTGTAACCTGTAATGGATTTTTCCTCCAGAAACTTGTCCAATCCCCTTTTAAAGGCGTCCAGGTCAGACGCCATCACCACATCCTGTGGCAAGGAGTTCCATAGACCGACCACACGCTGAGTAAAGAAATATTTTCTTTTGTCTGTTCTAACCCTCCCAATACTCAATTTGAGTGGATGTCCCCTGGTTCTGGTGTAATGTGAGAGTGTAAAGAGCATCTCTCTATCCACTCTGTCCATCCCCTGAATAATTTTGTATGTTTCAATCATGTCCCCCCTCAGGCGCCTTTTTTCTAGGCTGAAGAGGCCCAAACGCCATAGCCTTTCCTCATAAGGAAGGTGCCCCAGCCCCGTAATCATCTTAGTCACTCTCTTTTGCACCTTTTCCATTTCCACTATGTCTCTTTTGAAATGCAGCGACCAGAACTGGACACAAGACTCCAGGTGTGGCCTTGCCATATATTTTACAACGACATTATAATATTAGCCCGTTTTGTTCTCAATACCTTTTCTAATGATCCCAAGCTTCCTTTAGCAGCAGCCTGGCAGGCAGAAATCTAGCAGGTGAAATATTTTCCAGGTAATGGACATGTACACTCACAACCACATTGGGCAGATCCTATGATGTTTCTCCATGGCAAGCAGCTCCTGTTTTCAAGGCGCAGAAGTACAGTGCCAGAAGAAGATGGCAGCTTGACATGATGCTCAAGAATAGAGTAAAGAAAAAAGAGATGGGCACGACCTGGAAAGAGGAATGCCTGGACAATGATGCTCAGAGGAAGCTCCTGCACTTGGTCTGCTTACACTGTAAGCCTTACGAAGATAGACTTTCAAACTTGAATTCTTTTTTAGGACTACCGTGGGCTGGGTGGATATATCTTTTTGGGACTACTGGCCAGATGATTTTGGGTGGTGGGCAGGATCTGAGCTGAGGGCCGTAGGTTGCTTACCCATTTTAAAATAAATTAACTACAACATAGGGTCCAATCCTATCCAAGTTTCCAGCTCTAGTGTAGCCACAATGCAGGCCTGTGGTAAGGGAACAAATGTTTCCATACCTTAAGAAGGCTCCATTGACTGCCCCTCCACCACAAGATGCAGGGCATACCGCACTGGCACAACTGCACCAGCACTGGCAAATTGGATAGGATTGGGTCCTCAGTCAGCCATGATGATTATAGATGATCTTGTGCCAACTGCAATTATACCCATTTCACAGATGAAAACAGGGACAATGGTGGGTTCGGAGTTTTCCTGTTCCCAGGTGTATGATCTGAAGTCATAAGAACATAAGAGCCCCGCTGGATCAGACCAAAGGCTCCTTTAGTCCAGCTTCCTGTATCTCAGTGGCCCACCAGACGCCTCAGGGAGCACACAAGGCAACAAGAGACCTGCATCCCAGTGCCATCCTTTGCATCTGGCGTTCTTCTAAAATCAGGAGGTGGCACATGCCCATCACGGCTTGTTAAGCCCCAGGATGCAGTAATCTTGCTGGATCTGCAGGTTTGGGCCTGGTCAGTGCCCAGATGGGTGATCACCCCAGAACCTCACACATACCACTCTGAATTGTATAATGGTAGGACGTCAGGCGAGGAGATGGAGGAAGGGACCCATCTCCTCCTACAGCACCAGAAGAGCACAGAGGTTGAAAAATCACTGAAAAACTCTTCCAAGGTCTGCAGCTCTGTTTCTAGGGCAACTGTCTGTAGTAAGGAGTTGCTGTCCCTCTTTCTCTGCTGGCGGAAGAAGAGGGACAGACAATTTGTTGCTATAGACCAGTGGTTCCCAAACTTTTTAGCATTGGGACCCACCTTTAAAAAAAAAAAAAAAAAGCTTTACCAACCACTCAGGTCGCAGTGGTTATAAAGGTTATTTGGCCACAAAGCAGGCTGTTTAACCCATTTTTGCCCAGCCCACAGGTGTACACATTTGGTCCCTGTTACGTATATGCAGGGTTGGGCAGAAATGGCTTAACCTTGATGGACTTAGGGTGCAAGCCTAACCCCTTATGTCAGTGCTTTCCAGCACTGGCATAGTGGTGCCAATGGGACATGTGCTGCATCCTGCAGTTGGGTGTCACTCACGGAAGCCTCCTCAAAGTAAGGGAATGTTTGTTCCCTTATCTCAGAGCTACATTGCCCTTATGCCAGTGTTGGAAAGCACTGACATAAAGGGTTAGGATTGCGCCCATAGTCTAATCTGCCTAGTCTAGTCATAATCTAGTCTAACTGTCAGTTTTGAGACCCACCAAAAATGGGTCAGGACTCACTGGTGGGCCACTGAACCACTGCTCTAGAGCCACAAAACCCGGAATAGTCTGCCAGAAGTTACATCACAAGGAAGCAAAGATCACAGAGAAGACCATGGAGGTCAGTGTGCGTGGAGAAGAAAAACATTGAAAACCACTGTCTTAGAACACTGGAAAGGGGCCAGCCCCTCTGAGCCTAGAGTGACTTCTTGAGTTGTGGCGTAGGCAGGATGGCCCTGGCAACAGAGTTCAGTTTGCCTTATAAACCAATTCATTAGATCATGCCTGGCAAGATCTCAATAACGTGATCTAGCAGTGCTTCTCCTTTCCTTTCCTACTGTACATTTATCCTTTCACTTAGATTGCACCTGTGGAGGAGTGTAGGTGAGTGCAATTGAAAGCTTCTCCAGCAGTTCAAGGAATTTATATAAGACATTAAGGGCCAAATCCTATCCAACTTTCCAACCCTGTTGTAGTCGTGCCAATGGAGTATGCGCTGCATCATGTGGTGGGACGGTAGTTCTGGAGGCCTCCACAAGGTAAGGGGACATTTGTTCCCTCGTCTCGGGGCTGCATTGCAGCAGCACTGGCACTGGAAAGTTGGATAGGATTGGGCCCTAAGTTAATCTTTGCCAGAAGGCAGACCAGAACAATGGTCTGCAATACAAAAGTTAAGAACTCTGGGGACCAGGAAAGAGCCAGATGGAATCTGAGCCTTCCAAAACATCACAATAAGAATCGAGTCTCATCTTGTCCTTTTACAACTGAAGCAGGTTTGCCTCCTTGGTTTATTGATTTTTCCATGTCAACCAAACGGAGAACATCAACATCAGTTCCCCCCCCCCCAATAGAAATGCTATTGGCAGGTTATTTAACCATGTTCAGAAAACATCTTTGGAGAAAGAAAAATGCTATAAAAATGTGGGGGACAAATTAGTACACAGCAGCCATATTTTTAGTACACAGCAGCCATTAGTACTAATGAGTAGACAGCAGCCATATTTTTTCCAGATGTCTCAGTGTATCCTCTGCCTTTTTAGTGTTGTACGTAAATAGCAACTTCCCCCCCATTGGTAATTTTTAACTGAACTGATCCATTTTTACAATGGGTAAATTTTGATGGTGTGTTTTAGGTACCAGTTTGGTTTCAAACCAGCTAGTCACAATATAACTTTGCTCAGCCTTGTCTCACCCCTCTGCGGACACACATCGCTTTGCACTGAGTCATTTTTTTAGCAGTCTTAAGAATCTTCTCTGTTAAAAGTGGGCGCAGTGGCGTAGCCCAGTTCTATGGGCCACCGACAGGCTCTGGCCACTTGCTCAAAGGAGGTGAGAAAAGCCTTGGCATCATCCCATGGCCCAGAGTCACTCAGCTGAGAGTTGCCCCATCCTGCAAGAGAGGAACCCAGGGCCTTCAGGAACTCTTGCCACTGGTCTTCCCATTCTTTGAGCTGACCTCCATCAGGATCTTGTTTAACATTTTTTGATGCTAAGCAGCTTGGAAACTCTTGGATGCAGCTGGGCTCAGTGGTGTGGGGAATTCTTCCTGCCCCTCCTGGCACCTTCCCTATCCCAAGGCCTGAGGATGGATTCCATAGCTCCATTTTCATTTTTTGTTACACCCTCTACTCTAACACAGTCCCTGTTGGGAACCTGTCCCTTGTCCAATCTTGGTAGCGTACTCAAATCCTGTCGCTGTCTGGAAACTCGGGGAGGGGGGGCCAGGAGAGAAGCCAGGCCCTGTATGTTGTCAACATGACTGGCTGATCCAGTGTGCAGGGAAGGCCTCCACCATCACTGCCAAGGCACCTCTTCTGCTACTAAGGTCTTCAACACACTGGTCCATCCAAAACAATTCCCTGATGAGCAAAAGGGAAGTACTGTTGAGACACTGCAATAAAAACATAAGAGCCCTGCTGGATCAGGATGCTTCTTGCCTAGCATCTTGTCTCCCACAGTAGCCAGCCAGTTCTCTGGGAAGCCCAGAAGTGGGACATCTCCCAATGTGGATTTCCAGCAACCAGTATTCAGAGATGCACATCCTCTGGATACAGAGGCAGCATGGAGCAATTGTGACTAATAGTCATTGATAGCCTAGTCTGCTTTTAAAACCGGCTAGGCTAGTGGCTATCACTGCATCTGGTGGCAGTGAGTTCCATATGTTATGTGCCGTGTAAGTGCAGTCCTAACCAACTTTCCAGTACTGACATAGCTGTGCCAGTGGGGCATGTGCTGCATCCTGGAGACAGGGTTGAGCAGTGAAGTGGCTAAGTTTGCAGATGACACCAAACTCTTCCGAGTGGTGAAGACCAGAAGTGATTGTGAGGAGCTCCAGAAGGATCTCTCCAGACTGGCAGAATGGGCAACAAAATGGCAGATGCGCTTCAATGTCAGTAAGTATAAAGTCATGCACATTGGGGCAAAAAATCAAAACTTTAGATATAGGCTGATGGGTTCTGAGCTGTCTGTGACAGATCAGGAGAGAGATCTTGGGGTGGTGGTGGACAGGTCGATGAAAGTGTCGACCCAATGTGCGGCGGCAGTGAAGAAGGCCAATTCTATGCTTGGGATCATTAGGAAGGGTATTGAGAACAAAATGGCTAGTATTATAATGCCGTTGTACAAATCTATGGTAAGGCCACACCTGGAGTACTGTGTCCAGTTCTGGTCGCCGCATCTCAAAAAAGACATAGTGGAAATGGAAAAGGTGCAAAAGAGAGCGACTAAGATGATTACGGGGCTGGGGCACCTTCCTTATGAGGAAAGGCTACAGCGTTTGGGCCTCTTCAGCCTAGAAAAGAGACGCCTGAGGGGGGACATGATTGAGACATACAAAATTATGCAGGGGATGGACAGAGTGGATAGGGAGATGCTCTTTACACTCTCACATAATACCAGAACCAGGGGACATCCACTAAAATTGAGTGTTGGGCGGGTTAGGACAGACAAAAGAAAGTATTTCTTTACTCAGCGTGTGGTCGGTCTGTGGAACTCCTTGCCACAGGATGTGGTGCTGGCATCTACCCTAGACGATTGGACAAGTTTCTGGAGGAAAAATCCATTACAGGGTACAAGCCATGATGTGTATGTGCAACCTCCTGATTTTAGAAATGGGTTATGTCAGAATGCCAGACGCAAGGGAGGGCACCAGGATGAGGTCATCTGGTGTGCTCCCTGGGGCATTTTGTGGGCCGCAGTGAGATACAGGAAGCTGGACTAGATGGGCCTATGGCCTGATCCAGTGGGACTGTTCTTATGTTCTTATCCTGCAGTTGGGGGTCAGTAACAGAGGCCTGCTCAAGGTACGGCAATGTTTGTTCCCTGACCTCAGAGTTGCATTGCCCTGATGTCAGCGCTGTAAAATTGGTTAGGATTGTGCCTACCAGTTCCTTTCATTGGAGGACCCCAGGTCCTAGGATTGCAAAAGTGGGAACAGAACTTCTCTCAGGGGATTAAGGGCCAAATCCTTTGCTTCGGCAGTGCCAGAACTACAGTGGTGCTGAAATGGCTACCGCTGTACCCTAGGGGGCCAGGGTAGTGGCTGGTGGCCTCCTTGGGTTAAAGGAACAAATGTACTCTTATCCTGTGTCAAGCAACAGCGGGGGCCCCCAATGGGCCTCCTTGGATCTGTGCCCACTATTGAGCACATAGGAAGCCTAGGATTTGGCCCTTAATCCCCTGCCTCCAAATAAATTTGAATACTTACACTGGGGGAAGATCATGTATTAGTAGGGCCATTGGGGGGGGGATGCAAGCCCCTTTCAGGCAGCAGAGTGTGCCTTGTCAATTGTAAAAAAGAAAAAAAAACACCAGGTGGTGTACCTTGACCATTTTATGTCTTGTCAGTGTGCCTTGAGATGAAAAAGATTGAAAATCACTGATCCAATGTATATGTTTGACTATGGTCATCTTTCTATCAGGTCAAGAATTCCCAGTAGACTTTTTAACCCAGTTAGCCAATTGTCCCCTCTCAGATCAAGCAGAAGAAAGCCAATCCTCTTCTTGAAGGAGTAAGTTATCAGCATGCATGCTAGGAATTTGTTGGAAACTCATCATAGCTCAGTAGGGTTTACCTCCTAACAGACATCAAGGTCACCAGATACCAACAATATTAGGGCTGCAGGCTTTACACACTTTCCTGGAAGTTAGCCCTATTGAACACAAGAGGACTTCAGACTAGACCGGCACAGAATCGCACAATTGGTCTTTGCTCAGCACTTTCAGAGCTTGCAGCCTTTACAGCCATCCTATAAGCAAACTTTATTACCCCCAGATTGCAGATGGGAAGGTTGAGGCCAAGACACAATGGCTTGCCAATGACCACTTAGGGCACTCATGGCTTTGATCTGAGAAAGCTCAGTCTTGCAGCCACTATGCTAGAGACACATTGGTCATGATATGAACCAGCCAGGCCATTTCTTCCTCTTGGATAGACTTTGGAGAAAGCTGCTTTTTTCTGTCCAGATCTGTCAGCCTCCCTCCTTCCCACCCTCTCCAGCACTGATCTGCAAAGAACAGTCCCTTCAACTCACCAGGATTCCACCACTGCTCCTACCCTAAGCAGAGAGAAAGCACAGGAGGGGCAGGAAACAAGCACTGGCTGCGCTGGCTACCAGCACTTCTAGGAAACAGCACTTTGTTGCATTAACTCTTGGGGAGCTTGGCAGTGGAAAAAGGCTGCAGTTGGTTTTGAATGGACGTCTTGGCTTAAATAACCATATTGGCTCTGCTCTTGTGTCTCTGACATGCAACATTTTAGCTGGTAAACTTAGTCTTGTTAGATCACGTTAAAAAAAAATCTTCATGGAACCATGGGGTTGGAAGAGATCCACAAGGTCATCTAGTCCAACCCCCTGCTTGTAGTAGCAGGAAATCCTCCTAGATCAAGAGTGGCCGGCCTTTCAACTCTAGTGCTCCTGGATCTTTAACAATTGTGTAGGGGAGGGAGTTTCGGCAGGTGTATCTTCTCATCTCACAGAGGAGAAGCTGCACCTCCTGAACTTCCTCTTCTACACAATTATTAAAGGTCCAGGAGCTCTATAGTTCAGGGGCGAGATACCATAGTCTTTCAAGACTGAAGGTTGCCAATACAATACAAAAAAAGGAGCTCTAAAGCTGAAAAGTTGGCCACCCCTGCCCTAGAGTCTCTCCAGCAGGTGAGCCTTGCTCCATCATGGCTCCAAGCAGCATTGCTTCATCCATTTACAGCTGACTCCATAGAAAGAAGAATGGGATGTCAGCATAATAAATCTTGTTCATAATTTCAAGATATGAGAGAGCACAAGTGTAACAGGGGCTGGGGGGCCCAATACAGCCCATGGACCTTATATTTGATACCCCTGATATGTATCTACAGTGGCTGGCAGCAGTTTCAGAGAGGGGTCTTTTCCAGGCCCCCCCCCCCCAAGAGATCAAACTGGGGAGCTTCTGCATGCAAAAAGCAGGTAATTACCACCAAGCAGTGGCCCCTCCCCTAGTAGCTAGTATGACAGGGTCGGGCGAAGGACACAGGTTCAAGTGTTGGGTTCCACCATGAAGCTCATTGAAGGATCTTGGGCCAGCACTAGCTGTCAACCTATCTCGAAGGGTCAGTGAATGGAGGGAGAAGAACCATGATTGCCACTCTCAGCTCCTACAAGGGCAGGTGGGCTAGAAATGTAACATGGAAAGCTCATATTAACTTGTTCTGCTTACTCTTTATTGGCATGCATGTCTTCTTCATTGCAGAGGAAGGTTTCGCCCTTGGCATGTCTAGGTAATGCAGAGAAAACTTCCTGCCTGAGATCCTGGAGAGTTGTTGCCAGCCAGCGAGATGGTGGGCCAAGGACCTGACCCATTACAAGACAGGTTGCTAAACTCTATGGCAGTGATCTTCAACCTTTTTCATGCTCTGACCCCAATCAATCAATCAATCAATCAATCAATGACTGGGAACCCCACACTCCCTCCCAGGGCCCTATCAGTCCACTCTCTGCCCTTGTTGCCACCCTCTCCCGGCTCCATTACGCCCTCCCAGCACTGTTCACTGTAACTAAATATACTTTTTAGAGAGAACAGAAAAAGTTCACATGAAGCCTTGCACCTGTGAAAGCTCTAAGAACCTAAGCAGGACTGGGACCATCTCCTGGCACCTGAAGGGTTACACTAGATGCCTCCCCCTTTACCTGGTGGTGCTTTAGGCCAGTGGTCTTCAACCTTTTCCATTCCTGTAAGTTGCCGTGACTCCACAACAGAGGCTTTGTGACCCTATTGGGGTTCTGACCCCAAGGTTGAAGAATGCTGCTCTAGGGCAGTGGTTCCCAACCTGGGGGACTTGTACCCCCAGGTGTACTTGCCAGGAACTTTAGGGATACTTAAAATAGAACTGAATAATGGTGGGAAGGTAGCAACTGTTATCCTGCACATGCCCAATCTTGTCTGATCTTGGAAGCTAAGCAGGGTCAAGCCTGGTTAGTACTTGGATGGGAGACCGCCTGGGAATACCGGGTGCTGTAGGCTTATACCATAGTCTTTCGAGACTGAAGGTTGCCAACCACCAATGGTGGGAAAAGGCAGGTCTGTATGAGAATGACTTGTGGGACAAGACAAGACAGGAAGGAAGGCAGCTAGCAAGCTGTGAAAGCCCCAACAACTGCTAGTTTCTGGTTATCAATTTGTGTATTATCAGGTATGGATCAGTAGTTGAAAAAACAAATACATTTTTTATTTTTGAAGGTTGAAGAGCACTGATCCATAGTTCAGTGACATGAAGCGGGCAGGGGAAGCGTTTTCCCACCACGTCATCTTTATGCCAAGAAAGGCCAAAAAATAATATACGGGGTGGGGGTGCCTGGGGGGTCCTGGGAATCTTGGTCTGCCTGCAGCCCTGCAGCTGATCAGGGTTTCTCAGGGGCTGTTTCTCTGAAGCACGTCAAAGGGTTAACCTTCAGCTTGAGCAATTGGAGAAGGGGGTGGGGAATGCCCAACCCCCCCCCCTTGGAGGGACTTTTGCTTTTGAATGGCTGCCTGCTGGAGAGGTGAGTGAGCCAGGGGGCCTTTCTGCACAAATCAAGATGGAATGGAAATCCAGGCAATGGAGAGAGAGGGAGGGAGTGTGGGTGGCAAAGCAGGGTGCCTTGGGGGGTGGATCCGGGAAGTGGGTCCGCAGATCCCCTTGCCCTGGAAGAGGGCAGAGGGTTGCCTTCATCCAACACCAAAGGCAATCACGGGCAGTGTATCTGAAGATTCACCCCACTCCCTTCCCTGCCACTCAGTCCCAAGGGCCCTTGGGCTGCAATCCTATATACACTTTCCTGGGAGGAAGCCCAACTGAACACAATGGGACTTACTTCTAAGTAGACATGCATAGGGTTGGGCTGAGCAGTGGCATAGCTAGAGGGGCCGCAAAAAACTGCACCTCTGTTTGCACCCACTGCCTGGAATGGCTCCAAAGGAGACGGGCTGCTTGCATGCCACAGTGAGGCTCCCTGTAAAACTTAGTGCTTTGCACCCCCTCTAGCTACGCCACTGAGCTGTTGGCCCACAAAGGGGGAATGCATCTTCAGGATCGGGACTGCAGAAGTCTTACCTCGCTTTTAGCTGTCAGGAGAAGCCACAAAGGAGCTGAAAAGCCACACTGAGCATGGCAGGAGCCTTTAGGGGCTGTAGAGTCCACAAAAGGGTTTGCTGTGGCAATAAATGCCATAAGGAGCTTTTGATGTTTTCTCGTCTGATCTTGGAAGCTAAGCAGGGTCAGGCCTGGTTAGTACTTGGATGGGAGACTGCCTGGGAATATCAGGTGCTGTAGGCTTATACCAGAGTCTTTCGAGACTGGAGGTTGCCAACCAAAGATGTCATCACAGAGATGACTAATCACTGTTTTCTATTCCCAACTGATGGCTGACAGTTCAGATTTCAATTTGCATTAGAGACTTACAGCCCAAGCCTAGTCACTCAGTCTACTAGTCTACTCAGTAGACTACTCTAGTCTGGGGACCCACTTCTTAGAAATCTGTTGGAACCCACCAGCAGTGATGTCATTAACCTGGAAGTGATGTCATGGCCAGAACTTAAGAAGAGCCCTGCTGGATCAGGCCAAAGGCCCATCTAGTCCAGCTTCCTGTATCTCACAGTGGCCCACCAAATGCTTCAGGGAGCACACAAGACAACAGTCACAACCTGTGTCCTTGTGCCCTCCCCTGCATCTGGCAATCTGAGGTAGCCTACCTCTAAAACCAGGAGCTTGCACATACCTACCATGACTTGTAACCTATGATGAACTTCTCTTCCAGAAATTTGTCCAGTCCCCTCTGAAAGGCATCTAGGCCAGATGCCATCACTACTTCCTGTGGCAAGGAGTTCCACAGACTAATTACACTCTGGGTAAAGAAATATTTTCATTTCTCTGTTCCAACACTCATTTTTAGTGGATGTTCCCCTGGTTCTGGTGTTATATGGGAGGGCAAAGAGCGCAACAAGTAGGAAAATCTTTATTACCCCCATATGACACAATCAAATCATTAAGTAAGCAAATTAAAAGTTTACAATAAGTTTAACAATTTATTTAAAATAAAGAACAGTCCTAATCCTCCCAAGCAGTTAATGATCTGTTTTAAAAAATTCCTCAAGCATCCCAAAGGCTGCAATCTTATCCACACTTACCTGGGAGTAAGCCCCATTGACTATCATTGTTAAAAGCCTATACATAGTAGCCTGTTAAAGATACTTCTGTAACATTTCCCCAAATACAGTCACATACCATGGTAGTGTCAAGTCTAAAACTGTATATTAAAAATAGACACTGCAATGAATAGGGACCCATCTGAAATTGGTTCGCTGCCCACTTAGTGGGTCCCGATCCACAGTTTGAGAAACAATGGCATAGCATTGAAGTCTGAGAGTAATGTTACTTGGGATTATGAAGTACCTAAAAGGTTTTGTGGGGTGGGGGGAGGGGTAACATTGCCACATTTTGGACCTGTTGCTGGTCCTTTGACAACAGTTCAACCTGCAGAGGACATCACTGTTCAATGCCCTGGTATGAAAAGCTTCACCTTCTGATTTCTGAAAAGGCATAGGAGCAGGCTAGATTTTTCCCCTGCCATTTGGAAGCCCTGCTAGATACACCCTGCACATTCCTGATCTCGTCTGATCTTGGAAGCCAAGCAGGGTCAGGCCTGGTTAGTACTTGGATGGGAGACTGCGTGGGAATACCGGGTGCTGTAGGCTTATACCATAGTCTTTTGAGACTGAAGGTTGCCAACCATTTTTTAGATACACCTGAGCAAAAGCAGTCCCATCTGCACCTTGTGATCCTTTACTTCTTTCTTTTCTCCCTCAGCTGGCTCTTCCACCCCTACTGAGATTTACACTGGAAGCTCCTTGCGGTCAAGGATCTGCCTTTCTTCCAAGCTTGAGATTAGCCAAGGGTAAAAATGGAGGAGCAAACTCCTGCAGGTTTTGAAGCAGAAGTAAGATCCAGTGAAGCAGGAAAAGCTCCTTTTGCAGGTCTACTAGAATGCAGGATGGATCCACCTGAGTGGCAGGTGGCGTGCCAGGAACCATGCAAGGGGGTGCGACATCCCAGGGAAGCCCAGTGTCTGGAATTTCCAAGGGTGCTGGATTCCCCTCGGAGGATGTGGGGGAACCCACCTCTGGTGGAAGTCACACCTTGGGTCAATATCAAGACATTTCTGTCCTCTTTTGAGCAAATTGCCGATGCCTGCCTGTGGCCTCAGGAAGCGTGGGTGGGCCGGCTCCTGCCAGCTCTTAGCAGCGACGTTAAGCAGGCCTTGAACAGGCTGGAAGCCAAAGACAGGGAGGATTATGGGAAGGTGAAGGCTGCCATCTTGCGAGAGGATGCCATGAGAATGGAGGCTCAGCGCCAGCACTTCCGGCAGTTCCGCTATCAGGAGGTTGAACACCCACAAAGGGTTTGCAGCCAACTTCGGGAACTCTGCCATCGATGGCTGAGGCCAGAGAGACACACGAAGGAGCAGATCTTGGAGCTGCTGGTCCTGGAGCAGTTCCTCTCCATCCTGCCTCATGACCTGCAGACTTGGGTCAGGGAAGGCGGACCGGACAGTTGTGCCCAAGCAGTGACACTGGTAGAAAATTTCCTGATGCGTCATCACAAAGCCGAGACGTGGAAATGGCAGGTCAGGCTGAACCTTCTGCCCCTTTCTTTGTAAGGATGCAACAAGACCAGAAATGTTGGCTTGTGATCTCCTTTCTTATATCTGAGTGAAGAGAGGACCTGAACCAGGTTGCAATTGTCTCCATTTGTGTTCCACTTGCTGGTTTGTTTTGATTCTTTAATGCAACATCTTTTTTGGAGGGAGACATGGTTACAGCTTAGAACAGTGGTTCTCAAACTGTGAGTCTGGGGCCCACCAGCAGGTCACGACCCATTTTTTGGGTGGTTTGCAAAACTGACAGGGCAGATGATGCACTGACAGGGTGCTTGATGATGTGCATCAGGGGCCAAACAAGCTGCTACTGGGGGCGGGGGCGGGGGGGGAGCACTGCTGTCCAATCCCCATCCCAGCCACAGAGGCTTGAGTGGCTGGGTAAACGAACTTTTCTTTTTAGGTGGGTCCCGAAGCTAAAATGTTTGAGAGCCACTGGCTTAGAAACTAGATGTTGCATGATGTCCTAGATCAGGGGTGTCACTCATAAGGCCTGCAAGCTAGATGCAGCTCACAGAAGCTCTTATTCCTGCACACATGATAGTTGAGGTCTCCAACATCTTGAAAATATGATTAAGGTTTGCATATTTTCTTTCACTCTTTCCGACACTCTTTCTCTCGATACTGAGCTAAACAAACGCATCGGTAAAGCAGCTACCACGTTTTCCAGACTCACAAAGAGAGTCTGGTCCAAAAAGAAGCTGACAGAACATACCAAGATGCAGGTCTACAGAGCTGCAGCGAGTCATGGACTCTCCTCTCACAACAGGAGAGGAAACTGAACGCTTTCCACATGCGCTGCCTCTGACACATTCTCGGCATCACCTGGCAGGACAAAGTTCCTAACAACACAGTCCTAGAACGTGCTGGAATCCCTAGCATGTATGCACTGCTGAAACAGAGACACCTGTGTTGGCTCGGTCATGTCGTGAGAATGGATGATGGCCGGATCCCAAAGGATCTCCTCTATGGAGAACTCGTGCAAGGAAAGCGCCCTACAGGTAGACCATAGCTGCGATACAAGGACATCTGCAAGAGGGATCTGAAGGCCTTAGGAGTGGACCTCAACAAGTGGGAAACCCTGACCTCTGAGCGGCCCGCTTGGATGCAGGCTGTGCAGCATGGCCTTTCCCAGTTTGAAGAGACACTTGGACAACAGTCTGAGGCTAAGAGGCAAAGAAGGAAGGCCCATAGCCAGGGAGACAGACCAGGGACAGACTGCACTTGCTCCCAGTGTGGAAGGGATTGTCACTCCCGAATCGGCCTTTTCAGCCACACTAGACGCTGTTCCAGAACCACCTTTCAGAGCGCGATACCATAGTCTTTCGAGACTGAAGGTTGCCAATACAATTTTCTTTCATTTGCTCCTAATAAGTTCATGAGAAAAAAGGTGATTTCTGGTCATCACCTGCTTAATAATGTCATTTCCTGCTTAATGATATCACTTCTGGCCTTGAGCAGGCATCATGAATGATGTTGGCTGTTTGGCTCACTGTATGAAATGCGTTTGTCACCCCTGTCCTAGATTATTTAAGCATGTACACTACAGAGTTTGAGCACTTGTGACACCTGTGTCCTTCAAACTATGAACTGGGTCTCCCTACCGATTCACGTCTGGTTAAATACCAAGAAGGAGGTGGTCGGGGACCCAATTTATGGCATGTAGGTATTGTAGAGTAGGAAGCATCTTGATCTTGGTGCTTGATGATGATGGTATTTTCACCTCATGCCAGGCCTGTGCACTGTGATTATTTTTAAATGGGAGCTGCTGGTACTTTGAAGTTTGAATAGGGATTTTAAGATTTAAACAGAGATTTTGAGACACATGAACTATGGTTGTCTTATAAAAAGTCCTTTTTCAAAAGTAGAGACCTTTTTTAATTTGGGGGAAATTTCAGGTTCATCAAGGAAATATTTTTTACCCAGTGTGTAATTAATTTTTGGAACTCCTTGCCACAACAAGGTATCTTGTTGTCTTGTGTGCACCCTGGGGCATCTGGTGGGCCACTGTGAGGTACAGGAAGCCAGACTGGATGAGCCCTTGACATGATCCAGCAGGATCTGTGTCTTTATCTGCGTCTTTGAGGGCCTAGAAGCAACTGGCTGGCTGCAGCCGGAGACAGAATGCTGGACCAGAGAGACCTTGGCAGTTTCTGTGTGAGGGCAAAGGAAGAGCCCTGGCAGGTCAGGCCAAAAGGGGTTCACCTGGCCCAGCATCCTGTTTGGCACACTACTGGGAAGGCCATGAACAGGAACAAAAGGCCTGCTCTTCTTAATTCTTGTGTTCTTTGGTTGCCCTGATGCATTCCACGATCTGTCCACTGACTTTTCAGCCCTGCCCTTCTCCCTTGATTGGCACTACTTTGTTTATTACAGGTGCCCATGCAGGAGTTGGCCAGGAGTTCTCTGGAAGCAGAAGGGGTCCCATCAGACTCCTCTCAGAGGCAAGTCTACATGGAGGTGAAGCAGAATGGCGAAGAGGACGCTGCCTTGCTGGGTAAAGATTGGCCATTTAACGTCTACTGCAGGGGTCGGCAACCTTTTCAGCAAAGGGGCAGGGCGTTGGTGATGATGTCATCACATCAGCACCAAATATCCAGGTTGCTGAACTCCCAGAAGTGGCTATGCAGAGCTCGGCTTGGGAGGTGATTCCTCCTGCCCAATTTGCGGTGCACCAGCCAGGGAACGGCAGACCCGCCTGCCCAGTGGAGGACCTCCCATTATGTTTGATGGGGCAAATGCCCCAGGCGCGAGCCTCTAGGACCCCTCTGGGCGGGAGGCTTCCAGTTTCTCGGAAGTATAGTTTATAGCGTTGGGGAAGCTTTGCCCCAGGACCGTTGCCCCAGGGTGTGAGGCTGGGGAGGTCTGCCACGGTGCCTGCCCAGGCTGTGCTGCACTTGGTGAGCCTGGGGGGGGGGATATCTCTGCCATTCCCTGGCTGGTGCATGGCAAACTGGGTGGGAGACTTTACCTCCCTCGCTGAGCTCTGGTTGGGTTGGATGACCCTGTGCTGTGTATGTGTTGTAGGAGCATAACAGCACCTTGCTGTCTTCAGCAGGCAGTGTCATGCAGTTTCTGGCTCCCCCTGCCTTCCTCCTCATTTTCCTGCTCTTAAAGAGGCAGAAAAAGAAGTGCCTGGAGGAGGAGAGAGTAGCAGCTCCTAGTCTCCTCTGGTCATTTCACCTCTCCCCTCTGCCTTCTTAAAGCCGCAGGAAGGGGGAGGGATGACATTTTGATACAGCCCTTCCTCCAAGTAGCTCAGGGTGGTGTACATGGTTCCTTCCCTCCTTCTGTCCTCACGACAACCCTGTGAGGTAGTTGAGGCTGAGAGAGTGAGTGACTGGCCCAAGATCGCCCAGGAAGCTTTCATGGCTTAGTGGGGATTTGAAGCTGGCTCTTGCAGGTCTAAGCCAAACGGCACCATTCTGGCTCCTGATATCTAGAACCAGGCCAAGTAAGGGTGGGTAGCAGGGGGATGGCCGGAGACAGGCTGAGGCAAGCAGTTTCTCCTCCTGCCACTCTGCTACCCGGGGCAGCCCCCTAACCCTGCTCTTTTATGGGCAGGCTGTGATTTGTGATGTCATCTTGGCATATGGATGGTCTCTGGACAAATGAGCACTCTCCATTTGTGTCACAGATACTGTCTGAGCCATTTCTTTCTTTCTTTCTTTCTTTCTTTCTTTCTTTCTTTCTTTCTTTCTCTGAAGTCCTCCCTTCTCTCCCTCACAGTCAACAGAACAAAACCATTCCCAGCTCAGTCCAGTTCACTGATGACTTCTGAGGGGCAAGAAATGGCTGCAGTTGGGCAGACTGAGGTATGTGGAAGGTTGGCTCGCTACAAGCAGGGTAACTAAAACAGCAGAGTCAGGATCAGAGAGTGTCTGAGTGCATGCAGAGTGCTTTTACCACCCCACTGAGCAAGTGCAGAAACCCTCCCAGCCACCCCTCATGTTCAGTATCAGCTTGTGGATGGGACTGAGCATTGTAACTGAGCGATTTTGTGTCTGCCTCTTAAGAGATTTCTTGGGCAGCAGAGTCTGATCCAGGGATTTTGCTTATTTCAGGAACCTGTGAGCTCCAAGGAGCAGGAAGCCTCTTTCAGCAAGGATGATCGGACTGCGATGCACTCAGGCCAAAGAACCATGTTCTGGCAAGTCAAAGAGGAGAGTTGTGGGAATGTGGGCTCCTTGGGTAAGGATCGCTCTAGCCTGTGTGGGCAGGCAATGCAGGCGTCTCAGTGCTGTTTTAGCATTATTTGAATGCTGAGAATGCAGTGTGAACGTGCCAAATAAATAAATAATGTTTTTATTCATCACAGGCAATGGGCTCAATACAGTTTAAGTCAGGCACTTTTAAACCCCACTTTTTTTAGTAGGAAGGATTTAATTCTGCTCAACATTCCAATTTAAATCCATGAGGGCACAATCCTAACCAACTTTCCTAACCACAGTGAAGACCCAAGGTAAGGTAACAAGCATACCCTTTTCTTGAACAGGCCTCCTTGCTTCCCCACTGCAGGATGCAGCGCACGCCACATTGGCACAGCTATGTCAGTGCTGGAAAGTTGGTTAGGATTGCACCCTGAGACTTACAGCCCAATCCTATCAAAACTCCCCCCTGCTGTTGCAGCCAACTGAGCACACGCTGTGCCCTGCGGGGGGAGGCAGTCCTGGAGCTCTCCTCCAGGTGAAAGGAACACTTGTTTGCGAGCAGCCCCTCCACTTCCCTTTCGGATCCATTCCAGGCGGCAGGAGCAAAATGGAGGCAAATGCCAGAGAAGACCCAGAGAAGAGGCGGATGCCTCCTCTGAAGGGGAGAGGGGACTTCCATGCCACGGTGAAGCTCTCTGCAAAACCCAGTGCTTTGCACCCCCTCTAGCTACACCACTGGCTACAGAATGCCTTGTGGCACCTACAAGGCTAAACATTTTATTGCAGAGTAAGGTTTTGTGGACTAGAGCCTACTTTTTGATATGCATGAAGTATAATCCTCAGTGGACAGGGTGTGTGTGTGTGTGTTACTGCCTACTGTAGATTACCCTTCATGCATCTGATGCGATGGTCTTCAAAGTACCACAAGTTGAATCCTATCCAACTTTGCAGTGCCGATGCAGCCCCGAGGTAAGAAAACAAATGTTCCCATACCTTGAGGAGACCTCCGTGATTGCCCCCCACCGGAGGATGCAACCCATGCCCATTGGCACAGCTGCATCGGTTCAGGAAAGTTAGATTGGATTGGGACCTTAGTCTGCAACAGCAAAGCATCCCCACCAGCATTTCCACCTTCAGGAACTCCTCCTCCACTTGGAAGCTCCCTCTGAGAAAGGAAGTTTCCGCAGTGAATGGAAGGTGCTCAGGGATCCCTTGTGTGAGTAAAAGCCCCTTCCATTTACAGAGGGAGCTTCCGTACATGGAGAGAGTTCCCAATGGTAGTCTGGAGGCTACCCACAAAAAACAAGCGTGACAACTCTTCTGGAAAAGACTCACCTCTCTGCATATTCTTTGGAGCTAATTCTTATGTACTCCTGGTATTTCTTATTATTTTTCTGTTTCTCTTTCTCCTTAGAGGGACTTTTGATTCCTAAACTTCACCTTAACTTCCATCCAGAAAAAGAGGAGATGTTCTTCCAGGACCAAGATTCAGGTAAGGGATTGGAGAAATCTACCTGGTGATGCCTGCTTAGGGGAACTCTGGGATTCCCTTTCACAGTCAGAGAACGTCCCCACCTCTGTATGTCCTGTCCCAGGGGACTTTCAGCTTCTTCTGTAACTCAGAGAAGCAGAATAAAAGTATGCAAAGGATGGAATAATGGAATAGAAAAATAATACAAGAAAAGCAACTCGTGTTCCCAAAAGGCAAGAATAGGGTTGAAATTGGTACCAGAGATATGGAGGGTCTCTAGAAAATAAGTATGTGGGAAAGAGAGTAACACTTTTGCTGTGCTCCCACCCCTTGATGACTATTCGAGATCTGCACAGGTGGATCCTAAGTTACTTAAGAGAAAGGACCTGATTTGAATCATTTTAAGAAAACCGAAACATGTTACAAGCATTAGCAATGAGGAAGAGTAAGAGCTGTGACAAATCAGCTGATGTTGTGGGCCAAGGCTACATATCGGGTTGTGAATTTGGTAACAGACCTGATAACAAACAGAGCTATTGTGAAAAATGTCGAGTTACTGTTGATATGAATGTCAGCGTATCTGGAATGGAGGTTTATAATACTGATTTCTGTACCATAATTTCATCCATGCTCCAGGGGTGAGGCTGATCAAGCAGGCTGTTTTTGGACTGATGGGTTCAGATACGGGTAGAGCTAGGAACTTTATTACGGTTGTCGTGTGTGTTAAAAGTTTGAGCTTAGAGTTGAACATTTGACTGGACAAAAAAGTTCTGCTCAGTTGACCATTCCAATATTGGACAAATATTGCTAAATAACAGTCATTTTTAAAGTACAGAAGGGTACTTTAGTTATCCTCAGGTTTGATGCTAATCACAAACACAAATTAACTGTGAAACAGTGACTTTGTTGTCAAAAATGTATTGACATCATGGCTTTAAACCAGGGGTGTCCAAACTTTTGACAGGAGGGACCACATCATCTCTCTGACACTGTGTCCGGGGGGGGGGGAGGAGGAGGAAAGAAAAGGACTAATTTACATTTCAAATTTGAATAAATTTACATAAATGAATATATTAGAGATGGAACTTATATGAATGAATGAAGGTCTTGCAATAGCTCAAGGCCTATAAAAGACCTTGCACAAAGCAAGGCCAGCCTTTCCTTTGTTCCTCCTGCAGCATCACAGAAATGAAACAGCAAGCAGAGGAGGGAGGGAGCCCTCGTCCCACAGCTCACACAAGAGATTGAACAGTTGGCTGCCACGCTAAGAGCAGTTGCGTCAGACCAGCGCGGGCTCCAGCAAGTCTCCGGAGGGCCAGAGGCTCATTGGAGACTAGGGGCTCCCCGCGGGCCAGATTGGGAGTCCTCGAAAGCCGCAAGTGGCCCCAGGGCCGGGGTTTGGGCACCCCTGCTTTAAGCAATGTTAGGTCAGATCCATATAAATGATCCCCTGGATAGTTCTTTTTCTTCTGAAACATCAAGGTCAGTCTTCAGTTTTGTTTTTTTGTTTATTTTTTTTTAAGTGAAGTAGAACTGAAGTCTGAAACAAAGCAGTGTTTAGAAAAGCAAAAAGTAGTTATGCTGTGTAGGTCACCAGCAGGCCAGTTTGTCAAGCAACTTCAACATCCTAACACAGTGGTTTCCAACCTTTTTCAACTCGTGGCTCACTTGACCTACTGGGCCATTGGCCATGGCTCCCCATTAGGGCTACAATCCTACACATTGTATAGGGCAGTGGGTTTTTTATGGGGGTTCTGTGGCTCTCCTGGCAGGTTTCCGTGGCACCCCGGGGAGCCACAGTTCACAGTTTGGGAACCATTGTCCTAACTCCATGGAATATTTGCTGGATCTACTGTAGATTCTAATCAAAGGTGGCCAGTCACTTGACAAAATTTCAGTGGCCAATTGACCAGCATGCAGTAAATTTGGACTAGCAGAGAATTTTTTGACTCCAAAAGCCAATGGTTTAGCGTTCTTGTCCTTTGAAAGTTGAGTGGTTTGGGCTGCAATCCTAACCACACGTTCCTGAGAGTAAGCCCCATTGAACAAAATAGGACTTACTTCTGAGTAGACCTGGTTAGGCTTGTGCCCTTGGAGAGTTAACTCCTACAGTTTGGAATTAACAGTGTCTTGAACCCCCACACTTCTTTCAAAAACTGAGGTTTAAACTTCTGTTTTCAGATCAGATGTTAATGGTTTGGTTAAACTAGACTTTAGGTTTTTTTTTTTTCTTCAAAGCCTCAAATTCTGTTTTAGAAATAAAGAACTTAAGTGGAGGGTGTATTAAGAGGTGTTCACATGGCTGCTGGTGGAAGTTGAGATGAAACACATTACTGATTTTTATGAAACACATTATGAAACACATTTTTATGAAACACATTACTGATTTTTAACATTACATCTTGTTATGTCAGGAATATGTATTGAGACTAGCAGCAAGAATTAAAGTCCCCAAGCCTGTTAAAATGGTAGTTAGTGTGGATCAGTTCAACGGAGGTGTGATCATTAGTGATTCACACATGAAATTAATTGTACGAGGAAACACAATGTTTGTTAGATTAGCAGTGTGTCATCAGGTTGTTATTAGCGGTGAGGTTAATTGGAGTCCTTGGGCTAAGAAGAGTGTTCAGCTGCAGGTGGATTTTGTAATTAGTATTTCCTGAGCAAAAAAAGTTTGAGGATGATAATCGGTGAGCAATTAGAAGAATGACTGTTCCGGGGAGACTTAATAAGAGCAGGATAAGGGAGTCATGTGTGGCTTACGGCTGAGTAAAGGGACTTGAGGTCTGTTTGCTATAAGCAAGTGGCGCTTGTCAGGATAATGCCCCAGAGAGCTAAAATTATAAAGGGGTAGCAGATGTTTGGGGGTTTTTACTACGAGAAAGAATTACACAACACAGATATATGAAGACACTAGCAGACAATTGCAGCACGGAACACACTGACCAGAATGGACAGTTCTCAGATCTCCTTTTCCAAGCACCACCAATACCATCTTTCTTTTTTCCTACAAATTTCTCCAGCTGTTCCTGGGTGCAGTTGCTTCTTGAAGAAGTTAGCTTTGACACTTTGGCTATTATCTACAGGGTGACCCCAAAAAAACAGAACCCACAAATCTTTGAATAAAACTGTCAATTACAATTTTTCATCTTTTTTTCTTTCAGGGTATACAGGTCGACTTTGTGCATGAAATATTGGAACAATAATCTTCCCCAATATGT
This sequence comes from Tiliqua scincoides, assembly GCF_035046505.1. Lineage (NCBI taxonomy): Eukaryota > Metazoa > Chordata > Lepidosauria > Squamata > Scincidae > Tiliqua > Tiliqua scincoides. The sequence continues at coordinate 263,902,627 of NC_089822.1, forward strand.
CTTGGTTTGAGTCCAGTAAGTTTCTTGAAATTTACTGGACCTTTGTAGGATTTAATAAAATTTTTATGGGTTCTGTTTTTTTTTTTGGGTCACTCTGTATATACTATATCCCTTCTGAAACAGCAACTACCTCAATGTGTGTGTGTCCCCCAATTGTACGCACTCTAGGGTTCATTGTCAATTCTAAATCTGTTTCATCAACAGAGCTCCTCTGAGGCAATAGGGATCCCGCCATCTCATCAAGCAACAATAATATTTTCCACCAAAATACTTGTGCAGTGGACTATGGACCTAGTACTTGTGACATTTATACAGACTTTTGGTAATTTTAGGTAGAGTGGTCTTTTTTTTTCTTGCTGTTCATAGTCATAGAATCCTAGAATATTACGAGTTGGAAGGCATCTAGGAGGTCATCTAGTCCACCCCCTGCTTAGTGCAGGCAGCTGCTATAGCACGACGTACTGTTTTGTTCATGAGATCTAGCTGAATAAGATGGAGCAGTGTTGTTGAGATGTGCTGATTTTGGTTGTTTAGGTAGAGGACAGCAACGGCTAGTGGAGAAAGCCTGTGTGTTCAATCCCTTGCTCAAACCAAATGCATTCTTTACTAATTCAGTAGTGGAGTTGAATGTACCCCAAAGGAAACTGTAGAAGCCACCACCTGCATGGGTTGTCTTGAGCTTGATTGTTTGAGCCGTAAAGTCAACAGTCAACACGAATAAAGGAGCAGCTAAGATAATAAGAACATAAGATGAGCCCCACTGGATCAGGCCAAAGGCTCATCTAGTCCAGCTTCCGGTATCTCACAGTGGCCCACCAGATGCCTCTGGGAGCACACAAGACAACAAGAGACCTGCATCCTGGTGCCCTCCCTTGCATCTGGCATTCTGACATAGCCCATTTCTAAAATCAGGAGGTTGCATGGTACTCATGGTGTTTTGAACAGACAACAGACAAAAACCACTTGTAGAAGGATGCCCTGGCAGCCTTTTAGACTGCTGGACCTGCCTAGAAGCTTCTGAGGGGCTAGAGGTGTCTAAAATCAAGGAAAAATAGACAATAAATAAACAAACAAATAGGGGAGGGGAACAGGGTATTCACTGTAGCGAGTCACTATCTCTCAGCCTAACCTGCCTCATGGGGCAGTTGTGAGGAGAAGACAGGGGGAAGAACCCTGCACACCCCATGATCTGAGAGTTCACAAAGATTTCTTCCTGAAAAATTCAAGCTTATCTGTAGACATTATACGACTTTATGGACGACTGCTCTGACTAAAGGTGTAGTAAAGGTGCTTCATAAGAGGAGGGGCAGTGGCTCAGAAGGGCAGCAGCTGCCTTGCATGAAGATAGTTCCAAGTTTGAGCCTGGGGATCTCAAGCAGAGCTGGCTCATCCATGAGGCCCACTGAGATGTCTGCCTCAGGTAGAAGTCTGGCAGGGGATGTGCACCACCGGCTGCTCACTTACCTTCGCTGCTCCTCCTTCCATTCTCTGGATTGCAAAAGGAAAAAGGGACTGGGATGGAAGAGAAAGTGTGGAGGAGAGCAAGTGGTGGGCTAGAGTATCAAGATATAGCAAGAGGGTCACCTCTACACTTTCTCTTCTGATCCATCCCTTTCCCAGTTCAGGGAGGAGCAGAACCTGGCATATCACCAAAGAAAGGGAGAGAGTATTTGGGAAACGACCTCAAGCACCAGAAGGTCTTGGGCTGGTCCTGATTGGAGGTAGCTGAACTGGGAGAGCTCCTGCCATCTGGAGTAGAAAAAACTGGTCAGGTGGGATCCACAATCTGATTTGGTGTATGACAGATTCATAGTTTGATATACACAGAGGAAATGGACAGCTATAAGCCACAGGACCAGGCCCTTGATAAGAACATAAGAACAGCCCCACTGGATCAGGCCATAGGCCCATCTAGTCCAGCTTCCTGTATCTCACAGCGGCCCACCAAATGCCCCAGGGAGCACACCAGATAACAAGAGACCTCATCCTGGTGCCCTCCCTTGCATCTGGCATTCTGACATAGCCCATTTCTAAAATCAGGAGGTTGCATGTACACAGCATGGCTTGTAACCTGTAATAGATTTTTCCTCCAAAAACTTGTCCAATCCCCTTTTAAAGGCGTCCAGGCCAGATGCCATCACCACATGGAGAGGAGCTGCAGGGAGCCAAGGCAATTTAGGAAATGTAGAGAAATTTCGCAGAGAAGTCTCGCAGACTTCTGGATCACTGGAAGACCAGCAAAAGGAAAGTTGTACTCCTTGTCAGTTTATGGCTTGGAAATATTTTCTATCACGTTGTTTCCTCTCTCAGCAGGTCTGAGAACAGAAATCAAGATGGAGAATTCTCATCAAGTTGGGTCTGGGTCACTGCAAATTCCCCAAGGGCATGTTTCCATGTTGACTGAAATTCCAGAGCAAAGGTGTGAGTCCAAAAGGCGGCAGGGAGAGGACAAATGCCACAGTCCTCCAGAAGTTCTGGCATCTTCTGTTAGTGAAAGTACAGCACATGCTGGGACAGAAGACCCCTTGTCTTCCAAGGACGGGAGAAAAGACCAGTACAAATTGGGACTTGTTAAGATAGATGCAGAAGAGAATCTTTATGAATGTTCTGTGTGTGGGGAAAACTTCCAGCAAGAGTGTTACCTTGATGAACATCGGAGGACGCACACAGGTGGAGAAACATATGAATGGTCTACATGTGAGAAACCCTTCTCTCAGAGAGAAATTTGGGCTAGTGATCAGCGTAGCCCCCTGGAAGAGAAACCATATGAATGCCCTGAGTGTGGAAAAAGATTCAGCTATAGAGCAACATTAATGAGACACCGGAGAATCCATACCGAAGAGAAACCTCATAAATGTTCTCACTGTGGTAAAAGCTTCAGTCAGAGAACAAACTTAGTGAGTCATTTGAGGATCCATACAGGAGAGAGACCATATCAGTGTTCCCAGTGTGGGAAGGGCTTCAGGTGGCAATTACATTTGAAAAGACACCAGAAAATCCACACAGGGGAGAAACCGCACAAGTGCCCCGAGTGCGGGAAAAGTTTCTCTCGGAGAGATACGTTGATCAATCATCGGAGGACTCACACGGGGGAGAAGCCTTATGAATGCCCCGAGTGTGGGAGGAACTTCAATCATCCCTGTAACTTGATTGAACACCAAAAAACCCATACAGGAGAGAAGCCCCACGAATGCCCCGAGTGTGGGAAAAACTTTTCTCGGAGAGACACCTTGATTAAACATCAAAGGACTCACACAGGGGAGAAACCTTATGAGTGCCCCGAGTGTGGGAAAAGTTTCAATCATCCGTGTAGGTTGATTGACCATCAGAAAATCCACACAGGGGAGAAACCATATGAGTGCCCTGAGTGTGGGAAAAACTTCTCTCGGAGAGATACGCTGATCAAACACCAGCGAACCCATGCAGAGGAAAAGCCTTATGAATGCCCTGAGTGCGGAAAAACTTTCCTGCAGAAAAAGGCATTCATCAGACATCAGAGAATTCATTTAGGACATACATCTTGTTAAGACTTTTTGATCGTGTCAAATTCTACAGGACAAGGAAGCCATTTTAGTAACAGATGCAATTTCCTTAGATCAGTGATTTTCAATCTTTTTTGTCTTGTGGCACACTGGCAAGTTGCCAAAGCACACCATCGGTTTTTTGACAATTGACAAGGCACGCCATGCTGTTGGTGTGGGGCTCACATCCCCCATGGCTCTACTAATAAATGACCCTCCCCCAAATCTTGTAGCACACCTGCAGACCATTCACGGCACACCAGTGTTCCACGGCACACTGGTTGAAAATGGTCGCCTTGGATGCTGAAGGACTCTGTCTGCAATCCTATCCACCCTTACCTGGTAGTAAGCCGCATTGACTATAATGGGACTTACTTCTGAGTAGACATGCATAGGATTGGGCTGTTAGATAGGAAAAGAACATTAATTAATATGGAATTATAAGGTATTTAAAAGTGCTCTGCTGAATAAAATTATTTTTAGACTTTTTCTTTCTCTAGGTTTAGAAATTTATTTTCTCTCAACTTTTGTTTTCCTTTTATTTCCTTTTGTATTTTAAGGACAGCAAGAATTACAAACTGAAATTCTTATCTTTGAACATCACAGGACAAAATCCCTTTAAGAGGGCAGCAGTGCAGGAGAATGTAGACCTGAATGTAGACATGAGGAAAAAAATCTTTTAAAATTCTACTTGAAGGGGAAACATCTTGCCCCAGGCCTTACCAAATCACATGCCATTTTGATATGAATTAATGAGAAACTTCCTATGAATATAATATATAAAGACCTAGAAAGGACGCATTCTACAAAAAATGATTTAGAATTATGTAGATTAACAATTGAAGGTGTGTAACATGAGAGCCAGGATGGTACAATGATTCTGGAACTGGCCTTAGACCCAGAAGATCCAGGTTCAAATCCCTGCTTAGTCATGAAGATTCATGGGTGATCTCAGGCCAGTCACTATCCCTCTGCCTCGCCTACCTCAAGGACAAAAGGATTTAGAAGGGAAGGAACCATGTGACCACCTTGAGCACTTAGGAGGGTGGTATAAAAATGTGTAAAATAAATACAAATAAATATATAACATCTGGATCATGGATCCAGGCTTTCTATGATGATTTGATTTTTTTTAAAGCACTGTGGCTGCTTAGTGATTCTAATAGCAAGAGAATTTAAGCAGCAATGCCTACTAATTTAAATATGTCGTAATTACAGGTTCAACCTTTTAATATAGTGATTTTTTATGTACAGATTAGATTCAACACTGATGGCCACTGCAGATAAAAAGGACCCGGCTGAGCCCTAGAGAAGGGGAAAAGTACTGCTTTTCTAGAGAGTTAGGGCCCAATCCTACGCAGTTTGTGCAGGCTCACCCCTGGTGCACACTTTTGCAAATGTGCCGCCGTTGGCTGCCTGTTTGCGCTCAGGGTGCCGCGACAGCCATTTTTGGCGCTGAAGCAGCCCTGCACACTGGGCAGCTCAGGATTGGGCTATCAGACTATTAGAACTGCTGTTTTGCAGCTCACTCAGAGAAAAGTGAACCCCTCCCCTCCTCCCTCCCTGCTCACTGAACAATGGAATGCAGAAGTGATTAATCACCAGCCACAAGAGAGAGAGGGTGACTTTTCTCAGAGCGAGCTGCAAAATAGCAGTTCTGATTGAATGCCTGACTCATGTTTTGTTTTAACTGGTTTTATTTAACACTGATTTCTTTAACACGGATGATGTTATCCAGCCTTTTTGCTGAGAAAATGCAAAGCATGCACACATTTCTGGCCTGTGTCGCAGAGACCATTTGAGATTATGTGTCACTCGGGGATGTTTGATGAGTTTTTTCAATTCTTCCAGACTGGACGATGGCGGCCCTTTCCCTTTCGTGACTGTTGTGAAGTTAATGATTGTGTTCCTTTGGTCTGGATCTTTATGCAACATGTTCCTCTCTTGGGCTATCGATGCAGCCTTGTTTTGTGATGGCCTTTGGCTGTAAATAAATGAACGTAAACTGGCAGGCGACTCACTCCTTACTTCTCACAATAAATAAATAAATCACACTGCAAAATTCAGCAGATGTTTTGAAACCTAGTACAGACTCAGAGGCAATGGAATCCTATTGACCGTTTCCTTGGCTAAATATTGATTACAATAGTGTTTCACAAACTGTTGGTCGGGACCACGGGGTGGGTCGCGAGCCAGGTGGGTCTCCATTTGTTTGAATGTGTATTTTATTTTTAATATATTAGACAATGCTACCATGATATGTGACTGCATTGTATATGCAGTCCCTATGTATATGCTTTTAACCATGATAGTCAATGAGGCTTCCTCCTGGGTGAGTGTGGATAGGATTGGCGCCTTGAGATCTTTGGGAATTTTTAAAAAACACATCAGCAACTGCTTGGGGAGGATTTGGAGGGTTCTTTATTTTAAATACATTTTTAAACATATACTTATTGTAAACATTTGATTTACTTATTTGATTTGATTTTGTTGTAAGACAAAGAAAAGCAGCAGGAGGGGGTGGGAGTCGTGGTCGTCCACAAGCATCACCCAAGCACATCCACCAGCCTCTGCCTGCCAGCCTTATGCCTGGCTTCCGCACGCCCTTCCACCACCTTCTACCCACAGAGCTCCACCAATTGTTCCTTTCCTCCATCCCATGCACATGGGATGACTGGACACTGACCTCCGTCAGCTCCCAAGGACAAAGCACCACGGGCCTTGACCACATTTGCTGCCATACACACACAAAGTCGGCGATGCCGGAGCATCAAGCCAACCCCCATTCACCCACCCTCCATGATGCACACACACTCCCCGGTTTCAACCCGCAGCTATCCAGTGGCTTCTGCCAGCTGGCTTCGGTGGGCAACTTCCACCCGTTTTCATCCGCTGACATCCACCCGCTTCATCAGAACTCAGGTGATATATCCGGACTTGGCTCCCGAAAGCAGACGGCCACCGGCTTCTGTCCGCTCACGTCCACCAGCTTCCACCAGGCCAGCCAGTTGACGTCTGCCAGCTTCAGGCCGCGGATAGCCGCCTGCTTCAGGCCACCTCCTCACCCTTCCTCCTGCAAGTCACGCAAAGTGAACTTGCCTCCTCTCCCCAGCCGCTGCTCAGATATCACTCCTGCCGCCTGCTCTCCTCCATGTGGCCTCCACCTTCTGGCAGAGACATCCCTGTGCTCCAACAGAGGTCACCTTGGCTTCATAAAGTTCATCATGTCATAGAGGCACCTGCTGGGAGGAGACTACCTGGCCCTCCCATCCTACCTTCTCAGCTACTCAGCCACATTGGGCTGCCAGTATTAAAGTTGCTACCAGAAGCACCAGCTTTACGTGCCAACATATCTTGATGCCTGTCTGGCACCATGAATTGTTTCTCCCAGAACCCATACACACAAAATGGACATGAGGGTAGAGTTGCCCTGAAGAAGCATGGCACTCAGTGCAGCCATGGCCAGTCCCACTCCTTGGACCATGTCTGTACACCAGTCACTTCTGGTGTGCACACATTTCATCCAGTGCTGGTTCTCACCGAAGCTCCAGCAGGATCTTGGGCGGCCCAAAGGCAAACAGGGCCTTGGGCGGCACAGCAAAGTTGCAGGAGCGCAAGGGTTGAGGGTGTGCTCCCTCATCGGCCCCCAAGTGAGGAGAGAGGCGCATGCCGGCTGGCTCTTCTGGGACTCAGTTTGGATAAGGCAGTAACATGATTGGATTGGATCCTAGCCCTTTCTCGTATAGGCTTCCAAAGATTGTCATGACCTCCAGAAACGATAGATAGATAGATAGATAGATAGATAGATAGATAGATAGATAGATTAGATAGATAGATAGATAGATAGATAGATCCAGCAGAGGTCTGTGTTTCATTACATTCCCTAAAGTCTGCTTTTTCAGTAACAACTGCGCTCAGCTACTCTGAACAAGATGCTGGGAGAGGAATGGATGGCTTCTGCTATTAAAATAACACCCAAGGTGGTTCTCCAGCTTTTAGCACCAGGACCCACTTCTTCTCCTGCATCATCCAGAATGGGGTCGTGCTCCAAGTAGGCTGTGAATAGGCTCATTCCTCTAAAGCAGGGGTGTCCAAAGTTTTTGGCAGGAGGGCCACATCGTCTCTCTGGCACTGTGTCGGGGGCCAGGGAAAGAAAGGAATTAATTTACATTTAAAATTTGAATAAATTTACATGTTTACATAAATGAATATATTAAAGATGAACTTATATGAATGAGTGAAGGTCTTGCAATAGTTCAAGGCCTATAAAAGGCCTTGCACAAAGCAAGGCTGGCCTTTCCTTTTCTGCCGCTACTGCATCACAGACATGAAACAGCAAGCAGTGGAAGGAGCCCTCACCCTACAGCTCACAGGAGAGGTCAAACAGTTGCCCTCAGGCTGAGAGCAGTTGCGTCGGGCCAGTGTGGGCTCCAACAAATCTCTGGAGGGCCAGAGGCTCATTGGAGTCTGGGGGCTCCCTGGGGCCACATTGAGAGGCCTCGAGGGCCACAAGTGGCCCCAGGGCTGGGGTTTGGGCACCCCTGCTCTAAAGCAAGGATCTCCAAACCTGGGGGCTAGATGCGGCCCGCAGCGAGCCTCTATCTGGCCCATGGCCAGCCTCTGATCTCCTGAGAGCCCCTGGCCCAGTTGACCAAACACAACCAGAGTTATGCTTGTAGGGTGGGGGAATGGGGGTCCATTTAAGTTGGGCTGTGTTGGTGCCTGGAGAAATCCTGGACCTTTGAGACCATTCGATCATTCATTCATCTAAGTTCCATCTCTAATACGAGTATATTTATTTAAATTTCATATTTAATTTTTTTTCTGGCCATCGACACTGTACTAGATATTTGATGCAGCGCTTCAGCCAAAAAGTTTTGAGACCCCTGCTGTAAAGTCTAAAGTCAAGAAAGACTTTGAGGAGCATCTAGCCAGCAACATAAAGGAGAATAACAAAAGTTTCTTCAAGTATGTTAGAAGTTGGAAAACTTCCAGAGAAGAGGTTGGTTCGCTGGATGGTGGGGGCGGGGAAGGGATTGTTGGCAACCTTCAGTCTCGAAAGACTATGGTATCGCGCTCTGAATGGTGGTTCTGGAACAGACGCTCCAGGTCCAGGTCCAGGGGGCGGGGAAAAGGGGAGATAAAAGACTTGGAGATGGAAGAGAAATTAAATGAGTTCTTTGCATATGTCTTTTTGCGCTGGGCTGAGACTGTTAAATAAATGACTACTACCACACAGGGAATTAGAGGGCAGGTCCTCTCCTGGATTAGGTACTGACATAAGGTCAATGCAGCTCTGAGGTTAGGGAACAAACATTCCCTTACTTTGAGGCCTCCGTGAGTGACACCCAACTGCAGGATGCAGCACATGTCCCATTGGCACCCCTATGCCAGTGCTGGAAAGCACTGACATAAGGGGTTAGGACTGCGCCCTTATTTGATTTTGTTGTAAGGCATTGTTTAAAAATTTCATGCTTGATGATGTCACTTCCAGCCATGAAATCAATTCCGGTTAATGGTATCACTAGTGGTGGGTCCCGAGAGATTGTCATTCTAAAAATGACATGTGCTGTGCTGAAATGTTTGAGAACCACCGTTGTAGATATTCACTCATTACTGTGGAACAATGATTCCTAGCCACAGTCTTTTTACACACAAATTGAAAATAACACCATTTATACTTTCAGCAGGAGGTCCCAGGTTAATTCCCAGATAAGACCATACCCTGGAAGAAAGGGAGAGAAGTCCCAAACGCAAATTCTCAACAATCAGGGCCATGCCCATGCACGAGATTAGAAAAGGAAGAGGGGTAGGGAGAGAAAGAGGAAGTGTGGAGGTGGGCAGATGCACTACCACTCACCACTCTCCTCTACACTTTCTTTTCTGCTCCACCCCCCCCTGCTTTTTCCAAAGCATGGTGCGGGAGAGACAGAGGCTGGCACATCATCAGATAAGGGGGATAGCACCCCACCTCAGGCTCCAGGAGGTTTTGGGCCAGCCCTGTTAAAAAGAGCTTCCTGGTTTGGGTGCATAATGTGTGTTTGTGGGGGAGGGGGGAGCAAAGTGTGTACTTCAGAGAACGCTTCCAGAGTGACACCATTTCGCAGCAGGCCTGGCACCTCTGGCGAGGACTTGTTGGCTGTTGTCAGGTGACTTCTTGTTCCACAAGGAAGAGCTTGAACTTGGTTATTTTTTGTCTGATCTTGTGCTTTTCAAAGCGATAAAGAAAAGTGTGCACTGCATAAAGCACATTCAGGAATAAAAATAAATAGATGACTTGATCTGCTCCTACAAGTACCTCTCAAGTTAAGTTCCAGCGGCCTCTTTGTCATGCTGCCAGAGAGCCTGGTGAGAGCCTGATGAAACGTATCTGCTGTTTTGCTGCCCATTCTCCCAGTTTGGAGAAGGATCTCTCCAAACTGGGAAAATGGGCGGCAAAATGGCAGATGCATTACAATATAAGCGTAAAGTAATGCACATTGGGAGAAAAATGCAAAACTCTTTTGAATGCCAGGTGCAAGGGACTGGCACCAGGATGCAGGTCTCTTCTTGTCTTGGGTACATTCTGAGACATCTGGTGGGCCATTGTGAGATATAGGAAGCTGGACTAGATGGAAATAGATATAGGATATACAGTTTCAGGTGGGTCACCATTTATTTCAATGTGTATTTTATTTTTAATAGATTTGATGCTACCATGGTATGTGATTGCATTTGGGGAAATATTACAGATGTTACAGGCTACTGTATATATGCTTTTAACAATGATACCCAATGGGGCTTACTCCTGGGTAAGTGTAGATAGGACTGCAGTCTTTGGGATACTTGGGGAGTTTTTTTTAAAGATACGCAACTGTTTGGGAGGGTTTGGAGGGTTCTTTATTTTAAGTAAGTTTTAAAACTTATACTTATTCCTGCTTGATGATGTAACTTCTGGCCATGACATCACTTTCAGGTTAATGAAGTTACTTCTGGTGGGTCCCAACAAACTGTCATTCTAAAAGTGGGTCCCAGTGCTAAAAAGTTTGAGAACCACTTATTTAAATGATTTCTCCCCTGTGTGGGTTCTCTGATGCAAGTCAGGTTTGGGCTCTGGCTGAAGCTCTTTCCACATTCCAAGCATTGATATAGTTTGTCCCCTGTGTGGGATCTTCGAAGTTTGGTCAGCTCCAACTGAAGCTCTTTCCACACTCCAGGCATTTATATGACTTCTCCCTTGTGTGGATCTTTGATGACTGGTCAGGCTTGACCTCACACTGAAGCTCTTTCCACATTCCAAGCATTTATATGGTTTTTCCCCTGTATGGATTCTTCGATGCATGGTCAGGTTTGCACTCTGACTGAAGCTCTTTCCACACTCCAAGCATTTATATGGTTTTTCCCCTGTATGGATTCTTCGATGCATGGTCAGGTTTGCACTCTGACTGAAGCTCTTTCCACACTCCAAGCATTTATATGGTTTCTCAGCTGTGTGAATTCTTTGATGTGAAGTCAGGCTTGATTTCACACTAAAGCTCTTTCCACACTCCAAGCATTTATATGGTTTCTCCGCTGTGTGAGTTCTTTGATGTGAAGTCAAGTTTGATTTCACACTGAAGCTATTTCCACACTCCAAGCATTTATATGGTTTTTCCCCTGTATGGATTCTTCGATGCACAGTCAGGTGTGAGCTTGACCTGAAGCTCTTTCCACACTCCAAGCATTTATATGCTCTTTCCCCTTTGTGAGTTCTTCCATGCAAAATCAGGTTCGAAATCCCAGTGAAGCACCTTCCACACTCCAGGCATTGATATGGTTTTTCCCCTGTGTGAGTTCTTTGATGCACAGTCAGGTGTGAACTCTCCCTGAAGCTCTTTCCACACTCTAAGCATTTATATGGTTTCTCCCCTGTGTGGGATCTTTGATGCACTGTCAGGTGTGAACAATCCCTGAAGCTCTTTCCACACGCTAAGCATTTATATGGTTTTTCCCCTGTGTGTATTCTTTGATGCTTAGCCAGGGATGAGCTTACACTGAAGCTCTTTCCACACTCCAGGCATTTATATGGTTTCTCCCCTGTGTGGGTTCTTTGATGATTGGTCAGGTTTGATCTCATGCTAAAGCTCTTTCCACACTCCAAGCATTTATATGCTCTCTCCCCTTTGTGGGTTCTTTCATGCAAAACCAGGTTCAACCTCCCAGTGAAGCTCCTTTCACACTGCACACATGGTTTCCTCTGAGCCTCACTGTCTTCTCTGTTGCTTCCTATAATAGAAAGAGAACCTTATTTGGCAATGCAGTACACGCACACACCTAGGTGTATATAGTCGTCCCCCTGTATTTGTGGGGATTCCATTCCATCTGCTAGTGTGGTTACCTGAAACCACAGATCTCAGTGAACCCAATACTTGCTGTTCCTATTCACGAGCCCTCCAAATGCTTCATCTTTATGCTTGGAGGGCAGGCACTAACAAACATTAATAAGCAGATGCAAAGAGGAAGCAGCTGTCCTCCAAACTTCTTCCTCTTCTCATGTGCTTATTAACCCCAGATACGTGGGTGAGGGGGTGGGACACTGCACTCAGAAGTAAACCCCAGTGGATTCAATGGCACTGACTTCCATCAAAGGATGGCTAGGATTGTAGCCCTGTGCAGTGACCCACTCTTAGCAAGCTGTCCTGCAGGAGTTGAAAAATAATAGGAGTTGGTCTGTCAAAACCTGTGCCCCATTCAGTTCCCAACCATGACCCCAACTGTACCCTAAAGCTGCACTGTAAGTTTAAAAGTTCTCATTAGAATCAGTAGACAGCAAAGTGTCACTGCTATTCTCTCTCCATCCCTTTGGATCCAGGTTTGGGACAAAAGACCCATGAGGGCTGCCTTCCAAAGGAGGTATGCTGAATGAAGACAACAGTAACTCCCCTTCTTTCTAGGGAGACTTGGCACTGGTGTGGATGAGTCAGTACAGTACAGCTCTGCCATTCTGATCTCATTGCCTGGAAGCCCTTGACAGCAGTTTGCTGGGTGGGGCTGATTTGGGGCTGTCTTTGTCTGGCATCTTTTGAGGAGGATGCGGTGTGGAGAGGAAAATGGAGGGCAAGAGCATCACTCATTCAAATCGCACTGAAAGTTTCAGTCTACAGCTCAGCCAAGTTGCTGTTGTGGCTTCCAGGAAGTGAGGTCTGAATAGCAGAGATGTACTTTGCAGACTCACCCTAACCAACACCAACATAACCCAGCAAGGAGGGGCGTTTCTGTTCTATTCACCCAGCACACTCTGGTCAGAAGCTACTGCTGTGTTAAGAAGTATTGTGCAAAGCAAGTTACCTGCTTCTCTTCTTTCTGATTCCTCTTCTTTCTGGAGATCCAAGAAAAATGCACATTCCCCTTCTTCCAGCTTGGAAATGAAGGTAGGCTTGGGAAATTTATCTGAGAAGGAAAGAAGATGAGATATTTTCATCTACAACGTATCAAGGCTTTCCCAAGTGATTTGATCCTATGCTGACCCCCACCTGTGATGAGAATGGTAAAATCACTGGCTAGGCCTGGCCCCATCTTCTAGGCCAGCAGCTATTTAGAAGCTACTGTCCAAGTGAGTGTGAGGAGCAAGTCGGTCTAGGAGTTTAGCTTTATTGTTTTAGTACTGAATTGGTATGCATTTATTCTCTGAAGTAAGCAAATGCCCCCAACCTCATTGGCTTCTGACTCTACTGAGTCATAGACTGCAATCTGGTGTCTTCATTGGGTGGGGGAGGGGGTGAGTGTAAATAGAATGCTACATGCAGGGAAGTGGCAACCAGATGCAAGTATCTTGTGGTCTTGTGTGTGCTCCCTGAGGGATCTGGTGAGCTGCTGGAAGCTGGACTAGATGGGCCCTGGAACTGATCCAGCAGGGCTCTTCTAATGTTCTTAGATGCCTGTTCTCCACATGTTCCAGTGTACTCTTCCATCTGAAAGATCACAGCACTCCGTGAGATAGCACTATATCAGTGCTGTACAGATTGCACTGCTCTGTTCATAGGGCAAATATGCTTCAGGGTAAGGCAGGGTCTTGCGCACCCCAACCTTACTGGCCAATTACTCCAGTTGGACAGGTTTCCAGCTGTTTCTCAGGGCTAACTTGCCCTATGGTTGGTGTCACCGCCCCTTTTAACAGCCAGTCCTCCAGCTAAGGGGAAGCTAATGTCCTACAGGCTAACTCCCCAGTCCTTGCAAACCCTGAGTCCCCCAAATCCAGGAAATCAAGCCTCAAGGCCCTAGTTCCCCTTGGCAGCTTGACTGAGTAGCACAGCCCAGGCTTAGATGGGTCAATTCCTTGGTTCTCACACTGCACAAGCCTGTAAATATATCATTGACCTGCCAGTGCTTTGCTGGAGTGCATCTTTTCAGCAGCCAGCGTTGGAATAACGCACATTCCATCAGCATGAAGAGCCCATACAATTGAGCTGTAACCCTGTGAGTTGGAGATTCATGGGGGGTTTGTACGAGCTCTAACATAGGTCAGAGTTAAAACTGCAACACAACCCCTAAAGGACATGGAGTGGGATAAGAGAAGCTCTTTGAACTCTCAGACACAAATACACAGCAGAAACAGCAGCATGGATCCCAAAGTGTCGATCTGGCTTACTGCAGGATAACTGCTCATGAAACCTGGAATGAAACACTAGCTGGGAATCCAGTTCTGGAGCCATGTTTCTCTCATTCAACTCTCAGCACAAGGAAGGGAAGACACAACCTGAAGGCCAACTGTGCCCCTCCACTTCTCCTTCTAAGGCACTGCCTACTAGATAAAGAGACTGGCCTGGCAGAGAAATAATGTGGACTTCTGCTGCCTTTGCATCCTGTGAGCAGGGCTCTCACTGGAGCATCATACCAGTCTGGAGTAGCTGCAGCTCAGTGGCCAAGTTACCTCTTTGCATGCAAGAAACCAAGGATCCATCCACAGCATCAACTCACCTCAAGGCAGGGCTGGAAGATCACTTGATGACTGATCATTTCCTGGTAAGGCTTAGGCTCCTTGCAGCTTCATGCCTCTGCAGAGGCAGGGGATCGCAGTGCATGGTCCGTCCCTAGAGGCTAATGGATCAGGAAGGTTTTCTGGGAGCTCTGGGGGATTTTTGAGCTGCCAGGACTGGCAGCTCAACTCTGGCTGACCTCTGGAATAGGGAAATGGCCATGGCAGTGGATGAGATACCTCCTAAGAAACCTCTGCCATGTCACAGACTCAAAGCAGCTCCTTTGTTTACCGAGGAGCTGCACAGGATGATCCAGCAGGGTGGTGGAATTCTTATGCTGAGTCTCAGAATAGAGCTCACTACAGAACCTATTCCATGGTGATGATCGCAGCAAAGAGATCGTTCTTTTCTGCTACCGTTGCATCTGCAGAGAACCATTCAGTGGAATTGTACCATGTGCTGCATGACTTACTCCACCAGGCATCTTTGGAGTATGTGGCTGTCTGCATGCCTGCTTGACCCTTGCCCAGGGCAGGACCTACTTCCCTTCACTGCCCTTTGGGCTCTTCCATCCAGCCCCAGTTGCACACCAAGAAAGCTGGAAGCCCCAAGACAAGCGTATTAGGGGGAGGCTGCAAAGGACTGAGTAAGAAAACAAAGTGCCTGTTCTTCCCCTTCAACCTCCCTGTCGGAGCCCCAGGGACAATGTCAATTTGCATGTAGTCAAACTGGAAATGTTTTTCCAGCAGTGACAGAAATTCACTCTAAAAACATTCTTTAAATGTTTTTCAAAAAAATTAAGTGCGTGGGAGGGGTTGATGCTTCCATTACCTTGCATGGTGGGAAGCTGTTTCCAGATTGTGCAACCCCCCTTGCAGAAGTTACTCCATGGAAGTAGCTGCCTGGCACCTCGCAACACAGCCACCGTGGTTCCTGCTGCGCGCTCTCTCTCTCTCTCTCTCTCTCTCTCTCTCTCTCTCACACACACACACACACACACACACACACACACACACACACACACACACACAAGAGGCTGTGCTTTCCTCAAGCCCCATGGTCACTTTCCCTCTTGCTGTGGCTACTTCTTCTGCCACCGCCACTCTGTGGTCCTCACAGGACTAAGAGGAAAGTTCTAGAGCAGTGGTCGCCAAACTCACAACTGCTGCGTAATGAAAATGCAGTCCTCGTTTGGACCGCAGCTTACTGTACCACTGGGTCACCGCATGTCTGTCTCCTTGTTTCGGGGACAAGAAAGCTCTAGGCAGTCATGTCACTTGCCCGGCATCTCAGAAGGCTGTCTCCAAACAAGGAGACAGTCCTGCGGCGACCTGGTGAAATGGTAAGATCCGCTCACAGGGTGGATGAGTTAGTAGTGGCTCTAACTCTACAGAACGCCCTCATTTTCAATTTAAGAACTGCTCACTCCTTTGAGACTTTCCAGAGAGGCAGGCCTCTCTGAGTTAGTGCCACTACTGAGAAGGTCCTCTTTCTTGCAGATGCCCCTCGCATCTCCCTAGGCGATGGCACTTGTAAAAGGACTTTCTCCAGTGACTTGAGGAGATGAGCCGGATTGTACAGAAGGTCAAAATTGAATTGGGCACAGAAATGAATTGGCAGCCAGTGCAACCATTGGAGAAGCAGCCTGAGTCGAACCATCTACCTCCTGTGACTACATAGGCTGCCGCAATCTGCACTAATTGCAGTTTCTGAACCATATTCAAGAAAGCCCCACTTAGAGCACATCACAATAATCAAACCTCTCTGTCACTGTGGCTTGGGTCACCATGGCCAGTTCTGTGTGATCCAAGTATAGCCGCAGCTGGCACAACAGCTGAAGCTGTGCAAAGGTCCCCCTCCTGGCTGCAGCTGCCACCTGGTATTTCCAGGAGCAGCTGTGAATCCAGGCAAACCCCCAAGCTGAAGATCTGCTCCTTCAGGGAGAGTGCAACCCCATTCAGGACAGGACAATACTCTAGAACAGGGACTTCCAAACCTTGGCCAGGAGGCCGGATTTGAGGTTTGCACTAACTGTGAGCGGATCTTACCATTTCACCAGTAAGTAAAGTAAGTAAGGCTTCAGACAAGCCTTCTGAGTTCTTGGCCTTTTTAAGGACATCTGGCTTTTACAGGCTTGGTCCTTCTTTAATAAAAGTGGTGGTTGCTGCTCTTGTGTTTTCTTGTAAAGGTCCAGTCTTATTATATACAGATTTTTTATACATGGATTTGACTCAACAGGAATGGCCACTGCAAATGAAAAGGGATGTGCTGATCCCTGAAGAATGGGGAAAAATGCATCCCTTTAAAATCAGTTTTTAAAAACTGCTTTTTTTTACTGTTGTAGAGAGAGACAGTCATGCAAACCATTACAGGTATAACCTAATGGACCATAGAATTTTCTCTCTCAATGCAATGAAAAGCGCCCTTTAACTTAAAGGAAAACAGTCCTTTAACAATGGGAGAGAGAGAGAGAGGGAGAGAGAGAGAGAGAGAGAGAGAGAGAGCTAGCAGCAGGCTGACAATCCATCAATCATTCTCTCTTCAGGCAGCTTCAGCCCAAGACCCCTCCCTTCCCCCTGAGTCCCTGAAAGAAAGATGCTTTGCATTGGTGAAGGGAGGGATGGGAGTGAAGCCTTTCTAAGCACTTTGAGAGAGACTGATTGTTGAATTGTTGTCTTAATCATCTTAACATCACAAAGGTCAGCAAGGCTGATTTTAAGAACCAGAGCAAAGAACCAGAGCAAAGATTTAAATCACCAGAGCAAAGAAACTTTGTTTTTTAAATTGATTTGCTATATTTTTGGCCATCCACTTGAGTTCAGGAGGAATGGAATCCTCATGAATAATGAGACTCAACCTGTAATTGGTATTTTAAATTGTTTTTTAAGATTGTCTTTAATATTTTATGGGTTTTTAGCTCATTGCTTTTTTAAGGTGATTTTATGTTCTGAACATTTGCATTTGTCCTTTTGTAAGTCACTTTGGGTCCCTTCCAGGAGAAAGGTGGGATAAAAATACAGTAAGCAAGCTGGGAGGTGAGATTTCTTTAAGGATGTGTTTTGCTCTGATGCCCAAAAAGAGCTGGTAAAGCAGCAGGTTCCAAAGGCCTTTGTTGATGCCACCAGTCAAAGATGGTGTCAGCCACAAGCCCTGGAGGTGATCCGGCAAACAGATGTGGCTTTCGGTATCGGGAGAATACAAACTAATTCTGACTCCTAGTTCTCCTACTGAAACATAAAACCTCCCTCATGAGTAACGAGATTAAAACTCCATCATACTCCAACTGCAACAGGCCAATTGGAGCCCAGTGTCACAGTGCTGCAGGTAAGCCTGATAATTCCCACATTCACCTGGAGAGACAAAGAAGGACAGGCAGATGATGCAAAATCCCTCCAGCAGCAGCATCTTAGTTAATATGCTAAATGCTGGAAGATGCAGAGGAAGGAGAATGAGGAAGTGTGACGAGCACTGGCTCATTTTCCAGGCTGGGCAGCTCCAAAACTGGGATTTGTGTAATGTTCACAATGGACTCCTTGATCTAAACTTTTATATTCTGCCATTTATATTTATTATCTTTCATCCCAAGAGGGAATGTCAGGCCAAGCTCAGTTCTGAAACACTGTGGCACAGCAGGTACGCTGAGGGCACAAGTTCCAGCCTCACAGGCCCCACGTCTATGGTGCAATCCTGACAGTCAGAAAGAAGGGTAGCTCGTGCCTTTCTTTCCTATCAACCAGAGAGAGAGGGCATCCTTACCGAGAGAGGCCACAAGCCTATAATTCTCCAGCATGACTTCCATGTACAGAGCCTTCTGGCCTGGATCCAGCAGAGCCCACTCCTCCTCTGTGAAGTGCACAGCCACCTCCTCGAAGGACACCGGACCCTGAAAGGAGAAAAAGTCTCTCCTCACAAATGATGTTCCATCCTTTGGACATAACGTCTCCCAGCTCTTTTGCTCAGTTTCCAAAGAGAAATTAAAGTGGCAGCAACTGAGTGTTTTCTGCAATATATTTGGCTAATCAGACCAGTTGGTTTCCTGGGTTTTTTCCTCTTTCTTTTCTGATGGAACCAGTGCCAACTTCTGAGATGCATGGGGTCCTGAACCCCATCACTCACTTGAGCGATCACAGCTACCCGATTAGCCAGAGAGGCAGGACAATTTACCTGACAGTGAAAAGCCGTCTAGAAAACATTGGCAGACTATGTAATATTTAGTTACGTATACAACGCAGGACACAGAATGCAATTTGGTGATCTTATAGATACATTTTTAGTACACTTCCTAGAATCCCTGAATTATATGTCTGCATGAGGGAAGGGAACAGGCATTTGCAACCGCATCCCAGCTTGCAGCGGGGGCTGGCATCCCCACTGTCCTGGTAATCCTGCTGCCCAGGTTGGGGCCAGAAAGGAAGGCTCAGGGGCAGTGGCATACCTAAGGGGCCCAGGGGGGACAAGTGCCCTGGGTGCCAGACTAGGGGGGGCGCCGCAGTGCCACCATTCACACCCCCCATGCCACTCAAGCACTCGGGGCACTCGGGAAGCGGCTCACTGTGTCCCCAACCCTCCAGAAGCCTTTTAAAGGCTTTGGACGGATGAAAAAACCCACTTCCAGTTTCATGGAGGAAAGTGGAAGTGACAATTAAATGCCCTTAGAAGGCATTCTGAGGGACTGGGAAGCCTCCCTGGCCCTCAGAATGCCTTCTAAGGGCCTTCTTTCAGCCCTCTGATGCCTTCAGAAGGTCTCCAGTGGTTCGGGGAGGCAGCGCGCTGCCTCCCCAGGTATCTGAAAGGGAGGCAGGGGGGTGGTAGCTCGGCATGTGGGGGTGGGTAGGAGCTTGCAGCCTGCAGTCATGGCCTCAGGCGGTACCGGCACCAGGATCGCCACTGCTCAGGGGCAGTTTCTTAATGAGACTAGGGCCAACTTTGACCTTGCAAAGAAGTTTCATTGGTCGTCACACAAAGCAGCAAATTCATCACTGCACTTTTCTTGATTTGTCCCTACCCAAGTATACTCCTCTAGGCCTGCAAATGGACTGGCCAGATTCAATGCTACAGTCTTTGAGGACACGGTTTTGACACGCCCAATCAGCAACCTCCATCATGCTGCTGTGCTGGGTTCCTTTTTGACCCTCCTTCCCTGGTCCTTCACCTCTCTAGGACCTCGTCCCCTCAGCCACTCCAAACTCAGCACTGTTCCGCTTTCCTGAGCTCTTCTTCTGGCAGAGTTTGTTCTCAATACATGTCTTGTCCAACCTGGAACCACTGACTAATCCGCTGCCTGCAGTCATGCCAAAACTGCAACCTTTCAGAACCTTCAACAAACTTCCCTTTGGCTCACAAACACACACGAACACAAAAGCAACCTGCTACGTCCATCTTGTAATTGATGAATTTCCCCCCATCGCTCATTTCTCTGTAAGTGACTTTTTTCTTGTCCTTTATTTTTCCCCCTTTCTTATTTATGCACCCTATCGTAATAAAGAACAATATGGTCTCTGATATCAAGCAATATTACTACCAATTTCAGGTGTCAGCATCAATGGATGCCAGTGTGCAAGATGAATTTTCTGTAAGGCTCCACTCCTCTGAAATGTAGGCCACATTTCTCAAGGACTCTGGTCAAGCCTCACACTCTGGTGGACATGATCTCTCCCCACCCCCAATCATATGGGAGGAAGAAGATAATCTCACTTTGTGTCTCCACTGAACATCGTCTCACTTTTTGAGCAGAACCCTTTCCAACTTTGCTGTGCTGATGCAGCCGTGCCAGTGAGGTGTGCACTGCATCCTGCAATGCGGGGGCCATCACAGAGGCCTCTTCAAGGTACAAAAACATTTGTTCCCTTGCCCAGGGATTGCACTGAAACTGCATCAGCCCTGGAAAGTTGGATAGGATTGGACCTATGTCTCCATCCTCTCTGGGCATCTCAAGGCTGTATTGACAGTTTATCTTTGTCCTGAGTGAATGCAACTTCAGTCAATACCATATCAAAACATCTGCATTTTACCTGTTCTATTGCACCTGCATTCTGCAGAGCCAGTAACTGCCCTGGCACCACTATCTGCTGACCTGCTAAGTACTTGAAGCAATCCTGCTCACCTTCATCCTATTAGAGAAAAAGAATTCCCTTGCCATTCACAAGCCAAGGGCCCAATCCTACCCAACTTTCCAGCACCAATAGTCTCAAGGTAAACAACAAATGCTCTGTTTCCTTGAGAATGCCTCCATGACTGTCCCTCCCCCCACCGTAGGATGAAGACCACACTCCACTGGCATGGCTGTATCAGTGCTGGAAAGTTGGATAGGACTGAGCCTCAAGTTACACGTTGAAAACCCCAGACCCAACTTACCACCCAAATATCCCCACTAACTAGCCCAGCCCCAGTTCTGCACATAGCAGCAACCCCAAGAATCTTTGAACAGTAGGGGATTTTGACCATCAAGATGTCCCTCTAACCTGCTTCACGCCCACCATTCTGAGTGGTAAAATACAATGTTTTACAATTACAGCATAAGACCAAAAGGGTTCCTTTTAAGGCCTGTAAGAGAGAAGGAGGCAGCCAAACTGATCTGCTCCTTACCTGCTGATCGGCTCCTTACCTGAGCAGGCTGCCAAGTTGCTGATTCTGCTCCATGGCAAAGAGGAAATGGTTTGGAACGTGGCCTCGATGCCATCCCACTGCCTGTGAAAAAGACAAACGTGACGGGAAGTCATTTCAACTTCGTGCCCTATAACTTCACTTCGGGCACAAACCTAACCAGGTCTACTCAGAAGTAGGTCCTATTTTGTTAAATGGGGCTTACTCTCAGGAAAGTGTGGTTAAGATTGCAGCCTTCCTTGTGCAATGCTCTGCCTATTTGTTCCATAACTTTAGTTGTGACCCAAAAAGGCCCGAAAGGGGTGAGCTGCACACATCCCAATTCACTTCCTTCCACCACTTTGTCCCCAGTTCTTCTCCTCTCAGCCTGCAGTTACCTGAAATCTCCTACTAAACCTGCTCCTTCAAAGCCTTTCCTGGCCCACCAAGACCCACTTTCCCTGCGTCCATTCACCTTTCTGCCTCCATTCAATCCTCTTGCTGCTATTCTTTCACAGCACTGAGTCCCAAAGACTTGGATTTAGCAGCATGTCAGACAGGTGTTGTGTCCATTCCAGGTGATGTCCAGTAACTCAGACCATCAGAGCTCACGTGGAGGGAAAACACTGACTTGCAGATGCAGGGGGTGGAAGCTGGCTGGATGTAACTGGGGTGCCCTGGCAGGATGTTACCTGGAACAGACACTCCAGTGCTAGGTGGAAGCCCAGTTATCTCTGTCAGGGGAATGAGACCCACCCCCAGCCCTGCTGAGACCCGCACCTTGGCAGATCAACTTGCTTTGTCCTCCTCTGTTCCTTCTTTGGAAGAGATCAGCTCTCTAAAGAACTCTCTGGTTCTTCTGGATCAGGCACGGATGCTGGAAGGACCCTGTCAGCTGCACAATCCAGCACTCTTTCTGACGGGTTTTGTCCAACCTGCCTCTGTTATCATGAAGGGGACCCAGGCGCAGGTGGACTGGAGTGTGTGCAGCTGAGACAAAAGCTGCCATCAATGCAAAAACTAGGGGAAAACAGTAAAAACAGTAAGAGAAGACCTCAGAAATATAGTATATATCAAAAATACAACATAGGTAAACAGCACCCACCCCCTCTGTTTTAGGGACAGTCCCTGAAATGTTGTTCTCCAGCATGCTTCCTACGTCCCCGTTTTTTTCATGGGTTTCAGTGATGAATTTTGGTTTTTGCACTGTCCCTATAGAAACCCTCACCATAGAAATAAAGCCATTTAAGAGCAAACCCAAAGCGTACCCTGCAACTTGGGGGGGGGGGGGAAGATTGCAGTGGCGTAGCTAACGGTCAAGTAGCGCGCTGCTGAGCTCAAAATGATGCCCCGGAAGTGATGTCACAATTGGAAGTGATGTCACACCCGGGCTGAAAAAAGTGAAAATCAAGGGAAAACTTGCCTCCTCCCCCAGAAGCTTGCCATCCACTTGCTCTGCCGCCTCTCCCCAATCAGTGACATAGCTAAGACATTCATCTGCTACCTGGGGTCAAATAAGATTTTCTAGCCAATACGTGACATCCCTGCAGGCACAAGCCTCTGCTACAATCCCTACCACTCACTGGTCCTATCTATCCACTAACCCTTACAGTGGCTGTTCACTGGCTGGAGCTTTGAGCCTGGGTATCTCTAAATCACCTCCCACCCCTCTCTGCCACCACCCTGAGACTCACAGAGATGCTGCTGGCCCCACACAGGACCAGCAGAGGGAAGGCAGAGGAAGGGGTCGGGCTTCCCCATTCCTCCCCCGCATTCTTCCTCAAGGAATCCAGTGTCACTTCTTTTAACCTTGAGACAGCAGAAAGACTCCTTGCAGAGGACTGAAGCTCTCAAAGGGGGCTCTTTCCCAAACTTGGCATCCTGCCCCTGACTCAAGGGGGCTAGAAGGTCTTTGCAGGGAATCTTGCAAGCACCCTAAGGGGTCCCAGACACAGGTGGACTGGAGCATGTGCAACTGGGACAGAAGTTATCTTTAGTGGAAAAATAATGGGGAACTTAGGGGGGCTTAGCACAAGCTTTGTATAATATCAGGCCTATATCTACATACCATCTAGAGCAGGGCCGTCAGGCTCATTTCATACATCGTACTGCACAACATCCACGGCACCTGCAGAGGGCAGAAGTGATCTCATTGAGTGAGAAGTGATGTCATCAAGCAGGTGATGGCCAGAAAGAAGTACTTTTTGTCGCTTAGGAACTCAGCTGGAAATGATAGAAGACAAATATGCTTGTCTTGATTATATTTTCACAATATGGGAGATCCCAATTATCACAAGGGGAGCCCCCTCTGAGCATTGACTCAGCACTGCTGAAAGGGTGGCCTACATGAGGATTGGGCTCTCCCAGCGCCACCCTTTCAGCAGTGCCACTTCTGTCAACGCACCACTTTGCAGCTCAGCAGCTGATGGCCAGTCACTGAGGCCAGTGTTCCTCAACCTCTGGGTCAGGACCCCAATGGGGTCACAAAGTCTCATTTGAGAAGGGTGTGTGTGGCAGGCCTTCAAAGCCTGCGCAAGACGGCCTGGACAAATCCAGTAGTGGTGCTGCCGCCTTATCAGAACTGAGATGGTGATCTAATCCTGCATAGCCTTTTCTCTCCGTCTTGCCCCACAGCTCCTAAGGCCAGCCCTGCTCTGGCTGCTACCTCACAGGGTTGTTGTGAAGTCCAAGAGACAGTGGAAATGACGCTGGTGGGGGCGGGCAGGTGGCCAGATCAGTTCCAGGAGGGGGAAGGGGCGGGTGGGCAGATCAAGTCCCATGAGGGGGCAGGATTGGTGGTGGTTCCCCAGTCTCATACTCTGTTTCATTATTTTGGGGGGGCCTTAGCACAAGAAAGGTTGAGGACACAGGCCTAGGCTGACCAGCTCAACTGAACTCTGCCCACAAGAGCCAAACAAGGCTGAGCAGACAGAGGCAGGAGCTCCTGCAGAGGCAGAGGGCGGGAAGGAGGGTCACAGGGGAGCCTAGCAGTGCAGCCTAGTGGACAGACACAGGGAGGTTCTGGGGCCAAGACAAGAGTCTCCTTTTCCTGCTCCAGCTGCTGCAGCACTGAAGGGGTTGGGGAAGGGTTGAGGCTGCTTCAGTGCAGATCAAAGTCCTGATCTGGGTCCCAGTTTTCTCCTCCCTTCCTTCTCAGGCAGAGACTGAAAGCCCCAAAATCCCATCCCCCCCCCAACAGAGGAGCCCTGCTGGTTCCCCTCCCTGCCTCTGCAGCCCCACCTCCTCCCCACCCTCACTCCCACTCCCAGAAGAGGAGGGGCAGACCCGAAGTGGGTGTGTGGAGGCGGGAGAGCGCCCTGGAGCCAAAAAGGGCCCTACTGGTTCCCCTCCCTCCCTTCCGAGTCCCTTCCCCACCCAGTCCCAGAAGAGGAGAGGCCAGACAGGAAGTGTGGAGGAGGAGCAGTGGCAGACCGGAAGTAGGCATGTGGATGACAGAGAGCCCTGCAGCCGCTCTAGGCAGCCCTGCTCCTCTTCTCGTCCCCCCTCCTGCGTGCCTGCCAGGGAGCAGCTACAGCGATCGGAGTCCCAGCCTGTCCCCTCGAGCGCCCCTCAGCCAGCACTAACGGGCAGTGTACGGCAGCTGCCGAGGGTCACGCTTCCCCTAAAGGCTTCGCTTGACCGCTCCGCCTTCAGCCCCCCCAGCAGAGACCATCTCGAAGACAGTTGGAGGGAGCCGAGAAGGCCCGCCCCGCCTCTGTCCCACTGGATGGTTTGGGGCCACTGTAGCTGTCATTCGTCGGCCCTCCCCGTCTCCGAGGCCGAAGGCGATTGGAGGATTCGTAGAGAGGCCCCGCCCCTGCCCTCTGTTGCTCTCTGCCATTGGTTGTCCCTCCAATGGCAATGCTGAGGGTTGGGGTGTGATGCGCCCAGGCGGGGCTGAGTAGTCATAGGACGAGGCGGCCTCTCTCTGGTCGGACGGGAGCTGATTTGCATGCTGGGAGGAGGCAGCCAATAAGCGCATCGGGGGAGGGCGCGAGGCCGCGCCCCGCTGGGACAGCCCCGCCCCGCCCCGCCCCGCCCCGCCCGAGGCGGAGTTAAGGAGGGGCTGGGAGGAGCCTTCGGAAGCGGGGAGCAGGTGGCTCTGTCTGCGTTTCCACCTGGAGCCCGCCCAGTAGCTGCCTTGGCAGGACCTGCGCGTTCGAGTCCCGTGACGTCCCCCTGGCTGGGCTGCAAACCCTCAGCGCCCCAGTCCCGTTGCGAGCTGGAGCCCAGTGAGAGCCTGGCAGAGGGACCCGGCAGAGAGCCCTCCACACTGCCTCCCTGCCACCTTTTGCCCCCTGCAGGAGGGTGACCCTTGCGTGGCCCCAGCACCCCCTCTCTGCCCCCCTGCTGGAGGGTGACCAGCACCCCCTTTGCCACCCTGCAGGAGGGTGGTCCTCACATGACCCCAGCACCCCCTTTCTGCCCCCCTGCAGGAGGGTGATCCTCGCATGGCCCCAGCACCCCTTTTCTGCCCCCCTGCAGGAGGGTTGACCCTTGCAGGGCCCCAGCACCCCCTTTCTGCCCCCTGTAGGAGGGTGATTGAACCTGTAGATCTCTATCAAAATCACTATCCCAGTAAAATCTACAGAGTGAGAAGACATGCCAATCCAACTGATGTTTCCTAAAACAAGGCAGATGCACTGTAAAGTACTATGCAAAAACATTTATTAAAATGTGGATAAAAGAAAAAAAGGGTAACAGAACCAACGGAACAAGGAAGAGAAGGAAAAAGCATCAAAGTTGGTAGAAAAGGGGTTAATACTCGGCAAGGTCATAGGTTGGGTGAAAAATAATACAAACACTGGAGGCCCCTTCATTGGGCAATCAACAACCGGCCTATTGAACAAGTCAAAACTTTTAAATATCTTGGCATTCTTCTACATTACCAAATTAAGTGGTCTTTTCATAGGAACTCTGTGATAGCTTCCTCCTCACATCTAATAGGGGCAATAACCAAATTCCACATGTCCCGGCTGCGCTTCATGTTTTTAATACTAAAATGGTTAGTCGCCTGCTTTATGGAGTTCCTATTTGGATTCATGCCTTATCTAACAAAGTTGACCAGTTAGCCGCCTCCTTTTATAGACGGATCCTTGGGGTCCCCAACTATATTAAATTGTCCACCTTGTCTCTTGAGTTGGACACCCATCTCCCTTCAACTATGGCCTGGAAATTTACTTTTAAATTTTGGCTACGTCTTTTTTTTAAGGCTGATCCTGACTCTCTTCTTGCTCACTTTCTTAAAGACCCTTTTCAATCTTTCTGGTCTTCGCTCTGTATATCTAAATTAGCCTCTATTGGCATTGTTTTAGACTCTCTTTTTAACAGTAATTTTAATCAGGCGTTATCCCTTATTTATGAAAGACTGTGAGTCTGAATATTCATGGTTATCGTCTAATATGAACCAGGTATGCTCTCCTATCTATTATGGAATTCTCCCCTCTTTTTCCAATAGCTGTTCTTATTTCCAGTCCCTTATGAACCCCCTTGAGAGGAGGGCTTTTATGTTAGCCCAGTTAAATATTTTTCCTTCTGCAGTGTTGTACGGCCATTACTCCCGGATACCTTTTGACCAAAGGTGTTGCAATCACTGTGGCATTGAGCCTGACTCTGTCACTCACTTTCTTTGTGTTTACCCTGCGTTTAGTAAGCTCCGCCGCTCTATTTTGGACCCTGTTCTCTCTAGCTGTTCTGGCCCCCCTCACCTGTTTGCAGCGTTTCTTCTACATGACTTCTCGCAAGAAACAACGATGCTTGTTGCCGAGTTTCTTGTAAAAGTTTTTATTTTTAACAGCCCAAGGCAGCCCTGACTGGCATGCTTGTGCAAGCATTTTCCATGTGGTAGCTTTTGTGTTTATTTTATTTGTGGGTTATATTTATGATCGTGTATTTATTATGTATGATGCCAATAAAGGTGGTTGGAGTAAATACAAACAGCTGCAAATGACACTGCAGAGTCTCCCACTCTGGGTTAGCCCTTTCAGCCCCTCAGCTTATCCAGCAGTGACACTTGGCAGCCCAGCAGTTGGGAGGTGGTCTGCAAAGTGACACCTTGACAGCAGTGGCACTGCAGGGTGGCCTGCATGAGAACTGGTTCCTCCCAGTCAACACTCAGTGAAGTAGCAGTGAACCTTGGAGGGCTCCCGGGGGGACTGCTAAATACATGAGTTTTTCATGTTCCTCAACAACTGAGGCAAGAAGATGGTACGAAGAGCTGAGAGCTTGAACGGGGGAGAATTTTGAAACAGGCAATTTCAAAGATTTTCCCCCGTTTGCTCTGTGCTGAATCACATCGTATCCCGGTCGCCATCTTTGGAGATTCGGAAAGCTGAGAACTCGCCCTCCCACGGCCTAGATACAACAACATGACAGCAAAAGAAGTTTTAAAATTGTAAGTAACCTTGACTCATCAAAAGGCAATAACAAGAATTGTAATCAAGAGGTTGGAAGGAGGAAAAGATAATTTTAAGATTATTTACGTTGGCCGGTAGCCACCCAGAGGGGAAGTGAGCGAATCTGGATCTAAAGAAACCCCTGCTGGAGTAAACACAAGATTATTTTGTTTAATGGTATGTATGGAAAAGAAATGACTAAGTAATATTCAACAGCTGAAAAATCCTTTACTTTCGTTTTCCTAGCAAGAGGCTTAAAATCTGGCCTGGCCATTTAAAGGCATACTAACCTAATTTGACTGTGTTATTGGCCTGGATTATTGATACACCCTTTTTGGAAGAAGTGATGCAAGATAAAGATTTGGATGACCCTTTAATGGTTTGACTGATTTGACATTGATATTGACTGGACGTGGAATATTGATTTATATTTTTTGGATACAAAAATTGGAAAGTAGCCCTGCAAGAAGTGGCCAGATTTGATATTGATAAAAATGGCATTTAAAAATTTAAAGGATGTTAGTAAAAGCCAGATCTTATGAATGGATTTCTTGATGGATTTTAGAAGAGAAATGGAACAGCAGGTCAGAAAATTATCTGAACAAATGAAGCAAACAAGCTCCTCCCTCATAAGCACGCAGGAACTGATCTCAAATAATAGACAAGAAAAAAGAATGGATCACATGTCGGGTGAAATTAAAGAAGGGGAGTATTTTGAAATGAGACAGGAGACAGAAGAAGCAATCGTCACTATAACAATTAAGAATCTTAAGGAAGAAAGAGGAAACATTCAGGGAGCAAGCTGTCTCAAGAAGAGGAAGAATTTATGGATTAAACCCAAAACAACAGAATGATGAAAAAGAAAGAAAATCAGAGGGGCCAAGAAATTCAGATTTGAGAAGAAAAAGAAGAAATGGAAGAAGCAGTGGGAGGAGTAAGAAGGAACACGGATAAGACAGAGAACAAAGCAAGCACTAAGACAGAAAATGGCTGAACAACAAGTAGAACTTTTTTTAAATCATATTAAATCAAAAGATGTAAATGAAAATGTGCAATATAAATATTGTGAAAATTAAGTGGTATTAAGATAAATAAGGGTTATTCTTTAAAAGAGAAGTTATATAATTTACAGACGGTATTTTATCTTAGAGGAAATAGTAAAAGTGTAGCTTGGATCATCAGACAAATGTTGGATCAGTAAAGAATTGAGGGAATTTTTTATGTGTGGTGGAATGGCGAAAAAGTAAAGAAATTTTGGAAAATGATATATAACATGTTATAAGAGATATTGAAGTCTGTATTACCATTTTAATTGGAGACTTTCCTCTTAAATGCGATATTAGAAACTAAGAATCAGATAAGAAATACCTTATTTTAAATATTAGCTTAGTGGCAAGAAGACTGGATAAGTAAAAGTTTGAAGCCTTTTTATGATTGGATGGATAATTTTAGAGATAAAGTGAGACCTTCCATCTCTCCCTCCCAGAGCCTCAGCAGAAATGCTGCTGCTGAAAGGGCAGTGCTGAGAGAGCTCAATTATCACATGGACCAGACAAAGAGCTTCTGCGGGCTGCATATGGCCCATGGGCCTGATGTTTGGTCCCCCTGGTTTTGTAGACTTTATAGACTAAAACCAGTGCTTTGAAGAGCACACCTCACAGGAGCCTCAGGAGGGAATCTGTCTGCAAGGCAACACAGAAAGATCTGACCAAGGAGTGGCATTACCTGGAACATAAGAAAATCCAGGCTGGATCACACCAAGGGGGCTCATCTAGTCCACCATCCTGTTTCCCACAGTGGCACCACCTCCTTCTGGGAAGTGCCAAAGCAGAACAGCAAGATGCATGTCTCCCTAACTGCAGCTCTCCTGCAACTGGGATTCAGACCTTTGCTGGTGCTGGACCCAGAGATTACAGCAGCACTGGCACTGGACCCACTGCCATTAGGACTAGTAGCCATGGATAGACCTGCACTACTTGCATGGGTCCAAAGCTTATGTGCCATAAATCCTCTTGTGGCCTCCTCTTCTTCCCCAAAACAAGGTAGGTTACTATCAAATGGATTCATGTAGAGCACTAGCTCTCAAACTGGTGGGTCGTGACCCAACAGTTTGTGTAAAGGTTCCCCCGTCCTTTTAAGGGGTGGGGGAAGCGACCCCCAGGATCGCGCCCATATGGGGGGGTGAGAGGGGATGCTTGTGACTTACTTTATGAAGACAGGGCTGCAGGAGGCGCGGGGAGTCCTCCGCAGCGCTCCCTGAGGCTTGAAACGTTCGGAGAAAGCGGGCCAAAGCACTTCCATTTTGCGGGAAGCCTCAGAGAGCGCTGTGGAGGGCTGCGCAGGGCTCCCCGCACCTCCTGCAGCCTTGTCTTCATAAAGTAAGTCACAAGCACCCCCCTCGCCCCCCCTTAGTGGCGCGATCCTGGGGATGGTGTCGCTGCCCTAGCCCCTCCCCTGCAAGAACTTACTGAGGGATTAAAGCTCGCTCAGAGTTTGAGAACTACTGATGTAGGGCAACCATGCTCAGAAACGAGAGACGAAAGAGTTGAATTCTCGGGTTCATTTTGCCAATGTCTACCAGTAACACAGGAAACGTGAGAGTAGCAGGGGGATCCTCACGGAGGCAGTGCCAATGTCCTCACCAACCCTCAGGGTTACATCACCTTTGGGGATCCAACCACCTTCCTCTGGGGAACCCAAAGCCAAACAGAATGTCCAGAAAGCCCAACAGTCTAGAATGTGGACTTCCAAGAGGTGGCTTGCCTTCCAGCTCCCAGGAAGGGACAACCAGGGTGTTTCAGGGCCCAACCCAGACCACCTAGTGCAACAGGAGCAGAACAAGTCCTGGGTCTGCAGGGGCCTCCCACCTGCAGGGAAGAGTTGGCAGGAGGGTTCGTTTGTGCCGGCAGTTGATAGAAATCAGGTTCCCAGGCTACAAGCCCCTATTCTTTTCTTAATGCCCAGTTCCCACTCCTCAGCTAGGCTGTATCCCTTACTCTTTTTTTGCTTGAGTATAGCCAGGTCTCTCTCCCTTCCCCATATTGCCCCTTCTCCTTTGCCTTTCATCCAGTTCAGCTCTTTGAATCTTAAAGCTAAAGATAAGATGGAACTTCCCTCTCACAACCTCAGCATTTTTTATGGTTCTTCACGTGTGTAGATTTGTTGATGTACTATAAAGAATGACTCCACTCCACATATTTATGCCAGGGCTTTTCAAACTGGGGAGTCATGACACCCCAGGCCAAGGGACTTGGCCTCTTTCCCCTTAAGGGGTGGGGGCAGGGAGGATTCAGGGAGGAGAGGCAGTGACACGACCCCCAGGATCACGCTGCTCAGGGGGCTGCAGGGGCTTGGTTGTACTTACCAGAGCCTCCTGCAACCTCCGGGAGGTGCAGGGAGCCCTGCTCGACCTTCTGCTTAGAAAGCAGAAATGGAGTGGCCATGCCCCACCTCCGCTAAACTGGAAGTGGGGCATGATCGCTCCACTTTCACTTCTAAAGCTTCGGGGAGCCCTGCAGAGGGTCCCACAGGGCTCCATACCCCTCCCCCCGGGAGGCTGCAGGAGGTTCTGGTAAGTGCAGCCAAGCCCCTGCAGCCCCCTGAGGGGTGCAATCCTGGGGATCACATTGCTGCCTCCCCCCACCCCTGCAAGAACTTAGATCTGTTTTCAAACTCCTGGAGAGTTTGAAAACCGCCGACTTATGCAGTTGCTTTAATACACAGCCTACACTGTGGGTTCTTTGATGAACAGTCAAGCTTCTGCTCCAACTGAATCTCTTTTCAGACTTTAAACCAGTGTTTCTCAAACTTTGGGTTGGGTCCCACTAGGTGGGTCACGAGCTAATTTTAGGTGGGACCCCATTCATTTCAGTATTTTATTTTAAATATATTAGACTTGATGCTACCATGGTATGTAACTGCATTTGGGGAAATGTCACAGATCTATACTTTTAACAGGCTTCTATGAAGATTCTTTTAACAATGATAGTAAATCGAACTTATTCATGGATGTGGGTAGGATTGCAGACTAGGATTGTAAAAATTTTTCCTACTTGATGATGTCACTTCCTGTCATGACATCACTCCTGGTGGGTCCTGACAGATTCTCATTCTAAAAAGTGGGTTAGCACTCCGATGCTAAAGGGGTGAGATCCACTGCTCTAAGCATTTATATAGTTTCTCCCCATGTGGCTCCCTTGATGCAGTCTGTGATCCACTTGTCAGTGAAGCTCTATTCACACACATCAAATGTCTGACGGTTTCCAAAACCTGAACCTAGAGTTTGCTAGGTGGGTAGACCTGGGCTCTCACCTGGACTTTGAGCCCAAATCTACCTGCTGAGAAGACCTGGGCTTCCATTCTGACTGCCCTCTGGAGCTGCCTCTTCCAGGTGGGTAGACCTGGATTCCAGGTTGAACTTTGGCCTCCATAGACAAAGTCTGCTGGGTAGGTAAACCTGGGCTCCCACCCAGACTTGGAGTCCAGATTAATTAATTTTGTCATATGGGGGGGGGGGTGTCAAAAATGTATAGGCCCCGGATGTCAAATGACCTTCATAAGCTACTGATGCCACAGCCCATTAATCATTTTGGTCCTCTCTTATGCACCTTCTATCATTCCATTATATCCTTGCTGAGATGTATAGACCAGAACTTTATCTAAGACTCCCAATGTTGCCTTACAATTGATTTGTACAGTGGACTTTACAACCCAGAAAAGTTTAGTGTGATCCACATCTTGGGCACCTCACTGCTGATCCCCAACTACAGGTCATTTATGAACAAGCTGAAAAATACCAAACCTAGGACAAATCCTTGGGGCACAATGCCTGAACTGTTTGAACTTGCCCCAGTCATTCCCTCTCAAGGAAAATGACCTCACAGGGTTCTTGTGAGGATGGAAAGCAAGGGAAGAACTGTATAAGCTGCCCTGAGCAGCTCAGAGGAAGGGTGGGATACAAATGAAATAGATCATCAGAAATGCACATGCAAAATGCCCAGCTTTAGTTATTTAGAAGAGAGTAATGAACTTGCCTTGGATTCCATCATGATGCCCTCAAGACAGATAACTAATCTCTTTAAAAAATGCAACTTAAGAGGGGGCGGGGCAAAGCAGCAAGGAACAAGCAGGGTTTTTCAGAGCTCCTAAAAACAGCCTGTTTTTCACCTGAAACTGCGGGTTCAAGAAATCTGATGACTTTTGCCAGTGAGACAAGGCCATGAAAGCAAGTTAAAATTAATCATTTATGCAAATGTTTACAAGCTTGATGAACCAAATGTTCATGCTATGTTATGGGTGATTATAGCTAAATTAGTTTAAAACAAATTATTTTTGTTTTGTCCATTTCGACATGCACTTTGGGGGAAGAATACCAGGCAAATCTCTAACAAAAACCCTTGACTTCCGAAGAGTGGACTTCCCTCAAATGAGAAGGCTGGTTAGAAGGAGGTTGAAAGGGAGGGTAAAAAGAGTCCAATCTCTCCAGAGTGCATGGAGGCTGCTTAAAACAACAGTAATAGAAGCCCAGCAGATGTGTATACCACAAAGAAATAAGCGTTCCACTAAATCCAGGAGGGTGCCTGCATGGCTAAAGAGCCAAGTTAGAGAGGCTGTGACGGGCAAGTGATAGAGAGATTTCTGGGACTTGGTCTTTGGGTTAAATTGCTAAGCAGACAGATTCATTTTTACAAGCATATAGAAAATTTATTTCACATGCTATTTACAGATTAGGAATAGATTAGGGTGGATACAGGTTCGATGTTACTTCATGGTGGTCCATTGAGTTCTCTCCGAACCACACCCAAACTCCTGCAATTGTACTTTATCACAAACAAGTGACCCATGGGATATACACGTCAGTTTCCTCTTTATTTGGCATACTGGTGCATGGTTCTAGCCCTAATTGTGAAATCTGCTAGCTATGTATGGAAGGTTTGGCTTGAAACTTTGATTCCACAAGACCCTGGAATGTTCCTTTTGGGAAAGCTATGACACGCATGTTTTTTTCTCTCTGCAGGTCATCTTGACATTTTCTACCCTGTCCTTAACAGAAAACACTAGTCAGGCTTTTCCTAATGTTCCTCCTTTGAGAGAAGTTAGGAACCCCTGCTAATTGGGTAAGAGGCACTTTTTCAAGTGGGTGCTCCTTTTTTTTTTTTAGCAGGGGGAGAGTAACTGGCCCTCCTCACCCCAGCACTGTCTGTTCTAGTGGCTGCCTGCTGGTGTTGTTTTGCATCTTTTTAGATTGTGAGCCCTTTCGGGACAGGGAGCCATTTAGTTATTTGATTTTTCTCTGTAAACCGCTTTGTGAACATTTAGTTGAAAAGCGGTATATAAATACTGTTGTTATTATTATTATTATTATTATTATTATTATTATTATTATTATTATTATTATTATTAACCCTAAAAATCTCTATCACAAGGAAGCTTCCTTCCGTAAATGGAAGTCTTGCCCTAATGAGGAGAATAAAAGGGAACATAAACTGTGGCAAAAGAAATGTAAGAAGGTGATATGGGAGGCCAAGCGAATCTATGAGGAACGCATGGCCGGCAACATTTAGGGGAATAATAAAAGCTTCTTCAAATATGTTAGAACAGGGGTGCTCAATAGGTGGATCGCGATCTACCGGTAGATCGCAAGGCAAAATGAGTAGATCGCGGAGTGCCGACCCCCCCCCTTTTCAGGTGCCGCTGGGAGGAAACACCAGGAGTAAGGCCCATTGTACTCAATGGGGCTTACTCCCAGGTAAGTGTGGCTAGGATTGCAGCCTCACAGCCTAATCCTAGGCATGTCTACTCAGGAGTAAGTCCTGTTATACTCAGTGGGGCTCAAGGTACACCAACATACATTGTACACATAAATGTTATATGTTAAGATGGCGCGAACATTGTAAAAAAAACTCTGGTAGATCTCCGGGCCTTGCTGGGTTTCAAAGTAGCTCTCGAGCCAAAAAAGTGTGAGCACCCCTGTGTTAGAAGCAGGAAACCCGCCAGAGAAGTGGCTGGCCCTCTAGATGGTGAGGGAGGGAAAGGGGAGATAAAAGGAGACTTAGAGATGGTAGAGAAATTAAATGAGTTCTTTGCTTCTGTCTTCACAGCAGAACCACGGGCAGATACTGCTGCCCGAACGACCCCTCCTGACCGAGGAGTTAAGTCAGATAGAGGTTAAAAGAGATGTTTCAGACCTCATTGATAAATTAAAGATCAATAAGTCACCGGGCCCTGATGGCATCCACCCAAGAGTTATTAAGGAATTGAAGAATGAAGTTGCTGATCTCTTGACTAAAATATGCAACTTGTCCCTCAAAACGGCCACGGTGCCAGAAGATTGGAGGATAGCAAATGTCATGCCTATCTTTAAAAAGGGAAAGAGGGGGGACTCGGGAAACTATAGGCCGGTCAGCCTAACATCCATACAGGGTAAGATGGTGGAATGCCTCATCAAAGATAGGATCTCAAAACACACAGATGAACAGGCCTTGCTGAGGGAAAATCAGCATGGCTTCTGTAAGGGTAAGTCTTGCCTCACGAACCTTATAGAATTCTTTGAAAAGGTCAACAGGCATGTGGATGCGGGAGAAGCCATAGACATCATATATCTGGACTTTCAGAAGGCATTCGACACAGTCCCTCACCAAAGGCTACTGAAAAAACTCCACAGTCAGGGAATTAGAGGACAGGTTCTCTCATGGATTGAGAACTGGTTGAAGGCCA
Organism: Tiliqua scincoides; assembly: GCF_035046505.1. Taxonomy (NCBI): domain Eukaryota; kingdom Metazoa; phylum Chordata; class Lepidosauria; order Squamata; family Scincidae; genus Tiliqua; species Tiliqua scincoides. The sequence goes on from NC_089822.1 coordinate 263,937,775, forward strand.
GGAAACAGAGAGTGGCTATCAATGGGCAATTTTCACAATGGAGAGAGGTGAAAAGCAGTGTGCCCCAAGGATCTGTCCTGGGACCGGTGCTTTTCAACCTCTTCATAAATGACCTGGAGACAGGGTTGAGCAGTGAGGTTGCAAAGTTTGCGGATGACACCAAAGTTTTAAGAACATAAGAACATAAGAACAGCCCCACTGGATCAGGCCATAGGCCCATCTAGTCCAGCTTCCTGTATCTCACAGCGGCCCACCAAATGCCCCAGGGAGCACACCTGATAACAAGAGACCTCATCCTGGTGCCCTCCCTTGCATCTGGCATTCTGACATAAAATTTTTCCAAGTGGTGAAGACCAGAAGTGATTGTGAGGCGCTCCAGAAGGATCTCTCCAGACTGGCAGAATGGGCAACAAAATGGCAGATGCTCTTCAATGTCAGTAAGTGTAAAGTCATGCACATTGGGGCAAAAAATCAAAACTTTAGATATAGGCTGATGGGTTCTGAGCTGTCTGTGACAGATCAGGAGAGAGATCTTGGGGTGGTGGTGGACAGCTCAATGAAAGTGTCGACCCAATGTGCGGCGGCAGTGAAGAAGGCCAATTCTATGCTTGGGATCATTAGGAAGGGTATTGAGAACAAAACGGCTAATATTATAATGCCGTTGTACAAATCGATGGTAAGGCCACACCTGGAGTATTGTGTCCAGTTCTGGTCACCGCATCTCCAAAAAGACATAGTGGAAATGGAAAAGGTGCAAAAGAGAGCGACTAAGATGATTACGGGGATGGGGCACCTTCCTTATGAGGAAAGGCTACGGCGTTTGGGCCTCTTCAGCCTAGAAAAGAGACGCTTGAGGGGGAACATGATTGAGACATACAAAATTATGCAGGGGATGGACAGAATGGATAGGGAGAAGCTCTTTACACTCTCACATAACACCGGAACCAGGGGACATCCACTAAAATTGAGTATTGGGAGAGTTAGAACAGACAAAAGAAAATATTTCTTTACTCAGCGTGTGGTTGGTCTGTGGAACTCCTTGCCACAGGATGTGGTGATGGCGTCTGGCCTGGACGCCTTTAAAAGGGGATTGGACAAGTTTCTGGAGGAAAAATCCATTATGGGGTACAAGCCATGATGTGTATGCGCAACCTCCTGATTTTAGAAATGGGCTATGTCAGAATGCCAGATGCAGGGGAGGGCACCAGGATGAGGTCTCTTGTTATCTGGTGTGCTCCCTGGGGCATTTGGTGGGCCGCTGTGAAATACAGGAAGCTGGACTAGATGGGCCTATGGCCTGATCCAGTGGGGCTGTTCTTAAGTTCTTATGAAGGGTGGAAATGATGACATAAAAGGTATATAAAATATGTAAAGTATATAAAGTATAATATAGGATATTCAGAGATAAACATATTCTTTATTTTTTTTAGGTTAATGTGAGGTAAAAGTAGAAGAATAGTAGACTAGGAAAAGTAGAATGATGTATTAATCAAATTGCACCTCCAATGTTGGTGTTTGTTATGTTTGTTATGTGTTACGTTATGTGTGTTTGTTTATATTTGTTTTTGGAAAAATAATTAAAAACGCAACTTAAAAGCAGAGTTCTGAAATGAAACAAAGAAGTAAAGAGAATGTGGGGCGTCAGTGCAAACCCCCCATTATAAAAAGAGATATAAAACCGTGAAGGTGGCTCAAACAAACACATGAGAAACAGGTATCTGTGTATTGGACTGCAGGCCAGATGTTTTCTCCATCGGTTTCGAAGAGAGAAGCTAAAAGGATTTTCCAGGAGTTTTCCATAAACTGGGTGCCTGCCCTGAGAATGTCCCATCTCTCACGTCTGGGCCAGCTGCGTGCAAGACAGAGACAGGGCATGCAGCAGGCCTTCTTCGGAGGACCACACTGTGTGGGCAGATTCACAGTGGCAGGTCTGGTTCCTTTTGGATACTTGGATCCCAAACAGTTTAGGACGTGATAAGCTGAAACCAGTGCTTTGAACTGGGCCCAGAACCAAATGGGAAGCCAATGGAGCTGGTAATGCAGCAATCTCACGGAAATGGCTCCAGTCAGCCACCCTGTGCATACTGCATGACCGACTTCTTCCAGGCAAGGGTTCTGTTTTGCCAACAGAGGAAACCTGGGAGTAATGGGGAGAACACTCATGGAAGGCATTGCAACAGTTGAAAGAAAATCCTGCAGAAGGGGGGGGCATGTCAACACCATCTCTCAGGGTCACATCACCCCCTGGGGCTCCAGAAGTTGAGAAGCTGATTTTTTGAGAGGCAGCTTGTCTTCCAGTCCACAGGAATGGAGGGTCAGGGTGTCTCAGGGTCCAGCCTACCAATCACTGCAGAGGTAGACTGGGAACATCAACTGAAAGGTGCTGCTCTGCATTTGCAAGTTAGTCAGTGACTCTTGTGATGCAAAATCACTTCCCAGCTCTGAATGAAGCTCTTTTCATAATTTAAGCATTTAATGGTTTCTGCCCTGTGTGGGTTCTTTGATGTACACCCAGGCTTGAACTGCAGCTGAAGCTCCTTCCACACTCCAAGCATTTTTATGGTTTCTCCCCTTTGTTGGTTGTTCAATGCAAAGTCCGTTCTTTGCTGTCACTGAAGCTGTTACCACGCTACAAGCACTGATATGACTTCTCCCCTGTATGGATTCTTTGATGCACAGTCCGGTTTGCACTCTGACTGAAGCTCTTTCCACACTCCAAGCATTGATATGGTTTCTCCCGTGTGGCTTCTTTGATGCACAGTCAGACTTGAACTGTGAATAAAGCTCTTTCCACAATCGAAGCATTTATATGGTTTCTCCCCTGTATGGATTCTTTGATGCATAGCCAGGTTTGCACTCTGACTGAAGCTCTTTCCACAGTCGAAGCATTGATATGGTTTCTCCCCTGTGTGTGTTCTTTGATGCACAGTCAGTTTTGCACTCTGACTGAAGCTCATTCCACACTCCAAACATTGATATGGTTTCTCCCCTCTGTGGATTCTTTGATGCATGGTCAGGTTTGCATTCTGACTGAAGCTCTTGCCACACTCTAAGCATTTATATGGTTTCTCCCCTGTGTGGCTACTTTGATGCACAGTCAGGTTTGAACTGCGACTGAAGCTCTTTCCACACTCGAAGCATTGATATGGTTTCTCCCCTGTGTGGCTTCTTTGATGCACAGTCAGGTGTGCATTCTGACTGAAGCTCTTTCCACACTCGAAGCATTGATATGGTTTCTCCCCTGTGTGGCTTCTTTGATGCACAGTCAGGTTTGAACTGCGACTGAAGCTCTTTCCACACTCGAAGCATTGATATGGTTTCTCCCCTGTGTGGCTTCTTTGATGCACAGTCAGGTTTGAACTGTGACCGAAGCTCTTGCCACACTCCAAGCATTTATAGAGCTTCTCCCCTGTGTGAGTTTTTTGATGTGTTTTATATCCGGACTTTCTGCTGAAGATTTTTGCACATTGAGGGCATTTTTTAGATCCTTGTTCTGGACTGAGTGGGATGAGATCAAAATTCTCTCCCTGTTGAGCTTTAGATTCATTTCCAGATTTGTCTGTCTGATTTCCTTCCTCCTGTTCTGATGTTTTTTGATGCACGCCTTTCTCTCTTCTGGGGATCTTTTTACGAAAAGCAAGATGTGTGGTTGTATTGTAGCTCTTTCTCCCCTCAGAGCATTTCAATGATTTTTTCCCTGTGTGGATTTTGCTTTGTTTATTAATGATAGATTTGCAACTGATTGTTTCCCTGTGTGATGGATGCTTCTTTCTCTTCCCTTTGAGTTGTTCCGGTGGGGTGGGGAATGCATGGGTGTCATCATCCTGACAAACAACAGATGTAGCACTCCAAGGAGGGTCTGAGCTTCCCTCCCAGCCCCCTGATCCATCTTGTTCCCTGAAACTCACTTCCTCTACATCTAGCACTCTCCTTTCTGATGACACCTCCCCTTCGCTCCCTCTCAGTCTCATTGCCTTGCCTGTTGCTTCCTGGAACAGAGAAAAAAATCTGAATTAGCAATACATCTCAGGAATGGGACTTCTAAAGCACACTCCTAGTCCTATCTAGTCAGAAGTAAAGACAAGGAATTCAGTGGCACTGACTCCCAGGACAGTATGCATCAGATGACAGCCCTGCTCAGTCACTGACTCTCAGCTGTTGGGGAGAAGCAGCACAATTGTGTCTCCATGGCCTGTTGCAAGCTGACCTGGTCCTAGGATGAAGGCAGCTTCTTTAGCCCTGAGGGACCTTTCTGTGGAGAAGGCACAAGAGGTGGGACTCTCTCTGGATTCTCTCAGGCCTGACTGCAACGCCAAGTACTTCTAAATGCTAAAACGGCTGTTATTTTGTACAGGGGGCTTTTCTTTGAGTGCTGGTTATGTAGAAATAACCCCTTAATGGCTCAGCCTCACTGGAAAGATCCAAGATTTCCACAGACTGCATTTGATTGCCCATATTGTTTACTACTGTATTCTGGATGAAGCTTCTCACAAACCAGAAAAGACCCACGTTAATAAAAATGCACAATTAATTTGGGTAATTAATTCTATAAAATGAAATTCACCACATCTTTCAGTGACTCCCATGATGCTGCTCAGTTTTCTGTTCCAGCTCCATGAAACCATCCCCAGGCTTATGCAGCAATTTGCATTTGGACATTTTCCCAGTTAAATTAAAATTTCTCCCTTGGAGACCCTTCATCCCTCCTTCTATCTCAGTCCCAAGCAGTCCGTTCTCCCAGGTTCTCCTCCGCTCGTCTCGTCCTTCCATTGGCCAGAGCACTCCTTGTAAGCTACAATGGATTGCCCCCATTTCTACAGACACTTTTGCACCTTCATTTGATCCTGGTGAGCTCTCTCTCTCTCTCTCTCCTAGTCTGTCCTGTCTCTGGCCCAGGTTCCTTTTCCCTTGTCTTCCTCCCTCTCTTCCAGACCCAGCCAATCTCTCTGCTTCCTTGCCTACCTCCTCTCCTGAATGGGCGCTAGAACAGAGTATTGAGGAAGGGATATTCTGGGGGTTGCAAGGCAGGTGTTCACACAAAAGAAAAGGTGCATGAACACAACCAGGCAGGAGAAGCCCAGATACTGTGCAATGGGCAGAGAGGGAGGGTTGAAAACACTGAGGGCAAGCAGGACAATTGCATAGCCAGAGGGGGCAGTCAGACAGAGAGAGATGTGGCTGGGCAGTGGGCATACAGGCATGCACCCTTCTTCCTCCTGGCAAGCAGGAGAGGGGGGTAAAGGGGGCAATTTGTACCCTGGCCCAGGGTCATAAAGGGGGCCCAGAAATTTCCTAGGATCTGATATTTTCCTATCTACTCAGGCTGGTCCCCTGTATGGGATGCTGGGGACACTACCACCAGTGTGTGGCTGCAGCTATTGCAGCTACTGGCAGGCCATATATGCTGGGCTGAGGAATGCATACAGAACACTCCTTAACACAGTGTCAGATCTGGGAGGAAACTGGCCTGCCATAGGAGGTCTTGGGCTTGTGACTCTGCTAACCACGAAGGAGTGTATAGGAACACAGCTTGTGGAACTACAGCTACTGCACAAGTATATTTTGGTGCAAACAGGACACTTTCCATTCTAGGGGGCGCCTAAATGCGATGATGCCAATTTTCTGCAATGGTTTTCTATATGGAAAAGATTTTAGAGAGACTTAGGAGTGTGTTTGGTTTTCCATATTACAGTATCTAGCTGCTGATGCCACATGGCATCTTCCCCTCTCTGGCTCCAAAGATTTTTCCAGCTGTCCCAATCCTCCTCCCCCCACCCTGTTTTGCCCCTCCCTGCCCCCATTCTGCTTGCCCTTCACCACCTCCCCCCCTCTGTTTCACACCTCCTCCTTTGCAAAGGGGCCCAGAAGAAACTTTGTACCCCCTGATAAAATTCCTCTTAGAGGCCCTGCCGGCAAGGCTTGCAGGAAGGGCTGAGTCTACCAATTTTCCAGCCTGATGCCTATGTTCAGACATTAATGGAGGGACACAGGCACCCATCCCTCAGACGTCTGAATAGGCAAGTGGCCTGCCAAAACAGGGCTTCCCCCCGGTGATCTGAGCATGCAAGGTACAAGCCCACAACTGCACCCTCCCTCCCTGCGATCCCAGCATGCATTTGCCTGCCTGCAGTCCTGGCACCCAGGTGGGATGCCTTGCAGGGGTTCCTGGGAAAGGGAGACCAGGCGCATGTTGGGATCGAAGGAGAGACACTCCACTTCCAGACCAGCAACTTTGCTCCAGCCAGCAGCATATGAAAGAGAGTAATAGAGAGAGAAAAGCACACATGCCCCCCCCTCCTTCTGGCACCTTTGAGCAGGCAAGAGGTTTGCAAGAGAGCAGAGCGGCTCCCATTTGCAGGCCTTTTGCCTCCTTGGATGTGCCAGGAGGAAGGCAGCAGAGGTGTGCTTCTGTTTCTCTGGACTCTTTCGAATGTGTGTGTGTACTGAGATCACAGGAGGGAGGAACCACTCCTGCAAGCCTCCCTTTAGGAGGTCCTGTGCTTCTCTCTCTCTCTCTGCAGCGGGTTGGAAAACTGATGGACTCTCAGCCCTTCCCGAAACCCTCCCAAATATTCCTGAAACCTTTGGGAACCACTGCTATAAGTGGAACAAGACACCCCCCCCAAAAAAAAAACAATGCAGATGTATTGACACTGGCCACAAGGACGTCATTCTCTGACATCTGGGGCTTTATCTTCCCCTCTCTGATTCTGAGGGGCTCACCCTGTTTGGTCCTCCTCAGTTCCCTCTTCTGAAGCAGTAGGCTCTCTCACCATCTCCCCTGGATCAGACTTGGATCTTGGAAAGTTCCTTTTCAGCTACAAATTCCAGCTCTCCTTATAATTTTTTTTTTGGGGTGGGGGTGCCTCTTTTAAAACCAGAGGACAATTCAAACAATAGCACAATATGTTAAAGATGCAACATACTTGAGGTTACCACATCCAAAGAAGGATGTCCCTTTGGCCATTGTATAGAAGAGGGCCTGAAATGTGATGGTGCTGTGCCCCTCCTTCACCCTGCTGGGTTTTTTTGCAGTGGTTTCAGTGCTGAATGGCCTCTTCTGGGTCACTCTCTTCTGGCTTTTACACTGTCCTTGTCAAAACCTCCACCATAGAAACAAAGCCATTTAAGGGCAGACCCAAAGCAGGGCATGCAGTGGGGGGGGGGGATTGTCACAGTTCTTCTTCTCAGCCACCCCTTTCCCTTCCCTGGCTGGGCTTTGAGCCTGGCCTCTCTCTCCCTCCCCTCCCCTTCCACACTATTTGGAAAGGGTGTGGTTTTGGCATGCCCTCCCATCCACCCAGAGCCTCTTACTGGTGTCTGCCATGTTGCATCTGGCCTCCCAGTTCAAAAGTAACTAGTGATGATGTCATCACCAGTTACTTCCAGTAGCAGAAGACAAAAGTTGAGAAACGCTGCATAAGTGGAATGAAACCCCCACCACCACCCGCCGCTCCATTGAGACACACACCTGGAATGCAGATGTCTTGACACAGGCTGTCAAAGGGCAGGGCAGAGATCTGGGGCTTTGTCTGAAAGATCCTTCTCAGCTGCAAACTCCAGCTCTCTTAAGAAAGATTTTCATTCCACCTGCCTCTGTTAACAAGAGGAGCAAAGAAGCTGAAAACAGTTCAAGCAATAAGGGAGGATATTAAATCTATAACATACCATAAAAATACAGTATAAAAGCATCAACCCCCTCTGTTTCAGAGACAGTCCCTGGCCTGGAATAAGGTTTTCCAGTGTCCCTCCTCCTTCTGGTTCTTTCCTGCCACTCTTTCAGCTCTGACACTGCTCCCCCTTTGGCCTTGTCCCTGTCACACAAACCCCCAGCATAGAAGCAAAGTCCTTTAAGAGCAGACCCAGAGCTTAGCATGCAAGGGGGGGGAGGGTTGTCACAGTTACTCTGCCCAGCCCCCCTCATCCCTTCACTGGCTGACCTTTGAGCCTGGCCATCTCTGCCCCTCTGGGGGCTTCTCTCCCCCCCCTGCACCCACCCCCTGCAGCCCTGGGACCCCCACCCACCCAAAGGCACTTGCCAGGGAGGACTACTTGCCTGGGGAAGGGAGGCAAAGGGAGGGGCAGAGGAAGGATGTGGCTTCCCATTCACTGCTCTAGGAATCGGGAGTCGCCCCTGTTAACCTTTCCAGTGCCTGTGAGTGGAGAACAAAGACTCCTTGCAGAGCAACCCAGGCTGGATCCTCCACTCCCAGGCTGGACAAGGCCCCCTCCCTTTTGGAGCCATTCCAGGAGGGGGGGGGAGAAAAACAGAGTGTATGATTGGCTCTGAAGGGGAGGCAGAGGGGCCGCTTGCACAACTTGTTCAGGCACCTGCAAAACCTAGTGCTTTGCACCCCCTCTAGCTACGCCACTGTTTATCAGTATCCTGAAAGACACTAACAGAATTTCCATGAGTTACAAAGTGCCATAAACTGGGTGCCTGCCCTGAGGATGTCCCATCTCTGGCACCTGTGCACCCCAGACAGAGATGGGACATGCAGCAGAGCATCTTACAGGAGCCTCAGGCAGGAATTGGTCTGCAGGGCCACACAAACATCTAGGCAAGAAGGTGCACTGCCTGGAAAATACGGAGAGCCAGGAGAGCTGGATCACGCAAAAGGGTGATCACGCATCAAGTCCCGCCATCCTGTTTCCCACAGTGACCCACCACCTGCCTCTGGGAAGCTCCAAAGCAGGACAGAAAACTCAGTGTCTCCCTCACCACTGCTCCCCTGTACCTGGGATTCAGAGATCCCACACAGCCATCTGAACTATTAGTTATGGACAGACCTGCCCTCCATGAATAGATCCAACCCTCCTGCAGTCTCCTTCCTCCCCACAATGAGGTAGCTCACTCTCCAATACATTCCTGTAGGCCATGGTCAGAAACAAGATATGGGGGGGGGGTTTCCTTCAATTTAGGGGCTTATTTTGACAAGGTCACAGGAGGCATGACAGTAGCAGTGGGATCCACACAGAGAGTGTGACAACAATTTATTTATTTACAGCATTTATATCCCACCTTTCTCCCTAAGGGGATCCAAGGCTGCTTACAAAAAAAACAAGTGTAAATACAAAAGATAACAAACATTTTAGAATAACATTGGTGATAACAATATGCTGAGCTCACAATATAGAAATATCCCAAGATGCCCAGTTCACCCATAAGGCTCTTCTCTGACCAAAAGCCAGCATCTAAAAATCCCTCTTAGAGAACAGGCTAACTGTGGTATGTTCACAAGGGTAAACAGAAAGTCATAAATAAGAGCCATAAACAAATAAAAGGGATGCATAGAGGACCAGATCCTTTGTAATGGATATATCTGTAAACAAATTGCCGATGCGTATCGAATTGCCCTCCTGAACATCCTGAGGATCAAGATGTTGATCTGATAACCAAGCCAAATGTTTGTGGGACTGTTGGTCTGTTATTTTTCCCATGCTTGCCATGGATGTGTTTTGCTCTCTTTGTGTGCTCTTTTGTCCCCCCTCCCCTACCTAGTCTATCCTATAAAACCAGCATCATTGTAATTGTTCACGGTCTCTCCACGTGTGTGTGTGTTTGTGGAAGGCCCCGTTTGCAAACGAGTAAAACGTTAGAAGTCCTTTGAATTCTCCTGTCGCCTGTTTGTTTGCCTCTCCAAAAATCCAAAGAACCGTGTGTGTGTGTTCATTCGGGAACAGTTGGATACAAGAAGATTTGAGCTCAGCAATGGTCTGGTCCCAGCTACATTGATGGCCAGTAATATCAGCATAACTTTGGCGTAACATAGCTGGGATTGTATAAATTCATTACGACAAAGCTGAGGGCAAAATGGTATCACTCTCAACAACTCAGAACACACACATGGCAGCACCACCAAGTCCCAGCAATTGTGAAGCAGCTGCCAGTGCCACCACCTCCCCCAAATTAGCCATGCACAGAAGAAAGCTTCATGTTCCCCATACAACACCTGAGGAGGTTAGAAAGAAGAGACAATGGTGGTTCTCCTTTCCCTGGATCCTACAGTCTACTGCAGTGGTTCCCTAACTGTGTGCCATGGTGCCTTGTGGTGCCATAGCACACTCACAGGGGTGCCACAGGCTGTCCCCAGTGGCCCCTTCTATTAGCTCTCCCAAGTTCTGCCATCTTGTATCACATGAGATTTTTGTGCCGCCATCTTAGACTGTGCGAGATTTTGCGCAATCCATGATGGCAGTGCCTGCCTGAGCTGGGAAAAACAGGCCGCAGGGGCACGATGACCCTGGTCAGTTTGGGAACTGCTGATCTAGTGGTTCCAAGGGATGGAAACACTCTGGGCCAGAGAAGTTCAGTGAACACTTGTCTTTTATGGAAATGGTACAAATCCATCCTTAGCTCCCAAACCCCAAGGCTCACGTTTCAGGAGTGCTTAACTAGGCATTTCTCAGTGCAGGGTGAGTGAGTGCGAGGGAGAGTGAATGCAAGAGAGGGGAACCTTGTTCCCGCAGAGCCAATGGTCCGCGGGAGGATCAGTGAGGATTTCATTTGAAATGAATCTGCCAGCAATACAGGGAAGATACTGAATTATTTGGTCTATCAATGGTTGTTTGGCTCCTGGCCTCTACAGGAATACCTTCACAGGTAGGTTATGCAAGCATAATATTGCACGTTACTTTTAATTGTAAACACTAGAGCTGAAACAAGCATTCACGAATAAACACAAAAGTGCCAAATTTCAAAGGTAAAATTTTAGTGGAGATTCATGTAATTTATCCTTGTTAGCATACCTTGAATTTTAAGCATACCTTCATTTTTGTAAGCAAACATTAAACTAATTTTTTAATCATAGCTTAAATTAAACTAAGCATAACTTAAACAAAATATGCAAATTTTCCCTTAAAACGGCCACGATGCCATAGCATTGGAGGATAGCAAATGTCACACCAATCTTTAAAAAGGGAAGGAGAGGGGACCTGGGAAACTATAGGCCAGTCAGCCTAACATAAGATGGTGGAATGCCTCATCAAAGATAGAATCTTAAAACACCTGCAGCGCAATCCTGAGGCACATTTGCACCTCCTCGGGAGTCGGCAAGGCCGGTGCACAGAATTGTGCCAGTCTGCAGAGGTGGGAATAAGCCTCCTTGCCAACGGAGTCTCTGAGTCTTGTGTCAGCTGAGCTGGGGGGGGGAGGAGGGCAGGCAGTGGGTGGCCCTGGGGGACCAGGAGGTGGGGGTTGGATCTGGCAGTTATGCCAAATCCAAACCCTCATTCCCAGGGAGTCTTGAGCAGTTTCAAATTTCAGTGCAGATCACGGTCCTGATCCAAAGACTGATCGATGTCCCGGTTTTCTCCTCCTACCTTCCTTCTCAGGCAAAGAGACTGTAGTGTTGACAACCTTCAGTCTCGAAAGACTCTGGTATTGCGCTCTGAAAGGTGGTTCTGGAACAGCGTCTAGTGTGGCTGAAAAGGCCGATTCGGGAGTGACAATCCCTTCCACACCAGGAGCAAGTGCAGTCTGTCCCTGGTCTGTCTCCCTAGCTACGGGCCTTCCTTCTTTGCCTCTTAGCCTCAGACTGTTGGCAAAGTGTCTCTTCAAACTGGGAAAGGCCATGCTGCACAGCCTGCCTCCAAGCGGGCCGCTCAGAGGCCAGGGTTTCCCACTTGTTGAGGTCTATCCCTAAGGCCTTCAGATCCCTCTTGCAGATGTTCTTGTATCGCAGCTGTGGTCTACCTGTAGGGCGCTTTCCTTGCACGAGTTCTCCATAGAGGAGATCCTTTGGGATCCGGCCATCATCCATTCTCACGACATGACCGAGCCAACGCAGGCGTCTCTGTTTCAGCAGTGCATACATGCTAGAGACTGAAAGCCCCAAAATCCCATTCCCCCCCAAAGGTCAACAGAAGGACTCTGCCAGTTCCCCTGCCTGCCTTCTGAGTCCAGCAATCCCATCTCCCCACCCTGACTCCCAGTCCCAGAAGAGGAGGGGCCAGATAGGAAGTGTGGAGGAGGGGCAAATGGGAAGTGGGTGTGTGGAGGCGGGAACTTTCCCTGTATGCTCGGCACCGCGCTCCTCTCCTCCAGCCACCTGGAGCTGCTCTAGCCAGCCCTGCTCCTCTCCTCATCCCCCCGCCCCGTTGGCTGCTCCAGCCTTGCCGCGCCGTGCTCAGATTACTGTGTGATGCGAGCAGGCTGGGCTGCAGGTCGCGTGACAGTGTTTTGGGCGGGCGGGAAGGCTGCCTCTCTCTGGTTGGCTGGGAGCTGATTTGCATGTTTGGAGGAGGCAGCCAATGAGCGCATCGGAGGGGGGAGCGAAGCCCCGCTTTGCAGGGACAGCCCCGCCCGAGGCGGAGTTAAGGAGGGGCTGGGAGGAGGATCACTAGAAAAGGTATTGAGAACAAAACGGCTAATATTATAATGCTCTTGTACAGGGATGCTCAAACTTTCAACTTTAGGGATGCTGGACCTTTAACAAGTGTATAGAAGAGAGAATTGCAGCAGGTGCAACTTGTCATCCCACAGATCTTGTACAAATCGATGGTAAGGCCACGCCTGGAGTATTGTGACCAGTTCTGGTCACCACATGTCAAAAAGGACATAGTGGAAATGGAAAAGGTGCAAAAGAGAGCGACTAAGATGATTACGGGGCTGGGGCGCCTTCCTTATGAGGAAAGGCTACAGTTTGGGCCTCTTCAGCCTAGAAAAGAGACGCCTGAGGGGGGACATGATTGAGACATACAAAATTATGCAGGGGATGGACAGAGTGGATAGGGAGATGCTCTTTACACTCTCACATAACACCAGAACCAGGGGACATCCACTAAAATTGAGTGTTGGGAGAGTTAGGACAAAAGAAAATGTTACTTTACTCAGCGTGTGGTTGGTCTGTGGAACTCCTTGCCACAGGATGTGGTGATGGCGTCTGGCCTGGGCGCCTTTAAAAGGGGATTGGACAAGTTTCTGGAGGAGCATAAGAACAGCCCCACTGGATCAGGCCATAGGCCCATCTAGTCCAGCTTCCTGTATCTCACAGGCCACATCAAGAACTTCCACGGGCTGAATTTGGCCCATGGCCGTGATTTTTGACACCACTGGTTTAGGGTTTTATAGGCTAAAACCAGTGCTTTGAATTGGACCCAAAACTGAATGGGAGCCAATTGAACTGGCAATGCGGCAATTTCAGAAGATCACAAAAACAGCTCCCCTCAGTCAGCCGTGTCACATCCTGCAATGACGGACTTGCACGCACAGAGCACCTTACAGGAGCCTAGGAGGGAATCTGTCTGCAGGGCCACACAGAAAAATTACGCCGAAGGGGGCTCATCTAGTCCACCATCCTGTTCCCCACAGTGCCCATCTCTGCAGGACAGAATGCCCTGTGTCTCTCTTGCCACTGCTCCCATGCAACTGGGACTCAAGACAGAAACCACAAATGGCAGAGGAGTGCTCCTCAATGGAGAGGCTGGACGGAAGGAGTTATGTTTTTTTAAGTATAATACCACATTGAACAGCCGAAGAATAATAATCTGGCTGCCCAATGGACTGTTTATGAGGGGAAAACACACCCCCTTCCTGGGTCCCTCACTACATATGAGGAAAATGGTGCCTGCTGAGGTGAAAAACAAAGCTGATGCTTGTGAATGTTGGACAGGCTCTGGGCGTGCTGATGGAGAGTCCTGCCTAAATGCTACAATAGTGCCAGGTCGCTTGAAGGGTCTGTCGCTATCTCCCAAACCTGCCACCACCTCAGCCCAAACAGCAAATTCTCTCACAGTGGGAGAAACTAGCGCAAGTGTGTTTTTCACCTCCCAAAGGTGAAAAAAGCGCATGTTTATTTTTGTGCGGCAAAGATAGGTGGGACCTCAGCCGCGTCTGTGAGCCGATAAACGCTCCTTTCTCTCCAAAACTCAAGTGATTGCCCTGGTGCCAGACAGAGCTCAGGGATCTATGGAAACCAGGCCCCCACTCTGCACACCCCCCTCCTACCCTTGGGACTTGGCCCACATTGTTCCTCAGAGCCCAATTCCTCCCCTCTTCTCAGCTAAGCTGTGCCCATTTATTCCTTTTCACTTGAAACCTTTCAGCCTTCCCACAACATGAGCATTTATATGGTTCTTCCCCTGTGTGGATTTATTGATGTACTATAAGGAATGAGTGCAACGCTTCACACAAACTAGTTTGCCCCATGGGATACTGGTTGCTTGCCCCATGGCATATTTTGATATGCTGTCAGATTGGAGTTCCAACTGAAGCTCTTCCCAACTCTCTCCACTGTGTGGGACCTTCGATGCAGAGTCAGGCTTGAGTTCACACTGAAGCTTTTTACACACCTTTGGATCAGGCAAGGATGCTGGATACTGGATCAGGCATGGATCCTTTTCAGCTGCAAACTCCAGCTTTCTTCTTTTTGATTTTTATCCCACCCATCAGTATTAAAACCAGGAGCAGAGAAACTTACAGCAGTTCAAGCAATAAACAATATCAAAGATCTAGAATACATTAAATATACAACACAGTCAAAAAGCACCCACCCCCTCAGTTTCAGGAACAGTTCCAAGCCTGAGATCTTGTCCCCCAGTGTCTCTGCTACAACCTGCTGTTTTAGGCAGGTTTCAGTGCTGGGTGGCCCCTCTCCTGGCTTTTACACTGTGCCTGTCAAAACCCCCAGCACAGAAACAAAGCCCCTCAAGGGCAGACCCAAAGTTGAACATGCAAGGGGGGGATTGGTACAGCTGGTCTTCTCAGCCCCCTCCCCTGGCTGGGCTTTGAGCCAGGGGGCTTCCTTTCCATCCCTGCTTCCCTCTGTTCCTTTCCTCCAGCACCCCTCTAGGACTCCTCTTTGCCTCCAACTACCTTTGGACTCGCCAGAAGATGCTGCTGAAGTCAGTATGTGGAGGGGGGAGGCAAAGAAGGGGTGGAGCAGGCAGTGGCTTCTCCAATTACCCCCCCCATCAGCATCTCTAGGAAACTGGAATCACTCCTTTTAACCCTTAGAGAGCCAAGAGGAAAGAATGCAGAGGATCAAATACTGGAACTTCTATCTCTTCCAGTCTATCTCTTCCAGTCGTGCATCCCCTCGATTCCCATGCAGCATCTCATGCACCATGCAGAGCCTCACCTCACTGAAAACTGGGCCAAAGCTTCTACACCAGTGCTAATATTCCCATTGAAAGGCCAACACTGGCACTGGAGATCTTACGCCCAGCACTGGCTGAATCGCTTACGTCAGTGTTTCTCAACCAGTGGTGCTCATACTTGAGGTAGTGTCCAGTGGTATGAGCAGGACCCCCAGTCCCCCACCACCTGGCAGTGACACCAGCAATACAATGTGATAAACAGCAGTAGGAGGCTTGGATTGGCTTGACAGGCAGAGCTCCAGCATACGCTTTTCACATGCTTGAAGAAGCCCTCCCATTCACTCTGAGCCTCTTACTGGTGTTTGTCACACTGTGTGTGGACTCCATATCAGGAAGTAACTGCCAATGACATCATCGCCAGTTATTTTCAGTGGTACTTCTGGAAGGTGGACCATGCAAAGTGGTACGGCAGGGGACAAATGTTGAGAAACACTGGCTTCCAAACCCTACAGGAAACAGTGTTTTTCTCCTAGTGGCAATCACGCCACCTCCACAAGTGATAAAAGCAGCCCTCAGCCCTTGTGCACACGGAAGAGGGGTGAGGAGTTATGTCCCACACCACCTCTCCTATCACTTGTATCAGCCATTTTCAACCGGTGTGCCGTGAATGGTCCAGAGGTTTGGTGATGGCGTCTCGCCTAGAAAAGGGGAAAATTTCTGGAGGAAGAGTCCATCACAGGTTACAAGCCATGATGTGTATGTGCAACCTCCTGATTTTGGAAGTAGGCTACCTCAGAATGCCAGATGCAAGGGAGGGCACCAGATGCAGGTCTGTTGTGATCTCATGTGCTCCCTGAGGCATTTGGTGGACCACTGTGAGATACAGGAAGCTGGACTAGATGAGCCTTTGGCCTGATCCAGTGGGGCTCTTATGTTGGTGTGCAGCAGGAGTTTCAAGCACAATGGCTGAAAATCACTAAAATGTTTTTCTGTGGCTCTGTTTCTGGGGCAACTGTCTGCAGTAACAAATTGTCCCTCTTCCTCCACCGGCACAGAGCTGTTGGAGGAAAAGGGACAGACATTTCATTAATACAAACAAGTCGCCCTAGAAACAGAGCTGCAAAACTCCGAAGTTTCTCCTGGAAGCCGGAGGTGACATCTAAAAAAGCGAAGACCATAGAGTAGTGTACAGTGAGCTGAAAAACATTGAAAATCACTGATCTGTATTTCATCCACTTTGGCTATATTCCGACAGCAGCACTTTGTGGGGTTATGCCCAGGACTCACAGCAGGAGTGGGGCGGGGAATGAAGATGCTGAAGATTGCTCAGGACTTCTTGATGGGAAGAACTGCCTGGTTGTGGAGTAGAAGCTGACTAAGGAGAGGTTAGTATGGCAAGAAATCTAGTAGAGGCCTCCCAACCTTCCCATTTATTGTGTGCACATAAATAAGGTACTTCATAGAATGGGGTGGAATTCCCAAGGGATATAGAAGCCAAATGTTTTAATTATTGAACCAGATTTATATCCCGACTGCTTCCAGGGTGTTCCTGACAGCATTCCTACATCCGAATCATTCCATAAAACACCATACAAAGTACAAAAATCATGGAGCCAAAACAAGATATAAAACAATTAATAAATCTAAATGTTTGACAGTCTGATGTAGAGCCAAACTAAACAGGATGTTAAATGCATGCTTTGCATTTGTGTCTCTTGGTGTCTATGTTTTGAAAATACAGTAGCCATACCTCTCCCACCCCCACTACAAATTGGGATCTTAGTGGGCAGGGCAGGGAAAGAGGAGAGGTTTAAGCTCTCCCTCATACTTCAGATGCCTGACACCAATCACCCACCCAAGCTGGAATTTTCCCTGTGGGGGAAGCTGCCTGGGGAAAGGGCTAACCCCCCTCCCATGCACTATGATTCTGATCCAGATTGGGGCCACCCATAGGTGCTACTTGGAACAAACAAAATGGGATGCAAATACAAATCACCCATTTTAACATCTCATCTAGTCTAGCCCTGAGATAGCGAAGGAAGGAGGCCATATTAATTTAATTAGGGAGTATTTTATGGCTTGCTTCCCATTTTGTATAACTGAATTCTGTGTACTGATTGCAGCAAATCGATGTTTACAGGGCAGCCCCAGCACATTTACTCATAAGTAAATCCCAATGAATTTAGTGGGACCAACTTTCTAGACTTAGATTTCCATATATACTTTTATACACGTCCGTAGTCTGCTAAAACAAAGTCAATACTGCCTCACCCCTTCCTGCATGGAAGTTTCAGCCTCTGGAGGCCTTCTTGGGTTAAGGCGAACGTCTATTCCAGGGGTCTCCAGACTTTTTGGGCAGATTTGGGCACATCAAATATCTGGCGCGGTGTTGAGGGCCGGAAAAAGAATTTAAATATAAAATTTAAATAAATAAATTAGAGATGGAACTTAGATGAGTGAATAAATGAATGAATGGGCTCATTCATTCAACTTGTCCAGCCCTCAGAACACCCTCCAGATGCAACCAGAGCACAGCTCCGGTCATGTTCAGTTGAGTGGGCCAGAGGCTTCCGGGGACAAGAGGCTGGCTGCGGGCTGGATAGAGGCTTGCCGCATGCCGCATCTGACCCCTGGGCCGGGGTTTGGAGACGCCTGGTCTATTCCCTAGCCCCAGAGTAAGACTGTGTCAGGCCAAAACTTTGCTTTGTTACTGTTCTTTAGAATGGAGCACTTAAGGTAGGGACAGGCAACTTGTGGTTCAGTGGCTCAATCCAACCCCCAATGTAGACCTCAATCCCACACACACTCACTCACACCATATCTTATCTGTGTGCTCCCCATATGATCTGAGACGCCGGCAAAGGGCTCTTTAACCCCATCCCACTCAACGTGGACAGTAGCAGTGGCTGTGATGGAGTCCTACACTAATCACTCACCATTGGCCTGTCTCTTAGCTCATGCAGGCTGAGGAGCCAAACTGGAGGAGGCTCTGCAAAAGCTTAACTTCTGTTCAGACTATGGAGGAAGGAGTTAGGGAGCCCCTTGGCCACACCTTGGCTTGCACAGGATTGGACAGAGATTATTTAGTTCCTGCTCAGTTCAAAATGTGGCACCCATTAACAAGTACTTACTGACCAGTAATTTCTGTTTTCTGGCCACCATGCGTCCGTTTATGTCTATTCAGGCTTGAAGTGCCTGTGAAGTTTTCCCCACAGTCAGAGCACTCATATGGTTTCTCTCCTGTGTGGATTCTCTGGTGAGTTACAAGTTTTGATCTCCGACTAAAACCTTTCCCACAAACCAAGCACTGAAACGGTTTCTCCCCAGTGTGGATTCTTTCGTGGACGCGGAGGTGTGTCCTCCGGCTGAAACCCTTCCCACACTCTGGGCATTGATATGGTCTCTCCCCTGTATGGGTTCTTCGGTGCAAAACAAGGTTTGACTGCTGACTGAAGCTCTTCCCACACTCCGAGCAGGTATACGGCTTCTCTCCAGTGTGAGTTCTTTCATGTTTAGTAAGGTTTGCTTTGTGAGCGAAACCCTTGCTGCAAACTGTGCAAATATGTGGCTTTTCATCACTGTGAGTCCTCCGGTGCCTGCTAAGGCTCGAGCAGTCACTGAAGCTGTTCCCACACACCGTGCATTTGTACGGCTTTTCTCCTGTGTGTATCCTCTGGTGAGTAACAAGGTCTCCTCTTCGGCTAAAGTTTTTCCCACAATCTGTACATTTGTAGGGCTTTTCTCCTGAATGCATTCTCTGATTTTCAATAGGCTCAGACCTGCTTCTCCAAGATGGCCCACACTCAGCGTACGGCGTTTTACTATCACCTTTGGGTATTTTTTCTTGGACTGTTGTTTCATTGAGTTGGTTGTAGCCTTGAGGGCAATGAATTAATTTTTTCCTTTCTCTTCCTGGACTGCTTCCTGTGCAACTCTCTGGTAGGGAGCCTCTATCAGGACTATGGGAAACATTCTGCTCCAATCTTCCTGATAACTTCCAGTGTGATTCCACTTTCCTGGAGACTTCTGGATGATTTTTCTCCTTCCTTGAAATACCTGTTGGAATAAGAGGAGAATACAAAAGCTAAGTGATTCCTTAAATCAGGGGAAAAGAGAACTTCAAAACATGTCTGTTGCCCCCCCCCCAAAAAAAAAACAAATCAAGGAACATTCAAAAGGAAGTGGGACATTTCTGCTTTGCTTCTAGCAAGGATCAGCAACCTTTCTGAACAGCCAGAAATTTTGTGATGTTGTCATCATGTTACCACCAAACTTCTGTGTTGCTGAGTCCTGGAAGCAGCTGCACGGAGCAGAAGGCCTCCCACCCAATCTGCTGCATGCTGGACAAGCAGTGGCAGAGCTGCAGAGCTCATTGCACAGCATAGGGACTCTGCAAGCCTGGGCAGATGGCTCTGCCACGCCCTGTGTGGTATACAGCAAATTGGGCAGGAGCTGAGCTCTCCATGGGTCAGATGAGGTGGAGGGCCAGATCTGGCCCGCAGGCCATAGGTTGCCAACCCCTGGATTATCACAGTTTATAGGAATCCAAACCACATGCTAGTTACAAAAACTGTAGCAAATATATATCCATTTGGGGATGGGTAAGAATTCTGTTAATACACACACACCCCAAAAGTGCAGGAAATCAGGCTTGGAGCATCTTCTTCTCAGTCAATATTTGTAAGCTTTTAGGAAAAGAAGACTAAAGGAGGGACTTATAATTATGCCCAGGGATATAAGGGACTTATGCTCAATTATATAAGGGACTTATAATTATGCCCATTGTGAAAAATTGGACAGACAGTAACTTGTCTCTTTCTCAACACTAGAATCAGGGGACATTCAATGAAGTGACTGGTGGTTGGTTGAGGACAGGCAAAAGGAGACAACTTCTGTGCACAGCACCTAAATAATGTATGGATCCACGACTTTGATTAGTGATTTTGAGGATGCCCCTCATTTGGAGCTCCAGTTGATCCAATAATATAGACACCTAATATCCTTACCCTGCATGGAAGCATCCCGGCCATCCTCCTGTTTGATCGGCTTTTGCCAAGTGTCCAATGGAGCTTCCTCGGGGAAATGGTCTGGCTCCTCCTTGAATGGCTCCAGCGCCTGAAATAGCATGGAGAATCCAAATAATTGCTTGTTAAGTTCATAGCCTCCTCTTTCTTGAAGGAGCTTGGCGTGGCTTGCTCATTCATTCAGATTTTTTAGAAGTCTATTTTCTGTTTCAAAAGAATACACAAAGCAACTGACAAGAACGGGAATTCAGACAACAAAGATACCAGAATTAGATGCAGCAGATGGTTAATCTCGAGCTGGACTTGCCTCCAAATCACAGAGGGTCAGAGCTGCTTAAGCCTGAGTCATTGCCATTTTCAACCACTGTGCAGAGGCACATTAGTGTGCCATGAAAGGTCAGCTCATATGCCACAGCAGTTTGGAGCACAGCAGTTGGAAAGTAGAGGAAGAGGACAAACAATTCGTTACTACAGACAGTTGCCCTAAAAACAGAGCTGCAGAACCCGGAACAGTCTCCAGGAAGCTGGAAGTGGCATCATAAGAGGTGAAGACCAAACAGTATAAGACCACAGAGGTCAGTGTGCCAAGAGAAGGAAAACATTGAAAATCACAGACAAATGTGCTTCAAGGAAGGAGAATATCCACACTTGCCAACATCACTTGCTCTAAGTATCCCTAACTCTACCAGCAGCCTGAAATCTTGGAAACCAACCTTGGAATTCCATCCCACCATGACAGAGGAGCAAAGATTCCAAACATCTCTAAACCCTGTGGCATTTCAAGCTTTCCAGTCACATCAAAGGTCCCCAACAACCACTGACTTCCAGTCAGCTAAGCTGTGAAGACCTCTCAGTTCGACCAGACTGACAGCTGAGACTCAACTCACTGGGTTTGCAATCTACCCTTACCTGAACTTGTCCTTTTTGAGCATCCCTTATCTGAAGTGCTTGGGATGGGCCCTAAGTCAAAACATAAAATTCACTTTTATTTCATATACCCCTTCCTTATATACATAGCCTGAAGGTAATTTTATACAATATTTTTAAATAACACTGTGCATGAAACACAGTTTGTGATTTTATTTCTTTGGGCAAAAAGTAAAAAAAAAAAAGTCATACTGGAGCTCAAAAACGTTCTGTATTTCAGAATATTATGTATTTTGGAATCCTAGATAAAGGGTACTCAACCTGTATTAAGTGTATGCAAGCCAGGATGGTAGTGATTCTGGATTTTGACTTAGACCTGGAAGATCCAGGTTCAAATCCCTGGTCAGTCATGAAGTTTCCTGGGTGACCTTGGGCCAGTCGCTATCTCACAGCCTCACCTACTTCCCAGGGTTCTTGTGAGGACAGAAAGACGTGGAGGATCTATGCACAGCACCCTGAACTCCTTGGAGGAAGGGAAGTATAAAAATGTGATAGATAAATAAATAAATGTACGACATACAGTTTTTTGTGTAGTGTGGGCTGCTTTTCTGAGGATCGCCTGAGATGCACAATGCTTGCACAGAGTCAAATGCTTTGTCCGTTTAGCGCCGTATTATCAAGGGGCCTGAGACGGCAGTCCATCCCAGCCCTACCACTCCAGCTCTCTCTCGATGAGGATTCACTTTGGGATCTTATGCAGGCAAAGCAAATGCCCTCCCATGCAGTAGCATTGCTACAGGGGTGGTGACGGGGTAAGTACTACAGGTGCCGCAACACACTGTGTAAGCAGCTCCATTCCAGGCAGCAACAGCAATGTGTGTGCATTGCCATCGCTACCCGGAACGGCTCCAATGGCAAGTGGGAGTGGCCAATTACATGCCACATTTCGGCACCTACAGTACTTACTTTGCCACACCCCCATCGCATTAGTTACACTACTGATCCCACTGATTCCTGGAACAAGAACACTTGAAAAAAAATATTTTCACCTCCTCTCTTTTCCTCTCTTCCTGTTGCTGCTGTCTCAGCAGGAAACCTTCAGCCAAGGCCACTGCTTGGGAACAAGTCTCCAGGTCACAGGTCCTCATCCTGCTCTGAATTTCTTTGGGGAGGATGGTCAGGAACTGCTCCAAGATCACCAGCTCCACAATCCGCTCCTTGCTATGGCTTTCGGGCTTCAGCCACAGGCGGCAAAGTTCTCGGAGCCTCTGGCAAACTTCTTGTGGCCCTTCTGCATCCCAGTAGCGGAAGCTCCGGAACTGCTGTCGTGGTGTGTCCAGGGCGATGGGCTCCCTGTCCAGGGCCTCCTCCGTCATTGCTCCACTGCCCGTGCTCTCTTTGGTGAATGGGCTTTTGTCAGTCTGCTGTGATTTCCCACTCCCTGGTGGGAATTGGGTCATCCTCTCTACCCTCAGCTGTGGGTTAAAGTCAGCGGTGTCCCCAAAATGGGGCTGAAAAGCCTCGGTGTTGTTGTCCATCAAAGTGGGCTGAAGCAATTGGGAAGTGGCCCCATCCATATGAGGGGACTCCAGCGCTTGCACAAAGCCTTGAAGTTGGGCTTCCCAGCATCGCAGATGCTCTTCACTTGGCTCCCATTTCACCTGTTGTGGAATGGCACTTTCCCAGAACTCACTTATCCTCCCAGCCTGGGTCCCAAGAGGGCCCTTTCTGACTCCCTTCTGAGCTTCTGGGCCTGCTGAGTCCAGCTCTTCCCCCTTCGTTCCATTCTCTGGTGCAGTCTTTACACCCTGTGGCACCACAACACTCGACATGGCTGCCATTTTCTCTCAAGAGGCAAGGTGAGGTGACTGGCCCCACCAGTGGTTTTCAGAGGACCAGCAGGACTTTCTCTGGACTAAGCTTGGAGAAAGTTTAAGGGCAGGTGCTGGTTTTGGATAAGTGGGAGAGGCTTCACTCTGAGAGAAAGAAAGAACATGAGACATTAGATGGAGCTCAGAAATTGACAACATCTTGATGTAAAGGAGCAGCCTACCAAAAATGCCATCTAATTCAAGCTGACAAGACAAAGCCCCCCTTCTGTCTCTTCCTCTTGCTGCATTCCCTCCTCACTCAGGGTCCAATCTGATCTAATTTTCCAGTGCTGGTGCAGTTGTGCCAGTGGGGTGTGTGCTACATTCTGTGGTAGAGGGGCGGTCACTGGGGCCTCCTCAAAGTATCGGAACATGTGTTCCCTTACTACAGGGCTGCATTATGGCTACACCGGAGCTGGAAAGTTGGATAGGATTGGGCTCTCAAGGTGCTCTCATTACTTCCCCCTCAGTTATATCTCCAGCCCCCCATCAGTTCTCAGCCCCCAGCCCTCTCTAAACGACTATACCTGCTGACACACCAGCAGAGATGGAAAAGAAGAAGGGAAGCAAAGTGTGCTTTTGTTATTCATTCATTTAATCTATTTTTACCCTGCTTTCCCCCCTACAAGGAGCACCCAAGGCAGCTTACAAAGGACACTGACACACACACACCCCAAAAAAAACAGCAAACAGATGATGGTGATGATGATACCGTTTTTCAACCAGAGTAGTTCACAAACCGGTTTACATAGTAAAATAAATGCTTCCCTATCCCCAAAGGGTTCACAATCTATTTTTTTTTTAAAACCCAATGAAATATATCAGCAATACAATAAATGTAGTTAAAAGATCAAAAGGCACAGCATTAAATACAAGGCTAAAAACAGATAAAATAGCAGTCAAGGCAGTAACATAAAACATGCACAATGCAATAAAACCCTAAGCAAAACAACACAAAAGCTGGGCATCCTCCACCCTCCCTCCACCCAGGGGTCCCCTAAACTCACCTGATACCTCCCTAGAAAAGTCCCCTGACCCCCCCAATACTGCTACTGGGAGAAATTCAAAGGACAGGAGAACCAGGAAATTCCCCCTTCTCACTAACCAGAGGCCCCTCTAGCAATCTGAGCTCTTTCAACTTAACCCTGAGAGAGCCACCCAAGCATGGCTGGGCTTAATCAGCCCTGCCCTGGAACAGAGTTCTTGCACAGCTTTGCACCTGAACATAAGAACATAAGAAGAGCCCGCTGGGTCAGGCCAGAGGCCCATCTAGTCCAGCTTCCTGTATCTCACAGTAGCCACCAAATGCCCCAGGGAGCACACCAGATAACAAGAGACCTCATCCTGGTGCCCTCCCCTGCATCTGGCATCTGAGGTAGCCTACTTTCAAGACCAGGAGGTTGCACATACACATCATGGCTTGCAACCCGTGATGGATTTTTCCTCCAGAAACATGTCCAATCCCCTTTTAAAGGCATCCAGGCCAGATGCCGTCACCACATCCTGTGGCAAGGAGTTCCACAGGCCAACCACACGCTGAGTAAAGAGGTGCCACCAGATGTAGAAAGGGGAGTCTGCATCTCTCACGGCTTAGACTGCCAAAATTCCCTCTTCAACACAATTGTTGTAGGAGAATCCTGGAGATCTCTTGGAAAACTGCCCCCCGCAACCCATTCTCGGTGCAATTTCCAGGAAATCCTATTTTCAGGCCAGGACAAGTGAACCAGTTGTGTGCGTGTGTTGTGCAAAGACATACAGAGATCTGGTTCTCAACAATATCTGATCAAATTGAGAGTGTGAGAGTCTGTCCTGGTGGGAAAGAGACTGGCCCAGAACAGGCCATCGTGCAGAGGCGGATGTGGTACCTCCTCTGGCCAGCAGTGGCAGTTCTCCTGCATCCCGGTCTTTACAGTCATTCCAGGGTACCCAGAAGGCTGAACTGGAGAGCAAGATGTGCAGTTAGGGATTGCCAGGCCAGTCAAAAGGCTAAATTGAGTTAATGCATTACCTATAGCACTCCCATTTCTAGAGAAAATCAGGAAATGTGACATTTTAATTTTTTCTTCTTAAATTTTCTTTAATTTTTGCAAGGCAAGGGTGCTTGCAAACTTTTAAAAATAAAATTTCAAAAACTTTTCACGACCCACCAAAAACCGCCTCATGACCCACTGGTGGGTCCCGACCCACAGATTGGTAAACTCTAAGCTAGAATGTAAAAGGTGAATCTTTACTATGTTCCTTGCAACAACAGACAGCATTTCTGTAGTGATCAAGTTGCCGGAGGCCAGGAACATGTGAGGTTCTCACTTCTAGAAAGGACTGTGCATCTAGGGGTGAAAAAGGACAGAACCTTCTAGGCCTTGGGCATGGAGAAGGAGCAGGAAGAAAATCCCAGTGTGGTTTGTCTTCAAGTGTGCGATGCTCCAGAGCAAGCAGAGAATGGCACACCTGGTTGAATAGGCACCAAGACAGCAGCGGGGTCTAATGGTTGGCAACCTTCAGTTTCGAAAGACTATGGTATAAGCCTACAGCACCCAGTATTTCCAGGCAGTCTCCCATCCAAGTACTAACCAGGCCTGACCCTGCTTAGCTTCCGAGATCAGACAAGATCCAGCATGTTGGACAGAGATTGATTCCCTTCGCTCACAGCTGACCAAGGCATGCCATGGGATGCCAACTCCTTGCTGCCCTCTGAGAAAGTGACTGAAGCCTGTGGCTGGCCAAGAGAGGAGCAGGTGGCTTGGCTCGTCCCAGCTGTAGGTAGACAGGTAGACTCCCAGGCAGACTGCATGGGAATGTGAAGGCCTCCATCTTGGACAGGGAAGCCACTGGAATAGAAAGCACTGATGCTCCAGACAGTGTGGATGTTTGTGATGTCAGTGATGTGATGTCAGAGAAATTGTTGATTTTTGCTCTCATTTTGAGATAATTTGGGTTTTTTGGCCTGTGTTATGGAAATAAGCCTCAGGTGCCATTGTAGGAACCTGAGAAACCATCCCCGCTAGGTGAACAACATGTATACGGTGTGACCCCATTGATTTTCTGGAGAACACTTATCTCACTTCCCTGGCCTCAGGAATGTGATCTTTATAGATATACCTTCTTCCCAAGGAATGCTGGTGATCGAGTTCCCTGACTTGTTAGTTTTGTTACAAGTGCTTTAACTCCTAAGGCAGTGGTATTCAAATGGGGGCATTGTGAAGCCTCAACCTGAGGGCCCTGGTCTCTTTACCCTTCAGGGGCGGGGGCAGCCAGGAGGCAGGGTGGAGGCAGGGGGGCTGCAGGGGCTTGGGTACACTTGCCTAAGCCTCCTGCAGCCTCCCAGGGTGCAGGGAGCCCTGCGCGACCTTCGGCTGTGCTCCCCAGGTCAGGGAAAGTGAGAGGGAGGCAATCCCGCCTTTCCTCCGCTAAACCGGAAGCAGAGCGTGATCGCTCCACTTTCCCTTCCGATGGGGCTGCAGGGACTGGGGTGCACCCTCCAGTCCCTGCAGCAGCTGTCCCTGGGTGCGGGGAGCCCCGTGCGAGCGCCTGCAGGGCTGCCCAGGTCAGGGAAAGTGAGAGTGGAGCAAATGATCCTGGGGATGGCATCACTGCCTTCCCCCTGCCCCTGCTGCCTCCCTTCGCCCCCGCAAAGACTTACTGCGGGTTTCAAACTCCCAGAGAGTTTGAAAACCGCAGTCCTAAGGAGACACACATGTTTCTGGAGAAACGCTTGTAGTCTTCCTGACCCACAGAATGCCTGCCTTGAGTATGTCTTTGTTCTGTACCAATCTGAGAATGGTTTGGACCATTGAGTCAGGACCAGACGCTGTGCCCATTGAAGTGGTCAATGCCAAACGCGCTTTAAAAAGCTGGAAAGCAATTTTATATCTCCAGTATTGCTTTGCATATTTTATGTTTCTTTCCAGGAAAGATGCTGAAGAACCACAGAGGACAGATGGAAAACCAGAGGAGTGTAGACATCAATGGCTGAAAAGAAACAGGCTTGGCAACCTGGAAATCCAGGTGTTGTTGGCAGACAGCACCTGACATCTCCTGAAAGGAAGACGTCACAATTACCACCCAAGGAGTCAGGGAGAGATTAGGGGGAGTTCCCAAACCCTGGCAGGGTGCAACCCACACCCTCTTTCACCAGCCTAATCCACCTGACCCTTGAGGATAATGTGGTCCGCTTATAATACCATAAGCACAGACAAGCACTGTGAAAGAGTTAGCTTACCTGAGCATCAATCACCGTGCTGGGACTGAGGTCGCCTAGGCTTGAGGTTCTCATAAAGGCAGCTGCTTGGAGGACTGGAGACCACCTGGCCCCTCCCTCTCACCACTTTACACAGACGTGTTTGGATACCCAGTCGGGAGGCAGACGCAGCTCTAGAAATGAAGGAGACACTCAAGCCCCTCGAGCCCATGGTGGGTGGGCTTCAAGTAAAGCACAAAGCCAGCTACGGGAACATGTCCTGGCTACTCCTACCTTTCTCAACCAACCAGATGTTCCTGGGGGGTAATAAGTGCAACAGATAAGAAAGAACGGATGAAAAATAAGGGGGGGAAACAGGATATTCATCACAGCAGAGATCCTCACCTGCCCTGAAGCCTCGCCAAGCCCTGGATCCCACTGCACACTCCTTTCCCCAGGAAAATCTCACCACCTTCTGAGGTCCCTGGAAGGAAGTCATAGAAAAGCACAGTGAGTGGGGGGCTGTGACCATCTGCAGGCATCACCCAGGCACTTTCACCAGCTTCTGCCTGTCAGCATCATTCCTGGCTTCTGAGTGCCAACTTTCACCAGCTTCCACCCAGGAAAAGCCCCCAGTGAATCCACAGGTATCCACCACCTCCTGCCAGCAGGCTTCAGCAATCACACATGCACCAACTTTCAACCACAAACATCCACCAGCTTCGTCCGCTTGCCAGCGTCCACTGGCTTCCGAGCGCTTCGCGGGCAGGACCCTCCACCAGCTTCGTCCGCCTGCCAGCGTCCACTGGCTTCCGAGCGCTTCGCGGGCAGGGCCCTCCACCAGCTTCGTCCGCTTGCCAGCGTCCACTGGCTTCCGAGCGCTTCCCGGGCACGGCCCTCCACCAGCTTCGTCCGCTTGCCAGCGTCCACTGGCTTCCGAGCGCATCGCGGGCAGGGCCCTCCACCAGCTTCGTCCGCTTGCCAGCGTCCACTGGCTTCCGAGCGCTTCGCGGGCAGGGCCCTCCACCAGCTTCGTCCGCTTGCCAGCGTCCACTGGCTTCCGAGCGCATCGCGGGCAGGGCCCTCCACCAGCTTCGTCCGCTTGCCAGCGTCAGAAGGCTTCAGTGGTCTGACATTCACCAGCTTTCATCTGCAGACATCCACCAGCTTCATCCACTTGCCCCGTCCACTGGATTCCAAAACTAATCCTCACTGACTTCCTCCCACTCATGTCCTCCAGCTTCCATCGGGTCAGCTGGTTGTCGTCCACCGGCTTCAAGCCCTGGATTGCCGCCAGCTCCAAGCCACTTTTGCCCCCCACTCTGCAAGTTCATACATGAACTTGCCTTCTCTTCCCAGCCACTGCTCAGATATCGCCTACTGCCTCTATCTGGGCCACCTCCTCCCTGTGGCCTGTCTTGCTTGAGAACCTCTGACTGGGCCTGCACAGGAGACTCTGGATGTCCTGCTTTGCTGGTTGTTCTCTTGAATGTGCTGTTCTCCATGCCGATGCTGAATGAGACAGAAATGTTTTAGATAAGCAAATTTCCATGGGATGCCAGAAATGAAAGCCTGTTTCCGACTTCCCACGTTGCACAGAAACACTTCTGAAGCATTCCTGTGCTGGAACTGAGGCAGCCTCTGTTTGCTCACATCATAAAGACACCTGCTTGGAAGAAGGACCACTTGGCCCATCCCTCCCACCGCCTCTCCTAGACAGGCGCTTTGGCTGCCCAATCACATCCCAGGCCTTATATCACTTTTGGCTCATATTTGGGAGGGAGACAAGCACTGTGAAAGAGTTAGCTTACCTGAGCATCAATCACCGTGCTGGGACTGAGGTCGCCTAGACTTGAGGTTCTCATAAAGGCAGCTGCTTGGAGGACTGGAGACCACCTGGCCCCTCCCTCTCACTGCTTCAGACAGACACGTTTGGCTACCCAGTCGGGAGGCAGACACAGCTCCAGAAATTAAGGAGACACTCAAGCCCCTCGAGCCCATGGTGGGTGGGCTTCAAGTAAAGCACAAAGCCAGCTACGGGAACATGTCCTGGCTACTCCTACCTTTCTCAACCAACCAGACGTTCCTGGGGGGTAATAAGTGCAACAGATAAGAAAGAACGGATGAAAAATAAGGGGAGAAACAGGATATTCATCACAGCAGAGATCCTCACCTGCCCTGAAGCCTCGCCAAGCCCTGGATCCCACTGCACACTCCTTTCCCCAGGAAAATCTCACCACCTTCTGAGGTCCCTGGAAGGAAGTCATAGAAAAGCACAGTGAGTGGGGGGCTGTGGCCATCTGCAGGCATCACCCAGGCACTTTCACCAGCTTCTGCCTGTCAGCATCATTCCTGGCTTCTGAGTGCCAACTTTCACCAGCTTCCATCCAGGAAAAGCCCCCAGTGAATCCACAAATATCCACCACCTCCTGCCAGCAGGCTTCAGCAATCACACACGCACCAACTTTCATCCACAAACATCCACCAGCTTCGTCCGCTTGCCAGCGTCCACTGGCTTCCGAGCGCTTCGCGGGCAGGGCCCTCCACCAGCTTCGTCCGCTTGCCAGCGTCCACTGGCTTCCGAGCGCTTCGCGGGCAGGGCCCTCCACCAGCTTCGTCCGCTTGCCAGCGTCCACTGGCTTCCGAGCGCTTCGCGGGCAGGGCCCTCCACCAGCTTCGTCCGCTTGCCAGCGTCCACTGGCTTCCGAGCGCTTCGCGGGCAGGGCCCTCCACCAGCTTCGTCCGCTTGCCAGCGTCCACTGGCTTCCGAGCGCTTCGCGGGCAGGGCCCTCCACCAGCTTCGTCCGCTTGCCAGCGTCCACTGGCTTCCGAGCGCTTCGCGGGCAGGGCCCTCCACCAGCTTCGTCCGCTTGCCAGCGTCCACTGGCTTCCGAGCGCTTCGCGGGCAGGGCCCTCCACCAGCTTCGTCCGCTTGCCAGCGTCAGAAGGCTTCAGTGGTCTGACATTCACCAGCTTTCATCTGCAGACATCCACCAGCTTCATCCACTTGCCCCGTCCACTGGATTCCAAAACTAATCCTCACTGACTTCCTCCCACTCATGTCCTCCAGCTTCCATCAGGTCAGCTGGTTGTCGTCCACCGGCTTCAAGCCCTGGATTGCCGCCAGCTCCAAGCCACTTTTGCCCCCCACTCTGCAAGTTCATACATGAACTTGCCTTCTCTTCCCAGCCACCGCTCAGATATCGCCTACTGCCTCCATCTGGGCCACCTCCTCCCTGTGGCCTGTCTTGCTAGAGAGCCTTTGACTGGGCCTGCACAGGAGACTGGATGTCCTGCTTTGCTGGTTGTTCTCTTGAATGTGCTGTTCTCCATGCCGATGCTGAATGAGACAGAAATGTTTTAGATAAGCAAATTTCCATGGGATGCCAGAAATGAAAGCCTGTTTCCGACTTCCCACGTTGCACAGAAACACTTCTGAAGCATTCCTGTGCTGGAACTGAGGCAGCCTCTGTTTGCTCACATCATAAAGACACCTGCTTGGAAGAAGGACCACTTGCCCCCTCCCTCCCACCGCCTCTCCTAGACAGGCGCTTTGGCTGCCCAATCACATCCCAGGCCTTATATCACTTTTGGCTCATATTTGGGAGGGTGTTTTTCACTAAGATATTTTACTGTGTTTCTTAGCATTTTACTGATATTTAATTTCTCTTACGTATAATTGGCACTGGGAATAATGTTTGAAAAGAGTGCAGTAATGTCATAAATAAAATGAATAAATAAGCTCGCTTATCTGCAAAAGTAGTTCACAAGGGTTTTGCATATGAGTTTCTGTGTTCCCAAGAGTCTCACCATCTCTAAAAAAAATAACAAAGAGACGCAGGCTAAGGGCAGTGGAGAAGACAGAAGAACATATCAGAACATAAGAACAGCCCCGCTGGATCAGGCCAAAGGCTCATCTAGTCCAACTTCCTATATCTCACAGTGGCCCACCAAATGCTCCAAAGATAAGACAACAAGACACAACCTGCATCCTGGTGCCCTCCCCTGCATCTGGCAATCTGAGGTAGCCTGCCTCGAAAACCAGGAGCTTGCACATACCTACCATGACCTGTAACCCGCGATGAACTTTTCCTCCAGAAATGTGTCCAGTCCCCTCTGAAAGGCACCTAGGCAAGATGCCATCACTACTTCCTGTGGCAAGGAATTCCACAGACTAAGACACCCTGCTGCAAAGAAGAGGGACAATTGCACTCCCCCTGCTAAATGTAAGAGGTCACCACTTAAAAGATACCTCCGCTCGGTCAGCAGCACCTGTCTTTACCCTACGATCAAGGGGTTCCCCCCTCCCTCCCTTTGAGATGAAAACTGAGAGAGACCACCTTGAGGCTGACCCCCAGGTAAGTCAAGTGAATGTGGCCTGTTTCGATTTGGCTGAATCGGTCTTGCGATGTCACAAAAAGAGATGGAAAAGCTGAGACGAAAGGCCCCTCTCTGTCCCAGGTCAACCCCTCTGCACAGCCAAAGTGGCGCATCTCCTTGCATATGCACTGCTGCTCCTCTGTGTATCAATGGGATGGGCCACCTCCTCCCACTGCACCTCTAGGCCTGGCCAGCTGGGGACCCTGTGGGAACAGGCCTGCCACAGCCACTCTTGGCTTGGCTTGGCTGGCTCTTGAGCCTAGTGCTCCGCCTGAGGTGTGCAAGAAAATGGCCCTGTCAGGGGAGGGGGAGGCAGCAGGCCAGACCAGCCCTCCACTGCCACCTCTCCTTGTGAATCACTCCCCATCCTGCCTCGTGGGCAAACTGGCCGTGACCCCATCGCAGTCACAAGTCAAGCATTCCTGTCGCCAGCAGAGTCACAAGGTCAGGGGCTCCAATGCCCCACCAGGGCCTGATGATGCTTCCCCAAAACAATAATGCTCCAGGGGAGGTTTGGTGATCAAGTGTGGAAAGACATGGAAAATGACAGGGAAGGCAGAAGATCAGGTTGTGGGAGGCAGGCAGACACCTGGGAGAGTGAGTCCCTGGCGGAGGAGGCTGCTAGAGCCCAACCAAAAAGAAGCATATATTTCATGAGGGTGTCTTTCAAGTGACCCTTGATTTCCTGCAGGCAGTTTCTCTGTAGGGGTGTTAAAGGAAGAAGGTTCAGAAGGAACACTTCAGCCTGCAGGCGGGGAAGTGTCTATTGATGTATTTCCTGTGTTAAAAAAAAGAAACATGCTCCCTGCAAGTAGAAAGCTAGCACAGCAAGGAAAGGCTGAACTAGTTCCACTATCCTTGGTGTCCTGATTTTCCGCTTGCAAGCCCTTTTCTTGGGAGAGAGCATTCCAAAGTGTGTTCTCCTCCCCTCGGTCTGAAGTGGTGCATCCTTTCCACCACCCCGGTGTTCTACTCTCGCATGTGTGAACCAGGCCTTGGTGTTTGTAGCATTATTATTAAGGCTATTTATAGACCACTTTCCGAATACAGTGGAAGAGCTTGTGACATACGATGTACATTTCTGCAGGTCACGGTGTATATGCCAATGGGCCAATACTAGCTGGGCCTTCAGTTCCTCTGACCTCTGCATGTGGCCCCATCAGTGTCATTGTGGGGGATGCCAAGTTCTGGTTCTTGTGCTGATGGTGGGGGCTGCTCTACACCCACTTTTCCGGACACTGCGGGACTTTCCCAGATTCTACCACATCCTTCCTTAGGTGTGTTTTCTCTATGCGAAAAAGGCCCAAATGCATTTCCTTTTCATCTTAGGCTCCAATCCACTGTCCCAACTGCTTGCCTCTCTCTATCCGGGAGAAGAGCAACATGTAATCATGGAAAGAGGGGGGTGATCTTTCTTGAGGTGGGAAAAGGCCATGCAGGACTCCAAAAGTCTCCTTATTTTCTGTTCTGAAATGCTGGTGGTGGTTTATCACAGCTTTCCCAGGAGTTCTGTGATGCAGGGGAAGACATGGAATTGCAGCACATGGGAGCCAATGCCCAGATCTTCTGGGGCAAAGGTGCCTGATGGGTCAGAGAGGGGTTGTCGTGGGTCAGGGGCAGCTGGCTGCTCTGTGTGCAAAATGTCCAGCTTTAGTTCAGTCTAGAACAGTGATCTCAATGTTTGTCCTCCAGCTGTACCACTTCACATGATCCACCTATTCAAAGTACCACTGGAAGTAACTGGCGATGACATCGTCACCAGTTACTTCTGGGTTTGGAGGCCAGATGCGACGGGACAAAAACCAATAAGAGACTCAGGGTGGACGAGAGGGCTTTCTCAAGCGTGGAAAAGCATGCTTTGGAGCTCTGCCTGCCGAGCAGAGCCTCTATCACTGTTTCTTGTGTCACATTCCTGGTCTTGATGCTGAGTGGCAGGTGTCGAGGGGTCCTGCGAGTACCACCAGACAGGGTGGTACTGGACAGCTAGGCCACCCTGAGCCTCTTACTGGTTGGCCATATCTGGCCTCCCAACTCAGAAATAACTGGTGATAGTGTCATCACCAGTCACTTCCACTGGTACTTCAAATAGGTGGACCATGTGAAGTGGTACAGCAAAGGAGAAAGACTGAGAAGTACTGGTCCAGAGTGCTCCCAGAGAATTCTGGTGGGTCACAGGAAGCTGGACAGACCCTTGGCCTGATCCAGCAGGGCTCTTCTTATGTACTTATGCTCTAGTTGGCCAAGGGGGGGGGTCAAGAGAGCACACAGACAAAGTCATCCTCCCAAGGGAGGAACTTGCCCGCATCCTCAGAGCCCACAAGGTGAAAAGGATCCGAAGCAACAGAACAAATCGGTGCCCACCTGGGGCATCACTTCTGGGACGTCACCAGAAATCTGGAGTCCAAGTGTGAACAGATGTGAGGAGCTTTGACCGCAATCCTATGCACACTTTCCAGAGAGGTAGCCCACTGAAGACAATGGGACTTACTTCTGAGTAGACAAGGACACGATTGGGCTTGTTTGCTGTGCACAGTTGTGCAAGGGCAGAAGGGAGTGCGAGAGTCTGTCCTGGTGGGAAAGAGGCTGGCCCAGATCAGACCACTGTGCAGAGGCGGACGTGGCAGTTCTCCTGCATCCCGGTCCCACTCTGCACAAGAGCACTCTGCACACGCTCAGGAGCCCCCTCGCCTCTCCGGGCTGCTCCACCAGGACAGGGGGCCGAGACTCGGACAGGGACGGTGCTTGCTCGCAACTCTCTCTGGAGGGGGAGGTGGGAGGGCGACTCCCACGCGCAGGCACAAGACACGCGTGGGGGAGGGAGGGGAGGTTCTGCCCGCAGGAGGAGGGTCTAGATGCTCTCGAGGGGGCCCGCGGAGCCAGTCCGGATGCCCAGCCCAGCCCGCAGTGCGAGGCTCATCAGGAGCTGCGAGCTCCGCGCATCACTTCCTGCTCCGCCTTCCCTGGGAAAGTGGCGTTTGAATTTCCCACGCCAGGCGCACCGAGCGGAGGCGGCTGGAAGGAGGAAGCAGAGCCGGATCGAGCCCTCCCGGGAGGGATCGGGTGCGTGGAGGGGCGGGGGGCGCAGGGGCGCAAGGCAGGAGGTGGGGGAGGAGCAGAGCCCCCGCCCCGGAGGCGCTGTGCACCCGCCTCGCTCCCTCCCACCCAGCCACCCGCCCCCTGAGATATGGGGAGGGGGAGCCCTAAGCGCAGCTACAGAGCCCCGCGACCCTTCCCCAGTTAGAGGGACTGGCCCCTCGCCCTCCCCGCTTCTTCTGCAGCCCTGCGACTGGGTGTCCCCCCCGCTAAAGCGATGCCCCCCCAGCCCTGATTGCTCTGCTGCCTGCCAAAGACCCCCCCCCTTGCCCCGGTTCTGGACGCATCCCGCGTATCCTCCACTCTGGTGTGGACAACCCAGTAGCAGCCGGGGGGGGGGGGGCTGTGTCACAGCCGGATTGGAGCCAGACTACTTGGGGGGGGGGGGCTCTCAGCCTCTGCCTCACTGTGATCCTGACCCCCCACATTGGCTCCCCCCTCACACACAGCCAGAGCTTCTGCCTGCCGTGGAGCCCCTCCCCCCCCAGTGCAACCAGCAGGCAAGGGGAAGGGGTTTGGTTTGGGACCCTGGCGGGGTAGGAGACAGAGGGCTTGCCGTGGTTGATCTTGTGTGTCCTTCAGCCCGGAACCAGGGTGTGATCCCTTTTGATTTGCTGGGCCCCCACCCACTCCTCCCCCTCCTGCATGGGGGGAGGCACAGGGAGGATGGTCGCCCTTGCTCTGCTCCCCATAAGAGCTGTACTTGAAAGGGGAGGGTGAGAGGCACCTGCCCCCCCCCAGCTGTTGCTCTGTTGCTGTCCCAGCTTTTGGCTGTCTGGGGGACAGGAACTGGTCCTCCCTTGGAGGGCATCTCCAAGTGGAAGGACTGTTCTTGTAGGAAGCACTGTCACGGCTTCTTCCTGAGTCTGAGCTTGGTCTGTCCAGCTCAGACTGGCGGTGGCTGTCCAGGGTTTTGGGCAGAGGAAGCTCTTCTCCTTGTCCCACCTGGAGACGCTGCCAGGGGCGGGACCCGGGATCCTATGAATGCCAAGTCTACCTTCTGCCGCTCAGACGCATCTCCTATTGGGGCACCTTTGATCTGAGCTCACCAGCCACAACTGTCTCCATCAGCAGCTGACCACCTGACCGTGATGGCAGCCACATTGTGCCAGGATTGGTGCCTAAATGGGGGTGTTCTCCTCTTTCTTCCCTTTCCTTTCTGCCTTAAGCAGTAAACAAGTCCCCCCAGGCCTTGGGCAGTTGTTTAGAAAGGCAGTTATTTAAATGTAGTGGGCAAATGAATCCGGGCACAGAACACAGAGCCAGTGAACAAAGGGTCCTGGAACACTGAGTGGGAGGCGGTTGGTTGGTGACAGTTAGAAGTGGGGAGGGTCCTGAGGGAGGAAAGGGGAAGAAACATACCACAAAGGGCATACAGGCCTGAGATCACAGAAGAGACTCTACCACTTCAGGCTGCAGTGGAGGGAAGGGGAGATCACATGTACGGAAAAAGCCTTCCCTGGAAGTGAAAAAAACTAGCTCAGTGGAGAAACAGAGAGCTTGTTTACGACCATGCTCTCTGAGGGGCTAACTTTTTAGAACCGTGCTCCCTGAAGGGCTAGCTTTCTACCTGCAGGGAGGTTTTGCATAAATTAATTGGTTTTTTTTTTTTTTAAACAGTATCTTCTGCATGCAGCAGTGTAGCTCATTCTGCTTCCTCCCTCTGCGGCACAAGTAGGCCAGGCAACAGCAGAAGAGTGGATGAAAGCAACCGAACAGGTGGCCTGTTTTTTAAAAAACCTCAAACAAGATAAGACAATAGCAGATCAAGACAGACATTCCTGAATTAAACTCTAAAAGCAGCCGCCAATACAATGCAAATTCAAATGCCTAAGTGCATCAAACTGTTTTTACTTGGGGCCACTACTCGTGTCATAGTAGCAAGGGAGGGCATTGCGAGGGCCGGCTGCCATTACCGAAAGGGCCTCATCTCCCAGGACAGAACCAACAAACCAATTGCTTGACTGGCACTGGTGCACTGACGCTGTGCCAGTAACCAGAGTGATACCAAGCTGGATCTGGAGGTTTGATCTCATCCAGCAGGGTCCCCCAGGTAGCCGAGAGATGCTCTCCTACTGCCTCTGTTCATCCATCGCTGAGAACTGCCTGCTTCGTTCATTCTTACAGCAGAATGAGACCAGGCTCCTGTGCCCCCCATGTGAGAATTGTGTTCCTCAGTCCAAAAGCTGCACCCTCTTGACTAAGTGCCTACCATTTGGGCTCCTCCAGCCCTGCTAGTGGCCCTCTGATATTTGACGACTGCCTTTCTCGCTTCCTGGAGCAGAAGCTCTGACTTCCTCTTTCTCTTTCCCCAGGAACTTTTAGTTTTGCTTGTCATCCAGCTGCTGGTTCTGGAGCTGCTGGGATTCGGTCACGTCTCAACCAAGAGCTTATTGATATCTGGGATAATTGTTCAGAGGAGGAGGGAAGATGGCAGCAGACCGGAAAGACCCAGCTGCACTAGGTGCCCAGTTGGCAGTTGTGGAGGTGCTGGATGAAGCAGGCCCTGCACCAGAAGATGGCCTGGGGAAAGACGACATCCAAGCTGGGAGTCCCGGGGAATTCTGTGAAAGAAGCACAGTCCAGCAGGTGAAGCAGGAGTCCAACGAACGGTCGCAGCAGTGCTGGGAAGCCAAGTTCCAGGCCTTTGTGAATGCCCTGGAGTCCCCTCCACCTGCCGGGGCCAACCCTTGGCTGCTGCACTCCAGGCCAAGGGATGATCCCCACGTCTTGATGCCCCCCCTCAGAGATGCAGCTGACCCCAGCCAGCCTGCTCCAGAGGAAAGGACGGTCCCGTGTCTGCCAGGCCTGAGTATGGAACTGCACCTGGCCAAAGCTGGCCTGTTTGCACACAACAAAGGAGGCTGTGGAGAAGGGGAGAGCCTAGGTGGGGCGGCCGCCATGGCAGATGTGCAGAGGCAACAATTCAGGCAGCACTGCTACCAGGAAGCAGAAGGCCCCCGAGGCACCTTCCGACGGCTGTGGGAACTCTGCCATCGGTGGTTGAAGCCGGAGACCCGCAGCAAAGAGCAGATCTTGGAGCTGGTGATCTTGGAGCAGTTCCTAGCCGTCCTTCCCCAGGAGATGCAGCGCTGGGTTGAGGAAGGGAGCCCAGAGAGCGGCTCTCAAGCAGTGGCTCTGGCTGAGGACTTCCTGCTGCAGCGGCAGCAGGAGGAGCAGGTGAGGATGCGGGAGATGAGACGCTCCGGTGGCGGCCATGTTTGTTCCTAGCTAGGAGGCGTCGGCTGCGTTGATCCCTTCCACAGAATCAAATGGCAAAGCCCTTGCCGGATTGTGTCACTCAGGCTACAGTTCAGGGGGTGCCTCTTTGAATACACCCCCCCCCCCATCTAATCTCCCAAACCTCTGAATATACAGAGCTGGTGTGCCAGAGCTAGAGGTTCAGTGTAAACTTTCCCTTTGTTTTCTGTATAGGGAAGGTTCTGTACTGGGGAAGCATTCAGACTCCCCTCTTGCAGCCTGAAATGGTACAATCCAGGTAAAGCTCTTTTACTGGACTCTGCTGAACAGAGGAGAGTGCCCTTCAGCATGTGGGAAAGCTGGAAGGAGTCCCTTGGGCAGCCTGGTCTCATTGCATCAGGACCTTCTGCATCTCAAGCCTATTAATGTTTGTCCAGGGCTTTTTGTATATTCTCAGTGATTTTAAAAGGGGATTAGAAAAACCTCATGCACAAGAAAGCTCAATCAGCGGCTGTTGGCCAGGTCAGCTCAGTGGGACTTCTGCGCATGGAGAAAATGTACTGCTGAATAGCAGGTGCTGGGAAAGGGACAAACAGGGAGGAGGGCTGTTGCTTTTGTGTCCACCTTGGATGCACCTGGCTGTCCCCTGTTGGAAACAGGGTACTGGGCTACGTGGAACATAGAAAGCTGCTTTCTATTGAATCAACCACCGTTGGTCCATCCAACTTAGTAGTCACCAGTGACTAGCAGCAGCTCTCCAGGATTTCAGGCAGGAATTTTAAGCCGGGCTGGAATGCAGGACCTTCCTTATACAAACCAGATGGTCATCCACTGAGCCATGACCCTACAGAGCCAGGATGGTATAGTGGTTTGGGCATTGGACTTAGATCTGCAAGATTCAGGTTCAAATCCCTGCTCATCCACAATGCTTCCTGAGTGACCTTGGGCCAGTCATTCTCTCTCAGCCTCACTTGTCTCGCAGGGTTGTTGGGAGGAAAAGGAGGAGAGGAACTACAGTTTGTACACCACCCTGAGCTCCTTGGAGGAAGGGTGGTATAAAAATAGGAAAATAAATAAACTCCTCCTAGATCTTGGGTCTGACCCAGCTGGGCTCTTTTAAATGTTCTTTTAAGCATTATAGCCATGCACTCGTAGGCAGGCCATTTTTTGGAAGCTACTTCCCTTTGGGGACTTCCATTCACGGACTGATTTAGACATCTCATCTAGCTGTGCCATGATCTGAGCACATCCTGCCCCTCTCAGACCAGTAAGATGAATGGGGACAAATGACCCACTCCGGATCCCTACCCCATAGATAGATTTAGGGATGCAGACTTGTTCAGG
Organism: Tiliqua scincoides; assembly: GCF_035046505.1. Lineage (NCBI taxonomy): Eukaryota > Metazoa > Chordata > Lepidosauria > Squamata > Scincidae > Tiliqua > Tiliqua scincoides. The sequence continues at coordinate 263,976,771 of NC_089822.1, forward strand.
GGTTGCCCAAAGTGGGGGGAGACAGTGAATAATTGTTGACTTATCATACAGACCATTTGTTTGTTTGTTTGTTTGTTTGTTTATTAAGTGCGTGAACTGCTTTGTAAATTATTCTATTTGAAAAGTGGTATATAAATACTCTTAATGATAATATTTCAAGAGAAAGGGGGAGAAATGGCTCCTTGCCTATTGAGTTTCTCTTTATGTTTGCTTTATGGGCCCTTCCTTGCTTTTCAGGTGTTGGGGCCATTGAAGGGGATGGTCAGTTTCCCTGAGGCAGAGACAGCTGAGACCTGGCCGCGGCCACACTTTGGTGGGATCAAGCAGGAGAACAACTGGGAATCCGCCTCGCTAGGTAAACGTTACTTCTGTTAGAGGGTAATTGGTCTGTGGAACTCCTTGCCACAGGATGCGGTGATGGTGTGTGCCCGAGTTGCCTTGGAAGGGGCACTGGACAGAATTCAAGAAGAAAAGTCTGGTTTTAGAAGTAGGCTACCTCAGAATGCCAGGTGCAAGGGAGTGACAACAGGATGCAGGTCTTTTGTTGTGAGCTCCCTGGGGCATCTGGTGGGCCACTGTGAGATACAGGAAGCTGGACTAGATGGGGCTTTGGTCTGATCCAGCAGGGCTGTTATTATGTTCTTACGTCTCCTTTATTGGGCCTTTTGGCACCAGGGGTCAGATGTGGTTCTTTCACTTACTAGTTCCTTAACATTGTGGCTGTTGTTCCCAGAGCCTCTGTGAAGGAGTCACTTGCTTGCAGCTTCCCAAAATATGATTTTTCGATAATACAGCCTCAATTCAGGCATCAGGCCGTGCTGTGGTTAAGGGGTACCCATGTTTTGAGGTGATGTATGGCTTGGCAAGCCCCATAGTTTGCTATCAGAAACCACGGTCGCAAGCAGATTCGCAGGCCTGGCTTTATCATAAACCCTCATCTCTCCTTCGCCTCCATATTCTGTCCCCAAATCACGAGGCTCCTCTCTTGACAAGACAGCAAAAATACAGCTCTTCCTGTCTGGTTCCCCTCAGCAAAAACGCTGGCCATCTCTTGCTTTGCCCACCCCAGTCTCCTCTTCTGTCATTGTCCATTGTCTTAATTAATTAGTATTAATCTTAATTAATTAATATTAATCTTAATTAATATCCACTGGATATTAATGCAAATTTTGCCATAGCTGGCTCAGAGGTGATTGAGCTCTAGCCCAATCCTGGGATCACTCAGAATATTGAGCAGGTCTTATTTAATCCCTGCTTGAGAATTGGTCCTGCGACACCAATCCTGATCTTACAAAGAAACTTTATTTTTTCTTACTGGAAAGCATAACTTAACTGTGTTAGTTTGTGAATCTGTCCCTCTATTATTCCACCAATTGGTCCCTATCCAAGTGTACTTACAGAGGCATGCAACTGGAGTGGCCAACTCTTTCAAGCTGGAGTTCTGGTATGCCTTTGTCTTGCTCAGCAATCTCCACCATGCTGGTGGACTGCATTCCTCCTTTGCTCTTCTTCTCTGGCCCTCTGCTTTGCCTGGGCCTCCTCCTTCAGCTACTGCCGTGCAACGTCTCCTCCTCCTCCTGAGAAGGCCTTCATCTCTTATCTCGTGAAATGCAATCCTATCTTGCGCTAGAACAGGCAAGCCAGGAGGCTTGCGTTGTATCCAGTGTGAGATAGGGTGCCAAAGTGGCTCAGCCAGAGGTAAGGGGAAACTCTTCCCTTTACCCCTGGGTAAGCCACTACAGCCCCTACGGGTCTCCTCAGATTTGCGCCACCTCCTGAGGTGGCACAAGTCCGAGGAGAGCGGAGTGACTTGAAGCCGCTCTGCACTGCTCGGGGGTTGGGATCCGGCATAAGAGCCGGATCCCAGCTCCACCTCCCGCTCCCCGTCCACCCTCAGGGCCACCCTCCACCCACCCTGGAACGCTTCCCTCCTGCCTCTTCCCAGTCTCCTCCCTGCCCACCCCAGAGCCTTGCATTGACTGAGCTTGGCTGATGTAAATGTCCCTCCACAAGCTGCCACGGAGGCTGGATTCAGCCTCCATGGGCCAGAATACCTTTGTGCGCTGGTGCGGCTTGCTCCTGAGGAGGTGCAAATGCGCTTTACGGTACATTCGTGACCCTCCTAGGCTGGCGCAAGGGACTTGCACCAGCCTAACTCGTGGTTAGGATTGCACCCTTAATCTCTTATTCTCCACACAACGTTATAATTAGGGCTTTGCCTGAAGTTGGAGAATCTGCTGTTTCCTGGCACATCAGAACTCCAGCTGCATCAGCAACCTTCATGCGTTCACACAAGCACCCTAAAACGAATCATGATGTCGGTTCCGTCAACTCCATCCAGAGCTCTGACCTAAATGCCCCTTCTTAAATCATTGGAGCATTGATAAAGAGCATTGGCTCCTTGTCCACTCCTTAATCCCACCCCAAGTTTCCAGTCCTTCAAAGCCTCCCTGGCCTTGCCCCCTTCTTGTCTCTGGCCTTGTGTTTCAGGGTTATTTTCCTGCGTATGACCTTCATTCATCCAGCTTCACCACCCTCATTTGCCTGAATCCTCCTGCTTCCTCAAATGGCTCTGTCCTTTCTCTCTTGCTGCCTCTTAGGCCTGGAACAGCCCCCCAGAACATTGTCATGATGCCACATCTCTTGCTTCTTCCATATCCCTCCTCAAAATCCAGTTTTTCCACAAAGCCTGTGGCATAACCTGCAGCTCCAGATAAAAGAGCTTGGTATGTTTAGGCTGGAGAAGAGAAGACAGGGGAAGTACAAGAGCCATTTTCAAGTATCTGAAGGGCTGTCATGCAGAAGAACAGGAAGGCTCACTTTCTGTGGTTTTGCAGGGCAGGCCTAAAACTAATGGGTTGAAACTATTGGGAAGTAGATTTAGGCTAGGCACGAGGAAGAATCTCCCCACTATAAGAGCTGTCTGGCACTGGTCATGGTCTCTCTCTCTCATTGGGGGTTTTCAGACAGGCTGGATGGCCACCTGTCAGTTGCCTACACCAGGGGTGCCCAAACCCCGGCCCTGGGGCCACTTGCAGCCCTCAAGGCCTCTCAATGCGGCCCTCAGGGAGCCCCCAGTCTCCAATGAGCCTCTGGCTCTCCAGAGATTTGTTGGAGCCCACACTGGCCAGATGCAACTGCTCTCAGCATGACGGCCAACTGTTCGACCTTTCGCATGAGCTGTAGGATGAGGGCTCCCTCCATTGCTTGCTGTTTCACATCTGTGATGCAGCAGTGGCAGCAAAGGAAAGGCCAGCCTTGCTTTGTGCAAGGCCTTTTATAGGCCTTGAGCTATTGCAAGACCTTCATTCATTCATATGAGTTCATCTTTAATATGTTCATTTATGTAAACTTATGTAAATTTATTCAAATTTTAAATGTGAATTAATTCTTCCCCCCCCCGGCCCCCAACACAGTATCAGAGAGACAATGTGGCCCTCCTGCCAAAAACTTTGGACACCCCTGGCCTACACTAAACAGAGGGCAGGACTAGATGACCTCTAAGGCACTTTCCAACTCTGACATTCTGTTTCCTACTGTAAACTTATAGCTGTAATAATCATGTATTTCTCCCTTATTACTGTGGTCTCTTATTTCCTTTCCCTTCCTCTGTTGTTTCCCGTGTGCCAGTTTCAAATTTGTAAGCTCCTAAGGGCAGGGACCTGTTCTCTCATGCTTTCTAAAGCACCATGTACATAGAGGCATTATTGAAGTGGCATTATATTGCCTGACTTACTGACAATACCGGGTTCTCTCCTTTATTTCAGAAGGTGATGAGATGGTTTGCAGGAATGAAAGCAGTCAACTAGAGGAGAACTCCAGGGAACTGAAAGCGAATAAGATATTGGCAGGCAGATTGGACAAGAGCATTTCTCATAGTACTGATCAGGAGGAAACCTCTGAGAGCCAAGAGGAAAGCTTCCCAGAAAAGGAAGGGGGCCTTTTCATTCATTCTCAGGGAACCTATGAGGAGCTCCAGGATATTGTCATACCACGAGAAATCTCCACAGGCTTTGAAGAAGTGATGATCCCAGTTGAATGGGGACAACACTTTAGACAAAGGTCGCATAAAAGACTAGCTTCATTAGAAAAGTACAAATGTCTAGTCTGTGGGAGATGCTTTGGCCAGCGATCAAATCTTATAACACACGAGAGAATTCACACAGGAGAGAAACCGTTCACATGCTTGGAGTGTGGGAAAAGCTTCCGCCGGAAAGCACATCTGGTGGAGCACGAGAGGATTCACACAGGAGAGAAGCCATACAAGTGCCCTGAATGCAATAAAGGCTTCTGTGATAGGTCAAGTCTCAATACGCATGCCAGAACCCACACGGGAGAGAAGCCATATAAGTGCACAGACTGTGGCAAATGTTACAGCCGTCACAGAAGCCTTGCTGATCATAAGAGAATCCACACGGGAGAGAAGCCATATAAATGCCTGGAGTGTGATAAATGCTTCAGCAGGAGATCAAACTTCAACGAGCATAAGAGAATTCACATGGAGGAGAAACTCCATAAATGCACGGACTGTGGGAAAACATTCATTCTGCTCTCCAACCTTACTGACCACATGAGAACCCACACGGGAGAGAAGCCATATGAATGCAAGGAATGAGTCAAAGGCTTTAGTTGCAGCTTGCTCCTTATTAAGCATAAGTGAAATCACATAGGAGAGCAACCCTGTCGGTGCTCGGAATCCAGGAAATGCTTCAGCATGAGTTTTACCCTCAACCGACATAAGAGAATACACATAGGAGAAAAATGATATGAATTATGATCTCGCTGCGGTGAAAAATGCTGGGATGAATTGGGAATGGGAGAATGGACTGTGGCCTTTCAGAATGCAGGTGGGAATCACATTTTTCAGTGCTTCATTGAGTAAAAAAAAAAACTGCCTTGCAAGTGGAAAACTAGCAAGGAACGAGCTGGGCCAGAGCAATTCTCCTTGATATGCTAGCTGTCTACTTGCAGGGAGATTTTTTTCTTAACGTGGAAACATTCAAACTTGATACATTTCCTTCTCCCTTACTTGTAGTCTGAGGCCCCACAACCCATGCAGTCACCTCAAGCCTCTCCTACCTCATTCCACAGCATATCTGAACGTGGCCACAGCTATCAGCCCCCTCTGTGGAGAGATGCTTTTTGCTTTTTGAGAACAGGGTGAAAACCACAGTGCCAGATCCCTGCCCTTATTAAACCACCGCCACCATGAGGTCAACCCCCTGATGGTAACAGGAAACCAAATTTAACTTTGTGGACAGGTCATCGTAGTACTTAACACTGATAAGCACTTTTTAGAGTGTTCAGGAGTCAGACTTCACATGCCTTATGCTAGCAATCTTCACAACAACCCTGCAAGGCAGATCCATTTTATTATCTCTGTATTTCAGATAGGGATGGAGGGAGCTGAAGCTAAGAGATAATGGTGTACCTGAGGACACTTGGTGAGTTTTTGGGCTCACAACTTATTGCTTCTTAAGAAACAGGAAGTTTATTTTCGCTGGTGATTTCTGTTAGCTGTTCTCCCCCCTCCTCCCCAAGAAGAAGAGGAATGTGTTTGACTTGGGAGCAGTGCTGACCTAGTCAACAATTCTGAGCTAAGTGGTCCAATGCTTTGACTCAGCATAAGTTCACAGGAGCTGGGATTGCTTCCATAAATCTGCACACACCCTTAAGGGTTTGCTGCTACTTATTGCACTTCTGGCTATCTATGAAGAAGAACATGACAATAAAACTAAGATTGGCAGGATCATATACTCTCTGCCACTGCTTTCGGTGATGACCACAGGCTTTAACCTTTCAAAAGGGGGATCAGACAAATTAATGGAGGAGGAGAAATCTTTTATAAGTGGGCATTGGCCATGCTAATGAAATACAACCTCCAGACCCGGAGGAGGATCAGACCCGGTTTCTCTCTGACTAGCAGTTGTGGGGGGTCGGAGAAGCAACAGCAGGGGACAGTTCTGGCCTTCCTGCCCTCCTCATGGCCTTCCCAGGGGATCAAACTGACCGTTGTGGGAAGCAGATTGCTAGATTGGATTCTCTTGTTCCGCAAGGCCCTGCTTAATGTTCTTACTATTTATGCTATTTTGTGGATTTTGCTTGGTTTTAAACTTCTGTATTGGTAATTTTCAAGATTTCTTACAGACCCAGAAGTTTGTGTGTAGTGTGTGTATTTTTCTAAACTAATAATAATAGCTCTTGAAAGTGCTAACGAGAACTATAAAACGGGCAGGACTCTCCTCCCCTACATCTTAGGAATCCAACAATGTACAGTACACCTGATGCTTTGGGCACAGTGGGGGGGGGGTGCTGCCCTTATTATGGACATACTGAAAAGAATGACACTGAATGGCCCATAGAAAGCATTGATATCTGAAAAACGTTTGATGATACAAAACAACTAAGATAACTGTTGGAATCAGCACCTCTGAACTGTATTAAAGAGACATTAAAAATTCAACATAAACAATTCTTGTGTTACACACTGTTATTTTGGAATGGCAGCTGGCATGGATACCCCAAATAGTTGAGATTTCTGTGGCTGCTTTTTAGTGCGCCGAGCGCCTCACGCGCATTATCTCAGCCATCCTGGCAGCCGAATGATGACCCAGTCATGATGTTTAATGTACATTTGCGATGGTTTGTAGGATACATAAAAATCCACTGAGTTTCCAAGCAGCCATTGCAATGCATTGGGATAGAACCACCATGACCCCGTTAAACTGCCTGCCTGCCTGCTCCAGCAGCAGCCATGAAAATCACTTTCTGAGATACTACCTGATCTCTCCATCTTGGCAGAAAAGGTGGGGAGTGGATGCTCAACTGTTCAGTTACTTCTCAACTGGGAGAGTCTAGAACAGGGGTGTCAAACTCGTTTCATACAGAGGGCCGAAGTTAGCACTCAGGGCACCTGTTAAGGGCCGGAAGTGATGTTGTTAAGCAGAAAATGACATCATTAAGCAGCTGTTCGCCAGAAACAACAACAACAACAGTATTTATCACCTTGCTCTCATCAAGAAACAGAACAGACAGAAACATCTCATCCTCATCTCAACAGAAATCAGCACCTTGCTCTCATATAGAAGTTCATTAACTGCAAATCAGAAGACAAAAAATCTTGATCATATTTCAAGAAATGGGAAAGCCCAATGTTCATGTGGGCCGATGTTTTTGTGGTAACACCTCAGCACTGCTTAGCAGCTGAGATCCCGAGGGCCAGATAAAAAGCTTACGTTTGACACCCATGGTCTAGAATCTCATACTTGCTTAGAAGGTCTCATCTAACCTGGAAGCTCTGCTGCCTCATTTCAGATATGCAGGTAGCAGTGGCTGGTTGTGATAAGGGAAAGAAAAAAATATTCTATACATGGTGACACACTTTTCTTTGGATAAGCCCCTGGCCGATCTTGATGCTGCGCTCTGAGCTCGATTTTTAATCGTGGTATTTATGTCCCACTTTGTCTCCCAAGTGGGCATTCAGAGCGGCTTACCAAAAAAAAACCAACCCGAATTAAAAGCCAGAACAAAAAGCAAAAGAACCAGGAAATGGTAAACCAGGAAACCTTTAACAGGCTACTACAGTGTTTCTCAATGTTTGTCCTGCACTGTACCACTTCACATGGTCCATCTATTCAAAGTACCATCAGACATAACTGGCAATGATGTCATCACCAATTACATCTGAGTTGGGAGGCCAGATGCAACATGACAAACACCAGTAAGAGGCTCAGGGTAGACGGGAGGGGTTTTTGAGCACAGAAAAGCATGCTTTGGAGGTCTGCCTGTGGACCAAGCCTCCTACCACTGTTTGTTGTGTCATATTCCTGATCTTGCTGCCAAGCAGCAAGGGTCCAGGGGTCCTGTGAGTACCACCCGACATCATCTCAAGTACCACTGGTTCCAGTACCATAAAAAGAAGCACTAGCTTCCTACTGCACAAAAGGACCACTTCGTCAGCCCTGTGCACAGAGCAGCTGCAAAAAGCAGAAAGGCTACATTGCAGTGAACGCAGGTGTCAGGCAGACAACACTGACTGTGCTGATCCAGCATCTGACCCCACAGGATACAGCAGTGGCCGCTTTGGCGCCGCTGTAGCCCTGGGCACTACGGAAGCATAGGATTGGTTCCTTAGTAACCATAAGCCTTACAACAACCCTGTAAGGTAGGTCAGCATTATTAACTGCCCATCTTCTTTCCTCACTCTCTTGGTTTCTGATTTCCTCTCCTCTGTTCTTTTCCTCCTCAGCTGTTTTAGACTGTAGGTACCTCGGGGCAGGGAACTGCACCTATCTATTTTCACCCATGCAACTCTATAAGGCACCCTCTTGCATATGGCAGCTGGTATAAAACCTCACAGGGACACGTGGGCGATGGGGATATGGGTGGAGATACCACATGTGGCACAGACAAGATTTGAAGCAGGGAATTCCTGGTTTGCAGCAAGCGGTCCTGAGTCTGTGTATGTTTACTTAGAAGTAAACTCCAGCATGTTCACAGTGCAATCCTCTGCATGTCTATTCAGAAATAAGCTCCAATGAGTTTAATGGAATTTACTCCCAGGTGAGTATGTAAAGGATTGCAGCCTTAGTGGTAAAAATGGTAAAAGTTATCCCCAAAAATGTGGCAATGTGAAAAATAAATAAACATGCTCAGGAACACAGTCCCAGAATCCCTTCCCTCCACCCATCCCCAGCTCTTGGAGAGTAGTAATACTGCTTGGTTATCAATGGAAGAAGTAAGCCCCACATAACCCACTGAGATTTGCATACAGTAAGGCCACACCTTACAGACCTTGTGTCTACAGAGCTTGCGTCCTGAGTATAGTTCTGTACTGCAGCGAGTCATGGACTCTTCGCTCACAACAGGAGAGGAAACTGAACGCATTCCACATGCGCTGCCTCTGACGCTGCCTCTGACGCATCCTCGGCATCACCTGGCAGGACAAAGTTCCAAACAACACAGTCCTGGAACGAGCTGGAATCCCTAGCATGTATGCACTGCTGAAACAGAGACGCCTGCATTTGCTTGGTCATGTTGTGAGAATGGATGATGGCCAGATCCCAAAGGATCTTCTCTATGGAGAACTCGTGCAAGGAAAGCGCCCTACAGGTAGACCACAGCTGCGATACAAGGACATCTGCAAGAGGGATCTGAAGGCCTTAGGAGTGGACCTCAACAAGTGGGAAACCCTGGCCTCTGAGCGGCCCGCTTGGAGGCAGGCTGTGCAGCATGGCCTTTCCCAGTTTGAAGAGACACTTGGCCAAAGTCTGAGGCTAAGAGGCAAAGAAGGAAGACCCATAGCCAGGGAGACAGACCAGGGACAGACTGCACTTGCTCCCAGTGTGGAAGGGATTGTCACTCCCGAATTGGCCTTTTCAGCCACACTACTGAAGGTTGCCAACACAAGGCCACACCTGGAGTACTGTGTCCAGTTCTGGTTGCCGCATCTCAAAAAAATACAGTGGAACTAGAAAAGGTGGAGAAGGGAGCAACCGAAATGATTCCTGGGCTGGGGCACCTCCCTTACGAGGAAAGGCTACAGAGTTTGGGGCTCTTCAGGTTAGAAAAAGATGCGAGGGGGCATGATTGAGATGTACAAAATTATCCCTCTCACAACACCAGAACTAGGGGATATTCACTAAAATTGAGTGATGGGAGAGTTAGGACAGACAAAAAAAAAATTGCTTTATCCAGAGTGTAGTTAGTCTGTGGAACTCTTTGACACAGGATATGATGATGACATCTGGCCTGGATGCCTTTAAAAGGGGATTGGACAGATTTCTGGAGGAAAAGTTCATCACAGGTTACAAGCCATGGTGGGTATGTGCAACCTCCTGGGTTGGTTTTAGAAGTAGGCTGCCTCAGCATGCCAGATGCAAGGGTCAGGATGCAAGTATCTTATGCAGGTGGTCTTACGTGCCCCCTGAGGCATCTGGTGGGCCACTGTGAGATACAGGTTGTGTCTGCAACGCTCCATTCCATATGGCCGGAGTGGCTTCAGCCTGGCTAACTCTTGAGTTTTAGGCACGTGGACCAGGAACCTGGACCAGATGCCCCAGCAGGGCTCTTCTTATGCACCAGCAAGCATGCACAGGATTGCACTGTGAGGCTGCACCCATTGCACACTTATTTATTTTTATACCACTGTTCCTCCAAAGAGCTCAGGGCGGTGTACACGGCTGCTCCCTTCCTTTTGCCCTCACAACAACCCTGTGAGGTAGGTGAGGCTGAGAGAAAGTGACTGGCCCAAGGTCACCCAGGAAGCTTCGTGGCTGAGGGGGGATTCGAATCTGGATCTTCCAGGTCTAAGTCCACCTCCCAAACCACTACACCACCCTGGCTCTCACCTCCAGTAAGTGAGCCTTATGGAAGGCAATGGGGCTACCTTCCCAGCAAACATGCATAGGCTTGTCCTGAACATGCATCCTGAACATTTCATCCCTATGAAAGGACTGCATCCAATGCTCCTACTTGGTCCATTGATTGTCATGGACCAGGAAGGTTGCAAACCAAAAAATTCATTCTTTGCTGGCAGGCTAAGGGTTAAAGTGAGCGAGACGGGACTCCTAGAGAAGCTCCTTCCTTCCAGGAAGTGACTGATGACTGAAGGTGCCCTTCTCTCCCCACCCTTCTGAGCATCTCTATGGTGCTCCTCTTGCCCAGCCCAGAGGGAAGCTTCAGGTTGGGAGGGAACAGGTGAGTTGAAAGAGCAAGTGTGGGATGTGGAGGCAGTGGAAGGGGTGGGAAGATGCAGATGGGGAGGTAGCCTTTCAGCAGTTGGGCAAGAGCCCTGGAAGGGCAGGGAGGACTGGGTTGGCTTTGGAAGACTAGAGCCCTGCTGGGAGACCCATCAAGTGCAGCATCCCAGGTGCAAGAGAGCCAGCTGGGTCACAGGTGACCACAGCCAGGGCACGAGGCCCACAGTGTCTCTGCTATGGCTTGCTCCTTCACAAGCAGTGATGCCTGATGCGCGCAGGTGTGTCGCGCCACCGAACATGGAGGTTGCATGGTTGGCTTGAAACCTGCACATCCTGCCATTGTCGTTGAAAGGGACCAACCAAACTCCACAAAACAGTGTTTCTTTACCAGTGGCACAGGTACCACCAGTGGTATGTGGGGTGAAGTCTGGTGGTACTTGTGGACCTCCCTGCCCGAACATCTGCTGGCCGGCGGCAAGATGAGTGCATAACAAACTTCAGTAGAAGGCTCGGCTTGGTGGGTAGAGCTCCAAAGCATGCTTTTCATTCACACACTCTGGAAAGCCCTCCTGTACCCCCCCCAGCCTCTTATTGGTGTTTGTCATGTCACACGCGGCCTCTCCATTCAGAAGTAACTGGCAATTACATCATCACCATTTACTTCTGGTGGTCCTTCGAATAGGTGGGTCATCCAAAGTGGTATGGTGGGGGTAAACGGTGAGTAACGTTGCCATAAAACGTAAAAAAAACAAAAACGATACTGTGAAATTCATAGTATGAGTTAGCGCTTGGGATCAGAGGCATAACTAGGGCGGTTATGAGGGGCACCTGCATCAGGTGCTATGCCAAGGGAGGGATGCAAGGCAGTCACTTTTGGGCTCTCCCCAGAGGAGGAGGCGCTGGTGGCTTCACGCCCCATGTTCCTTCTCCTGTGGAGGTGCCCCCTTTGGGGTGTGAAGCTGTCAGCGCCTCCTCCTCTGGGGAGAGCCCAGAAGTGACATCACGATGTCATGTGACATTGTGACATCACTGCCCCCGGGTGCCTGGGCTTCTAGTCACAGCCCTGCTTGTGATTTTTAACCGTTGATACACTGACCCTCTGTGAACGTGTCCACTTCCATTTCAAAAAGCTCCCCTGTGGCCATCCCCAAATCTCATGTGTAGAACGTTAACACATGTTAAAAACACACTGTGTGAAAAAGTTGTCTGTCCTGAATCTGTTGATTTGTTGCTTTACATGCATACAGTCCCAGGTTCCCTCTATGCCATTGCCAGTGAAAGGCATCGGGTGGCAGGTGTTGGGTGAGGGATTTTTGCCTGAAACCCTTCCCAGCTAGAAGGGACAATAGATGGGCTTGGCCATGCTCCTCTGCTATGATTTGTTCCTTCATAAGCTGCATTTAAACACGGAGGCAGCACTAGGGATGCGTCATTCAGTGCAAATGCTCATTGCGTCGCCCCCATGATGGACTTCTTCCTGTACCAGACCATACAGAACCCATTACAATATCATATGCACAGCTTAAATGTGGTGATAGCACTAGGGTTGGTGTCACCCCCATGAACTTAATTTATTTTAATATATAACAGTGCAAGTCACCCGACAAATCAGTAACTAGCAAGAAAAACCGTGGTCAACTTGATGACACTCATATAACTTCATAAGAGCTCTGGTATTAGCTTTGATGCATGGAAATGAGAACTGATTCATACTAACATCTTACTGGTTCCCTGCTGTGTCACAATAACGCCTCATTAGCACGCGGAACAATTAGGACACAATCCTAACCAACTTTCCAGCACTTGACATAGCTGTGCCAATGTGGTGTGCATTTCATGCTGCAGTGGGGAGGTAGTCAAGGAGGCCTCCTCAAGCTAAGGGCATGTTTGGTAACACTTCGGGGGCTGCATTGCGGCTAAGTCAGTGCTGGAAAGTTGGTTATGCCTGTCTTCTCGGAAGTAAGTCCCATTATAGTCAATGGAGCTTACTCCCAGGAAAGTGTAGATAGAATTGCAGCCCCAGTCTCATTGGTCGGTTTCATTTTTTGGTTACATAAGGCAGTTGTGTTTTCCTTTTCTGGTTATTTGGCCATAACTTTTGATAGAATACAGATATATCAATGCTGTTTGTTTCATTGCATTCTGCATTAAAGCACACATATCGAAAGATGTATAACATGATGGCATTATTCAAAAATATCAAGATTTTTGCAATTTTTGGCCGGTAGTGGTGTCATCACCACCCCACGACATCACCTGGTGTGGTCCACACCCCCTTAGCAACGCCACTGTTCAAACGTATTGCGTCTCTGAACATAGATGTTTCATTATTTATTTGTTTGTTTAAAAAAGATGTATAGTCTGACTCAGTGGCTTCATATATTGCCAGATTATAGTTTGGGAAGGGCCAGTTGCTCATTGGTAGAACACCCAATTTGTAAGCCCCACTTTCAGATCCTGGTGTCTCCAGGAAGGGCTGAGAAAGGCCTTCATCTGAAATCCGCAGCATCTCCTAATTTTTTTTGAAGCAGAATCAACTAGCAGGTGATGGGACTTCTCAGCCTGATGCAACCCTGGACAGCAGGTTTGCTGTACTTAGATGCTGCCAATTTCCCATATCTGGTCCATATGTTCTCTCTGATTTGTGATTCTGTTCTTCAGGTTGGAGCAGCAGACACACTAGACCATCCAGGGTTTGCCACCTGGAGACATTGTCAACGTCACCATGAATTAATCACAGGACAGTAACCATCTGCTCTGTGCACCAGTTTAAACCAGTCCTGGGAGTTAAGAGTGAAAATGGCTGAGGAACACAGAAATGCAGCTGTTGCAGGTCTCCAGTTGGATGCTACACTTGAGCAGAGAGTGAAGGTGGAAGCACAGGATCCAGAAAACTCTGAACTGGGTCTAGACAAAGGCCCTCATGTCATCCATTCTGGGAGTATTCAAGAATTCTGGGATGTGACTGCGCTGGAACAGGTGAAACGGGAACCAGGAGTGCAAGAGTGCTGGGAGGCCCAGTGGCAGCGATTCTTGAAGGCCGTGCAGTCTCCTCATCCTGACCAGGGACACACACACTTGCTGGGGCTTGTACCAAGGAATGAGTCTGAGTCTGTTTTATCTCCCGTTGAGGAAATGCCAGGTACAGACCTGCAGTCTAAGCCAGAGAGAGCAACCCAGCTCTTGCCTGACGCCAGCAAAGATGACCCAGTGTCTGCCAATAGTGTTTTAGCCAACAACAAGACAGGCTGCAGGAAAGTGAAGGAGGAGATCTTGGACGAGGGCTCGGCCAGCTTTGACGCAGAGCGCCGGTGCTTCAGGCAGTTCTGCTACCAGGAGGCGGAGGGGCCCCGGGAGGTTTGCAGGGTGCTCCAGGAGCTGTGCCATCAGTGGCTGCAGCCAGAGAGGAAGACGAAAGACCAGATCCTGGAGCTGGTGGTCCTAGAGCAGCTCCTGACTATCCTGCCTGAGGAGATGCAGAGCTGGGTCAGGGATGGTCACCCAGAGACTTGCTTTCAGGCAGTGACCCTGGCCGAAGATTTCCTGCAGAAGCAGCAAGTTTGCGAGAGGCGGGACCCACAGGTGAGAGCATTTCAGTCCAGCCAATAGCAATGAAAATGGGAAAGATCGCCTGGATGTCTAACAGCCAGGAGCAGCTCTTCTTAATCATATTGTTTGTGCATTTTATTGGTCACTGGCTTAAATACTATATTTAATAGGGAATTAGACAAATACATGGAGAAGAGAACTATCAAGGGCTTTTAGGCATGGCAGCTAAATACAACCTCCATGTTCAGAGGCATAAGAACATCAGAAGAGCCCCGCTGGATCAGGCCAAAGGCCTATCTAGTCCAGCTTCCTGTATCTCACAGTGGCCCACCAAATGCGCCAGGGAGCACACAAAACAACAGGCACAACCTGTGTCCTGGCGCCCTCCCCTGCATCTGGCAATCTGAAGTAGCCTACCTCTAAAACCAGGAGCTTGCGCATACCTACCATGACTTGTAACTCAAGACAGTGACTTGTAACCTGTAGGCAGTGTACTGAATCCCAGTTGCTAGGGGACAAATAGCAGGCAACAGCTGCAGCCTTCATTCCCGGCTTCCCAGAGGCTTCCCAGAGGCATTTGGCAACCTGTGTTGGACCTAGGCTTTATAAGTCCTAGAACCTCAAACTGTGCCTGGCCCATAATAGAGAGCCCTTGCAGATACGGACTTCTTGCAGACCTTGTGCTACTGGTGATTCAGTTCACATCTGAAGGGGCCTACCACTGTCTCCACCAACTAATTCTTCTGAACAGTTTTCAAGCGTAGCACCTAAGCATTTGGGATGGGATTGTCCTCTCCGACCATTGGGACAACGTTCCTAACAACACAGTCCTGGAACGTGCTGGAATCCCTAGCATGTATGCACTGCTGAAACAGAGACGCCTGTGTTGGCTCAGTCATGTCGTGAGAATGGATGATGGCCGGATCCCAAAGGATCTCCTCTATGGAGAACTCGTGCATGGAAAGCGCCCTACAGGTAGACCACAGCTGCGATACAAGGACATCTGCAAGAGGGATCTGAAGGCCTTAGGAGTGGACCTCAACAAGTGGGAAACCCTGGCCTCTGAGCGGCCTGCTTGGAGGCAGGCTGTGCAGTATAGCCTTTCCCAGTTTGAAGAGACACTTTGCCAGCAGTCTGAGGCAAAGAGGCAAAGAAGAAAGGCCCATAGCCAGGGAGACAGACCAGGGACAGACTGCACTTGCTCCCGGTGTGGAAGGGATTGTCACTCCCGGATTGGCCTTTTCAGCCACACTAGACGCTGTGCCAGAACCACCTTTCAGAGCGCGATACCATAGTCTTTCGAGACTGAAGGTTGCCAATACATAGGTCCTTTTTGGTTGGCAACCTTCAGTCTCGAAAGACTATGGTATAAGCCTACAGCAGCCAGTATTCCCAGGTGGTCTCCCATCCATGTACTAACCAGGCCTGACCGTGCTTAGCTTCCGAGATCATTGGGCATCTGCAGGGTAACAGTTGCTTTTCATTTTTCCCCTGGGGGCTGGGGATAAGAATAGGCCCTCAGTTTTCCCCTGGGGGCTGGGGATAAGAATAGGCCCTCAGTTTGGCTGTACTTGTCGTAAGAGGCGACTAAACAGCCACCGGGTAGATGGGACTCGTCAGCCTGGGAAGGCAGCTCATCTGAGAGAAGGAAAACTCTGATCCCAAACCTCCACTGCCTTGTGGCTACATCCAATTATGGAAAAGGCTTCAGGAGTCAACCTTGAGGCAAAATCCGGAGCCGGAGTCCCTGAGGCAGTTCATGGCTGAACACAGTCACGTTCTGGCAACTCCTGCAACGCCGCTGGAACCAACTGCATTGGCTTCTGCCTTTCCTTTGGACCATTCCAGCGACATGGAGAGGGGGGATTTGCTGCATGGGTAACAGCCTATCCTCCATACCTACTTTACCCAGGCTTCGCGAACTGGAGAGGACACTCTGTTCCGGAACCATTCAGAGCGCGACACCATAGTCTTCCGAGACTGAAGGATGCCAACAAACAGGTCCTTTTTATTCCATGCTAACTGGGATTCCTGATGCTCTTTCAGGTATTGCGGCCAATCAAGTCAGAAGCTGATGACTTCCCCAAGGCAGAAAGGGGTCCATCGGACTCTGATGAGGGGCTACTCTTCCAAGAGATCAAGCAAGAGGATGGAGGTGATGCCACTTCCCTGGGTAAGGTTTGCTTAAGATGCTGTGAATTTCCTAAGACAGGCTAACTATTCCCCCCCCCTTCGATAGAGCAGCGGTGGCCAAACGTGCTATCACTGTGCAACGGAAATGTGGATTCCATTTGGACCACATCTTACTGTTCTGCCTGGGAGCCACGTGTAGTCCTCCTTGATCTGGGGACAGGGATGTTCTGGGCAGTCACGTCTGCCCAGTCGTTCTGTTGCATGGCCTTCTGGGACGCCAGGCAGCAGACACAACCGCCCAGAGTATCCCTGTCTCCAATCAAGGAGGACTACACACAGCACCCAGACGGAATGGTAAGGTTTGCTCTCCGGGCAGACAGGTTCGTCCAAACCCTGGATCCAGCCCCCCGGGCTGGGGTTCAGAGGGCCCTGCAGTAGAGTTATTACTTCCATAACCAGTGGCAGAGCGCAAGGCTTTATATACCAAAATTTGTATGTTCAATCTCCAGCTAAAAGGATCTTGGGTAACAAGGCTGGAAAAGGTCTCTCTTTGCCTGCAACTTCAGAGAGCTGCTTCTGAATAAATATATAATCAGCCTTTCTCATCCGCAGTTTTCCCATTCACGGATTTGACTAATGGCCACCATGGATGAGAAGGGCCCTTCCAATCCTAAATTTAAAAAAAAAAATAGCATCCCTTTAAATTGCTTTTTAAAAAACTGCTTTTCTTACCACCATAGAGCGGCAGGCACAAAGTCTCTGGCAATTAGAACGGCTCTTTCCAGGTCATGCCGAGGTCAGGGCCCCCTCCCTTGGCCCTTAGTCACCCCAGAATGCAATGAGGAAGTGTTTAATAACTTCCACATTATGTAGTGCAAAGAAATAGCTGTTCTAATTGCCGACTACCTGTCTGCCACTCTACAATAGTAAGAGAAGTGAGTTATAAACCACAATTTAAAGCCTAAATTTTAGACTAAAAAATGCCTAAAATTTTTTTTTTTTATTATTTTATTGGATTTGACTATCCTTGTGGATGCCAAGGGTCAACCTGTAATTCCCTACTTTTGAACTCTTTCCCAGTGTGTGATTTGGTCTGAGGTCTCCTTTCCTCCTCTTGGTGAAATCTCTTGTGTAAGCCTTCTCTCTTCATTCCAGCAGGTGGTGAGAAGGTATTCTGGAAAGAGAAAAATCAACCAGAAAACTCTGGAGCAGTTGAGCTGCATTGGACACAGCCCAGAAGAGCAGAACCCCAATATTCTGATCCAGGAGAAGCTTCAGGGAACCAGCAGGAAACTCATCTCAATAATGAGCAGGACCAATCCATTCATTTTCAACAAGGTTATGAGCAGTTCTGTGAAATGCCTGCCCAGCCAAGGATTCTCAAAGGTGAGATGTGCATTGAGTGTGGCAAATCCTTTAGATGCAAGGCAGAACTTACTGAGCATCAAAGAATGCATTCTGGAGAAAAACCATACACGTGCACAGACTGCGGGAAGAGTTTCTGCCGAAGAAATGTCCTGGTTGCTCATCAGAGAATACACACTGGAGAGAAGCCCTTTAACTGCTCAGGCTGTGGGAAAAGCTTTAATCAGCGATCACATCTGACTGCACATGAAAGAACCCACACCCAAGAGAAACCATTTGCTTGTCCTGATTGCGGGCAAAGTTTTAGCAGGAGAACAGGGCTTGTTGCTCACCAGCGGATCCACACGGGAGAGAAGCCCTATAACTGCCCAGACTGTGGGAAAAGCTTTCGGCAGAGATTTGACCTCATTCGTCATCAGCGAATCCACACAGGAGAGAAACCACACGAATGCCCTGACTGTGCCAAAAGCTTCCGGAACAAATCCGCTTTCCTGGTTCACAGGCGGATCCATACAGAGGAAAAACCCTACCCATGCTCAGGCTGTGGGAAAAGCTTCCGGCATCGCACCAACCTCCTTGCGCATGAAAGAATCCACACGGGAGAGAAGCCATATAAATGCCCAGACTGTGGGAAGAGCTTCGGCGATGGCTCCTCTCTTATGAAACATAAGAGAGCCCACACAGGTGAGAAACCGTACAAGTGCTTGGAGTGTGGGAAAAGCTTCTCTCAGAACGCTGGACTGATTCAGCATGAGAAGATCCATACGGGAGAGAAACCGTACAAGTGCCCAGATTGCTCCAAAAGCTTCCGAGACAAATCGGCTTTCATTGTGCACCGGAGGACCCACACGAGGGAGAAGCCGTACTGTTGCTCAGGCTGTGGGAAGAGCTTCAGCCATCGCTCAAATCTTCTCAAACACGAAAGAATCCATACGGGAGAGAAACCGTATAAGTGCCTGCAGTGTGGGAAGTGCTTCACTCAGAAGCCGAACCTTCTTGTGCATGAGAGAACCCATGCAAAAGGGAAAGCATAAAAGTGGTCAATGTGGGGACACCTTCAGACTTTTCAGATCTTACTAGGAGGAGGAAATTGCTTTAGAAAAATGGTCAGATTTGCCGCATCTCCAAGCAATTCCTCTGAAACTATCAAATGTGTAAGGGAGAGTTCAGCAGAATTGTTGATTTAAAATAATAATAATGATAATAATGTATGGTGTCAAACATTGCTGTGGCGTAGTGGTTTAGACTAGGACAGGTAAAATGGTGTAGTGGTTAGAGTGTTGGACAGGTGAGGTCCTGGTCAAATCCCAATCAGCCATGATACTTAATTGGGCCAGTCACTATTGCTTGGCCTAATCTACCTCCCAGGGTTGATGTGAGAGTAAAACAGGGATCCAGAATGGTGCAGATGTTCAGAAGTTGGACTTCAACTTGAAAGATCCAGGTTCAACTCCCCACTCAGCCATGAAGCTTCCTGGGTGATCTTGGGCCAGTTACTATCTCTTGGCCTCGCCTACCTCACATGTGAGGATAAAAGGAGGGGAGGAACTATGTACACCACCCTGAGCAGCAGGTTTCATTCTTCCTACCTGAAATCCCGAGTGTTTGCAGATGATTCTGGGGTGGGAATGTATTCTGGTGTGCTGGAAATGTCACCAGGACTGTCATGTCTTAGCATCATACCACTGGAATGGAGCACACAACCCCTAGCACTTCTCCAGTGGCCATGCATTGCAAGGGAAATCTCTAGCAGTGGGCAAGCTAATGTGCTGGGGTGGTTGTCTGCCGTGTGCCAGAAGAAGGATGATGGGAAAGGATGGGCTGCTGTCCCAGCCTTCAGGATTCTTTTGGAAAAGTCAGGATCTAGACTGGCAGAATCTAGGCCCTGTAGGGCACAGTCGTAACCAACTTTCCAGCACTGACCTAGCTGCAATGCAGCCCCAAGTTAAGGTTAACTTGCCCTTACCTTGAAAAGGCCCCCTTGACTACCTCCCCACTGCAGGATCCAGGGCATGCCACATGGGCACAGCTATGTCAGTGCTGGAAAGTTGGTTAGGACTGCGCCCCTAGTACCCCAAAACAGAGTCATTCTTCTGGCTTTATAACCTTGTGCTTTGCAGTTTCCTTATTGATTCATTTCTTTTGGAAAGTCTGTCTTCAGTGAGCTTGTTGGAGCTCAGGCTTCCCAGAAGCACTGAACTGGCCACAAAGCTGGATTTCAGGTCTGATTTAGCAAGATTTTTCTTAGATTTTTCATACTTATGATGAAAACGTGTTTAGGCCTACTTTCAAGTGAGTTGGGTCCTGGAGATTGAAAAAAAAAGCCCTATGCAGAATCTAGACCAACTATACAAGAAATATGTATAGGTGTATACAAGAAAATGAATGTGTAAGGGGTGGTGTCAAGAGGACTGTGCCAAGGAAGCATTTGGATTTGGTATAGAATTCAGCAAGCTCAGAATTTCAATGTGTAGTTAAAGCAAAGAATTTGGTTGCTAATTCTCCACCCTCATGATTACTGCAGTAGGCTTGACCAAGTGGAGTGAGCAGTGACATTTCTGAAGCTGAGGGATGGAGAACTCAAGAGGGTGGGAGGGTCTAAATCAGCAGGTCCTTGCTCCCCTGCACAGCGCCCAGCGCAGTAGTGTTTTGTTTTCATTGGCGTCACTTGTGTGTAGCACCAGATTTGGGTTGCCTGTTGTGTACCGTGACTTTCTTTTTTAAAGAAACCAACAAAGAGATTGCAGAACCCTTTTGTGTCACTTCTTGGGATGTGGGGAAAGCATAAATGGCAGATCTTGCCAGATGAAGCATCAGAGGGTTCGTGGAGAAGCCACACTGATAGCAGTGAAAAATGACCATGTGGAATTCTGTGCCACTGCAGACTGTGGGATTGGTGGGGAGGAGAAATCGATGTATGCTTGTTGACCAGAAAAGGACATGAAGATATTTTTCATAGAATCATAGAGTTGGAAGGGACTCACAACACTATCTAGTCCAAAAACAGCAATTTAACTGAAGCCTTGCTTTGTAAGATTCCTAAATCATACCTGTGAAGTTCCTCTTCCTCCATCTAGCTCCGTTTTGGCAACCGTGACTGGCAGTGGTGTGGTTCCAGACATTGGTCTTACCAAGTCTACCTGGAGATCCTTGGGTAGTGTCACCCCCATTGGCCCCAGGAAGCCAGATGGCACACGGGAGGATGTCCAGCAGAACATGATCCAATGGGCAGTCCCACACTTACCCCATTCCCTGCCACCCTCAGTGACACTTCATCTGCTGGCCCCACACACCACTGCTTTCTGCCCAAGCCTGCCCCCCCCCACTTCCTGCCATTAGAAAAGAGCAGCAGTGGGAGGCAGGGTGAAATAGAAGTGCCTGCTCTAGCTAGGAAAGAGTAGCAGAACCGATGCCAGCACTCCCTTCCCCCGCTTCTCTTTTCATACCACAAGAGCAGGGGTGGCTGACCAAGGCGGGTAGCATCAGAGTTGCTTGTGGGGCAGTGGTGGCAGCATCAGGTCAACTGCCACAAAGATGGATGAATGGGGGAGGCAAGGATGTAAGGAATGCGGGGGTGAGAAAGCAAATTGGGTGGCACCAGGCCCGGCTGTGGGGTTCCACGTGGAAATTCTGTGTGCCACGCAGATATGGCTAAGCTGTGGCCCCTTAATCCAGCGATCTTCAGCATTTTCCATCTTACTGATAAGGTTCTAAAATTGTCAAGGCACGCCATCCGTTTTTTGACAATTGACAAGGCACACCATGCTGCTGGTTGGGGGGGGCGCTCACAACCCCCACTGGCCCTACTAATAAATGGCCCTCCCCCAAACACATGCAGCACATTTGTGGACAATTTGTGCCTCGCCAGCGTCCCTTTACAGTTGCGGCATTCAGGTTGCAGAACTTCCTACCTTGGGGAGGCCAACTGGGCCCCTCTTCATTGGCATTTTTTTGTTTCCCTGCACCCTTGGCTTGATTTCCTCTTTTGCAGGCAAGACACTTGAGCGGAGGGAGAACAAGCACCACTGCACAGGCACCACAAGCATGTCCCTGGATTCACTTGTGCACACTGGGATTTCACCGCCAACACCCTCCAGCTGTCCCTATTTGCTTCTATTTGTCCCTGATTAAGTCACTGTCTCTACGCTTGCCTTTTGCAGGCTGCCGTGTCGACATCTTGTCCTTGTGAGTTGCCAGTTTTGTCATTTTTTCAGGGTTCTGCTCTGTGAGACGGCACTGATTCAGGGCTCAATCCTATGCATGTCTACTCAGAAGTAAGTAACGTTATAGGGCTTGCTCCCTGGTAAGCATGGCTAGGATTGCAGCCTTACACAGCTACTGGAAGGAGGCTGGGGGGAATCAGCAGGCTGGACTTGTGGATTTCAGAAGGGGTTCCCCCCTCACCCCTCTTGATCACTGCTCCCCCAAATTCTAGGAGCTAAATCTCTGAGTGAGTTCATGCAGTTTGACTCTAGCAGCCATGTAGAGCAATGCAAAGCATCTAAGCCCTCTCATAAGAACAGCCTCACTGGATCAGGCCATAGGCCCATCTAGTCCAGCTTCCGGTATCTCACAGCGGCCCACCAAATGCCCCAGGGAGCGCACCAGATAACAAGAGACCTGCATCCTGGTGCCCTACCTTGCACCTGGCATTCTGACATAACCCATTTCTGAAATCAGGAGGTTACGCATGCACATCATGGCTTGTACCCCGTAATGGATTTTTCCTCCAGAAACTTGTCCAATCCCCTTTTAAAGGCATCCAGGCTAGATGCCATCACCACATCCTGTGGCAAGGAGTTCCACAGACCAACCACACGCTGAGTAAAGAAATATTTTCTCTAGTATGTTCTAACTCTCCCAACACTCAATTTTAGTGGATGTCCCCTGGTTCTGGTGTTATGTGAGAGTGTAAAGAGCATCTCCCTATCCACTCTGTCCATCCCCTGCATAATTTTGTATGTCTCAATCATGTCCCCCCTCAGGCGTCTCTTTTCTATGCTGTAGAGGCCCAAACGCCGTAGCCTTTCCTCATAAGGAAGGTGCCCCAGACCAGTAATCATCTTAGTCGCTCTCTTTTGCACCTTTTCCATTTCCACTGTGTCTTTTTTGAGATGTGGCGACCAGAACTGGACACAATACTCCAAGTGTCCCTCCCCTGATGCTGTCACCAGGATCCCCATCACTATTAATTATATAGCTCCTCCAGTGAGCATGTCACAGAAGGAAAAGGCAGGTCTCTGCCCCCAAGAGCTTACAGTCTGGATAGCTGTATGCCCCTGTTTTCATCTGCAAGTGATGGAAGGCATGAGATTTCTGATTTGTGGAGTTGGCCCATCCTTAGGGCTGCAGTCCTATATAGGTGGTTACTCGTGAGCAAGTCACATTTAACTCAGTTGGGCTGCCTTTGGAGTGGATGCATCCTAGGGCTGCTCCTGTGCCAGGAGCTCCCTCTCTGCCAGGGACTCTGGGAATTGTAGTTCTGAGAGAGGGGAAGCCACGATGATGACAGAAGAGAAAGGGGTCCTTTGTGTGGGAGCCCCCTCCCCTGCATTCCCCAGGAACCCTGGGAATTGTAGTTCTGGGATGGATGGTGCTTTCCCATGGAAGATGCTCCTACCCCCCAGGAATGTCTATGCAATAGATCAAAGCATCCCAACACACCCCCACCCCTGCCTTTCTTTCTCCCAGGAACTGTGCAAACTGATGGATGGAGCTGCATGAAGACTCTTCCAAGGGAGGGACCTACAAGGACCATTTCCTAAGCAAAGGGAGGGGGTGGGTGGGTTGCAAGGGGGAAAGTCACTTCCTGCTCCGCCTCCCCTGGGGGAAACTGACACAAAGTAGCGCTTGGAATGTGTCATCAGGAGCTTCTGCCACCTGGTCCTGGGCATCAGGTGAGTTGAAAGGGGATGGAGATGGGAGTGAGACTGGGCTGCGGTGCAAGACAAGAAAAGCCTCTGCTGATTCCTTCCCAGTGGAAGGAAACTCTGGCTAGTAGTATTGTTTTGTTTGATCACCAGGAAGTGTGGTGGATAGGGAGGCAGGTGAGGCAGAGCCTCCCCACTGGAGTCCTTCGAAAAGCATTGCCACTCTGCGAGGCACCCAAGCACCCACAACCCGAGCACAAAATATTTATTTACTCAGTGTGTAGTTGGTCTTTGGGACTCCTTGCCACAGCATGTGGTGATGGCATCTGGCCTGGATGCCTTTAAAAGGGGATTGGACAAGTTTCTGGAGGAAAAATCCATTACGGGTTACAAGCCATGATGGGTATTTGCAACCTCCTGATTTTAGAAATGGACTACATCAGAATGCCAGATGCAACGGAGGGCACAAGGATGCAGGTCATGTTTTGTGTGCTCCCTGAGGCATTTGGTGGGCCACTGTGAGATACAGGAAGCTGGACTAGAAGGGCCTGTGGCTGTTCTTATGTTCTTAAGCCACGTGCAGAGCGAGGGGGGGGCAGAGGAGACAGCAGGCAGAGCACATGGGTTGTGGGTGCTTAGGTGCCTCACAGGGTGGCGATGATTTTTGAAAGATTCCGGGGGGAGGCTCTGCCTCACCTGCCTCCCTGTCCACTACACATCCCTGTTTACACACGAAGACCCCGTCTACATTGCCTTGAAGCCTTGCACCCTGATTGGGGGAGCAGGTGTGACGCAGTGGAGCACAATCACCCCCAGGTAACCCCTGGATCACCTCTCAGATCAAGGGGTTGCTAAAGGGACGGCTACAGCAGCAGACTGCAAAGTTGGCACCCCCATCTTCAACAGCCCAGGCTTTCACCAGCAAGAAGATGGGGGGGGGGCTGCTTTATGGGGGGGCTGCTTCACCTGTTGGATGTCTGAGCAGCTTGCATCTCCCAGGTCAGTGGTTCTCAAATGTTTTGCACCAGGACCCACTTTTTAGAATGACAATCTGTCCAGGACCCACTGGAAGTGACATGATCAACCTGGAAGTGACTTCATCAAGCAGGAAGTGATATTCTACGTACACCAATGCATTTGTTTGTTTGTTTGTTTGTTTGAACTTATCTGATCCTTCCATCCCCTGTGTTTTCCATGGAGGCTCTGCTTAGCTGCTATGGAACCCACCAAAAATCAGGTCACAACCCACTAGTCCTGACCCACAGTTTGGGAACCACTGTGGCAGGTGCAGGTGCCCTGCTAAGAAGTCAAGTGTAACCTGCTGTGAGCAATCTTGCTTCATACCCCTGAAGGATACTTTGCAACCAGTGGGACTAGTTGGTACTTCAATACATTAGTGGTATGTGTTCCCTAATGGTGCTTGCCCATGTGAATTATTCCACATATGTGTGTAGTGCCACCATGACTGCCGTGAAACGCATCTGCCATTGCTCTGTCTGGCTCAATGCTGCTGAAGTTGGCTGGTGCGCTCCAGCAATGGGGCAGGATGGTGCCCTCTGACCCTGATGCACCATTCCATTTCATGACCATGCAGCTCAGACTCCATCAGAGCTCAGCTTGGAGTTCCCGGAAGTCCAGCTACAACATTTGACAGGTTCACTGTGTGCCCCGAAACACCGAGGAGCTACCACACACCCAGTGAAGGGGTCCATTCAGCAGTGTGGGCCCTCTAGCAGGAGTACTGGCCAGGAGATGGTGGCACTTGCAAAAGTGGCAACCAATATCTCCCCACAACTGAGGTGGCATGCCAAATATTTTCCCTATTATTATTATTATTAGATTTTTGCACAGTCAGGTAGGTGTCATTGACTGGTTTGTTTTATCCAGAGATCAAGTCCTTCCCAATGACCTGGGATGCCTGGTTGTTGTTGTTAACAGTATTTCTATATCACTTTTCAACCAAAAAACATTCACAAAACAGTTTACAGAGAAAATAAAATAACTAAGGACGCAATCCTAACCCCTTATGTCAGTGCTTTCCAGCACTGACTTAAGGGCAATGCAGCTCCGAGGTAAGGGAATAAACATTCCCTTGCTTTGAGGAGGCTTCCGTGAGTGACACCCAACTGCAGGATGCAGCACATGTCCCATTGGTACCGCTGGAAAGCACTGACATAAGGGGTTAGGATTGTGCCCTAAGTGGTTTCCTGTCCCAAAAGGGCTCACAATCTAAAAAGATGCACGAGAGACAGGAGCAAAGTGTTTCTCCTTGTGAGTTCTCTTCCCGTCTACTCTGTCCTATAGCAGAGACCTCTCCCCAGGTCTGCCCTCTTATTAGCACCTGACTGAATTGGAATCATTGTACTGCGAGGAGTCATAATTCTGGGGCAGAGCACATGTGCTTTGCATGTGGGAGGTTCCAGCTTCTCTTTTTAATATTGCATGTTAAATGTATCTCAGTAGCATGGCTTGGAAAGCTGTCTCTGCCAGTTGGCGTAGATGACACTGCCCTAGACTGTTTAGCACAGCGGTTCTCAAACTTTTAGCACAGGACCCTCTTTTTAGAATGAGAATCTATCAGGACCCACCAGAAGTGATGTCATGACCGGAAGTGACATCATCAGGCAAGAAAATTTTTTAGCGATCCTAGGCTGCAGTCCTACCCACACTTACCCAGGAGCAAGTCCCATTTGCCATCATTGTTAAAAGCATATACACAATAGCCTGTTAAAAGTATAGATGTGTAACATTTCCCCAAATGCAGTCACATACCACAGTATAGTATACCAAGTCTACTTCATTAAAAATAAAATATTGAAATGGGAAACCCACCTGAAATTGGCTCACGACCCACCTAGTGGGTCCCAACCCACTGTTTGAGAAACATTGGTCTAGGAACTAGATAGACCAATGTCCTGACTCAAATAAGGCAGGCTTCAGCTATTCAAACGTTCTCTCTAAGTCTGAATTCTTGTCTCTTTTTTTCCCACCAGGCGAACCCTGCAGTTCTGGGGGGGGGGGCAACTGACTTGATTTGGTGAGAGGCTGACCCTCCCCATTCAAGCCACCCTTGGCTTGGGGAACAAGAATGGCAGCAGGGCACAGAGACACCCGGGGTTTGGCTCTATGTTCAGAGATTGTGGCGGAGCAGGGAATGAAGCAGGAGAAGCTGGAGCCAGCAGATCTTGAATCGGAGAAAGATGCAGGAAAAGACTCCAGTGTTGCCCCAGCTGGACCTAGGAAGGAATTGTGGGAAGGAGCTGCACCAGAGCACATTAAACAGGAGCTGGAGGAACCACTGCAGGAGTGCTGGGAGGCCCAGTGGCAGCAGTTTCTGAAGGTCATACAGGCTCCTGGCTCTGGACGGGGAAATGCACAGCCACTGAAGAATGATTCTCAGCCTGCCTTGTCTCCCTTTGAGAGAGCTTCTGACATGAGCCTGCAGGCTAGAGGAGAGCAGGTGGCTCCACTTGTGCCTGGCCCTGGCAGAGAAGCCCAAGAGCGCCACAGACACCTCTTGGCCAAAACTGAAGCCAGCGGCAAAGCCGTGAAGGAGGAGAACTTGGAGGCCGAGAACGTCCGCCTGCGCTTCAGGCAATTCTGCTATCAGGAGGCAGAAAGGCCCCGAGACATTTGCCACCAGCTTTGGGAGCTTTGCCACCAGTGGCTGAGGCCGGAGAAACACACCAAGGAGCAGATTTTAGAGCTGGTGATCCTGGAGCAGTTCCTGGCCATCCTGCCGCAAAACCTCCAGGCCTGCGTGAGAGAAGGAAGCCCAGAGTCTTGTGCTCAGGCAGTGGCCCTCGCAGAGGATTTTCTGCAGCGGCAGCAGCGGTGGGAAGGCCCGGTAAGGTTTTCATTCTGACCGTGCTAAAGCAGAGTCAACCCGTGTGTGACAAGGGGGAGCTGTGACTGCGTCTTCCAGTGTTGCCGGTTGTACTTAAAGGCAGCTGCTGGAGAGAGGTTCTTTACCCTGTCTGCCCACTCCATTTCCTTGACCTAAGTCACCTCCCCTTCCCAAAGCTCTTTGTGACTGTAACTTGTCCCATTTCTTTACTCAGCTTGTGGTTGGTCTGTGGAACTCCTTGCCGCAGGATGTGGTGACTGCATCTGGCCTGGATGTCTTTAAAAGGGGATTGGACAAGTTTCTGGAGGAAAAATCCATTATGGTTTACAAGCTATGTTGTGTATGTGCAACCTCCTGATTTTAGAAATGGGCCATGTCAGATGCAAGGGAGGGCACCAGGCTGCAGGTCTCTTGTTATCTGGTAATGCCCTGAGGCATTTGGTGGGCTGCTGTAAGATACAGGAAGCTGGACAAGATGGGCCTATGGCCTGATCCAGTGGGGCTATTCTTATGTTCTTATGTGACAGTTCGACCTCTTGTGTGGGACAAGGGCTTCCTCCACGGCTTGCTGTTTCATGTCTGTGATGCAGCAGCGGCAGCAAAGGACAGGCTGTACGATTCAAGGTGTAATTTCTGGTCACTGTTTCTGATCTCTGCAAGGCAAGGCAAAGAAATGTCATGTGGTCCCAAAGGGGCATACCATACATTCCCTTATGGGGAATGGGGGGGGGGGAACCAGCATCTTTCTTTGCTGTTGTTTGTTCTAGTAAAATAATGTTGATTGTGGTTTGACAGTATTTGAGAAAATCTTTTTTTTTTTTTTTACCTGTCAAATATCCAGCCCTAGTGATGACTTTTGGTCCAGCTGAATTGCCAACGGACCAAAACAAAATATGTTAAGCCCTTTGGTATGCATGAATCAGCAGGCAAAGCTTTTTGTGATGACCTTGTGTTTGTAGAACATACTGCTGTTAAAGGCATGGGAGCAGAGGCTGGTTAAAAAGTTGGCAGCCTTATCAGTAACACATCCTGTGAATGTCTTTGTATTCCCTGGAATCTGACTCTTGCTGCCTTTTCAGGTGCCAGGGGCAAACAAGGAAGGAGCTGCTAATTCTCCAGAGGCAGAGAAGCCTTCATCGGACTCCAGGCAGACACTGCTCTTCAGAGAGGTCAAACAGGAAGGGGGCAGAGAGGTCACCTCTGTGGGTAAGGGCCTGCAGAACTGTCAGAGTTATTACAAGGGAGAAACTGGTTTTTTCCCTTTGTGTGCGCGCACGCATGTTTTTAATATTTACTTGTTATAGCCAAAGGGCACCCACTCTGAATGTTAAGCTTTTATTTTTATTTACTTAACAGCAAGTCTCTAGCCCTGTGGCGATGCAAGGCAAAGCATGCAGGCCATGTTCTACTCCACGAGTCCCTAAACATGTTCTACCTTCCAGTGTTCTGGCTAATGACAGCACTACTATGGGCACTGAAGGGTTAGCTCTGGAGTACATGACATGAACTGAGCCATTATTAAATTTAAAAAAAAACATACCACTACAGTCTATAAAATGTAAGTTTAATTAAATAGTACATCTTTAAACCTTATTGGTTACCTGATCTCACACCTTGGCTGTTCTGCAGTAATTCCTGACCTTCGAAGGCCCCCTCACTCACAACGTTTCTGCCTCTGCACCTATTAAGAGGCTTTTTCCTCCATCTGCCTCCCCGTGTAGCGAGAGCCCTTATGGCATCTTACAAAAGCAGTAAAAGCAACAGAACATTTTGAATGCAATGCGGGTAAAGAAGTCTGGCCACCAGCATGTTTGAGTGCTCTTAAAAGCGTGAAAAAACAGGAAGGGCTCCTCCTGACATCTGAGAGGATGATGATGCTGGATGAATTTGTCTAGGGCAAGAATTCCACAACTTGGAATGCTTCGGGCCATACATAAAAATACATACATTTCTCAGGCACACTGAAAACGTCATGTGATGCCACACACGCTTTGTCGCTGTTGTTTACACTGAAAAGAGCGACTTTTGAGGCCCTTAATGTTGAGAAGATATACTTGAAAGCCTGTGGGGGAAGGCTTGATGGAGTTTCAGAAGGCAGAAGGATGACTGGACCAGATTTCTAGTGGTTATATGTGGGGCTTCAGTGTCCTGCATTGCTTCCCATCCCTCCCCATATAGCTAGCGTGATGGCTAAGGCTTGCTAAAAACCACGAAGTGATGCATAAAGGTGAAATTCAAACCCAGGGCTTCCCAGTTTATAGCTCAGTTCTTTAGCCACTATGCCACAACACCTTTCCAAGCTTTTCTTGCAGATTTTTAAACAAACTCACTCTGAAGCAGCTATTTGCTACCAAGGGGGCAATTTTGGGCAAGAAAATCACACTGGAAAAAGTGTTAATGCCACCCTTCCCACGTGCCACAGTTCCAAGGAAGATCTCCCCCCCTCTCCGTGGCTGTTTTATAGAGGTCATAAAATAGGAGTGCCTTCTGTTTTAATTCCATCACTTCATGGCATAAATAACACAGTTTGGTTCTGAGGTTCTCTCCAGAGCATAAAATCAATCTATTAATTAAAAGATTTATATCCCCCCTTTCCTGTGCTGAAAGAAATGCCCAAGGTGGCTTACAAATACTACGTAAAAATGTACAATATGTAAAATAAAGTCATAATGAGAGCAGTATTATATAATACTGTATGTTGTTGTTGTTGTTGGCAACCTTCAGTCTCGAAAGACTATGGTATCGCGCTCTGAAAGGTGGTTCTGGAACAGCGTCTAGTGTGGCTGAAAAGGCCAATCCGGGAGTGACAATCCCTTCCACACTGGGAGCAAGTGCAGTCTGTCCCTGGTCTGTCTCCCTGGCTATGGGCCTTCCTTCTTTGCCTCTTAGCCTCAGACTGTTGGCCAAGTGTCTCTTCAAACTGGGAAAGGCCATGCTGCGCAGCCTGCCTCCAAGCGGGCTGCTCAGAGGCCAGGGTTTCCCACCTGTTGAGGTCCACTCCTAAGGCCTTCAGATCCCTCTTGCAGATGTCCTTGTATCGCAGCTGTGGTCTACCTGTAGGGCGCTTTCCTTGCACGAGTTCTCCATAGAGGAGATCCTTTGGGATCCGCCCATCATCCATTCTCACGACATGACCGAGCCAACGCAGGCATCTGTTTCAGCAGTGCATACGTGCTAGGGATTCCAGCTCGTTCCAGGACTATGCACTGCCTCCGATGCATCCTCGGCATCACCTGGCAGGACAAAGTTCCAAACAATACTGTATATTACAATAGTTGAGTTGTTGGCAACCTTCAGTCTCGAAAGACTATGGTATCGCGCTCTGAAAGGTGGTTCTGGAACAGGGTCTAGTGTGGCTGAAAAGGCCAATTCGGGAGTGACAATCCCTTCCACACCAGGAGCAAGTGCAGGCTGTCCCTGGTCTGTCTCCCTGGCTATGGGCCTTCCTTCTTTGCCTCTTAGCCTCAGACTGTTGGCCAAGTGTCTCTTCAAACTGGGAAAGGCCATGCTGCACAGCCTGCTTCCAAGCGGGCCACTCAGAGGCCAGGATTTCCCACTTGTTGAGGTCCACTCCTAAGGCCTTCAGATCCCTCTTGCAGATGTCCTTGTATTGCAGCTGTGGTCTACCTGTAGGGCGCTTTCCTTGCACGAGTTCTCCATAGAGGAGATCCTTTGGGATCCGGCCATCATCCATTCTCACAACATGACCGAGCCAACGCAGGCGTCTCTGTTTCAGCAGTGCATACATGCTAGGGATTCCAGCATGTTCCAGGACTGTGTTGTTTGTAACTTTGTCCTGCCAGGTGATGCCGAGAATGCGTCGGAGGCAGCGCATGTGGAAAGCGTTCAGTTTCCTCTCCTGTTGTGAGCGAAGAGTCCATGACTCGCTGCAGTACAGAAGTATCGCAGTATTATAATAAATATAATAAGAACATTTGGGGGGGGGAACTAATTTGATCACACATCAGATCAGATAACAAAGCATAATTCAAAAGGCCATGAGGGAGGAGGGAATTATGTAATTGAGGTGCTACTATGGAGAAGGCTCACCCTCACACCACCATCCCTCTGACTTAAGGAGGAAGAGTGGCACTTGTAGGAGAGCCCCCACTGATGACCTAAGAGGATGGGCTGGAATGTGTGGGAGAAGGCGGACCCTCAGTTAACCTGGACCCAAACCATGATTCAGATTCTCTCCCTATGTCAGCAGGTGATGAAAAGCATTGTGAGGAGGGGAAGAACCATTTGGAAAACTCCAGGGAACTGCAGTCATATTGGATGCTGTCAGAAAGACCTATGCCAGATATTTCCCAGCGCTCTGATCAGGGAGCAGCATCTGTGAGCCAGCAGGTCAACTGGCCAGGTAATGAAGATGGCCATTATCAACCGGTCTATGAGCACCTTGATGAAAGAGTTCCTTGTTCCAGAATCCTCAAAGGTGGGAGAGAGAAGACGTGCCTTCTGTGTGGGAAAGTCTTTAGATGGAAAGCTGAACTCATTGCTCACGAAAGGATGCACACCGGGGAGAAGCCATATGAGTGCTTAGACTGCGGCCGAAGCTTCAGCTACAAATCGCGCCTTATCGCCCATAAGAAAATGCACACGGGGGAGAAGCCGTACAAATGCCCTGACTGCGGGAAAAGCTTCAGTCGGCAGCCCCACCTGATTGCGCATGAGCGAGTGCACACGGGAGAGAAACCGTTCGCGTGCCCTGAATGTGGAAGGAGCTTCAGTGACAGGTCCAATTTAAATACGCACAAAAGAACCCATACGGGAGAACGACCGTACCGATGTTCACATTGTGGGAAAACCTTCAGTCAGAGCTCAACCTGTATGAAACACGAGAGGATCCATACGGGAGAGAAACCGTATAAATGCTTGATCTGTGGGAAAAGCTTCTGTCAAAGGTCGCAGCTGATTAACCACGAGAGAATCCATACGGGAGAGAAACCGTATAAATGCTCAGTTTGCGGGAAAGAGTTTAGCCGGAGAACAGACCTCGTGACGCATCAGAGGAGGCACACAGGGGAGAAACCGTACAAATGTTTGGAGTGTGGAAGAAGTTTCAGTGCGGGGTCGAGTCTCAATGAACATAAGAGAACCCATGCAGGAGAGAGAGCGCACCAATACGCAAGTGGTGGGAATTTCTCTCCAATTTCAGACTGTATAAAACATGAAAGAATCCACAGCCAAGAAAACACTTTTTAATGCACTAAGAGATGCATTAAATGCTCTGTGCTCTTTTTCATGCAGAAGGTACCACATCCAATCAGTAGCAGCATCTCCAGGGAACCACCCTAGGAAAGAACTCTGGCTGAAACCACAGGTAGCACAGACAATATTGACCGATGGTCTGACTCCAAATAAGGCAGACTCTTGGGTGGGATCTGGGGCTACGTGTGTACTCCGCACATTGTACAGTGCTTTTCAACCTGTTTGCTGCGGCACATTGGTATACAAGGAAAGCTCTGCAGGTTTGTCAAAAGTCAGTTGCCCTAGAAACAGAGCTGCAGAATCTGGTCTCCTGGAAGCCGAAACTGACATCACAAGACCATAGAGTAGTAGACCATGGAGATCAGCGTGTCATGAGAAAAAAAATGTTGAAAATGGCTGCCATGGAAAGCCATGGCAAAGCAAAGCAAAATTCTATGCAAACTGAACAAATTTGCAGGTGTTTTATTTGACACTGTGGGTTCTGCTTTGATATTTAAGCCTTGCCCTCTGCACCCCCACCCACAAAACGTATTCAGCATCTCTATGCGTCCTGTGTACTGACTCAGACTCTCTGGCCATCTCACTCAGTGGTGCTTGTGCAAGACCAGCACAGGCTCACCAAGGTTCATTTTCAGCCCAACTTGGAAATGCCAAGGATTAAATAAGGTATTTGGGGGGGGGGGGGGGAATCTGTTGCCCAGTTAATCATGGTGCCTTTTAGTCAATCACCTTTTTGTAATTGATTAATCCAGAAAATTCATGACTTAGGGCCCAATCCCATCTAACTTTCCAGCACTGAGGCAGCCACACCAACAGGGCATGTGCTGCATCCTGCATTGGGGGTGCAACCATGGAGGCCTGTTCAAGTTAAGGATACGTTTGTTCCCTTACCTCAGGGCTGCATGGTGGTTGCATTGCACCTGGTAAGTTGAATAGGACTGGGCCCTTAAACACTTTATGATTTAATTGCCAGCTACTCTGCAGGCCATACACAGTGACTGTCCCAAACTGGTAAGTTGGCTGCCACTAAGATCCGTCAGAGGGTGTCGGAAAAAGAGCAATGTATGGACTTCCTAGGGTGTCCTTACTTAGGAGAGTTTAGATCTCTGTGATATAGAACCCTGTGTTAATTGAAGTCATTGTTAGATTCTACACAGTTAACCTTAAAAACACAAACATCTCACTCGCCTTCTATTTCTTGCCTGAAAACAAGAGATGGCAATGCCACACTGACCTTTATTAGATTCTGGATTGGCCATCTGTAAGTTTGTAGTTTTGATCACTTTCTCCATATATTTCTTTTTTGTAAAATGTCTCCATATATTCCTTTTTCGTAAAATGACATGACATTGCTTTCACAATAAGTATCACAAAGATTTTGCTTTTTTATATCTGTATTTTTAGATTCATTTTGTTATTAAAAAATAGAGAACACTTAATAAAAAATTAAAACAATAACAGAAACGGCACAGTCTCTGCTATTATTTGACTTGCTAAAATAGATAAATACATGGTACTTTACAGAACAAGATAATAGATTGCTACCCTGAGAGTCTACAATTAAGATTTTAACACTAAGGGAGAGAATTGAGGAAAAGGAGAAGAGGGTAAAAACTGGAAGGATATACAGTTCAGTGACATGTACATAAGACTTTGAGCCTGTTCCTATCCATTCCCCTGCACCAAAATGACTACCGCTGCATTCTGTAGGGGGTGGGGATGACATTTGTTCTCTTACCAAGGGGTAAGCTTCTACAGTGCGGGGGGTGGTGGTCCTACTTAGACCAGTGCCAGTGAATTCACTGGCACAGGTATGCATTGACTCAGAACAGTGGATCGGGCCCAGGGAGGGAGTTAGGCCGTCACTGCCGCCAAACCTGCCCCATTCCTGGATTTGAAAGGGGGATGGGGTGTTTTTCCTTGGGGAGGGGCTGTAGCTCAATGAGTCCATTCTTTGAATGAAGATTGTATCATAGGGTTCAGTATATGGCATCACCACCAGAGTTGGAAAAGACCCCTGCCCAAACCCCTGAATAGCTACTACAGTCAACATAGAAAGTACTATGGTCTACAGAGCATGAAAATAGAGAACCTCATCTGTGCCCCCCAGATGAAGAGTGAGAGGAAAATACAATTAATACTAAGTGATACATGCAAGCTCGTTTTCATATCCCCCAACCTTTCACTGACAAAATAGTTTGCGGCAAGTTTGACAAACAAGTTTGCAGCACCCTGGTTTTTGAAACAAGTGTTCCCCAAGTCCTCCCCACCCTGGTACCTCATGTTGTGGAATGTGCTACCCTTTTATTCGCTCCATTTTATTTTTTAATTCTTCTCCACTGATTAAGACACTGTGGCTCCTGCTGCATCCTATGGTGGGGGGGCAGTGGCATAGGTCTCCTCTAGGTAAGGGGACAATATCTGGGGGTAAACCTCCATGGCGCATGGGGGGGCACTACTTGGACCTATGCTTGCTAAATAACTGACACAGGTCCACACGGCCCTGCACAGTGGGATCATGTCTGGGAAGGGGGTTAAGAATCCATAGCTGCCACGCCACTGAACCCATCCCCTTCCCAGACCCAATCTGCCCATCCCCAGCCCCCCTCCCCATCCACTTTTGCCCCCTCCCTGCCCCTGCTCCAACCTCCCTCCCACCCTTCTGCCTTACCTGTTGACTTACCTGCTCCAGCAAGAGGTGAGAGATGTAACGATGCGGGCAGGAAGACACAGGTCTTCCCACCAGCCCTTCCGGCAGCACACTTGAGTAGCGCACTGTCAGAGCACCTTTTGCAACTGGTGTTCAGTGCCAGAAGGAAGGATGTTAGCTTTTTCCAGTTAAACCATTTCTGCCCAGGGTTGCATATACACAACAGGGACCAAATGTGTACACCTGTGGGCCAGGCAAAAATGGGTTAAAGAACAACCTAGTGACCCTATGTTGGGTGATCAACAGTTCCGACATGCTGCATACCTCTGCGCCTGCAAGGTGTGGCACAGCAGGCCACACACTACATGTGCTGTCCAAGCATCATTTCACAGGGCCTAGCACAAACCTGTAATGTAGCCACTGTCTTGTGTGGTTTGCAAGATAGACTATGGTTCTCCTCTTCCATTGGTGCTGACTGCTGTAAAGTACATTGTCTATATAGGGGCTCAGCCTCTCTGTCTTTCAGGGCAGCCCAAGATCTTCTGGTTTCTCAGACAGGGTGCCAAATGCCCCCGTACCCGTGCCTGAAGCTTCCATTCCAATCCAGAATGGCACTAAAGAAGGGACCAAGGAGGGAGCAGAGGCCACTGAGATAACTGCCTCAAGTTTCCCTTATGGCTCGCTGTGCTCTCCCTGGACCGGGTCACCAACTCCCTGTTCAGAATCTGTTGTTTATTCAGAACTGAGTAAGCTGCTTTTCATGGGCACCGCCATGGCAAGCAAGATTTGGGCACAGTGCACAAATAAGAACATAAGAAGAGACCCGCTGGATCAGGCCAAAGGCCCCTCTAGTCCAGCTTCCTGCATCTCACAGCGGCCCACCGGATGCCTCAGGGAGCACACAAGACAACAAGAGACCTGCATCCTGGTGCCCTCCCTTGCACCTGGCATTCAGCCTACTTCTAAAATCTGGAGGCTGTACAAACACATCATGGCTTGTAACCCGTGATTGATTTTACCTTCAAAATTCTGTCCAGTCTCTTTTGAAAGGCATCCAGGCTAGATGCCATTGCCACATCCTGTGGCAAGGAGTTCCACAGACTAATTGCATGTACATACCCATCATGGCTTGTAACCTGTGATGGATTTTTCTTCCAGAAATTTGTCCAATCCACTTTTAAAGGTGTCCAGACCAGATGCCATCACCACATCATAAGAACATAAGAACAGCCCTGCTGGATCAGGCCATAGTTCCATCTAGTCCAGCTTCCTGTATCTCACAGTGGCCCACCAAGTGCCCCAGGGAGCACACCAGATAATAAGACACCTGCATCCTGG
Source organism: Tiliqua scincoides (assembly GCF_035046505.1). Classification (NCBI taxonomy): domain Eukaryota; kingdom Metazoa; phylum Chordata; class Lepidosauria; order Squamata; family Scincidae; genus Tiliqua; species Tiliqua scincoides. Next base: position 264,013,437 of record NC_089822.1, read on the forward strand.
TGCCCTCCCTTGCATCTGGCATTCTGACATAGCCCATTTCTAAAATCAGGAGGTTGCACATACAGGTCTTATAACCTGTAATGGATTTTTCTTCCAGAAATTTGTCCAATCTCCTTTTAAAGGCATCTAGGCCAGACGCCATCACCACATCCTGTGGCAAGGAGTTCCACAGACTAATTGCATGCACACACCCATCACGGCTTTTAACGTGTGATGGATTTTTCCTCCATAAATTTGTCCAGTTCCCTTTTAAAGGCATCCAGACCCGATGCCAACACCACATCCTGTGGCAAGGAGTTCCACAGGGGTTGGTGAAAGAAATATTTTCTTTTGCCACCCAATTTTAGTGGGTGTCCCCTGGTGGTTCTGGTGTTGTGTGCATGGAATGGATTGCACCGCCAGCCACATCAAGAGTAGGACAGTGGAAGAGAGCCCGCGTTGCAGCAAAGCAGCCACCCCATCAAGCACAGTCTGTCCTGCTCCCTGCCACCAGGAGTGTCGAGCTTCCAACTGCAGCCGGAAGCCTGGGAGGCGCGTGCGACAACCTTATCTCTATGGGCGGCCTTCCATTGGGTGCCTGAAGTTCAGGCTGCTGTGCGGCTCCCAGCGGGGTGGTTTTCTTCCCCTTCTCGACCTCTATGACCACTTCCTCTTTCTTCTGCTCAGGGAAAGGCGAGTGCAGTTTGAATTTCCCAGGCGCGGCTGGGGCTGGATGGAAGGGGCAGGAGCGGGGACCAGGGCAGCTGTTGCACTGGAGATGCCTCTCCCAGCTCTGCACCTCGATGAGGACTAGCGCCTTGCTCTGCAGCAAAGCACAGGTTGGTAGGCACAGTGCTTGCAAGGGGAGAGCCCAGCGCTGGAGGCTTCTCTGCTCTCCCCTACGTGCAACAGCGTTGCTTGCAGCTTCCTAAGAAGCCACCAGCAGTAATAAGACTTTGATATCTTATTCCAAAGCCCAGCTTTGTGTGAGAGAGAGTTCTGTTGTGTTGTGTTGTGTTTATTGATTGTTCTGAATAGGATGAATAAAAATACTTGTACCTGCAGTGGGGATGTATGTGTGTGTGTGTGTCATAGATCAGTGGTAGACCATGTATCCTAAGAGCATCAGAAGAGCCCCACTGGATCAGGCCGAAGGGGGTCTTCCTTTGGATAGGATCGTAGCCTTACTCCCTAGTTAAAAACATAAGAGTCTCACTGGACAGGCCAAAGGGGCCATCTAGTCCAGCTTCCTGGATCTCACAGTGGCCCACACCTGATGCTGCAGGAAGCACACAAGACAGCAAGAGGTCTGCATCCTGGTGCCCTCCCTTGCATCTGGCATTCTGAGGTAGTCTGCTATTAAAACCCGGAGCTTGCATATACACATCAGGCCAAAGGCCCATCTAGTTCAGCTACTTGTGTCTCACAGTGTCCCACCAGATGCCTCCGGGAACCCCCAAAGACAACAAGAGTCCTGTATCCTAGTGCCCTCTCTTGCATCTGACATTCTGAGGTAGCCTACTTCCAAAACCAGGTGGTTGCACTTACCCATCACAGCTTGTAACCCGTGATGGACTTTTACTCCAGAAATTTGTCCATTCCCTTTTTAAAGACATCTAGACCAGAGGCCATCGTGACATCTGATGGCAAGGAGTTCCAAAGACTAATTACACACTAGGTAAAGAAATGTTTTCTTTGGTCTGTTCTAACTCTCCGGACAGTCAATTTTAGTGGATGTCCCCTGGTTCTGGTGTTGTGTGAGAGGGAAAAGAATGTCTCTCTATCCACTCGAACCACCCTTTTCATAATTTTGTAGGTCTCAGGCATGTATCCCTGGCTTGCAGATAGTCCCAGGTTCAGGTTGCAATTCTATCAGCCTGAGAAGGGACATTTGCCTTCCTCTTAGTGCTGGAGACAGATCATAGCTAGATTTACTTCTCTCCTTCCCACCCCAAAAATACCAGAAGGGTCATTATTGCATCTTTGCATCAAATAGACTTCAGTTCCACCTGCAGTTCCACCTCTTAAGACTTACTGATTTTAGGGCTATAGCATACTTACTTGGGAATAACCCCGATTGACTGTAATGGAACTTACTTCTGAGTAACCATGCATAGGATTGGGTTGTCAACCACCTGCATCTCTAGTTAAGGGGATCTCAGGAAGGGGGCTAACAAAGACATGCATCCCCCCCTTCCGCTTTGGAGACCTTGGAGCTGCCATTCAGAATAGGGATTGGTTGGCAACCTTCAGTCTCGAAAGACTATGGTATAAGCCTACAGCACTTGGTATTCCCAGGTGGTCTCCCATCCAAGTACTAACCAAGCCTGACCCTGCTTAGCTTCCAAGATCAGGCATGTGCAGGGTAACAGTTGCTGCAGGACGGATCAAAGGTCTGACCGAGTAGGGGTCTGTTCCCTGTGTTCATCATTTGCAACTTTGTGAGCTCCTAAAGGTCCCAGCTCATAAAATGCAGAAGAGCTGGGAGAGGAACCTTCTGCCTAGGACCTTGGAGAGTTACAGACAAGCTTCTCTTTACTTCTGCTACCAGCCTGAGAAAGGACACTTCCCTTCCTCTTAGTGCTGGAGGCAGTTAACAGTTAGATTTATTTCTCTCCTACCTACCCAAAAATACCAGAAGGGCCATTGCTGTATTTATTTTATTATTTATTAAAGTATTTATATACCACCTTTCTCAAAGACTCATAGACTTGAGTCACATAGGATCAAGGTGGTTTATGTAGGCAGACTGACCATATACCCTGTTGTTTGTTTTTTTTCAAATGGGGTTTTTACAAGTGTTATTCAATGAGAGAAACTTCATCGAACCCTCCATTTCTCAGATGTTGCACCTTCATGGTGCAATCTTTGTCCTGACTGCACATTTCTTGCGCTTTCCAAGCTTCCACATTGCTGAATTGCTGTTGACGGTCTTACTTTTGTATCCAACAGACCTCAGTTCAACCTGCAATTTATTTTCTGCCTGGGAGAGTCTAATGAATGCTTAATCCCTCCTCCTGCACCCCATCTTAAGACAGTTTCTGACATTTGGGTGTCAACCAGACCTGGCCTGTCTGTAAGGCTGTTGCCCGAGCAGCAGGTTGCTGGCAGGGGTGTCCACCTCTGTCCACCCTCTTGCTTCCACCGATCCACCTCCCCCTCATTACCTAGATTGGAACAGGAAGAGGGGAACATTGCAGAAGAGGAAGTGTGGAGGAGAGGAGAGTGGTGGGCTAGAGTGTCTTCATCAAGGCTGGACGTTCTGCCAAACAATGGGGTGGAAGGAGTAGAGAAAAAAGAGGCTGGGCAGATGTTGAAGCTGGCCCAAGAGTTCCTGCACTGCAGATATTGCCATATACTGCCCCTGCGTACCTGGTGGTATGTCGGCCTCCATTCCTCCCACTCCCTGGATTGGAAGAGGGAGATGAAGTAGAAGTGCGGAAGAGATGAGAGTGGTGGGCTAGAACAGCCATTCGCAACCTTTTCGGCTCCCCTTAGGAGCTCATCTCAGGTTTCAGCCCTCTCCCCTGTCAAACAATGATATAACATGAACAGATAAACAAAAACATTTATTGTTTTCAGTTTTCAGTCTGTGAGGGTCCTCCAGGGGGCCTTATGGCTCCCACTGAGAATGGCTGGGCTAGCACATTGGTTTCTTGCAGTACCAGGCTTCTTCCTGTGTTTCTATGTATTTTCAGGACATAGAAGAGGTTTATAAAATTGTGCGCGTTGTGGAGAACTGTTGAGAAGGCATGTTCCTGCTGCTGCCTTTATCTGGTTAGAAACATTTGCTTACTGGTGTTCTTTTCTTTAACATTGATTTATTTAGTTTCAGATTTGATTTTCAGTGGTGAATTGTCTTTTAATTTTGTTTTCATTGTAAAAAGCCTTGGGACCGGGTGAGAAAATCAAATAGGTTACCTGACAGAGATTGGCCCAGAGCCTAACAGTGAAGTGTGACCGTGTCGGACTCAAGTACCGTGAATTAAGCCATTTCTGCCCAACGTTGCATATACGCAACAGGGATCAAATGTGTACACCCGTGGGCTGGCCAAAAATGGGTTAACTGTGCTCTGTCCCTTCAGCAGAGTGCTGCCCAATCCCTAGGTTCCCTCCCTCTAATTGGTCTGTTATAGAACCTGCTGCAAGATCCTGCCATAGAGTCATATATAACCCTGCTTAATGCTACATTACCAGCGTGTGTGAAAACTGAATAATCAAAGTTCAACAAACACCATTGTCTGCTATCTGTCATTGCTCACTTAACCAGTGACCGTGGAAAGGACCTATATGGGGATCTGAATGAGGCTAGAACAATCTCTTTCTTGTAATTGTCCATTTTTTCTCCTCTTAGGAAGAGACATTTGGTGGCAATTAATTAAGAAAGGGAGAGCAGCAGCAGCACCAGGCCTGAGAATGGCAAGCAGAAGAGGAGATGCATCAACACCAGAGGCTGGGTTGGAACAGAGGATGAAAGTGGAGGAGCCGGACCCACCGGAACCTGGGAAGGGGGCAGATAAAGGCCCTCAAGTCCTCCAGCCTGGGGGTGTTAAGGAATTATGGGAAAGAAACACAACAGACCCAGTAAAACATGAGCCACAGAAGGGGTTGTCACAGCCCTGGGAAGCCCAACTGCAGGAGTTTCTAAAGGCGATGGAGGCCTCCCACTCTGAAGGGAGAAGTCCCCACCAAATGGGGTTGGCATCCAGGGATGAGGCTCAGATCATCCTGTCCCCTGTGGAGGGAGCAGCCGACACCAGGCAGCGTCCCAGGGAGAGGAGGGCCCAGTTTCTTCCAGGCCTGAAGAGGGAAGCCCAGCAGTTGAATGATAACATCAGGGCCAAAGGCAAGACAGAATCTGGGAAGGTGAAACAAGAAGTCCTGGAGGATGAGAATGTCCACTCTGACCTGCCGCGCCAACACTTCCGGCAGTTCAGCTACCAGACCGCGAAGGGGCCCCGGGAAGCCTGTGACCAGCTCCGGGATCTCTGTTGCCAGTGGCTGAAACCAGAGAAGTACACCAAGGAGCAGATTCTGGAGCTTCTAGTTCTGGAGCAATTCCTGGCCATCTTGCCTCCGGAAATGCAGAGCTGGGTCAGGGACGGTGGGCCAGAGACTTGCTCTCGAGCTGTGGCCTTGGCAGAAGAGTTCCTGGTGCTGCAGCAAGAGGATGGGAAACAGGAGGAGCAGGTAAGCAGGTGTGATACAGGCAGTTCCGAGGGCCTGAGAGCAGGCTCAAGTTTCAGAGTATGAACCTCACCTGCGCAAACAGGGGTGCATGGGTGGAATAACAGGGGGTACCATTTCAAATTTTATAGCTGGGAGGGAGACAAGAATCAGCATTTCAAGACTTGCTCTTGAATGGATTCAAAACTCAGTGACAAAAACAAACATGTATTTTTAAGAGTATTTATCTTGGTTATTTTCAGTTGTGTCCTTCATGGTGGTGCGGCTTTGCTTGCACCGGTGAAGCCTCTCATACCGAGTGGCTGAATTGGTGTGACACTGCAGAGTCTTCCAGCTGTTGGGGATGTTTGAAGTGCAGCTTCTTTGTGGAAAAGGAAAGGGCTAAGAACTAGGGAGGAGAGAAAGAAAGAACAGGAGGAAAAGGGCAGGCAGAATGGGAATCTGAGGTACTTGTCTGTCTGTCTTTGACTTGAAATAATCAGCTAAATACAGGTGCCTCCCCTGTATCTGCAGGAAATATGTTTCCACCCCAGCCTGTTGATAAAAGGGAACCCTATACTTATGGTGGCACCAGGCACTCATCTTCCTTTGCAGCCTGTTTTAGAACATTAGAGGAGGAACATGAGAAGCAGTCAGCCGGAATGCTAGAGGAGGGAGACTACTAATAGGAAGCTTCCTCTTAGTCTCCCTCCTCTAGTGTTCTGGCTGACTGCTTCTCATGTTCCTCCTCTAGCATTCCATAACAGGCTGCAAAGGAAGAGAGATGAGTGCTTGGCCTCACAGTAAGGAAAACAGGTAAGTAAACGGGGCCGCTGTGAGATACAAGAAGCTGGACTAGATGGGCCTATGGCCTGATCCAGTGGGGCTGTTCTTACTGTTAAGTAATGGGTATGTGGGAGTCAAAAAACTGCCGATAAGTGAAGCCATTGGTATGGGGTCCATGGATATGGGGGGGGTCCTCTATAGCAATATCAACTTAAAGTATTTTTGGGCCCATTTGATCATTAGTACAGGTGTATCCCTGTATCCATGGGAGTTCCACCCCCCCCCCATCGTTAAGTGAAATCACAGATAAGGACAAACACAAATACGCCCTCCACCCTCCGGAACCAAGGGAAGCTCTACTCCCCTCACTTCTGGAGGGACTTCTGAGCCCAGCAGAGTTCGTGCATAGACTGACTCAGAGTCAAAAGCACATCTTGCAATTTTTCAAAAAATTGGAAGTGACGTTTTTAATGCCTAATAAGACATTGGGAGACGCAGGGAATGGGACATTAAAAATGTCACTTCCAGTTTTTCGAAAAATTGGAAGTCACATGTTTTTGACTCTAAGAGTTAGTCTGAGGATGGTAGAGGCTGTGGATGGATGTGCATGTCTTCTGCTAGGCTCAGAAGATCCTCCAGAACAAGGGAATGCCATGGGGGGGCACAGACCCAATCCACAGATAAGTGAATCTATGAATATGGGATCCGCGGATTGGGGCCCCCCTGAATTACCATTCAGCATGTAGAGCTAATGAGCTGGCAAGAGAGAAAGATGCTCCTGAGAGCAGGCGCTGGTTTAGGTGTTGAGGGGGCATCTGTCCTTTACTGGCAGTGTTCCTGCTTCAGTGTCCTACTTTGAACGAGGACCTCACTCTTGCTCTTTTTCAGGTTCTTGGAGCATTCAAGGGCGGAATACAGAATTTCTCCAAGTTGGAGCAGGCTCCATCAGTCACTTGGAAGAAGCCCCACTTCCAAGGGATCAAACAAGAGGCTGTTACAGATGCCACCTCACTGAGTAAGACTTTCTTTTGCATGACTTACTGGGTGCTTTGAAATGCCTAGGCATATGTCATAGTTGTGGGCACCTCACTGGAATCCACACAGTTCCATCTAAAGCCACTTTCTGATACAATGAAGCCTCGGGGCATCAACCAGTAAACACTTGAGACCAACTGTTTTGTACCCCACTGTAACACACTTGCAGAACACTTTGTAGATGATAGCATTGGTTTTGACTCTGCTGATGAACGCCCATTGCCTTGAGTGCCACAATGGGAGAAGTGTAGGATATAAAGAGAAGCATAAGAGTGAGAATAGTGAGGAATTTAATGGACAGAAGTTCATAAATGATTTGCAGTAAGTTGTCCCCAGGACCATGTCAGAGATGGCTTCAGAGGGTGGAGTGCCCTGTTCAGGAAATGGAGTGGAAGATGGTTATGAAGCAGTGCAGAAGAGAGCAACCAAAATTATTACTGGGCAGGGGCACCTCCCTTTCAAGGAAAGGCTACTGCATTTGGGGCTCTTCAGTATACAAAAGAGGCACCTGATGACATGATTGAGACATACAAAATTTTGCAGAGGATGGATAAAGTGGATAGGGGAATGTTCTTTTCCCTCTAACACAACACCAGATCCAGGGGACTTCCACTAAATTGGGAGAGTTAATAATAATAATAATATTATCATCATCATCATCATCATCATCATCATCATCATCATCATCATCATCATTATTATTATTATCATTATTATTATTATTATTAACTGGGTATTTATATACTGCCTTTCTGGTCATCGAATTACTCCCCGGACTTTGAGTTAGCACAGACCAAAGGAAATATTTCTTTACCCAGCGTGTAATTAGTCTGTGGAACTCCTTGCCACAGGATGTAGTGATGGCATCTGGCCTGGATGCCTTTAGAAGGGGTTTGGACAGATTTCAGGAGGAAACGTCCATCACTCATCACAAGTCATGATGAGTATGTGCAACCTCTTGGTTTTAGGCTACCTCAGAATGCCAGATGCAAAGGAGCGGCACCAGGATGCAGGTCTCTTGTTGTCTTGTGAATCCCTGAAGCATTTGGTGGGCCACTGTGAGATACAGGAAGCTGGACTAGATGGGCCTTTGGCCTGAACCAGCGAGGCTCTTCTTATGTTCTTATGTTAAGTGCAAACAAGAAATATGGAACTTGGGCTGTGCAGTGACCCCCTCCTTTTCCCTATGTGTTTTCATTTGCTTTTGAGAGAATGGGCATGCCTTAGCAGTAAAGGCTTGTATGGGGTGGGAGAGGAATCAATAGGTCAAATATTTTTTCACCAGTTAAGGCCTTAGGAGTGGACCTCAACAGGTGGGAAACCCTGGCTTCTGAGCGGCCCGCTTGGAGGCAGGCTGTGCAGCATGGCCTTTCCCAGTTTGAAGAGACACTTGGCCAACAGTCTGAGGCTAAGAGGCAAAGAAGGAAGGCCCATAGCCAGGGAGACAGACCAGGGACAGACTGCACTTGCTCCCAGTGTGGAAGGGATTGTCACTCCCGAATTGGCCTTTTCAGCCACACTAGACGCTGTTCCAGAACCACCATTCAGAGCGCGATACCATAGTCTTTCGAGACTGAAGGTTGCCAACACAAAAAGTTAAGCACACTTTCTTTTGGCCCAGGATAAATCCACATCTGAATTATTTCCTTATCCTAGCAGGTCCTGAGAGAGCTTGTCAGAAGAAGAAAAATCAACTGGGGCATCCTAAGGAACTGGAGCCTTTTGGAATGTTGTCAAGAGATACTGAAGACAACACTGTTGGCCACCATGATCAAGAGTCCGAGAGCCTTGTGGGAAACAACCCAGAGGCAGAAGGGGGAAAGTTTATTAATTCTCAGGGAGGGTATGAAGATCTCAATGAAAACATAATGCAGCAACCACTAATTCACAAAGGTGGAAGGGAAAACACAGGCATTCAGCTGGATCAGGTTTTGGGGCTGGGGTCTGATCTTATTGTGCATGAGAGAACCCTGACTGGAGAGTCCCAGTACAAATGTTCCATTTGCTGGAAAACCTTTTGCAGAAGAAATGTCCTTATCACTCATCAGAGAATTCACACCGGGGAGAAACCGTATAAATGTTTGGACTGTGGGAAAAGCTTCAGCCAGAGATCGCATCTCATTCTACACGAGAGGACTCACACAGGGGAGAAACCATACAAGTGCTTGGACTGTGGGAAAAGCTTCAGTCAGCGGCCACACCTGGTTAAACACGAAAGAATCCACACAGGAGAGAAGCCTTACAAGTGCCCGTACTGCGGGAAAAGTTTCAGTGACAGATCGACGCTCACGACACACAAGAGAACTCACACTGGAGAAAAGCCGTATTCGTGTTCAGACTGCGGGAAAAGTTTCAGCGACCGGTCCTCCCTGATTGCCCACAACAGAACACACACCGGGGAGAAGCCGTACAAATGCTCGGAATGTGGGAAAAGCTTTAGTCATCAGTCGACCCTCATTAGGCACGAACGGATCCATAATGCAGAGAAATCGTTGAAGTGCTTGGACGCGGGGAAAAGCAACAGCTCAGACCTGTTGGCGGAGAAGAGAAACCCCTTCGGAGACAAACCCCCAGTAACGTGGACCAATTCCGTCTCTTGGGGAGAGTCGCTTTCTCTCACCCTGAGTTCCTCCCCTTCTGAAAAATGGGAGTAGCAGAGACTCATTTCGCAGCATTGTTTGGAGGACAGCAAATAAAAGATAACGCAGTTTTCAACCGAATGGTTACATACATGAACTCTAAAAGCCTATGTGGCCACAGTGCTTTAATGTTGCCACTGTGTGTACGGGTTGCAAGCAAAATGTGTACCATCACCAGAGGAAGGCCACAGGAATATAGCATCTGGGGTGAAAAAAGCAAAATTGTGAAATTGGTGACGGTTGAGGGTGAGAGTTCTGTGTTTTTTCCAAAGGCCTTTTTTCCCCCACTGGAACAAGTGGATTCTGCGAGGAAGGTTGAAAATGAATAAACTGTTTTCCTTTAGAAGGATTGAGATATTTTTAAGGCAATTTTTTTTTTTAACAAAATACCATTTTACTTGCTGTTTACTCCCACACAATGCTTTCTATGTATCGGGTCAGACGGTCTACTACGGGACAAACCTGCAAAGCCTCTGCCTTGTCTTCAGAAGGTCCCAGGTTCAATCCCTGGTAGTACTAGTAGTAGTAGTACTAACCACTAGTAGTACTAAGAAAGATGCTAGACCTGGAAAGCCTCTGGGTTGCTGCCAGCCTATGTGGACTATACTGAAGGAGATGGACCAAGGGAAGGCGTCTTCCTGGGTTCAGCCCTCAGTTCTCAAATTCCCTCTTGCTTTGGATTGCTCCGTCTTCAGCAGCACGATCTCTGCTTGGAAACACACACCAAATCACTGAATAAGCTCTCCTGGGCAATGAGTACAGGAGATTGTTTTCAGTCGGTGAAAACCTTCAGTTCTCTGAAGTCCATGCAGATAAAAACTGACAGTTCACAATAGGAAGTTATCGCTGTTTCAGAAACAGGTTCCTAATTAGAGAAAGAAGGTTATGATGGCCCAATTTTTTTTTTCAAAGATACATTATTTATTGTGTAAATGACATGATGTGGGGTCTCACAGAGCTAATTTTGTCCACAGTTACTGTAACACTAACTGCGTGTGATGATAACAACTACTGAAAAACTAAACTGTAAAAGAACAGCCTAAGGCAGGGGGTTGGACCAGATGACCTATTAGGTCCCTTCCGACTCTGTGATTCTATGAACATTGAACGATGTCCAGATTTTCAGATCAGCTGGTGGCAAAGTCTGTTTGGGTGTTGTTTTTTTTCTGATGAGTTGAATGCAGTTTGAAAGAGGGCTTTTAGGTGTGGATGCTCATTCTGCCATCATTGACAGTAAACAAGGAACTGCAAGATCTTACATTATTGTTCTCGGTGGTGTAGCAAGAGGGGGTGCAAAGCACTAAGTTTTGCAGGAATGACTCTGAAAGGGAGGAAAAGGGGTTGCTTGCATGGCACGTCCAGGTGCCTGCCAAACTTAGTGTTAGGCTCTCCCCCCCCCCCCAGCTGATTGTTCTGTTTCTGGATAACCCTGACAGTAAGGAGAGAAGACAGTTTCTAAGTCTGGCTAATAAAAACTTCCTGTTTTTACAGTATTGATGGTTGTGATTTTCAACTCTCATTTTTCCTCCTGTTTTTCCAATGGGCAAATCATAAAGATATGCTTCAGTGCCTTTTTGGTGCCTTTGTTATCAAAGGCAGATTTTTAAAAAATTAATTGTTTGAAGAGAATGAAGGCAATTATACTTGTCTTTAGATAAGATGGCAAAATAAGCATTATATACAATAAACATTTCTGTTTTTCCCCAGAGGAATTTAAAATGCACTTTTTCCATGGTTCCAGAGTCTCTAGAAAAAATGCGTGGCTATTGCAATGACCCTTGAGAAACACACATACGTTGACAGTATGCCATGCAGACTACCCATGGCTGTAAAGGGTAAGAGCAGGAGAGGCCCATTACTTTCATGCCCTCTTTATGGGCTTGCTGGAAGTTCCAGCTTAGAATATCTCTGGATCTGCCTTCAAGCTCAAGAAATTGGATGTATGAATTTTGTGACCTTGATTTTCTAGGCACTGAATTCCAAAATTGTTTAGATCAGTGGTTCCCAAACTGTGGGTCAGGACCCACTGGTGAGTCACAACCTGATTTTTGGTGGGTCCCCAAAGGGTGATGGAAATATCAGATAACTAATTGCTTCAAGACCTGAGGCTATTCAAAAATCAGATACTGTAGCTGTTAATTATACTGCAAAGAGCTCAGCTCCTGCAGTTTTGCAAGCTTGCGTAGGGAGATAAATGTTTGAGGGTCTTTTTCTTGTTATTACAAATAAATAAAATATTTGTTTCTAGATCACCTTTTTAAAATAATCTGGTAAACCTAGGTGAGTCCTGATAAAGTGTCATTTTAAAAAGTGGGTCCTGGTGCTAAAAAGTTTGGAAACCAGTGGTTTAGATCCATAGCTTTTGTTTTTACTAAATTGAGCTTTAAATGTGATGGGCACATAGAGCCTGGGGAAGAGTCATCTTGCCATTCGAAGCTTCTCCCAAAGCTGCTATAAGCCCCAGGATGGGATTTTCCTACTAAAAGCTAATGGCTTGATGGAAGGATCAATGACTTAGATCAATTACTGACTTAGATCAATGAAAGGGTGCAAACCACCTCCCCGCCCCCCCCCTTTCTGGGACATCACACCCCCTCCTAGCCACTTTTAGGTAGAAGGAATATGTTGGAAGATGCAGGTTGGAGGCAGATCCCATCTTCTTTGGCTTATGTATTCAGCCCTGTCGCCTGCAGCCCGGTCAGAGGGGAAATGTATCAGTCCTGAAGCAGAAATGGCTGGATTTGAGGCTCTAGAGCCCACTGAGTGGATGGGGTGCCACACAACATGCTCCCCACTATATCAGCAAACAGGACTCCTCTCAAGTCCTTCTCAACTAATACTCTGAGCCTTGAGGGCCAAACTAAAAGTCACACTGAAAAAAGCAGCCCCTGTACCTTTTTCATCATAGATATAATAATAATAATAATAATAATAATAATAATAATAATAATAATAATTTATTATTATTTAAGGCAAGTAGATAGCCCCAGATGTGACCTACGGCTCTTCTTTCTGCCCTCTGTTGCCAGAATCCTCATTCCTGAGCAACAAGGCAACCCTGGAGAGATTTTTCATACTTTTTGAAAATTTGAGATTTTTTACTTTTTGAGGTCGCCTGATAAAGTCCTCTTCAGAGCATATTTAGGAAACATGAACAAAGAAAGATGCAGGTGTGCCAGTCATACAGCTGTCTGGACCAGAAGCCCTTCATATGATCTCATCGTCCTTATATAATGCTTCTGCCAAGATGCGGGCAATGAGATAATATGAAGCCCCCTTCTAGAGCATGGAGGCCAAGCAGTGTCTTCTCTGACTTTATTTATACCCTGCTTTGCAGCCTTGATGGACCTTGACAGTGGTTGTTAGTTAACATTCGCACCAAGCTGCAGTTCCTACAGGGATTCACCAATGGGGGAGTCTTCTGATGTCATAAACCAACGATCCAAGCTCTTCCAGAGAATCAACCTGTACTTGCCCTCTCTTGGCTCAAGGAATTCACTTTCTTTTTCCTGTGGCTTTGCTTGGCTGCCCTACTTGATCATTGCTTGGGTTGATGTATATGACAGTTAAAAGCTTCAATTGCGGAGGATTTAGCTTATATAGTCATATAACTATTTTAACTTAAGCTTAAATCATTTTGAACGCTTTGGGGTGAACTCCCATAAATGCTTTAAGCAAATAAGTAAGCTACATGAGTCTGTTCTTGCTTCACCTGCTTTGTAACTGGCCAGAATGCTCCTGCACATTACAACACTTATTTCACGTTGACTCTCTGGAAGAGATGAAGAGTTCTCCATCTTTGTGACATAAGCATGTGGGGGTGGAGCCTAGAAGCTAAATGGGGGGTGTCTAGTAGATCATTGAGTGGACCTTGAAGTGATGGGGCTCAAAGGGGAACCTGATAACAGATCAAAGGCGGTGTATACAGGTGAGTACACACACAACTCTGCGCAGTGCACATACCTTGAAAGCCAATATGAACCTGAGCATGGGTACGCACTACCCATCAGGCAATGCATCTCACACAGCCGCATAGCATGATTTTTAATGCAGTCTCAGCTCTCATTGACTGGATTGCCTCTTCCCAGACCATAAAACCAATTTTGGTATGGAAAAAGAAATATGGGCTTAATATTCACAGTGCATATGTGAAAATCATATTGGGAGGGATGACTGTTTTATTAGTAATAGATTAAGGCAGCAATCCTAACCTCACTTTCCTGGGAGTGAAAGTCCCATTGAACACTATAGGACTTACTTCTGAGTAGACCTGCTTGGGATTGTGCCCTCAGAATATTTATGTGAAACTTTCCAACAAAAAAAAGTTCACAAAGAGGTTTACAGGGCATTCTCAAAACTGGTTCAGGACCCACTAGGTGGGTCATGAGCCAATTGCAGGTGGATCTTTTGCACCTGGTTCAAGCCACCATTGAAAATACAGAACTGAACATGCAGCTGCTGTGCAGGGTGGGTTCCTGGCGGGAGAGTGCATGCTGCTTTACCCTGAATAGTTGAAGCCTGAGTTGAAGCTACTCTATAAAAAGCATAAGCAAAAGTATTATAATTATTTGATTCTTTAAAAAAAAAAAAAGCAAATCTCTGGAGTGGTCAGGTTGCTGGCTGGCCTTGCTACAGCACATAGAACAGATCAGGCTCGTGCAAAGGAAGTGAACATAAGAACATAATATTATGCAGGATCGAAAGAGAACACCAAGCTAAGTTTTAAGGCTTTTTATTAGGAGGAACGGAACCTGAACCAAACAAATCAAAATGACCTCGTTCCAAATTCCCTAAGGACCTGAGGCAGGCAGACTCAAGGCAGCAGGACTTGAGGCAAAGGCTGGATGTTTGTTCCCTGGTTCTCAGAGGCTCTCCCAAGGGCTCCTTCCTCCAGCGTTCTCCTCAGCTCCTTTCTGTAGCTTGGTCTCTCCCAGCTCACTCCTTGCAACGCTTCTTCCCTGGAGGTCTCTCTTCCTCTGTAGAGAACACTCTCCAAAGCTGCTCACAGCAGCTCTTCCCTGGTGGTCTCTGAGCTCTCTGTGCTGGTGCAGCCCCTTTTATAGCCTCAGTGGCTCTGCACACAGCAGCCTCTACCTTTCCTCCAGTGGTACTGCAGCCTTCTCTCCTGCAGCAGTTTTCCATTTGGTCCTCCTACTCTCAAGGGGTTGTTACAAGGTACTCAGCAAGTGAGCCTATTGGCTTAGACAAAATAACTATTGGCTCAGACAAACTCAGACTGACTGTCTATTGGCTCATGAAAGGCACAGGCTACGATCCTCTCAGGCCAACTTACAACAGCCAACTGAGCCCAAGTTCTGCACATAAGAAGAGCTCCACTGGAGTGGGCCATAGACCCATCTAGTCCAGCTTCCTGAATCTCACAGTGGCCCACCAGATGCCTCAGGGAGCACACAACAAGAGACCTGCAGCCTGATGCCCTCCTTTGCATAAAACATATTGAGGTAGCCTACTTCTAAAATCCAGAGGTTGCACATACCCATCATGGCTTGTAACCAATGATGGACTTTTCCTTGAGAAATCTATCCAATCTCCTTTTAAAGGCATCCAGGCCAGACACCATCACCACATCCTGTGGCAAGGGATGTGACAGACCAACCACATGCTGAGTAAAGAAATATTTTCTTTTGTCTGTCCTAACTCTCCTGTCACTCCATTTTTGTGGCTGTCCCCTGGTTCTGGTGTTGTGTGAGATGGAAAAGAGCATCTCTATCCTTCTGTGCATAATTTTGTACATCTCAAACATGTCCCTCCCAGTGCCTTTTTTCTAGGCTGAAGTGAACGCATCCTACGTGTAAGAGCTTTTTGCAGATTGTGCAAGTGGTTTGGGCAGCAGTGTAGCTGGGGGGCAAGCACTAAGTTTCGCAGGGAGCTTCACTGCGGTGTGCAAGTGGCATTGCCTCTGTTTCGCTCTCGTGGCCCAGAATGGCTCCAAAGGGGAGAGGTCAGGGCTGCTTGCAGGCTCCCTGCAAAATGTAGTGCTTTGCCCCCCTCTAGCTATGCCACTGGGTTTGGGGGACCCCAAAGCAGGGACTCTTGAGACGGGAATAAGGTGCTGCTCACAAAAATGGACCCATTTCCCACTGTGATCCTTTAGGAGAGGTCTGAGACTGTAGTAGCCAGGAGCCCATCTGTTTATAAACTTGCTTAGGAAATGAGAATGTGTGAATGCCTTTCCTGGGACAATGTCCCATTCAGAACCATCACTCCTGAGTGTCAGCGTCAGCGCCTTAAAGGGTTAATCGGAACAAGTGCAGCCTTTCCTAGAGAGGAGCGGATACTGTGGGAGAAGGGTGGGATGTAAACAGTGGAAGTCACTTCCTGCCCCTCCTGCTGTGGGAAAGTGGCCTTTGAAATTCCCAGACTGTGGCTGCAGGCTTTTCCTGGCTTCTGGGAGGGCATCAGGTGGGTTGAGGGCATCAGGAGGGCATCAGGGGGGCATTTTTGGGGGGGGGCACAGTGGAGAAAGGGTGGTGTCAATGGGTGGGACAGGCAAGGCGGGGGGGGGGTCCTGTCCAGGCACAGACCCAGACTGTCAACTTTTTAACTGGCCTAGCGCCTGTCATTGAGAGCAAGCTGATCTATAGATGGAGAAGGTGCTGTCTTCATGTATACTCTGATGAGATCCAAATAGGTTGTGACTATCTAGGAAAGAGACCTGGGGGCTGGAGCTTGATGGAGCACTGATTTTCTATGCAGAAATTCCCAACATCTCTTTCCCAGGGGTGTGAAGGACTTTCTGAGATGGTGGGAGGGCTGGTCAACACAGGTAATAGCACCTTAGACACACTGATGGTCTCACAAGGCAGCTAACTACCTTGGAGTCGATATCGGGAGCTCAAGGAAAGCTCAGATTGGTACGTGGCAGCCGCGGAGAAGGCAAATTCCATGCTAGAGATTATTGGGAATGGGTTGAAAATAAAACAGCCAGCTTTGCAGTGTCTCTGTGCAAATCTGTCCAGCTGCATCTCAGAGAATCATAGAATTCGAAGGCACCCACGAGGTCATCTAGTCCAGCTCCCTGCCTGCAGCAAGCAATCCTCCTAGAGCATCTCCAGCAGGTGCAGTTCTAGTTGACCAATTCCAGAAACGATTCCATAGCTGTAAAAATGTGCCAGGAAGGATGACTACAATGATCGGAAGCACCTTCCTAAAGAGGAAAGGCTAAAGCATTTGGAGTTTTTTTTCATTTAGGGAAAAGACTGCAAAAGGGGTGGGTGTTATAGAGTTAATACAACAAATGAGTGGTGTGGGGAAGGGGGCAAAACAGTGCTTTCTCCCACCCCATAACATCAGAACTCATCAGCAGTAGCCTGAGAACAGCCAAAAGGAAAACCTGTTTCATAAGATTGATAGTTAAACTGATTTTTGCCTGGCCCACAGGTGTACACATTTGATCCCTGCTGCGTATATGCAACGTTGGGCGGAAATGGCTTAACGTGTGGTTCACAAGATGGTATCAAGGTGTGGTAACAGCTGCAAGCTCACATCCCTGTTTAAAAGGTTGAGGCTAACTCATGGGGGGGGGAAGGGACAACAACTGGTGGTTCATTGAAGCCAACCTGTGAATATTGGGTGCTGTGAAGCAAAAAGATAGGAAGGGCTGTGGCCTTGATGCCTGCTTGTTAACCTCCCAGAGGCATTTCATTAGCCCCTGTGGGCAAAAGGAAGCTGACAGATTCTTTGATCCGATGCATCAGGGCACTAATTATATTCTAATGGGGTGCAGTCCTTAGGCACTGGAGGTTTGGTTTCCTTGGTCTCTAGGCTGATCGTGGCTGCTGGCCTCTCTTTTTTTCAGGGAGAAGTCCTGCCTGCTCTTGAGAAATCTCGGTCTCCTCTTGCGCGCCATCTCCCTCTCTTTGGGGTCTTGGCATTGGCAGCACTGCTAGGCCTGGCTGAGAGTATCGGTTCGGGCCCTCTTTGCTCCAAGATAGAAAATGGCTGCAGAGCACAAGGATGAATTGCCCCCAGGTGTCTTACAGCAGAAGGGGCTGAAAACCCCTGCAGGAGCAGAGGCGGGAAAGGGGGAAGGAAGAGGCCAACATGCAGAGAGAATCCGGGACTTCTGGGAAAGAGCCATACCTGAGGAAGTGACCCGGGAACAGCGCAAGGGCCTGCAACAGAGGTGGGAATCCCAGTTGCAAGAGTTCCTGAAGGTGCTGGAGACTCCCCACTCAGAAGGGGGCAGCCCTCAGTCTTTGAGGTCCCTGCCAAGGAACAGTACTCGGGCTTTCCTCAACCCCTCTGAGGGGACTGCTGACATGGGCCAGCGGCCGAGAGGTGAGAGAGGTCCCCAACACCTGCCCAGCCTTGTTGGTGAAGCCCTCCAGGTCAACAAAAACTTGTTAGCCAAAGACAAGACAGATGGTTGGAAAGCGAAGGGGGAGATCCTGGGCAAGGAGGCCATCAGCTTGCATGGGGAATGTCGGCTGTTCAGGCAGTTCGGCTACCAAGAGGCCGAAGGACCCCGAGAGGCCTGCAGGCACCTCCGGAGGCTCTGCCATCAGTGGCTGAAGCCAGAGAGGCACACCAAGGAGCAGATCCTGGAGCTGGTGATCTTGGAGCAGTTCCTGGCCATCCTGCCCCAGGAGCTGCAGGGCTGGGTCAGGGAATGCAGCCCCCAGACCTGCGCTCAGGCAGTAATCCTGGCTGAAGATTTCCTGCAGAGGCAGCAAGAGAACGAGACGCAAGAAGAGCAAGTAAGGAACGCTGGCAGTGCCTGGATGGGTTGGGGTGAAGGCGGGGACTTGGATACAGGCAGATGCCCCCTTCTTTCAGCATTTTAACTGATGGTGTGTTCTGCCAAATCCCAATCCAAGCTCTGCCTGGAGAATTATGCCCACTTTTAGCAAATTAGCACCCCTTTTTTCCTCAAAAGTGACCCTGGTTCTGCCCTGCAGTCCTGCTGGTCCCCACCTCCAGGGTAGCTCACTGGTTCAACCTGCAGAGGTCCTCTCTCCTGCCAGCAGCCTCCCGCCACTACAGCAGCCCATGGGTCCTCAGCAGGTCTTGGGCACAGCAGCCACACACCAAACTCCAGTGTCTCCAGCAGTCTGTTTGAGTAGTCCCTTAGTCAGTCCGTTAGTCAATTAGCCAGAAGGTCAGTCCACAAGGCAGAGTATCCAAGTCCAAGTCCAAAGTCAATAAGCTGAGTCACAGCCCAAGGTCAGATTCCAGGTAAGTCAGTCAGAGTATCCAAGTCCAAAGTCAATAAACCAAGTCAGTCTCCTCTCCAACCTACACTCCTTCTACAACCCACCAACCCTTCCTGCCTCAGGTGCTCCTTATATCCCTGAGGGCCCTATTGCCTTCAAGTGGCTGCAGCTGTGCAGCACACTCTGCTGGATGCCCAGGCCTTACCCTTAAAGGGGCCACTGCTGACACCACATTTACCTCCTTGCCAGATCTTCCACGATTCCAATACATGGTGTCATCACTCAGCCTGGCAGATTCAATCCTTGGCAGCTCCACTTAAGAAGAACCTCGGGCAGCAGCATAAGGAAAGACCTTGGCTATCCACAGCCCAAGTAGACAATTTTGGCTACTGGGCTGGATCAAGATCTCTTGGTGCCTGAGTGTGAAATGCTGCCTCCTTTCTTGGTGATGCACCAGCCTCTCCTGCCACTCTCTGGACTGGGAAAGGAGACTGAAGAGGCAGCATAGTGGAGAGAAGAGAGGCAGGCTAGAACATCAGGAGCAGAAGAGAAAGTGTGGAGGAGAGGAAATGCTGTAGCCTACCTCTCTCCTCCACGATTCTTCTGCTCTGATCCCCTCATCCTCTTCCAATCCCAATCTGAGGCTCTGCCAGATTTAATATGTTTATGTTTCCATTTTTATCCTGACTTTCACAGGTTGCCCTAATGTGACTGACAAAGTTTAAAAACATTTTTTTAAAATGTGCAGTCAAATTGGATTTGAAATAGTAATTAAATCAGTAGAAAAAGAAAATGCTTTAGCGGCGCCCCACAGCCCAAGAGCTTAGTAGGACAGGTGGTCTTAAGTGGGGGTGAGGGGTTTTTGAACACCTGAGGCAGGGACTTGCACACCTGGTGGGCTGTCACAGAGAAGACTCTGTCCTGGGTGCATGTCTAATTAACTTGTGGAACCCCTTGCCACAGGATGTGTGATGGCACCTGAAAGTATGCCTTTCAAAGGGGATTGGACAGACTTATGGAAGAAAAGGCCATAACAGGTTACAAGCCATGATGGGTATGTGCAAACTCCTGATTTTAGGACTAGGCTACCTCAGACTGCCAGATGCAAGGGAGGGCACCAGGATGCAGGTCTCTTGTGGGCTCCCTGAGGCATCTGGTGGACCACTTGTGAGATACAGGAGACTGGACTAGATGGGCCTTTGGCCTGATCCAACAGGGCTTTTCTTATGTTTTTATGGTGGTTCTCAAGGTGGAGAGCTTCAGGGAGGGCTTTTCAACAAGCTGCCTCACTCCTGCCTCCTTCAAAACAGGGAGCCCGCCTGGAGGGATGAATCACAGCCTCTGCCACCCACTGAGCTATTTCTCCTCTGACAGCTTTTATCAGCCATGATGGACAAGATTTAAGATCTTGCACTGGTAGACAACCTTACACTTCCACAACCTACACAACCTTACAATCTTGTTCACAGCCTTGGTGTTCACGTGCTGAAAAGTAGCCAGTCGAGTAGATCTCACCTGTGATTGGAGCACATCTCCTGGCACTGCAAATAATCTGGAGAGCGAGTTGGCCTGATTGCAAACGGTTATGTTGGCAAAGGGCTGAGCAAACAGGTCTCAGCTGATTTGAGGGGTTGGGGGGGGGAGCTGGTAGGTCTCTAGGCGGGGAGGCTCCACCCAGCCATCTCTGCTGCTCAAAGTGTCTGTTGTCCCAAACAAGGTTCTTTGTGCTGTTGTAGGCGATGGCACCACTTGAAGAAGAGCAAGCAGAGAAGGTTCCACATGATACCTGGCGAAGGCCCCTCTTTGATGAGATCAAACATGAGGGTAGCAGAGATGCCTCCTCATTGGGTAAGGATTTCCATGTGGCAAAGTTGCTTGGTGCTCCAAAATTCCAGTGATGAGTGGGGTGGCAGCTTAGGTTCCTGGACTGTCTTTCTCCTCTGCAGAGCCTTTGTGAGGGAACTCCTAGCCCCCTATGGAGTCTCAATTAGTAAGCCCTTAAAACCTGTGTGATGGCTGATGGAGTACTTGTCATGTACCTTCAGAAGTCCATCAGTCAGAGATTTCCCCAGCCCTCCGAATGCCTTCTAAGGACTTAAAAACATAACTTCCAGTTTCCTCTGTGAAGTTTTTCAGACCTCCAATGGGCTTACAAGGCCTTCAGAGAGTCAGGGAGGCTGTGAATGGCCTCCCCGGCCTCCAGAAGGGATGGAGGGGGTGGCAGCCCAGCCGGTGGGGGTGTGTGTGTGGCAGCTTGCGGTCTTGGCCTCAAGCGGTACCAGGGCTAGGATTGCCAATGGACTTCTGGGAGTCCACCCATAGTGGAGGCTGCCCGTGATGTCTCTGCTTGACTCACTGATCTTGCCTCCTTTCACTCAGCCTCTGCTGGGGAAGATGATTCTGCTGTGCAAAGGGGGAGCTCTGTTGCTTTCATGCCCTGCTCATGCATGTCCTGGAGGTTGACCTGTGGTGGACACAGGACACCTGGCTATATGGACCTTTAATGTGATCCAGCTGGAGTTACAGTATGTTGTTGGCTCTAGTCACTAAATGGAACTTCCATGTGCAGGGGCGATGTCCCCTTAAATGCCAATTATGGGTGTGGGCAGTTTCCACCATGTCCTCCCTTTGGACTTCTTCCCAGTATCCCACTAACCACTGTTGAAAACTGGATGCTGGGCTTGGAAGCTTCACAGTCTGATCCAGCCAGACGCTTCTTTTGCTTTTTTCATCCCTGCTCGTAAATCCTCTGTTACTATTTGTTTTCATTTGGTTTTCAGTTTGATGGCCTGTGACTATTTCAGGGTGGTACCTTGCTTTGTTCTTTCCTTCCTGGCAGATTGGAAGACCTAGTTCTTCTTGAGGAGATGAACATGCACCTGACCTTTACCACTTCAGACTGCAGATCGTATGACTGAATGCTTCCCCTAATTAAAAAAAAGGAAGATACAGATACTGATATCCCTGCACCTAGAAAACTAGCATGTTAGGAAGAAGGTTGGATTGCACTAAGTCCCCAATGTACATACCAATACAGAGGTCTATGAGGAAGTCAGAAGTCTTGTGCCTGTACAAGAGCATTGACACAGCTGTCCATAACTGGGAGTCCCTATCTTGGGGGCTAAGGTTATCACCTTTTTCCCTGACATGTTCAATGTCTATGTGCGTGGATTTTTTTTTAATATGGAGAAGCATTCTCTAATGAGTCCCCACCTGCAATCTGAAGTTGTACAGACGAGGTGTGTTGCTTTCCCCATGGAGAACTATGCCAAAGATTTGTGGTAGCATTCCATCCTTGGTAAATGTAATGGTTGGTGTTGGATTATAATTATTATTTTTAAAAAAATATTTCAACAGATGACAAGAGGGCACACAGAAAGGAGAAGAGTCAGCCAGAAAACTCCAAGCAGCTGGAATCACGTTGGATGTGGTTGGAAAGAGGTGAAGAGAACATTTCCCAGTATCTTGATCAAGGGGAAACTTCCGAGAGCCTCTATGAGAACTGCCTAGAAAAGGGAGGGGGGAAATTCATTAATTCGCAGGGGACATACGAGGACTTGGACGAAAGCATAATGCAGCAGAGGATTCTCCCTGGTGAGAGAGACAACGCGTGCCACGTGTGCGGGAAAGCCTTCCGCCGGCGGTCCAACCTTATCGCGCACGAGAGAACCCACTCAGGGGAGAGGTGGTACAACTGCTCCGATTGCGGAAAGAGCTTTGTCAGCCGAGCCGCCTTCCTCATCCACCAGAGGGTGCACACCGGGGAGAAGCCCTACAAGTGCTCTTACTGCGGGAAGGGCTTCAACACGGGCTCCAGCCTCACTCGGCACAAAAGGATCCACACCGGGGAGAAGCCCTACAAGTGCTTGGATTGTGGGAAGCGCTTCAACGACTACTCCAACTTCATCGTGCATAAGAGGATCCACACAGGAGAGAAGCCGTACGAGTGCTCGGTCTGTGGGAAGCGGTTCAGCGACAACTCCAACTTTATCAAGCACCACCACTGAGAGGCAACGCGGGGGGGAGGGTGGCCGTTCTTCCTTCAGAAAGATAATATTAACAAAACTATCATAGGAGCACAGAAGCACTGAGAGTTGTGTGCCAGGGCAGAGAGAGGCTGTAGGGAGGCAAAAATGGTCAAAGAAAAGCAGGTTCTGGGCATTCTTGCAACCCACTCATTTTTTTCCTCCTAGGCCTCTTCCAACGAGGCAGTGACAAGTGGCAAGTAGGGCTGGCTCCATGTATGAGGGGCATCTCCAGGGAGTCCTTACCATTGCCTTGGTAGCACAGCAGAAGTAGAATCACGCTGTTCTAGGCCATGGGCTTGTAGCGCCCTCCATTTTCCTCCCACAATGCTTTCCAGTGTAATGTGGTGACCCCCCCCCTACAGTGTTGATCTGGGCGTGGTGCAGAAGGCTGGCTCAAACAGCATCCCTTCTGCTTCTGTTGCCACAGTGGTAAATAAATACCCCGTGCTCTAGCAAGGGACTATGAGGCCAATCCAGCCACCAGACAGGCCCAGTCCTTCCTGTGTGGAGAGCAGTGATGTGCCCATCGGCCCTAGGCTCAGTGCTGCAGCTCGTTCTGGTGAGTAGGGGGGCCCCATGGGGTTGTGAGTGCCCCCCAAAACGTTTTGCATTAGGCCCGACAGCTCCCAAGGCTGGCCCTGCCTATAGAGACCTGTTGAAAGGTTGACAGAAACCTCTCCCCTCTTGGTAGGAGGGCCTGCTTCATTTGAGAACCACTGACCAACTTACTGTACTTCTTTCGATGAAGGCATTCAGCTTTGGCTTAGTTTTCCGCTCACAACATGGGTTTTTCATGCAGGGCTTGACAATGCTCCTCCATACAAACAAAACAAAACTCAGTGCCTGCACATTGAAAACTAGCATGACAGGGAGAACCTAAGAACCTGTGTCGATACTTTCATCAAGCTGTCCACCAGTCCCCCAAGATTCCTCTCCTGTTCTGTCACAGACAGCTCAGAACCCATTAGCCGATACATGAAATTTGGATTTTTTTGCCCCAATGTACATGACCTTACACTTGCTTACATTGGAACGCACCTGCCAATTTGCTGCCCAATCTCCCAGTTTGGGGAGATCCTTCTTGGAGCTCCTCACAATCTCTTCTGGTCTTCAGCACTCAAAAAAGTTTGGTATTGTCCGCAAACCTAGCCACCTCGTTGCTTAACCCTGTCTCCAGGTCATTTATGAACAGGTTGAAAAACCTGAAGACAGGTTGAGAAGACTAAATTGTAATCCTGACATGCTAATGCTCTAATGTTCTTTTTCTTTGTATGGAAGAGTGTTTAAAATTTAAAAAAACAAAAAAAACCCTTCACCGTTCTGCACCGCCAACAGTGGAATTCTGCAAGCTGTTTAATGAAGTACAGATTTCCATACTTTGCATAATTTTGCTTTGGCCACAGAGAGAAGAGGCAAAGAGTCAGGCAGGACAATGAAGCCCCCTTCCCCAAACTACTGGGAATCCTGCTAGCCCCACTGACTTCATAGATTTCACCAGGCATTGCTCCTGTTCTTTAAAGCTCATTTTTGGGAGCATAAGGGCTAGAAACTTGTTTTTTTTTTTTTTTTTTTTTCAAAGCAAGATGAGATTTACAGGACTTCCCAACTGGCTGTCTTTTCTATGGAGAGCCCTGCTCCATATCCCTTGCCTGCTTCTTTGTTTCCTTAAGAAGCAGGTGGCTTATTGTGAACATGTTAATTTTTATTATTTTTATTTATTTTTTTATTTTATGTATTTATAATCTGTCTTTCGGAACCATGCTCCTACAAAGTGGCATGAAGAACGAGGAGAAGATACTTTCAATGTCTCTGAACCAGCATGCCTGATGTCAGCAGACTTCCTCTTGGAATCACAGAGTTCAGGAAGCTGGTAGAAGGGGGAATTTAGATCTTCTTTTCCAGTGGCAGATAGATAGATAGATAGATAGATAGATAGATAGATAGATAGATAGATAGATAGATAGATAGATAGATGGCAAGCTTCAGTCTCGAAAGACTCTGGTATGGCGCTCTGAATGGTGGTTCTGGAACAGCGTCTAGTGTGGCTGAAAAGGCCAATTCGGGAGTGACAATCCCTTCCACACTGGGAGCAAGTGCAGTCTATCCCTGGTCTGTCTCCCTGGCTATGGGCCTTCCTTCTTTGCCTCTTTGCCTCAGTCGGTTGGCCAAGTGTCTCTTCAAACTGGGAAAGGCCATGCTGCACAGCCTGCCTCCAAGTGGGCCGCTCAGAGGCCAGGGTTTCCCACTTGTGGAGGTCCACTCCTAAGGCCTTCAGATCCCTCTTGCAGATGTCCTTGTATTGCAGCTGTGGTCTACCTGTAGGGTGCTTTCCTTGCATGAGTTCTCCATAGAGGAGATCCTTTGGGATCCGGCCATCAGCCCTTTTGAGTAATCAGAAACGTGGTGCCCTTATTACACCTAAATATACAGCAAGATTTGCTGCAGACCCAAATCTTCCCCACTTCCATCCCCAGTCAGCCACATTTCTCCTCTGTTGATTTCAGGCAATGGGAAGAAGAAGAGGGGTGCTCGGATTTGGAGAAGGAGGAAGGGAACTAGTGATACTTGTCAAGTTTGGGGCCCAAACACTGCCTGCTTCAGGTCAGGGGAACACCTCACAGAAACACAAATGGTTTGAATGTGGATTGGGATCCCAAGGAGATGAGGCACAGAGCTGCATAGTGATATTTGCTCAGGATCTGTTTAATTATCTGTCCTTCAGACAAGACCAGTGTCCTGGTAGGGTTACCAACCGACCAGGCGAAAACCTAGCCTGCTTCTGTGCCTCATCCCACATGCCCTATCTCCTCTTCAAACTTGCATTTGAAAAGAAGGAGATAGAGCAAAGAAGCGGAGTAGAGGGGCTGTCATTCTTCTGTCCTCCTCTTCCAAATCCAAGCAAGGTGAAGCTGGTGAGCTGATGGAGTAAATGCTTACATGTAATATGTAAGTGCCCTGAAAATGTTAACACCTTGTCAGCATGCCAGGAGATTAAAAAGGTTGAAAATTGCAGCTCTGTAGAGTAGAGGACCATGCTTGGGGAGGTGCTTCCTCCACTGCTCCATATGTTTGAGGACATTGGGGGGGGGGTTTCTTCATGGTGGGGAGGAAGGGAAAAAGGCGGAGAAGCAGAAAAAACAGACAACCTTCAAGTGCACTGGAAAAATCTTTATTGGTCCAACCCATTTTGAAAGAGCCTCTGTTGGGGCGCTGCAAATTGCACAAAAGTATGAAACCATATGGTGATGATGATGATGATGATGATAGTGAGACACATTTAGACCTACCCAGTTGTAAAGAAAAACTCACAGTGGGTTACAAGATGACCAACAATAATTCCAATGCAACACTCAACCCAGAGCAGCCTACAATCCATCATTTAGGGCAGTGTTTCTCAAACCATGGGCCGGGACCCACTAGGTGGGTCACGAGCCAATTTCAGGCGGGTGCCCATTCCAATATGTTATTTTTAACACGAGTAGCACTATAGAGTTTTGCATGGGACTGTCCTCTCCCTGTCAAGGAGGCTGGGAGGACAACTGCTGAGCTGGAGGTAAAGGAGCAGAGAACTAGGATCGGAGAACTAGGAGGCACACAGAGCAGGGGGCAGGTAACCACCCCATGAGCGGCTATGGCAGCGTCCCCCAAATTTCTGGTGCTAAAGAGACGCTTATTTTCAGATTGAATATTGGTGGCCACCCCCCCCCCCCAGTGTAAGAATAACTTGCCCTCGGACAATCTTCAGGAGAACTTTTGGCCCAGTGGATGTTTCTTTAGGTATCTAACGCTCAACTAACCAGGCTCCATTTGGTTCACGAAGCGGTTACGGCACCCCATTACAATTGGATCAGCACCTCATTCTGCAAGGAAGGCACCAGGAGGCAAACTCTCAACTATGACTTTGGAAGAACCAAATATGTATGTGGCATTTTGTTGCCCACTTGAACCCTTTGTAGATGCAGCCAACAGTTTACATGCCTAACGGGCAAAAACAAATTTGATTTTAATCGTTCGTGCGCGGAGCCAAGCACCTCGACATTCTTCCACAAGTTACGTACTTAACAAGAAATTCCTCTGTTTACTGCTTTATAGCTTGATATGTTATTTTTCTCACTCAGATATCAAGTGAGAACAAAATCTTTTTGTTTTGTTTATTGGCTGAGATTGTTAACTAACAAGCAATATTCAATCGGGTTTTCTGTTTTGACCCTAAAACTTAAGGTCATGTTTGACCCAGCAATAAAGAAACAGAGTCAGACAAAATGTATTCTGTATACTCTGATATCAAGAGAGCAAAGGATTCTGGGAGGGGCGCCAACCCCCTTTAAGTTTTCCTTTATCATAACAGACTAATAAGCGTTTCACCTATGTGTTAAATTCAGCAAATCCATGCAATTTGTAGAGGTTTGCCTTTGTAGAGGTTTTCTGTCCACGCTTGCAGGGTTGCCAACTGAGCAGAAATAACATGGTCTGCTCCTGTGTCTTTAACAGCAACTAGGTTTGCAGAAATCAGCTGGTGAAGTGTTTCATGTCATAGAGATGAGGATTAAGCTCTGCTGATGTTTGCTGGTCAAGTGCCGGTTAAAGGCGCAGGAGCAAGGACAGCTAGAAAAGCTGGCAACTTCCCCCCCCCCCCGTTTCCCCCAGGTGCGGTGCGAAAAATAGAAATCAAGCCAGTGACAGATGGTGGGAATACATAAAGTATTTGAGCTCTTTTCTCAAGAACTATATGGTAAGGGACAGAAAGTTGGTAAGGGACAGAAAAGGCACCTTAGCAGTTTGTGGGGGCTTTGTAAGCCTCCCATAGCACAACAGGCTAAAGAGTTGAGTACAGCGGGTTGGGAACAGACAACAGGGACCATCCATCACCTTGTGCTCTGCTTGTGAACACCCGAGAAGCACCTGGTTGCAGCCAGAGGCCTGGGCTAGAAGAATCATTGACTAGAAAAGCAATTCTCATGGTACTCAGTATGCGGCGGCAATACATTTTTAAGGATGTGTGGGAACAGAATTAGGTTCTTGTGAAGCAACACTGCTGGAGTGTTTATAAATTAAACAACAAAATGGTCCCAGACTCTGTGCTGTGTTTTTGAACAGTGTTGACTGTGTCTTGTGTCTCTTCCGTGGGCCTCCAGAAACTTCTTGCATCCAAAGAAGGGTACCCCCCTGGCCTGCAGTTGTGTTGTAATCTATAGCAGTGATGGGCAGAGTCACACCTAGAGTATCTATTTGCCTTGGGGGGTTTTCTTACTAGGACCCTGAGGTTCCACCAGACCACTCCAGGAGCAAAATTATGAGTTATGGGAGTGAGCGGACATACGCTCAGAATTAGGACCTGCCCAAGACCTTTCACAACCTGAGGCACTGTGCCAAATGTTACCTGGTAATGCACCAGCTTCTGCCCCTTCCACTCATTGGACTGGAAAAGGAAGAGGAGGGTGAAGTGGAAGAGGAAGTGTGGAGGAGAAGAGAATGGTGGGCTAGAGCACCAGAGCCACTCTTCCCCCCCCCCCCCACTAAACTCTCCTCCACACTTCTTCTGCTCTGTCCCTCCGTTTACAGTTCAAGGAGTGGTTGAAGGAGAGGAGCAGTGGGGGGACGACGATGACACATGGGTGGATGGAGGTGGGCACCCCTTGCCAATTAGTACTTGAGGTGATAGCCTCAATTGGCCTCCTGGATGGGCCAGCCCTGTTTAGGATTAGGGCACAGACTAATTAGCCCGATAATTTATTTTCAATACAAGCACTTGAGCCCATAGATTTCTGCCGTTGCCTTCTACCTGCCCTGTGGACACTGCCAGCCCATCCATGCATCCACCCTGAGGTGGCAGATTTGGGGCTGCCTCTTACCCCGTGTCTGCTGCTTCCATTGCCTCCCTCCAACCTTCGGCTAATGCAAACTGCAGTGCAATTTTTCACGCATAAACAGGTGGTAATTCATTCCCCTGCTGGTGGGGGGGCGCGCGTAGGAAGCAATTGACACTTCCTGTTCATCTACACCAGGGGTGTCAAATTCGTTCCATACAGAGGGCCAAAGTTAGCATTCAGGATGCCTGCTGAGGGCCGGAAGTGACATCATTAACCAGAACTGGACATCATTAAGCAGCTGATGGCCAGAAATCAGCACTTTGTTCTCATTAACTGCAAATGACAGAAGAGAAAATATGCATATCTTGATTATATTTCAAGATATGGGAGAGCCAAATTTTCATGTGGGCTGCTGTTTCAGCAGTAATACCTCAGCACTGCTCAGCAGCTGAGAGCCTGAGGGCCAGATAAAAAGCTTCCGGGGGCCGCATCCGGCCCCCGGGCCTTATGTTTGACACCCCTGATCTACACCATCTAGCCCAGTATTGCCTCCTGCCTGGCAGCCCCCCTCTGGGGGTCTCCCTCCTTTCCCAGCCTTGCAATCCTGAGCCTGGGCCTCTCCGCAGCAAACCAGAGCCCACCGCTGAGATACTGTCCTTCTACAGCTCAGCAGATCTGCCTGCAAGCCACTCTCAACAAAGGGCTGACAGGGCAATATAATGGCATATTCTCAACAAGAGATATTATTGAGCAATAGCCCTTCTGAACAAGCCTGTAAGGTTGATCAGTATTGTGGTGGTAGGGAGCCGAGGCTTAGAGGGGGCAGCTTGCCTGTTCCGCCCCCCCCCCCCCCCAGTAAGTTACACCAGAGATGAAATTTGGAAACTGGACTTCCTGATTAATAACTCCTAGCCATTACATGAAGCTCTCGGTTTTAACCCATTTCTGCCCAGCCCACAGGTGTAACACATTTGATCCCAGTTGCGTATATGCAACGTTGGGCAGAGATTTCATTACAGTTGTCACTACTGCTAAACGGTGATGTGCTTTCTTTTATTGTGACCTCCGATTGGTTTTTATTTTCTTTTTATCATGCTGTGTACATCACCTTGAGTGTTTGGCTTCTGAATGGAAGGACAATTCATGAATGCTTTTTAAATACATCGTTTTTGAAACTCTTTAAAGCCAGTGACAGTGTTTGGTGCTTCCTCCCAAATAACCACAAATGAGATACTTTTTTCTTTTTAAAAAACAAAAAACAAAACACTGTTTATTTTTAAGTATAAAATATAACATACAAGTATGTTCCCCTGGACAGACTCAAAACAACTTTCTAACTTTTTTATCTTTAAAAGAAACCCCTCCCTACTCTCCAAAAAGCAAAATATACCAGAACAGCAGAGAGATCCCAGATCAAAGCACCTATTTTAACGTCAACATTGAATTACACTCCTAGATTGCCCCCCACCCCACAAACAGAGGCACTAAAGGCTGCTTCACATATTATATTCTTCAGTGTACTCCCAAAGCTATTTGTCTTCATTAAACACCTAACAAGATAATGTGTGAACGCAACAAACAGGTGTTTGGAGAAAGGTGATCATACCGATAAATGTATCAGAGAGCCGAGATGCTAGTTTTCCATTTGTAGAGATGTCTGTTGGTAGAGAAGAGCATTTTGATATGAGTGCCTCCCACCACTCCCTGCAGTGTAGGCACAGGTTTACCACATAGGCCTTAGACTATAGCTATACCATGGTTGAACAGTCTTCCATACAAACAAATGCACATCCACATGCAGAAAACTAGCACATCAAGGAGAAGGCTTCTTTCTCCCAGGCATCTAGTTTTCTATACACAGGGCATGGAAGAGCCTCCATATCTCCATATTTGGGGGGGGGGTCATGGGTACCCCTCACCTGCACTCTAGAGTTGTACAGTCAGTTGTACAGGTTTCCCACCTCAGTGAGAACTAGGCAAGTTCTGTCTGAGCTGTTGGCCACAGCAGGGAAGAAGAAAAGCAGCATTCCAAATGCTCCACCCCCTTCACTGGTGATGTGCCAGTCTCTGCTCCTCCCACCCTCTGGCTTGAAAAGGAAGAGGGCAAGTGGAGTGGAAGAGGAAGCAATGACAAGAATGGTGGGCTACAGTACTTCCAAAACTTCTACTTCCACTCTGCCCCCTCTTCCTTTTCCAATCCAGGGAGTGGGATGAACAGGAGTAGTAGAGGTGAGTGATTGACAGGAATGGGTGTTCCCCTATGCCTGAGGCAACCACCTCAGTTGGCCTCATGGACGGGCCGGCCTTGTCCCACAGTGTGAACGCTGCTTTCCTGGAGAAATGTTTGAGATGGCCTTCTTGCCTGAGACACTTCTTGCACTGAGAGCATCAGTCTTGCTTCTCCACTGCCTGAATACTCAGCAGGTTAGTACAGAATGAGTGATAATAAGCCCAGCCTTTGCCATGTCCTCTTCATTTATTTGATTTGCAGAAGGTTTGAATGAGAACTAAACCTTTTCCCATAGCATGTTAAGCATATGTGGTTCCTCTCCCTTGTGGGACCTTTTGTGCGCATAGAAGCTCGACCGATCCCGGAAGCATCTCTCGCACACGGAGCACTTGTACGGCTTCTCCCCCGTGTGCACACGCTCGTGCACAAGCAGGCGCTCCCGGGCACTGAACCTCTGCCCACAGTGCATGCACTTATAAGGCTTCTCCCCAGTGTGTGTTCTCTGATGCGCAACGAGGACATCCCTCCTACTGAAGCCTCTCCCGCAGTCCGAGCACTTGTAGGGCTTCTCGCCGGTGTG
Organism: Tiliqua scincoides; assembly: GCF_035046505.1. Lineage (NCBI taxonomy): Eukaryota > Metazoa > Chordata > Lepidosauria > Squamata > Scincidae > Tiliqua > Tiliqua scincoides. The sequence goes on from NC_089822.1 coordinate 264,044,866, forward strand.
GATTCTCTCGTGCTTAATGACGTATGACTTACTGCTGAAGCTTTTCCCACAGTAGGAACAGGCATAGGGTCTCTCGCCAGTGTGCGTTCTTTGGTGTTCGATCACCTGCGACCTCCACACAAACCCTTTCCCGCAGTCGGGGCAGGTTTTTAATCTCTCGTCTTGGAGGATTCTCGGCGGAACCGGCTCTTCCTCAAGTTCTTCATATTTGCCCTGACTGTTAATGAATTTTTCCTTTTCTGGGTGGTTTCTTGGCTGGATCTCAGAGGCTCCCCCCTGATCGAGACAATCAAAAATGGTCTTTTTGGCCTTCCCCTGCAACATCCTTTGCTGTTCCGGTCTCCCTGGGTTTGACGGTTCCTTTTGCTTCTCTCCCATCCAATCACCTGTTGAAATAAGGAGAGAATCCTACACATGAGTCATTCCTGCACAGAGGGGGAGAGGGAATCTGCTTTGCAAATGTTTCCAATCTCTCCAATATTTCTGGTTTTTTTTAAAAAAGTGTTAGCCCACTGTTGGAAGCTAAGCAGGGTCAGGCCTGGTTAGTACTTGGATGGGAGACCGCCTGGGAATACCAGGTGCTGTAGGCTTATACCATAGTCTTTCGAGACTGAAGGTTGCCAACCAACCAAACCCCACTGTATGGCACAGTCAGGATTTTCAAGGTCAATAGACAAAAAAAGTGCCCTTTGCTAATTGGGAGCAGGTTAAAAAAATAATAGTTTAATACACTATTTAAGAAAATTGATTACATATTTAAGTACTTAAGAAAGCTGGTATATGGTAGAAGAGGTCTTCCCCCCTTCTCTCACACAAGGAACAGGAATGCCTCTCCTGAGATTATCACTACTATGAAACATGCACGTATCGTCAAAACCCAGAGAAAGTGTGCCTCGCACTCAAAAACTGTTATTAATTACATTTAATAGATTGGCAAAAATTTATGCAACTAATCAACTTCTGCACTGGGAAAATCTCTGGCTGTTGGATTTGCATGCTTTTTTCAAGAGCCAGCTTAAGCTGCTGGCCATCATTCCATCTTGTGACAGAGAGTTCCACAGGCTAAACTGCACACTGTGTTAAGGAGTTTTTCCTCTAGCCTGCCCCAAATATACTATCAATTTTATTGACTGAGCCAAGTCTGCATTGGGAAAATTCAGAGCATCTAGTAGTTCAAGTCTAAGGAATTCTTACCCAGCAAGTTGCCACCCCAGTCGCTCTCCTGTTTTATCGCCAAGGAGGTACCTGTTGGAGCTGTCTCTGGCTCAGGAAAATTAACCACCACCTTCTTGTATGGCTCCAACACCTGGAAAAGTATAAGGACCCCATTCAGGCAAAAAAGATATGAATGTTACTGGGCAGAGCCATATTCTGCCTGCTTCCTTTCATGTGTATTGTCTGGCTATGGCTATCCAGGGCTTAAGGATGTCCGGGTTAGACTACTGCACAGCACTACACATGGGACTGCCCTTGAAGACTGCTCAGAAAATTCAGTTGGTTCAGAACATGGCAACTAGATCACCAGCTGTGATGTGCTGGTCTGACATTTCACTTGCATGAGAAGAACTTCATTCGCTCCCAGTATGTTTCTAGGCAAAGTGGTGGTCTTGAACTTTAAAGCCCTCTAAGAGTTGTGCCTGGGATAGCCTTGTCCCATACAAACTTGCCTGAAATCCAAAATTTGCCTTGAAGGTCCCTCTCCAGGCCTCTTTGTACCTTTCTCTGCCTGCTCTTCAGAGCTCTTCTGAATTTTTAGATGGCCTCTTATTGCTGCTGTGTGGGGTCTTCAAAAAGTTTTAGGATCAATTTCTAACTTTTTTACTGTAAAATATTGGATATTTTGGCAACCTTGGGCAGGCTTGAGGAGAAAAGATGGGGGCGGGGGGGTACAAAATACCCAGGGCTTCCAGGGGGAGCCAGTTCATGACAAAACAAACTATACAGATCAAAATGTATTACAAAATAAAATAAATTTGGGTACTTCAATCTGATTTGTAGGAAAATTTATGAAGGGGGGGCAATCAAACATCTTGCCCCAGCCCCAATGCCAAATCTCAGAAGCTCTGGCCGTGGAATCTTTCAGGGAGAAAGGCAGGATAGATAGGACAGCACATTCTCACACTCTGCTTATAAGAACATAAGAACAGCTCCACTGGATCAGGCCATAGGCCCATCTAGTCCAGCTTCCTGTATCTCACAGTGACCCACCAAATGCCTCAGGGAGCACACAAGACAAGAGACCTGCATCCTGGTGCCCTCCCTTCCATCTGGCATTCTGAGATAGCCTCCTTCTAAAAACAGGAGGTTGCACATACACATCATGTCTTGTAACCCATGATGGACTTTCCTCCAGAAATTTGTCCAGTCCCCTTTTAAAGGCACCTTGACCAGATGCCATCACCACATCCTGTGGCTAGGAGTTCCACAGACTGATTCCATGCTGCTCTTCCTGCTCCCTGGATTGGAAAAAGGACAGAGGGACAGGATGAAGACATGTGGAGGAGAGGAGAATGGGGGGGCCAGAGTGACAACACATGCCTTTCTCTTCATCCCACTCTTCCTTTTTCAATTCAGGGAGAAGGAGCAGAGGATAGTGGATTGGCAGGGAAGGGCATTCCCACCAGTCCAGCTGCCTGAGGTGACTGGTGCAGTTGGCCTCACGGATGGGTCAGCTCTGGGTGGGCGTCACATGACGCCACCTTCTACTCCAGCATTTGGTGACAGAGTCTCCGTTCTGATGGGCAGTGCCTCTGCAGTGCCTAAGGCAGGGGTACTTCCAAGTCTTGCTACTTAAAAACCTTCAGTCTGACTGGACACTGAACCTGGGACCTGGTGAACACAATGTAAGTGCTCTAATTGGATGCGCACCTTTAGGAACTAAAGTCAAGGTGCAAAGTTCAGATCTTGCCTTGAAGCAGCAGATCCAAGCCGATGCCTCGGCCACTGCCGCTCAGCCACCCGGAACAAGCAACCTCACCTGCCTCTCACCCCCTCGCTGCCTCCGCTGGAAATCCTCCGCCAGGGCCACCGCCTGGCTGCAGGTCCCTGGACTGAAATCTGTGACCCAGCTCTGCATTTCTGGAGGCAGGATGGCCAGGAACTGCTCCAGGATCACCAGCTCCAGGATCTGCTCCTTGGTGTTGCTTTCAGGCTTCAGCCACTGGTGGCAAAGCCCCTGCAGGCTTCGACAAGCTTCGCGAGGACCCTCGGTGTCTTGGTAGCACACCTGCCTGAAGCGCTGCCGTGGGACATCTGTGCTGGGGGTCTCCGCATCCAGGAGCTCTTTCTTGACTCTTGCCAACTTGCCATTGACCGTGGCTTGCAATTCTAAGCAGTGGCCTGGAGGTCCTTGGGTCATTCTCACTTCTTTAGTACTCCTGACCTGGATGATGTGAAGGCCTCGCTCGACCCCCTTCTCCGGTTCAGGGCCTGCCGTGTCCATCTCCTCCACCTTCACTCCATTCTCCAGGGCATCCTTCAGTCGGAAAGGCAGCTCTGACGCAGCCTGTGGCTCTGCCGTCATTTCCCCTCTCAGGACAAGATCACCCTGGGGAGTGTATGAAGTACCCAAGAATTAACTGGATGCCAGGCAAAGGAGGTGTTTGATGGGTAGAATTTAAAACCTGGTGAGCAAGAGAGGCTTCTCCCTAAGGGGAAAAGGAGGCAGTTACCCCAAAACAAAAGGATGCCTGGAGAACTGGCTAAAATTCTATAACACCATTTCATTGAAAAGGATATTTTGACTTCCTTTCAGTCCAGGTTTCCAAGGCCAAATTCAGGTGGTAAGTGCATCTGATGAAGGTGGTCCTTGCCTAAGAAAGCTCAGGCCACCATAAATTTCTGAGTTTTAAAAAGGTTCTACCAGACTCATAGGAGTTTCTAGTATGATTAACTGCGAAGGGGCAGCTATGTTGGTCAGTTACACCAAAGAGAGGCAGATGCAAGTCACATGAGCCACAGGCAAACACTATCATCACTCAACATCTTTTTTTTTTTAAATTACTTATAACCTGCATTTCTCTCAAAAACAACTCAAAGCTCACCAAAATAGGAGGATTGGGGGTTTAAAATGTGTAGCCTTTTCTAAAACAAAAATCTGTCCTGTGGCACCTGATTTACTAACATTTATGGGTAGATGGGACTCGTCAGCCTAGGAAGGCAGCTCATCTAAGAGAAGGAAACTCTGACCTCAAACCTCCACTGCCTTGTGGCTACTTCCAGTTCTGGAAAAGGCTTCAGGAGTCAACCTCGAGGCAAAATCAGGAGCCGCAGTCCCTGAGGCAGTTCATGGCTGAACACAGTCACGTTCTGGCAACTCCTGCGACGCCGCTGGAACCAACCGTATTGGCTTCTGCCTTTCCATTGGACCATTCCAGCGACGTGGAGAGGGGGGATTTGCTGCATGGGTAACAGCCTATCCTCCATACCTTCTTTACCCAGGCTTCGCGCACTGGAGAGGACACTCCAACTTCGCCATACGGCGTCGGCACAACGCGGGAAGCAGCAGTTTACTGGTTATAAGTCTTTGCTCGATTGGCGTAGAGCATGACGCCAGGGGCTGCTTCCGACAGTGGGAGAGATCATTGCATCTCATTGGGCAGCTACCGCCCGCGTTAAGCTGGGCAGTCCCCAGCCAGTAAGGTGTTGCCTCGCCACGGTCCGTTAACCTCATGGGGTGCGTGGGGTTTAGGGTGAAAACCGACAAGCGGATCGACAACTCTGCACCATGCAATCTCCAGACCAGATCAGACGGAAAGCTCTTCAACCTCTCCAGACTGAGAGCAGAATCCAAAGTCCAGCTGAAATGTAGGGATGGACCTCAACAAGTGGGAAACCCTGGCCTCTGAGCGGCCCGCTTGGAGGCAGGCTGTGCAGCATGGCCTTTCCCAGTTTGAAGAGACACTTTGCCAACAGTCTGAGGCTAAGAGGCAAAGAAGGAAGGCCCATAGCCAGGGAGACAGACCAGGGACAGACTGCACTTGCTCCCGGTGTGGAAGGGATTGTCACTCCCGGATTGGCCTTTTCAGCCACACTAGACGCTGTGCCAGAACCACCTTTCAGAGCGCGATACCATAGTCTTTCGAGACTGAAGGTTGCCAATACAGTGTATACAGGCTTTTATGGACTGGAGTCCACTTACTCAGACGCTTGGTGGGTTTTCCTCCAGGTCTCTGAGTGTACAAACTTAAGAAAACCCCTGCTGGTTCAGGCCAAGGACCCATCTAGTCCAGCTTCCTGTATCTCACGGTGGATCAACCAAATGCCTGAGGGAGCACACAAGACAACACCATACCTGCAATCCTGTTGCCACTCCCTTGCATTGGCATACTGAGGTGGCCTGCTTCTAAAACCAGGAGGTATACCCATCTTGGCTTATAACCTGTGATGGACTTTTCTGCCATCAATCTGTCCAATCCCTTTTCAACCAATTTCTGCCCGGTCCACAGGTGTACACATTTGGTCCCTGTTGCATATATGCAACATGGGCAGAAATGACTTGAAGACATCTAAGCCAGATGCCATCACCACATCCTGTGGCAAGGAGTTCCACAGATTAATTACACACCAGTGTCCTTAAGGTGCCACAAGACTCTTCAACCAAGTTTTGCTGTCATACGTTAAAAATTACTGGGACTTTTGTTGTAGGTTTTGATATTGAACAGTGGAATAAAGAAAACTGTTGTTGGCATCCTTCAGTCTCGAAAGACTATGGTGTCACGCTCTGAATGGTGGTTCTGGAACAGAGTGTCCTCTCCAGAGCGCGAAGCCTGGGTAAAGTAGGTATGGAGGATAGGCTGTTACCCATGCAGCAAATCCCCCCTCTCCACGTCGCTGAAATGGTCCAATGGAAAGGCAGAAGCCAATGCAGTTGGTTCCAGCGGCATTGCAGGAGTTGCCAGGACGTGACTGTGTTCAGCCATGAACTGCCTCAGGGACTCCGGCTCCGGATTTTGCCTCGAGGTTGACTCCTGAAGCCTTTTCCATAACTGGATGTAGCCACAAGGCAGTGGAGGTTTGGGATCAGAGTTTTCCTTCTCTCCGATGAGCTGCCTTCCCAGGCTATCGAGTCCCATCTACCCGGTGGCTGTTTAGTCGCCTCTTAGGACAAGTACAGCCAAACTGAGGGCCTATTCTTATCCCCAGCCCCCAGGGGTATTTGGAAAACTAAATTAACACAATTAAAAAACCAAATGGGTTCAATCCTTGGTTAAGTCTCCAGCAAAAAATGGAGGTCAGGCAGCACAGAATGGGGAAGACCACTCTCTCTTCCCGAGATCTCGGAGAAGAGCTACCAGCTGGAGCAAACAATATTGGTCTGTAGGGACTTCAGTTTTGCATATTCATCTGGACCCCAAAGAGGGGAACAATAGGCTAGAAGAGGAGAGCAAGAAAGACATGCAAGAATGAGGTGGTGGCAGGGTTGCCAACTTTAGAATCCACACCTGCTCCTCTGCCTTTGACAGCAGTTAGGTCTGCAAGTATGACCCATTTGATTGTGTTCAGCTTTATGATAAGAACAGTTGCACCTGCTGTTCAAACCTCATAAGGGGCAGGAGCGGGCCAAGCCCCATTTTTCTAGTCACTTGGCAACCCTAGAGGGAGAATATAATGCTCTTCCAGCAACTTTAAGGGAGATTATGAGAGCTCCCTGGCACTTTCCCTCTGCTGCCCTGCTGGGTGGCTGCCCTCCTGCTCTTCCCAGGTCTCCCACTGCTGCATGTCCTGATTGCTCAGCTCTGCACTCACCGCTTCTCTCTCCAGCCTCTGGTACAAAGAGGGATTTTTTTAAAATAGGGGGAAAAGCCTTCTGAAGCACCCTCACTTCCGGCTCCCTTCATGCGCAGGGCAAGAGTGGCCGCCCATTAAAAGCAAGTGCAGGAAAGGAGAAGAAAGGGAGGGGCCTGCCTTTCTCCCAAGTACAAATGCAGGGGGAGGGGAAGACACCTCTGTGCACCTCCACCAATGCACACCTCTAGTGTGCCTGCAAAGAACTACATGCCCTGCACAGCTGCTGCATCCTTGGCTCACTTACACCAGGGTGTCACCATCCTGGACCCAATGGGACTTACTTGGGAGTAATGCACAGGATCAGATTGCACATCCCGCTGGTTTTCCAGGATTTGGGAAGTAGTTGAAGGGGGGGGGGAGAAGAGGAGGAGGAAGAGGATGAGCCTGTATCTTTCAAGACCAAAGTCACCTCTACACACACACAAAGAGAGTTTAAATATAGAGTTCTGAATTTGGGTTTTTAATAACCGTATTGCAATTCCATTACCTTGCAGGGCTGTTTGGAGGATATGAGGGGGGAAGACCCATGAGCCCTGAGCAAACTGGAGGCATTGCTCAGGGCTCATGAGTCTTCCTCATACCCCTGCAGGGTAGGTCAGACTGAGAGAGAGAGAGAGAGAGAGAGAGAGAGAGAGAGAGAGAGAGAGAGAGCATAACCTGTCTGCAGTCACCTGCGTGGGACTTTTTCACGCAGAACTCAGCCCTATACACATGTATAATAATATCATATTATAAATAATATTAATATTATGTATAAATATATTATATTTAATAATTAATATTCAGTTGGCACTGAAGTACAAGGCATTTGTTAGAGCCATCCGAAAGAAAGCAGGCCCCTGCCTGGAGGAGTTTACAATCTAAACACTACAGTTTTGTGTGATTAGTTCTGCTCTGATCTACTGCTAGTCAGTTTCAGAGGAGGGCAATCCCCCTCCCTCCCACCCCCTTCTGCTAATAAGAAATTATCAGTCATAATTTCCACCTGGCACTTAGGAAGGGAAAGAGACACACACCCCCTCCCCATTTCCCACCATTGGGGATAATGGATAGGAGGCTCTGAAAGTATGGCAGGCAGAGAACATCCCTGTGCCTGGACTTAGGGAGGCTCTGAATTTCCCAATGGCAAACTTCTGACCTTCCCTCTGTCCACTGGGAAGGAACAGACACACTCACTTCCCTGCCTGTTCTGTCATTTGCAAGCTCCACTAAAGAAGCCAGTGGTATCTCTCTGTGCCTTGAAAAGCCTTACCAGGCAGAAATTCAACAGGAGAAGCCTTTCTCTTCACCATCTGTTGAGTTTCTCCATAACAGTCCTGCCAAGAACATGATACAGTCCTGTATATATTTATAAATGTTTATTGTATTTACTTATAAATATAAACCGCTCTCCCAACAGTTCAGATAAGATAAAATAAACATATAAATATGTCTGTGTGTTGTATACAAAAATAGACATATACATGTGTGATGTATATACATGTGTGATGATGTATATAAAAATAGACATGTATATACATGCGTGATGTATGTACATATACATTATTATTATTATTATTATTATTATTATTATTATTATTATTATTATTATTAACAGTATTTATATACCGCTTTTCAACTAAAAGTTCACAAATCAAATAACTAAATGGCTCCCTGTCCCAAAAGGGCTCACAATCTAAATACATGTGTGATGATGTATATAAAAACAGACATGTGTATACATATACATGTGTGAAGTATATAAAAAGTGTCATCTTTATCTAGGAGCTTCTTTGGGGGGGGGAGAAAGAATGATGATTGCAAACAAGGAAGACTTTAACTGATCGATCTGAACTGGTGCATAAAGTTCCTTGGCATCTCAGCAATCTTGTCCTGAAACATTGCTTTCCAAATGGTTGGAGGTGCCACCTTTCCTGCCCCACACATGGAGGTTGCCTGCCGCCTGCGATCAGGACCCAGACTTTTTTAACAAGAACACCATGTGTAACACAGCCCTTTGTGCTTTTCTACAGGAGCCGGAAGTGACTGACTTTCATGTGGTGGAAGCCCATAGACTCTTATGTAGTCTCTCCATACATGATTACTCTACCACCTTAACCCCTTCATGGCCAAACAAGCATAGGGTGCCCCTGGCCGCAGAATGCCATCAGAATGGGAACTGGAACTCAAACTGTGCATGATGAGGAAGGGGCCAGTTCAAATCCAGCTGCTGCAGGGACCTCACTGGGAGTAAGCTCCATAGACTGTAATGGGACTCACTTCTGAGTAGACATGCACAGGCTTGGGCTCTAAGGCAGCAATCCCACCCACACTTTCCTGGTAGTAAGCTCCACTGACTCTAATGGGACTTGCTTCTGAGTAGACATGCATGGGCTGTAGGTGACTTTAGGCTCAGCCTCCACCCTCCCATCTACACTATGGGGCTAGTAATGCTGCCCTACCTTAAAGGAGTGTTGTAGGTTGTAAGAATCAGGGGTCTCTAGTGGACTGAAGGGGAAGGCAGAGCAGAAGTGGGGACACCTTCACAAATGCTGCCTTTGAAACTTTTTGCGAAGCACCTGAGCTGAGCTGAGACACACCCAGCTCAGCAGGAGGCAAACTGGTACAGAGCATAAGGACCAGTCTGCCTCCACCCCAACCATATACAAGCATTTATTGCCTTGCATTGTTTCCAAGTGATTGTACTATTGTACTGTTAGCATAATGATAAATACTTGCAGGGAGCCAGGATGGTAGTGGTTTGGCAATTGGAATTAGACCTGGAAGATCCACGTTCAAATCCCTGTTCAGCCATGAAGCTTCTTGGGGGTCCTAGGGTCAGTCTCTCTCTCTCTCTCTCTCTCTCTCTCTCTCATCCTCAACTCAACCTCGCAGGGTTGTTGTGAGGACAAAGGAAGGGGAAGTACCATGTACACTGCCCTGAGCTCCTTGGAGGGTGTGGTATAAAAAAAGTGATAATACTTGCTGAAAATAAATACTTGAAGCAGAAAAATAGATAGATAGATAGATAGATAGATAGATAGATAGATAGATAGATAGATAGATAGATAGTGAGAGTGGTAGGAAAAAGGATGCAGATGGCTGGAGGTGGAAGGTGGCTGGAGGTGGAAGAGGAGAAGGTCACAGGCTTGTTGCGAGGACAAAAAGAGGGAAGGAGCTATTATGCCCATCACCCTGAGCTCCTTGGAGGACGGGCAGTTCAGTATACAAATGTATAAAATAAATAAGGCTACAAATATACAAATTTTTTTACACAAAAAAATTATATACAAATGTATATAATTTGTATACAAATGTATACAAATATATTTACAATACAAATTGTACTGTAATTTATACAATTATATACAAATGTGTATACAAATGTGAAAAATAAATAAGGCTAGATCATACCCCTCTCACCCCAGAGAAGATTTTGAGCTTAATTCATATCATTAAATGAAGGGGTACAGGAGACACAAATTGAAGAACTTGGGAGTAAACATTTATGCGTTAGAGTTAATATGCTGTGTATATTTATTGGTGTTTTTTTTTAAATCTCAATTTTCCATTCTCTTTCCCTAGCTCGTGCACCCCACACCAAGAGGTTGGATGATGTGAGCTAGATAAAAAAAATGACAACTTTCAGAATAAGTGGCAGAGTCTAGCAAAAAAGCTGACAGTTTTCAGCCATGGAATGTGGCTAACAGGATGGGCAGGAGTCAGGACAAGCTCATGAACCCTTCATACTTATTACAGTACTATCCTGCTTCGGTTACTCATAATAATTGGCCAAATAATTTTTGGCCAGGCCAAAACCCCCACGTGGTCTGCTCTTGTGCCTTTGAGAGAGGCATACGCTTCAGAAATCCAACTCAGAGAAACTTTTTGTAGCATGGAACTGAGTGTGACCCCCTGCTGTGCAACTGCAGCTAAAGCCACAGGAGCAGGGGCTTGCCTAGAAATTGGCAACCCTAGCTTGAAGCCTCTCTAGCCTCTCCCCTTATGTAAAATTGAGTGTTGGGAGAGTTAGGACAGACAAAAGAAAATATTTCTTTACTCAGCGTGTGGTTGGACTGTGGAACTCCTTGCCGCAGGATGTGGTGATGGCGACTGGCCTGGATGCCTTTAAAAGGGGATTGGACAAGTTTCTGGAGGAAAAATCCATTACGGGGTACAAGCCATTACGGGGTACAAGGAGGTGTTTGCGCAACCTCCTGATTTTAGAAATGGGCTATGTCAGAATGCCAATGCAAGGGAGGGCACCAGGATGAGGTCTCTTGTTATCTGGTGTGCTCCCTGGGGCATTTGGTGGGCCACTGTGAGATACAGGAAGCTGGACTAGATGGGCCTATGGCCTGATCCAGTGGGGCTGTTCTTATGTTCTTATGTAATATTGTGCACCGCAGCTCAGTGTCACAAAGCCACTGCCTCCCACACTGAACACTCTATGGTTTAAATTATCTTGACATCTCATGTCAAAAAGGCTATTTATCCTACCAGGCTTGCACTGTATATGCTGGCTTTTCTGAGTATATCAAGGCTTTTTTGTATCGTATGAGGCTCCAGTTTCAACTGATACAGCCCAGGTGCTGGTTTATCCCTTGATCTGCTGTTACTAGGCCCAAGTTGCATCTCTCAAGACACCAATGTCTTGGGAAATCATTCATCCAATCAATTTTTCAGATCTCAGGAAATTGTTTGACCTTCCCCTCACCCTGAAATTACCCCAGAGTCTGCCCCCCTCCACACAGCTTAACCATTTACCTTGGGTGGCATGTGGGCTGCATCATGACCACAATATATGGCAGTAGCCACTAACTTAGATGGCTTAAAACAAAAACAGTGGAGGACGACTCCATCCAGGCTACTGACCACAGTGGCTAAGCAGAACCCCCGGAAATGGTTTACTTTTGAGGAAAGAGCTGCTCAAAAGAGAAACATTTGAGGAAATGGTTTATCTCTGAGGAAAGATAAACAGGGAAAAGACCCTCCTGATGACAGCCTGCCTGTGAGCTTCCCAGATGCAACTGGCTGACAGTTACTGGAAACAGAACACTGGTTGAATTGGAACCTTGAGCATTCTTTGAGTATTGCACAGAGTTCTAGACTGATTGGGAAGAGGGGAAGGTGTCCCTCACCTAGTCACCCAAGCATGCCACTCTCTGCCTCACTCACCATAAAAGCTTGTTGGCAGCCTTCAGTCTCGGAAGACTATGGTATCGCGCTCTGAAAGGTGGTTCTGGAACAGCGTCTAGTGTGGTTGAAAAGGCCAATTTGGGAGTGACAATCCCTTCCACACTGGGAGCAAGTGCAGTCTGTCCCTGGTCTGTCTCCCTGGCTATGGGCCTTCCTTCTTTGCCTCTTAGCCTCAGACTGTTGGCCAAGTGTCTCTTCAAACTGGGAAAGGCCATGCTGCACAGCCTGCATTCAAGCGGGCCGCTCAGAGGCCAGGGTTTCCCACTTGTTGAGGTCCACTCCTAAGGCCTTCAGATCCCTCTTGCAGATGCCCTTGTATCGCAGCTGTGCTCTACCTGTAGGGCGCGTTCCTTGCACGAGTTCTCCATAGAGGAGATCCTTTGGGATCCGGCCATCATCCATTCTCACAACATGACCGAGCCAACGCAGGCGTCTCTGTTTCAGCAGTGCATACATGCTAGGGATTCCAGAACGTTCCATAAAAGCAAGCACTTTGTTTTCTGCTCACCTAGAGACCAAACTGGTTCTCTAATGACTTAAAATGGGGCAATGCTGCAGAGCCCTGGGGCAGCACACAGATTGGGATTTACTGGTAGATCTTTGGGAGACCTGCAGAAGATCAGCAAAAGTCTCTGACACCCACTAGAATAATTGCAACAAAAATGCTTCCTTTTTCCAAGTAAGCTTTAGAAAGAAGCTTTGGAGAAAAGCCAGAAGTGAACTTCTGTTTAACTGACTGAAGGCCCAATCCTATCCACTGTTTGAGATCTGATGAAGCCACGCCAACAGGACACGTGCTGCCTCCTGCATGGAGGAGGCAGTCACAGTCCTCCTCAAGGTAAGGGTACATTTGTCCCCATACCTTGAGGCTGCACTGTGGCAGCATCCGCACTGGAAAGTTGGACAGAATAGGGCCCTGAGTTTGGCAGTGGTAAACACCTGGGCTCAGGAAACACTTCAAGGAGTTCCATTCTTGAAGTCAGCAGTTCTCAAACTTTTCGGTCTCCGGAGCTCTTTTAAAAGGAGTCTCAGGCAGCCCCGTTGGCATATGCGAGGAGTCTTGGAGAGCCCCAGAGCATGTGCAGAGGAAGGAGAGCCTCAAACAAGGGAGGCAGGAGGGGCAGATGAGCAAACCAGGCAATGTGACTTAGCTTATAATTTAGATAAGTCAGGCCATGTTGAAGCCAAACCACTTCAACTACTCAAGTTTTTACTGTACTGAATCTTTGCTTGCAGTTTGCAATTGAAATGTTCCCACCCAGAAACTAAACTTTATGCGGTTTAAACTTTATGCAAACTTTGTTATGCAAAGAAAGCTAGCATGGCAGGAAGCAGGGCTCAGCATTGCCTTCTCCCTAGGGCAGTGGTATTCAAACCGGGGCGTCGTGACCCCCCAGCCTGTGGGTCCTGGCCTCTGCCCCTTTAAGGGGCGGGGGCAGCCAGGAGACAGGGGGAAGGCAGCGGCGCGATCCACAAGATCGCACCGCTCAGGGGGACTGCAGGGGCTTGGGTGCACCTGCCCAAGCCTCCTGCAGCCTCCCGGGGGTGCGGGGAGCTCTGCGCAACCTTCGGTAGGACTCCCCAGGTCAGGAAAAGTGAAAGCGGAGTGATCATGCCCCGCTCCGCAAAACCGGAAGCAGAGCACGATTGCTCTCTGCTTTCCCTTCTGACTGGGGTGCACCCTCCAGTCCCTGCAGCAGCCGTCCCTGTGTGCGGGGAGCCCTGCGCGAGGGCCTGCAGGGTGCCCCAGGTCAGGGAAAGGGAGAGTGGGGCGATCACACTCCGCTTCCGCGGAGGCAGAATAGATTGCTTCACTCTCTCTTTCCCTGACCTGGGGCGCCCTGCAGGTGCTCATGCAGGGCTCCCCGCACACAGGGATGGCTGCTGCACGGACTGGAGGGTGCACCCCAGTACCTGCAGCCCCCTGAGCGACATGATCCTGGGGATCGCGTCGCTGCCTTCCCCTTCCGCCACCCCCCCTGCAAAGATTTACCGCGGGTTTCAAACTCCCGGAGAGTTTGAAAACTGCAGCCCTAGGGCACAGAATGAATTAGGAATACTATTTGTCCCTCAGCCATAAACCACCATCCCCCCTTGCCCCCACAACAGCTAAATAGCACTAGCCTACTTTACAGAATTGTTGTAAGTATTACTGCAATTACACACATGAAGTCCTTTAAAATTAAATCAATACCTTTCAAGTTGAAATTCTCCCCCAGTGGAAAGAGAAATGCATGAATTCATTAATTTATTACTCATTTATCAAGGGCCTAAAAGGAACATTAGATGCCATACAATATTAAAAGAGAAGGTTTCTGCTTCAGGCGTACAATCTAAAAATGGTTTTTTTTAATTAATTTTACAGGGAAGCTGATTCTGGACAGACATTCCAATATCGTTACCAAAAGAGCCTGGTTTAGGTGTTTAGGGGAATTAGTACACCTGGTCTATTGGAACACTAGGATCTTAAGACTGGATGCAAACCAGTGTCCTGCAGAAATTCCTTGTGGTTAAAGAGACTGACAGAAATATTCTAATACATGATTACAGCTTTATTAAAAGGGACACAAAATAGATATCGAAAAGAATCAGTAGAGGACTATTGTAATGCCCTAACCAGAGTGTCCTAGACTGGTGAGTGTGGTGTCGTGCGAGTGTATTTGGTGCATCCAAAGAAATCAGAAAGAGGAGAATGGTAGGGAAAGATTTCAGAGATCCCTGCTCAGCCAACCCCAGCTGCTAGCTAAAGATGGGGAGAGAAAAGAAAAAGGGGGGGGTGAGGGAATTCAAAGTGCATGACAGTCTGGGCATCTGGTCTATGTGCAGAAGTTTCTGTGAGCAACATGTGTGTGGACACTCTGGAGAGTGACCCTGTGTTAGGGCACTCAGGAGAGTGACCATTTGCTAGTCAAACCTCCTTAGTATTTAAGGATATTGAAAAGTTGCTTACGTGTAAGCAGAATGTTCGGAGAATAAATGCGTAATTTGGGGTGTTTGCTTTTAATGTATCAATAGGTAACTTGGGTATGAATGAAGGGAATTCCTCTTAACCAGGTTGCAGGTAAACAGGGCTAGCAGGGTCAGTTAAAATACAGATTAGCCCTCTGGTGCCATGGGATGTCTGGCAAAATAAAGTGAAGTTTACCTAAGTTAATGCAAAATACAGGTATAATCCAATGTTTTGGTGCAAAATACAGAAGTTACTGGAATTGCATTCAGGAAAGCAAACACAAATTGCAGATACAATGGAAAACTGTCTGACAGGATTACTGAATTTCATTCAACTAGAGCAGGGGTCTCCAAACCCTGGCCTGGGGGCCAGATGCGGCCCACAGAGACGCTCTATCCGGCCTGCGTTCAGTCTCTGATCCCCTGAGAGCCTCTGGCCCAGTTGATCAAACACAACCAGAGTTGTGCTTGTGGGGTGGGGGAATGGGGGTCCATTTAAGTGTGTGTGTTTTATTTCTTGGACTCTGTTGGTGCTTGGAGAAATCCTGGGCATTTGAGCCCATTCATTCATTCATTCCAGTCACTCTTCTAAGTTCCATCTCTAATGTATTTATTTAAATTGTATATTTAAAGGATATTTGATGTGGCCCTCTGACGGAAAAGTTTAGAGACCCCTGAACTACAGATAACAACATAGGATTATCAATCTCCTTCCAGGATGTGTGACTGTGAGGGGAGAAGGGGGAATACAAACAAACACCCAATAGTCCGAACCCGACCAAAGTGGAAATGAGGCCTGTAGGCCAGTGTCCTCTGGGAGAATAGTTCATTTTGCCTGCTGGCATCCATATATGAAGGCCTGTTCTTGATGTCAAAGTAGCATAACCAGAAATACAATAAAATGGGGGGGGGGGGATCTTCCCATAACCATATCTGTGAGCAGAACACTCAAAAGGAAGTTGTAGCCAATTTGCTTCTCCAATCAGCATTACCTGTTTGACACCCTTGTGCGTTCATTCACACATTACGTTTCTGGGTGTTCACTTAAAAGCATCTTAGGCTGTAGTTATCTGGTGTGCTCCCTGGGGCATTTGGTGGGCCGCTGTGAGATACAGGAAGCTGGACTAGATGGGCCTATGGCCTGTTCCAGTGGGGCTGTTCTTATGTTCTTATAACATCCAGTGTGAAGGAGCTTGCGGTTTACGGTTTGTCATGCCAGTTTAATTCACCGCACTAACCAGTCTAACACAACCATTCCAGCTCCTCTCTCACACTCTCAGCCTTCCTTTGTAATGCATTTCTCAAATATATACAAATTGAGAATTCAAGGACTTCATATATTTGCTACAAATAGCCATCTCACAACCAGTCAGCGCACTGGAACGCTTTCTCTCTTGTGTGCAACTTCTGATGAGTCATGAGGATGTCCCTCCTGCCAAAGCTTTTCCCACAAACCAGACATTTGAACGGCTTCTCCCCAGTGTGGGCTCTCTCATGGATGACCAAGCACGTCCGCTGACTGAAGCTCTTCCCGCACTCGGAGCATTTGTAGGGCTTCTCTCCTGTGTGCGTCCTCCGATGGGTCACGAGGAACTGCTTCCTGCTGAAGCTTCTCCCGCAATCTGAGCAGATATATGGTTTCTCCCCTGTGTGGGTTCTCTCATGTTTAATAAGGTCAGATTTGGAGATGAAGCCTTTCCCACAGTGGGAGCAAATATAAGGTTTCTCTCCAGTATGAATCCTTTCATGTTTAATGATGTATGATTTGCGGCTGAAGCTTTTCCCACAGTATGAACACGAGTAAGGTCGTTCCCCTGTGTGGGATCGCTGATGTTCAATAAGTTCAGACCTCCATACGAAGCCCTTGCCGCATTCCGGGCATTTTTTCAAGCGTTCATCTTGGATGCGTGGCTGCCCCGCCACTCCCTTGACTTGCTGGTATACCTGTGGAGCACAAATTTCCCTCACTTTCTCTCGGTAGCTTCCTGGTTGGCTCTCAGAGGCTTCTCCCAGGTCAGGATTGTGGAAAGTGTTCCATTTGCCTCTTCCCGACAACGTCCCGTGTGGTCTTGGCGCCCCTGACTGTTCTGGCTCCTCCCTATACACTCTCTCGTTACCTGCCAAAAGGAGAGAATCCAAAAAAACACATGATGCTACCAATCCAAGCAAGACCACTGGTTTGTCCAGTTCAGTACTATCCACCTCAAACCTTGTGTGGTCAGCCCCCCAGCTAAAAGGATCTTGGATAGCAGGGCTACAGATCCCATAGTTGATCCCACACATCTCTAGCTAAGAGAATCTTGGTGCCCTGCCACCCAAGATCCATTTAGCTAGAGATGCTGGGGACTTGATCCTGGGATCTTCTGGAGGAACTCTGCTGACCTTCACACAAGCCCTTCCTTGAGCCAGGGAGAAAGCAAACTTCAAGCTCCAAAGGGGAGGGGCTGCTTGCATGCTGCACTAAGGCTCCCTGCAAAACATAATGCCTTGCACCCCTCTAGCTATGCCACTGGAAAGAGGATGTGTGGAGGACTGAAGAGTGGCAGGCTAGAGAATGCAACACTAGCCCACCACCCTCCTGCCCTTCAACCCCTCCCACTCTCTTTTCAAGGAGGAGTCATGGAGGCAGCTATGGATGCACTGCTAGGTAAGGGAGGTATGCCAGCATTTGGTGTACCATCTCAGCACCAGGAGGTCTTCCACCGGCCCTGGGGTTCTTGGCTAGCCACTACTGGAAGCTGAGCTAGATGGGTCCGATCCAGTTGTTCTGTAAAGCCCCAGAGATGCATGCATCAGGAGCAGAATCTAGTCAGGGTCTCCTTATTCAGAAAAAGAATTTGCTACAATCCTTCAGCAAAGACTGAAAACTTTCCCTCACCAAAAGCTATGCCTGAGGAAAGGAAGGGAGAAGGAATCAAGCCTAGGAGGAAGTTATTTATGCCAAGAAGCACCCAAGGATGCCGAAATGCCTCTCTCTTCATACTGACATAGTACAATCCTCCAAACCCTGTTTCCTGAATCCATAACTGAACAAGGGCAACAGGTGGATTCAAGCCTCACTCCGCTTTCACTCTTTATTATTCCCTCCAGTTTTTATCCATTCATTGTCCCTTTGGTTTTGTGATCCTCATCCATCTGTGCCTTAATTTCAGGCAATCACCTCCCAGAGGCCCCAGGGATGACAACCACAATGCAGGTGCCTTCCTTGGGCTCCACTGCATGCTAATGTTATTGGAGGAATTTCCAAGCACTCCGTAACTCATACAAGAGAAAATCCTTACCCAGAGAGGCCGCGTTGCCATCCTCCTCTTCCTCCTCTTTGATCTCCCCCAAGATAACTCTCTGCCAGGTCTCGGATGAAGCGTCCTCGGTCTCAGGGAAATTAACCGCCTCCTCTTTGAACGGCCCCAGCACCTGAAATGGCAATCCAGGTCCCGTAAAGTGGGCAGCAAAAGGAGGAGAGGGAAAAACATTTGACTGAAGACAGACATACCACCTTTTGAAATGTAGCAATTCGCATATCTAAGCCACATTATATCAAACACACACTTAGGATTCAAGCAGCGCTTCCCACCAAGAAATTATAAAAAGTTGTAGAAAGCTAGCATGACAGGAAGAACTGTTCATTCACTGCTAGATTTCCACATGCATGAACATTTCTTTTCATGAGGAAAGTATTTAAACAAGCAGCCTCCCACCTGCAGTCTGAAGGGGCACATCTGGGGAAAAATAATCAGACCACTCGATTCAGCCCCCCATATAAACCCACCCAGAGTGAGCTCTCCGGGTTCAGCCTATCAAATACATCACCTGCTCTTCTTGACTTTCATCCTCTTGGTGCCGCATAAGGAAATCTTCAGCAAGAGCCACTGCCTGGGAACAGTTCTCTGGATCCACGTCTCTCACCCAGTTCTGGATTTCTGGGGGAAGGATGGCCAGGAACTGCTCCAGCACCACCAGCTCCAGGATCCGCTCCTTGGTGTGCCTCTCTGGCTTCAACCACAGATTGCACAGTTCCCAGAGATGGTTGCAGATCTCTCGAGGTCCATCCACCTCCTGGTAGCCAAACTGCCTGAAGTGCTGACGCTGTAGTTCTAAGCTGGTGGTCTCCTCATCCAGAATCTCTTCCTTCACTTTCAAGCAGCCTCCTTTGTCACTGGTACACAGGTTGCTGTCAGTCAGGGGCATTTCTCTACAAAGTTCAGGCAGGAGGCGGGCCATTTCCCTCCTCTAAGATGCTGAGTGGGGCGGCAGCTGCATTTTCAAAGGAGAACAGAGAAATCTTAGAATTGCCGGGGTAGTTTTCCCTTCCTGGATGATGGAATACACTCACTTTCTGCATGGAGCCAGATTTCAAAACATTGTTGCACAGACACCGTGAATCTCTCAACAGCTTCAAAACAAGAACAGAGAAGCACCTATGACCTCCAAGAAAAGCAGCAAAACTCCCCAACACTGTTGATTACTCATTTCCATAACTTTATCTTCTTGGACATAAAATTAGTCTCACACACACCACTGGAAAATCTGATAGGAGGGAAAAACTCCATACTTTTTCAACTCTGTAACAATGTATTATGTACACCAGTGTTTCTCAAACTGTGGGTCATGAGCCAATTTCAGGTGGGTCCCCATTCATTTCAATATTTTATTTTTAATGCTTGATGCTATCCTGGTATGTGACAGCATCTGGAGAAATGTTACACATCTGTACTTTTAACAGGCTACTATGCATATGCTTGTAACAAGGTCAGTAAATGGGACTTACTCCTAGGTAAGATTGCAGCCTAGGTTTGTTAAACATTGTCCTGCTTGATGATGTCACTTCCGGTAATGACATCACTTCTGGAAGATTCTCATTTCAAAAAGTGGGTCCTGGTGCTAGAAGTTTGAGAAGCCCTGATGTGCACAACTCTCTCTATTTGAATATTTTACAACATGTTTGCTACCAATAATAGTGATGTTGAACTCAAGATCAAAACAACAAAAAGGGACTTGGGGCCCATCAATATAAGGTGGTAGAATTTTGAACAGCACCATGCCAAACTAAAGACAGATGTGGGAACAGGTGTGAGTGTGTGGATTTTTCCTTTTTTTGCTCCCCCCGAAAAGCCTCCTGCTTGAGTAAGCCAGTGTATCAGGAAGGAAGGCTACACTATCTTTGCTGTATCTGCCAAACATAAGCAGTCCTGTTGGTCTGCTCAAATAATTCCATGCATAGCTAATACAACAGCTTCATTAGAACAAATAAACAAAAACAACAACTTTTGAGAGGCAACAACTTGGAAGGAAGGGTTTTATTATCCCTAAAGGGAATTAGTCTGTGGTCTAATTACTCGGCGTGCAATAAGTCTGTGGAACTCTCTGCCACAGGATGTAACGATGGCATCTGGCCCAGATGTCTTTAAAAAGGGGATTGGACCAATTTCTGGAGGAAAAGTCCATCACAGATTCATGTTGGGTACATGCAGCCTCCTGGTTTCAGAAGTAGGCTACTTCAGATGGCCAGGTGCGAGGGAGTGGAACCAGGATGCAGGCATCCTGTTGTTTTGTGTGCTCCCTGAGGCATCTGGTGGACCACTGTGAGATACAAGATGCTGGTCTAGCTAGGTGGGCCTTTGGCCTGATCCAGCGGGGCTCTTCTTATGTTCTTAAGATTTTTGTTTTGATGTGGAGAAGCATTCAAACACATCTCACATGCAACCTGAAGCACTCAGACTAGATTTCTGCCACCTCACTTAAAGCTGGCATTCTCTCTTCTGCCCCAACAACTTCTCTGCTCCTCTTGGGGGTTGCGCTACCCACATCACCGACCCTTTTGTGTCCAGTCTTGAGAAGCTTTCAATTCCCACCCCCTGACAGCAAGAACTGCCTGTGAATCTAGGCAGCTCCTTCCACTCCTGAGTCAGTCTCTTGACATGAACCACTCAGCACTCAGTAGAACACAAGAAGAGCCCCGCTGGATCAGGCCAAAGGTCCATCTAGTCCAGCTTCCTGGACCTCAAAGTGGCCAACCAGATGCCTCAGGGAGCACCCAAGACAACAAGAGAGCTGCATCCTGGTGCCCCCCCCCCCAGGCATTCTGAGGTAGCCTACTCCTAAAACCTGAAGGTTGCACATACCCTACTATGGCTTGTTACCTATGATGGTCTTTTCCTCCATAAATCTGTTCAACTGACTTCTAAAGGCATTAAGGCCAGATGCCATTACCACATCCAGTGACAAGCAGTTCCACAGACTAATGGCGCACTGTAGCAGCACTACTATACTCATAAATCTCCCATACCCCCTTTTAGGCATCCAGGAGTTCCACAGACTACCCAGAGGCGCCACCCCCCCACATCCAGTGGCAAGGCGTTCCACAGACTCCTTGATGAACTTTTCCTCCATAAACCTCCCAATTCCCTTTAAAAGGCCTCAGGGCCAGGTGCCATCAACACACTCAGTGGCAGGAAGTTCCACAGACTCGTGGATGGGCTTTCCCTCCACAGATTCCCCAGAGGGGCCTTCCTCAGCCCTAAAAGCAGAGGGTTGCAGAGGGCACCCATCTGGGCTTCTAACCTGTGAAGGACCTTCCCTCCATGAACCCTTCCCCCCCCGCTCCTTTGAAAGGCACCCAGGCAGGAGCCCTCACGCGTCCAGTGGCAGGGAGTTCCACAGGCTCATGGATGGGTTTTCTCTCCACAGACCACCCCCCCAGGCTCCTCTGAAAGGGCGCCCTCCGGCGGCTGCCCTGCGCCCCACTCGCCTGGGCCCTCCTGGGCAGCCGCAGCTCCTTCCAGCCCCGACGCTGCGCGTGGGAAAATTCAAAGGCCGCTTTCCCATTGGAGCAGGAACCGGAAGTGCCGCGGTCCTCCAGGGCTCAGCCTCGGGGTCGGGGCACTTCCTGCCGCTCTAGGAGGCGCACCTCTGTGGCCCTAACCCTTTAGGGGCCCGCTGCACTGCTGGGCTCCCTGCGGAGCCTGCCAGGAGGCTGCACGCGCCCAGGGCTCTCCTTCGTCATTCTGCCCAGTCCCCAGGAAGGCATCCAGGTGCCACGCCACATGCAGTGGCAGGGAGTTCCACAGGGTAACTGAGAGCCTAAGAAGAGCCCCTGCACCAGGCCCGCCCACCTAGTCCAGCCTCCTGTCTCACAGCAGCCCCCACCAGAAAGCAGACCCCAGATATTCATCCCCCTCTAAGCACAGCTGCTCGCAAGCCTCAGCAGCCCAACCCCTCGCAGGGCAGAGCGCTGGTCTTGCAGACTGCAGGAGCTGAGCTCTTTGCAAGATCGTTGGCTGCTAAGTGTAGCCTCAGGGCTGGAGGCAACCGGTTCTGATTTTCCGGAACCCTGTGGAGACCCACCCAAAGTCGGGTCATGACCCCCCCAGGGAGTCCCATCCCACAGTTTTTGGAACCCCTGTGGAGTTGGAGATGAGCAGAAAGGCAGGCCTGATCGCCAAATAGCTCTGCACACACTCCTCCACTCTTAGAAGCGCGCCTGAGCCTTCAGCAGCTGCCAGGTTCAACGGAAGTAGCTTCCCTTCTGCTGGGGAGGGTCAGAGCTGGTCTAAGGCAGTGGTCTCCAAACATTTTGGCCAGAGGGCCGCATCAAATATCTGGTGTGGTGCTGAGGGCCGGAAAAATAATTTAAATATAAAATTTAAATAAATAAATTTGAGATGGAACTTAGATGAGTGAACAAATGAATGAATGGGTTCATTCATTCAACCTCTCTTGCCCTCAGAACACCCTCCAGACACAATCAGAGCGCAATTCTGGTCATGTTCAGTTGAGCGGGCCAGAGGCTTTCAGGGGACAAGAGTTTGGCCACGGGCTGGACAGAAGCTTGCCATGGGCCGCATCTGGCCCCCGGGCCGGGGTTTGGAGACCCCTGGTCTAAGGGCTTGGACGGCTCGTTCTTTGTTGATCTCTTTTCTGGAAACTTTGTGCAGAGCCAATAAACAGAGGCAATAAAACAGCTTGAAAACAACTTCTGCTCCACACTTTGAGTTTTTTCTTAATATCAAAGGAATAGAAAAATTATTTGTATCTGACTGATACTGATACTTTCAAGATAGAGGTTGAAAGAGAAGATGTTTCAGAGCTCATTGATAAATTAAAAATCAGTGTCACTGGGCCTGATGGCATCCACCCAAGAGTTATTAAGGAATTGAAGAATGAAGTTGCTGATCTCTTGTTTAAATATGCAACTTGTCCCTCAAAACGGCCATGGTGCCAAAGGATAGGAGGATTGCAAATGTCATACCAATCTTTAAAAAGGGAAAGAGGGGGGACCAGGGAAACTATAGATTTTAGGTCAACCTAAAATCTATACTGGGTAAGATGGTGAAATGCCTCATCAAAGATAGAATCTCAAAACACATAAACGAACAAGCCTTGCTGAGGGAGAATCAGCCTGGCTTCTGTAAGGGTAAGTCTTGCCTCACAAACCTTATAGAATTCTTTGAAAAGGTCAACTGGCATGTGGATGTGGGAGAACCCGTAGACATATATCTGGACTTTCAGAAGGCGTTGGACACAGTTCCTCACCAAAGGCTACTGAAAAAACTCCACAGTCAGGGAATTACAGGACAGGTCCTCTCCTGGATTGAGACCTGGTTGAAGACCAGAAAACAGAGAGTGGGTGTCAATGGGCAATTTTCTCAATGGAGAGAGGTGAAAAGTGGTGTACCCCAAGGATCTGTCCTGGGACCGGTGCTTTTCAACCATAAATGACCTTGAGACGGGTGAGCACTGAGGTGGCAAAGTTTGCAGACGTCATCAAACTTTTCCAAGTGGTGAAGACCTGAAGTGATTGTGAGGAGCTCCAGAAGGATCTCTCCAAACTGGCAGAATGGGCAGCAAAATGGCAGATGTGTTTCAATGTCAGTAAGTGTAAAGTCATGCACATTGGGGCAAAAAATCAAAACTTCACATATAGGCTGATGGGTTCTGAGCTGTCTGTGACAGATCAGGAGAGAGATCTTGGGGTGGTGGTGGACAGGTTGATGAAAGTGTCAACCCAATGTGTGGCAGCAGTGAAGAAGGCCAATTCTATGCTTGGGATCATTAGGAAAGGTATTGAGAACAAAACGGCTAATATTATAATGCCGTTATACAAATCGATGGTAAGGCCACACCTGGAGACTTGTGTCCAGTTCTGGTCGCCACATCTCAAAAAGGACATAGTGGAAATGAAAAAGGTGCAAAAGAGAGCGACTAAGATTATTCCTGGGCTGGGGCACCTTCCTTATGAGGAAAGGCTACGGCATTTGGGCCTCTTCAGCCTAAAAAAGAGGTGCCTGAGGGGGGACATGATTGAGACATACAAAATTATGCATGGGATGGACAGAGTGGATAGAGAGATGCCCTTGACACTCTCACATAACACCAGAACCAGGGGACATCCACTAAGATTGAGTGTTGGGAGAATTAGGACAGACAAAAGAAAATATTTCTTTACTCAGTGTGTGGTTGGTCTGTGGAACTTCTTGCCACAGGATGCGGTGATGGCATCTGGCCTGGATGCCTTTAAAAGGGGATTGGACAAGTTTCTGGAGGAAAAATCCATTATGGGGTACAAGCCATGATGTGTATGTGCAACCTCCTGATTTTAGAAATGGCCCATGTCAGATGCAAGGGAGGGCACCAGGATGCAGGCCTCTTGTTATCAGGTGTGCTCCCTGGGGCATTTGGTGGGGCGCTGTGAGATACAGGATGCTGGACTAGATGGGCCTATGGCCTGATCCAGTGGGGCTGTTCTTATGACTGCTGGAAGTGCTGGGTCTTGGCGGCACTTGAGTATACTGGAGCCTGTCCCCGTTTTTCTGGCCTGATGTGCCCCTGCATCTCCTCAGACCCCCCCCCCCACTAGCTAAATGGCTGGCATAGGCCAGAGGAGACCCATCAACAGCCATTTGTCTCCCAACCTGTCTGGTCCTGTCCCCTCCACCCCACCCCACCATAGCATGCTCTTAGACTTTGAAAGTGTTGCTGAATCATGTAGGATAGTGGGGGATAGGTATAGGTGTGTTTTTTCCATGATAACAAAATACAAACACATAACACCACTTTCTGCTCATTTTTGTAAAAAAAACAAACAAAAAAAACACACCCAAAGCCCCCTGAAATCTGCAAAAAAAACCCAAAACTGTTTTCCTACACCTGTAAGTATTGGTCAGTGTGTAGGTTGGTTGGGCCGGTCTGGGGGGGTGGGTGGATTGGTAAAGACCGTGGCTGCATCTGCTGCCACTATAGCACCTATATCACCTACCTAGTACACTTTAAGCAAAATTTATGATTATAATTTATAAAATGCACCCGTGGAATAAAAGCACATGACACCACTTTCTGCACTTTTTCCTCCCGGGGAAAATAACAGTCTGTGAAATGGTTCTGTGAGATGACAAGCTGCACCTGCTGGAATTCCCCCTTCTTCACAATTGCTAAAAGTTCAGAGGCCCTAAAGTTGAAATTTTGCCCGCCCCCCCAGTTTAAACATTGGATGTTCTCCAGTGGAGGAAGGGAGCATTTCTTAGCATGGGTTTGCCCTGTGTCCCATCAAGTCACCTGACCTCCTTCGCATGGAGGGCTCTCGTGTCCCAGATCAGCCCTGCCTTGCTGGTGAGAGGTCAGGCTGTGAGCTTGTCAGCTCCCTGTGTTCTATTTCCCCGAGTTCTGTCAAGTGGCAAGGGCAGTGGCAGTCCACAGAAATCGCGAATCCTCATTCTCCGCATCCCGCCACGGCTTGGAAGGGTCCCAAAACTTTGTGCCTCACAGCTGTTGCGGCAGCAGTGAAGCAACCTCCTTTTGCCCACACTTCAAGCTCTGCTCATTGGGGGCAAGGCAGGTGCCTGCTTACAGGAGAGCCACGTATTTCTCTAGGGAGGATCCCCATCCCTCAAGAACCCCAGTCACATGTTCCGTTGTGGGTCCAGAACCTGGTAGACAAAGCTGTGGCAGAAAAATTGTGCCCTGCAGCAGAACCTGTGCAGGAGCCTTGGTCACTGGATCCCCAAGTTAACATAAGAACATAAGAACAGTCCCACTGGATCAGGCCATAGGCCCATCTAGTCCAGCTTCCTGTATCTCACAGCGGCCCACCAAATGCCCCAGGGAGCACACCAGATAACAAGAGACCTCATCCTGGTGCCCTCCCTTGCATCTGGCATTCTGATATAACCCATTTCTAAAATCAGGGGGTTGCGCATACACATCATGGCTTGTACCCCATAATGGATTTTTCCTCCAGAAACTTGTCCAATCCCCTTTTAAAGGCGTCTAGGGTAGACGCCAGCACCACATCCTGTGGCAAAGGAGTTCCACAGACCGACCACATGCTGAATAAAGAAATATTTTCTTTTGTCTGTCCTAACCCACCCAACACTCAATTTTTTGAGTTAAGAACTCTAAACAACCACCACTGCCTTCTTCAGACTCCTCGCTGATCAGCCCTTCGGGGTCAGATGAATTGTCCCCCAAGTGCTCTAAATCTTCCTCATTTATGAGGTTCACTAAACTCTAGCCTCCCCCTCAGAAACATATCTTGAAGGGGTCTGGGGATGGACAAGGATGGCTCTGTGCATCGGACTCCTCAGAGGGCTCCTCCTCGAGGGAAGAGGAACAACTCTCCAAAGAAGACAACATTAATGCATACAACTTAGACAGGCTCATTCCTGTGGACATTTTCCCAAGACCATTGTCCAAGGCAACCAGAGCTTGCCCAGAGATTAACCCTAATCCCGAGACTGAGCCTACTACCTCTTTTTCTGCCACTCTAACAGACCTGAGGTCGAAGTTTTGATTTCCTCTCAAGCCAGCAGAGGTTCCCTTCCCTGAGGCATTTACATCTATCGTGGACACAGTGTGAGCAGCGCCTGCCCGAAAGAAGCACACAGCAGAATGGATCAGTAAGCCCTCCCCAGCTGCGGTCCTGCCGGAGCATAACAGGAGAAGCAACACTCTGGCAGTTTGGGATTGCTCTTGGGCATGGGATCAGACTGCACATTGAACCAAACAGTGGGTTCCCCAGAGCCAAAGCGTTCACCCAGCTTCGGCTGGTGCGCCAACTGAGACCATACTTGAGCTGTTCGGACCTGGCTACAGTGATCCCTGTTTCAGTGACTTCAAGACTGGACTGCTGTAATGCTGTCTATGTGGGGCTGCCCTGTACAACCATTCAGAAACTCTAGTTAGTGCCGAACAAGGCAGCTTGGATGGTGACAGGGACCAGACAAGATGTCTTTGCTGGACCATTGCTTCAGCAGCTACCCCAGCTGTTACCAAAAGGGCTGTTTTGTTTAGGGGAATTATTACACTGCCCTTATTGGAACATCAGGACCTTTGGCCGGATAACAAGACGGCGTAATGCAGAGAAATTCCTTTTGCTTAAAGAGGAGACTGAGTGAAAGATAACTTTCCATAAAAGATGATGGTTTTATTACAAAAGAACAAAGGTAAAAATAATGCACATGGAGAAATAATAAAGGTATGTTTCTTGGTCCTAATGCTTGAAGACAGTGTACCTAGCTTTCATGGTGGTTGCGTGTGAAGAGTACTGGATGGATCCAAGGAAGGTAGGCAAGGCTTCTAGGGATCCCTGCTTGCCAATTCCAGCTGCTAGATGAAGATGGGAAGAGAAGGGGAGAAGGGGGGAAGAAGTGAAAGAGTTCAAGGAGCAAGATAGTTACCTGTCCTGTAGAGCAGTTGGGTGGGGGGAGTCCTGTGGAGAGGACCCTCTGATACAACTGTGTTGGGCCTCGGAGACAGAGAGAGAGAGAGAGAGAGAGAGAGAGAGAGAGAGAGAGCGCAAGACCTCTCTTATAAGGAGTTGGGAGACAGTGCCTACATGCTGAGCTGGAAGGTAGCTTGTTTACTGGGTGCAGGACTAAATGCTGGGTGCTTGGAGTACTGCTTTCATATGCATAAGTTTGAATGGGGATCAGGATGTAGTTATCAGTTATCATCAAAATTCAATCAGGGGATTGATGGCTGACTTCCTAGAAAGGGGAACTTAACAAAGACTGTGTAGAAAACATCCAGGGTGTAGGTACAATACTTATTGTATTGGCAAACTTCAGTCTCGAAAGACTATGGTATCGCGCTCTGAAAGGTGGTTCTGGCACAGCGTCTAGTGTGGCTGAAAAGGCCAATCCGGGAGTGACAATCCCTTCCACACCGGGAGCAAGTGCAGACTGTCCCTGGTCTGTCTCCCTGGCTATGGGCCTTCCTTCTTTGCCTCTTAGCCTCAGACTGTTGGCAAAGTGTCTCTTCAAACTGGGAAAGGCCATGCTGCACAGCCTGCCTCCAAGTGGGCCGCTCAGAGGCCAGGGTTTCCCACTTGTTGAGGTCCATCCCTAAGGCCTTCAGATCCCTCTTGCAGATGTCCTTGTATCGCAGCTGTGGTCTACCTGTAGGGCGCTTTCCTTGCACGAGTTCTCCATAGAGGAGATCCTTTGGGATCCGGCCATCATCCATTCTCACGACATGACCGAGCCAACGCAGGCGTCTCTGTTTCAGCAGTGAATACATGCTAGGGATTCCAGCACGTTCCAGGACTGTGTTGTTTGGAACTTTGTCCTGCCAGGTGATGCCGAGGATGCGTCGGAGGCAGCGCATGTGGAAAGCGCTCAGTTTCCTCTCCTGTTGTGAGCGAAGAGTCCATGACTCGCTGCAGTACAGAAGTGTACTCAGGACGCAAGCTCTGTAGACCTGGATCTTGGTATGTTCCGTCAGCTTCTTGTTGGACCAGACTCTCTTTGTGAGTCTGGAAAACGTGGTAGCTGCTTTATCAATGCGCTTGTTTAGCTCGGTATCGAGAGAATGAGTGTCGGAGATCGTTGAGCCAAGGTATACAAAGTCATGGACAACCTCCAGTTCATGCTCAGAGATTGTAATGCAGGGAGGTGAGTCCACATCCTGAACCATGACCTGTGTTTTCTTCAGGCTGATTGTCAGTCCAAAATCTTGGCAGGCCTTGCTAAAACGATCCATGAGCTGCTGGAGATCTTTGGCAGAGTGGGTAGTGACAGCTGCATTGTCGGCAAAGAGGAAGTCACGCAGACATTTCAGCTGGACTTTGGATTTTGCTCTCAGTCTGGAGAGGTTGAAGAGCTTTCCATCTGATCTGGTCCGGAGATAGATGCCTTCTGTTGCAGTTCCAAAGGCCTGCTTCAGCAGGACAGCGAAGAAAATCCCAAACAAGGTTGGTGCAAGAACACAGCCCTGCTTCACTCCGCTTCGGATGTCAAAAGGGTCTGATGTGGAGCCATCAAAGACAACAGTGCCCTTCATGTCCTTGTGGAAAGATCTGATGATGCTGAGGAGCCTGGGTGGACATCCAATCTTGGGGAGAATCTTGAAGAGGCCGTCTCTGCTGACCAGGTCGAAAGCCTTTGTGAGATCTATGAAGGCTATAAAGAGTGGCTGTCGTTGTTCCCTGCATTTCTCCTGCAGTTGTCTAAGGGAGAATACCATATCAGTGGTGGACCTGTTGGCTCGGAATCCACACTGCGATTCTGGATAGACGCTCTCTGCAAGTACCTGGAGCCTCTTTAGTACAACTCGGGCAAACAGCTTTCCTACAACGCTAAGGAGAGAGATGCCGCGGTAGTTGTTGCAGTCACCCCTGTCACCTTTGTTCTTGTACAGCGTGATGATGTTTGCATCCCTCATGTCTTGAGGTACTCCACCTTCTCTCCAGCAGAGACAGAGGATTTCATGCAGCTCAGTGACGATGATCTCTTTGCAGCACTTTAGGACTTCAGCAGGGATGCTGTCTTTTCCAGGTGCCTTGCCAAAGGCAAGGGAGTCCAGGGCCACGTGAAGTTCTTCTAGGGTTGGTTCACTGTCAAGCTCTTCCAGCACAGGCAGGCACTCAATGTTGTTCAGTGCTTCTTCGGTGACTACATTTTCTCTGGAATATAGCTCAGAGTAGTGCTGCACCCAGCGTTCCATCTGCTGCGCCCGATCCTGGATGACCTCGCCTGTGGCAGACTTCAGAGGGGCAATTTTCTTCTGTGTTGGACCTAGGGCCTGCTTGATACCATCATACATCCCCTTGATGTTGCCCGTGACAGCTGCTATCTGTATCTCGGAACAGAGCTGGAGCCAGTAGTCGTTAGCACATCTCCTGGCAGTCTGTTGGACTTTGCTGCGAGCAGTTCGGAGGACCTGCAGGTTGCGCTCACTGGGACAGGCCTTGTATGCTGCTTGAGCTCTCCTCTTTTCCTCAATGACTGGTGTCAACTCCTCAGAGTGGGCTTCAAACCAGTCTGCCGTCTTGTTGGTCTTCTTGCCAAATATGGACAAGGCGGTGTTGTAAACGGCATTCTTGAAATGTTCCCATCTGTTGGATGCGTTTGCGTCGGCCGGGCCTGGAAGAGATTCCTCAAGCGCTTGTGCAAATTCCTCCACTTTTCTCTGATCCCGGGTCTTGCTGGTATCAATGCAAGGTCTTCTTTCCTTTTTCGTGTGATACAGTCGCTTTGTTTGCAGTTTCACTCTGCTGCACACCAGGGAGTGGTCAGTGTCGCAGGCAGCACCATGATAACTGCGTGTGATCTTGATGCTGGGAAGGCTGGAGCGTCTGGTGAGGATCAGGTCGAGCTGGTGCCAGTGCTTTGATCTTGGATGTCTCCAAGAGACTCTATGTTGGGGCTTTGTGTTGAAGAACGTGTTGCTGACACAGAGACCATGATGACAGCAAAACTCTAGCAGGCGTTGGCCATTTTCGTTCATCCTCCCAGTGCCAAACTGACCTAAGCAAGTGGGCCATGAACTGTTATCAGCACCAACTCTAGCATTGAAATCGCCGAGGATGAACAATGGCTCTTTTACAGGGATTTTCTTGACAGTGGTGGCCAGGTCATCATAGAATTTGTCTTTGGCTTCTGCTGGAGACGACAGAGTCGGTGCATAAGCACTGATGAGAGTGATAGGTCTCATAGATAGGTCTCATAGGTCTCATAGATAGATGAGAGTGATAGGTACAATACAATGAATCAGAAACCGAATTTCAACACCAAAATCATGGAAGGCAGTTCAAGTTTGCATACAGTACCGTAGGACAGCCATTTTCAACCACTGTGCCGTGGCACACTGGTGTGCCGCGAATGGTCCCCAGGTGTGCCGCGGGAATTTGGGAGAGGGTCATTTATTAGTAGGGCCATTGGGGGATTTAAGTCTTCCACCAACAGCGTGGTATGCCTTGTCAATGGTCAAAACACTGATGGAGTGCCTTGAACATTTTAGTGCCCTTTCAGTGTGCCCTGAGATGGAAAAGGTTGGAAATCCCTGTAGGAGATGCTTAAACAGTGATTGGATTAAGACACAAGAATTCCTCCCATAAAATGTGACTATGGGGGGAGGGTTTGTGTAACAATGAGCTTGTGGCTTGAGCAAAGTCCTGGAAACGTGGCCTGTATGCTGGGAGAATAGTTTAGCTTGCATGATATTATAGTCCATAATAGCATAACCAGGTCTTTAAAAAGAAGATCAGAACTAAAAGACAAGAAGGGGGGGATTTTGACGTAACACAGCTGCCCATTTGCTTCCGGTCCCAGTTCAAGGTGCTGGTTCTAACCTTTAAGACCCTCCTCCATGATCTGGGTCCAGGCTCTTTCCATCCATTCCAGCCCACCCTGTTAGGTCATCTGAGGGGACTCCTCTGCCTCTGTCCCAAGTGAGAGGGGTGGCAGCTCCAGGGCAGGCCACAACTATGGAATTCACTTCCAGGGCAATTCAGAACTACTCTCTCCCCCATGAGGTTTCGGCCTGTTTCATCTGGCATTTGGCTGCTGAGCAGATATTGGCCCTCTGTGCTTCTGAATTACGGCTGTGGCTTGTATCCTGTAATGGACTTTTCTCCACTATTCTCAGCAATCTCCTTTTAAAGGGCATCATTTCTCAACATTTGTTCCCCATTGTACCACTCCACATGGTCTACCTATTGGAAGGACAGTGGCAGTAACAGGGATGTCATTGCTAGTTATAGGACTTCCAGAGTGGGAGGCCAGACTCAACATGACAAACATGGCTAAGAGGCTCAGGGTGGATGGGAGGGCTTTTTGGAGAGCACAGAAGGCCAACACAGGGGATCTGTCTGCAAAGCCGAGCCTCCTACTGCTGCCTGTGGCATTGCCGATCTCTCTGCAGGGTCCGGGGAGTCCCACGCATACTACTGGACACCACCTCGAGTACCACCAGTGGTATGAGTACTACTGGTTGAGAAAAGCTGATCTAGGCCTTCAGGTGACATCACCACATCCTGTGGCAAGGGGTTCCACAGATTAATAATTCACTGGGTCAAGAAAAATTTCCTTCTGTCTGTTCTTACTCTTCCGACACTCAATTTCAGTGGCTGTCCACTAGTTCTGGTGTGCAAAGGGGGAAAAGAACTTCCTTTTCTCCATCCCCTAAATAATAACCCTTCCACCACCTTCCACCCATGAAGCTCCACCAATTGTTCCTTTCTTCCATCCCGTGCACTTGGGATGCCTGGAAGCCGACCTCCATCAGCTCCCAAGGGCAAAGCACCACTTGCCTTGAACACATTTGCCTCAACACACAAACGATCCAACAAAGTCCACGATGCCGGAGCATCAAGCCAACCCCCATTCACCCACCCACCCCCGTTCAGGCACACACACTCCCTGGTTTCAATCCGAAGATATCCAGTGGCTTCCGCCAGCTGGCTTCAATGGGCAGACTTCCACCAGTTTTCATCCGCTGACATCCACCTGCTTCGTCAGGACTCAGGTGACATATCCACGCTTGGCTTCCGAAAGCAGACGGCCACCAGCTTCTGTCCAGTCACGTCCACCAGCTTCCATCAGGTCAGCCAGTTGACGTCCACCAGCCTCAGGCCATGGATAGCTACCTGCTTCAGGCCACTTCCTATCCCCTCCTCCTGCAAGTCACGCAAAATGAACTTGCCTTCTCTCCCCAGCTGCCGCTCAGATATTACTCCTGCCGCCTGCTCTCCTCCATGTGGCCTCCACCTTCTGGCAGAGACACCCCTGAGCATCCCTGAGCTCCAACAGAGGTCACCTTGGCTTCATGAAGTCATAAAGGTAATCATGTCATAGAGGCACCTGCTGGGAGGAGTGGAGACTACCTGGCCCTCCCATCCCATCCTCACTTAGTCAGCCATGTTGAACTGTATATAATAATAATAACAGGCATTTATATACCGCCTTTCTTGGTCTTTATTCAAGACTTTATTCAAGGCGGTTTACATAGGTAGGCTTATCTAAATCCCTTATTAAATAGGGATTTTTACAATTGAAAGAAGGTTCTTTCTTTCAAGAACCACTACATTCAGGTGTTTCATTCTGATCTGGTTTCACATTCTGGCCTCCATCCTCCCACGCTCAGAGCACATGGAATAGCTCGGCTTCAGCTTGTCAGCTGCTTCAAGGTCGCACGGTGCCGGTGGCCTCGAACTGGCGACCTTGTGGATGTTATCTTCAGGCAGACGGAGGCTCTACCCTCTAGACCAGACCTCCTGCCCAGAATTAAAGTTGCTACCAGCTCCCAGAAGCACCACCTTTACATGCCAACATATCTAGATGCCAGTCTGGCACGATGAATTGTTTCACCCAGAATCCATACACACAAAAACGACACGTGGGCAGAGTTGCCCTGAAGAAGTAGGGCACTCAGTGTAGCCATTGGCTGCCCCCAGCCCTGGGCCATGTCTGTACACCAGTCACTTCCAGGGTGCACCCATTTCTTCTGGTGCTGGTTTTCACAGAAGCTCCAGCAGGATGTTAGACGGCCTGAAGGCCAATGGGGCCTTGGGAGGCACAGCAAAGCCAGCTGGCAGTTGCAGGAGCACAAGGGTTGAGGGTGCACTGCGAGAGAGGTGAGAGGCGCATGACTCTGAAGCTGCCAGATGGCTCTTCTGGGACTCACTTTGGATAATGCAGGAACATGATTGGATTGGATCCTAGCCCTTTCTTGCACAGGCTTGGAAAGATTGCCATGAACTCCCAAATCGTTGATACTTCCATCTGAGGTCTGTGTTTCATTATGTTCTTTTAATCATTCCCCTAAAGTCCACTCTATCAGAAACAACTGTGCTCAGGACTCTGAACAGAGAGGAATGGCTGGCTTCTGCTATAAAAATAACACCCAAGGTGGTTCTCAAACTTTTAGCATCAGGACCCACTTCTTAGAATGACAATCTGTCCAGGTCCCACCTCAGAAGGTGGAGCACGTCCAAGGAGACTATAGGGGCCAGCATTTCCCCTTACCTCTTTACCTCCCCTTTACCCCTATACACATTACCCCTCTACCCCTGTACCCATTACCTCCCCTTACCTCCCCTTACCTCTTACGTTTCCCCTTACCTCTGGCTGAGATGCAGTGGGCCCCCATCCCACAACAGCGCAAGCCTCTTGGCTTCCCTGTTCCAGCACAGGACAGGATTGTGCCCTTAATTCCTTAGTCAGGAGGTCTTCTTGAGGTCTGCCAGAGGTCATCTGCCATGAAGACAGATGTTTGAAACAGCCCAATGTCCAGTTCAGGTCTCCAAGACCGGGCTGCAGTGAGCATGAAGGACACACCCAGGAAAGAAGCAATATGAACAGAGCTCTGATCGCAAAGGCACAGAAGTTGAGTCTGGACTCTGAGTTCTGCAGACTGAGGATCTGGACCCTTCCATCTCTTTTCTTTCATAACACTAAAGCAGGGGTGTCCAAACATTTTGGCAAGAGGGCCACATCATCTCTCTGACACTATGTCGGGGGCCTGGAAAAAAAATTAATTTACATTTCAAATTTGAATAAATTAACATAAATGAATTTATTAGAGATGGAACTTGAATGAATGAATGAAGGTCTTGCAGTAGCTCAAGGCCTATGAAAGGCCTGGCACAAAGCAAGGGCAGCCTTTCCTTCTCTGCCACTGCTGCATCACAGATGTGAAACAGCAAGTCGTGGAGGGCGCCCTCATCCCACGGCTCAGGTGAGAGGTCGAACAGTCGTCCTCATGCTGAGAGCAGTTGCATTGGGCTAGAATGGGCTCCAACAAGTCTTTAGAGGGCCAGAGGCTCATTGGGGACTGGGGGCTTCCTGAGGTCCTGATTGGGGGCCCCTGAGGGCTGCAAGTGGTCCCCGGGCCAGGGTTTGGGCACCCCTGCACTAAAGCAGGTTTCTAGCTCTTCTTATGCCCAAAAGAGGCTTGGACAGGTGTGGTCAGTGTCTGGAAAATGCTAAAAATTAGGGAACTACTGATACGGTGTGCTTTGGGTTGGGAGTCAGGCCTGTGGCAGGGTGGTGGGCTTGAAGCCCCCACCTCTCGGCTTCAGAGGCTTCCCACCCTGTGCAGCCGGAGGTGTGGGGCAGAGAGCGCAGTGCCACCAGGGCCTGATGCCGCGTCCTAGTAGGACCATCCCTGGTCAGTGTTGGGCACAGGTAGGAGCAGGCAGGAGAACAGGTAGGCAGCAGCATTCAGAAGCCACTAGGACCTGCCTGGGAGGCATCCCAAGACGACCCCCAGAGGGGGCTGCGCACAAGTGGGAAGGACCTGGGAGGACAGCAGGGGGAAGGGGCGCCCGGAGGGTCTTCCAAGCCTGTCCCGCAGTGCTGCAGAGAGACCAGGCAGGACGAAGACGGGAAGCCCCTCAGAGGATGCCCCTCGCCCGCCCCGCCAGCAAGAACCAGGCGGGCGAACAGCAGAGACCCCCGTCTTGCCCTTCGCTGCGCATCGGATGCTGCGTCCAGGAGGAGGAGGAGGAGGAGAGAAGCCCTGCGGGAGATGCCTCCTGGGAGTGGAGGCTCCAGCCTGGATGCTCTGCCAGGAGTCCTTCCTCTACACAGGCACTGCGAGGGTTAACAGGAGGCGTGAATGGAAGCCAGTCCCTGCTCCGCCCCTTCCTCTGCCTCCCTTCTCCAGGCCTGCAGTCCTCCCTGGTGGGTCCCTCAGGGGCGGTGAGTGGGTTCCAGGGCTCCTGGGGTGGATGGGAGAGAAGCCCCAGAGGGGAGAGGCAGCCAGGCTGAAAGGCCAGCCAGAGAAGGGAAGGGGGGCTGGAGAGAACTGTGACACTCCTCCCCCCCCCCAGCTGCATGCTACCCTCTGGGGCTGCCTTAGAGGGCTCTGCATCTGTGCTGGGGTTTGTGTGACAGGGACAAGGCCAAAGGGGGAGCAGTGTCAGAGCTGGAAGAGTGGCAGGAGGAGCCGGGAGCAGGAGGGACACCCGAGAACCATGTTTGAGCCCTGGGACTGTCCCTGAAAGGGAAGGGGGTGGGGGCTTCTCAAGTGCCTTGTCTTTTAATTGCATGTCCTTCAGATCCTCCCTTCTTCCTTGGACTGTTTTCAGCTTCTTTGCTCCTGGCGTGAACAGAGGCAGGTGGAATAAAAATCCTTCCTAAGAGTGCTGGAGTTTGCAGCCGAAAAGGATCCTTCCAGCGTCCAGGCCTGACCCAGAGAAGACAAAGCCCCAGATCTCTGCCCTGCCCTCCCAGAGCCTGCTTCATCATTCCAGGTGTGTGTGTCAGCGGAGCAGGTGGTGGTGGTGGTTTCGTTCCACTTCCACAGCTTTTCCTAATGTTTCTTTTCTGCGCACCACTTGACATGGTGCACCTATTGGAAGGATCACTGGAAGTAAGTGGTGATGGCATCATCCCCAGTTACTTCCAGATTGGGAGGCCAGATGTGATGTGACCAACACCATTAAGAGGCTCTGGGTGGAGGGGAGAGCTTTATCAAGTACGGAGTAGCATGCTTTGCAGTTCTTGCTGCAAGCAGAACCTCCTTCCACCATTTGTTACGTCGCATTGCTGGTCTCACAGCCAGGCAGTAGGTGTCCAGGGGTCCCGTGCAAACCACCCGACACTATGTCAGGTACCACCAGTAGTACCTGTATCACTGGTTGACAAGCACAGTCTGAAGGACCACGGTGG
The DNA here is from genome assembly GCF_035046505.1 of Tiliqua scincoides. NCBI lineage: Eukaryota > Metazoa > Chordata > Lepidosauria > Squamata > Scincidae > Tiliqua > Tiliqua scincoides. The sequence continues at coordinate 264,081,669 of NC_089822.1, forward strand.
CACTGGGTGCAACTGAAGGGCTATTGCTGCATCCAGTGGCCCCATGGAGGCTGCTGAGGTCTTCTCATGGGACGTTTCTCCTCTTCCCCTGAGTAAGGGTGCAAATCCCACAATGAGCTTCCTCAAGTCTGTGCTGGCTATTTTGCCAGCGGAGTTTGGAGAAGCTTTGTTTTGGGCTTTCAGCCGAACATGGAAGATAGGGTCTGGCAGAGGAGGCCTTTGCTGGTCCCACCCCGTCCCAGCCCAGTTCCTCCCCCTGCTCCGCCCTCCCCCCACCCCAGAATATCTCCCCACCACTCTGAAACTGTGCACCTCCAAGTACTGGGTCCAGTACTGACTGGTGCTAGCCCAGAACCAGCACTTCTTACTCCAAGAGTGCCACAAATGTGCTTTATGGCACATTTACAAGCTGAGCTCCAGCACTATTGTCCCTTAGAACTGGGCCCTTAGAGACATAACTGAACTTCCAGCCATGACTGTTCTGGAAAACAGCCCTGCCAAGATGCCCCCATTACATCTGACTTCCTCCTGTTCTGTGCATTGGCAAATCAGGCTTTGAGTTGCAGGACATCACCTGGAATAGATACAGCACCTGTCTTGTGTGCTGCTCAAGGTCACTCATAGAGACTGGGCTTTGTGAAAGAACAGCTGCAGGAGGACTCACTGGAGGCAGACAATGCAGCAGGAAATGTGGGTCTCAGTGGACTTTCGACTCTTGGAAGGAGCAAGGACAGCAAGGAGAGAATGGAGGTGACTAGACAGGCAGAGAGAGAGAGAGAGAGAGAAAGAAACAGGAACCAGGTGGCAGAAGGAAGAATGTGAAGCAAGGGAATGAGGATGTGAGTTTTTCACCCAACGGAGGCATTTCTGGGTTGGGGAAATAGTATCAAGTTGCAGAAGGAAGAGGGCATGAAGGGACAATGACTTCCCACCAGGTTTGTCTTCCTCACAGGCAGTGGGATGGCATCAGGGCCACGTTGCAGACCGTCTCCTCTTTCGCATGGAGCAGAATCAGCACCTCTGCAGCCTGCTCAGGTAAGGGGGGATCCCCACAGCAAAGTGCAAGGAACACCTTGTCCTCCTCCTGTCTCCCAGGCCTTGAAGGAAGACGTTTTGTCTGGTGCTGTAAAATAGTGCATTTGACCACTCAGTAGAGTACGTGTGAACTCCAGAGAACTCCAACGGCTGGAGTGTTAACCAGTAAAATCCTGTAATTACTCTCTATTTATTAGGACTCCCTCGCATGTTCTCAGATGTTCCTTTGAGTTCAGAATCTGTGTCTCTAGGCAGCACTCTCCCTTTTCCACTGCATGGGTGGGGGCCCTCAATCATGGTGGCTGGAGTGAGGAGCGGCCTGGAGCCTTTTCTCCCCAGCCCTTCAGGGGTCCTTCACTCACTGCACTGTCCTTCCAAACAGTTTTAAGTGTCCTGCGAGTCTCGCCAGGGAGCCTCTTCCCCCTCTGCCAGTTGGACACCATGGCCCAGCTGCTGCTGCTGGCCATTTGCTTCATCATGATTTGTTTTAGATTTGTCGGTTTGAATGAATGCCAGATGGACGTTTGCTTGTGTGTGAGTGTAGCAAGAGAAGGTGGCTGAAGATAGGCAGAGGTTGTGACGTGGCCGAACTCAACCGATTGTGGCTCAGGACAAGAGCAGCTCAGAGAACATTGGCTGCCCTCCTTTTCCAGACAGATCTTCAGTGAGAGCAGCTGAGCACAGCAAGCAGACAGCTTCAGAACCTGGAATGGCAGGTCGTGTGTTATGAACAAACTCTACCCACAGGAAGAGCAGTGCAGTACTGAGTGGGCAGTGACTGAGGGGAGGAGGTCCTGGGGAAGGCACTATGGCTAGGGGGGGTCAAAAAGGGGCACAGCCAGCAGCACGATGGAGTTTGCTCACTCAGGACAGGCTGAGCGTGTGCATGTACAAACTCTGGCCTGCTACACTGGAGTCGGCTATTCCTGTAACATGCAGCACAGTGGTGTAATGCGTTTCATGCTTCTCTGTAAGCAGCAATGCACGATCTTTGCTTCTTTGCACATTCATAGTGGGCAGCAGTCCCTCCAAGGGAGGCAACACCTGGGCATCCCTGTCTGGCCCCCGCCGGGACAGAAGGATTGCCATGTTGTGTATGTGGTGAAACAGTGAGGCAGTCTGTGAATATTTCCTGGACCACTTTTCAATTACTGGTAAGTCATCCTGCCTCCCAGTCTAATGCCATCGATGTGGCCACTGAATACCATAGAGGTGGTCACTCTAGCGATGTGGTATTTTTCATCAGGACCACGTGTGTCATACATGGATTGTGCCTGTTTTGTTAGAAAAGAGAGGAGAAAATTATGTGCAAAGAACAGTTCTGATTTGCTTAATATACTGCAGGAAAATACCAGTTGATCCCAACTTTTCTCTTTCAGGCTGTGGGCAAAAGAGCAGGGAAATGTTCTATCGAAAGGGTGGGACGTTCTCTCTGGGAACAGAACTGTTGTATTTTTTCTTCCAGGGTCTGGTGTCCTTCGAGGAGGTGGCTGTGCGCTTCACAGAGGAGGAGTGGGCTCTGCTGGATCCAGGCCAAAAGGCTCTGTACAGGGATGTCATGCTGGAGAATTATGAGATGGTGGCCTCTGTGGGTAAGGGTGTCCTTCATTTTTGGTGTGTAGGAACCAAAGACATGAGGTGCTATTCTTGTTTTCCACTGTTAGAATTGCACAATAAAATGGGGCATGTAGTTTTGGAACTTGTGTTCTGAACATGCCTGATATTCCTTGCTGTCATAGAGCTGAACTGATGCTCTCTGGACCTGCGAAATGCACCACTTGTACCAGTGCTGGTCACGCCTCCACCAGTCCTTCTGTATTGTTCAGCTTATTTCCCCATGAATTGGTGGTTTGTTGAGGACTAGGCACTGCTGCTGGGGGGATTTGGGGTGACCTGCCCATTGGTCCTATCACCAGGGGAATGTGGGATTTCTCAGGCTGACTGAAGGGGCTGTGTTAGATCTATGACCTGTACGTCATGTCTTCAGAGGAACACTGAACTGTTGCACTGACTGGGGGCATGACGTAGGTCTGCTCTGGTTCCCTCTATGGGAGGTTTCAGGTCTAAAGTGAAGGGGGCTTAGGATTGAAGATTATTTCTCCCAACTCCCACATATGTTTTCCAGATCACCTCCAGGGCTTGTGGCTGATGTCATCTTGGACTTGGTCTGTCTTGGCACCAAGAAAGGCTTTTGGAACATGCCACTTTGCAAGCCCTATTTGGGCATCAGAGCCAAACAGGTCACTGGAGTCCTCCTTCTCTTGGTTTTCTTTAGTGACCAGATCTTGCTACTTTTTCTTGTTAGGAGAAACAGCTTTGTACAGGATGAGATTTAACTGCCATTATGAGTCACAGGATAGCCCAGGGGTGTCTTGGCCCATAAAGCCACTCCTTCTCCAGCATGTGGGAGGTTTCCATTTAAGCAGGAATTAAAGGAGATTTAATGATTTAATTAAATGAGCAGAAAGAGATTATTTTCATCTCTTTCTGATTCCAAGAGCCTTGTATGTTTTCCAGACCACCTCCAGGACTTGTGGCTCATGCCATCTTGGACATTGTCTGTTGTGGCATCGGCAAAGTCTTTGGAACCTGCTGATTTGCCAGCTGTATTTGGGCTTCGGATCCAAGTGGAGGAACTGCCAACTTCAGTCCTCTTTCTTTTGGTTTTCTTTAGTGACAGATCTTAGCACTTTCTTCTGCTATGAGAATTGGGTGTGCAGAAGAAGAACATTGAGAGCCGAGGGGAAGACAAGGGGTGTCTTGGCCTTTTAAGCAGCTCTTCCTCCTCAGCCTGGGCTTGTCTGGGGAAGCATTCATGGTGTTCTGGGACAGAGGGAATCTGTCTTCTGAGTCAGAACCATCTGGGTCAGTACTGCCTACACTGATTGAAAGCAGCGGTCCAGGGGTTCAAGCAGGGATGACTCCCAGCCCTCTCTTGAGTTAATGCCAGGGATGGTTTACATAAGAACAGCCCCACTGGGTCAGGCCATAGGCCCATCTAGTCCAGCTTCCTGTATCTCACAGCGGCCCACCAAATGCCCCAGGGAGCACACCAGATAAATCCAGAGTCACCTATCCTCTGGTGGGCTCCATGAAGGCCCTCTTGTGACTTTTCCAATAAAGACATTGGGCACATTCCTAACCATGTCTACTTGGAAGTAAGTCCTATTTTGTTCAATGGGGCTTACTCTCAGGAAAGTTGGTTAGGATTGTAGCCATTACCTACAAGGGATAGAAAAGCTGCTCCAATCCCAGGCTGAGTCAGGTTGCAACAAGCCAGGCAGTTGTAATTTTTGATTCCTGCACAGCAGGTAAGTACGAATGGATTACTGAGATGGCTACAATCCTTAGCAATGCTTTGAATGGCTGCTTTGGAACCCTTTGGGAGAAAGGAAGAAGAAAAATACCACAAATAAATTAAGAAATATCTTCCAGGGAGTCAGTGCCACTGAACCCACTGGGGTTTCCTGCTAAGGTGTGGACATTAGAGGTCCCATTTCTCTATTGGGCTGCTCATCGTGCTTCTCTCTTTGTTCCAGGAAGCAAGAGAGAAGAGGATGAAAGGGAACCACATGGGATGTCACCAGAAATAACCCCGTATGATATACAGGAAGTAACTCTTAGAGACCAGGATGAATCAAGGAGGGAGGAGGGAAGGCCAGCATTTATATTATCTGAGATGAGAAAGAGCTTCACCACCAGCACAGATGTTATCGTCCATAAAAAGACCCATACAAGGGAAAAAGCTGTGCATTATGACAGACCAGAGGAGCAGCATGGAACAGAGACAGAGGAATGGAGAGATAAAGGTGATTTTCCTCAAGGGTGGGATTTCAATGTCACCCGAGTTGATTCAGAAAGAGAAACTGGAATAAGGGGGAAAGAACATCCTCGATTGGCAAAAACCATCAGCTGTAAATCAGAACTTGGAACACGTCACACAAACCATAAAAGAGAAAAGCAATATAAATGTCTGGAGTGTGGAAAGAGCTTCAGTCACTGCTCACAGCTGACTGTGCATCAAAGAACCCACACAGGGGAGAAACCATATCAATGCTTGGTTTGTGGAAAGAGCTTAAATCAGAGCTCATCCCTGATTTACCATCAAAGAACCCATACAGGGGAGAAACCATATAAGTGCTTGGAGTGTGGAAAGAGCTTCAGTACGAGCTCAAACCTGACTGTGCATCAAAGAACCCACACAGGGGAGAAACCATATAAGTGCTTGGAGTGTGGAAAGAGCTTCAGTCACAGCTCATCCCTGACTTACCATCATAGATCCCACACAGGGGAGAAACCATATAAATGCTTGGAGTGTGGAAAGAGCTTCAGTTGGAGCTCACAGCTGTCTGTGCATCACAGAATCCACACAGGGGAGAAACCATATAAATGCTTGGAGTGTGGAAAGAGCTTCAGTCAGAGCTCAGACCTGAGTGTGCATCAAAGAACCCACACAGGGGAGAAACCATATAAATGCTTGGAGTGTGGGAAGAGCTTCAGTCAGAGCTCACAGCTGTCTGTGCATCACAAAATTCACACAGGGGAGAAACCATATAAATGCTTGGAGTGTGGGAAGAGCTTCAGTTGGAGCTCACACCTGTATGTGCATCAAAGAACCCACACAGGGGAGAAACCATATAAATGCTTGGAGTGTGGAAAGAGCTTCACTGAAAGTGGAAAAGTTTTTGTGCATCTAAGAACCCACACAGGGGAGAAACCATATCAATGCTTGGAGTGTGGAAAGAGCTTCAGTCAGAGAGCAATACTGATTTCACATGAAAGAACCCATACAGGGGAGAAACCATATAAATGCTTGGAGTGTGGAAAGAGCTTCACTGAAAGTGGAAAACTTTCTGTGCATCTAAGAACCCACACAGGTGAAAAACCGTATCAATGCTTGGAGTGTGGAAAGAGCTTCAGTGAGAGCAGAGGACTGACTGTGCATCAAAGAAACCACACGGGGAGAAACCATATCAATTCTTAGAGTGCGGAAAGAGCTTCTTTGAGCATAAACCTGACTGTACATGGAAGAAGTCACACAGGGGAGAAGCTGTATAATGCTTGGAGTGTGGAAAGAAATACATTCTGAGTTCACAACAGATCTGGCATCAAGGGACCCACACAGAAGTGAAACCATATAAATTGGGGATTGCGAAACTTGATTTACATACGAGCCACATACCATAAATAGACTTCAGAAGTCTGAGAGCCACAATATTTAAGAAGCATTTAAATTTGTAAAAAGATTTACTTATCATGAACTAAATATTTACTGACCTGAACATATGTTTTAATCCACTTGACTCTTAGTTTATGTCCAGAATATAATGGGGGGGGGGGGGGTTTGAGCATGCCGGTGAACTCCCCTTCTCAGTGATGCTATGGCAGGGTCAGTACTACAAACGGGAAGCAGGCAGGCAGGTCAGTCTTCCTGAGTTGGTGGGGCTTCCATGATTCCCCAGACTGTATGCCCCCTCCCTGGTGTAATAGCTAGTCCATGAGAATAGAGTCCTCTGGAATGTCCGTACAGGAACTTGATATGACTTCCACTCGCCTCCATGCACAGAATGCACCTGTTGGCACTAGAAAAGAATGGCCTAGGCCTATGAAGAGCAGGGCTCAGACCTAGGGATAGGGGCACTGAAGGACCTCCTCCTTCTGTGGCTCCCAGCTGTACCTTCGCAGAAAGCCCCCAAACTCCTGAACCTGTTCTCTCTCTCTCTCTCTCTCTCTCTCTCTCTCTCTCTCTCTCTCTCTCTCTCTCTTTATATATATATATATATATATATATATATATATATATATATATATATATATATATATATATATATATATATATATATATATTGCAGTGACTTAAGTGTCAGACGGGCAGGTGGACTGACCCTGTCGTGGCACTACTGAGAAGGGAAGTTGACAGGCAAGCTCAAACCCTCCCATTCTCCAGTGGCTCCATGGCAGGGTCAGTCCTTTGAATGGGAAAAGCCCAAGCTGTACAACCTCATGGGTGGGAAGAACCCAAGTCACTAGCAGTCACATGGCAGGCAAGTCACATGGCAGGAAGAACCCAAGTCACTAGCAGTCACGTGGCAGGCAAGTCACATGGCAACCCAAGTCACATGGCAGGGTCAGTCCTTTGAATGGGACTGTCCCTTGAATGGGTCAGTCCTTTGAAAGCCCAAGCTGTACAACCTCATGGGTGGGAAGAACCCAAGTCACTAGCAACCACACTCTGCAAAATGCATCTGGCAAAGGCTCCGTCTCGCAAGGCATAGACGTCAATTTTATAATGGTTTTTGAAAACTTTTGGAAATTGTGTAATTTTGGCAAAGTTTTAGGATGAAACCCCATCTGTATGTAAATAATAGCCAATCAATGGCTTTGTTTGTTTGTTGCCCACCTATTTTCCATTTTGTATGTAAATGGTATTTTATCTATATCCTATTAAGAGTTAGCCCCATTTATGATGACAAACTTTCAGCGAATGAGAAGTCTAGATTTTCAGACAACGGATTGTGTGGTATAAAGGTTAAGGACCAGTGTTCAGACGGGGTCCATGCTTTGGACATGAGTCCCGTGGACCGACTGTATACAATTCAATAAAAGCCTGTGTTGCGAGGTGTGTTGTTGTGTCCGCAGCAAACTTAAAACAAACTCAAAGTTGAAAACAAACTCAAAATAGACTCGGTAAGCAAGAATGATGATTATCTGCAAGCATGTATTCATTGCCAGCAATGAGCCTCTCTTTTTGTTTAAATTGGGGAGCGCAGAGAACTGTGGTAACTCTCAGTGCCTCCAGAGAATGGCCTGTTTCAATGGGTATCTCTTGTTTAAATAGTCCTGGTTTCTTTGTCTGAAAAATCTCTCTGCTATTGGCCAAGGGGTGGGTGATGTCAGAAATGGGGCTCTTTACATGATTGGCCACAAGCTTTAATCTTTTGTTTGTCTCAGGTTACTGCATGGTTTTTCAATCATCAATAGGTGGCACTGTTCACTCATTTATTCAGAGCTATTGTTTAAACTCTTCTCTATTTATTAATTTAAACTTCTAAAAAACTTAACTTTAGGCTCTCTATGATTCTTAGTGTATTTTCTACTTCAATTTGATACCAAACAATCCAAATTCTGCCCCAAAATGAGGTTTTTTTTAGTGTTTTCTTCCTTTGCTAAAGCGTGCTGTCTCTTTGTTAAATTTAGAATGCAGGCAGCATCTCTGGAATGTTTGTGTTAGTTTGGGCCTCTTTGATACTGTCCAGATGCCCCTGCTAATTGGTTCCTGTCAAGTTGATTTGTCTCCTACCAAGTTTTATATCTTGTCTTGTCATACAAAATTAACTATTCTCTCATTAAAAATACTCTTGGCGCCAGGGAAAGTCATAAATAGTCTGATCACTTGAGTCTACAGAATTCTTATCTACCCTAATTTATGGTTGGGAGCAGCTTTAATGGTCAAATTTTAATTGCTTTGCTTAGAGCTGCAATTTTGAACTAAGCATCTTTTAATAATTATTTCTGTATATTTCTATAACTTTCAAACAGCTAAGGATTCACTTCTGATCCTACTAACATTAGTTTCTATTTAAAAAAACAATCTCTATAATTATTAAGGCATTAAGAAACTATTGGCATTTCTGTGATGCTCTTAGTGTCTAAAGAGCTTTTCTTAATGGTATTCTTTGTTTTGTTTAGTCTTCATTCATCATCTTAAGTAGCTAGACATCTCAGCTTTTTAATTCTTCAAGAGAAGCTTCATTCTAGGAGATAGAAATTCTATCATACTCTATTTGACATGCAAACATACTAACTTTGGGGTCTTAACATGAAGCTTGTAAAGTAGCCTTTCTTGTATTTGCCAAACTTTATTGTGATCTTAAGAGAAGCCCAAATAAATTTAGAAATCCAAATGCTTCTTTCTCTGGTCTATGAAAGCCTGAATGCAAAATCTCTTTTTGACTCTCTGTTTTAGACTTGGGGGGGGGGGGTGTGTGTAAATGAAACTCAGTCTGTTCTGCATAGATTCATCCTTCACTCTTGACACCTGGTAATTGCAGCCTCATTAACAAAAGCACATTTACAGTAGCCACAATATACTCTTTGAAGCTCAAAGTCCCAGCTTCTGAGAGACTTCTGTGGAAGTAACAAACAGCTTCTAAAATAATTCTTCCAATGCTTTAATATAAGGCTTCTAGCTCAGGTAATGACACTGTCTTCTGCCCTAAAAAGCATGAGAGAAGAACAATCTTTAAAACTATAAGTGGACACAGGTAGACTGTCTTTGCTAAGATGGGTATTCTTCTGCCAAATGACGCCCATCTGCTCATTGTTTTCTGATTTAGTTGCAATTCAGACAAAGAGAGCTTTCAAAGGTAGAAGTTTTTCCTGGTACTTTCTACTTCTTCTCGACTCCTCCTAACTTTCAAAAAAGGAATAGCCTTGTTTTTAACTAAAATATGTGTTGCCTTCTAAAGTTTATCTCTCGCCAATGTCTGTGGTTAGCTAGCTAGAGGCTTGGTTAGTTTGCCAAGAAGCATTGCCAACTGATAGCTGAGCCGTGAATTCTTTTAAGCTTAATGTGCAGAAAAGCTTTCCCCCAAGTTCATGCTTTTCCTGTGTTTTTCTTGCCTCCCCCCCTTTTGGTTCTTTGTTCTACTGTATTGATGGTTGCTACAGGTTTGGCTTGGGGGGGGTCTGAGACAGGTAAACAGGTGTCAGTTTCAGGTTGCAGCCTGAAACTTGCACTGGATATGGGGCAGGCCTGCTGGCCTCCAAGTTCCAGCGTAAGTTGGGATTGCTCTGCAAGGCACTTTAATTTTATGAAATGTCCTCTGGAGCCTTCGGTGCTTGCCTGTTCCTGGTCACTCATTCCCAGGTCCGTCCGTCCCCCATTTTAGGGGGGTTTTCTGTGACACTGAGTTTCACTCTAATGGACTGGGCTTGATGGAGGAAAAGCAGGAGGAGGATGGAGCCGAGGCAGAAAATGTAGTGGGGAAGGAGGGCCTGCGCTGGAGAAGAGTGGGGTGACTGGATGAGGGGGTCAGAAGGGCAGAAAGAAAGGGTAGAAGAAAAGGAATCAAGCCATGTGGGGCTCCCCTCAGTTGGACATTTGGGATCAGAGAGGAAGAGAGTTTGAAAATGCTCAAGGCAGTGACATTACAAAGAGTCAGTCTTCCCACCATGTTTGTCTCCAGCACAGGGAGTGGGATGGCTTCGGGGTCGCGTTCCAGGCCGTCAGAAACAGAAGCTGTGTGGCCTACTCAGGTAAGCAACAGGTCACCGGGACAATACTGAAGACACAGCCCTGGAAGTGTCTTCCTCTTCTCTGGGCCTGTTGCTTTCCTGAGGTTTCTGTCCTGTGAGATCTCGAGGGAACCTGTGCAGGAGAGCGTGGACTTCAGAGTGTGAGAGTCTGGATGCCCAGCAGTGGACCAGCAGAGGATTCTAATTGGCCCCCATGTTATTTCTCTGTCATCACATATTGACAGATATTTCTTGAAGTTTTTCTTTCAATTTCCTTTATTGGTGAAAAATAAAACAGGAATACAAACAAACAAAAGAAAAAAGAGGAGGAAAGGGAAAATAATTAAGAAAGGAATATATATATAATATATATCTGTAAATGTACAAATAAACTTAACCGTATATAAAATGGATATTACTAATACAAAGCTCAAATTAGTAAAGAAACTATACATAAATTTCTAAAGAGGGCTTGGAAATATCCCAGAAATTCTCCATATGCTTCTATAAGCCATAGATTCAAATGCTGACACAGTTAAAATTCTGTCCTCAGTCCACTGGAAAATAGTGGGGGGTGCACTTGATTGGTGCTGTACGAGTCTTTCAGCCACCCAGTAAGGGCATAAAGAGTCCAATTTCGTTGTCCTTCATATCAGTTCTCCCACATCCTTTCCTCTTCGAGGCTGGGAATAAAAGAGCGGGGCCAGAGGATGTGGTGGAGAAATGATTGGTGAGGACAGTTTCTCCTTCAGTTTCCTTTGAGGAGGTGACAGTGCCCTTCACGGCGGAGGAGTGGGCTTTGCTGGACCCTGGCCAAAGGGCTTTCTACCGGGAGGTCATGCTGCAGATTTATGAGATTGCAGCCTCTCTGGGTAAGGACGCCTTTCTCCCTGTTGGGTAGGAAATAAATGCTTGAATTTTCCATCTTGTTTCTCATTCTTCTGATTGTACTATAGGAATTTGGGGCTGAAACTTGTGCTTTATCGCACAGGGGAGTTTTTGCTGCTCTAGGTCTTTTTGGAGGGGAGATTTGTCCCCTTGCACTGGGGTAAGCCCCAGCATGCACTGTGGGTCAACTGGCACAAGTCCCGTATTGATCCATGAAGGCAGATCAGGCCCAGGAATGGTTTAGGATCCAGCAGGAACTGCTGGGGCCTCCTGCATGCAACGCAGTTTCTCGACCACTGAGCAACATCAACTCTGGACTGGTGTGATGGTCCAGGGAGAGTCTTGCTGAGAGGAAACAAAGGCAGGAGAAAACCACTTGCATGCTGTGTTTGCCTCAATGCCTGGTCTCTCTGCAGGGAGGGAATTGCCTTAGAACAGTGGTTCCCAACATTTAGGAGCCCACGGACCACTGAGGCAAGAAACTATAATCACAGGAATGTCCCCTGAACCTGGGGGCATCCACTAAGATTGGGTGTTGGGAGAATTACGTGTTACGTTGGTGTTAAAGGGTATAAATGCTTGATGATTTGGGGGAGGGTCAGAGCTGGTCTAAGGTAGTGGTCTCCAAACATTTTGGCCAGAGGGCCGCATCAAATATCTGGCGTGGTAATGAGTGCCGGAAAAATAATTTAAATATGAAATTTAAATAAATAAATTTGAGATGGAACTTGGATGAGTGAATAAATGAATGAAGGGGCTCATTCATTCAACCTCCCTGGCTCTCAGAACACCCTCCAGACACAATCAGAGTACAGTTCTGCTCATGTTCAGTTGAGCGGGCCAGAGGCTTTCAGGGGACAAGAGTTTGGCCACGGGCTGGATAGAAGCTTGCCATGGGACGCATCTGGCCACCGGGCCAGGGTTTGGAGAACCCTGGTCTAAGGGGTTGGGTGGGCTCTTTCTCTGTTGATCTATTTTCTGGATACTTTGTGCAGAGGCAATAAACAGAGGCCATAAAACAGCTTGGAGACAACTTCTGCTCTTGCTATCAAAGGAATAGAAAAATTATTTGTATCTGACTGCAGGAAGTGCTGGGGTCTTGGTGGCACTTGAGTATACTGGAGCCTGTCCCTGTTTTTCTGGCCTGATGTGCCCCCTGCATCTCCTCAGACACCCCCCCCCCCAACTAGCTAAATAGCTGGCATAGGTCTGGGGAGACCCATCAACAGCCATTTGTCTCCCAACCTGTCTGGTCCTGTCCCCTCCACCCCACCCCACCATAGCATGCTCCTAGACTTTGAAAGTTTTGCTGAATCACGTAGGATGGTGGGGGATAGGTATAAGTGTGTTTTTTCCATGATAACAAAATACAAACACATAACATCACTTTCTGCTCATTTTTGTAAATAAAACACACACACCTGAAACTCCCTGAAATCTGCAAAAAAAACCACAACTGGTTAACATAAATATATATATATATTTGCCCTTCAAGAGACGAGGCTGCCAGATTCCGGATCTGTCAAGGAGAGAAATTTCTCATTTTTCTGGCAGGGAAAACCACCAAATGAAACCAGGGAACATGGTGTTGACCTTGCAGTCAGAAATACCCTGCTGAAGTCCATCATCCCACCTACTGTGGGAAGTGAAAGAATTTTGTCCCTGCAGCTCCAGTCATCAGCAGGACCTGTCACTCTCCTCAGTGCTTATGCACCGACTCTGTCGTCTCCAGCAGAAGCCAAAGACAAATTCTATGATGACCTGGCCACCACTGTCAAAAAAATCCCTGTAAAAGAGCCATTGTTCATCCTCGGCGATTTCAATGCTAGAGTTGGTGCTGATAAACAGTTCGTGGCCCACTTGCTTAGGTCAGTTCAGCATTGGGAAGATGAATGAGAATGGCCAACGCCTGCTAGAGTTTTGCTGTCATCATCGTCTCTGTGTCAGCAACACGTTCTTCAACACAAAGCCCCAACATAGAGACTCTTGGAGACACCCAAGATCAAAGCACTGGCACCAGCTTGACCTGATTCTCACCAGACGCTCCAGCCTTCCCAGCATCAAGATCACACGCAGCTATCAGGGTGCTGCCTGTGACACTGACCACTCCCTGGTGTGCAGCAGAGTGAAACTGCACTGTATCACATGAAAAAGGAAGGAAGACCCCGCATTGATACCAGCAAGACTCGGGATCAGAGAAAAGTGGAGGAATTTGCACGAGCGCTTGAGGAATCTCTTCCAGGCCCGGTCGATTCAAACGCATCCAACAGATGGGAACATTTCAAGAATGCCGTTTACAACACCGCCTTGTCCATATTTGGCAAGAAGACCAACAAGACGGCAGACTGGTTTGAAGCCCACTCTGAGGAGTTGACACCAGTCATTGAGGAAAAGAGGAGAGCTCAAGCAGCATACAAGGCCTGTCCTAGTGAGCGCAACCTGCAGGTCCTCCGAGCTGCTCGCAGCAAAGTCCAGCAGACTGCTAGGAGATGTGCTAACGACTACTGGCTTCAGCTCTGCTCCCAGATACAGATAGCAACTGACACAGGCAACATCAAGGGGATGTATGATGGTATCAAGCAGGCCCTAGGTCCAACGCAGAAGAAAATTGCCCCTCTGAAGTCTGCCACAGGCGAGGTCATCCAGGATCGGACGCAGCAGATGGAACGCTGGGTGCAGCACTACTCTGAGCTATGTTCCAGAGAAAATGTAGTCACCGAAGAAGCGCTGAACAACACTGAGTGCCTGCCTGTGCTGGAGGAGCTTGACAGTGAACCAACCCTAGAAGAACTTCACGTGGCACTGGACTCCCTTGTCTTTGGCAAGGCACCTGGAAAAGACAGCATCCCTGCTGAAGTCCTAAAGTGCTGCAAAGAGATCATCGTCACTGAGCTGCATGAAATCCTCTGTCTCTGCTGGAGAGAAGGTGGAGTACCTCAAGACATGAGGGATGCAAACATCATCACGCTGTACAAGAACAAAAGTGACAGGGGTGACTGCAACAACTACCGTGGCATCTCTCTCCTTAGCATTGTAGGAAAGTTGTTTGCCCGAGTTGCACTAAAGAGGCTCCAGGTACTTGCAGAGAGCGTTTATCCAGAATCACAGTGTGGATTCCGAGCCAGCAGGTCCACCACTGATATGGTATTCTCCCTTAGACAACTGCAGGAGAAATGCAGGGAACAACGACAGCCACTCTTTATAGCCTTCATAGATCTCACGAAGGCTTTTGACCTGGTCAGCAGGGACAGCCTCTTCAAGATTCTCCCCAAGATCGGATGTCCACCCAGGCTCCTCAGCATCATCCGATCCTTCCACAAGGACATGAAGGGCACTGTTGTCTTCGATGGCTCCACATCAGACCCCTTTGACATCCGAAGCGGCGTGAAGCAGGGCTGTGTTCTTGCACCAACCTTGTTTGGGATTTATTTCACTGTCCTGCTGAAGCATGCCTTTGGAACTGCAACAGAAGGCATCTATCTCCGGACCAGATCAGACGGAAAGCTCTTCAACCTCTCCAGACTGAGAGCAAAGTCCAAAGTCCAGCTGAAATGTCTGCGTGACTTCCTCTTTGCCGACGATGCAGCTGTCACTACCCACTCTGCCAAAGATCTCCAGCAGCTCATGGATCGTTTTAGCAAGGCCTGCCAAGATTTTGGACTGACGATCAGCCTGAAGAAAACACAGGTCATGGTTCAGGATGTGGACTCACCTCCCTGCATTACAATCTCTGCGCATGAACTGGAGGTTGTCCATGACTTTGTGTACCTTGGCTCAACGATCTCCGACACTCTTTCTCTCGATACTGAGCTAAACAAACGCATCAGTAAAGCAGCTACCACGTTTTCCAGACTCACAAAGAGAGTCTGGTCCAACAAGAAGCTGACAGAACATACCAAGATCCAGGACTACAGAGCTTGCGTCCTGAGTACACTTCTGTACTGCAGCGAGTCATGGACTCTTCACTCACAACAGGAGAGGAAACTGAATGCTTTCCACATGCGCTGCCTCCGACGCATCCTCAGCATCACCTGGCAGGACAAAGTTCCTAACAACACAGTCCTGGAACGTGCTGGAATCCCTAGTATGTATGCACTGCTGAAACAGAGACGCCTGCGTTGGCTCGGTCATGTTGTGAGAATGGATGATGGGTGGATCCCAAAGGAACTCCTCTATGGTGAACTCGTGCAAGGAAAGCACCCTACAGGTAGACCACAGCTGCGATACAAGGACATCTGCAAGAGGGATCTGAAGGCCTTAGGAATGGACCTCAACAAGTGGGAAACCCTGGCCTCTGAGCGGCCCACTTGGAGGCAGGCTGTGCAGCATGGCCTTTCCCAGTTTGAAGAGACACTTGGCCAAGAGTCTGAGGCTAAGAGGCAAAGAAGGAAGGCCCATAGCCAGGGAGACAGACCAGGGACAGACTGCACTTGCTCCCGGTGTGGAAGGGATTGTCACTCCCGGATTGGCCTTTTCAGCCACACTAGACGCTGTGCCAGAACCACCTTTCAGAGTGCGATACCATAGTCTTTCGAGACTGAAGGTTGCCAATACAATTTATAAAATGCACCCCTGGAATAAAAGCACATGACATCACTTTCTGCACTTTTTCCTTCAGGGGAAAATAACAGTCTGTGAAATTGTTCTGTGAGATGACAAGCTGCACCTGTTGGAATTCCCCCTTCTTCACAATTGCTAAAAGTTCAGGGGCACTAAAGTTGAAAGGTCGGCCTGCCCCCCAGTTTAAACATTGGGTTTTCTCCAGTGGAGGAAGGGGGCATTTCTTAGCATGGGTTTGCCCCATGTCACATCAAGTCACCTGACCTCCTCCGCACGGAGGGCTCTCGTGTCCCAGATCAGCCCTGCCTTGCTGGTGAGAGATCAGGCTGTGAGCTCGTCAGCTCCCTGTATTTTATTTCCCAGAGTTCTGTCAAGTGGCGACGGCAGTGGCGGTCCAGAGGTGGTTCTCAAACTTTTAGCATCAGGACCCACTTCTTAGAATGACAATCTGTCCAGGTCCCACTGTCATGAATATGTACAGTTTAGGCCTAGTAACATGTAAAGCCTGAACCAAGCTAAAACAGTAACACAGAAGTGGCTTGCAGTCCTAGCTGCTTAGAAGTTACAACTCAATGGAAGGTGATTATGTAGCACCTAGGCAGCCAGAAAGACGCCCATCAAGGATGGAATGCAGCTGCAGATCTCCAGGGGGGAGGGAAGAGCTGAGAGGGCGAGGTTCCAGCCCCACTTCCTGAGAACAGGGTCTTTTGGTCTTTGTCTCTGGGTGAGAGAGGTGGTGGGTGCACAGCCTGCCCCGCCAGGACCATGTGGCCTTAGGTAACTGACCTGAGGGTCTAAAAAAGAAGCTGACCCAGGTGAGAGTCAGAGATTAATAGAGTTAGCCAGTTAGCTTTGTTGTTTTATGCTGATATGTTTCCTAGAAGTTTTTATGCCTCTAGGATTTGCTGCCTTTTGTAACCTTTTGTAACCCTATGTATTTAATAAAGTAAAAATCTTTTTACCATGTTGGTTCATTGTCTGTTGGGGACAAAGGTTCAGAATCCTGCCTAGCCGTTCAGCAAGCTACCAAAAATCCTCATTGTGGACTAGTAACTTGAGGACTGAGACTTTAAGTAAAGAAAGTGCTCAGTGCCTACAAGGGATATAGTTAAGCCTAGAGGGTCTCTGCGTCCCTGGACTGAGGCACTGGCTCTTACAGGGTGGTGGCAGTACTACCAAACAGGGATCTTTGAGGGCTCTAGGGTTCAGAACCAACAACTCTGAGCACCCAAAACCCTGGGAGTGTGAGACCAAGTATACGACACCCACCTCAGGAGGTGGAGCAGGTCCAAGGAGACTATAGGGGCCAGCATGCCTTACCTGGAGGTAAGGGGAAACGTTTCCCTACTTCTGACTGAGCCGCTTTGGGCCCCTATCCCACACTGGATACAGCGCAAGCCTCTTGGTTTCCCTGTTCCAGTGCAGGACAGGATTGCGCCCTTAATTCCTTAGTCAGGAGGTCTTCTTGAGGTCTGCCAGAGCTCATCTGCCGTGAAGACAGATGTTTTAAACAGTTCACTGTCCAGTTCAGGTCTCCAAGACTGGGCCGCAGTGAACATGAAGGAACACCCAGGCAAGAAGCAATATGAACAGAGCTCTGATCCCAATAGCACAGAAGTTGAGTGTGAGTTCTGCAGACTAAGGATCTCATGCAGAGAGCAGTTGCATCGGGCTAGCATTTGCTCCAGCAAGTCTCTAGAGGGCCAGAGGCTCATTAGGGACTGGGGGCTCCCCGAGGGCCTGCTTGGGTGCCCCTGAGGGCTGCAAGTGGCCCCCGGGCCTGGGTTTGGGCACCCCTGCACTAAAGCAAGTTTCTAGCTCTTCTTATGCCCAAAAGAGGCTTGGACAGGTGTGGTCAGTGTCTGGAAAATGCTAAAAATTAGGGAACTAATGATACGGTGTGCTTTGGGTTGGGAGTCAGACCTATGGTAGAGCGGTGGGCTTGAAGCCCCCACCTCTCAGCTTCAGAGGCTTCCCACCCTGAGCAGCTGGAGGTGTGGGGCAGAGAGAGCAGTGCCACCAGGGCCTGATGCTGTGTCCTAGTAGGACCATCCTGGTCAGTGGAGGGCACAGGTAGGAGCAGGCAGGAGAACAGGTGGGCAGCAGCATCCAGAAGCCACCAGGACTTGCCTGGGAGGCATCCCAGGACGACCCCCAGAGGGGGCTGCGCACAAGTGGGAAGGACCTGGATGCAGGGAATGGGATGCAGCATCAGGATCGAAGCCAGGTGGGAGGACAGCAGGGGGAAGGGGCACCCGGAGGGTCTTCCAGGCCTGCCCAGCAGTGCTGCAGAGAGACCAGGCTGGAGGGAAATGGGAAGTCCCCCGAAGACGCCCCTAGCCCACCCTGCGGCAAGCACCAGGCGGGGGACCAGCAGAGACCCCAGTCTTGCCCTTTGCTGCGCATCGGATGCTGCGTCCGGGAGGAGGAGAAGTACTGCGGGAGATGCGCCTCCCGGGAGTGGAGGCTCCAGCCTGGATGCTCTGCCAGGAGTCCTTCCTCTACACAGGCACTGCGAGGGTTAATGGGAGGAGTGAATGGAAGCCAGTCCCTGCTCCGCCCCTTCCTCTGCCTCCCTCCTCCAGGCCTGCAGTCCTCCCTGGTGGGTCCCTCTGGGGTGGTGAGTGGGTTCCATAGCTTCTGCGGTGGGCGGGCGAGAAGCCCCAGAGGGGAGAGACAGCCAGGCTGAAAAGCTGGCCAGGGAAGGGAAGGGGGGGCTGGAGAGGAACTGTGACACTCCTGCCCCCCCCAGCTGCATGCTACCCTCTGGGGCTGCCTTAGAGGGCTCTGCTTCTGTGCTGGGGTTTGTGTGACAGGGACAAGGCCAAAGGGGGAGCAGTGTCAGAGCTGGAAGAGTGGCAGGAAGAGCCAGGAGCAGGAGGGACACCCGAGAACCATGTTTGAGCCCAGGGACTGTCCCTGAAAGGGAAGGGGGTGGGGGCTTCTCAAGTGCCTTGTCTTTTAATTGCATGTCCTTCAGATCCTCCCTTCTTGCTTGTTTTCAGCTTCTTTGCTCCTGGCGTGAACAGAGGCAGGTGGAATAAAAATCCTTCCTGAGAGTGCTGGAGTTTGCAGCCGAAAAGGATCCTTCCAGCGTCCAGGCCTGACCCAGAGAAGACAAAGCCCCAGATCTCTGCCCTGCCCTCCCAGAGCCTGCTTCATCATTCCAGGTGTGTGTGTCAGCAGGGCAGGTGATGGTGGGGGTTTCGTTCCACTTCCACAGCTTTTCCTAATGTTTGTTGTCTGCGTACCACTTGACATGGTGCACCTATTGGAAGGATCACTGGAAGTAACTGGTGATGGCATCATCCCCAGTTAATTCCAGATTGAGACGCCAGATGTGATGTGACCAACACCAGTAAGAGGCTCTGGGTGGAGGGGAGGGCTTTATCAAGTGCCGAGTAGCATGCTTTGCAGTTCTTGCTGCAAGCAGAACCTCCTTCCACCATTTGTTGCGTTGCATTGCTGGTCTCACAGCCAGGCAGTAGGTGTCCAGGGGTCCCGTGCAAACCACCCGACACTATGTCAAATACTACCAGTGGTACCTGTATCACTGGTTGACAAGCACAGTCTGAAGGACCGCAGTGGCACTGGGTGCAGCTAAAGGGTTGTTGCTGCATCTGGTGGCCCCATGGAGGCTGCTGAGTTCTTCTCATGGGACGTTTGTCCTCTTCCCCTGAGTAAGTAAATCCCACAATGAGCTTCCTCAAGTCTGTGCTGGCTATTTTGCCAGCGGAATTTGGAGAAGCTTTGATTTGGACTTTCAACTGAACATGGAAGATAGGATCTGGCAGAGGAGGCCTTTGCCGGTCCCACCCCCTCCCAGACCAGTTCCTCCCCCTGCTCCGCCCTCCCCCCACCCCAGAATATCTCCCCACCAACCCGAAACTCTGCACCTCCAAATACTCGGTCCAGCACTGAGTGGTGCTAGCCCAGAGCCAGCACTTCTTACTCCAAGAGTGCCACAAATGTGCTTTATGGCACATTTTCAAGCTGAGCTCCAGCATTATTGGCCCTTAGAACTGGGCCCTTAGAGACATAACTGAACTTCCACCCATGACTGTTCTGGAAAACAGCCCTGCCAAGATGCCCCCATTACATCTGACTTCCTCCTGCTCTGTACATTGACAAATCAGGCTTTCCCCCAATCTAATTGCCTGAGTTGCAGGACATCACCTGGAAAGGATACAGAACCTGTCTTGTGTGCTGCTCAAGGTCTCTCCTAGGGACTGGGCTTTGTGAAAGAAGAGCTGCAGGAGGACTGACTGGAGGCAGACAATGCAGCAGGAAATGTGGGTCTCGGTGGACCTGCGACTCTTGGAAGGAACAAGGACTGCAAGGAGAGGATGGAGGTGACTAGACAGGCAGGGAGGGGAAGAAACAGCGACCAGGTGGCAGAAGGAAGAACGTGAAGCAATGAGGATGTGAGTGTCTCACCCAACGGAGGCATTTCTGGGTTGCAGAAGGAAGAGGGCATGAAGGGTCAATGACTTCCCACCAGGTTTGTCTCCCTCACAGGCAGTGGGATGGCATCAGGGCCACGTTGCAGACCGTCTCCTCTTTCGCATGGAGCAGAATCAGCACCTCTACAGCCTGCTCAGGTAAGGGGGGGATCCCCACAGCAACGTGCAAGAAAATGCTTGTCCTCCTTCTGTCTCCCAGGCCTTGAAGGAAGCCTTTTTGTCTGGTGCTGTAAAATAGTGCATTTGACCACTCAGAAGAGTCCATGTGAATTCCAGAGAACTCCAATGGCTGGAGTGTCAGTTGACCAGTAAAATCCTGTAATTACTCTCTATTTATTAGGACTCCCTCACATGTTCTCAGATGTTCCTTTGAGTTCAGAATCTGTGTCTCTAAGCAGCACTCTCCCTTTTCCACTGCATTGGGGGGGGCCCTCAATCATAGTGGCTGGAGTGAGGAGCGGCCTGGAGCCTTTTCTCCCCAGCCCTTCAGGAGTCCTTCACACACTGCACTGTCCTTCCAAACAGTTTTAAGGGTCCTGTGAGTCTCGCCAGGGAGCCTCTTCCCCCTCTGCCAGTTGGACACCATGGCCCAGCTGCTGCTGCTGGCCACTGACTTCATCATGATTGGTTTTAGATTTGGGGGTTTGAATGAATGCCAGATGGACGTTTGCTTGTGTGTGAGTGTGAGCAAGAGAAGGTGGCTGAAGATAGGCAGAGGTTGTGACGTGGCTGAACAGCTGAGCAGAGCAAGCAAACAGCTACAAAACCTGGAATGGCAGGCCGTGTGTTAAGAACAAACTCTACCCAGAGGAAGAGAAGTGCAGTGCTGAGTGGGCAGTGACTGAGGGGAGGAGTTCCTGGGGAGGCACTATGGCTGGGGAGGTGGTGGGTCAAAAAGGGGCACAGCCAGCATGGCTGGGGGGGTGGTGGGTCAAAAAGGGGCACAGCCAGCAGCACGATGAAGGTTGCTTACTCAGGACAGGCTGAGCTTGTGCATGTCCAAACTCAGGCCTGCTATACTGGAATCAGCTATTCCTGTTACATGCAACACAGTAACGTAAAGAGTTTGGTGCTTCAGTGTAAGCAACAATGCAGCTTCTTTGCACCATCAAAGTCGGCAGCAGTCCCACGGAAGGCCGCACCTGGGCGTCCCTGTCTGGTGCATGCTTGAACAGAGGGATTTCTCAGGCTGCAAGAATGCCAGTGTGGCTGCTGGCTGCTGCCCGCTGTGCAAGCTGAGGTGCCACAACTGGGCATCCCTGTCTGGTGTGCACTGGGACAGAGGCATTGCCAGGGCTGTGAGGATGCCACTGTGGCTACTGCCCTCTCTGCAACTTGGAGTCTGTCTTCAACCACCTGCATCCTTCCTTTGGGCATCAATATAATTGAGGAATTCAAGGAATGGTACAGAAAGAGATCTTTAGGAATACCAACTATTGAAAGGAAGGTGAAATCATGTTCTGGGTCCCATGTTGTGTATGTGATGAAACGGTGCTGAGTGGGCAGTGGCTAAGGGGAGGAGGCCCCGGGGAGGCAAAGGGCCAGGGGGGAGGGTCCAAAAGGAACTCAGCACAGTGGCACAATGGAGGTTGCTCACTCAGGGCAGGCTGAGCATGTGCATGTACAAACTCTGGTCTGGTGTACTGAAGTCGGCTATTCCTGTTACATGCAGGACAGTGGTGTAATGCGTTTCATGCTTCTCTGTAAGCAGCAATGCACGATCTTTGCCTCTTTGCACAATCATAGTGGGCAGCAGTCCCTCCAAGGGAGGCCACACCTGTCTGGCCCCATCCCTGTCTGGCCCCCGCTGGGACAGAAAGATTGCCATGTTGTGTATGTGGTGAAACAGTGAGGCGGTCTGTGAATATTGTGAATATTTCCTGGACCACTTTTCAATTACTGGTAAGTCGTCCTGCCTCCCAGTCTAGTACCAGTGATGTGGCCACTGAATACCATAGATGTGGTCACTCAAGCGATGTGATATTTTTCCTCAGGACCACGTGTGTCATACACGAATTGTGCCTGTTTCATTAGAAAAGAGAAGAAAAAATTATGTGCAAAGAACTGTTCTGATTTGCTAAATATACTGCAGGAAAATACCAGTTGATCACCACCTAATTTCTCTTTCAGGCTGTGGGCAAAAGAGTAGGGAAATGTTCTATCGAAAGGATGGGATTTTCTCTCTGGGAACAGAACTGTTTTATTTTTCCTTCCAGGGTCTGGTGTCCTTCGAGGAGGTGGCTGTGCGCTTCACAGAGGAGGAGTGGGCTCTTCTGGATCCAGGCCAAAAGGCTCTGTACAGGGATGTCATGCTGGAGAATTATGAGATGGTGGCCTCTCTGGGTAAGGGTGTCCTTCATTCTTGATGTGTAGGAACCCAAGACATGAGCTGCTATTCTTTTTTTCCACTGTTAGAATTGCACAATAAAATGGGACATGTAGTTTTGGAACTTGTGTTCTGAACATGCCTGATATTTCTTGCTGTTCTAGAGAAACTGATGCTCTCTGGACCTGCAAAATGCACCACTTGTACCTGACTGTGCTGGTCACGCCTCCTCCAGTCCTTCTGTATTGTTCAGCTTCTTTCCCCATGAATTGGTGGTTTGTCGAGGACTAGTCACTGCTGCTGGGGGGATTTTGGGTGAACTGTCCTGTCACCAGGGGAATGTGGGATTTCTCAGGCTGACTGCAGGGGCTGTGTATCCATGACATGTCTGCAGACAAACACTAAACTGTTCCACAGGGGGCATGATGTGAGTATGCTCTGGTTCCCTCAATGGGAGGTTTCAGGTCTAAAGTGAAGGGGGCTTAGGACTGAAGATTATTTCTCCCGACTCCCACATATGTTTTCCAGATCACCTCCAGGGCTTGTGGCTGATGTCACCTTGGACTTGGTCTGTCTTGGCACCAAGAAAGGCTTTTGGAACATGCCACTTTGCAAGCCCTATTTGGGCATCAGAGCCAAACAGGCCACTGGAGTTCTCCTTTTCTTGGTTTTCTTTAGTGACCAGATCTTGCTACTTTTTCTTGTTAGGAGAAACGACTTTGAACAGGATGAGATTTAACTGCCATTATGAGTCACAGGATAGCCCAGGGGTGTCTTGGCCCATAAAGCCACTCCTTCTCCAGCATGTGGGAGGTTTTCATTTAAGCAGGAATTAAAGGAGATTTAATGATTTAATTGAATGAGCAGAAAGAGATTATTTTCATCTCTTTCTGATTCCAAGAGCCTTGTATGTTTGCCAGACCACCTCCAGGACTTGTGGCTAATGCCATCTTGGACATTGTCTGTTGTGGCATCGGCAAAGTCTTTGAAACCTGCTGATTTGCCAGCTCTATTTGGGCATCAGGTCCAAGTGGAGAAACTGCAGTCCTCTCTCTTCTGGTATTCTTCAGTGACAGATCTTAGCACTTTCTCCTGCTATGAGAAATGGGTTTGCTGAAGAAGAATATTGAGAGCTGAGGGGAAGACAAGGGATGTCTTGGCCCTTTAAGCAGCTCTTCCTCTTCAGCCTGGGCTTGTCTGGGGAAGCATTCATGGTGTTCTGGAACACAGGGAATCTGCCTTGTGAGTCAGACGCGCCTGGCTCAATACTGCCTATACTGATTGACAGCAGCTGTCCAGGGGTTCAAGCAGGGATGTCTCCCAGTTCTCTCTTGTTAATGCCAGGGATGGTTTACATAAGAACATATGAATAGCCCCACTGGATCAGGACATAGGCCCATCAGGTCCAGCTTCCTGTATCTCATAGCGGCCCACCAAATGACCCAGGGAGCACACCAGATAACAAGAGACCTGCAACCTGGAGCACACCAGAGACCTGAATCCTGGTGCCCTCCCTTGCATCTGGCATTCTGACATAGCCCATTTTTAAAATCAGGAGGTTGCACATACACATAATGGCTTGTAACCCGTTATGGAGTTTTCCTCCAGAAACTTGTCCAATCCCCTTTTAAAGGCATCCAGGCCAGATGCTATCACCACATCCTGTGTCAAGGAGTTCCACAGACCAACCACACGCTGAGTAAAGAAATATTTTCTTTTGTCTGTTCTAACTCTCCCAACACTCAATTTAAGTGGATGTCCCCTGGTTCTGGTGTTATATGAGAGTGTAAAGAGCATCTCTCTATCCACTTTATCATTCCCATGCATAATTTTGTATGTCTCAATCATGTCCCCCCTCAAGTGTCTCATTTCTAGGCTGAAGAGGCCCAAAAACCATAGCCTTTCCTAATAAGGAAGGTGCCCCAGCCCAGTAATAATCTTAGTCACTCTCTTTTGCACCTTTTCCATTTCCACTGTAATCTTTTTGAGATGTGGGGAGCAGAACTGGACACAATACTCCAGGTGTGGCCTTACCATCGATTTGTACAACAACATTATAATATTAGCTGTTATCTTCTCAATAACTTTTCAAATGATTCGAAGCATAAAATTGGCCTTCTTTACCTCCGCCGCACGTTAGGTCTACACTTTCATTGACCTGTCTACCACCACCCCTAGATCTCTCTCCTGATCTGTCACAGACAGCTCAGAACCCATTAGCCTATATGTGAAGTTTTGATTTTTTTCCCCAATGTGCATGACTTTACACTTACTGACATTGAAACGCATCTGCCATTTTGCTGCCCATTCTGCCAGTTTGGAGAGATCCTTCTGGAGCTCCTCACAATCACTTCTGGTTTCCACCACTCGGAAACATTTGGTGTCGTCTGCAAACTTTGCCACCTCCCTGCTCACCCTGTCTCCAGGTCATTTATGAAGAGGTTGAAAATCACCAGTCCCAGGACAGATCCTTGTGGCACACTGCTTTTCACCTCTCTCAATTGTGAAAATTGCCCATTGACACCCACTCTCTGTTTCCTGGTCTTTAATCAGGTCTCAATCCAGGAGAGGACCTGTCCTGTAATTCCCTGACTGTGGAGTTTTTTCACTAGCCTTTGGAGAGGGACCGTGTTAAAGTCTTCTGATAATCCAGATATATAATGTCCACGGGTTCTCCTTCATCCACATGCCTTTTGCCCTTTTCATAGAATTCTAAAAGGTTTGTAAGGCACGACTTACCCTTACAGAAGCCAGGCTGATTCTCCCTCAGCAAGGCTTGTTCGTTTATGTGTTTTGAGATTCTATCTTTGATGAGGCATTCCACCATCTTACCCAGTATAGACGTTAGGTTGACTGGCCTATAATTTCCCAGGTCCCCCCTTCTTCCCTTTTTAAAGATCGGTGTGACATTTGCTATCCTCCAATCCTCCGGCACCATGGCCGTTTTGAGGGACAAGTTGCATATTTTAGTCAAGAGAACAGCAACTTCATTCTTCAGTTCCTTAATAACTCTTGGGTGGATGCCATCCGGGCCCGGTGACTTATTGATCTTTAATTTATCAATGAGACCTGAAACATCTTCTCTTTCAATCTCTATCTGACTTAATTCCTCCATCAAGAGCGGTATCTGCCCAAGGTCTTCTGCCTTGAAGAGAGATGCAAAGAACTCATTCAATTTCTCTGCCATCTCTAAGTCTCCTTTTATCTCCCCTTTCCCTCCCTCACCATCCAGAGGGCCAACCGCTTCTCTGGCGGGTTTCCTGCTTGTAACATATTTGAAGAAGCTTTTATTATTCCCCTTAGTGCTGCTGGCCATGTGTACCTCATAGTCTCTCTTGGCCTCCTGTATCACCTTCTTACATTTCTTTTAATAATAATAATAATAATAATTAATAATAAACTTTATTTATATCCCACCCTTCACCCCAAAGGGACCCAGGGCGGCTCACAACAGATTAAAAACATAATTTAACCACAAATAAAAACATATTAAAAACACATTAACATATACCCATAAAAACCATAGTCAGATAAAAAGTCAGATAAAAGGAGCCAAACGTAGCAAATCAGAGGAATCAGGCCTGTAAAAATACTAAAAGATACAGAAAAGATGTTTAAAAAGGCCATGCACTCAGAAGGCTTTTTTAAACAAAAATGTCTTCAGGCCTCGCCGAAAAGTCTCAAGGGAGGGAGCCATTCTTAAGTCAAGGGGAAGGGAGTTCCATAATGTTGGTGCCACTACTGAGAAGGCCCTATTTCTTGCCGCCGCCCCACGTACCTCCTTAGGCGGCGGCACTTGTAAAAAGGCCTTCTCTGATGACCTAAGAGGATGAGCCGGATTGTACGGAAGTAGGCGATCTCTGAGATACCCTGGCCCAGAGCAGTATAGGGCTTTAAAGGTCAAAACCAGCACCTTGAATTGGGCCCAGAAACGAATGGGCAGCCAATGCAGCCCCCGGAGAAGCGGGCTGACAGAGTCAAACCACCTACCTCCAGTGACCACACGGGCCGCCGCATTCTGCACTAATTGCAGTTTCCGTACCGTCTTCAGGGGCAGCCCCACATAAAGCGCGTTACAATAATCTAACCTCGATGTCACCATGGCATGGATCACCGTGGCCAGGTCTGCACGATCCAAGTACAGACGCAGCTGGTGCACCAGCCGAAGCTGAGTGAAGGCCCCCCTAGCCACAGCCGCCACCTGGGAATCCAGGAGCAGCGGCGAATCCAGGTGGACCCCCAAGCTGCGAACCTGCTCCTTCAGAGGGAGTGCAACCCCATTCAGAGCAAGCCGATAGTCCAGTACCTGCATCGAGGATTTCCAAACCAGGAGAGCCTCTGTCTTATCCAGATTTAATTTCAGCTTATTAGCCCCCATCCAGATCCTCACTGCTTCCAGACAGCGCTCCAGGCCCTCAACTGCCACCCTGGAGTCTGGAGGAAAGGAGAGATAGAGCTGGGTGTCATCAGCATATTGATGACACCCTACTCCAAACCCCCTGGATGACCTCTCCCAGCGTTATCATGTAGATATTAAATAGCATGTAAAATATTCTTTTGCCACAGTTTATGTTCCTTTTTATTCTCCTCATTAGGGCAAGGCTTCCATTTACAGAAGGAAGCTTCCTTGCCCTTTATGGCCTCTCTAACTTGGCTGGTTAGCCATGTGGGCACCCTCCTGGACTTAGTTGAGCCCTTCTTCCTTTGCGGTATACACTTCTGCTGGGCCTCTATTACTGTTGATTTGAGCAACCTCCATGCACTCTGTAGAGATTGGACTCTTTTTACCCTCCCTTTCAACCTCCTTCTAACCAGCCTCCTCATTTGAGGGAAGTCCACTTGTTGGAAGTCAAGGGTTTTTGTGAGAGATTTGCCCAGTATTCTTCCCCTAACGTGCATGTCGAAACAAATGGCAGCATGATTACTGTTCCCCAATGGCTTAGTAACACTGACATCTCTAACCAGGTCCTGAGTACTGCACAATATTAAATCCAGAGTCACCTGTCCTCTGGTGGGCTCCATGACTAGCTGCTCTAAGGTACAGTCATTTAACATGTCAAGAAATCTGGTCTCCTTTTCATGACCAGAACACAAATTGACCCAGTTTATATGATGATAATTGGTCCCCCATGATTACAACCCTGTCCCTCCTTGTCACCTCCCTGATCTGCTTCCTCATTTCAAGGTCCCCTTCAGGTTTCTGGTCTGGAAGACACTACTACGCCCCCAGTATTACATCACTCCTCAGGTCTGGTAATTTAAGCCACAGAGATACTATGGTGGAGTCTGACCCGCTTTCAATCTCTACTTTGCTGGATTCTATCCCTTCCTTAACGTAAATGGCCAACCCCATCTCCAACCCGCCCCTCCCTGTCCCTCTTGTAGAGTTTATAGCCCGGGATTGCAGTATCCCACTGATTATCCGCATTCCTCCAGGTTTCCGTTATGTCCACTATGTCAATGTTTTCTTTTGTCACCAGACATTCTGGTTCTCCCATCTTTGCTTGGAAACTTTGGGCATTTGCATAAAGGTATTTGTACATGGAATGCCCCAGGATGGGCATCTTTATTAGCGCCTTTATTCCTGCATCCTCTCATTGTGCCAAACCATCTATCACATCCCATCACGCTACCATTCCCAATTTCTTCTCCTACTCTGCCTTTACCTTGTTGCTCTCTAACCTCCCCATCATTGTTCCATAGGGATAAGGAGTCCTGAACCGGATGCCCCTCGGCTCCTGTCGGCTTTCCCCCAGGAATCAGTTTAAAAGCTGCTCTGCCACCTTTTTAATGTTATGTGCCAGCAGTCTGGTTCCATTCTGGTTCAAGTGAAGCCTGTCACTCTTGTACAGGCCCTGCTTGTCCTAAAACATTCCCCAGTGTCTAATGAATCTAAATCCCTCCTCCCTACACCACCATCTCATCCATGCATTGAGACCCCTGATCTCTGCCTGCCTATCTGGCCCTGTGCGTGGAACAGGTAGCACTTCCGAGAATGCTACCTTTGACGTCCTGGCTTTCACCTTCCTACCTAATAGCCTAAATTTAGCCTCCAGGACCTTCCGGTTACACTTGCCCACGTTGTTGGTGCGGACATGCACCACAACCGCTACCTCCTCCCCAGCACTGTCTACCAGCCTGTCTAGACAAGAAGTGATGTACGCAACCTTCGCACCAGGCAGGCAAGTCACCATGCGATCCTCACATCCATCGCAAACCCCCCTCTCTATGTTTCTAATAATCGAATCCCCCACTACAAGAAGCCCCCGACCCCCCTCCCGCCAAGGAGTATCCTGAGTGTGTTCAGATATGGGCCTGTCCCCTGGAGAAGGGGTCCCCCAGAGGATTGTTTCCCTCCTCTCCAGGATGACGCCCTCCAGCCCCGAGACTTCCCACCCGGGCAGCTGAGGAGCTGCATGCCTGAGGTTGGGACGAAGCTAGATTGTCCCTGGAAGTCTCCCCATGGTCCTTCTCTGCCTGCCTCTGCTTCTCCAGGTCAGCCACCAAGGCTTCAAGGGAGCGGACACATTCCCTGAGTCCCTGGAGCTCCTTGCACCAAGGACACATCCATGCCTCAAAGGCATATAGTTGTACATGTGGCACTCAGTGCAAAACACTGGATAGCCCCCACCCTGCTGCTGGCTGTCTGACTGCATAGTTTTTTTGTTTGTTTTTTTGTTTGTTTGTTTAGGGGTACTTAAAAAACCCTACACTGGTTTCTGGGTCTTTTGTGTGCAAAACAAGTACTCAAATCACGGAGCTATGGCTGTTCTGGACTGAGAATCTGGTGCTCTAGTGAGAGTCTTGCTGAGGAGATGAAAAGGCAGGAGAAGGCCACCTCATTTCTCTGCTTGCCTAAATTCCCAGTCACTTTGCAGAGAGGGAATTGCCAGAAGAGGAGGGGGACAGCTGGCCTTCTGGCTAAGGCTTTCTTTGCATGTGCTCAGAGGTTGATGAGAGAAGCGTGGCTGGTTTCACATTTGCAACTGGATTCCCTACTGGTCCCTCATTCCAGCACTCATGAGCAGTGAGCCTGTACTTACATAAACCACACTGACACTTCCAGAACCAACCATGCAGCTCATTCATGAGCAGGTGTTCAGCGATGCCACCTCTTGTCCTGTCCCATTCAGAGCCATTTTGCAGGTACGGGGCAGTTGTTTTGGAAAGGCTGGATATTTTGTAAGCAGAAGGAACTCATTCTCTTGTTTCTTTCTCAGAGGAGTTTCCCAAACCTGCCTTTGTTACCCAGCTGGAGGAAGGAGAGTCTGCATTTTTCCAGGAGCACCAGGAAGAAGAGGAATCAGCAGGTAATTCTATTACACCGCTGAATGCAGCAGTAGCTTTGGATCAGTGATTGCTGGCTGACCGGGGACAACTCACCAATGTAAGCACAATTCTGGCCACATGCCTCCTAAGGGAAGAGCAGTTGCATGCCTGACCCCTGTGCTGCTCTGTGGCACAGATAATATGGCATTGAAACTGTTGTGAAGCCCTAGAAAATTCAGAGGGAGGACCCCTTTTGTGACTTTTCCAATAAAACATTGGGCACAATCCTAACCATGTCTACTTGGAAATTTTGTTCAATGGGGCTTGCTCTCAGGAAAGTTGGTTAGGATTGTAGCCATTACCTAAAAGGGATAGAAAAGCTGCTCCAATCCCAGGCTGAGTCAGGTTGCAACAAGCCAGGCAGTTGTAATTTTTGATTCCTGCAGAGCAGGTAACTAGGAACGGATTACTGAGAGGGCTACAATCCTAAGCAATGCTTTGAATTGCTGCTTTAGGACCCTTTGGGAGAAAGGAAGAAGAAAAATACTGGAAATAAATTAATAAATACCTTCCTGGGAGTCAGTGCCACTGAACCCACTGGGGTTTCCTGCTAATGTGTGGACATTAGAGCTCCCATTTCTCTATTGGGCTGCTCATCGTGCTTCTCTCTTTGTTCCAGGAAGCAACAGAGAAGAGGATGAAAGGAAACCACATGGAGTGTCACCAGAAATAACCACCCATGATATTCAGGAAGTAACTTTTAGAGACCTGGATGGATCAAGGAGGGAGGAGGGAAGGCCAGCATTTATATTGTCTGAGACGAGAAAGAGCTTCAGCACCAGCACAGATCTTATTGTCCATAAAAAGACCCACACAAGGGAGGAAGCTGTGCATTACGACAGACCAGAGGAGCAGCATGGAAGGGAGAAAGAGGAATGGAGAGATAAAGGTGATTTTCCTCAAGGGTGGGATTTTAATGTCACCCCAGTTGATTCAGAAAAAGAAACTGGAATGAGGGGGAAAGAACATCCTCGATTGGCAAAAACCATGAGCTGTAAATCAGAACTTGGAACACGTCACAGAAACCGTACAAGAGAAAAGCAATATAAATGCCTGGAGTGTGGAAAGAGCTTCAGTGGCAGCTCACACCTAACTGTGCATCAAAGAACCCACACAGGGGAGAAACCATATCAATGCTTGGAGTGTGGAAAGAACTTCACTCAGAGCTCATCCCTGACTTACCATCAAAGAACCCACACAGGGGAGAAACCATATAACTGCTTGGTGTCTGGAAAGAGCTTCAGTCAGAGCTCATCCCTGACTTACCATCAAAGAACCCACACAAGGGAGAAACCATATAAATGCTTGGAGTGTGGAAAGATCTTCAGTAACAGCAGAGACCTGATTGTGCATCAAAGAACCCACACAGGGGAGAAACCATATAAATGCTTGGAGTGTGGAAAGAGCTTCAGTCACAGCTCATCCCTGACTGTGCATCAAAGAACCCACACAGGGGAGAAACCATATGAATGCTTGGAGTGTGGGAAGAGCTTCCGTCAGAGCTCATCCCTGACTTACCATCATAGATCCCACACAGGGGAGAAACCATATAAATGCTTGGAGTGTGGAGAAAGCTTTAGTCGTAGCACACAGCTGTCTGTGCATCACAGAATCCACACAGGGGAGAAAGCATATCAGTGCTTGGAGTGTGGGAAGAGCTTCCGTCAGAGCACACAGCTGTCTGTGCATCACAGAATCCACACAGGGGAGAAACCATATCAATGCTT
This sequence comes from Tiliqua scincoides, assembly GCF_035046505.1. Lineage (NCBI taxonomy): Eukaryota > Metazoa > Chordata > Lepidosauria > Squamata > Scincidae > Tiliqua > Tiliqua scincoides. The sequence goes on from NC_089822.1 coordinate 264,113,234, forward strand.
GGAGTGTGGGAAGAGCTTCAGTCAGAGCTCATCCCTGACTTACCATCATAGATCCCACACAGGGGAGAAACCACACAGATGCTTGGAGTGTGGAAAGAGCTTCAGTGATATGAAAATCCTGACTGTGCATCTAAGAACCCACACAAGGGGGAAATCATATTAATGCTCAGAGTGTGGAAAGAGCTTCATTCAGAGCTGTGACCTGATTTTGCATCAAATAACTCACACAGGAGAAAAAGGACCCACACAGAAGAGAAACCATATAAATCGGGGATTGCTAGACTTGCTTTACATACGAGCCACATACAATAAATAGACTTCAGAAGTCTGAGAGCCACAATATTTAAGAACCATTTAAATTTGTAAAAATTTAAATTTGTAAAAGGTTTACTTATCTTGAACTAGATATTTACTGACTTGAACATATGTTTTAATCACTTGACTCTTAGTTTAGACTAAGTTTAAAACTTAGTCTCTTAAAAGACTCTTATTCTTTTAAACTTCCTTTTAACAGTTTTACTCTGTGTCTTAATTCTATGTGACCAGTTACTTTGATTACATTGTACTTAGGGATCTATAGTGGTGTATATAAGTGACCTCTTCCCTTTTAGTGGTTGCCTAGCACCTGTTAAAGTATAATCCCTTTGAGCTAAGGCTTTAGCCAGCTTCTTGTGATTTTTCATATATTTTAACATAAAACAAGCCAAACTTTCACTGCATCACATTTTCTTTTTAAGAAATCCTTCTCCTATATTCCTTCCAGCAAGTTACTCAGTACCTGCACTAGGCCTCTCTCTCTCTCTCTCTCTCTCTCTCTCTCTCTGCACAAACCTGCACCAATCCGTCTGAACATTCATTTCTCCATTTCAGTTGCAATTCAAACAAAGACTGATTCTTAAGGACGCTCTTGGTTATCTAATTAAAATGTATTCTTTTTCTAAATTCGTCTCCTGCAAGTATCTGTGGCCAGCCAGCTAGACACTATATTAGTTTGCCAAGAACATCCTTGCCAACTGATAAGCCAGCAGCTAAAATTTACTTCTAATAACTACAATTGTTACATATACGTGTTTTCTCAGCTTGTGATATCTTGGCTGGCCGTATACTTCTGCCAAGATGTAGCCTATCTCCTTGTTGCCCTAGTTGCAACTCCCTTTTCCAAATTCCAAAGTGTCTCAAAATCGCAGCTTCTGTGAAACTAGAAAAACAGCAAAATGAGTCTTTCAAGCACCTTTTTCTGAGAGACTATGATTTTTAGATGAAAACAACTTTCACTATTCTACATGCCTTTCATGCTCTAGTAGTGTGGCTTTTAAGCTTTTAAACTTTTTGTTTCTAAAATCAAGCAGCTCTCTTCCATTGTGTGTTATGCTATAATATCTCTGGGCTAAAAGGCTTTAAAAATAATGCTTAGCACTCTGCTTATACTTTACTGGGCTATCCAGTGACTTTACAGACTAGGGTCAAAGGTCACTGTGCCTCAGTTCTGCTCCGTAACCTAAAACGCTTTAACCTTCTCCGACCGTCCTCTGGATCCTTCAGTCCTTGCCTGTTCCTGGTCACTCATTCCCAGGTCCCTCCCAGTTCTAGGGGGGTTTTCACCCACACCGAGTCTCACTCCCATGGACTGGGCTTGACGGAGGAGGAGGATGGAGCCTGTTGGGGAAAGTTTTATGGGTTGAAATCAGGCCCCTCAGAGTGGTGACTGCACAGGGCGGGAAGCATCCGAGGACCGGAGGGAGACCTGGCAGTGAGGGTTGCGTCTGAATGGCTTCCCCTCCACTTTTACCCCAGAGTTATTTCCTGTGGCCCCTTTATAGCCTCCCCACCAGAGCAGACGCCAGGTAAAGAAAGAAGGTAGGAAAGCCATGCTGAGAGCAAGGGCTGCTTTTTCAGGCCTGGGCTTTGCACATGGCGCTCTGGTGGTCTTCTTGTTGGACCAGCAACACAAGTTCTCATGCAATGAGAAGGGGAGGAGGTGTGTTGAGGTGGGCGGCAGGCAGGCCAGCCTGTGGGTGAGCAGTGGGACAGCAGGGGTGGGTCAGGATCCGGCACTTGTGCCAGATCCTGAACCCGTTTCCAGGCAGCACAGCACAGCACAGCACAGCTCTTTGTCTTCAAATCAAGACTTCTCATTCCCTGAAGATTTGACATCATAGATGCAGCTGACACTTAATAGGCTATAGATAACTTTAGAGACTCTTGATAGCCTTGTTTCAGGTTAGAGTTTCCATAAAAGGTAAAATTAAACATATTGAATTACAAAGTTTTCAAGAACCAGTAGAGTGTGCTGTAACATTATTTTATCCAGGACGGACCTGGCATTGACCACTTGACAGAACTTCAGACCCATTTCTTGGCATACATCTCCCTCAGACACTTCCTGATTAGGATGGCCTTGCTTGAGCTGCCTGTCTTCTCTCTTCTGCGTTCCTTTCTCTTGTTTTAATCCAAACATGTTTCTAAAGCATTACAATGCAGGCTACAGAGATAGAGGCTTAGTGAATGCTTTTGCCAAGACATCTGCCTCTGCCAAGGTTGTCTGCCCAAACTGGTATTTGCTTATCTGAGTTCTTTCCAGACTCTGAGACTCAAGTATCTTTAGTCAAACTTAGACTTATTGCTTTTAATAGAATTAAGCAGTTAAAACTTATTTCTAATGACTACTATGTCCCCATATATGTTGGTTACACTTTAGGGCAAAGACTATTTTACTTATATGTGTCTCTTTCTTATTAACACAGTCTTTGAAGCTCAAAGTCCCAGCTTCTGAGAGACTTCTGTGGAAGTAACAAACAGCTTCTAAAATAATTCTTCCAGTGCTTTAATATAAGGCTTCTAGCTCAGGTAATGACACTGTCTTCTGCCCTGAAAAGCATGAGAGAAGAACAATCTTTAAAACTATAAGTGGACACAGGTAGACTGTCGTTGCTAAGATGGCTATTCTGCCAAATGACGCCCATCTGTTTTAGTTGCAATTCAAACAAAGAGAGCTTTCAAAGGCAGAAGTTTTTCCTGGTACTTTCTACTTCTTCTCGCCTCCTCCTTACGTTCAAAAAAGGAATAGCCTTGTTTTTAACTAAAATATGTGTTGCCTTCTAAAGTTTATCTCTCGCCAATGTCTGTGGTTAGCTAGCTAGACGCTTTGTTAGTTTGCCAAGAAGCATTGCCAAATGATAGCTGAGCAGTGAATTCTTTTAAGCTTAATGTGCAGAAAAGCTTTCCCCCAAGTTCATGCTTTTCCTGTGTTTTTCTTGCCTCCCCCCCCTGCCTTTGGTTCTTTGTTGCACTGTATTGATGGTTGCTACAGGTTTGGCTTGGGGGGGGGGGCTCTGAGACAGGTAAGCAGGCGTCAGTATCTCCCTGGTATCTCCTTCTTGGTTGCAGCCTGAAACTTCCACTGTATCTTTGTTGCACTGTATTGATGGTTGCTACAGGCTTGGGGGGGGGGGGGTCTGAGACAGGTAAGCAGGTGTCAGTTTCAGGTTGCAGCCTGAAACTTGCACTGGATATGGGGCAGGCCTGCTGGCCTCCAAGTTCCAGCGTAAGTTGGGATTGCTCTGCAAGGCACTTTAATCTTATGAAATGTCCTCTGAAGCCTTCGGTGGTTGCCTCTTCCTGGTCACTCATTCCCAGGTCCGTCCGTCCCCCATTTTAGGGGGGTTTTCTGTGACACTGAGTTTCACTCTAATGGACTGGGCTTGATGGAGGAAAAACAGGAGGAGGATGGAGCCGAGGCAGAAAATGTAGTGGGGAAGGAGGGCCTGCGCTTGAGAAGAGTGGGGTGACTGGATGAGGGGTCAGAAGGGCAGAAAGAAAGGGTAGAAGAAAAGGAATCAAGCCATGTGCGGCTCCCCTCAGTTGGGCATTTGGGATCAGAGAGGAAGAGAGTTTGAAAATGCTCAAGGCAGTGACATTACAAAGAGTCAGTCTTCCCACCATGTTTGTCTCCAGCACAGGGAGCGGGATGGCTTTGGGGTCGCATTCCAGACCGTCCCCTCTTTGGTGTGGAGCAGAAACAGAAGCTGTGCGGCCTACTCAGGTAAGCAGCAGGTCACCGGGACAATACTGAAGACACAGCCCTGGAAGTGTCTTCCTCTTCTCTGGGCCTGTTGCTTTCCTGAGGTTTCTGTCCTGTGAGATCTTGAGGGAACCTGTGCAGGACAGCGTGGACTTCAGGGTGCAAGAGTCAGGATGCCCACCAGTGGACCAGCAGAGGATTCTAATTGGCCCCCATGTTATTTCTCTTCATCGCATATTGACAGATATTCCTTGAAGCTTTTCTTTTCAATTTCCTTTATTGGTGAAAAATAAAACAGGAATACAAACAAACAAAAGAAAAAAAAAGAAGGAAAGGTAAAATAATTAAGAAAGGAATATATATAATATATATCTGTAAATGTACAAATAAACTTAACTGTATATAAAATGGATATTACTAATACAAAGATCAAATTAGTAAAGAAACTATACATAAATTTCCAAAGAGGGCTTGCAAATATCCCAGAAATTCTCCATATGCTTCTATAAGCTATAGATTCAGATGCTGACACAGTTCAAATTCTGTCCTCAGTCCACTGGAAAATAGTAGGGGGTGCACTTGATTGGTGCTGTACGAGTCTTTCAGCCACCCAGTAAGGGCATAAAGAGTCCAATTTCGTTGTCCTTCATATCAGTTCTCCCACATCCTTTCCTCTTCGAGGCTGGGAATAAAAGAGCGGGGCCAGAGGATGTGGTGGAGAAATGATTGGTGAGGAGTGGACAGTTTCTCCTTCCAGGGTACAGTACCCTTCACGGCGGAGGAGTGGGCTTTGCTGGACCCCGGCCAAAAGGCTTTCTAGGGCTGGAATAAAATAAAATAATTTAAATATAAAATTGAAATAAATAAATTTGAGATGGAACTTAGGTGAGTGAATAAATGAACGAATGGGCTCATTCATTCAACCTCTCTGGCCCTCAGATCACCCTCCAGACACAATCAGAGCACATCTATGATGTCAAACTTCAACCAATGGGAAGTTCAAAATCTTCAAACAAAGGACCCAAAATGAAAGAACAATGGCGGTAACAGGGATGTCATTGCTAGTTATAGGACTTCCAGAGTTGGAGGCCAGACGCAACATGACAAACACGGCTAAGAGGCTCAGGGTGGATGGGAGGGCTTTTTGGAGAGCCCAGAAGGCCAACACTGGGGCTCTGTCTGCGAAGCCGAGCCTCCTACTGCTGCCTGTCGCATTGTTGATCTCCCTGCAGGGTCCGGGGAGTCCCACAAATACTATTGGACACCACCTCGAGTACCACCAGTGGTATGAGCACTACTGGTTGAGAAAAGCTGATCTAGGCCTTCAGGTGACATCACCACTTCCTGTGGCAAGGGGTTCCACAGATTAATAATTCACTGGGTCAAGACAAATTTCCTTCTGTCTGTTCTTACTCTTCTGACACTCATTTTCAGTGGCTGTCCCCTGGTTCTGGTGTTGCGCAAAGGGGGAAAAGAACTTCCTTTTCTCCATCCCCTGAAGAATTTTGTCTGTCTCCATCATGTCTGCCCCCATGCGCCTTCTTTCTAACTGCAGACCCCCACTGTAGCCTTCTCTCACAAGGGTGGTGCCCCTGCCTGCCCACTCATCAATTTTTTTGCTCTCTTCTTCACCCTTTACAGTTCAACTAAGTTCTCTGAGATGTTATGACCAGAACGGGATGCAATACCCCTGATGTGGCTTGTCACAGATAGCTCAGAACCCAACAGCATATGCTGCAGTAAACTATACAACCCGCCAGTGGGTCCCAGCCCAGTTTTTGGGACCTTCATGGGTAGATTAGGCTATGCGCCTGTGATGTCCATGGCAGGCGGAGACCCCGCCCCTTTGGGTGTACCCGAGCATGGGGGGCTTACCTGGACAATGCGCGCAGGTTGTCGGCGGAAAGAAGGACGTGAGGCAGATATAGCAGATTTGTATAGACGATTTACTCTGGTTAAACTCTTGACATTCATGGGGCCTGTTACGTCACAGGCCCCTTTGCTTTACAGAGACACGTGGCGTCGGCGAACAATATGCACGTTCCCCACTCCTTCCCGACCCCTTGAGGGTTCCGGCAGCGTTCCCCGGCTGGTGCCAGTCAGAAAGGGATAGGGGTACCCGATGGCTGCCGTAGCGTTGTCGGGGGGTCAGCTTAGCTGTCCTCAGGAGTTCGTGTCTGTCCTCAGGGGTTCGTGTCTGGTGCAGCCAGGCCAGAGGGGCATGGTCGGTGATTAGGGTAAAGGAAGCTCCCAATAGGTAATACTTGAGAGTTTGCAGTGCCCATTTGACAGCCAAGGCCTCCCGCTCAATCACCGAATACCGGCACTCTGCCGGGGTGCGTTTTCTAGTAAGATACATCACTGGATGGTCACATGGAGGGTCCCCTTGGGCCAGTACCTCTCCCAGGCCAACCCCGGAGGCATCTGTTTGCACCAGGAAGGGTTTGTCGAAATCTGGGGCTTGCAAGATCGGCTCCGCGCATAACACGGCCTTGATGCTCTGGAAGGCCCTTTCGCAGGGCTCCATCCACTCGAGCCTCCTTCCCGGTTTCCCCTTTAGCAAATCGGTGAGGGGGGGCTGCCTTCGAGGCATAGTTGGGGATAAAAGATCGGTAGTACCCTGAGAGTCCCAGGAACCGCCGCACCTCCCGCTGGTTCCGGGGCCTGGCCTGCCCCTGCAGCACTCGTACCTTGTCCATTACGGGCCACACTTGGCCCCCCCTATGACATGCTCCAAGTACTGCGTCTGTCTCAGCCCGATGGCACACTTGGCAGGGTTCGTGGTTAGCCCGGCCCACCTCAGTGCCTCTAAGACAGCCTCTAGGTCCTTCAGGTGCTGCCCCAAGTCTCTATTAAAAACGATAATATCATTGATGTATGCCGCTGCTTAGGCCTGGTGGTCCTGCAGCACCTGGTCCATCAGCCACTGGAACGTGGCCGCTGCCCCGTGCAGCCCAAAGGGCATGCGTGTGAATTGAAACAGCCCTTGGGGGGCGGCAAATGCCGTCTTTTCCCAGGAGGAAGGGGTCAGGGGGATTTGCCAGTATCCCTTGGTTAGGTCGAGTTTAGACAAGTATTGGGCACCCCCTAAACATTCTAACATTCCCGGGACGGCGGGCATGGGGTAGGCGTCAAAGCGCGACACCTCGTTGACCTGGCGGAAGTCTATGCAAACTCTGGTAGAGCCATCCGGCTTGGGAACCATAACAGGATGGCTTCGCCAGGGGCTGCGTGAGGGTTCAATCACCTCCAGGCGCTTCATCGCCTCTACCTCATAAGAACATAAGAACAGCCCCACTGGATCAGGCCATAGGCCCATCTAGTCCAGCTTCCTGTATCTCACAGCGGCCCACCAAATGCCCCAGGGAGCACACCAGATAACAAGAGACCTCATCCTGGTGCCCTCCCCTACATCTGGCATTCTGACTTAACCCATTTCTAAAATCAGGAGGTTGCGCATACACATCATGGCTTGTACCCCATAATGGATTTTTCCTCCAGAAACTTGTCCAATCCCCTTTTAAAGGCGTCTAGGCTAGACGCCAGCACCACATCCTGTGGCAAGGAGTTCCACAGACCGACCACACGCTGAGTAAAGAAATATTTTCTTTTGTCTGTCCTAACCCGCCCAACACTCAATTTTAGTGGATGTCCCCTGGTTCTGGTATTATGTGAGAGTGTAAAGAGCATCTCCCTATCCACTCTGTCCATTCCCTGCATAATTTTGTATGTCTCAATCATGTCCCCCCTCAAGCGTCTCTTTTCTAGGCTGAAGAGGCCCAAACGCCGTAGCCTTTCCTCATAAGGAAGGTGCCCCAGCCCCGTAATCATCTTAGTCGCTCTCTTTTGCACCTTTTCCATTTCCACTATGTCTTTTTTGAGATGCGGCGACCAGAACTGGACACAATACTCCAGGTGTGGCCTTACCATAGATTTGTACAACAGCATTTTAATACTAGCCGTTTTGTTCTGAATACCCTTCCTAATGATCCCAAGCATAGAATTGACCTTCTTCACTGCTGCCACACATTGGGTCGACACTTTCATCGACCTGTCCACCACCACCCCAAGATCTCTCTCCTGATCTGTCACAGACAGCTCAGAACCCATCAGCCTATATCTAAAGTTTTGATTTTTTGCCCCAATGTGCATGACTTTACACTTACTGACATTGAAGCGCATCTGCCATTTTGCTGCCCATTCTGCCAGTCTGGAGAAATCCTTCTGGAGCTCCTCACAATCACTTCTGGTCTTCCTGGCGGAGGGTCTCTTTGAGGTGCTTCGGCCACCGCCGAGTGGGCACCCGCACCACTCGCCTCTCCTTGGTCTCGATGTGATGGGTTGCCAGGTGGGTATGCCCAGGGATGGTTGAGAACACGTCCCTAAACTTGTTCTCGAGGTCCCTTACCTGGTCAATCTAGCCGGGGTTTAGTTCTCCCCCTAGGGCCACGGGGTGGACACTCCCTGCTTCTGTTCCAGAGGGCCCGAATTCCTCCTCCTCACCCAGGAGACAGTCTTGTGCCCGCCAGGCCTTTAATAAATTCACATGGTAGACTTGTAATTCGGGATGGTGGTCTGGCCTGCGCAGCTCGTAATCCACAGGGCCCACCTGCCTTGTCACCTCATAAGGCCCCTGCCACTGGGCTAACAGTTTGGAGTCTGTGGTGGGGAGCAACAGTAGCACCCGGTCTCCAGGGTGGAAGGCCCGTGGCCAGACCCTGCGGTCATATTGGCCCTTTTGTACAAGCTGGGCCTCCCTCATGTGCAACCCCGCCCAGTCCGCTAACTGAGTCAGTCACATACTGGATGTAGGACTTGGGTTGCCCTCGTGGTCACTCCCAGTCCTCCCTCACTAGGTCTAGCAAACCCTTGGGCTTGCGCCCAAACACCAGTTCGAAAGGGGAAAACCCCGTTGATGCCTGGGGTACCTCCCGTACCGCAAACAACAAGGGGTCTAATAGCTGGGCCCAACTGCCGGGTTGTTCGTGCACGAACCGGCGCAACATCCCCTTAAGGGTCTGGTTGAAACGTTGTACCAGCCCATTTGTTTGGGGGTGGTACACTGAGGTTCTCAATGGCCGCACCCGAAGTAGGTCCCACAGTTCCCGGAAAACACAGCTCATGAAGTTGGTGCCTTGGTCAGTCACCAATTCATTCGGGAACCCTACCCGGGAAAATACCCACAAGAGCTCGCAGGCCACGGTCTGCGCCCCTGTCTTTCGTAGCGGGATGGCTTCCGGATACCGGGTGGCATAGTCCACTATCACCAGGATGTGGGTAAAGCCGCCCCTGGCAGCCGGCAGTGGCCCCACCAGGTCGATGCCTACCCTCTCAAAGGAGACCCCTACCACTGGCAGAGGGATCAAACCCCCTCCGGGTGGGCCACAGGGTTGCACCTGCTGGCATTCCGGGCAACTCTCACAGTACCGCTGTACCTGGCTGCGAACGCCCGGCCAGTAGAACCTCTGCGTTAGTCTCTGCAGGGTATTTCCGGCCGCTAGGTGTCCTGCGGTGGGGACACTATGCGCTATTCTGAGCGCATAGGCGCACAGGGGCTGAGGCAATACCAGTTGGTCTACCTTCCGGTTGGCCTGAGAGTCACGGCCTACCCTGTACAGGACCTCCCGCTTAAACACGAATTTGATTCCCACATCCCCCTGGGGAGGGTTGGCTGCATGGTCTAATGCGGGGCCCAGTGTGGGGTCCTCCCTTTGCAACTCCCGCAAGTCTCTTTCTGGGGGAAAAGGGGCCTCGGCAGTCCCGGCTGCACCGTCCCTCACCTCCTCTCTGAGTGCCCCTTCCTGGGCCTCCGTCTGCAACAGCAACGTATTAAAGTGGAGCCAGTCCCTTCCTATCACAGCCCCATATCTGAGCTGGGGTACCACCCCAACCTGCAGGAACTGGCACGTCCCCCTGACCCGGATCTTGGCCCACCTCAGGCTATAGAGTCAGACGTCCCCATGGATGCACCAGACGAACAGCGTGGCATCCAGGGGTTCGCCCCGGCCCTGTTGGACCAGAGTTCTGGTACACCCCGAGTCCAACAAGGCCCACATGTGGCGCCCATCCACCCAGGCCTGTACTAGCAGGCCTGTTCCCTCCCGGGCCCCCCTTACCTGGGCAGCGGTCCGTGTGTCAACGTGGGAACAATCCATCACCAGACAGTCTCTCCATATATGGTCCAGCTGACCACAGGTAAAGCAGACAACGGGATTGTTCCGGGCTGGTGGAAGGGTTGCTGTCCCGTTGAACCCATGATCAGGTCGGGGTCTCGCATAGGGCGGCTGTATCGTCGGGTCTGGTGACGGAACTCCGGGGCGGTGTGCCGAGAGCGCCTCGCGGGTCCTGCCGCATGCCGTGGGTGGTGCATTGGTGGCTCGCCCGCGGAACATCCTCGGGTGAGCTCTGTGGTTCAGTCCCTGCATGCTGCTGGCAAAGCTGGTGCTGGTAGCCGTGTCATAGGTCTCCATGAGGGTGATGGCCTTCTCCAACGTGACTGGCTGATTACAAAGGACCCAATTCTGGGCTGCTTGTGGCAGGATAGAGAGGAATTGCTCAACCAATACGAGCTCAGCAACTTCCTGGGCCGATCGAATGGCTGGCTTGAGCCATCGCAATCCGTTGCTGTGGATTCGATTCCCGCCAATGTAACACTGCTCCCCCGGGGCAGGTCAACTTCCTGTAGCCTCCTTCTGTACGTTTCTTCGGAGACATTCAGGGTCCCCAGTATAGTTGTTTTTACTGTGGCATAATCGGCAGCCTCATCGGGGGTAAGGGTGTCCACGGCCTCTTGGGCCACCCCCGTGAGGCATGGTGTCAAGATAGCAGCCCATTGTGCGGGGGGCCACGCAGCTGCCATCGTGATGCGCTCAAATGTGTTCAGATACGCCTCTGGGTCATTGTCGGGCCCCATCTTCATCAAGCGGATGGGAGGGGTGCGGTCCGACCCCCCTATGGGGATCGCCGCCGCAGCCGCTTGGGGTCCCGGCTGAGATACTGCTGTGGTCAGGCTGCGCAATACGATCTGCTGTTGGTCTGCCAAGGTGGCGAGCAACTGTTGTTGTCCTTCTGCCAGGTTCTGTTGCTGGACCATCCACCACTGCATCCATTCAGGTGGTCCCTCCCCTGCAGGCGCCTCAGGGCCCACGGGGTTGGTGCCCGCATTCTCCACCATTGTGATGTCCATGGCGGGCGGAGACCCCGCCCCTTTGGGTGTGCCTGAGCACGGGGGGGGCTTACCCGGACGATGCGCGCAGGTCATCGGCGGAAAGAAGGACATGAGCAGATACAGCAGATTTGTATAGACAATTTACTCTGGTTAAACTCTTGACATTCATGGGGCCTGTTACGTCACAGGCCCCGTTGCTTTACAGAGACACGCGACGTCGGCGAACAATATGCACGTTCCCCACTCCTTCCCGACCCCTTGCGGGTTCCGGCAGGGTTCCCCGGCTGGTGCCAGTCAGAAAGGGATGGGGTACCCAATGGCTGCCGTAACATTGTCGGGGGTCAGCTTAGCTGTCCTCAGGAGGGCCCCCTGTACCTCCAGTCTTGCCCCTTCGATAAGCTGGCCTCCAATGGGGTAGTTGAGATGGGGTCCTTGGGGCAGCAGCCTCGCCTCTCCGGTTTTCACCCCCGGTCCCCAGGCGGGTCTAGGATCGGGTGGTTCCCAGCCCCCGGCCCTTCTCTCCAGGGCTGGGGCGAGCAAAGTTCCCCTTGAAGCTTCTGTTGGCTGAAAAAGACCGGGGTGGCTACCCCCTCTGGCCTCCTCTGCGATCCCCCTCCCGACTGGAAAGGAGTAACCTCTCCCTAGGCTGTCCAGCCTCCTTATGAGGCTAGCCTTGTTCTGGTCCAGCCCCACCCTTTCTGCCCATGTGGCTGCTGACTGCTCCCAGGAGGCACTAGGGCCTACTCCCAGGGAAGTGACTTGCCTGGGATCCCAGTCCTGATAGTGCTCAGGTTCTACTCCTGAGGAGGCCCTTACCCCTGAGGAGACCCCAGCTCCAGGGTGATTCCTGGCCTCCTGGGCTGGGCCTAGGTGACAGCACCTCAAGGGTTAAACCTGCTACCGGGGGGAAGGGGGGTACTGCTGCCCAATCACCATATAGCCACAGAGGCTAGGGCAGCTGGTAAAGTGAAACTTTTGTTAGGTGGTCCCAAGGCTAAAAAGTTTGGGAAGCACTGCAAGAGAGCCTACTGGTAAGTAAAACCTGCATAAGTTGGGAACCTAATTTCTTGGATTGGACAATTTCTTTAATGAAATGTTGGCCCTTTCTGAAGTCTGAAGTTTTCCTCCAATGAACAGTTGTCAGAGTTTTGATCTGTAGGTGGCACCCCCCTAAAAGCATTCCTCTCCCTTTTCACCATCACAGAGCCCCTCCCCCAATGAGAAAAGACAGGACTACCTCCTGTGCTCCCCCTTCCCTGCCCCTCCCCGTGACCTAAATATTCAGATAGAGCTTTGGGTCTTGGAGCCAGACCTGAGCTAGCAGTTTTGGGGCACTTGGTCCCAATCTACCTTTGAGGTGGCATCTAAGGAAGTTCTGTAAACGATGAAGAAGGGCTTGGATCTTTCAGTCGGGACCAGACGCCCTGCTTGTGAAGTTGCTCAATGCACAATGTGCATCAAAAAGCCAGACAACAATAACTCCAGCATTGCTTGAATGGTTGGCAACCTTCAGTCTCGAAACACTATGGTATAAGCCTACAGCACCTGGTATTCCCAGGTGGTCTCCCATCCAAGTACTAACCAGGCCTGACCCTGCTTAGCTTCTGAGATCAGACGAGATCAGGCATGTGCAGGGTAACAGCATTGCTTGGCATATTTTATTCTTCCTTCCAGGAGACTGAAGGACCAGAGAGGACGTATGGAAAGCCAGAGAATAATCTGTGGCTGAGACGAGACAGGCACAGCTAGCAGGAAATCCAGGGGCTCATGAGCAGGAAATTCCAACATCCCTAGAAGGAAGACAGAGAAAAGCAGCACGAGGGGGTGGGAGTCGTGGTTGTCCACAAGGAACACCCAGGCACATCCACCAGCCTCTGCCTGCCAGCCTTATGCCTGCCTTCCGCACGCCGACTTCCACCACCTTCCACCCACGGAGCTCCACCAGTTGTTCCTTTCTTCCATCCCGTGCACTTGGGATGCCTGGAAGCCAACCTCCATCAGCTCCCAAGGGCAAAGCGCCACTTGCCATGACCACATTTGCCTCAACACACAAACAATCCCACAAAGTCCGTGATGCCGGAACATCAAGTCAACCCCCATTCACCCACCCACCCCCATTCACGCACACACACTCCCTGGTTTCAATCCAAAAATTTCCAGTGGCTTCCACCAGCTGGCTTCAATGGGCAGACTTCCACCAGATTTTATCCTCTGACATCCACCCGCTTCGTCAGGACTCAGGTGACATATCCACACTTGGCTTCCGAAATCAGACGGCCACCGGCTTCTGTCCGCTCACGTCCACCAGCTTCCACCAGGTCAGCTGGATGACGTCCACCAGCTTCAAGCCGTGGATAGCCGCCTGCTTCAGGCCACCTCCTCGCCCCTCCTCCTGCAAGTCACGCAAAGTGAACTTGCCTTCTCTCCCCAGCTGCCGCTCAGATATCACTCCTGCCGCCTGCTCTCCTCCATGCGGCCTCCACCTTCTGGCAGAGACACTCCTGAGCATTCCTGTGCTCCAACAGAGGTCACCTTGGCTTCATGATGTCATAAAGGTGATCATGTCATAGAGGCACCTGCTGGGAGGAGTGGAGACTACCTGGCCCTCCCATCCCATCCTCACTTAGTCAGCCATGTTGAAGTTGCTACCAGCTCCCAGAAGCACCACCTTTACATGCCAACATATCTAGATGCCAGTATGGCACGATGAACTGTTTCACCCAGAATCCATACACACAAAAACGACACATTGGCAGAGTTGCCCTGGTGAAGTAGGGCACTCAGCACAGCCACTGGCTGCCCCCAGCCCTTGGGCCATGTCTGTACACCAGTCACTTCCAGGGTGCACCCATTTCTTCTGGTGCTGGTTTTCACAGAAGCTCCAGAAGGATGGTGGACGGCCTGATAGGAGGGTCATTATGTCAGAGTGACCTAAAGAGATCATGATTGGCCAATGGGGCCTTGGGCGGCACAGCAAAGCCAGATGGCCGTTGGAGGAGCGCAAGGGTTGAGGGTGCACTCCCTCACCGGCTCTGCGAGAGAGGGGAGAGGCGCATGACTCTGCAGCTGCCAGATGGCTCTTCTGGGACTCAGTTTGAATAATGCAGTAACATGATTGGATTGAATCCTAGCCCTTCCTTGCACAGGCTTGGAATGATTGCCATGAACGCCCAAATCTTGGAAGTAAATAAATACTTCCATCAGAGGTCTGTGTTTCATTATGTTCTTTTAATCATTCCCCTAAAGTCCGCTCTATCAGTAACAACTGTGCTCAGGACTCTGGACAGAGAGGAATGGATGGCTTCTGCTATAAAAATAACACCCAAGGTGGTTCTCAAACTTTTAGCATCAGGACCCACTTCTTAGAATGACAATCTGTCCAGGTCCCACCTCAGGAGGTGGAGCAGGTCCAAGGAGACCGTAGGGGCCAGCATGCCTTACCTGGAGTTAAGGGGAAACCTCCAGGATGTAAGGGGAGGTAAGGGTTTCTCCTTACCTCTGGCTGAGTCGTTTTGGGCCCCTATCCCACATCAGATACAGCGCAAGCCTCTTGGCTTCGCTGTTCCAGCGCAGGACAGGATTGGGTCCTTAATTCCTTAGTGAGGAGGTCTTCTTGAGGTATGCCAGAGGTCATCTGCCGTGAAGATAGATGTTTGAAACAGCTCAATGTACAGTTCAGTTCTGCAATGAGCATGAAGGAACACACCCAGGCAAGAAGCAATATGCACAGAGCTCTGATCGCAAAAGCACAGAAGTTGAGTCTGGACTCTGAGTTCTGCAGACTGAGGATCTGGATCCTTCCGCCACTTTTCTTTCATAACACTAAAGCAGGGGTGTTGAAACATTTTGGCAAGAGGGCCACATCATCTCTCTGACACTGTGTCTGGAAAAAAAATAATTAATTTACATTTCAAATTTGAATAAATTAACATAAATGAATTTATTAGAGATGGAACTTGAATGAATGGATAAAGGTCTTGCAGTAGCTCAAAGCACAAAGCAAGGGCAGCCTTTCCTTCTCTGCCACTGCTGCATCACAGATG
Source organism: Tiliqua scincoides (assembly GCF_035046505.1). Classification (NCBI taxonomy): domain Eukaryota; kingdom Metazoa; phylum Chordata; class Lepidosauria; order Squamata; family Scincidae; genus Tiliqua; species Tiliqua scincoides. The sequence goes on from NC_089822.1 coordinate 264,128,466, forward strand.
TGAAACAGCAAGTCGTGGAGGGAGCCCTCACCCACGGCTCAGGTGAGAGGTTGAACAGTCGTCCTCATGCCGAGAGTAGTTGCATCGGGCTAGCATGGGCTCCAACAAGTTTTTAGAGGGCCAGAGGTTCATTGGGGACTGGGGGCTTCTCGAGGTCCTGATTGGGGGCCCCTGAGGGCTGCAAGTGGTCCCTGGGCCAGGGTTTGGGCACCCCTGCACTAAAGCAAGTTTCTAGCTCTTCTTATGCCCAAAAGAGGCTTGGACAGGTGTGCTCAGTGTCTGGAAAATGCTAAAAATTAGGGAACAACTGATACGGTGTGCTTTGGGTTGGGAGTCAGGCCTGTGGCAGGGCGGTGGGCTTGAAGCCCCCACCTCTCAGCTTCAGAGGCTTCCCACCCTGTGTAGCTGGATGTGTGGGGCTGAGAGAGCAGTGCCACCAGGGCCTGATGCCGTGTCCTAGTAGGACCAGCCCTGGACAGTGGAGGCTACAGGTAGGAGCAGGCAGGAGAACAGGTGGGCAGCAGCATCCAGAAGCCATCAGGACCTGCCTGGGAGGCATCCCAGGATGACCCCCAGAGGGGGGCTGTGCACAAGTGGGAAGGACCTGGATGCAGGGAATGGGATGCGGCATCAGGACCAGAGCCAGGTGGGAGGACAGCAGGGGGAAGGGGCGCCCGGAGGGTCTTCCAGGCCTGCCCAGCAGTGCTGCAGAGAGGCCAGGCGGGAGGGAGAAGGGAAGCCCCCCGAAGACGCCCCTCTCCCGCCCCGCCGCAAGCACCAGGCGCGGGACCAGCAGAGACCCCAGTCTTGCCCTTCGCTGCGCATCGGATGCTGCGTCCGGGAGGAGAAGGAGGGAAGCCCTGTGGGAGATGTGCCTCCCGGGAGTGGAGGGTTCAGCCTGGAAGCTCTGCCAGGAGTCCTTCCTCTGCACAGGCACCGCGATGGTTAACAGGAGGAGTGAATGGAAGCCAGTCCCTGCTCCTCCCATTCCTCTGCCTCCCTCCGCCAGGCCTGCATTCCTCCCCGGTGGGTCCCTTTGGGGCAGTGAGTGGGTCCCAGGGCTCCTGGGGTGGGTGGGTGGGAGAGAAGCCCCAGAAGGGAGAGACAGCCGGGCTCAAAGGCCAGCCAGGGAAGGGAAGGGGGGCTGGAGAGGAACTGTCCCCCCCCAGCTGCATGCTCCCCTCTGGGGCTGCCTTAGAGGGCTCTGCTTCTGTGCTGGGGTTTGTGTGACAGGGACAAGGCCAAAGGGGGAGCAGTGTCAGCTCTGGAAGAGTGGCAGGAAGAGCCGGGAGCAGGAGGGACACCCGAGAACCATGTTTGAGCCCAGGGACTGTCCCTGAAAGGGAAGGGGGTGGGGGCTTCTCAAGTGCCTTGTCTTTTAATTGCATATCCTTCAGATCCTCCCTTCTTGCTTGTTCTGTTTTCAGCTTCTTTGCTCCTGGCGTGAACAGAGGCAGGTGGAATAAAAATCCTTCCTAAGACTGCTGGAGTTTGCAGCCAGAAAGGATCATTCCAGCGCCCAGGCCTGACCCAGAGAAGACAAAGCCCCAGATCTCTGCCCTGCCCTCCCAGAGCCTGCTTCATCATTCCAGGTGTGTGTGTCAGCGGGGCAGGTGGTGGTGGGGGTTTCGTTCCACTTCCACAGCTTTTCCTAATGTTTGTTGTCTGCGTACCACTTGACATGGTGCACCTATTGGAAGGATCACTGGAAGCAACTGGTGATGGCATCATCCCCAGTTACTTCTAGATTGAGAGGCCAGATGTGATGTGACCAACACCAGTAAGAGGCTCTGGGTGGAGGGGAGGGCTTTATCAAGTGCGGAGTAGCATGCTTTGCAGTTCTTGCTGCAAGCAGAACCTCCTTCCACCTTTTGTTGCGTTGCATTGCTGGTCTCACAGCCAGGCAGTAGGTGTCCAGGGGTCCCGTGCAAACCACCAACACTATGTCAGCTACCACCAGTGGTACCTGTATCACTCGTTGACGAACACTGCCTTCTAGCACAGTCTGAAGCACCACGGTGACACTGGGTGCAGTTAAAGGGCTATTGCTGCATCCGGTGGCCCCATGGAGGCTGCTGAGGTCTTCTCATGGAACGTTTGTCCTCTTCCCCTGAGTAAGGGTGCAAATCCCACAATGAGCTTCCTCAAGTCTGTGCTGGCTATTTTGCCAGCGGAGTTTGGAGAAGCTTTGTTTTGGGCTTTCAGCCGAACATGGAAGATAGGATCTGGCAGAGGAGGCCTTTGCCGGTCCCACCCCCTGCCAGGCCAGTTCCTGTCCCTGCTCCACACTCCCCCCCCACCCCAGAATATCTCCCCACCAACCTGAAACTCCGCACCTCCAAGTACTGGGTCCAGCACTGCGTGGTGCTAGCCCAGAGCCTGCACTTCTTACTCCAAGAGTGCCACAAATATGCTAGGTGACTAGACAGGCAGAGAGAGAGAGGAAGAAACAGGAACCAGGTGGCAGAAGGAAGAATGTGAAGCAATGAGGATGTGAATTTCTCACCCAAGGGAGGCATTTCTGGGTTGGGGAAATAGTATCAAGTTGCAGAAGGAAGAGGGCAGGAAGATTCAATGACTTCCCATCAGGTTTGTCTCCCTCACAGGCAGTGGGATGGCATCAGGGCCACGTTGCAGACCGTCTCCTCTTTCTCATGGAGCAGAATCAGCACCTCTGCAGCCTGCTCAGGTAAGGCGGGATTCCCAGAGCAACATGCAAGGAACACCTTGTCCTCCTCCTGTCTCTCAGGCCTTGAAGGAAGCCTTTTTGTCTGGTGCTGTAAAATAGTGCATTTGACCACTCAGAAGAGTACATGAGAACTCCAGAGAACTCCAACGGCTGGAGTGTTGGTTGACCAGTAAAATCCTGTAATTTGTCTCTATTTATTAGGACGCCCTCGAATGTTCTGAGATGTTCCTTTGAGTTCAGAATCTGTGTCTCTAAGCAGCACTCTCCCTTTTCCACTGCATGGGTGGGGGGCCCTCAATCATGGTGGCTGGAGTGAGGAGCGGCCTGGAGCCTTTTCTCCCCAGCCCTTCAGGAGTCCTTCACACACTGCACTGTCCTTCCAAACAGTTTTAAGGGTCCTGTGAGTCTCACCAGGGAGCCTCTGCCCCCTCTGCCAGTTGGACACCGTGGCCCAGCTGCTGCTGCTGGCCATTCCCTTTATCATGATTTGTTTTAGATTTGGGGGTTTGAAAGAATGCCAGATGGACGTTTGCTTGTGTGTGAGTGTGAGCAAGAGAAGGTGGCTGAAGATAGGCAGAGGTTGTGACGTGGCCGAACCCAACAGATTATGGCTCAGGGCAAGAGCAGCTCAGAGAACATTGGCTACCCTCCTTTTCCAGACAGACCTTCAGTGAGAGCAGCTGAGCACAGCAAGCAAACAGCTACAAAACCTGGAATGGCAGGCCGTGTGTTATGAACAAACTCTACCCACAGGAAGAGCAGCACAGTGCTGAGTGGGCACTGAGGGAAGGAGTTCCTCGGGAGGCACTATGGCTGGGGGGGTCAAAAAGGGGCACAGCCAGCAGCACGATGGAGCTTACTCACTCAGGACAGGCTGAGCGTGTGCATGTCCAAACTCAGGCCTGCTACACTGGAGTCCGTTATTCCTGTAACATGCAGCACAGTGATGTAATGCGTTTCATGCTTCTGTGTAAGCAGCAATGAGCAATCTTTGCTTCTTTGCATAATCATAGTGGTCAGTAGTCCCTCCAAGGGAGGCCACACCTGGGCATCCCTGTCTGGCCCCCGCTGGGACAGAAGGATTGCCATGTTGTGTATGTGGTGAAGCAGTGAGGCGAATATTGTGAATATTTCCTGGACCACTTTTCAATTACTGGTAAGTCGTCCTGCCTGCCAGTCTAGTACCATCGATGTGGCCACTGAATACCATAGAAGTGGTCACTCAAGCGATGTGGTATTTTTCATCAGGACCACGTGTGTCATACACGGATTGTGTCTGTTTCGTTAGAAAAGAGAGGAAAAAATTACGTGCAAAGAACTGTTCTGATTTGCTTAATATACTGCAGGAAAATACCAGTTGATCCCAACTTAATTTCTCTTTCAGGCTGTGGGCAAAAGAGCAGGGAAATGTTCTATCGAAAGGGTGGGACGTTCTCTCTGGGAACAGAACTGTTTTATTTTTCCTTCCAGGGTCTGGTGTCCTTCGAGGAGGTGGCTGTGCGCTTCACAGAGGAGGAGTGGGCTCTGCTGGATCCAGGCCAAAAGGCTCTGTACAGGGATGTCATGCTGGAGAATTATGAGATGGTGGCCTCTCTGGGTAAGGGTGTCCTTCATTCTTGGTGTGTAGGAATGTTATGCTATATGCCTCAGGCGTGTAGAGTATTTACAGGCTGGATAGAGCAATGCCCTAATGTCTTGGCCTGCATACAGTGTAGCATCATGGGAGTGGCTGATGCAATACCTTGTCACCCGATGTGTCACCAGATGGTGAGTCATAGAATCACCAGACTGTAGCTCGTCCCTCATTGGCCAGTGCCAGTATATACTGCAGCCTGTGCAAGCTGCTGTGTGGGAGATGTTATGTGGAGTGTCTGCGGGAAGCTACGTCGGTGTGATTCGTGATCAGAGTGTCGAGAAAGAGAGCTATCTGTGCTGTTTGCTTGCAAAGCTGCCTTTAAAATGTAAATATCTTGTACAAGTAAAGGAACATCTGGTGGTGGAGCACTGCCGTTCCCCTTGTTATTTCCCAGGAGTACTTTCCCGACCTTGAGTCTCTGGAGCTGCAGTGTCGGCTGCGTACAGCAACAAGGAACCAAAGACGTTAGCTGCAATTCTTGTTTTCGACTGTTAGAATTGCACAATAAAATGGGGCATGTAGTTTTGGAACTTGTGTTCTGAACATGCCTGATATTCCTTGCTGTTCTAGAGCTGAACTGATACTCTCTGGACCTGCAAAATGCGCCACTTGTACCTGACAGTGCTGGTCACGCCTCCTCCAGTCCTTCTGTATTGTTCAGCTTCTTTCCCCATGAATTGGTGGTTTGTTGAGGACTAGGCACTGCTGCTGGGGGGATTTTGGGTGACCTGCCCGTTGGTCCTATCACCAGGGGAATGTGGGATTTCTCAGGCTGAGTGCAGGGGCTGTGTATCCATGACCTGTACCTCATGTCTCCAGACAAACATGAAACTGTTGCACTGGGGGCATGACGTGGGTCTGCTCTGGTTCCCTCTATGGGAGGTTTCAGGTCTAACGTGAAGGGGGCTTAGGATTGAAGATTATTTCTCCCGACTCCCACATACGTTTTCCAGATCACCTCTAGGGCTTGTGGCTGATGTCACCTTGGACTTGGTCTGTCTTGGCACCAAGAAAGGCTTTTGGAACATGCCACTTTGCAATCCTTAAGAGGTTTAACTGCCATTATGAGTCACAGAATAGCCTAGGGCTGTCTTGGCCCATAAAGCCACTCCTTCTCCAGCATGTGGGAGGTTTTCATTTAAGCAGGAATTAAATGAGATTTAATGATTTAATTGAATGAGCAGAAAGAGATTGTTTTCATCTCTTTCTGATTCCAAGAGCCTTTTATGTTTGCCAGACCACCTCCAGGACTTGTGGCTGATGCCATCTTGTACATTGTCTGTTGTGGCATCAGCACAGTCTTTGGAACCTGCTGATTTGCCAGCTCTATTTGGGCATCGGATCCAAGTGGAGAAACTGCCAACTTCAGTCCTCTTTCTTCTGGTTTTCTTCAGTGACAAATCTTAGCACTTTCTCCTGCTATGAGAAATGGGTTTGCTGAAGAAGAATATTGAGAGCTGAGGGGAAGACAAGGGATGTCTTGGCCCTTTAAGCAGCTCTTCCTCTTCAGCCTGGGCTTGTCTGGGGAAGCATTCATGGTGTTCTGGGACAGAGGGAATCTGCCTTGTGAGTCAGACCCGCCTAGCTCAGTACTGCCTACACTGATTGACAGCAGCTGCCCAGGGGTTCAAGCAGGGATGTCTCCCAGCCCTCTCTTGAGTTAATGCCAGGGATGGTTTACATAAGAACAGCCCCACTGGATCAGGCCATAGGCCCATCTAGTTCAGCTTCCTGCATCTCATAGCGGCCAACCAAACGCCCCAGGGAGCACATCTGATAACAACAGACCTGCATCCTGGTGCCCTTCCTTGCATCTGGCATTCTGACATAGCCCATTTCTAAAATCAGGAGGTTGCACATACACATCATGGCTTGTAACCCATAAGGGATTTTTCCTCCAGAAACTTGTCCAATCCCCTTTTAAAGGCGTCCAGGCCAGATGCTGTCACCACATCCTGTGGCAAGGAGTTCCACAGACCAACCACACGCTGAGTAATGAAATATTTTCTTTTGTCTGTCCTAACCCTCCCAACACTCAATTTTAGTGGAAGTCCCCTGGTTTTGGTGTTATGTGAGAGTGTAAAGAGCATCTCTATATCCACTTTATCCTTCCCATGCATAATTTTGTATGTCTCAATCATGTCCCCCCCTCAGGTGTCTCATTTCTAGGCTGAAGAGGCCCAAACACCATAGCCTTTCCTCATAAGGAAGGTGCCCCAGCCCAGTAATCATCTTAGTTGCTCTCTTTTGCACCTTTTCCATTTCCACTATAACCTTTTTGAGATGTGGCGACCAGAACTGGACACAATACTCCAGGTGTGGCTTTACCATCGAAGTGTACAACGGTATTATAATATTAGCTGTTTTGTTCTCAATAACTTTTCAAATGATTTGAAGCATAAAATTGGCCTTCTTTACCACCGCCGCACGCTGAGTCGACACTTTCACTGACTTGTGCACCACCTCCCCAAGATCTCTCTCCTGATCTGTCACAGACAGCTCAGAACCCATTAGCCTATATTTCTAAAGTTTTGATTTCTTGCCCTAATGTGCATGACTTTACACTTACTGACATTGAAACGCATCTGCCATTTTGCTGCCCATTCTGCAAGTTTGGAGAGATCCTTCTGGAGCTCCTCACAATCACTTCTGGTCTTCACCACCTGGAAGAGTTTGGTGTCGTCTGCAAACTTTGCCATCTCACTGCTCATCCCTGTCTCCAGGTCATTTATGAAGAGGTTGAAAAGCACCAGTAACAGGACAAATCCCTGGGACACACCGCTTTTCACCTCTCTCCATTGTGAAAATTTCCCATTGACACCCACTCTCTGTTTCCTGGTCTTCAACCAGGTCTCAATCCAGGAGAGGACCAGCCCCCTAATTCCCTGACTGGAGTTTTTTCAGTAGCCTTTAGTGAGGGACCATGTTAAACACCTTCTGAAAGTCCAGATATATAATGTCCGCGGGTTCTCCCACATCCACATGCCTGTTGACCTTTTCAAAGAATTCTAAAAGTTTTGTGAGGCAAGACTTACCCTTACAGAAGCCAGGCTGATTCTCCCTCAGCACGGCCTGTTCGTCTATGTGTTTTAAGATTATCTTTGATGAGGCATTCCACGATCTTACCTGGAATAGATATTAGGCTGACTGGCATATAATTTCCCGGGTCCCCCCTCCTTCCCTTTTTAAAGATAGGCGTGACATTTGCTATCCTCCAATCCTCTGGCACCGTGGCTGTTTTGAGGGACAAGTTGCATATTTTAGTCAAGAGCTCAGCAACTTCATTCTTCAATTCCTTAATAACTCTTGGGTGGATGCCATCCGGGCCCGGTGACTTATTGATCTTTAATTTATTAATGAGACCTGAAACATCTTCTCTTTCAACCTCTATCTGACTTAATTCCTTATTCAAGAGCGATATTTGCCCAAGGTCTTCTGCCTTGAAGAGAGATGCAAAGAAGTCATTCAATTTCTCTGCCATCTCTAAGTCTCCTTTTATCTCCCCTTTCCCTCCCTCACCATCCAGAGGGCCAACCGCTTCTCTGGCGGGTTTCCTGCTTCTAACATATTTGAAGAAGCTTTTATTATTCCCCTTAATGTTGCTGGCCATGCGTTCCTCATAGTCTCTCTTGGCCTCCTGTATCACCTTCTTACATTTCTTTTGCCAAAGTTTATGTTCCTTTTTATTCTCCTCATTAGGGCAAGGCTTCCATTTACGGAAGGAAGCTTCCTTGCCCTTTACGGCCTCTCTAACTTGGCTGGGTAGTCATGCGGGTACCCTCCTGGACTTAGTTGAGCCCTTCTTCCTTTGCGGTATACACTTCTGCTGGGCCTCTATTACTGTTGATTTGAGCAACCTCCATGCACTCTGGAGAGATTGGACTCTTTTTACCTTCCCTTTCAACCTCCTTCTAACCAGCCTCCTCATTTGAGGGAAGTCCGCTTGTCGGAAGTCAAGGGTTTTATGAGAGATTTGCCCAGTATTCTTCCCCCAAAGTTCATGTCGAAACGGATCGCAGCATGATCACTGTTCGCCAATTGCTCAGTATCATTGACATCTCTAACCAGGTCCTGAGAACCGCACAAAATTAAATCCAGAGTCACCTGTCCTCTGGTGGGCTGCATGACTAACTGCTCTAAGGTACAGTCATTTAACAGTCACACCCATGACTTATGCCCCAAAGGCATATACTAGTCATATAGTCATACATGTATATATATATAGCCATACATATGGCACTCAGTGCAAAACACTGGATAGCCCCCACCCTGCTGCTGGCTGTCTGACTGCATAGTTTTTTTGTTTGTTTGTTTGTTTAGGGGTACTTTAAAAACCCTACACTGGTTTCTGGGTCTTTTGTGTGCAAAACAAATACTCAAATCACGGAGCTATGGCTGTTCTGGACTGAGAATCTGGTGCTCTAGTGAGAGTCTTGCTGAGGAGATGAAAAGGCAGGAGAAGGCCACCTTTTTTCTCTCCTTGCCTAAATTCTCAGTCACTTTGCAGAGAGGGAATTGCAAGAAGAGGAGGAGGACAGCTGGCCTTCTGGTTAAGGCTTTCTTTGCATGTGCTCAGAGGTTGATGAGAGAAGCGTGGCTGGTTTCATATGTGCAACTGGATTCCCAACTGGTCCATGTTTCCAGCACTCATGAGCAGTGAGCCTGTACTTACATAAACCACACTGACACTTCCAGAACCAACCATGCAGCTCATTCATGAGCAGGTGTTCAGCGAGGTCACCTCTTGTCCTGTCTCACTCAGAGCCATTTTGGAGGTGAGGGGCAGTCGTTCTGGAAAGGCTGGATATTTTGTAAGCAGAAGGAACTCCTTCTCTTGTTTCTTTCTCAGAGAAGTTTCCCAAACATGCCTTTGTTACCCAGCTGGAGGAAGGAGAGTCTGCATTTTTCCAGGAGCACCAGGAAGAAGAGGAATCAGCAGGTAATTCTATTACACAGCTGAATGCAGCAGTAGCTTTGGATGAGTGATTGCTGGCTGACAGGGGGCACCTCACCAATGTAAGCACAATTCTGGCCACATGCCTCCCAAGGGAAAAGCAGTTGCATGCCTGACCCATATGCTGCCCTGTGGCACAGATAATATGGCATTGAAACTGTTGTGAAGCCCTAGAAAATCCAGAGGGAGGACCCCTCTTGTGACTTTTCCAATAAAACATTGGGCACAATCCTAACCATGTCTACTTGGAAGTAAGTCCTATTTTGTTCAATGGGGCTTACTCTCAGGAAAGTTGGTTAGGATTGTAGCCATTACCTACAAGGGATAGAAAAGTTGCTCCAATCCCAGGCTGAGTCAGGTTGCAACAAGCCAGGCAGTTGTAATTTTTTATTCCTGCACAGCAGGTAACTAGGAATGGATTACTGAGAGGGCTACAATCCTAAGCAATGCTTTGAATTGCTGCTTTAGGACCCTTTGGGAGAAAGGAAGAAGAAAAATACTGGAAATACATTAATAAATACCTTCGTGGGAGTCAGTGCCACTGAACCCACTGGGGTGTCCTACTAAGGTGTGGACATTAGAGGTCCCATTTCTCTATTGGGCTGCTCATCGTGCTTCTCTCTTTGTTCCAGGAAGCAACAGAGAAGAGGATGAAAGGGAACCACATGGGGTGTCACCAGAAATAACCACGCATGATATTCAGGAAGTAACTTTTAGAGACCAGGATGGATCAAGGAGGGAGGAGGGAAGGTCAGCATTTATATTGTCTGAGACAAGAAAGAGCTTCAGCACCAGCACAGATCTCATCGTCCATAAAAAGACCCACACAAGGGAGAAAGCTGTGCATTACGTCAGACCAGAGGAGCAGCATGGAAGGGAGACAGAGGAATGGAGAGATAAAGGTGATTTTCCCCAAGGGTGGGATTTCAATATCACCCGAGTTGATGCAGAAAAAGGAACTCAAATGAGGGGGAAAGAATATCCTCAATTAGCAAAAACCATCAGCTGTAAATCAGAACTTGGAACACGTCACACAAACCGTAAAAGAGAAAAGCGATATAAATGCCTGGAGTGTGGAAATATCTTCAGTCAGAGCTCACACCTGACTGTGCATCAAAGAATCCACACAGGAGAGAAACCATATAAATGCTTGGAGTGTGGAAAGAGCTTCAACCAGGATTCACAATTGACCTTGCATCAAAGAACCCACAGAGGGGAGAAACCATATAAATGTTTGGAGTGTGGAAAGAGCTTCAATCAGAATTCACACTTGACCTTGCATCAAAGAACCCACACAGGGGAGAAACCATATAAATGCTTGGAGTGTGGGAAGAGCTTCAGTCAGAGCTCATACCTGACTGTACATCATAGATCCCACACAGGGGAGAAACCATTTAAATGCTTGGAGTGTGGAAAGAGCTTCAGTAGTAGCTCATACCTTACTGTGCATCAAAGAACCCACAATGGGGAGAATCCATATAAATGCTTGGAGTGTGGGAAGAGCTTCAGTTGGAGCTCACAGCTGTCTGTGCATCACAGAATCCACACAGGGGAGAAACCATATATATGCTTGGAGTGTGGAAAGAGCTTTAGTAGGAGGTCATACCTGACTTACCATCAAAGATCCCACACAGGGGCAAAACCATATCAATGCTTGGAGTGTGGAAAAAACTTCAGTAACAACTCACACCTGACTGCGCATCAAAGAACCCACACAGGGGAGAAACCATATCAATGCTTGGAGTGTGGGAACAGCTTCAGTCACAGCTCATCCCTGACTGTGCATCAAAGAACCCACACAGGGGAGAAACCATATAAATGCTTGGAGTGTGGGAAGAGCTTCAGTTGGAGCTCACAGTTGTCTGTGCATCACAGAATTCACACAGGGGAGAAACCATATCAATGCTGGGAGTGTGGAAAGAGCTTCAGTACGAGCTCATCCCTGACTGTGCATCAAAGATCCCACACAGGGGAGAATCCATATAAATGCTTGGAGTGTGGGAAGAGCTTCAGTACAAGCTCATCCCTGACTGTGCATCAAAGAACCCACACAGGGGAGAAACCATATAAATGCTTGGAGTGTGAAAAGAGCTTCAGTAGGAGCTCACACCTGATTCACCATCAAAGATCCCACACAGGGGCAAAACCATATAAATGCTTGGAGTGTGGGAAGAGCTTCTGTCACAGCTCATCCTTGACTGACCATCAAAGATCCCACACAGGGGAGAAACCATATAAATGCTTGGAGTGTGGAAAGAGCTTCAGTAGGAGCTCACACCTGACTGCGCATCAAAGAACCCACACAGGGCAGAAACCATATAAATGCTTGGAATGTGGGAAGAGCTTCAGTTGGAGCTCACAGCTTTTTGTGCATCATAGAATCCATACAGGGGAGAAACGATATTAATGCTTGGAGTTTGGGAAGAGCTTCAGCATTTCCTCAAACCTGACTGTGCATGAAAGAACCCACATGGAGGAGAAACCACAGAAATGCTTGGAGTGTGGAAAGAGCTTCAGTGAGAGCAGAGGACTGAGTGTGCATCAAAGAAACCACACAGGGGAGAAATCATAGCAATGCTTGGAGTGCGGGATGAGCTTCATTGTGAGCTTCCATGGGTGTAGAATATTCTGTCACAGGCAGACATGTGTAGGCACCACTGTTGCAGCATTTGCAGCTTTGGGTTTGCGGATTGCTCTCTTCTCTTGTGCTATGGTTGTCCTTCTGGCTTCAGATGTCTGACAGCCTTGGTGGATCAGCGTGCGCCATGTCTATCGGTTTTGTGCCAGGATTTCCCAGGTGGTGATGTCAATATCCAGGGAGTTGAGAGAGGCTTTCAGTGTGTCTTTATATAGCTTCTTTTGACCCCCGTGCGATTGCTTTCCTTGAGACAGCTCACCATAGAAGAGCTGTTTAGGGATGCTGGCATCCTTACAACATGACCTGCCCGGCATGTCTGTGCTTTCATCAGCAGGGTGTGAACTGATGGTACTCCTGCTCTGGAAAGGACATCTGTGTCTGGCACCCTGTCCTGCTACCAGATCCTCAGAAGTCTGCAGAGGCAAGTCGTGTGGAAGTGGTTCAGTTGCCTGGTTCAGTGTACACAGTCCAAGTCTCACTGGCATACAGCAGAGTTGTTAGCACAACTGCTCGGTAGAGTTTAAGCTTTGCAGCAAGGCTTATTCCATGGCGATTCCGCACATTGGTCTGCAGTCTGCTGAATGCAGAACTTGCCTTGGCGATTCTGCAGTTGACCTCGATGTCAATTGTCACTGTGCGGGAGAGGGTGCTGCCAAGGTATGTAAATCGGTCCACTGCTTGCAGCTTTTGTCCCTTCACTATGATGGTGGGCTCTCGGTGTTGGGCCTTCGGGGCTGGCAGGTGCATCACTTCGGTTTTCTTTGTGTTGATGAGGAAACTGAAATTGTCACATGCTCCTTCAAATTTGTCCATGCTGGCTTGCATTTCCTGTTCTGATCCAGCATTCAGGGCACAGTCATCAGCAAAAAGAAGGTCTTGTAGCACAGTTTCCTTGGTGACAGCCTGGAGTCTGCAAGACTGGTTTGATGATAACGATGAAGAGATCAAGGTCCTACTTACTGAAAAGCACCGCCTTCACTGTCATCAACAACTAAGAAAAATATCTTCAACAACATTCGCAGGACCGTACAGAGCAAGCTCCGCAAGACGCAGGACTCGTGGTTGAGTGCCAAAGCAGATGAAATCCAGAAGTTTGCTGATAGAAATGATGCCAAACGGTTCTATGAAGCTCTCAGATCCTTGTATGGACCTCAGCCCTCAGGGAGCTCCCCTCTACTGGACTCAAATGGTGTAAATGTCATTACTGGGAAGACCCTGATTCTACAGCGTTGGGCTGAGCACTTTCAATCTGTACCACACCGTCCATCCTCCATCAATAACGAGGCAATTGACATAATGCCCCAGGTGGATATCAACTACAGCCTGGATGTCCCAACATCAGAGACTGAATCTCTGCAGGCCATTAGCCAGTTGTCCAGTGGCAAGGCCCCGGGATCTGACACGATCCCAGCAGAAGTTTATAAAGATGGTTGTGCAGTGCTTGTCAAGAAACTCACTCAGCTGTTCCAGTCTTTCTGGAATTAAGGATCCATCCCTCAGGAACTGAAAGACCTGTCCGTCGTACACCTCTACAAGAGAAAAGGAAATTGACAAGTCTGCAATAATTACAGAAAAATATAACTGCTCTCCATCGAAGGCAAGATCCTTGCACGAGTGTTGCTGAATCGCCCCGGAGTAATACGTATTCCATGAGAAAATAGTCCTCTGGAATGTCCGTTCAGGAACTGGATACAACTTCCATTCGCCTCCATGCACAGAATTCGCCTGTTGGCACTTAGAAAAGAGCAGCCTAGGCCTATGAAGAGCAGGGCTCAGACCTAGGGATCGGGGCACTGAAGGACCTCCTCCTTCTGTGACTCCCAGCTGTACCTTCACAGAGAACCCCCAAACTCCTGAACCTGTTCTGTCCTATTTCTTTCTCGATTTTTTTTTCAGTGACTTGAGTGTCAGACGGGCAGGTGCTGACTGACCCTGCCATGGCACTACTGAGAAGGGAAGTTGACAGGCAAGCTCAAACCCTCGCATTCTCCAGTGGCTCCATGGCAGGGTCAGTCCTATGAATGGGAAAAGCCCAAGCTGTACAACCTCAAGGGTGGGAAGAACTCGAGTCACTAGCTACCACGCTCTGCAAAACGCACCTGGCAAAGGCTCCGTCTTGCAAGGTGTAGAAGTCAATTTTATAATGTTTGTTGGGTGTGAGGCAAGCTCCAGACAGCTGCCCTGCCTCTAGAGAAGGGAAGGCACAGAGCAGTGCAGTGGTAGCAGCACCTCTGAGGGGGTGGGCAAACAATCCCCTGTGGGGAAGCAACATCTCATGCCCCGTAAGATTCCACAGTGGCCTCTTGGATCCACCTGGATGTGGTAGAAGTGGAGACCCTGTTACTGTGACTGGGAGACCTAAAGGATATGAACAAGTCCTCAGGGTGGCGGAAGGAAGAGGTACGGAACGGGAAGAAGCTTATTGCTCTGCATAAGCCCAGGTTGTGTCGCTCCCTCTCCCTGTCGATTGAGGGAGTGGGACAAAAGGATGGGAGAACCACTTCCTCTGAAAGATGAAATGAGGAATTAACCTGGGGAAGGAAGGCAGGGTCTTGAGAACTGGCTCTGAATATCCTAATTTTGACACTGTCACTCAAATCTCCATCTCCATGCAGTTAGCTGCAGCATTGCTCTCTGAGGATGGATGATGGAACCCTGAGATAGCAGGTCCAGCCTCAGGGAAAGGCTGGTGTACTAAGAGCTTTTTCAGGTTGGAAAACCAGGAGCGACAGGGCCAGTGGGGTGCCACGAGAAGGACCTTCGCCCCTTCTAGCCTTAAATTTAGTAACATCTTTGAAAGAAGTCTGATGGGACGGAAAGTTGATAGAGATTTTAGAGGGTTAACTTATTTTCTCTAGTTTGAGAAAAATAAGTGAAATTGGAGCCAAGAGAATGATTGTTGTTCCCCTCAGAAACCAGGATAGGAGGGTCATTATGTCAAAGTGACCTAAAGAGATCATGATTGGCAGAACATGTAGATCATAACTTTCCCAAAGGGAGAATTCCAGGATCTTGTATAACCCTTGGTGTGGACCAAGAACATTTTGAGATGCAGGGCAGAATGACCTCCTAATTAGAGCTGGGACCATGCACCAAACCTGTCATAATAGGCCCAATAAGGAGGTTGTAGTGACATACAGTGTCACATGGGTAACTTGTTTATCTCACATTATTTAATGTGATTTTGGGGGTGTGGTTCTTTGAGAAACGGGATGGGAAATGAAGAGTGAACATTTGCATCCAAACTGAATCAATTGGCTTGTGTGTAACTATTGTAGAAATAAAGCCTCCAAACCCTTTTCAAAGGTCTGTGACTGTTTGGCATTGCGTCAGTGAAAAGAATTTAAGAATCTTTCCAGCAAGTATACAGAACGCTTCTGGGCCAAGGGAGATGAAAGGTGTCCATCCCCTCTGAGTCTTGGCATCTCCCCCGAAAAAGAATCTCAGCAGCTGTTTGTAGTGCTGGCTCACAAACAGGTCTCGCATCAGTGGCCTGGACCTCCAGCAGTGAGAATACCTGGGGGTGAAGTTGCCATTTGGCTTGGTCTATCTCTGGTGACTCAGCCAGCCCACTTTGCTTCTAGAGGGAGTAGCCCACTTCTCTTCTATCAGCAGCCTGAACAGCTGAGGGACAGGAAAGCCCTGAAGTGCCTCCTGGAAGTGCTGGAAAATCTGCCGAAGCACCCCATTTATTGCCATCAAAGACTCATTTGCATATTAATCTCTCTTCCCCCATCACTACAAGACCACCTGTGATGGGGTCCTGCTGACTACTCAGGTAGACTCCAAGGTAAGCCTAACATCAGGTGTTGTGTCCTCTGTCAGACTTCAGGCCCTGAAGGATCCCAGCCAGGATCCCAGTGTTTGGATCCCAGCCAGGCTGACCCCCCTCCAAGCCAGTCTCCCAGTGCCTCTGGGGTCACAGCCTCCTAATGAGGGATGATGGGGTTTAAAGTTGGACCAATCTAAATTTGGATTGTCTCCTCGAGTTACTCTTCCTAGTGCTCAATCTTGGAAAATTAACTCTTGTGCTTAAGTGGAGTGCGGCCTTCCCACCAGTGGTAGACGCAGCCCTGGCAAGGATCAATGATGGAAAGGAACGGGAGGACTTGGAAGGTTCTTTGTTTGTTGGCAAACTTCAATCTCGAAAGACTATGGTATCGCGCTCTGAATGGTGGTTCTGGAACAGCGTCTAGTGTGGCTGAAAAGGCCGATTCGGGAGTGACAGTCCCTTCCACACTGGGAGCAAGTGCAGTCTGTCCCTGGTCTGTCTCCCAGGCTATGGGCCTTCCTTCTTTGCCTCTTTGCCTCAGTCTGTTGGCCAAGTGTATCTTCAAACTGGGAAAGGCCATGCTGCACAGCCTGCCTCCAAGCAGGCTGCTCAGAGGACAGGGTTTCCCACCTGTTGAGGTCCACTCCTAAGGCCTTCAGATCCCTCTTACAGATGTTCCTGTATTGCAGCTGTGGTCTACCTGTAGGACGCTTTCCTTGCACGAGTTCTCCATAGAGGAGATCCTTTGGGATCCGGCCATCATCCATTCTCACAACATGACCGAGCCAACGCAGGCGTCTCTGTTTCAGCAGTGCATACATGCTAGGGATTCCAGCACATTCCAGGACTGTGTTGTTTGGAACTTTGTCCTGCCAGGTGATGCCGAGGATGCGTTGGAGGCAGCGCATGTGGAAAGCGTTCAGTTTCCTGTTGTGAGCGAAGAGTCCATGACTCGCTGCAGTACAGAAGTGTACTCAGGACGCAAGCTCTGTAGACCTGGATCTTGGTATGTTCTGTCAGCTTCTTGTTGGACCAAACTCATTTTGTGAGTTTGGAAAACGTGGTAGCTGCTTTACCGATGCATTTGTTTAGCTCGGTATCGAGAGAAAGAGTGTCGGACATCGTTGAGCCAAGGTACACAAAGTCATGGACAACCTCCAGTTCATGCGCAGAGATTGTAATGCAGGGAGGTGAGTCCACATCCTGAACCATGACCTGTGTTTTCTTCAGGCTGATTGTCAGTCCAAAATCTTGGCAGGCCTTGCTAAAACGATCCATGAGCTGCTGGAGATCTTTGGCAAGGTCCAAGGTCTTTGAAGGTCCTTAGCAAATAGGATATATGCCTGAATGATGCTCTTTGGTCCAATCCAGGCACCAGGGTACCAGACCTTCAGGAACTCTGACCTCATCGGCTGACACAATCCCTTCCCCTCCGACCTCGAAAGTCACAGCTGCATCATCCAGTTTCTGTTTAGTGTTGGAAAAATCACTCCCAGAAGCATTAGGGTGTGTGTTTCCCCTCAGGATAGTGGGCCCTGCAAGGTGGCAACGCAACAACATGTGGAGGCGACAGCACAACAGATTCCTTTAAGCTAAGAATAAGGATGAGATAAGTAGCGTGTAAGCATGTAAACATACTTACCCACATGGGTTACATATATCGCCCTCCCAGGCTGTGACTTGCCTGCCGGCTCAGTCTCAGCCCAAGAGGCCAACTACCGCTGTACCGTTTCCGATGTTAGGAGTGCGAGGATTCCTATCAGCACGACCTGCGCCATTTATACCCCCTTAGAAGGTTCCAGAGTCATGTGCACATAAGGAATTATGCAGGGATGGACAGAGTGGATAGGGAGATGCTCTTTACACTCTCACATAATACCAGAACCAGGGGACATCCACTAAAATTGAGTGTTGGGCGGGTTAGGACAGACAAAAGGGCACCAGGGTGAGGTTTCTTGTTATCTGGTGTGCTCCCTGGGGCATTTGGTGGGCCGCTGTGAGATACAGGAAGCTGGACTAGATGGGCCTATGGCCTGAGCCAGTGGGGCTGTTCTTATGTTCTTATGTTCTTATGACAGTAGTTGTACCACCCTCCCTGAGGGCAGAAGTTCCCTCTCTGGTACAGTGCAGTCTCCCAGACCCACAACATGGAATCAGGACTAACGAGGTGGAGCCCAGATAATAGGGGCTGCTTCTTCGTCCACCTCTGGTGCTGTTTCCCAGCCAGAATTCCCAGGTGTGTGTTTAGCAGCCTTTTCCATTGTGTATACAGATGTGCAATCGGTATTTTTCAGAATGCTTCCTGGGAGGGAACATGATCCAAGGCTGCCCTCCTTCCATGTGCAGGGAACACAGCAAGACCTGAATGGTCTTCCCTTGTTCTCTGGAATTATTTTCCTCCATTCAAGTTTATTCTGGCTGTAATTTTGAGAAGCACACAACAAAGCACTTTGATACCTAATCCCAGTGGTTCTCACACATTTCGCACCAGGACGCACTTTTTAGAATGAGAATCTGTCAGGACCCACCAGAAGTGATGTCATGACTGGAAGTGACATCATCAAGCAGGAAAATTTTTAATAATCCTAGGCTGCACCCTACCCACACTTACCCAGGAGTAAGTCCCATTTACTATCATTGTTAAAGAATATACATAGTAGCTTGTTAAAAGCACAGGTCTGTCACGTTTCCCCAAATGCAGTCAAGTCTAACATTAAAAATAAAATATTAAAATGAATGGGGACCCACCTGAAATTGGTTCAAAACCCACCTAGTGGGTCCAACCCCCGGTTTGAGAAACACGGCCTTGTCATAATAGATAGACTGTGAACCTGGGCATAGGACAGCAGCTGGGATGGATTTCCCCAAGGTGTTTTGATACGAATCTTGACAGGGGGAATAGAATTGCTTCTAAAGGAGTTACGCAGACAGGAATCTTTCTCATATGACTGCAGGCAGCAATTCTCTGCGTCAGGTACGAATAGACTGTCTTGCCGTTCCCAGGGAAGGGATAGGAGCTGCTGCCTAAGGAGGGTGTTCATAGGATCTCTGCAAGAGTCACTGCTCTGGTCTGGCCCCCTTTCAATCAGCCTCTGCTGACTGTGGAAAATGTGGCAATTATTCCACATGTCTTTGCAATGGAGTAACAATCTTCTATACATTTGCTTTGTTTTAAAATGCAAGTAGTTAATTGTAAGGTATCCACATACTGGTATTGGACACCCCCTTCCTCCCGATTGGTTACCAGGGATGTGTGATTTGCTTGGTGGGGCTTTCAATGTGCTGCACTCCCCCATCTCTCTCTCTCCCACACACACACGCCCCCTTTTGTACTGCAGACTCTAAAACTATGTGCAGAGCGAGAAGGGTAAACAGTTCTCCAAGAGGATCTGCTGAGCCCAAAGAATGGGCTGTGAACCACATTAAGAAGCCTTCACTTGTGCATCATCCCAGATTAGTCCCAAAGGTGGAGTTGTTCAGACATGGAATGGATGTAAGATTCAAACAATGAAATTAAGCCACATGCTAAGGGCTCCCCTGTTAGTCTAGGTCAGGACATGGACTACCACAAGTGGGGGGGGGGGCTGTTCTTATGTTCTTATGACAACAGTGACTCCATTAGAGACGAGTAAAACTAAATGCTTTTGCTTGCCAAGTTAGTGAGACAGCTTCATGCCCTCACCTGGTGCATTGAGTTCCAGTGCCTTGATCCTTGACGATAACCACAGGGCCAGTCTGTGAAAATGCTCTGTTATCTTGCAGGAGCAGCAAAATGTGTTCAGAGGAACGACATCAGTCCCAGAAGGAGGGGTAGAGGGGCTTTTGGGTGAGGCAGGGGTGGAAATTTTCTGAGACTCTGTCTGTTGAACTGTGTTGCTTCGAACTATAAAAGGCTGGCTGTGTGCAGCTGAACTTTGCACATGATCTGAGAATATGCTCCTTGCGCTTTGCTTGGTTAACTTTCACTAAATAGCTGTTGCTGCACCTTCCAATGGGTGGGTTATTGAATCAAGGCACACCAGGCACATTGCCTTCCGGTTTGGGGGGCAGCAACAGTGTATATTGTACATGTTGGGGGAAGAATACCAGGCAAATCTCTCACAAAAACCATTGACTTCTGACAAGCGGACATCCCTCAAATGAAGAGGCTGGTTAGAAGGAGGTTGAAAGGGAAGATAAAAAGAGTGCAATCTCTCCAGAGTGCATGGAGGTTGCTCAAATCAACAGTAATAGAGGCCCAACGGAAGTGTATACCGCAAAGAAAGAAGCGCTCGACTATGTCCAGGAGGGTGCCCGCATGGCTAACCAGCCAAGTTAGAGAGGCTGTGAAGGGCAAGGAAGCTTCCTTCCATAAATGGAAGTCTTGCCCGAATGAGGAGAATAAAAAGGAACATAAACTGTGGCAAAAGAAATGTAAGAAGGTGATACGGGAGGCCAAGTGAGACTATGAGAAACGCATGGCCGGCAACATGAAGGGGAATAATAAAAGCTTCTTCAAATATGTTAGAAGCAGGAAACCCGCCAGAGAAGCGGTTGGCCCTCTGGATGGTGAGGGAGGGAAAGGGGAGATAAAAGGAGACTTAGAGATGGCAGAGAAATTAAATGAGTTCTTTGCATCTGTCTTCACGGCAGAAGACCTCGGGCAGATACCGCTGCCTGAACGGCCCCTCCTGACCGAGGAGTTAAGTCAGATAGAGGTTAAAAGAGAAGATGTTTCAGACCTCATTGATAAATTAAAGATCAGTTAAGTCAGATAGAGGTTAAAAGAGAAGATGTTTCAGACCTCATTGGTAAATTAAAGATCAATAAGTCACCGGGCCCTGATGGCATCCACCCAAGAGTTATTAAGGAATTGAAGAATGAAGTTGCAGATCTCTTGACTAAGGTATGCAACTTGTCCCTCAAAACGGCCATGGTGCCAGAAGATTGGAGAATAGCAAATGTCACACCTATTTTTAAAAAGGGAAAGAGGGGGGACCCGGGAAACTATAGGCCGGTCAGCCTAACATCCATACCGGGTAAGATGGTGGAATGCCTCATCAAAGATAGGATCTCAAAACACATAGATGAACAGGCCTTGCTGAGGGAGAGTCAGCATGGCTTCTGTAAGGGTAAGTCTTGCCTCACGAACCTTATAGAATTCTTTGAAAAGGTCAACAGGCATGTGGATGCGGGAGAACCCGTGGACATTATATATCTGGACTTTCAGAAGGCGTTTGACACGGTCCCTCACCAAAGGCTACTGAAAAAACTCCACAGTCAGGCAATTAGAGGACAGGTCCTCTCATGGACTGAGAACTGGTTGGAGGCCAGGAAGCAGAGAGTGGGTGTCAATGGGCAATTTTCACAATGGAGAGAGGTGAAAAGCGGTGTGCCCCAAGGATCCAGTGCTTTTCAACCTCTTCATAAATGACCTGGAGACAGGGTTGAGCAGTGAAGTGGCTAAGTTTGCAGACGACACCAAACTTTTCCGAGTGGTGAAGACCAGAAGTGATTGTGAGGAGCTCCAGAAGGATCTCTCCAGACTGGCAGAATGGGCAGCAAAATGGCAGATGCGCTTCAATGTCAGTAAGTGTAAAGTCATGCACATTGGGGCAAAAAATCAAAACTTTAGATATAGGCTGATGGGTTCTGAGCTGTCTGTGACAGATCAGGAGAGAGATCTTGGGGTGGTGGTGGACAGGTCGATGAAAGTGTCGACCCAGCGTGCGGCGGCAGTGAAGAAGGCCAATTCTATGCTTGGGATCATTAGGAAGGGTATTGAGAACAAAACAGCTAATATTATAATGCCGTTGTACAAATCTATAGTAAGGCCACACCTAGAGTATTGTGTCCAGTTCTGGTCGCCGCATCTCAAAAAAGACATAGTGGAAATGGAAAAGGTGCAAAAGAGAGCGACTAAGATGATAAGGGGCTGGGGCACCTTCCTTATGAGGAAAGGCTACGGCGTTTGGGCCTCTTCAGCCTAGAAAAGAGACGCTTGAGGGGGGACATGATTGAGACATACAAAATTATGCAGGGAATGGACAGAGTGGATAGGGAGATGCTCTTTACACTCTCACATAACACCAGAACCAGGGGACATCCACTAAAATTGAGTGTTGGGCGGGTTAGGACAGACAGAAGAAAATATTTCTTTACTCAGCGTGTGGTCGGTCTGTGGAACTCCTTGCCACAGGATGTGGTGCTGGCATCTAGCCTAGATGCCTTTAAAAGGGGACAAGTTTCTGGAGGAAAAATCCATTATGGGGTACAAGCCATGATGTGTATGCGGAACCTCCTGATTTTAGAAATGGGTTATGTCAGAATGCCAGATGCAGGGGAGGGCACCAGGATGAGGTCTCTTGTTATCTGGTGTGCTCCCTGGGGCATTTGGTGGGCCGCTGTGAGATACAGGAAACTGGACTAGATGGGCCTGTGGCCTGATCCAGTGGGGCTGTTCTTATGTTCTTATGTTCTTATGTTCTTAAGAACAGCCCCACTGGATCAGGCCATAGGCCCATCTAATCCAGCTGTGAGATACAGGAAACCGGGCCTATGGCCTGATCCAATGGGACTGTGCGTATGTTCTTATGTACCAGTTGAAAGGCCGGCTGCCGTGCAGACATCAAAGTCCCACAGCCTGCTTGGAGCAGGGCCCCATTTTGGATGGTGCAGGAGCAGCAAAAACAAGCTGCATTTTTTTCCTTTTTTAGACATGCAAAGCCAGGTGGGTCCTGAGAGTGATGTGGTTTAACTTAAACTGAACTGGGCACTGGATAAGGCAGAAAATCTGACTGAATTTTTCTTGGGGGAAGGGGTGTTACTGCATGCAGGCTGCACGGAAAATTCACTTGGTGGAACAGGGTTGGCTTCTCCGTATTCAATTAGGGCACAATCCTAACCAGGTCTACTCAGAAGTAAGTCCTATTTTGTTCAATGGGGCTTACTCTCACAAAGAGTGGTTAGGACTGCAGCCTTATTTCTTTACCTGAATTTAATTTTTGATAATTATTTATTTTAGCTTGCTTGATGCTGCTGCTTCCAGCCATGACATCACTTTCGGTGGGTCCCAGACAGATTGTCATTCTAAGAAGTGGGTCCTGGTGCTAAAAGTTGGAGAACCACCTTGGGTGTTATTTTTATAGCAGAAGCCATCCATTTCTCTCTCTTCAGAGTCCTGAGCACAGTTGTTACTGATAGAGCAGACTTTAGGGGAATGATTAAAAAAATAGAATGAAACACAGACCTCTGATGGAAGTATTTATTTATTTATTTTAAAAAGGATTTGGGAGGTCATGGCAATCTTTCCAAGCCTGTGCAAGAAAGGGCTAGGATCCAATTCAATCATGGTACTACCTTATCCAAACTCAGTCCCAGAAGAGCCAGCCGGCAGCTGCAGGGCCATGCGCCTCTTGCCTCCCTCGGGGAGCCAATGAGGGAGCACACCTTCAACCCTTGCTCTCCTACAACTGCCTGCTGGCTTTGTTCTGCTGCCCAAGGCCCTGTTCGCCTTCAGACCGCCCAAGGTCCTGCTGGAGCTTCTGTGAAAACCAGCACTGGAAGAAATGTGTGCACCCCAGAAGTGATTGGTGTACAGACATGGCCCAAGGGTGGGACTGGCCAGGTCTGCACTGAGTGCCATGCTTCTTCAGGGCAACTCTACCCTCATGTCGATTTTGTGTATATGGATTCTGGGAGAAATAATTAATGGTGCCAGACGGGCATCAAGATATGTTGGCATGTAAAGCTGGTGCTTCTGGTAGCAACTTTAATACTGGCATAAGAACATAAGAACAACGCCACTGGATCAGGCCATAGGCCCATCTAGTCCAGCTTCCTGTATCTCACAGCGGCCCACCAAATGCCCCAGGGAGCACACCAGATAACAAGAGACCTGCGAGGCTTCCTGGGAATTGTAGTTAAGAACATAAGAAGAGCACCACTGGATCAGGCCATAGGCCCATCTAGTCCAGCTTCCTGTATCTCACAGCGGCCCACCAAATGCCCCAGGGAGCACTCCAGATAACAAGAGACCTGCAAGGCATCCTGGGAATTGTAGTTAAGAACATAAGAACAGCCCCACTGGATCAGGCCATAGGCCCATCTAGTCCAGCTTCCTGTATCTCACAGCGGCCCACCAAATGCCCCAGGGAGCACACCAGATAGCAAGAGACCTCATCCTGGTGCCCTCCCTTGCATCTGGCATTCTGACATAGCCCATTTCTAAAATCAGGAGGTTGTACATGCACATCATGGTTTGTAACCCGTCCAATCCCCTTTTAAAGGCAGCCCAACATGGCTGAATAGCTGAGAAGTAGCTGGACTAGATGAGCCTATGCAGTGATGGGATTCAAATAAATTAACAACAGGTTCTATGTCCTAATGACCAAAAGATATACCGAAAGGTAGTTTAATAATTCATGCATTAAATACTGAAATAAGAACAATAAAAAAAGGTACACAAAACTCGATTATGTTTTAAGAAAGAGTTTTAAAATATTAATGAAAAAATATTAAATACCTGACAAACTGTTATTGAAGATATTTCTATATTGCTGTTTGATTGGCGTCCTCACTTGCAATTTTCTTTGCTTTTATACGAGCATCATCGGCTGTGTGATTTATTCTTAACCATCCTAACCAATGGAGTAGGATTCCATTCCTTTAGCAGTAGGCCGATTAGACTGATAATTATTACGTTTGATATATTAGAAACAGTTAGGCGACTTCTCTTTTCTGATCATATAATGTTCATCTTTGAAAAACCCCTTTCCACTTCTGCTGAACTTACAGCAATTGTTCTGACAATATTTTTAGCTCTTTGAACACTTTCAGGAATTGAATAGTTCTGGGAATTTTTAAAAATGTTTTCCACAAAATCTTTTTGAGTTATGGTACTGCATCAGATATAGTGATAGGTGCAGTATAAGTGACAGATGATGATCGTAAAAGGGGGTGTGCTGTCAACCATGCTTCTGAACATGTGCAGAAGGCAGTGCTTGCCTTGGTTTTTTTACACTTGCAGCCAAAAGGCAAAATAATGCCCTTCCACATTCATTCCACATTCATAAACAGCAAACTTGCAGAGATGAAAGTTGGTATAGAACAATATTCATGACCATTGTTCTGTTGTAACTGGTGGTATGTTATAGATGATAATCTTACTCAAAAGAAATGTAAGAAGGTGGTATGGGAGGCCAAGCGAAACTATGAGGAACGCATGGCCAGCAACATTAAGGGGAATAATAAAAGCTTCTTCAAATATGTTAGAAGCAGGAAACCCGTCTGAGAAGCAGTTGGCCCTCTGGATGGTGAGGGAGGGAAAGGGGAGATAAAAGGAGACTTAGAGATGGCAGAGAAATTAAATGAGTTCTTTGCATCTGTCTTCATGGCAGAAGACCTTGGGCAGATACCGCTGCCCGAACGGCCCCTCCTGACTGAGGAGTTAAGTCAGATAGAGGTTAGAAGATGTTTCAGACCTCATTGATAAATTAAAGATCAATATGTCACCAGGCCCTGATGGCATCCACCCAAGAGTTATTAAGGAATTGAAGAATGAAGTTGCTGAGCTCTTGACTAAAATATGCAACTTGTCCCTCAAAATGGCCACAGTGCCAGAAGATTGGAGGATAGCAAATGTCACGCTGATCTTTAAAAAGGGAAGGAGGGGGGACCCAGGAAACTATAGGCTGGTCAGCCTAACATCTATACCGGGTAAAATGGTGGAATGCCTCATCAAAGATAGGATCTCAAAACACATAGATGAACAGGCCTTGCTGAGGGAGAATCAGCAAGGCTTCTGTAAGGGTAAGTCTTGCCTCACGAACCTTACAGAATTCTTTGAAAAGGTCAACAGGCATGTGGATGTGGGAGAACCCGTAGACATTATATATCTGGACTTTCAGAAGGCGTTCGACATGGTCCCTCATCAAAGGCCTCCACAGTCAGGGAATTAGAGGAAAGGTCCTCTCATGGACTGAGAACTGGTTGGAGGCCAAGAAACAGAGAGTGGGTGTCAATGGGCAATTTTCACACTCTCACATAACACCAGAACCAGGGGACATCCGCTAAAATTGAGTGTTGGGAGAGTTAGAACAGACAAAAGAAAATATTTCTTTACTCAGCGTGTGGTTGGTCTGTGGAACTCCTTGCCACAGGATGTGGTGATGGCATCTGGCCTGGACGCCTTTAAAAGGGGATTGGACAAGTTTCTGGAGGAAAAATCCATTATGGGTTACAAACCATGATGTGCATGTACAACCTCCTGATTTTAGAAATGGGCTGTCAGAATGCCAGATGCAGGGGAGGGCACCAGGATGAGGTCTCTTGTTATCTGGTGTGCTCCCTGGGGCATTTGGTGGGCTGCTGTGAGATACAGGAAGCTGGACTAGATGGGCCTGATCCAGTGGCGCTGTTCTTATGTACTCTTCTGTGCCAGGTGAAATGTACTGTATATACAGTCCAGTTTCCCAGAACTATAGATCAGTAATTTCATCAGGCACAGAAGGGTAAGGCCCAAATTCTAACCAACTTTCTAATGGGACATGTGCTGCATCCGGCAGTAGGGTGGCAGTCACAGAGGCATCCTCAAGGTAAGGGAATTTTTATTTCCTCACCTTGGAGCTGCATTGCTCTTATGTCAGTGCTGGAAAGTGGGTTAGGAAGCGCCCTAAAATTTTCATCACTGGCCTGCTACCAGTTATAATTAGAGCAATAGTCATGAACATGTATATTGATATATAAGA
This sequence comes from Tiliqua scincoides, assembly GCF_035046505.1. Classification (NCBI taxonomy): domain Eukaryota; kingdom Metazoa; phylum Chordata; class Lepidosauria; order Squamata; family Scincidae; genus Tiliqua; species Tiliqua scincoides. The sequence continues at coordinate 264,154,882 of NC_089822.1, forward strand.
AGAAAATCAACACCACTGGTAATTGGTTGTTTGTTAAGTGATATGTGTCCAGAAATCGCAATAAAAAATCATAAAGTTGGCATAACATATACAGCCACTTGCCACAAGTTCCTTTGCTTCAGTTGTCTGTTTACATTATCCTGCAGGCATGGTTCTGCTTTTACTTATTATGGACTATTTCTATGTTATTTTAGGTGTTTAAGAAATAGTATTATTAGGACTACTTCATAAGTGACAGATCCGAGCTAGGGCTGCAAGTAAAACCTGCCCTTCCGGACTTAGCACTCATCGTCTCATTGATGAGATGGAGGCTTGCAGCAGAAGTTCAACTTGGTATACCTCAGCGATTTTCAACCAATATGCCACGGCACACTGGTGTGCTGTGAATGGTCTACAGGTGTGCCGTGGGAATTTGGGGGGTGATCATTTATTAGTAGGGCCAGTAGGGAATTTGAGCCCCCACCAGCAGCACGGTGTGCCTTGTTAATTAAAAAAAAAACCAAAACAACTAATGGTGTGCCTTGACAATTTTAGAGTCTTGCAGTGTGCCATGAGATGAAAAAGACTGAAAATCACTGGCATAGCATGCTGCAAAATACACATCACACACCCTCTCCACAATTTCCCACCCCATCCCATCCCATCCCACTTAAGTTACAGTCCAGGGAGTATGACCAACCAAGCTATCCACCCTACTGGAGCAGTCAAGCAAAATTATACAGTGGGGTGCAGCAAACTAATTATGGGGCAGCATCCCACAAACATCTGGCATGGCTTAGGGGCCACCTGCCACGATGAAGGATTCAGAGCCCCATCCTCTGCCTGCCTACTCAGAAGTAAGTCCCACCAGAGTCCATGGGGCTTCCTCCCAGGAAAGTGTGGCCAGGACTGCAGCCTGGGAGAGGGCAGTGCTTTCTCTAGCCAGCCTCACATCACCAACCGTGGGGTGAGTAGCCAAGCCAATTCCCTTGCTGCTGCGTCCATCTCGGAGGCTTTCGTGCCTCTTCCTCCTCCTCCTGCTGCTGCTCAGACAGACTGAAGCTGCCCACCAACACAGCGAGCGCCTGCTTGTCTGCCTACTCAGAAGTAAGTGCCATTCTAGTTCATGGAGCTTACTCCCAGGAAAGTGTGGCACAGATTGCAGCCTGAAAGGGGAGATGTCAGTATGCGCCCGCCTGCTGCTGCTTCTGGTCCATTCATTCCCGGCTCCCCCTCGGATCATGGACCCCCCAGGTGGTCTGGGGCCAGGACAAAGCCGCTGCCTGTTTCCTGGGCACCAAGGCGGCTGGAGGGGAAAGGGAAGAGGCTGCGCAGGCAGGCTGGGCTGTGATTCCTGCTGCAGGGCTTGGACTGGCCACCAATCTGTGAGCAGCTACTGCTCAAGCCCTCCTCCGAGCAAGCTTGCAAGGACCAAGCAGGCAGCAGTCCCGCACGATAGCAAACGGTTCTTAGAACTGCGTCCTATGATAGCTAGGGGTTCTACAGAACCCGTGAGAACCGGCGGAATCCCACCACTGGGTTTTATCATGGGGTGGAAAGCTTCTTTTGGGCCCCTTCCCAAAGGGGGAGGGGAAACAGAGTGCAGGAGAGTGGTGACAAGGACGGGCAAGCCTTTCCCCAAAGGCTGCAGAGAAAACCCCCTGAGTATCTCTGGCCAGATTACCAGGAGAGGCAGATGCTTGCAGGACAGAGCTGAACCTGCCACTCGCCCTTCTGCACCCCAATCCAATGCTCAGAGCTCGTCCTCCTTTGCACTGGGTTCAGGGGTGGCAGGGCATTAAGGGCACCCAGAAGCCTCCTCCCTCCCCAAAGGCTGCAGCAAAGGTAGTGTGAACATCTTTGGCAAAAGCAACAAAGAACTACACCTCCCAGCATGCTCTGGATCTAGGGGGAGGGCACTGCTCAAGCATTCCTGGGGATTCATTTTCCGCCTCTCTTTCCTGGTTGGAGGAGGTCTTGGCGGAGGCTGGCAAAGGAGAAGGACCCTGGTTGCTTTGCTGCCCCCAAACACAGGCAGGATCTTCCCTTTGCACTCTGCAGTGGAGGAGAGTGTGTGGCTGCAGAGGTGGGTGGTCTGTGCAACACCCAGGAATAGTGCACTGGGGAGGGGAGGCTCTTCCCTTGGGTGCATTCAGAGTACCTGGCCTTTTGCACTGGGGAGGGGGGAATGGCTCGTCTGTGGACCTCCCTGTGCTGGAGGGAGGAGGGAGGGAGAGGACGATCCCCTGTCCTGAGCACAGTTTCTCTTTGGGGAAACTTGCTAGAAATGACTGCGCCAATTATCACAACCACAAAGGCGGTTGCAGTTGGAGTCGGGGGTGTTTAATAGTGCGCAAGAAGGCCATTTATGGGCCACCTCTGGTTCCTATCACACATTTTCCAACACAACACCTGATGCTTGAATTTTGTCAGAGGTTGGGGAAGAGAGGAGGTCAAAATCCAGACCTCCCCTTGAGACTTTCACTCCAGAATGTCTCCGTCTGCTGCTTTCCAGACTTTGGGACAGGACGTGACGCTGAGAAGACCCAGCCTTGACATGCTTTGTTCTTTCTGCTCCCACAGACTGCAGACTGGCAACCCGGATTCAGTGTGGATCAGCTCTTCCTCTCTCGGACTTCCAAATGGGTACCGCAGATCCAGTTCAGGTATGGAGTTTTAGGAGTACGTTGGTAGTTTTGTGGTGGGGAGCCAAGAGCAGGACAGTTGTGACACGTGTAAAAGTCTGTTGCCGCTTACAGACGATACAGTAAAAGGCCACTGTGAATATTTAAAATGTTGATTTATCAAGTATCTCAATGGAAAAAATTAAGATTAAGTCATTTCTGCCCAACGTTGCATCTGCACAACAAGGATCAAACAGGCACACCTGTGGGTTGGGCAGAAACGGGTTAAAGAAGGAAGGAAGTTGAAAAAAAGGAGTTCTAGAAAGGCTATGGTAGTTTCTCAAACTGTGGATCAGGACCCACTAGGCCAATTTCAGGTGGGTCCCCATTCATTTCAATATTTTATTTTTAATCTGTTAGACTTGATGCTCCCCTGGTATGTGACTGCATTTGGGGAAATGTGACAGACCTGTACTTTTAATAAGCTACTATTTATATTCATTAAACAATGATAGTAAATGGGACTTACTCCTGGGTAAGTGTGGGTAGGGTTGCAGCCTAGGATTGTTAAAAATTTCCCTGCTTGATGATGTTACTTCCGGTCATGGCATCATTTCCGGTGGGTCCTGACAGATTCGCATTCTGAAAAGTGGGTCCCGGTGCTAAATGTGTGAGAACCATTCTGGTCTACTGGTCTAAGCGGTATTGTCTTCAGCAGGTCTGTAGCCTTAACAGGAAGCTACACACCTCCTGCCCTAAAGTTTTCCGGGACAAATCCACGTTCACCATCCAAGGCAGGAATACTCTGCTTCATGCATAGGAAGCGGAGATATGGAGTCAGACCCTCAGTCTGCCTGTGCAAAGGGGGAGGGGAGAGGATGAAACAGAGTGCAGGAGGGTGGTGACAAGGGTGGGCAAGCCTTTCCCCAAAGTCTGCAGAGAAGGCCCCCTGAGTATCTCTGGCCAGATGACCAGGAGAGGCAGGTGCTTGCAGGAGAGAGCTGAACCTGCCACTCTCCCTTCTGCACCCAATGCCCAGAGCTCACCCTCCTTTCCATTGGGTCTAGGGGTGGCAGAGCATCAGGGGCACCCAGAAGCCTCCTCTCCCCCCAAAGGCTGCAGCAAAGGTAGTGTGAGCATCTTTGGCAAAAGCAACAAAGAACTATATCTCCCAGCATGCTCTGGATCTAGGGGGAGGGATACTGTACTTCACGCATAGGAGGCTGAGATATGGAGCCTCAGTCTGCCTGTCCCAGGCTCTGTACTCTGACTGCCAGCAACACCTCAAGAGTCTCAGGCAGGGCCTGGCTTGACTGAAAACCTGGACACTTCAGTTGGAGATTTCACAGATTGACAGCACAGTCCTAAATTGTGCCTGCACTGGCCAAAGGTGTTGCAAATGTTCATAAGAGTAGGCAGTGCCGGTGGGGGGGGGCGGCTGGTACCTTGCTGGTGCTCCATCCAGGCCACTGGCTGAGGTATGTACACCCCTGAGCGGTGCAGCGGCTTTGGGAGGGTGGTGAAAGTTCCGGAGGGGGAAGAGGGTGTGTTTCTGAGCGGGGCAGTTTGGGGGGGGGGTGAATTGAGCCGGGGAGGGGGGCAGAATCAGCAGGTGTCTGCTCTGCCGTATCCTGACCTCTCTCCAGGGCGAGCCAGTGTTACACTAGGATTCTTGGACTTCTGCTAGCTATATAGCTGGTGGAGATTCGAGTAACCTCATAGGACTGGCTGGGATGTTACTTGTGGTAACAGGAAAAACTCCCCTCTACCCACCTCCTCACCTGTGCTGGCTGCTGCGCAGGCCTTGGTTGTGCCGGTGCAGGTGAGGACTGGGCTGCCCATTACTGAGCAGTAAGGCCTCCCTCCTTGTAACCCTCGACAGCATATTGATGAGAACTGTCCTTTCCCAGCAGATCATCCAAAATCTTCCCTCCTGACAGCAGCCATGTAGGCAGAAGAGCACACAGGATGCCAATGAGAAGAGCAAATGCCCGGCTTCCTTGTTCAGCTTTCCCCAAACGTTTTTACCTGTACATCTGCGGAGTCTAAACTGCTGACAAAACTATCTGGATCCATGATTAGGAAAAGATTTTACTTGTTACCTGAAAATACTTGCAGGCTTCTTCTGGTGAGGAAAGGAAGTGTGGATGTTATGTCTGGCTTGGGAGCCACTCATTTCCTTCCTGCACTGGAGATGTGGAGGAAGGTCTGGGGTCCTGGACATTGTCTGAGGGTGTTTTGTTCTTGCAGGGTCCGGTGATTTTCAAGGATGTGGCTGTGCATTTCACTGAGAAAGAGGCAGCTCTGCTGGGCCCAGACCAAAGAGCCTTGTACAAGGAAGTCATGCTGGAGAATTACCGGAATGTGGCCTCTGTGGGTAAGGGGGCTCCTTCCATCATGTGGCCAGTGGCTTTTTCTCGCCCTTTTCCTTTTCAGGAAGACTTTTTTGCTGCCTCTAAAACAGGAATTGGCACCCTACGAACCATGAGCTGTATCTGGTCTGCCAAACAACATCGCCCAGCCCTGTGAAGCCCCAAACCCAGTGGAAGGCCCCAGTCCCAAAGACTATGCTGTGCCTACCTCTCCCTGTTCTTCCTTCATATATGGCAGCTACAAGGCAGGGGGGAGTCGATATCATGATCATGGGGTTAAAGGTTTATGCTAAGCAGAGGGTGAAGCCATTCAGCACATAGCTAGGATGCTGATGGCACTTCTGCTGCCAAGCTCATGGGGGGGGGAGAGCACCCCCACCTGAGAACTCCAGCATTCATCTCTCTGTGGTTCAGGCCCTGTGTAAACTAAATATGAGTAGTTTACAGCTTGCTATGCTTGACGGAGTGCGCTGCTCTCGTGTCATGAGGCTCTGTACTGCCAAGATCAAACGTAACTGGGACTCCCCAGCATCAGCTCTCATGCAACAGGGCAAGACTCCAAAATGCTCTGAGAAGGAGCAGAGGGAGGTGAGCCCAGGAGCCTGGAGCACCAGCATCAAACTGGTTGAGCCAGCTTGGCTTGCAAAGTGCCCACAAAGTGAGGAACACAAGACGGAATCAGGGTCAAGTGCCCACCGCTTGGGGGGTGCAGCACTCACAGAGCCAAGCCAGATGGATCAGCCTCCTGCATGAACTTGAGCTGAACTGAACTGCATCCAGAAACCGAACTGGAGCAGGATTCGGGGCACATCTATTCAGAAGTAAGTCCCACTGTATCCAGTGGGTTTTCTCTCCTGAAGGAAAAAGAGTGTAGCTGGACTGTGTGCATGACTGTGGTCATGGGGGGGAGAGAGGAAGAAGGGAAATCATTTTCCAGAGAGGAGGTTTAAGGGCTGGTCATTGTTAATGCTGTGACCTGTTCTTGCCCCACGTTTCAAGAGGGACGTGGAGAAGCTGGCGCAGGGTGCACACCCTCCATTTGGATTCCTCGGAAATGGCTGAGTTTTGTCTGCCACACAATTGTGTGTCTTTCTTGTCTTTCCTACTTGTGGTGCAATGTATAACTAAACTGCCAGGTGTTCTCCTTCACTTACAATCCATAATTTAAATTGTGTGCCTTATTCAAATTAGAAGCTATGCTTTGTAATAATAAAATTTGCAGTATTTATTATTTAAGTAAAACAAACATTCATAGTTTGTTGGGTTTTTTTATTCTTCCCTTCAATTATTAGATATAGGGATGAACACAGTTCACTCTCCACTCTCAGACGTGGCCTTTGGCCATGGTCCAGAAGAAGCTTGCCGAGCCCTGCTGTCCAAGAATGATTTCACTCCTTTGGTTTCTTCTCTGCCTTCACAGGGAGAGCTCTGAGGGTTCATGGACCTGCAGCTGAACTTATTGTTCTCTTCTCCTTCCTAAGGGCGATTTCCAGACACCAAGCCTGACCTCGTTGCCCAGCTGGAACAAGGGGAAGATCCGTGGGTGCCCGATGCTCAGGGACTGGATGAAGAGGCCTCTGGCTTTTGTGGGGGTAAGTGATCAAAACCCAAAATAATAATGCAGCTGTCCCTTTAGTGAAACATTTCCACTTAACGTATAAACGTATTCGGATTTACCCTAACCGTGGGTGACTAGAGAGGTCAGATGTCTTCTGTATGTGAGGAACAAGGCCTTCAAATCTGGTGATGAGTTGAGGTACAGAGTTGCTAGGGCTGATCTGAAGAGGGGTATTAGGCAAGCCAAGGCTGATTATAAGAGGAGGATTGAAGATTGCTTTTCTAGTAATAATATGAGGCAGGTGTGGCAAGGGGTTCAGCAAATTACGAATTATAAAACGAGAAATGCTGCCCCCACAGAGGGAGATGCTCTGTTGGTGGAGGAGCTGAATAACTTCTTTGCCCAGTTTGAGGTAAATCAAACTGAAGTTGCCACACTACAGTTATCAACTCAGCACGGCTCCCTTCTTGTTGTGGGAGAGCATGATGTGAGGAAGACACTGAAAGCGGTAAATTCAAGGAAGTCTGCTGGACCTGATGGCATTTCCAGCCGGGTGGTAAAAGATGGTGCAGACAAATTGGCTGGGGTTTTGACTAAGATTTTTAATCGGTCTTTATCCCAAGCTATTGTTCCATCGAGTCTGAAAGCTTCCACCATTGTTCCATTGCCAAAGAAGTCCTTCATAAGTAGCTTCAGTGATTATAGACCAGTGGCACTCACTTCTGTTATTATGAAGTGTTTTGAACAATTAGTTAGACAGCACATCATCTCCTGTCTTCCAGACTCATTTGATAGATATCAGTTTGCATATAGGGCAAATAGATCAACAGAAGATGCTATAAACACCATCTTACACACTGCTTTAACTCATTTAGAGTAGCGGGGGACCTATGTAAGAATGCTCTTCGTGGATTTTAGCTCTGCATTTAACACAATTATACCGTACAAACTGATATCTAAACTTAAAGACCTAGGGTTTCCAGATCCAATTTGTATGAGGATCTTGGATTTTCTTTCAAATCACCCTCAGAGGGTGAAATTAAGGGACTTTGTTTCTTCTGCCAGGATTCTCAATACGGTTACTCCACAGGGCTGTGTGTTGAGTCCACTACTGTTTACCATCTATACTTCAGATTGCACCAGTACTTATCCCAGTAATAAGATCATTAAATTTGCGGATGATACCACGTTAGTGGGGCTCATCTCTGAGGATGATGAGTCCGCTTATTGTAAAGAGGTAAAACTGTTGTCTTTATGGTGTGGAAATAATAATCTTATTTTTAACATCAATAAGACTAAGGAGTCTATTGTGGACTTTCGGAAAAGAAAATCTGACATTCGGCCCTTGTGTATGGAGGGTGTTTGTGTAGAGCAGGTGGGTGAGGTTAAGTTTCTGGGGACCATTATGAAGAAGGATTTGACATGGAGTGCAAACACCGCTGCTCTGATCAAGAAGGTCCAACAATGTTTGTACTTTTTGAGACTCCTCAGCAGACAAAAACTGTCTGATACATTGCTGGTAATTTTTTATCACAGCTACATAGAGAGTATTCTATCTTATTGTCTATGTCAGGGGTGTCCAAAGTTTTTGGCAGGAGGGCCACATCGTCTCTCTGACACTGTGTCGGGGGCCGGGGGAAAAAAAGAATTAATTTATATTTAAAATTTGAATAAATTTACATAAATGAATATATTAAAGATGAACTTCTATGAATGAATGAAGGTCTTGCAATAGCTCAAGGCCTATAAAAGGACTTGCACAAAGCAAGGCTGGCCTTTCCTTTGCTGCTGCTACTGCATCACAGACATGAAACAACAAGCATTGGAAGGAGCCCTCATCCCACAGCTCACGCAAGAGGTCAAACAGTCGCCCTCACAATGAGAGCAGTTGCATCGGGCCAGTGTGGGTTCCAACAAATCTCCGGAGGGCCAGAGACACATTGGAGACTGGGGGCTCCCTGAGGGCCGCATTGAGAGGCCTCAAGGGCCACAAGTGGCCCCAGGGCCGGGGTTTGGGCATCCCTGGTCTATGTGTTTGGTTTGCGAGTTGTGCAGTGGTGGAGAGAAAAGTGCTCCAGAGGGTTATCAACACTGCTCAGAGGATTATTGGCTGTTCTCTACGTTCTTTGGAGGAGCTTTACAGTACATACATAAGACCTTTATTGGCATAGATAACAGAAATACGAAACAACAAACAAACAACCAGAACACACACACACACAAACAAACAATAAATAAATAAAACAATCATAATCATCCAATACCCCCTCCCCCATTCACCATAATATAGCAGAAGACCCAGAATTCCGTCCTTCCAGAATCCCAGAAACAAAATTGGCAACCTTGTCAAGAGAGTCAGTTTCCTCTATAGAAAGAAGAGTTTGTAATTTAAATGAATCCTCCCAGCCCTGCATTTTGTTCAGCAGTGGAGCCAGATAGTTCTTACGAAGGGTGTCATGCAGTGGGCAATAAAAAAATGTATGATGTAATGTCTCCACACAATTCCTGTCACAGGTACATCTTCTTTCTGAGTAGGGAATGCCACTAAACCTGCCTGCTAGCAGAGCTGGTGGAAATGCATTGCATCACGCAAGGGAGAATGCTCTACAAGCCTGCGGGCACTGCAGATGATAAAAGAAAGAAGCTGGCTTCCCAAAACTGACTGGGATGTGCAAATGGAGAGGGGAGCAAATGGTGTTAGCTGCACAAAATAGCTCTTGACACTCAGTATCGAGCAATCTTCCCTTGATAGTCCTGTAGGCTTCGCTTAAACCAATCATACCCAGGCTTGCTGTGTCTAGTCCTATTGATTTAAGCTTGGTGAGTTTATCCGCAACCTCCACAGGCAGTACTGGATCAGCCAAAAGCTGGTACATTAGCCCATACAGGGCAGCATTGAAGAGGATTGCAAGCCAAAATTTTACTGATCTCAACCAAGCCAACGTTTTGAGTCTGATAAAACCCACTTCAAGACACATAGCAGAGTATGGAACACATCTGGGAAAACCCAAGATCCTCTGCAGGAAGGAGGCCTGTATGCTCTCAGTTGAATGATTCAAGGTCTTATGCCAGATTGGAAAGCCATAAAGAACTTGTGAAAGTACCTTAGCCTTGAATCCCTCTAAAGCAACTGGGACATATCTGTTACCTTGGCTAAAGAAAAACCGGGAAATTGCAAGGGATGAGATTTTTGATGCATTTAGGACTGCATTCCAATGAGAAACCCACGAATGCTTGTAGTGGAAATTAATGCCTAAATATCTGAATGTCTTTACCTGTTCCATTTTGTTGCCCATAAATGGCCATTTAAATGGTTTCCAATTGTTGACAAACACCATGATTTTAGATTTAGAGTAGTTAATCTGTAACTTGTTGGATGTAAAATACTCTATAGATTTATTAAGTAGACGTTTTAAGCCAATTCTTGTTCAAGAAATAAGAGCCGCATCATCCGCATACAGTAATAGCGGCACTAGATAGGACCCAAGTATCGGGCAGTGACCATCCACTGCCTTCAAGGCCGGGGCTAAATCATTCAGGAACAGGTTAAATAGCATGGGAGCCAGAATGCATCCCTGCTGAACCCCTTTGTTTATAACAATGGGGTGTGTGAGGCTACCACTCCTGGTATATCTGACTTTACATGATGTGTTGGAGTATAAGATCTTAATTAACATCAATAGTCTTTTATCAATCCCCATGCTGGCTAATTTAGACCAAAGGAGATCTCTATCAATGGAATCAAATGCAGCTCTTAGATCAAGAAAAGCCTCATAGAGTCTTGCCTTGGCTTTCTTAATCTGTTTATGGACTAGGTGAGATAAAATTAAAAAATTATCCATTGTTGATTTGCCCCAACAAAATCCTGATTGCTCAGGCCCTAGGATATCCTCAGAGTTGATCCAGGTGAAAAGCTTATTACTTAGGTATTTCGCATATGTTTTGCCTATTACGGAGAGCAAGCTGATAGGCCAGTAATTCGCAGGGAGCTTGGGGTCACCCTTTTTAAAAACTGGAATGATTGTTGCCGAGACCCAGTCTTTGGGAACTAGGCCAGTTCTGTCGATCGTTGTGAAGAGGGGTGCAAGCAAGTGCGCCCACAGGATCACATTTTAAGAGTTCAGATGGTATTTGATCCGTTCTGGCAGTTTTCCCTGATTTCAATTGATCTATTATCTGTATAATCTCCATGGGCATCACAGGGGACCAGATAGGTAGATCAGAAGAAGTAAAGTCAGGTTGGGTATCTGTGGATTTGCTCTTATCAAAAAATAATTCTGAAAAATGTTTAATCCACTTAGAAGAAGAGATTACAACTGGGTCATACATTTTGGAGCTAAGAGAGCCTGATACCACGGCCCAAAATTGTTTGTTATTTTTTTGCTGTATTGCTTGCAACAACTTGATGCATTGAGCATGGGTATACTTCTGCTTTTTATCTAACAGTAAGGCATTAAATTGTTTTTTGTAGAAAAAATATTTAACTGCCTCACATGGAGCGTTAGACTTTCTGAAGGTCAAATAAGTTGCTCTGATCAATGCCTTGAGATCTCTGCATTCTTTATCAAACCAGTCCTTTTTATTTGACACACCATGTGTAGTGCTCCGCTTAGGGTTGGAACCCAGGGTCCTAAGGATGTGATCAATTAGGCTTTCAAATGACTGGATTTGGGCAAAGGGGTCAGGCTCCTTCAAAATGGCTGATAATAAATCTATACTTGTTGACTCCCTAATTAACTGATGGAAATTTAAAGAAAGGGTGTCGTTCACCATGATTTTACCACTACTCTCTGGGTTTACTTCAACCCCTGGGTGTGCTGGTGTTCTCCCCGAGTGTAGATCAAGTACCAGGGTTAGAGGGAGGTGATCACTAATGGTAAGATCCCCGATGTCAAACTCTTTCACATGTGGTTTCAAAGACATGAACACGAGAGCATAGTCTATGACGCTTGACCCACATGTATGTAAATTCACCAGCATTGGGGTACTCCTTTAACCCATTAAGCCAGAGCAGATTAGAAATAATGGAAAATCTTGCAAGGGCCAAGCCATTAGCATTGTAATGAGAATCCTTTGACCATCTATCTAACGTACAAAATGAGGGGAAAGAATCTTCTTCATCCACCATCCATGCTCTAGAATAGATTTGATTAGAGTTTCCAACCCTGGAATTCAGCAAAACAACTTCAGCTAGAGGATGGTCCCTCTTGAGGTCATCTATACCAGTCAAGAGGTCACTCCAGATAGAGACATTAATACATAATAAATCAATAGCTTCACAGGATATCATTAAAGCTTGCTTCTTACAAAACCCTGAAATTGTGGCTAGGGAGCAGCGTTTAAGATGCTGTGCCACCAGTGTGGCTAAGCCTGCTGATGGGCGCCCACGAGAATTAGGTTTAATAGCAGGGAGCAAAAAAGCTTTATGTCCATTAAGATGCAATTGGCCCTGGACCCACATCTCTTGCAACATGATTACATCAGAGGTTCTAAGATAGCTTAAAAAATTGGTGTCATTTTCCTTGCTCCTCCATCCTGCAATATTCCAGGAAAGGATTCTCAAAAAGGGAGAGACCAAGTCAGGAGAAGGGTTGATCAGTCAATCTTCATTCATGGGCAGATTCTCAGTTTCCAGGGGGGCATGAGACACATGGCTAGATGAGGCTTCCATGAATAGCACAGAATCTCTTGAATTAATAACATGTTCCCTGGGTGAAGTAGTTTCTGATTCAGATTGATGACCCAAAGCTTGCTCTGGAAGAACCGAAGGATGCGTTCTGCCAGTCAGAGCTTCCTCATTAGGACTAATAAGTTCTGCTCTAACTTTATCCAGGCATTTTATTATGTTTACTTGTTCCATCCTTGGAAGGCTCTTGAAAGCATTTATAGCTCCATCCACAATCTCATCTTCTTCTTGAGAAGGAGAGGGAGGAAAATTTCCTCCATCTGGAGGCTCCTGGTGGATCTCAGCCTGTATGAGCAACTTTCAAAGGGGGTCTGCTTCTAGAGATGATATTTGAGGGTCTCGTGGAGATGAACTCTTCAAAGATGCAGATGAACATTGGGTCAATATGATGTTTGTTAATTCCTGCCAAACTGTCTCAATTTTTTTGACCATCTGAAATTGCTTTTGTCAAGGGAGAACTCTGTATGCCTCCAGAGCCTCCCTGGTTAGCGTGTCCTCGTCTATATCCAGTTGGAGCAGCAGGTCCATGGACTGAGAGCTTGTATCACCGCTGTGAGGACTAGTATTCTGAGGAGGCGTTGTAGCTTGTGAAGAAGCATTAGGCAAACACTAAGTGATATCACCAGTGTCTGAGATCTCCCCTGAGCTGAACACAGAATTCCTCAGAAGCTGATTCCTGGCACAAACTGTGTCTGAGGCAGGCAACTCATCCTGTACTTCTGTGGATGAGTTTGTAATCCTCACAGGAGTGGCAGGCATTATCTCCATTGGGCAGTCTATTTCTGTGTCTGCACTGCTGGCGTCCGAAGGTGCACATGCTTTGCAAAGAAGGCCATTTTGGTCTCCTGATGCATTTGGCTCCAATGACACAGCAGTTCCAGTTGTATTCTGTCCGTTCAGAGACCCGTGCAGGTCCTCTTGGGGTCTGAAGGTCTTCTTCCGTGGTGGCAAATTTACTGGTACCTTGGGTGGAGGCTTGGGAACCGGTGATTGAGCCTGGGAGTTGCTGCTAGATGCTGGGCTCTTCCTTTTAGGCTTTCTTTTCCCAGCTTCTGAGTGTTGGACATTAGGTAAGCTATAGCATCCTTGGGTGCTTTGCTTTGTTGCACTAGAAGTGAGGCTTTTAACTTCAGTAGTAGACTAACAAAGCTGTCAGTGGCCGCTTTCAGATCAGAGACTGTTGACATAACATCCAAGTGTAATGAGGACCAAGGATCAGCTGTGTTTTCAGCAAGCTGATTACACTTATCACCTGACTGAGGGCTGGGCATCTGGCCAAAATTGGCCGGCCTTGGAACTGCAGAAGAGACTGATAATGGAGGCTTCAAATGGTTTCTCTGGAACAGTGGATTAGTATGCATTTCACCAAACACCCGGTTTTGGAAGATGCTATATTTTTCAAGAATGTACTTCCTCTCATGAAGCAAGCGAGGAATCCTGTGAGTCTTGAATTTCAACAAGATGCAAGAACATTGTGGCATTTGGTGCCACCGAGGGAACCTAATCAATTCAATTATATCAATATTGTGTATGTCAAGACAGAGTAGCCTGGATAGTGAGTCTAGTGCTCATGGTTTATTTGTCCATTTTCCCCAGTTGAGGGACATGTGCCAGATCACTAACATCAGTTGGTTTCTCAGCAACTGACGGGCCAAGTTCACATGGGGTTCTGAACTCACCCCTTCTACAGACAGGAGTGGGTTTCTTGGATGTCTGAAGTGAGTGTCCAAATGCTGTACAGGATGGGGGGGTGAGAGAAGAGGGCTTTGAATATCCTTATGAAGCAAGTCCAGCTTTGATAAAATAGAGTTGAACTGCCGGCAGATGTATACGATCGTATTCCCCATTGTTATGGAATAATCTCCTAGAACAGTTAAAAACTGATTACTAGTAGCACTCTCTTCCTGCAGTGAGAGCTTGATATCTGAGTCGTGTGATATCGTGTAGTGAGAGCTTGATAGTGTGAGTCGTAGATATCTCCCAGCTGGGAGGAGGGGGGCCGCTGGTCTCCCCCTTCTGACTCCATGGTAGTGTCTTGGACATCAAGGACAGCAAACTTATTATAGGAGATAAAATTAGGCTCACTCACATGATGCATCCAGGAGAGTTCATCCAGGCATCTTTGTTTTGAGGATTTGCCGGGAGAGTTACCATGTTCTGAATGGTTTCTCTGTCTCCTCTTTTTCCCATGGTCTCCGCGTTGTGGAATAACAATCCACTGTAATCCACGCATAGTTGTAAACAAAACAGGAGCTGCCAGTGCCTTTTGGTTCAAGGACAATTTCTGAGACCTCCCAGACAAGAATTAAACCAGAGGTCCTATCTAGGGAAGAAAAAATTAGAAACGACTAGGAGCGGTCGGCAGAGATAACCTACTAGGCGGCCATTTTTCAAAGTCCACCTCTGCGAATTATCGCTTTACAGTAAAAGGTGTATGCTGAAGACCTTAAAAATTTTGAGAGATCCCTCGCATCCTGGTTACCACTTTTTGAATTATTGCCACCAGGAAGAAGATACAGGGTGATAAGAACAAGAAGGAGTAGATTAAAGAACAGTGTTTACCCCAGTGCAGTGTCTAGATTAAATGCGGCAGTACAGTGAATATGTTGAACTGAGTTTTAGTAATGTGGTGATTGTATATGTAGTCTGCCTGACTTTGTTGTATTATTGTTTTGTTTTGGTCTTGTCTTGTTTTACCTTGTGAAAGCACCTAATTTCGTTGTACTTGTGTACACAGGTACAATGACAAATAAATTTTCTATTTCTATTAACTTTTATGTCATCATTGAACATAAGAACATGAGAAGAGCCCCGCTGGATCAGGCCATAGGCCCATCTAGTCCAGCTTCCTGTACCTCACAGTGACACAGGACAGCAAGAGACCTGCACCCTGGTGCCCTCCCCTGCATCTGGCATTCTGAGTTACCCTACTTCTAAAATCAGGAGGTTGCACATACCCATCATGGCTTGTAGCCTGTGATGGAATTTCCCTCCAGAAATTTTTCCAATCCCCTTTTAACGGCATCTAGACCAGATGCCATCACCGCATCATGTAGCAAGGAGTTCCACAGACTAACTAACCACTGGTAAAGAAATGTTTTTCTTTTGTCTGCCCTCATCTCCTGACACTCAATATTAGTGGATGTCCCCTGGCTCTGGTGTTGTGTGAAAGGGAAAAGAGACTCCCTCTATCCACTCTGTTCATCCCCTATATAATTTTGTATGTCTCAAAATTTGTATGTCTCAAAATTGTTGAATCCAGCAGGGGTCTTCTTTTATATTTTTTGAAGTGTTTTTGCAACTCCATTTTCCTCTTAAGAGATGCTGATTAATATTTGTATTGTGTTTTGATCTCTATGAACTGCCTTGGAGGTTCTTATTCAAAGATGGCCTATAAATATTTGTAATGTATAAATCATAAGGCTGCAGTAGGTTCTGGAAGAACTGCCGGATCCTGGCCCCATCTCCTGCTGCCCGCCCACCCGCCTTCCCCATGCCCCCCAGACTCCCGCACCGGCCTGGAGATGCCAGCGCAAACTTATCTTCCTCCATCACTGCGGAGGCTGGATGCAGCCTCTGTAATGGTTTAGCTGACTTCCACAGAGGTGCAAATAGGCTTTACAACATGTTTGTGACCCTCCTGGGCCAGTGCAAAGTACTTGAGTCAGCCCAGGTGCAATTAGGATTGCACTGTAAGTGTGCTTTCTCCTTTTACTCTCTTACTCTGTTTAGTTTGGGCTCCTACTCTCAGGTGAACTCTGGTCATCTCAGAGTGGATCTGTTTAGACGAGTTTTAGCGCCCTGTCCAAATTATGCCTTCTTGCTTTGATTGATTGATTGATGGCCCTCATTTAGCTTCTGTGTCCCAATGTACTGGACCTCTAAATTATGTTCTAACTTAGATTAAGTTCTAAATTGGCTTAAGAATAAGGTAAAGTTAGATAAAGTAGAAAAGCTTCCTTTCCTCTTTTTCCTCCTCTGTGTTGTTTACTTTCAAAGTGCCTCTACCTTGAGCTCTTACTCTCCAGTAGACTCTGCTGCTCCTCAGAGTAGGCCTATGTAGACTTGGGATGTAACTCCCTTCAGAATCAGCTCCCTGTCTAAAGTCTGCCTTACTGCTTTTAATTAAGTAATCACTTAAGTATTACCTTTATTGTGCTCACCCAGCTCCTGTGCCCCAAATTACTGGAACTTAGAAGTCCTCCCTCAGGTGAGATGAAGTGCTAACTTTAGGTAAAGCTAAATTTGAAAATTGATTTTAGGTTAGAAAACTGAAAATACACTTCCCTTCTCTTACTCCTCCTCCTCCTCCTCCTGCTCTCCCTCTCCTAAACATAGAGAATACATTTGCCTTCTCCTTCAATTCCTCCCTCTCCTTATAGGGATGTACAGATGCTTAACTTGCTCTATCTTACTTGGCACTTCATTCCAGGAGGCCACCATTCCTGTCCTGCCTTTCTGGGAAATGGTCCATTTATCTTAAATTCATGGCTTTTGCAAAATAAACTTCACTAGACCAGTCCAGTGCTTCTTAAACCTTTTCCCACTGGGACCCACATTGAAAGTGACACTCTATTGGGACTCAGCTTTCTGAGCCTTAAGAAACAGTTTCACTTTACCAATAATTCAGGCCTCTGTTTTTCTCTTTTTTAATAAGGTGGGGGAGGGTCCACATTCTGGAACGTTTGTTGAGCTCCACGTTTATTGGATCAGGACCATACTCATGGCCTTGCATTCCCCTTTGCCTTGCCTTCAGTAAGGGCTGAGGTACATGCACAAGTAAGGGTGCATCACTCAGTTTCACCTTCCATAGGGCTCTAAACCTTTTGCTTGTCAGCTGGGGGGGAGAATTTCCTTCTCAAGAGCGCATTGGGGATTGTGTTCATAGAACTGAGACCATTTTGGTAGTATTGCTTCCCCCTCAGCCTGCTCTTCAATGTTAACCAAGGTAGGTTTGCATACTCATGAGTAAACATGTACATGTTGCTCCGTTTCCATAGGGCTCAATATGGCTGACCTTGTCAGCTATCACCTTGTAAGGGCGCAATCCTAACCCATTATGTCAGTACTTTCCAGCACTGGCATAGCGGTGCCAATGGGACATGTGCTGCATCTTGCAGTTGGGTGTAACTCACGGAAGCCTCCTCAAAGCAAGGGAATGTTTGTTCCCTTACCTCAGAGCTGCATTGCCCTTAAGTCTGTGATGGAAAGCACTGACATAAGGAGTTAGGATTGCGTTCTAAGTTACTAAAAATGACAAACTGACAAACTCACCAAAATTCATATTGTGGCCCATAGTTTGGGTATCAGTGCACTAGAACAATTAAAACTTACCAGTGAATCAGTAAACAAAAATACTGATCTAACCAAGGACTGGGCAGAGGCTGGCAAGATTCTGCTTTGCTTGCCACTAAAATCCTGAATTTCACAAGCAAAACCAATTGCAAAACAGTGGCTGGATATATACACAAAATGCCTCTGAGGACAAGGATTTAGACATGCCATTTCTCTGTTCTCATGCTGAAAATATTTTCTTTTGTTCCAGGAAGCAGCAGACAAGATAATGAGGATCAGGGGCAGCCCCACTGGATGCCATCAAAAATTATCATGCATGATGTACAAGATGTGACTTTCAGAGACCAAGAAAGAATAGAGAAGAAGGAGCAAAGACAGACAGGGAAATGGAGAAGTCAATGGGAAGCTTTTCAGGGTGGAAATGTCATCCTCGTAGAACCAGAAAAAGAAAACAGAGAGAGCGAGGAACAAGGCTCTCAAGATGCAAAAACTTTCAGGAGTACATCAAAATTGAGAAGGCATCACACAAACTATACAGGGGTGAAGAACTATGAACGCTTGGAGTGTGGAAAAAGCTTCACATGGACCAAAACCCTGACTGTCCATCAGAGAATCCACAAAGGGGAGAAACCATATAAATGCTTGGAGTGTGCAAAGAGCTTCAGTTGGAACAAAAGCCTGACTTTGCATCAAAGAACCCACACAGGGGAGAAACTCTATAAATGCTTGGAGTGTGGAAAGAGCTTCAGTGTGAGCTCACACCTGACTGTGCATCAAAGAACCCACACAGGGGAGAAACCATATCAGTGCTTCGAGTGTGGAAAGAGCTTCAGTCAGAGCTCACACCTGGCTGTGCATCAAGGAACCCACAGAGGAGAGAAACCCTATAAATGCTCCGAGTGTGAAAAGAGCTTCACAGACCGTAGAACACTAACTGGACATCAAAGAACCCACACAGGGGAGAAACCCTATAAATGTTCCGAGTGCGGAATGAACTTCAGTCACAACTCAAGCCTGACTGCACATCAAAGAACAGTTCACAAAACTGAGAAGCCATATAAATGCTTGGAGTGTGGAAAGTGCTTCACTGAGAGGTCAACCCTGACTGTGCATGAAAGAACCCACACAGGGGAGAAACCCTATAAATGCTTGGAATGTGGAAAGTGCTTCAGTGTGAGTTCAGGCCTGACTGTGCATCAGAGAACCCATACAGGGGAGAAACCATATCAGTGCTTTGAGTGTGGAAAGTGCTTCAGTCGGAGTTCAGGCCTGACTGTGCATCAGAGAACCCACACAAGAGAGAAACCCTATAAATGCTTGGAGTGTGGAAAGAACTTCAGTGACCGCTCAGGCCTGACTATGCATCAAAGAATCCACACAGGGGAAAAACCATATCAATGCTTGGAATGTGGAAAGAGCTTCAGTCAGAGTTCAACCCTGACATGGCATCAAAGAACCCACACGGGAGAGAAACCTTATAAATGCTTGGAGTGTGGAAAGAGCTTCAATAACAGCTCACACCTGGCTGTGCATCAAAGAACCCACACAGGAGAGAAACCCCATAAATGTTTGGAGTGTGGAAAGAGCTTCAGTCACAGCTCAAGCCTGACCGCACATCAAAGAAGAGTCCTCAAAGGTGAGAAGCCATATAAATGCTTGGAGTGTGGAAAGAGCTTCAGTCAGAGTGCAAACCTGACTATGCATCAAAGAACCCACACAGGGGAAAAACCATATCAATGCTTGGAGTGTGGAAAGAGCTTCAGTCAGAGCTCAACCCTGACATGGCATCAAAGAACCCACACAGGAAAGAAACCCTATAATTGCTTGGAGTGTGGAAAGAGCTTTGGTAGTAGCTCACACCTGGCTGTGCATCAAAGAACCCACACAGGAGAGAAACCCTATAAATGTTTGGAGTGTGGAAAGAGCTTCAGTCACAGCTCAAGCCTGAGTGCACATCAAAGAAGAATCCCCAATGGTGAGAAGCCATATAAATGCTTGGAGTGTGGAAAGAGCTTCAGTTGGAACAAAAGCCTGACTTTGCATCAAAGAACCCACACAGGGGAGAAACTCTATAAATGCTTTGAGTGTGGAAAGAGCTTCAGTCAGAGATCAACCCTAACTGTGCATGTAAGAACCCACACAGGGGAGAAACCGTATCAGTGCTTCGAGTGTGGAAAGAGCTTCAGTCAGAGCTCACACCTGGCTGTGCATCAAGGAACCCACAGAGGAGAGAAACCCTATAAATGCTCCGAGTGTGAAAAGAGCTTCACAGACCGTAGAACACTAACTGGACATCAAAGAACCCACACAGGGGAGAATCCCTATAAATGTTCCGAGTGCGGAAAGAACTTCAGTCACAGCTCAAGCCTGACTGCACATCAAAGAACAATTCACAAAACTGAGAAGCCATATAAATGCTTGGAGTGTGGAAAGTGCTTCACTGAGAGGTCAACCCTGACTGTGCATCAAAGAACCCACGCAGGGGAGAAACCCTATAAATGCTTGGAGTGTGGAAAGTGCTTCAGTGTGAGCTCACACCTGACTGTGCATCAAAGAACCCACACAGGGGAGAAACCATATCAGTGCTTCGAGTGTGGAAAGTGCTTCAGTGTGAGTTCACGCCTGACTGTGCATCAGAGAACCCACACAGGGGAGAAACCCTATAAATGCTTGGTGTGTGGAAAGAGCTTCAGTCAGAGCTCAACACTGACTGCTCATCAAAGAACCCACACAGGGGAGAAACGCTATAAATGCTTGGAGTGTGGAAAGAGCTTCATTCAGAAAACAAACCTGACTGTTCATCAAAGAACCCACAAAGGGGAGATACCCTATTGGTGTGGAAAGAGCTTCACTGAACGTTGAAAAATAACTGTGCATCAAAGAACCCACACAGGGGAGAAACCCTATAAATGCTC
Organism: Tiliqua scincoides; assembly: GCF_035046505.1. Lineage (NCBI taxonomy): Eukaryota > Metazoa > Chordata > Lepidosauria > Squamata > Scincidae > Tiliqua > Tiliqua scincoides. The sequence goes on from NC_089822.1 coordinate 264,175,311, forward strand.
CGAGTGTGGAAAGAGATTCACTGAACGTCGAAAACTAACTGTGCATCAAAGAACCGTGAGCGTTTTTAGGGATTTACCTGTTTTATAATCTTTCTATGTAATCATATATCCAGTGAGTTATCCTAAGGAGCCAGAAATGGTTATTGCTCTGCAAATTGACAGCTGAGGGCCTAGTGTCATGGCTGCAGGCAGAGGCTTGCAGTTTCAGCTTAAAGTCTGCCTACGCAGCAGATAAAGTGCAAAACATGTTTATGACCAAAAGCTCAGTCGGCTGGGGGCCAGGGACTTTTGTTGGAAGAACAAATATGGTCAGCATGTTCAGGGCAAGATGATCTCCAGATTTGAGAATTGTGAAAAGTCCCAAAAATGAGAGCCAAGTTGCATCAGGGGTCTCATTAAACTTCCACCAGGCCAGCCGGTTGACGTCCACCAGCTTCAGGCCACCTCGCGCCCCTCCTCCCGCAAGTCACACAAAGTGAACTTGCCTTCTCTCCCCAGCCGCCGCTCAGATATCACTCCTGCCGCCTGCTCTCCTCCATGTGGCCTCCACCTTCTGGCAGAGACACCCCTGAGCATCCCTGAGCTCCAACAGAGGTCACCTTGGCTTCATGATGTCATAAAGGGGATCATGTCATAGAGGCACCTGCTGGGAGGAGTGGAGACTACCTGGCCCTCCCATCCCACCTCAGCTACTCAGCCATGTTGGGCTGCCAGTATTAAAGTTGCTACAAGAAGCACCAGCTTTACATGCCAACATATCTTGATGCCCGTCTGGCACCATGAATTATTTCTCCCAGAACCGATATACACAAAGTGGACATGAGGGTAGAGTTGCCCTGAAGAAGCGTGGCACTCAGTGCAGTCATGGCCGGTCACACCCCTTGGGCCATGTCTGTACACCAATCACTTCTGGGTGCACACATTTCTTCCAGTGCTGGTTCTCACAGAAGCTCCAGCAGGACCTTCGGCGGTCTGAAGGTGAACGGGGCCTTGGGAGGCAGAGCAAAGCCAGCAGGCAGTTGCAGGAGCGCAAGGGTTGACGGTGTGCTCCCTCACCAGCTCCCCAAGAGAGGAGAGAGGCGCATAGCCCTGCAGCTGCCAGCTGGCTCTTCTGGAACTCAGTTTGGATAAGGCAGTACCATGATTGGATTAGATCCTAGCCTTTTCTTGCACAGGCTTGGAAAGACTGCCACGACCTCCCACAACTTTGAAATACATAGTTCCAGCAGAGGTCTGTGTTTCGTTACATTCTTTTAATCCTTCTCCTAAAGTCCGCTCTATCAGTAACATCTGCTCTCAGGACTCTGGACAGAGAGGAATGGATGGCTTCTGCTATAAAAATAACACCCAAGGTGGTTCTCCAACTTTTAGCACCAGGACCCACTTCTTAGAATGTCAATCTGTCTGGGACCCACCGAAAGTGATGTCATGGCTGGAAGCAGCAGCATCAAGCAAATTAAAATAAATAATTATCAAAAATTAAATTCAGGTAAAGAAATAAGGCTGCAATCCTAACCACACTTTCATGAGAGTAAGCCCCATTGAACAAAATAGGACTTACTTCTGAGTAGACCTGGTTAGGATTGTGCCCTTATTGAATAATTAGAAGCCAACCCTGTTCCACCAAGTGAATTTTCCGTGCAGCCTGCATGCAGTAACACCCCTTCCCCCAAGAAAAATTCAGTCAGATTTTCTGCCTTATCCAGTGCCCAGTTCAGTTTAAGTTAAACCGCATCACTCTCAGGACCCACCTAGCTTTGCATGGCTAAAAAAGAAAAAAAATGCAGCTTACCAGCTCAAGCCTGTTTTATTCTTTTTGGGGGGGGGCGGGGGGGCGTTGGCTTCTGGAGCATCTGTTGAACTCCACTGTCATTAGATCGGGAGCATTCGGGTGGCCTTGTGTTCCTCTTTGCCTGACCTGACCACTAGCCGAGGCATGTTTGCTTAGTCATGACTAAATGCGAACGTGTAGCTTAGTTGTGCTTTCCATAGGGCTCAATACATTTGTCAGCTTGGAGGGAGGGACTTGCTTTGCTGGTGTTTGTGGGGGGTTCGTTCATCAGAACAGGACCATTCTGGTGCCACTGGGTTTCTCTCAGCCTGCGCTTTCCAACGGTCTCAGAGACCAATCCTGAACTTGCTGCGTCAGTGTGCTGCTGGCGTGCACTGTCACAAATGTGTTAGACTGCAGAGTAGCAAAGAGGAAAGAGGGGGAGGCGGGGATGAGGCGTTCCTGGGAGGGGGGAGGCATGTGGAGGGCTTGGAGAGGACAGAGGGGAGGTTTATTGTGGAGGCCAAATTCCCCTTCTCCCGAGGTGCCGTCTGCAGCTGCGGTGGGAGTGCAGGATGCAGCGTGCCACAGGAGCTCAGGATTGGGCTCTGAGGCACGTTCACTTACTCATGAGTAAACACAGGATATGGCTCAGTTTCACTTTCCATAGGGTTCCATGCATTTGTCTTCTCAGCTATCAGCTTAAGCTTCACGACCCAGCAACAACCAGCTCATGACCCACAGTTTGAGAAATGTTTAAATAGGCTCTTAGTCCACCAACTGATTCATTATTCAGTGACGTTTGCAAAGATCTGTATTCAGCTCAGAAAAATAATTGGTTGGACTTCAGGAAGCCGCAGGCTCTTGGTTGTTTTTGCTGCTCCTGCACCATCCAGAATGGGGCCCTGCTCCAAGCAGGCTGTGGGACTTTGATGTCTGCACGGCAGCCGGCCTTTCAACTGGTACATAAGAACATACGCACAGCCCCATTGGATCAGGCCATAGGCCCAGCTTCCTGTATCTCACAGCTGGATTAGATGGGCCTATGGCCTGATCCAGTGGGGCTGTTCTTATGTTCTTATGTACCTGTTGAATGACCGGCTGCTGTGCAGATATCGAAGTCCCACAGCCTACTTGGAGCAAGGCCTTTGCAGCAAGAAGGGAAGCTACATCGATTGAACCTGGCAGCTGTTGAAGGCACAGGCACACTTCTAGGAGGGGGGTGGGCAAAAGACAATAGTGTGCAGAGTTATTTGGCAATAAGACCTGCCGCTCTGCTCATCTCCAACCTCCACAGTGGTTCCACAAACTGTGGGATGGGACTCACCGATGGGTCGTGACCTGACTTTGGGTGGGTTGCCAAAGGGTAAGGGAAGATCAGATAACCAATTGCCTCCAGCCCTGAGGCTATACTTAGCAGCCAATTACCTTGCAAAGAGCTCAGCTCCTGCAGTTTGCAAGACCAGCACTCTGTCCTGCAAGGAGCTAGGCTCCTAAGGCTTGCAAGCATCTGTGCTTAGAGGGAGATAAATATCTGGGGCCTGCTTTCAGGCTTTAAGGGCAAACCCCACCTTTGATGCAAATTGTAACCTATCAAGTGCAGCAGCAAAATGTAACCAATCACAAAGACAAATTTCTAGACAAAGAAACCCAAAAGGTATCAAAGTTGCACACCCCAAGGGTTGTTTGCTTTGGATACGAGTCCTTTGGGTGCCCATCGCATGCGGTGAAATAAAGAGCCTGCAAACTTTCATTCCTGGTACCGAGTCTTCTTGATTTGCTCCTTTCAACCTTCCAACATTTTCAGTGGTACTTGCAATAGGTGGACCACATGGAGTGGTACAATGGGGAACAAATGTTGAGAAACTCTGGCCTTTAAAAGGAGATTGTGAGATTTATGGAGAAAAAAGTCATCACAGGTATGTACAGTCTGAGATTAGCTGGTCGCTCATTATGAGGGCCGGGTAGGAACTTTTAATGTTATTTGACTTGGCCCTGGATGGGATTTATTTCACCTATCCCAGACCAGAGAGGAAGGGATGGGCTATTCAGTAGATTTCATGCATTAAAAATTTATCACTGAGCTTAATAAAGTAGCACAAGTTAAACCCAGTTGTAATCTGGTATCTTTGCTGGGGATGTGCATGTGAGGATAAAAGGAATGCTAGATGCAGGTTGGTGGCAGCAAGATGCAAGTCTCTTGTTGTCTTGTGCACTCCCTGAGACATCTGGTGGGCGGCTGTGAGACACAGGAAGCTAGACTAGATGGGCCCTGAGCCTGATCAAGCAGGGCCTTTCCAGAAGGGCCTTTCTTATGTTCTTGGGGGCAAGCAAGGGGTTTCTTTCTTTCTTTCACAACATAAGAATAGCCCCACTGGATCAGGCCATAGGCCCATCTAGTCCAGCTTCCTGTATCTCACAGTGACCCACCAAACGCCCCAGGGAGCACACCAGATAACAAGAGACCTGCATCCTGGTGCCCTCCCTTGCATCTGGCATTCTGACATAGCCCATTTCTAAAATCAGGAGGTTGCACATACACATCATGGCTTGAAACCTGTAATGGATTTTTCCTCCAAAAATGTGTCAAATCCCCTTTTAAATCCCCTTTTAAAGGCATCCAGGCCAGATGCCAACACCACATCCTGTGGCAAGGAGTTCCACAGACCAACCACATGCTTAGTAATGAAATATTTTCTTTCTTTTTTTCTTTTGTCTGTTTGAAATCTCCCAACACTCAATTTTAGTGGATGTCCCCTGGTTCTGGTGTTATGTGAGAGTGTAAAGAGCATCTCGCTAACCACTCTGTCCATCCACTTGTATGTTTCAATCATGTTCCCCCTCAGGCACCTGTTTTCTATCCTGAAGAGGCCCAAATGCTGTAGCCTTTCCTCATAAGGAAGGTGCCCCAGCCCAGTAATCATCTTAGTCGCTCTCTTTTGCACCTTTTCCATTTCCACTATGTCTTTTTTGAGATGCAGCGACCAGAACTGGACACAATACTCCAGGTGTGGCCTTACCATCGATTTGTACAACTACATTATAATATTAGCTGTTTTGTTCTCAGTACCTTTTCTAATTATCCCAAGCATAGAATTGGCCCTCTTTAGTGCTGCTGCCGCACAGTGCATCAACACTTTCATCGACCTGTCCACCACTACCCCAAGATCTGTCACAGACAGCTCAGAACCCATCAGCCTATATGTGGAATTTTGATGTTTTGCCCCAATGTGCATGACTTTACACTTACTGACATTGAAGTGCATCTGCCATTTTGCTGCCCATTCTGCCAGTCTGGAGAGATCCTTCTGGAGCTCCTCACAATCACTTCTGGTCTTCACCACTCAGAAAAGTTTGGTGTCGTCTGCAAACTTAGCCACTTCACTGCTCAACCCTGTCTCCAGGTCATTTATGAAGAGGTTGAAAAGCACCAATCCCAGGAAAGATCCTTAGGGCACACTGCTTTTCACCTCTCTCCATTGTGAAAATTTCCCATTGACATGCACTCTCTGTTTCCTGGTCTTCAACCAGGTCTCAATCCATGAGAGGAACTGTCCTCTAATTCCCTGACTGTGGAGTTTTTTCAGTAGACTTTGGTGAGGGACCATGTCGAACGCCTTCTGAAAGTCCAGATATATAATGTCCAAGGGTACTTCCGCATCCACATGCCTGTTGACCTTTTCAAAGAATTCTATAAGGTTCGTGAGGCAAGACTTATCTTTACAGAAACCATGCTGATTTTCCCTCAGCAAGGTCTGTTTGTCTATGTGTTTTGAGATCCTGACTTTGATGAGGCATTCCACCATCTTACCCAGTATAGACGTTAGGCTGACCGGCCTATAGTTTCATGGGTCCCCCCTCCTTCCCTTTTTAAAAATTGGTGTGACATTTGCTATCCTCCAATCTTCTGGCACCATGGCCGTTTTGAGGGACAAGTTGCATATTTTAGTCAAGAGATCAGCAACTTCATTCTTCAATACCTTAACTCTAGAGTGAATGCCATTCGGGCCTGGTGACTTATTGATCTTTAATTTATCAATGAGGTCTGAAACATCTTCTCTTTTAACCTCTGACTTAATTCCTTGGTCAGGAGGGGCCATTCGGGCAGCGGTATCTGCCCGAGGTCTTCTGCCGTGAAAACAGATGCAAAGAACTCATTTAATTTCTGCCATCTCTAAGACTCCTTTTATTTCCCCTTTCCCTCCCTCACCATCCAGAGGGCCAACTGCTTCTCTGGTGGGTTTCCTGCTTCTAACATATTTGAAGAAGCTTTTATTATTCCACTTAATGCTGCTGGCCATGTGTTCCTCATAGTCTTCTTTGGCCTCCCGTATCACCTTCTTACATTTCTTTTGCCACAGTTTATGTTCCTTTTTATTCTCCTCATTAGGACAAGACTTCCATTTACGGAAAGAAGCTTCCTTGCCCTTTTCAGCCTCTGGTTAGCCATGCAGGCACCCTCCTGGACTTAGTCAGGCACTTCTTCCTTTGCGGGATACACTTCCGCTGGGCCTCTATTACTGTTGATTTGAGCAACCTCCATGTACTCTGTAAAGATTGCACTCTTTTTACCTTCCCTTTCAACCTCCTTTTAATCAGCCTCCTCATTTGAGGGAAGTCCGCTCGTCACAAGTCAAGGGTTTTTTTGAGAGATTTGTCTGGTATTCTTCCCCCAACATGTACAATATACACTGTTGCTCCCCCCAAACCGAAAGGCAATGTGCCTGGTGTGCCTTAATTCAATAACCCACCCATTGGAAGGTACAGAAACAGCTATTTATTGTAAGTTAACCAAGCAAGGCACAAGGAGCATATTTTCAGATCATGTGCAAAGTTCAGCTGAATGCAGCCAGCCTTTTATAGTTCGAAGCAACACAGTTCAACAGGCAGAGGCTCAGAAAATTTCCACCCCTGCCTCACCCAAAAGCCCCTCTACCCCTCCTTCTGGTATTGATGTCCTTGCTCTGAACACATTTTGCTGCTCCTGCAAGATAACAGAGCATTTTCACAGACTGGCCCTGTGGTTATCATCAAGGATCAAGGCACTGGGACTCAAAGAACCAGGCAAGGGCATGAAGCTGTCTCACTAACTTGGCAAGCAAAAGCATTTAGTTTTACTCGTCTCTAATGGAGTCACTGTTGTCAAAGTATAACAGCCCCCCCCCACTTGTGGTATTCCATGTCCTGACCTAGACTAACAGGGGAGTCCTTAGCCTGTGGCTTAATTTCATTGTTTGAATCTTACACCATTCCGTATCTGAACAACTCCACCTTTGGGACTAATCTGGGTTGATGCACAACTGAGGGCTCCTTAATGCGGTTCACAGCCCATTCTTTGGGCTCAGCAGATCCTCTTGGAGAACTGTTTACCCTTCTCGCTCTGCACGTAGTTTTAGAGTCTGCAGTACCAAAGGAGTATCAATTGGTACCATTGGAGTACCAATACTCCAATACCAGTATCCTGATACCTTACAATTAACTACTTGCATTTTAAAACAAAGCAAATGTATAAAGATTGCTACTCCATTGCAAAGACATGTGGAATAATTGCCACATTTTCCACAGTCAGCAGAGGCTGTTTGAAAGGGGGCCAGACCAGAGCAGTGACTCTTGCAGAGAATTGCCGCCTGCAGTCATATGAGAAAGATTCCTGTCTGTGTAACTCCTTTAGAAGCAATTCTATTCCCCCTGTCAAGATTCGTATCAAAACACCTTGGAGACATCCATCCCAGCTGCTGTCCTATGCCCAGGTTCACAGTCTATCTATTACGACAAGGCAGTGTTTCTCAAACTGGGGGTTGGACCCACTAGGTGGGTTTCGAACGAATTTCAGGTGGGTCCCCATTCATTTCAATATTTTATTTTTAATATGTTAGACTTGACTGCATTTGGGGAATCGTGACAGACCTGTGCTTTTAACAAGCTACTATGTATATTCTTTAACCATGATAGTAAATGGGACTTCCTGCTGGGTAAGTGTGGGTAGGGTGCAGCCTAGGATTATTAAAAATTTTCCTGCTTGATGACATCACTTCCAGACATGACATCACTTCTGGTGGGTCCTGACAGATTCTCATTCTAAGAAGTAGGTCCTGGTGCTAAAAGTGTGAGAACCACTGGGATAAGGTATCAAAGTGCTTTGTTGTGTGCTTCTCAAAATTACAGCCAGAATAAACTTGAATGGAGGCAAATAATTCCAGAGAACAAGGGAAGACCATTCAGACTTGCCGTGTTCCCTGCAATGGAAGGAGGGCAGCCTTGGATCGTGTTCCCTCCCAGGAAGCATTCTGGAAAATACCGATTGCACATCTGTATACATCTCTGATGCTTAGTCAGGTCTGAGTTCTTACTGAAGCTCTTTCCACACTCCAAGCATTGATATGGTTTCTCCCCTGTGTGGGTCCTTTGATGCAAAGTCAGCTGTGAGCTCTGACTGAAGTTCTTCCCACATTCCAAGCATTTATATGGTTTCTCCCCTATGTCATGTTGTAAGGATGCCAGCATCCCTAAACAGCTCTTCTATGGTGAGCTGTCTCAAGGAAAGCGATTGCAGGGGGGACAAAAGAAGCGATATAATGACACTCTGAAAGCCTCTCTCAAATCCCTGGATATTGACACCACCACTTGGGAAATCCTGGCACAAGACCGATAGACATGGTGCACGCTGATCCACCAAGGCTGTCAGACACCTGAAGCCAGAAGGACAACCATAGCACAAGAGAAGAGAACAATCCGCAAAGCCAGAGCTGCAAATGCTGCAACAGTGGTGCCTAAACATGTCTGCCTGACATGTGGCAGAACATTCCACGCCCGTATCGGCCTTATTAATCACCTGCGGACACACCGTGGGCAGTCTACAAACCCTTAGATGTCAAGGTCTTCTTTGAAAATCGATGGACGAACATCATCATTACACCGGGGAGGGGACATACAGTCTGGGGAATCATGGAAGCCCCATCCACTAAGGAAGACTTGGATAAGTAACCTGCCTGCCTGCTTCCCCTTCGTAGTACTGACCCGGCCATAGCAACACTGAGAAGGGGAGTTCAACGGCATGGTCAAACCCTCCTGTTATATTCTGGACATAAACTAATAAGAACATAAGAACATAAGAACAGCCCCACTGGATCAGGCCATAGGCCCATCTAGTCCAGCTTCCTGTATCTCACAGTGGCCCACCAAATGCCCCAGGGAGCACACCAGATAACAAGAGACCTCATCCTGGTGCCCTCCCCTGCATCTGGCATTCTGACATAACCCATTTCTAAAATCAGGAGGTTGCGCACACACATCATGGCTTGTACCCCATAATGGATTTTTCCTCCAGAAACTTGTCCAATCCCCTTTTAAAGGCGTCTAGGCTAGACGCCAGCACCACATCCTGTGGCAAGGAGTTCCACAGACCGACCACACGCTGAGTAAAGAAATATTTTCTTTTGTCTGTCCTAACCCGCCCAACACTCAATTTTAGTGGATGTCCCCTGGTTCTGGTGTTATGTGAGAGTGTAAAGAGCATCTCCCTATCCACTCTGTCCATTCCCTGCATAATTTTGTATGTCTCAATCATGTCCCCCCTCAAGCGTCTCTTTTCTAGGCTGAAGAGGCCCAAACGCCGTAGCCTTTCCTCATAAGGAAGGTGCCCCAGCCCCGTAAACATCTTAGTCGCTCTCTTTTGCACCTTTTCCATTTCCACTATGTCTTTTTTGAGATGCGGCGACCAGAACTGGACATAATACTCCAGGTGTGGCCTTACCTTAGATTTGTACAACGGCATTATAATACTAGCCGTTTTGTTCTCAATACCCTTCCTAATGATCCCAAGCATAGAATTGGCCTTCTTCACTGCCGCCGCACATTGGGTCGACACTTTCATCGACCTGTCCACCACCACCCCAAGATCTCTCTCCTGATCTCTCACAGACAGCTCAGAACCCATCAGCCTATATCTAAAGTTTTGATTTTTTGCCCCAATGTGCATGACTTTACACTTACTGACATTGAAGCGCATCTGCCATTTTGCTGCCCATTCTGCCAATCTGGAGAGATCCTTCTGGAGCTCCTCACAATAACTTCTGGTCTTCACCACTCGGAAAAGTTTGGTGTCGTCTGCAAACTTAGCCACTTCACTGCTCAACCCTGTCTCCAGGTCATTTATGAAGAGGTTGAAAAGCACCGGTACCAGGACAGATCCTTGGGGCACACCACTTTTCACCTCTCTCCATTGTGAAAATTGCCCATTGACACCCACTCTCTGCTTCCTGGCCTCCAACCAGTTCTCAATCCATGAGAGGACCTGTCCTCTAATTCCCTGACTGTGGAGTTTTTTCAGTAGCCTTTGGTGAGGGACCGTGTCAAACGCCTTCTGAAACTAAGAGTCAAGTGGATTAAAACATATGTTCAAGTCAGTAAATATTTAGTTCATGATAAGTAAATCTTTTTACAAATTTAAATGCTTCTTAAATATTGTGACTCTCAGACTTCTGAAGTCTGTTTATTGTATGTGGCTTGTATGTAAAGCAAGTTTGGCGATCCCCAATTTATATGGTTTCCCTTCTCTGTGGGTCCTTGGATGCCGGATCAGTTTTGAACTCAGAATGAAGCTCTTCCAACACTCCAAGCATTATACAGCTTCTCCCTATGTGACTTCTTTGCTGTACAGTCAGGTTTATGCTCACAGTGAAGCTCTTCCCGCACTCCAAGCACTGATATGGTTTGGCCCCCGTGTGGTTTCTTTGAGGCACAGTTAGACCTCTGCTCTCACTGAAGCACTGATATAGTTTTTCTGCTGTGTGAGTTGTTTGATGCAAAATCAGGTCACAGCTCTGAGAGAAGCTCTTTCCACACTCTGAGCATTAATATGATTTCTCCCCTGTGTGGGTTCTTTGATGCACAGTCAGGATTTTCATACCACTGAAGCTCATTCCACACTCCAAACATTTGTGTGGTTTCTCCTCCATGTGTGTTCTTTGATGTGCAGACAGGTTTGAGGAAATACTGAAGCTCTTTCCACACTCCAAGCACTTATATGGTTTCTCACCTGTGTGGATTCTGTGATGCACAGATAGGTGTGACTTCCAACAGAAGCTCTTCCCACACTCCAAGCACTGATATGGTTTCTCACCTGTGTGGATTCTGTGATGCACAGACAGGTGTGAGCCGCAACTGAAGCTCTTTCCACACTCCAAGCATTTATATGGTTTCTGCCCTGTGTGCTTTCTTTCATGCTCAGTCAGGTTTGAACTCGCACTGAAGCTCTTCCCACACTCCAAGCATTTATATGGTTTATCCCCTGTGTGGGTTCTTTCATGTGAAATCAGTATTGTTCTGTGACTGAAGTTCTTTCCACACTCCAAGCATTTATATGGTTTCTCCCCTGTGTGAGATCTTTGATGGTAAGTCAGAGATGAGCTCTGAATGAAGCTCTTCCCACACTCCAAGCATTGATATGGTTTCTCCCCTGTGTGGGTTCTTTGATGCACAGTCAGGTTTGAGCTGTGAGTGAAGCTCTTTCCACATTCCAAGCATTGATATGGTTTCTCCCCTGTGTGGATTCTGTGATGCACAGACAGCTGTGAGCTCCAACTGAAGCTCTTTCCACACTCCAAGCATTTATATGATTTCTCCCCTGTGTGGGTTCTTTGATGCACAATCAGGTCTCTGCTGTTACTGAAGATCTTTCCATGCTCCAAGCATTGATATGGTTTCTCCCCTGTGTGAATTCTGTGATGCACAGAGAGCTGTGAGCTCCAAATGAAACTTTTTCCACACTCCAAGCATTGATATGGTTTCTCCCCTGTGTGAGTTCGTTGATGCACAGTCAGGTATGAGCTCGTACTGAAGCTCTTTCCACACTCCAAGCACTTATATGGTTTCTCCCCTGTGTGGGTTCTTTGATGGTAAGTCAGGGATGAGCTCTGAGTGAAGTTCTTTCCACACTCCAAGCATTGATATGGTTTCTCCCCTGTGTGGGTTCTTTGATGCACAGTTAGGTGTGAGCTGCCACTGAAGCTCTTTCCACACTCCAGGCATTTATATCGCTTTTCTTTTTTACCGTTTGTGTGACGTGTTCCAAGTTCTGATTTACAGCTAATGGTTTTTGCCAATCGAGGATGTTCTTTCCCCCTCATTCCAGTTTCTTTGTCTGAATCAACTGGGGTGACATTGAAATCCCACCCTTGAGGAAAATCACCTTTATCTCTCCATTCCTCTGTCTCCCTTCCATGCTGCTCCTCTGGTCTGGCGTAATGCACAGCTTCCTCCCTTGTGTGTGTCTTTTTATGGACGATGAGATCTGTGCTGGTGCTGAAGCTCTTTCTTGTCTCAGACAATATAAATGCTGGCCTTCCCTCCTCCCTCCTTGATCCATCCTGGTCTCTAAAAGTTACTTCCTGAATATCATGCGTGGTTATTTCTGGTGACACCCCATGTGGTTCCCTTTCATCCTCTTCTCTGTTGCTTCCTGGAACAAAGAGAGAAGCATGATGAGCTGCCCAATAGAGAAATGGGAGCTCTAATGTCCACACTTTAGCAGGACACTCCAGTGGGTTCAGTGGCACTGACTCCCAGGAAGATATTTATTAATTTATTTGTATTTTTCTTCTTCCTTTCTCCCAAAGGGTCCCAAAGCAGTAATTCAAAGGATTGCTTAGGATTGTAGCCCTCTCAGTAATCCATTCGTAGTTACCTGCTGTGCAAGAATCAAAAATTACAACTGCCTGGCTTGTTGCAACCTGACTCAGCCTGGGATTGGAGCAGCTTTTCTATCCCTTTTAGGTAATGGCTACAATCCTAATCAACTTTCCTGAGAGTAAGCCCCATTGAACAAAATAGGACTTACTTCCAAGTAGACATGGTTAGAATTGTGCCCAATGTTTTTATTGGAAAAGTCACAAGAGGTATCCTCCCATCTGGATTTTCTAGGGCTTCACAACAATTTCAATGCCATCTTATCTGTGCCACAGAGCAGCATAGGAGTCAAGTCCACAACTGCTTTTCCCTTAGGAGACATGTGGACAAAACCTTTGATTACAGTGGTGAGGTGTCCCCAGTCAGCCAGTTGTATTCAGCTGTGTTGTGTGTAATAGAATTACCTGCTGATTCCTCTTCTTCCTGGTGCTCCTGGAAAAATGCAGACTCTCCTTCCTCCAGCTGGGTAACAAAGGCAGGTTTGGAAAATTCCTCTGAGAAAGAAACAAGAGAATGAGTTCATTCTGCTTACAAAATATCCAGCCTTTCCAAAACGACTGACCCCCACCTCCAGAGTGGCTTGGATTGGGACAGGACAAGAGGTGACCTCGCTGAACACCTGCTCATGAATGAGCTGCATGGTCGGTTCTGAAAGTGTCAGTCTGGTTTATGTAAGTACAGGCTCACTGCTCATGAGTGCTGGAATCATGGACCAGTTGGGAATCCAGTTGCAAATGTGAAACCAGCCACGCTTCTCTCATCAACCTCTCAGCACATGCAAAGAAAGCCTTAACCAGAAGGCCAGCTGTCCCCCTCCTCTTCTTGCAATTCCCTCTCTGCAAAGTGACTGGGAATTTAGGCAAGCAGAGAAATGAGGTGGCCTTCTCCTGCCTTTTCATCTCCTCAGCAAGACTCTCACTAGAGTACCAGATTCTCAGTCCAGAACAGCCATAGCTCAGTGACTGAGTACATGTTTTGCACACAAAAGACCCAGAAACCAGTTTAGGGTTTTTTAACTATCCCTAAACAAAAAAGCAAACAAAAAAACTATGCAGTCAGACAGCCAGCAGCAGGGTGGGGGCTATCCAGTGTTTTGCACTGAGTGTCACATGTATGACTATATGCCTTTGGGGCATAATTCATAGGTGTGTCCTTGGTGCAAGGAGCTCCAGGGACTCCGGGAATGCATCCGCTTGCTTGAAGCCTTGGTGGCCAACCTGGAGAAGCAGAAGCAGGCAAAAAAGGACCATGGGGAGACTTCTGGGTATGATCAGGCTTCGTCCCAACCTCAGGCGTACAGCTCCTCAGCTGCCTGGGTGGGAATTCTCGGGGCTGGAGGACATCATCCTAGAGAGGAGGGAAACAATCCCCTGGGGGAATGCCTTCTCCAGTGGCAGGCCCGTATTCGAATGCACTCAGGATACTCCTCGGCGGGAGGGGGGTCGGGGGCTTCTTGTAATGCAGGATTAGATTATTAGAAACATAGAGAGGGGGGTTTGCGATGGATGTGAGGACCGCATGGTGACTTGCCTGCTTGGTGCAAAGGTTGCGGACATCACTTCTCACATAGACAGGCTGATAGATAGTGCTGGGGAGGAGGTAGAGGTAGTGATGCATGCTGGCACCAACGACATGGGCAAGTGTAGCCATGAGGTCCTGGAGGCCAAATTAAGGCTATTGGGAAGGAAGCTGAAAGCCATGACCTTAAAGGTAGCATTCTTGGAAGTGCTACCTGTTCCACGCGCATGGCCAACTAGGCTGGCGGAAATCAGGGGCATCATTGCGTGGATGTGACATTGGTGTAGGGAGGAGAGGTTTAGCTTCGTTACGAACTGGGGAACATTTTGGGACAAGCAGGGACTGTACAAGAGGGACGGGCTTCACTTGAACCAGAATGGAATCAGATTGCTGGCACATAACATTAAAAAGTTGGCAGAGCAGCTTTTAAACTGATTCCTGGGGAAAAGCCGACAGGAGCTGAGGGACATTGACTATATGCCCACATAGTGGGCATAACGGAAACCTGGAGGAATGTGGAGAATCAGTGGGATACTGCAATACCGGGCTATAAACTCTACAGGAGTGACAGGGAAGGGCGGGTTGGAGGTGGGGTGGCCGTTTACGTTAAGGAAGGGATAGAATCCAGCAAAGTAGAGATTGAAGGCAGGTCAGACTCCACCATAGAATCTCTGTAGGTTAAATTACCAGACCTGAGGAGTGATGTAATACTGGGGGCGTAGTATCGTCCTCCAGACCAGAAACCTGAAGGGAACCTTGAAATGAGGAAGCAGATCAGGGAGGTGACAAGGAGTGACAGGGTTGTAATCATGGGGGACCAATTATCCTCATATAGACTGGGTCAATTTGTGTTCTGGTCAGAAAAAGGAGACCAGATTTCGTGTCATGTTAAATGACTGCACCTTAGAGCAGCTAGTCATGGAGCCCACCAGAGGACAGGTGACTCTGGATTTAATATTGTGCAGTACTCAGGACCTGGTTAGAGATGTCGATGTTACTGAGCCATTGGGGAACAGTGATCATGCTGCAATTCGTTTCAACATGCACATTGGGGGAAGAATACTGGGCAAATCTCTCACAAAAACCTTTGACTTCCAACAAGCGGACTTCCCTCAAATGAGGAGGCTGGTTAGAAGGAGGTTGAAAGGGAGGGTAAAAAGAGTCCAATGTCTACAGAGTGCATGGAGGTTGCTCAAATCAACAGTAATAGAGGCCCAGCGGAAGTGTATACCGCAAAGGAAGAAGCGCTCTACTAAGTCCAGGAGGGTGCCTGCATGGCTAACCAGCCAAGTTATAGAGGTCGTAAAGGATAAGGAAGCTTCCTTCCATAAATGTAAGTCTTGCCCTAATGAGGAGAATAAAAAGGAACATAAACTGTGGCAAAAGAAATGTAAGAAGGTAATACATGAGGCCAAGAGAGACTATGAGGAACACATGGCCAGCAGCATTGTAGTTGGCAACCTTCAGTCTCGAAAGACTATGGTATCGCGCTCTGAAAGGTGATTCTGGAACAGCATCTAGTGTGGCTGAAAAGGCCGAATCGGGAGTGACAATCCCTTCCACACTGGGAGCAAGTGCAGTCTGTCCCTGGTCTGTCTCCCTGGCTATGGGCCTTCCTTCTTTGCCTCTTAGCCTCAGACTGTTGGCCAAGTGTCTCTTCAAACTGGGAAAGGCCATGTTGCACAGCCTGCCTCCAAGCGGGCCGCTCAGAGGCCAGGGTTTCCCACTTGTTGAGGTCCACTCCTAAGGCCTTCAGATCCCTCTTGCAGATGTCCTTGTATCGCAGCTGTGGTCTACCTGTAGGGCGCTTTCCTTGCACGAGTTCTCCATAGAGGAGATCCTTTGGGATCCGGCCATCATCCATTCTCACAACATGACCAAGCCAACGCAGGCGTCTCTGTTTCAGTAGTGCATACATGCTAGGGATTCCAGCATGTTCCAGGACTGTGTTGTTTGGAACTTTGTCCTGCCAGGTGATGCCGAGAATACATCGGAGGCATCGCATACGGAAAGCATTCAGTTTCCTCTCCTGTTGTGAGTGAAGAGTCCATGACTCGCTGCAGTACAGAAGTGTACTCAGGATGCAAGCTCTGTAGACCTGGATCTTGGTATGTTCCGTCAGCTTCTTGTTGGACCAGATTCTCTCTGTGAGTCTGGAAAATGAGGTAGCTGCTTTACCGATGCGCTTGTTTAGCTCGGTATCGAGAGAAAGAGTGTAGGAGATCGTTGAGCCAAGGTACACAAAGTCATGGACAACCTCCAGTTCATGTGCAGAGATTGTAATGCAGGGAGGTGAGTCCACATCCTAAGCCATGACCTGTGTTTTCTTCAGGCTGATTGTCCAGCAGCATTAAGGGGAATTAAAAAAGCTTCTACAAATATGTTAGAAGCAGGAAACCCACCAGAGAAGCAGTTGGCCCTCTGGATGGTAAGGGAGGTTAAGGGGACATAATAGGAAGCTTAGAGATGGTAGAGAAATTAAATGAGATCTTTGCATCTGTCTTCATGGCAGAAGACCTCGGGCAGATACTGCTGCCTGAACAGCCCCTCCTGACCAAGGAATTAAGCCAGATAGAGGTTAAAGAGAAGATGTTTCAGACCTCATTGATAAATTAAAGATCTGATGGCATCCACCCTAGAGTTATTAAGGAATTAAAGAATGAAGTTGCTGACCTATTGACTAAGATATGCAACTTGTCCCTCAAAACGGCCACGGTTCCAGAAGATTGGAGGATAGCAAATGTCACGCCTATCTTTAAAAAGTGAAAGAGGGGGGACCCGTGAAACTATAGGCTGGTCAGCCTAATGTCTATACTGGGTAAGATGCTGGAATGCCTCATCAAAGATAGGATCTCAAAACACATAGACGAACAAGCCTTGCTGAGGGAGAATCAGCCTGGCTTCTGTAAGGGCAAGTCTTGCCTCACAAAACTTGTAGAATTCTTTGAAAAGGTCAACAAGCATGTGGATGTGGGAGAACCCATGAACATTATATATCTGGACTTTCAGAAGGTGATTAACACAGTCCCTCACCAAAGGCTATTGAAAAAACTCCACAGTCAGGGAATTAGAGGGGAGGTGCTCTCCTGGATTGAGACCTGGTTGAAGAGCAGGAAACAGAGAGTGGGTGTCAATGGGCAATTTTCACAGTGGAGAGAGGTGAAAAGCGGTGTGCCCCAAGGATCTGTCCTGGTACCGGTGCTTTTCAACCTCTTCATAAATGACCTGGAGACAGTGGTGAGCAGTGAGGTGGCAAAGTTTGCAGACGACACCAAACTTTTCCGAGTGGTGAAGACCAGTAGTATTTGTGAGGCTCCAGAAGGATCTCTCCAAACTGGCAGAATGGGCAGCAAAATGGCAGATGCACTTCAATGTCAGTAAGTGTAAAGTCATGCACATTGGGGCAAAAAATCAAAACCACATATAGGCTGATGGGTTCTGAGCTGCCTGTGACAGATCAGGAGAGAGATCTTGGGGTGGTGGTGGACAGGTTGATGAAAGTATTGACCCAATGTGTGGCAGCAGCACTAAAGAGGGCCAATTTTATGCTTAGGATCATTAGAAAAGGTATTGAGAACAAAACGGCTAATATTATAATTTTTTGTATTGGCAACCTTCAGTCTCGAAAGACTATGGTATCGCGCTCTGAAAGGTGGTTCTGGCACAGCGTCTAGTGTGGCTGAAAAGGCCAATCCGGGAGTGACAATCCCTTCCACACCGGGAGCAAGTGCAGTCTGTCCCTGGTCTGTCTCCCTGGCTATGGGCCTTCCTTCTTTGCCTCTTAGCCTCAGACTGTTGGCAAAGTGTCTCTTCAAACTGGGAAAGGCCATGTTGCACAGCCTGCCTCCAAGCGGGCCGCTCAGAGGCCAGGGTTTCCCACTTGTTGAGGTCCATCCCTAAGGCCTTCAGATCCCTCTTGCAGATGTCCTTGTATCGCAGCTGTGGTCTACCTGTAGGGCGCTTTCCTTGCACAAGTTCTCCATAGAGGAGATCCTTTGGGATCCGGCCATCATCCATTCTCACGACATGACCAAGCCAACGCAGGCGTCTCTGTTTCAGCAGTGAATACATGCTAGGGATTCCAGCACGTTCCAGGACTGTGTTGTTTGGAACTTTGTCCTGCCAGGTGATGCCGAGGATGCGTCGGAGGCAGCGCATGTGGAAAGCGCTCAGTTTCCTCTCCTGTTGTGAGCGAAGAGTCCATGACTCGCTGCAGTACAGAAGTGTACTCAGGACGCAAGCTCTGTAGACCTGGATCTTGGATCTCCAGACTGAGAGCAAAATCCAAAGTCCAGCTGAAATGTCTGCGTGACTTCCTCTTTGCCGACGATGCAGCTGTCACTACCCACTCTGCCAAAGATCTCCAGCAGCTCATGGATCGTTTTAGCAAGGCCTGCCAAGATTTTGGACTGACAATCAGCCTGAAGAAAACACAGGTCATGGTTCAGGATGTGGACTCACCTCCCTGCATTACAATCTCTGAGCATGAACTGGAGGTTGTCCATGACTTTGTGTACCTTGGCTCAACGATCTCCGACACTCATTCTCTCGATACCGAGCTAAACAAGCGCATCGGTAAAGCAGCTACCACGTTTTCCAGACTCACAAAGAGAGTCTGGTCCAACAAGAAGCTGACGGAACATAATATTATAATGTTCTTGTAGAAATCTAAGGTAAGGCCACACCTGGAGTATTATGTCCAGTTCTGGTTGCCACATCTCAAAAAGGATATAGTAGAAATGGAAATGGTGCAAAATAGAGTGACTAAGATTATTACTGGGCTGGTGCACCTTCCTTATGAGGAAAGACTATGGCGTTTGAGCCTCTTCAGCCTAGAAGAAAGGCACCTGAGAGGGGACATGATTGAGACATACAAAATTATGCATGGGAAGGATAAAGTGGATAGAGAGATGCTCGTTACACTCTCACATAACACCAGAACCAGGAGACATCCACTAAAATTGAGTGTTGGGACAGTTAGGACAGACAAAAGAAAATATTTCTTTACTCAGCGTGTGGTAGGTCTGTGGAACTCCTTGCCACAGGATGTGGTGATGGCATCTGGCCTGGATGCCTTTAAAAGGGGATTGGAAAGGTTTCTAGAGGAAAAATCCATTACAGTTTTCAAGCCATGATGTGTATGTGCAACCTCCTGATTTTAGAAATGGGCTATGTCAGAATGCCAGATGCAAGGGACGGCACCAGGATGCAGGTTCTCTTGTTATCAGATGTGCTCCCTGGGGCATTTGGTGGGCCACTGTAATATACAGGAAGCTGGACTAGATGGGCCTATGGCCTGATCCAGTGGGGCTGTTCTTATGTATACCATCCATGGCATTAACTCAAGAGAGGGCTGGGTGACATCCCTGCTTGAACCCCTGGGCAGCTGCTGTCAATCAGTGTAGGGAGTACTGAGCCAGACAGGTCTGACTCGGATGGCAGATTTCTTCTGACCCATAACACCATGAATGCTTCCCCAGACAAGCCCAAGCTGAGGAGGAAGAGCTGCTTAAAGGGCCAAGACACCTGCTGTCTTCCCTTGGCTCACAATGTTCCTCTTTGGCAAACCCATTTGTCATAGCAGGAGAAAGTGCTAAGATCTGTCACTGAAGGAAACCAGAAGAAAGAGGACTGAAGTTGGCAGTTTCTCCACTTGGATCCGATTCCCAAATACAGCTGGCAAATCAGCAGGTTCCAAAGACTTTGCCAATGCCAGAACAGGCAATGTCCAAGATGGCATCAGCCACAAGTCCTGGAGGTGGTCTGGCAAACATACAAGGCTCTTGGAATCAGAAAGAGATGAAAATAATCTCTTTCTGCTCATTTAATTAAATCATTAAATTTCATTTAATTCCTGCTTAAATGAAAACCTCCCACATGCTGGAGAAGGAGTGCCTTTATGGGCCAAGACAGCCCTGGGCTATTCTGTGTCTCATAATGGCAGTTAAACCTCCCTCTGTACAGAGCCGTTTCTCCTAACAAGAAAAAGTATCAAGATCTAAAGAAAACCAAGAGAAGGAGGACTCCAGTGACCTGTTTGGCTCTGATGCCCAAATAGGGATTAGAAAGTGGCATGTTCCAAAAGCCTTTCTTGGTGCCAAGACAGACCAAGTCCAACAACAACAACAACAGTATTTATATACCGCTTTTCAACAAAAAGTTCACAAAGCGGTTTACAGAGAAAATCATAAATCTAATGGCTCCCTGTCCCAAAAGGGCTCACAATCTAAAAAAAGTCCAAGATGACATCAGCCAGAAGACCTGGAGGTGATCTGGAAAACCTATGTGGGAGTTGGGAGAAATAATCTTCAATCCTAAGCCCCCTTCACTTTAGACTTGAAACCTCCCATAGAGGGAACCAGAGCAGACCCATATCATGCCCCAGTGCAACAGTTCAGTGTTTGTCTGGAGACATGAGGTACAGGTCATGGATACACAGCCCCTGCACTCAGCCTAAAAAATCGCACATTCCCCTGGTGATAGGACCAATGGGCAGGTCACCCAAAATCCCCCCAGCAGCAGTGCCTAGTCCTCGACAAATCACCAATTCATGGGGAAAGAAGCTGAACAATACAGAAGGACTGGCGGAGGCGTGACCAGCACTGTCAAGTACAAGTGGTGCATTTTGCAGGTCCAGAGAGCATCAGTTCAGCTCTAGAACAGCAAGGAATATCAGGCATGTTCAGAACACAAGTTCCAAAACTACATGCCCCATTTTATTCTTCAATTCTAACAGTGGAAAAAAAGAATAGCAGCTCATGTCTTGGGTTCCTACACACTAAGAATGAAGGGCACCCTTACCCAGAGAGGCCACCATCTCATAATTTTCCAGCATGACATCCCTGTACAGAGCCTTTTGGCCTGGATCCAGCAGAGCCCACTCCTCCTTTGTGAAGCGCACAGCCACCTCCTCGAAGGACACCAGACCCTGGAAGGAAAAATAAAACACTTCTGTTCCCAGAGAGAACGTCGCACCCTTTCAATAGAACATTTCCCTGCTCTTTTGCCCGCAGCCTGAAAGAGAAATTAAGTTGGGATCAAATGGTATGTTCCTGCAGTATATTTAGCAAATTAGAACAGTTCTTTGCACGTAATTTTCTCCTCTCTTTTCTAACGAAACAAGCGCAATCCATGTATGACACACATGGTCCTGATGAAAAATACCACATCGCTAGAGTGACCACATCTATGATATTCAGTGGCCACATCGATGGTATTAGATTGGGAGCCAGGATTTTGAAAAGTGGTCTGGGAAATATTCACAGACCGTCTCACTATTTCACCACATAAACAACACGGAAATCCTTCTGTCCCAGCAGGGTCCAGACAGGGATGCCCAGGTGTGGCCTCCCTTGGAGGGACTGCTGCCCACTATGATTGTGCAAAGAAGCAAAGATCGTGCATTGCTGCTTACAGAGAAGCATGAAACGCATTACACCACTGTGTTGCATGTGACAGGAATAGCCGACTCCAGTGTAGCAGGCCAGAGTTTGTACATGCGCATGCTCAGCCTGTCCTGAGTGAGCAACCTCCATCGTGCCACTGTGCTGATTTCCTTTTGGACCCTCCCCCCTGGCCCTTTGCCTCCCTGGGACCTCCTCCCCTTAGCCACTGCCCACTCAGCACTGTTTCATCACATACACAACATGGGACCCAGAACATGATTTAACCTTCATTTCAATAGTTGGTATTCCTAAAGATCTCTTTCTGAACCATTCCTTGAGTTCCTGAATTCTATTGATTCCCAAGAGAAGGATGAAGGCGGTTAAAGACAGACCCAACTTCCAGAGAGGGCAGTAGCCACAGTGGCATCCTCACAGCCCTGGCAATGGCTCTGTCCCAGTGCACACCAGACAGGGATGCCCAGTTGTGGCACCCCAGCTTGCAGACAGGACAGCAGACAGCAGCCACACTGGAATCCTTGCTGCCTGATAAATCCCTCTGTTCCAGCATGCTCCAGACAAGGATGCCCAGGTGTGGCCTTCCTTGGAGGGACTGCTGCACACTTTGGTGGTGCAAAGAAGCTGCATTGTTGCTTACACAGAAGCACAAAGCTCTTTACATTACTGTGTTGCATGTAACAGGAATAGTCGACTCCAGTATAGCAGGCCAGAGTTTGGACATGCACACGCGCAGCCTGTCCTGAGTGAGCAACCTCCATCGTGCTGCTGGCTGTGCCCCTTTTTGATGCCCCCAGCCATAGTTCCCCTCCAGGACCTCCTCTCCTCAGTCACTGCCCACTCAGGACTGCACTGCTCTTCCTGTGGGCAGAGTTTGTTCTTAACACTAGGCCTGTCATTCCTGTTTTGTGCTGCTTAGAGACACAGATTCTGAACTCAAAGGAACATCTGAGAACATGCGAGGGCGTCCAAATAAATAGAGAAGATTACAGGATTTTACTGGACAACTGACACTCCAGCCGTTGGAGTTCTCTGGAGTTCACACGCACTCTTCTGAGTGGTCAAATACACTACATTACAGCACCAGACAAAAAGGCTCCCTTCAAGGCCTGGCAGACAGGAGGAGGACAAGGTGTTCCTTGCACGTTGCTCTGGGGATCCCCCCTTACCTGAGCAGGCTGCAGAGGTGCTGATTCTGCTCCATGCGAAAGAGGAGACGGTCTGCAACGTGGCCCTGATTTCATCCCACTGCCTGTGAGGGAGACAAACCTGGTGGGAAGTCATTGACCCTTCATGCCCTCTTCCTTCTGCAACTTGATACTATTTCCCCAACCCAGAAATGCCTCAGTTGGGTGAGACACTCACATCCTCATTGCTTCACATTCTTCCTTCTGCCACCAGGTCGCTGTTTCTTCCTCTCTCTCTGCCTGTCTAGTCACCCCCATCCTCTCCTTGCAGTCCTTGCTCCTTCCAAGATTCGCAGGTCCACCAAGACCCACATTTCCTGCTGCATTGTCTGCCTCCAGTCAGTCCTCCTGCAGTTGTTCTTTCACAAAGCCCAGTCCCTAGGAGTGACCTTGAGCAGCACACAAGACAGGTGCTGTATCCATTCCAGGTGATGTCCTGCAACTCAGGCATTTGGATGTCCTGCAACTCAAAGCCTGATTTGCCAATGCACAGAGCAGGAGGAAGTCAGATGTAATGGGGGCATCTTGGCAGGGCTGTTTTCCAGAACAATCATGGGTGGAAGTTCAGTTATGTCTCTAAGGGCCCAGCTCTAAGGGCCAATAGTGCTGGAGCTCAGCTTGTAAATGTGCCATAAAGCACATTTGTGGCACTCTTGGAATAAGAAGTACTGGCTCTGGGCTAGCACCACTCAGTGCTGGACCCAGTACTTTGAGGTGCACAGTTTCGGGGTGGGGGGGAGATATTCTGGGGTGGGGGGAGGGTGGAGTAGGGGGAGGAACTGACCTGGGAGGGGGTGGGCCCAGCAAAGGCCTCCTCTGCCAGATTCTGTCTTCCATGTTCTGCTGAAAGCCCAAAACAAAGCTTCTCCAAACTCCGCTGGCAAAATAGCCAGCACAGACTTGAGGAAGCTCATTGTGGGATTTGCACCCTTACTCAGGGGAAGAGTTCAAACGTCCCATGAGAAGACCTCAGCAGCCTCCATGGGGCCACCGGATGCAGCAACAACCCTTTAGCTGCACCCAGTGCCACCGTGGTCCTTCAGACTGTGCTTGTCAACCAGTGATACAGGTACTACTGGTGGTACCTTACATAGTGTCGGGTGGTTTGCACGGGACCCCTGGACACCTACTGCCTGGCTGTGAGACCAGCTATGCAACGCAACAAATGGTGGAAGGAGGTTCTGCTTGCAGCAAGAACTGCAAAGCATGCTACTCCGCACTTGAGAAAGCCCTCCCCTACACCCAGAGCCTCTTACTGGTGTTCGTCACATCACATCTGGCCTCCCAATCTGGAAGTAACTGGGGATGATGCCATCACCAGTTACTTCCAGTGATCCTTCCAATAGGTGCACCATGTCAAGTGGTACGCAGGCAACAAACATTAGGAAAAGCTGTGGAAGTGGAACGAAACCCCCACCACCACCTGCTCCGCTGACACACACACCTGGATTGATGAAGCAGGCTCTGGGAGGGCAGGGCAGAGATCTGGGACTTTGTCTTCTCTGGGTCAGGCCTGGACGCTGGAAGGATCCTTTTCGGCTGCAAACTCCAACACTCTCAGGAAGGATTTTTATTCCACCTGCCTCTGTTCACGCCAGGAGCAAAGAAGCTGAAAACAGACCAAGCCGGAAGGGAGGATCTGAAGGACATGCAATTAAAAGACAAGGCACTTGAGAAGCCCCCACCCCCTTCCCTTTCAGGGACAGTCCCAGGGCTCAAACATGGTTCCCGGGCGTCCCTCCTGCGCCCGGCTCTTCCTGCCGCTCTTCCAGAGCTGACACCGCACCCCTTTGGACTTGTCGCTGTCACACAAACCCCAGCACAGAAGCAGAGCCCTCTAAGGCAGCCCCAGAGGGTAGTGTGCAGCAGAGGGGGGCCTTCCCTGGTCGGCCTTTCTGTCAGGCTGTCTCTCCCCTCTGGGGCTTCTCGTCCACCCATCCCAGGAGCACTAGGACCCACTCACCACCCCAGAGGGACCCACAGGAGAAGGCTGCAGGCCTGGAGGAGGGAGGCAGAGGAAGGGGCGGAGCAGGGACTGGATTCCCATTCACTCCTGTTAACCCTCACAGTGCCTGTGCAGAGGAAAGACTCCTGGTAGAGCATCACTGACTGGACCCTCCACTCCCAGGAGGCGCATCTCCTGCAGGGCTTCCCTCCTCCTCCTGCGCATCTGATGTGCAGCGAAGGGCAAGACTGGGGTCTCTGCTGGTCCCCCGCCTGGTGCTTGCGGCGGGGCATGCGAGGGTCGTCTTCGGGGGGGGCTTCCCATCTCCCTCCTGTCTGGTCTCTCTGCAGCACAACAGGGCAGGCCTGGAAGACACTCCGGGCGCCCCTTCCCCCTGCTGTCCTCCCAACTGGCTCCTGTCCTGTTGCCGCATTCCATTCCCTGCATCCATGTCCTTCCCGCTTGTGCACAGCCCCCCTTTAGGGGTCGTCCTGGGATGCCTCCCAGGCAGGTCCTGGTGGCTTCTGGATGCTGCTGCCCACCTCTTCTCCTGCCTGCTCCTACCTGTGGCCTCCACTGCCCAGGATGGTCCTAATAGGACGTGGCATCAGGCCCTGGTGGCACTGCTCTCTCTCTCCCACACCTCCAGCTGCACAGGGTGGGAAGCCTCTGACGCCGAGAGGTGGGGGCTTCAAGCCCACCGCCCTGCCACAGGCCTGACTCCCAACCCAAAGCACACCGTATCAGTTGTTCCCTAATTTTTAGCATTTTCCAGGCACTGACCACACCTGTCCAAGTCTCTTTTGGGCATAATAAGAGCTAGAAACTTGCTTTAGTGCAGGGGTGCCCAAACCCCGGCCCAGGGACCACTTGCATCCCTCAGGGGCCCCCAATCAGGTCCTTGGGGAGCCCCCAGTCCCCAGTGAGCCTCTGGCCCTCTAGAGACTTGTTGGAGCCTATGCTAGCCCAATGCAACTGCTCTCCACATAAGGACGACTGTTCGACCTCTCACCTGAGCTGTGGGATGAGGGCGCCCTCCACGACTTGCTGTTTCACATCTGTGATGCAGCAGTGGCAGAGAAGGAAAGGCTGCCCTTGCTTTGTGCCAGGCCTTTCATAGGCCTTGATCTACTGCAAGACCTTCATTCATTCATACAAGTTCCAACTCTAATAAATTCATTTATGTAAATTTATTCAAATTTGAAATGTAAATTAATTCTTTTTTTTCCTTGCCCCCAATACAGTGTCAGAGAGATGATGTGGCCCTCCCGCCAAAATGTTTGGACACCCCTGCTTTAGTGTTATGAAAGAAAAGAGACGGAAGGGTCCTGATCCTCAGTCTGCAGATCTCAACTTCTGTGCCTTTGGGATCAGAGCTCTGTTCATGTTGCTTCTTTCCTGGGTATGTCCTTCATGCTCACTGCAGCCCGGTCTTGGAGACCTGGACATTGAGCTGTTTAAAACACCTGTATTCACAGTAGATGACCTCTGGCAGACCTCAAGAAGACCTCCTCACTAAGGAATTAAGGATGCAATAAGAACATAAGAACATAAGAACAGCCCCACTGGATCAGGCCATAGGCCCATCTAGTCCAGCTTCCTGTATCTCACAGCGGCCCACCAAATGCCCCAGGGAGCACACCAGATAACAAGAGACCTCATTCTGGTGCCCTCCCTTGCATCTGGCATTCTGACATAGCCCATTTCTAAAATCAGGAGGTTGTGCATGCACATCATGGCTTGTACCCCGTAATGGATTTTTCCTCCAGAAACTTGTCCAATCCCCTTTTAAAGGCGTCTAGGCTAGACGCCACCACCACATCCTGCGGCAAGGATCCTGCGGCAATCCTGCGGCAATCCTGTCCTGCGCTGGAACAGGGAAGCCAAGAGGCTTGCGCTGTATCCGGTGTGGGATAGGGGCCCAAAGCGGCTCAGCCAGAGGTAAGGGGAAACATTTCCCCTTACCTGCAGGTAAGGCATGCTGGCCCCTATAGTCTCCTTGGACGTGCTCCACCTCCTGAGGTGGGACCTGGACAGATTGTCATTCTAAGACATGGGTCCTGGTGCTAAAAGTTGGAGAACCACCTTGGGTGTTATTTTTATAGCAGAAACCATCCATTCCTCTCTGTCCAGAGTCCTGAGCACAGTTGTTACTGATAGAGCAGACTTTAGAGGAATGATTAAAAGAACATAATGAAACACAGACTTTCTGATGGAAGTGTTTATTTACTTCCAAGATTTGGGCGTTCATGGCAATCTTTCCAAGCCTGTGCAAGGAAGGGCTAGGATCCAATCCAATCATGTTCCTGCATTATTCAAACTGAGTCCCAGAAGAGCCATCTGGCAGCTTCAGAGTCATGCGCCTCTCACCTCTCTCGCAGTGCACCCTCAACCCTTGCGCTCCTGCAACTGCCAGCTGGCTTTGCTCTGCCGCCCAAGGCCCCATTGGCCTTCAGGCCGTCCAACATCCTGCTGGAGCTTCTGTGAAACCAGCACCAGAAGAAATGGGTGCACCCTGGAAGTGACTGGTGTACAGACATGACCCAAGGGGTGGGGGCAGCCAATGGGTGCGCTGAGTGCCCTTCTTCTTCAGGACAACTCTGCCCACATGTCATTTTTGTGTGTATGGATTCTGGGTGAAACAATTCACCGTGCCAGACTGGCTTCTAGATATGTTGGCATGTAAAGGTGGTGCTTCTGGGAGCTGGGAGCAACTTTAATTCTGGCAGTTCAACATGGATGACTATGTGAGGATGGGATAGGAGGGCCAGGTAGTCTCCACTCCTCCCAGCAGGTGCCTCTATGACATGATCCCCTTTATGACATCATGAAGCCAAGGTGACCTCTGTTGGAGCACAGAGATGCTCAGGGGTGTCTCTGCCAGAAGGTGGAGGCCACATGGAGGAGAGCAGGTGGCAGGAGTGATATCTGAGCGGCGGCTGGGGAAAGAAGGCAAGTTCACTTTGCATGACTTGCAGGAGGAGGGGCAAGGAAGTGGCCTGAAGCAGGCGGCTATCTACGGCCTGAAGCTGGTGGACGTCATCCGACTGACATGGTGGAAGCTGGTGGACGTGAGTGGACAGAAGCCGGTGGCCGTCTGATTTCGGAAGCCAAGTGTGGATATGTCACCTGAGTCCTGACGAAGCGGGTGGATGTCAGTGAATGAAAACTGGTGGAAGTCTGCCCATTGAAGCCAGCTGGCGGAAGCCACTAGAAATCTTCGGATTGAAACCAGGGAGTGTGTGTGCATGAACGGGGGTGGGTGGGTGAATGGGGGTTGGCTTGATGCTCTGGCATCGCCAACTTTGTGGGATTGTTTGTGTGTTGAGGCAAATGTGGTCAAGGCAAGTGATGCTTTGCCCTTGGGAGCTGATGGAGGTTGGCTTCCAGGCACCCCAAGTGCACTGGATGGAGGAAAGGAACAATTGGTGGAGGTCCGTGGGAGGAAGGTGGTGGAAGGTGGTGGAGGGCGTGCAGAAGCCAGGCATAAGGCTGGCAGGCAGAGGCTGGTGGATGTGCCTGGGTGGTGCTTGTGGATGACCATGACTCTGGCTTTTTGATGCACATTGTGCATTAAGCAGCTTCACAAGCAGGGCGTCTGGTCCCGACCGAAAGATCCAAGCCCTTCTTCATCATTTACAGAACCTCCTTAGATGCCACCTCAAAGGTAGATTGGGACCAAGTGCCCCCAAACTGCTAGCTCAGGTCTGGCTCCAAGACCCAAAGCTCTATCTGAATATTTAGGTCATGGGGAGGGGCAGGGAAGGGGGTGCACAGGAGGTAGTCCTATCTATTCTCATTGGGAGGAGGGGCTCTGTGATGGTGAAAAGGGAGAGGAATGTTTTTAGTGGGGTGCCACCTACAGATCAAAACTCTGACAACTGCCACCCCTCTCACTTGGGACAGAGGAGCCCAGGGCCACGTGAAGTTCTTCAGTACAATGTACTCAAAGTAAGTGGTCACAAATAGAGTAAATATTATACAAATATTACACAAATATTGAGTAAAAAATAGAGTGTGATTGTATATTGTGGCTACTGTAAATGTGCTTTTGATCAGGAGAGAGATCTTGGGGTGGTGGTGGACAGGTCGATGAAAGTGTCGACCCAATGTGCGGCAGCAGTGAAGAAGGCCAATTCTATGCTTGGGATCATTAGGAAGGGTATTGAGAACAAAACGGTTAGTATTATAATGCCGTTGTACAAATCGATGGTAAGGCCACACCTGGAGTATTGTGTCCAGTTCTGGTCGCCGCATCTCAAAAAAGACATAGTGGAAATGGAAAAGGTGCAAAAGAGAGCAACTAAGATGATTACGGGGCTGGGGCACCTTCCTTATGAGGAAAGGCTACGGCGTTTGGGCCTCTTCAGCCTAGAAAAGAGACGTCTGAGTGGGGACATGATTGAGACATACAAAATTATGCAGGGGATGGACAGAGTGGATAGGGAGATGCTCTTTACACTCTCACATAATACCAGAACCAGGGGACATCCACTAAAATTGAGTGTTGGGCAGGTTAGGACAGACAAAAGAAAATATTTCTTTACTCAGCGTGTGGTCGGTCTGTGGAACTCCTTGCCACAGGATGTGGTGATGGCGTCTAGCCTAGACGCCTTTAAAAGGGGATTGGACAAGTTTCTGGAGGAAAAATCCATTATGGGGTACAAGCCATGATGTGTATGCGCAACCTCCTGATTTTAGAAATGGGTTATGTCAGAATGCCAGATGCAAGGGAGGGCACCAGGATGAGGTCTCTTGTTATCTGGTGTGCTCCCTGGGGCATTTGGTGGGCCGCTGTGAGATACAGGAAGCTGGACTAGATGGGCCTATGGCATGATCCAGTGGGGCTGTTCTTATGTTCTTATGTTAATGAGGCTGCAATTACCAGGTGTCAAGAGTGATGGATGAATCTAAGCAGAACAGACTGAGTTTCATTTACAACCCCCCCCCCCCCCACACACACACACACACAAGTCTAAAACAGAGAGTCAAAAAGAGATTTTGCATTCAGGCTTTCATAGACCAGAGAAAGAAGCATTTGGATTTCTAAATTTATTTGGGCTTCTCTTAAGATCACAATAAAGTTTGGCAAACACAAGAAAGGCTACTTTACAAGCTTCATGTTAAGACCCCAAAGTTAGTATGTTTGCATGTAAAATAGAGTATGATAGAATTTCTATCTCCTAGAATGAAGCTTCTGTTGAAAAATTAAAAAGCTGAGATGTCTAGCTACTTAAGATGATGAATGAAGACTAAACTAAACAAAGAATATCATATAAAGAAAAGCTCTTTAGACACTAAGAGCATCACAGAAATGCCAATAGTTTCTTTGGTTGGCAACCTTCAGTCTCGAAAGACTATGGTATAAGCCTACAGCACCCGGTATTCCCAGGCGGTCTCCCATCCAAGTACTAACCAGGCCTGACTCTGCTTAGCTTCCGAGATCAGGCGAGATCGGGCATGCCCAGGGTAATAGTTTCTTAATGCATTAATAATTATAGAGATTGTTTTTTTAAATAGAAACTAATGTTAGTAGGATCAGAAGTGAATCCTTAGCTCTTTGAAAGTTATAGAAATATACAGAAATAATTATTAAAAGATGCTTAGTTCAAAATTGCAGCTCTAAGCAAAGCAATTAAAATTTGACTATTAAAGCTGCTCCCAACCATAAATTAGGGTAGATAAGAACTTTGTAGACTCAAGTGATCAGACTATTTATGACTTTCCCTGGCGCCAAGAGTATTTTTAATGAGAGAATAGTTAATTTTGTATGACAAGACAAGATATAAAACTTGGTAGGAGACAAATCAACTTGACAGGAACCAATTAGCAGGGGCATCTGGACAGTATCAAAGAGGCCCAAACTAACACAAACATTCCAGAGATGCTGCCTGCATTCTAAATTTAACAAAGAGAGAGCACGCTTTAGCAAAGGAAGAAAACACTCAAAAAACCTTGTTTTGGGGCAGAATTTGGATTGTTTGGTATCAAATTGAATACCACTATTGAATACCACACTAAGAATCATAGAGAGCCTAAAATTAAGTTTTTTAGAAGTTTAAATTAATAAATAGAGAAGAGTTTAAACAATACCGCTGAATAAATGAGTGAACAGTGCCACCTATTGATGATTGAAAAACCATGCAGTAACCTGAGACAAACAAAAGATTAAAGCTTGTGGCCAATCATGTAAAGAGCCCCATTTCTGACATCACCCGGTATTGGCAACCTTCAGTCTCGAAAGACTATGGTATCGTGCTCTGTAAGGTGGTTCTGGCACAGCGTCTAGTGTGGCTGAAAAGGCCAATCCGGGAGTGACAATCCCTTCCACACTGGGAGCAAGTGTAGTCTGTCCCTGGTCTGTCTCCCTGGCTATGGGCCTTCCTTCTTTGCCTCTTTGCCTCAGACTGTTGGCCAAGTGTCTCTTCAAACTGGAAAAGGCCATGCTGCGCAGCCTGCCTCCAAGCAGGCCACTCAGAGGCCAGAGTTTCCCACTTGTTGAGGTCCATTCCTAAGGCCTTCAGATCCCTCTTGCAGATGTCCTTGTATCGCAGCTGTGGTCTACCTGTAGGGCGCTTTCCTTGCACGAGTTCTCCATAGAGGAGATCCTTTGGGATCCGCCCATCATCCATTCTCACAACATGACAGAGCCAACGCAGGCGTCTCTGTTTCAGCAGTACATACATGCTAGGGATTCCAGCACGTTCCAGGACTGTGTTGTTAGGAACTTTGTCCTGCCAGGTGATGCCGAGGATGCGTTGGAGGCAGCGCATGTGGAAAGCGTTCAGTTTCCTCTCCTGTTGCGAACGAAGAGTCCGTGACTCGCTGCAGTACAGAAGTGCACTCAGGACACAAGCTCTGTAGACCTGGATCTTGGTATGTTCTGTCAGCTTCTTGTTGGACCAAACTCACTTTGTGAGTCTGGAAAACATGGTAGCTGCTTTACCAATGCGTTTGTTTAGCTCAGTATCAAAAGAAAGAGTGTCAGAGATCGTTGAGCCAAGGTACACAAAGTCATGGACAACTTCCAGTTCATGTGCAGAGATTGTAATGCAGGGAGGTGAGTCCACATCCTGAACCATGAACTGTGTTTTCTTTAAGCTGATCGTCAGTCCAAAATCTTGGCAGGCCTTGCTAAAACGATCCATGAGCTGCTGGAGATCTTTGGCAGAGTGGGTAGTGACAGCTGCATCGTCGGCAAAGAGGAAGTCACGCAGACATTTCAGCTGGACTTTGGATTTTGCTCTCAGTCTGGAGAGGTTGAAGAGCTTTCTGTCTGATCTGGTCCGGAGATAGATGCCTTCTGTTGCAGTTCCAAAGACATGCTTCAGCATGACAGCAAAGAAAATCCCAAACAAGGTTGGTGCAAGAACACAGCCCTGCTTCACGCCACTTCGGATGTCAAAGGGGTCTGATGTGGAGCCATCGAAGACAACAGTGTCCTTCATGTCCTTGTGGAAGGATCAGATGATGCTGAGGAGCCTGGGTGGACATCCAATCTTGGGGAGAATCTTGAAGAGGCCGTCTCTGCTGACCAGGTCGAAAGCCTTCGTGAGATCTATGAAGGCTATAAAGAGTGGCTGTTGTTGTTCCCTGCATTTCTCCTGCAGTTGTCTAAGAGAGAATACCATATCAGTGGTGGACCTGTTGGCTCAGAATCCGCACTGCGATTCTGGATAGACGCTCTCTGCAAGTACCTGGAGCCTCTTTAGTGCAACTTGGGCAAACAACTTTCCTAAAACGCTAAGGAGAGATATGCCACGGTAGTTGTTGCAGTCACCCCTGTCACCTTTGTTCTTGTACAGCGTGATGATGTTTGCATCCCTCATGTCTTGAGGTACTCCACCTTCTCTCCAGCAGAGACAGAGGATTTCATGCAGCTCAGTGACAATGATCTCTTTGCAGCACTTTAGGACTTCAGCAGGGATGCTGTCTTTTCCTGGTGCCTTGCCAAAGGCAAGGGAGTCCAGGGCCACATGAAGTTCTTCTAGGGTTGGTTAACTGTCAAGCTCCTCCAACACAGGCAGGCACTCAATGTTGTTCAGCGCTTATTTGGTGACTACATTTTCTCTGGAATATAGCTCAGAGTAGTGCTGCACCCAGCGTTCCATCTGCTGCGTCCGATCCTGGATGACCTCGCCTGTGGCAGACTTCAGAGGGGCAATTTTCTTCTGTGTTGGACCTAGGGCCTACTTGATACCATCATACATCCCCTTGATGTTGCCCGTGTCAGCTGCTATCTGTATCTGGGAACAGAGCTGGAGCCAGTATTCGTTAGCACATCTCCTGGCAGCCTGCTGGACTTTGCTGCGAGCAGCTCGGAGGACCTGCAGGTTGCGCTCACTGGGACAGGCCTTGTATGCTACTTGAGCTCTCCTCTTTTCCTCAATGACTGGTGTCAACTCCTCAGAGTGGACTTCAAACCAGTCTGCCGTCTTGTTGGTCTTCTTGCCGAATATGGACAAGGCGGTGTTGTAAACAGTATTCTTGAAATGTTCCCATCTGTTGGATGCATTTGCATCGGCCGGGCCTGGAAGAGATTCCTCAAGTGCTCGTGCAAATTCCTCCACTTTTCTCTGATCCCAGATCTTGCTGGTATCAATGCGAGGTCTTCCTTCCCTTTTCACCCACCCCTTGGCCAATAGCAGAGAGATTTTTCAGACAAAGAAACCAGGACTATTTAAACAAGAGACACCCATTGAAACAAGGCCATTCTCTGGAGGCACTGAGAGTTACCACAGCTCTCTGTGCTCCCCAATTTAAACAAAAAGAGAGGCCCATTGCTGGCAATGAATACATGCTTGTGGATAATCACCATTCTTGCTTACCGAGTCTATTTTGAGTTTGTTTCCAACTTTGAGTTTGTTTTAAGTTTGCTGCGGACACAACATCACACCTCGCAACACAGGCTTTTATTGAATTGTATACAGTTGGTCCACGGGACTCATGTCCAAAGCATGGACACCGTCTGAACGCTGGTCCTTAACCTTTATACCACACAATCCGTTGTCTGAAAATCTAGACTTCTCATTCGCTTAAAGTTTGTCATCATAAATGGGGCTAACTCTTAATAGGATATAGATAAAATACCATTTACATACAAGATGGAAAATAGGTGGGCAACAAACAAACAAAGCCATTGATTGGCTATTATTTACATACAGGTGGGGTTTCATCCTTAAACTCTGCCAAAATTACACAATTTCCAAAAGTTTTCAAAAACCATTATAAAATTGACTTCTATGCCTTGCAAGACAGAGCCTTTGCCAGATGCATTTTGCAGAGCGTGGTTGCTAGTGACTCGGGTTCTTCCCACCCATGAGGTTGTACAGCTTGGGCTTTTCCCATTCAAAGGACTGACCCTGCCATGGAGCCACTGCAGAACGGGAGGGTTTGAATTTGCCTGTGAACTTCCCTTCTCAGTAGTGCCATGACAGGGTCAGTCCACCTGCCCGTCTGACACTCAAGTCAGTGCAAAAAAGAGAGAGAGAGAGAGAGAGAGAGAGAGAGAGAGAGAGAGAGAGAAATAGGACAGAACAGGTTCAGGAGTTTGGGGGTTATCTGCGAAGGTCCAGCTGGGAGCCACAGAAGGAGGAGGTCCTTCAGTGCCCCTATCCCTAGGTCTGAGCCCTGCTCTTCATAGGCCTAGGCCATTCTTTTCTAGTGCCAACAGGTGCATTCTGTGCATGGAGGCGAGTGGAAGTCATATCCAGTTCCTGTACGGACATTCCAGAGGACTCTTTTCTCATGGACTAGCTATTACACCAGGGAGGGGGCATACAGTCTGGGGAATCATGGAAGCCCCACCCACTCAGGATGACTTGGATAACTGAACTGCCTGCCTGCTTCCTGTTCGTAGTACTGACCCTGCCATAGCATCACTGGGAAGGGGAGTTCACCAGCATGCCGAACCCCCCCCCCCCCATTATATTCAGGAAATAAACTAAGAGCCAAGTGGATTAAAACATATGTTCAAGTCAGTAAATATTTAGTTCATGATAATTAAATCTTTCTACAAATTTAAATGCTTCTTAAATATTGTTGCTCTCAGACTTCTGAAGTCTATTTATGGTATGTGGCTCACAGTTAAATCAAGTTTTGCAATTCCCGATTTATATGGTTTCGCTTCTGTGTGGGTCCTTTGATGCCAGATCAGTTGTGAACTCAGAATGTATTTTTTTCTACACTCCAAGCATTATACAGCTTCTCCCCTGTGTGACGTCTTCCTTGTACAGTCAGGTTTATGCTCACAGAGAAGCTCTTCCCGCACTCTAAGAATTGATATGGTTTCTCCCCATGTGGTTTCTTTGATGCACAGTCAGTCCTCTGCTCACACTGAAGCTCTTTCCACACTCCAAGCATTGATATGGTTTTTCACCTGTGTGAGTTCTTAGATGCACAGAAAGTTTTCCACTTTCAGTGAAGCTCTTTCCACACTCCAAGCATTTATATGGTTTCTCCCCTGTGTGGGTTCTTTCATGTGAAATCAGTATTTTTCTCTGACTGAAGCTTTTTCCACACTCCAAGCATTGATACGGCTTTTCCCCTGTGTGGGTTCTTAGATGCACAGAAAGTTTTCCACTTTCAGTGAAGCTCTTTCCACACTCCAAACATTTATATGGTTTCTCCCCTGTGTGGGTTCTTTGATGCACAGACAGGTGTGAGCACCAACTGAAGCTCTTCCCACACTCCAAGCATTTATATGGTTTCTCCCCTGTGTGAATTTTGTGCACAGACAGCTGTGAGCTCTGACTGAAGCTCTTCCCACACTCCAAGCATTTATATGGTTTCTCCCCTGTGTGGGTTCTTTGATGCACGCTCAGGTCTGAGCTCTGACTGAAGCTCTTTCCACACTCCAAGCATTTATATGGTTTCTCCCCTGTGTGGGATCTATGATGGTAAGTCAGGGATGAGCTGTGACTGAAGCTCTTTCCACACTCCAAGCACTTATATGGTTTCTCCCCTGTGTGGGTTCTTTGATGCACAGTCAGGTTTGAGCTCGTACTGAAGCTCTTTCCACACTCCAAGCACTTATATGGTTTCTCCCCTGTGTGGGTTCTTTGATGGTAAATCAGGGATGAGCTCTGATTTAAGCTCTTTCCACACACCAAGCATTGATATGCTTTCTTCCCTGTGTGGGTTCTTTGATGCACAGTCAGGTGTGAGCTGTGACTGAAGCTCTTTCCACACTCCATACATTTATATTGCTTTTCTCTTTTATGGTTTGTGTGACTTGTTCCAAGTTCTGATTTACAGCTGATGGTTTTTGCCAATTGAGGATGTTCTTTCCCCCTCATTCCAGTTTCTCTTTCTGAATCAACTTGGGTGAAATCCCACCCTTGAGGAAAATCACCTTTATCTCTCCATTCCTCTGTCTCCGTTCCATGCTGCTCCTCTGGTCTGTCGTAATGCACAGCTTCCTCCCTTGTGTGGGTCTTTTTATGGACGATAACATCTGTGCTGGTGGTGAAGCTCTTTCTCATCTCAGATAATATAAATGCTGGCCTTCCCTCCTCTCTCCTTGATCCATCCTGGTCTCTAAGAGTTACTTCCTGTATATCATGCGTGGTTATTTCTGGTGACATCCCATGTGGTTCCCTTTTATCCTCTTCTCTATTGCTTCCTGGAACAAAGAGAGAAGCACGATGAGCAGCCCAATAGAGAAATGGGACCTCTAATGTCCACACCTTAGCAGGAAACCCCAGTGGGTTCAGTGGCACTGACTCCCTGGAAGATATATCTTAATTTATTTGTGGTATTTTTCTTCTTCCTTTCTCCCAAAGGGTTCCAAAGCAGCCATTCAAAGCATTGCTTAGGATTGTAGCCCTCTCAGTAATCCATTCGTACTTACCTGCTGTGCAGGAATAAAAAATTACTACTGCCTGGCTTGTTGCAACCTGACTAAGCCTGGGATTGGAGCAGCTTTTCTATCCCTTGTAGGTAATGGCTACAATCCTAACCAACTTTCCTGAGAGTAAGCCCCATTGAACAAAATAGGACTTACTTCCAAGTAGACAAGGTTAGCATTGTGCCCAATGTTTTTATTGGAGAAGTCACAAGAGGGGTACTCCCTCATGGAGCCCACCAGAGAACAGGTGACTCTGGAGTTATCTGGTGTGCTCCCTGGGGCATTTGGTGGGCCGCTGTGAGATACAGGAAGCTGGACTAGATGGGCTTATGCCCTGATCCAGTGGGGCTGTTCTTATGTTCTTATATTGTGCGATACTAAGAACCTGGGTAGAGATGTGAGTGTTACTGAGCTATTGGGGAACAGTGATCATGCTGCAATCCGTTTTTTTCATGCATGTCAGGGGAAGAATACTGGGCAAATCTCTCACACTTGACTTCCGATGAGCAGACTTCCCTCAAATGAGGAGGCTGGTTAGAAGGAGGTTGAAAATGGAGGTAAAAAGAGTCTAATCTCTACGAAGTGC
This sequence comes from Tiliqua scincoides, assembly GCF_035046505.1. Taxonomy (NCBI): domain Eukaryota; kingdom Metazoa; phylum Chordata; class Lepidosauria; order Squamata; family Scincidae; genus Tiliqua; species Tiliqua scincoides. The sequence goes on from NC_089822.1 coordinate 264,212,252, forward strand.
ATGGAGGTTGCTCAAATCAACAGTAATAGAGGCCCAGCGGAATTTTATACCACAAAGGAAAAAGGGCTCCACTAAGTCCAGGAGGGTGCCCGCATGGCTATCCAGCCAAGTTAGAGAGGCTGTGAAGGGCAAGGAAGCTTCCTTCCGTAAATGGAAGTCTTGCCCTAATGAGGAGAATAAAAAGGAACATAAACTATGGTAAAAGAAATGTAAGAAGGTGATACGGGAGGCCAAGGGAGACTATGAGGAACACATGGCCAGCAGCATTAAGGGGAATAATAAAAGCTTCTTCAAATATGTTAGAAGCAGGAAACGCACCAGAGAAGCGGTTGGCCCTCTGGATGGTGAGGGAGGGAAAGGGGAGATAAAAGGAGACTTAGAGATGGCAGAGAAATTGAACGACTTCTTTGCATCTGTCTTCACGGCAGAAGAACTCGGGCAGATACCGCTGCCCAAACGGCCCCTCCTGACCAAGGAATTAAGTCAGATAGAGGTTAAAAGAGAAGATGTTTCAGATCTCATTGATAAATTAAAGATCAGTAAGTCACTGGGCCCTGATGGCATGCACCCTAGATTTATTAAGGAATTGAAGAACAAAGTTGCTGATCTCTTGACTAAGATATGCAACTTGTCCCTCAAAACGGCCACGGTGCCAGAGGATTGGAGGATAGCAAATATCACGCCAATCTTTAAAAAGGGAAGGAGGGGGGACCCGGGAGACTATTGGCCAGTAAGCCTAACATGTATACCAGGTAAGATTCAGGAATGCCTCATCAAAGATAGAATCTCAAAACATATAAACGAACAAGCCTCACTGAGGGAGAAACAACCTGGCTTCGGTAAGGGTAAGTCTTGCCTCACAAACCTTTTAGAATTCTTTGAAAAGGTCAACAGGCATGTGGATACAGGAGAACCCGTGGACATTATACATATATCTGGACTTTCAGAAGGTGTTTAACACGGTCCCTCACCAAAACCTACTGAAAAAACTCCACAGTCAGGGAATTACAGGTCCTCTCCTGGATTGAGAACTTGTTGAAGACCAGGAAACAGAGAGTGGGTGTCAATGGGAAATTTTCACAATGGAGAGAGGTGAAAAGCGGTGTGCCCCAAGGATCTGTCCTGGGACTGGTGCTTTTCAACCTCTTCATAAATGACCTGGAGACAGGGTTGAGCAGTGAGGTGGCAAAGTTTGCAGACGACACCAAATTTTTCCAAGTGGTGAAGACCAGAAGTGATTGCAAGGAGCTCCAGAAGGATCCTCCAAACTGGCAGAATGGGCAGCAAAATGGCTGATGAGTTTCAATGTAGGTAAGTGTAAAGTCATGCACATTCGGGCAAAAAATCAAAACTTCACATATAGGCTGATGGGTTCTGAGCTGTCTGTGAAAGGTCAGGAGAGAGATCTTGGTGTAGTGCTGGACAGGTCGATGAAAGTGTCGACCCAACGTGTGGTGGAAGTAAAGAAGGCCAATTCTATGCTTGGTATCATTAGAAAAGGTATTGAGAACAAAATGGCTAATATTATAATGCTTACAAATCTATGGTAAGGCCACACCTGGAGTATTGTGTCCAGTTCTGGTCGCCGCATCTCAAAAAAGACATAGTGGAAATGGAAAAGGTGCAAAAGAGAGCAACTAAGATGATTACGGGACTGGGGCACCTTCCTTATGAGGAAAGGCTATGCCGCTTGGGCCTCTTCAGCCTAGAAATGAGACGCCTGAGGGAGGACATGATTGAGACATACAAAATTATGCATGGGAAGGATAAAGTGGATAGAGAGATGCTCTTTACACTCTCACATAACACCAGAACCAGGAGACATCCATTAAAATTGAGTGTTGGGAGGGTTAGAACAGACAAAAGAAAATATTTCTTTACTCAGCGTGTGGTTGGTCTGTGGAACTCTTTGCGACAGAATGTGGTGATGGCATCTGGCCTTGATGCCTTTAAAAGGGAATTGGACAAGTTTCTGGAGGAAAAATCCATTACTGGTTACAAGCCGTGATGTGTGTGTGCAACCTCCTGATTTTAGAAATGGGCTATGTCAGAATGCCAGATGTAAGGGAGGGCACCAGGATGCAGGTCTCTTGTTATCTGGTGTGCTCCCTGGGGCATTTGGTGGGCCACTATGAGATACAGGAAGCTGGGCTAGATGGGCCTATGGCCTGATCCAGTGGGGCTGTTCTTATGTTCTTATGTAAACCATCCCTGGCATTAACTCAAGAGGGGGCTGGGAGTCATCTCTGCTTGAACCCCTGGACAGCTGCTTTCAATCAGTGTAGGCAGTACTGAGCCAGACGGGTCTGACTCACAAGGCAGATTCCCTATGTTCCAGAACACCATGAATGCTTCCCAAGACAAGCCCAGGCTGAGGAGGACGAGCTGCTTAAAGGCCAAGACATCCCTTGTCTTCCCCTCGGCTCACAATGTTCTTCTTCTGCACACCCAATTCTCATAGCAGAAGAAAGTGCTAAGATCTGTCACTAAAGAAAACCAGAAGAAAGAGGACTGAAGTTGGCAGTTTCTCCACTTGGATCCGATGCCCAAATACAGCTGGCAAATCAGCAGGTTCCAAAGACTTTGCCAATGCCACAACAGACAATGTCCAAGATGGCATCAGCCACAAGTCCTGCAGGTGGTCTGACAAACATACAAGGCTCTTGGAATCAGAAAGTGATGAAAATAATCTCTTTCTGCTCATTTAATTAAATCATTAAATCTCCTTTAATTCCTGTTTAAATGAAAACCTCCCACATGCTGGAGAAGGAGCGGCTTTATGGGCCAAGACATCCCTGGGCTATCCTGTGACTCATAATGGCAGTTAAATCTCATCCTGTACAAAGCCATTTCTCCTAACAAGAAGAAGTAGCAAGATCTGGGCACTAAAGAAAACCAAGAGAAGGAGAACTCCAGTGGCCTCTTTGGCTCTGATGCCCAAATAGGGATTGCAAAATTCCAAAAGCCTTTCTTGGTACCAAGACAGACCAAGTCCAAGATGACATCAGCCACAAGCCCTGGACATGATCTGGAAAACTTAAGTGGGAGTTGGGAGAAATAATCTTCAATCCTAAGCCCTCTTCACTTTAGACCTGAAACCTCCCATAGTGGGAACCAGAGCAGACCCACGTCATGCCCCCGTCAGTGCAATAGTTCAGTGTTCCTCTGAAGACATGAGGTACAGGTCATAGATCTAACACAGCCCCTTCAGTCAGCCTGAGAAATCCCACTTTCCCCTGGTGATAGGACCAACGGGTCATGAAAAATCCCACCAGCAGCAGTGCCTAGTCCTCGAGAAACCACCAATTCATGGGGAAAGAAGCTGAACAATACAGAAGGACTGGAGGAGGCGTGACCAGCACTGTCAGGTATAAGTGGTGCATTTTGCAGGTCCAGAGAGCATCGGTTCAGCTCTAGAACAGCAAGGAATATCAGGCATGTTCAGAACACAAGTTCCAAAGCTACATGCCCCATTTTAATGTGCAATTCTAACAGTGGAAAACAAGAATAGCACCTCATGTCTTGGGTTCCTACACACCAAGAAGGAAGGATACCCTTACCCAGAGAGGCCACCATCTCATAATTCTCCAGCATGACATCCCTGTACAGAGCCTTTTGTCCTGGATCCAGCAGAGCCCACTCCTCCTCTGTGAAGCGCACAGCCACCTCCTCGAAGGACACCTGAAACAAAAAATAAAACAGTTCTGTTCCCAGAGAGAACATCCCACCCTTTCGATAGAACATTTCCCTGCTCTTTTGCCCACAGCCTGAAAGAGAAATTAAGTTGGGATCAACTGGTATTTTCCTGCAGTATATTTAGCAAATCAGAACAGTTCTTTGCACGTAATTTCCTCCTCTCTTTTCTAACGAAACAGGCGCAATCCATGCATGACACACGTGGTCCTGAGAAAAAATGCCACATCGCTTGAGTGACCACATCTATGGTATTCAGTGGCCACATCGATGGTACTAGACTGGGAGGCAGGACGACTTACCAGTAATTGAAAAGTGGTCCAGGAAATATTCACAGACCGCCTCACTGTTTCACCACATACACAACACGGCAATCCTTCTGTCCCGGCGGGGGGCAGACAGGGATGCCCAGGTGTGGCCTCCCTTGGAGGGACTGCTGCCCACTATGATTGTGCAAAGAAGCAAAGATCGTGCATTGCTGCTTACAGAGAAGCATGAAAATCTTTACATTTCTGTGTTGCATGTAAGAGGAATAGCCGACTCCAGTGTAGCAGGCCAGAGTTTGTACATGCATATGCTCAGCTTGTCCTGAGTGAGCAACCTCCATCGTGCTGCTGGCTATGCCCCTTTTTGACCCCCCCAGGACCTGCTCCCCTCAGTCACTGCCCACTCAGCACTGCACTGCTCTTCCTGTGGGTAGCGTTTGTTCTTAACACAAGGCCTGCCATTTCAGGTTCTGAAGCTGTCTGCTTGCTCTGCTCAGCTGCTGTCACTGAAGGTCTGTCTGGAAAAGGAGGGCAGCCAATGTTCTCTGAGCTGCTCTTGTCCTGAGCCATAATCTGTTGAGTTCAGCCACATCACAACCTCTGCCTGTCTTCAACAACCTTCTCTTGCTCACACTCACACGCAAGCAAATGTCCATCTGGCATTCATTCAATCCCCCAAATCTAAAACAAATCCTGATGAAGTCAGTGGCCAGCAGCAGCAGCTGGGCCACGGTGTCCAACTGGCAGAGGGGGCAGAGGCTCCCTGGTGAGACTCACAGGACCCTTTAAACTGTTTGGAAGGACAGTGCAGTGAGTGAAGGACCCCTGAAGGGCTGGGGAGAAAAGGCTCCAGGCCGCTCCTCACTCCAGCCACCATGATTGAGGGTCCCCCACCCATGCAGTGGAAAAGGGAGAGTGCTGCTTAGAGACACAGATTCTGAACTCAAAGGAACATCTGAGAACATGCGAGGGCGTCCTAATAAATAGAGACAAATAACAGGACTTTGCTGGTCAACCAACACTCCAGCCATTGGAGTTCTCTGGAGTTCACACGTACTCTTCTGAGTGGTCAAATACACTATTTTACAGCACCAGACAAAAAGGTTTCCTTCAAGGCCTGAGAGACAGGAGGAGGACAAGGTGTTCCTTGCATGTTGCTCTGGGGATCCCCCCCTTACCTGAGCAGGCTGCAGAGGTGCTGATTCTGCTCCATGCGAAAGAGGAGACGGTCTGCAACGTGGCCCTGATGCCATCTCACTGCCTGTGAGGGAGACAAACCTGATGGGAAGTCATTGAATCTTTGTGCCCTCTTCCTTCTGCAACTTGACATGATTTCCCCAACTCAGAAATGCCTCCATTGAGTGAGACACTCACATCCTCATTCCCTTGCTTCACATTCTTCCTTCTGCCACCTGGTCCCTGTTCCTTCCCGTCCCTGCCGGTCTAGTCACCCCCATCCTCTCCTTGCAGTCCTTGCTCCTTCCAAGAGTCAAAAGTCCACTGAGACCCACATTTCCTGCTGCATTGTCCACCTCCAATCAGTCCTCCTGCAGCTGTTCTTTCACAAAGCCCAGTCCCTAGGAGTGACCTTGAGCAGCACACAAGACAGGTCCTGTATCCATTCCAGGTGATGTCCTGCAACTCAAAGCCTGATTTGCCAATGCAAAGAACAGGAGGAAGTCAGATGTAATGGGGGCATCTTGGCAGGGCTGTTTTCCAGAACAGTCATGGGTGGAAGTTCAGTTAAGTCTCGAAGGGCTCAGTTCTAAGGGCCAATAGTGCTGGAGCTCAGCTTGTAAATGTGCCATAAAGCACATTTGTGGCACTCTTGGAGTAAGAAGTGCTGGCTCTGGGCTAGCACCAGTCAGTACTGGACCCAGTACTTGGAGGTGCACAGTTTCAGGGTGGGGGGGGAGATATTATGGGGTGGAGGGAGGGCAGAGCAGGGGGAGGAACTGGCCTGGGAGGGGGTGGGACCGGCAAAGACCTCCTCTGCCAAATCCTATCTTCCATGTTCGTCTGAAAGCCCAAAAAAAGCTTCTCCAATCTGCGCTGGTAAAATAGCCAGCACAGACTTGAGGAAGCTCATTGTGGGATTTGCACCCTTACTCAGGGGAAGAGGACAAACGTCCCATGAGAAGACCTCAGCAGCCTCCATGGGGCCACTGGATGTAGCAATAGCCCTTCAGCTGCACCCAGTGCCACCGTGGTCCTTCAGACTGTGCTTGTCAACCAGTGATACAGGTACTACTGGTGGTACATGACATAGTGTCGGGTGGTTTGCAAGGGACCCCTGGACACCTACTGCCTGGCTGTGAGACCAGCAATGCAACGCAACAAATGGTGGAAGGAGGTTCTGCTTGCAGCAAGAACTGCAAAGCATGCTACTCCGCACTTGATAAAGCCCTCCCCTCCACCAGAGCCTCTTACTGGTGTTGGTCACATCGCATCTGGCCTCTCATTCTGGAAGTAACTGGGGATGATGCCATCACCAGTTACTTCCAGTGATCCTTTCAACAGGTGCACCATGTCAAGTGGTACGCAGACAACAAACATTAGGAAAAGCTGTGGAAGTGGAACGAAACCACCACCACCACCTGCCCCGCTGACACACACACCTGGAATGATGAAGCAGGCTCTGGGAGGGCAGGGCAGAGATCTGGGGCTTTGTCTTCTCTGGGTCAGGCCTGGATGCTGGAAGGATCCTTTTCGGCTGCAAACTCCAGCACTCTTAGGAAGGAGTTTATTCCACCTGCCTCTGTTCACACCAGGAGCAAAGAAGCTGAATACAGACCAAGCCGGAAGGGAGGATCTGAAGGACATGCAATTAAAAGACAAGGCACTTGAGAAGCCCCCACCCCCTTCCCTTTCAGGGACAGTCCCAGGGCTCAAACATGGTTCTCGGGCGTCCCTACTATGCCTGGCTCTTCCTGCAGCTCTTCCAGCTCTGACACTGCTCCCCCTTTGGCCTTGTCCCTGTCACACAAACCCCAGCACAGATGCAGAGCCCTCTAAGGCAGCCCCAGAGGGTAGCGTGCAGCTGGGGGGGGGCAGGAGTGTCACAGTTCCTCTCCAGCCCCCCCCCCTTCCCTTTCCTTCCCTGGATGGCCTTTCAGCCTGGCTGCCGCTCCCCTCTGGGGCTTCTCTCCCATCCACCCCAGGAGCCCTGGAACCCACTCACCGCCCCTGAGGGACCCACCAGGGAGGACTGCAGGCCTGGAGGAGGGAGGCAGAGGAAGGGGCGGAGCAGGGACTGGCTTCCATTCACTCCTCCCATTAACCCTCGCAGTGCCTGTGTAGAGGAAGGACTCCTGGCAGAGCACCCAGGCTGGAGCCTCCACTCACAGGAGGCATCTCCCGCAGGGCTTCCCTCCTCCTCCTCCTGGACGCAGCATCCGATGCGCAGCGAAGGGCAAGACGGGGGTCTCTGCTGGTCGCCCGCCTGGTTTTTGCTGCCGGGGCGAAGGAGGGGCATCCTCAGAGTGGCTTCCCGTCTCCCTCCTGCCTGGCCTCTCTGCAGCACTGATGGGCAGGCCTGGAAGACCCTCCGGGCGCCCCTTCCCCCTGCTGTCCTCCCACCTGGCTCTGGTCCTGATGCCGCATCCCATTCCCTGCATCCATGTCCTTCCTGCTTGTGCACAGCCCCCCTTTAGGGGTCGTCCTGGGATGCCTCCCAGGCAGCTCCTGGTGGCTTCTGAAGGCTGCTGCCCACCTGTTCTCCTGCCTGCTCCTACCTGTGCCCTCCACTGACCAGGATGGTCCTACTAGGACGCGGCATCAGGCCCTGGTGGCACTGCTCTCTCTTCCCCACACCTCCAGCTGCATAGGGTGGGAAGTCTCTGAAGCTGAGAGGTGGGGGCTTCAAGCCCACTGCCCTACCATAGGCCTGACTCCCAACCCAATCAGGACCTCCGGGAGCCCCCAGTCCCCAATGAGCCTCTGGCCCTTTAGAGACTTGCTGGAGCCCATGCTAGCCCGATGCAACTGCTCTCCACATGAGGACGACTGTTCTACCTCTCACCTAGAGTGGGATGAGGGCTCCCTCCATGACTTGCTGTTTCACATCTGTGATGCAGCAGTGGCAGAGAAGAAAAGGTTGCCCTTGCTTTGTGCCAGGCCTTTCATAGGCCTTGAGCTACTGCAAGACCTTCATTCATTCATACAAGTTCCATCTCTAATAAATTCGTTTATGTTAATTTATTCAAATTTGAAATGTAAATTAATTTTTTTTCCAGGCCCCCGACATAGTGTCAGAGAGATGATGTGGCCCTCTTGCCAAAATGTTTGGACACCCCTGCTTTAGTGTTATGAAAGAAAAGAGATGGAAGGGTCCAGATCCTCAGTCTGCAGAACTCAGAGTCCAGACTCAACTTCTGTGCCTTTGCAATCAGAGCTCTGTTCATATTGCTTCTTTCCTGGGTGTGTCCTTCATGCTCACTGCAGCCCGGACTTGGAGACCTGAACTGGACACTGGGCTGTTTCAAACATCTGTCTTCACGGCAGATGACCTCTGGCAGACCTCAAGAAGACCTCCTGACTAAGGAATTAAGGGCACAATCCTGTCCTGTGCTGGAACAGGGAAGCCAAGAGGCTTGCGCTGTTGTGGGATAGGGGCCCACTGCATCTCAGCCAGAGGTAAGGGGAAACATAAGGGGAGGTAAAGGTGTAAGGGGAAATGCTGGCCCCTATAGTCTCCTTGGACCTGCTCCAACTCCTGAAGTGGGACCTGGACAGATTGTCATTCTAAGAAATGGGTCCTGATGCTAAAAGTTTGAGAACCATCTTGGGTGTTATTTTTATAGCAGAAGCCATCCATTCCTCTCTGTCCAGAGTCCAGAGCACAGTTTTTACTGATAGAGTGGACTTTAGGGGAATGATTAAAAGAACATAATGAAACACAGACCTCTGATGGAAGTATCAAAGATTTGGGAGTTGTTGTTGTTGTTAATTTGTACCACGCCTTTTTGCCCAACAGGCACACAAGGCGGCTTACAACATTTTAAAAAAATACAACATTAAATTCATGGCAATCTTTCCAAGCCTGTGCAAGGAAGGGCTAGGATCCAATCCAATCATGTTCCTGCATTATCCAAAGTGAGTCCCAGAAGAGCCATCTGGAAGCTGCAGAGTCATGCGCCTCTCACCTCTCTCACAGAGCCGGTGAGGGAGTGCACCCTCAACCCTTGCGCTCCTGCAACTGCCAGCTGGCTTTGCTGTGCCGCCCAAGGCCCCATTGGCCTTCAGGCCGTCCAACATCCTGCTGGAGCTTCCGTGAAAACCAGCACCAGAAGAAATGGGTGCACCCTGGAAGTGACTGGTGTACAGACATGACCCAAGGGCTGGGGGCAGCCAATGGCTGTGCTGAGTGCCCTACTTCATCAGGGCAACGCTGCCCACGTGTCATTTTTGTGTGTATGGATTCTGGGTGAAAAAATTCATCGTGCCAGACTGGCATCTAGATATGTTGGCATGTAAAGGTGGTGCTTCTGGGAACTGGTAGCAACTTTAATTCTGGCAGCTCAACATGGATGACTAAATGAGGATGGGATGGGAGGGCCAGGTAGTCTCCACTCCTCCCAGCAGGTTCCTCTATGACATGATCACCTTTATGACATCATGAAGCCAAGGTGACCTCTGTTGGAGCACAGGGATGCTCAAGAGTGTCTCTGCCAGAAGGTGGAGGCCACATGGAGGAGAGCAGGCAGCAGGAGTGATACCTGAGCGGTGGCTGGGGAGAGAAGGCAAGTTCACTTTGCATGACTTGCAGGAGGAGGGGAGAGGAAGTGGCCTGAAGCAGGCAGCTATCCACGGCCTGAAGCTGGTGGATGTCAACCAACTGGCCTGTTGGAAACTGGTGTACATGAGCAGACAGTATCCGGTGGCCGTCTGCTTTCGGAAACCAAGTGTGGATATGTCACCTGAGTCCTGACGAAGCAGGTGGATGTCATCGCATGAAAACTGGTGGAAGTCTGCCCATTGAAGCCAGCTAGCGGAAGCCACTGGATATCTTCGGATTGAAACCAGGGACTGTGTGTGCGTGAACGGGGGTGGGTGAGTGAATGGGGGTTGGCTTGAAGCTCCGGCATCGCTGACTATGTGGGATCGTTTGTGTGTTGAGGCAAATGTGGTCAAGGCAAGTGGTGCTTTGCCCTTGGGAGCTGATGGAGGTTGGCTTCCAGGCATCCCAGGTGCACGGGATGGAAGAAAGTAACAATTGGTGGAGATCCGTGGGTGGAAGGTGGTGGAAGGGCGTGCGGAAGCCAGGCATAAGGCTGGCAGGCAGAGGCTGGTGGATGTGCCACAACCCCCACCCCCTCATGCTGCTTTTCTCTGTCTTCCTTCCGGGGATGTTGGACTTTCCTGCTCAAGAGCCCCTGGATTTCCTGCTAGCTGTGCCTGTCTCATCTCAGCCACGGATGATTCTCTGGCTTTCCATACGTCCTCTCTAGTCCTTCAGTCTCCTGGAAGGAAGAATAAAATATGCCAAGCAATGCTGGAGTTATTGTTGTCTGGCTTTTTGATGCACATTGTGCATTGAGCAACTTCACAAGCAGGGCGTCTGGTCCCGACTGAAAGATCCAAGCCCTTCTTCATCGTTTACAGAACCTCCTTAGATGCCACCTCAAAGGTAGATTGGGACCAAGTGCCCCCAAACTGCTAGCTCAGGTCTGGCTCCAAGACCCAAAGCTCTATCTGAATATTTAGGTCACCGGGGGGGGGGGAGCACAGGAGGCAGTTCTGTCTCTTCTCATTTGGGACGGGGGGGGGCATCTGTGATGGTGATGAGGAATGCTTTTAGGGGGGTGCCACCTACAGATCTAAACTCTGACCACTGTTCATTGGAGGAAAACTTCAGACTTCAGAAAGGGCCAATATTTCATTAAAGAAATTGTCCAGTCCAAGAATTAGGTTCCCAACTTATGCAGGCGTTACTTACCAGTAGGCTCTATTGCAGTAGGCTCTACTTTTAAGCCTTGGGGACCACCTAACAAAAATTTCACTTTACCAGCTGCCCTAGCCTCTGTGGCTATATGGTGATTGGGCAGCAGTACCCCCCTCCCCCAGTAGCAGGTTTAACCCTTGAGGCGCATAGCCTAATCTACCCATGAAATTACCAAAAGCTGGGCTGGGACCCACTGGTGGGTTGTATAGTTTACAGCAGCATATGCTGTTGGGTTCTGAGCTATCTGTGACAAGCCACATCTGGGGTATTGCATCCAGTTCTGGTCATCACATCTCAGAGAACATAGTGGAACTGGAAAGGGTGCAGAAGAGAGCAAACAAAATGATGAGTGGGCAGGCAGGGGCACCACCCTTGTGAGAGAAGGCTACAGTGGGGGTCTGCAGTTAGAAAGAAGGTGCATGGGGGCAGACATGATGGAAACAGACAAAATTATTTAGGGCATGGATAAAAGGAAGTTCTTTTCCCCCTTTGCGCAGCACCAGAACCAGGGGACAGCCACTGAAATTGAGTGCTCAGCTTCGCAGACAGATCCCCAGTGTTGGCCTTCTGTGCTCTCCAAAAAGCCCTCCCATCCACCCTGAGCCTCTTAGCTGTGTTTGTCATGTTGAGTCTGGCCTCCCACTCTGGAAGTCCTAGAACTAGCAATGACATCCCTGTTACTGCCACTGTACTTCCAATAGGTAGACCATGTGGAGTGGTACAATGGGGAACAAATGTTGAGAAATGATGCCCTTTAAAAGAGGATTGCTTAGAATAGTGGAGAAAAGTCCATTACAGGTTACAAGCCTTGATTATGCAACCTCTGGGTTTTAGATGTAGCCTGTCTCTGAAAACCAGATGCAAGGGAATAGCAAGAGGATATTTATTTATCTGAGAAATTTACATCCCGACTTTCTGACACCGAAGCAAATGCCCAAGGCAGCTTACAAGTGAAAGTGCCAGTTGGTAGATGGGGTGGGTCTGTCCAGTGCCGCTGAGACCAAATAAGCAAGACACTGGGAGGTGGAAGGCTATGAAGGCTGTTTATTGCTTCAGCAAGGCATGTCTGTGGCCTCTGGGAGACTCAGGTCAAATCCAGAAAAAGGCACTCTTCAGCTGCCTGTCTTATCTCTTCTGCGTTCCTTTCTCTTGTTTTAATCCAAACATGTTTGGAGCACCCCTCAGAGTGACAGCAGTGCAGGTGGGAAGCCAGAGTTTTTTATGTTGGGTTTGATGGACAAACAATTGGAAAGAGAACATGGTGTATTATTGCTGTAATTGATAATGACAGCAAGGTTCCTTTATGCACAGACATGGAAGTGCTCCAGTATACCAACAGTTGAAGATTGGCTGGCGAAGATGCTGGAGCTTGTGGAGATGGCAAAGTTGACATCTTTAATTAGAGAAAAGAAAATAGATTCATTCTTGACTGAGTGGAAGCCATTTGTGATTTTCCTGAAGAGCTTAAATTATAATGAATTATATGCCTGTGGGTTTGGAGATTGAATAGAAGAGATAGATATAAGAGAGATACAATATTAAGTTTAATCTTCATTGTATCAAATATTCTAAAGATAGATATTATTATGTATGTTTGTAAGCCTGTAGTAGGGATAAGTGGAAGTCTTTTAAAATTTGGTGTTAGGTGTTGTCTTGAGTTCAACATGGTAATTAAAACAATAAATAAGTTTAAAGAAAATATAGCAGGAGGCCACTTTCCTTTCCAACATTGCTGGATGAGTCTTTCAGCCACAGTAAGGGTACAAAGAGTCCATTTCCGTTGTCCTCCTGAGAGTTCCCATAAAGTTGGTCAATTCAAGAGAATATACCTATCCATAAACAATGGTTCCAATACAAGATTAATACAGCGGGCTCATCCGCAGGCTCAGAATCTGCAGATTCCACCTACTGTGGACGCCTCCCTGCACCTCAGAAGAAGCCACTCAGAGTTCATGTTCTGAGGCACGGGGAGGCCCGCGGTCCACTCCACTGGCCTTCCCCCAACTCCGAACGCCTCTCTGGCGCGTCCAGAAGTCACAGCCTGAACAGGAGCGGGCTGTGAGAATGCATATCTTTAAGTTGAATCCAGGAACAGGTTTCAGCAGCATGGCTGGAGGTCCTTTGCCTCCTGCCCTCCTGGATAGTAGCAAGTTCCAGGGCATGAGAACAGGCAGAAGGCAAGATGGCTCCCTATTTTCCCCTTTTTACTCTTACCAAAAAACCTTATCTTACAGTTGGCAGAATCTGTTTTAGGAGAGGAACTCTCTTCCTCTCTCAGACATCCTGATCTGCACCAGGTTTCCCAAACAGCCATGTGCTCTGGTAAATGGCAGGATCACTTTTCAGGAAACTCCACTTAATAGGAGCCAGCCTAGTGGCGGTGGCCGCACTGCCATCTGGGAAATTTAATTTAGTTGGACCACAGCATCCAGGCTCCTGAAGCTGGTAGGGCTGCACAGGGAACTCAGAGAACAGAGGGGCGAAAAGGGCACCACGGTTCTTAGAAACTTTCTTCCTAACCAAGGAGGAGCCAGCTCCCTATTGCTGCTTGACAGCCCAGTCCTATGCATGTCTACAAAGCGCAATGTCGCAAATGTGCTGTAAGGCACAATGTGCTAAGGAGAGTTACATTTTACAGGCTCCTTTGGATGTCACTTTCCCTTGCCAGTTCCAATTCTTCACAACTATAACTATACAGGTGCGCACCACTAAAGGACAGGGATACGTTCTCCTATCCCCGTTGTTATGCGATTAGGTCATTAAGTGAATATTCAGTCCAATGCATTGCCTTTGTTGTATAAACAGACACTCCCTGCCACACACTAGCTGGCTGCACAAGCTACTGGAGATAGATTCCCTCTTCTTTGCATTAAGAGCCTCCCTGTTCTTAAGTTCTAACTCTCTAGCTTGCTAAGTGGTACCTTCACAGCTGCCTGTCCCTGTTGCACCTGCCCTGGTCCTCCTGTGCCTGAGTCACCTTGGGGTGCTGATGGAAGGCATAGTAGAAGTTTAACAGGGATGCTCACCTGAAACGTATGTTTCTGATCTGTCTGTAAGTTAGAGTAAAGAAGAAAAAATTGTTGTTTTAAAAGTCAAGCGGTTGGCTGGACTTGGCGGCATGTCAAATGTTCTTTCCACAATAGAACATTCTGATAAGACTATGCAGGCACATCCAATAGGCCTTTGTTCTCCGAAGAAGAGGGAAAAAAATGTTTGTGCTTTTAAAATCGGTTTCCAGGCTTTTTAAGAGCAACAGGCTGCACACAAATGCTGGAAACAGTGTTATAGCAAATATTTACACCAGGTCTCATAGAAATAATATAGAAAATACTAGCCAGCTTAGTTTTCCTTATTTTTCTTATTCTTCATTTTAAAACCAGTTTTGGTGCCTAAACAAGTGTAACTAACATAATAAAGCCGGCCATTTCCAGTTCACATCAAAGCTATTTCCGGTTCATATCAAAGGTCAGGTTCCCAGAGAAAAAGCATAAGACAGCATTTTTTTTGTTAGCTGAGCCCACAAACCCCATGGCAAGTAAGTTGCATTTCAAGGGCTACAAACAAAGGCCAAAATAAGTAGTGAAGATGGTTATGAGATGAGGTCAGTTTTGAGCAAAACTGAAAGTGCAGTACCACCTACTGACTGCTCAAAATCTGTGAATTGTATATGTTGAATGTAAGTTGAACAACTGGTGATTCGTAACCCCCCCAATCAAATGTCTACTATCCTGAGCCAATGTCTACTATCCTGAGCCAATATCTTCAGCCTAGAAAAGACATGATTGAGACATACAAAATTATGCAGGGGATGGACAGAGTGGATAGGGAGATGCTCTTTACACTCTCACATAACACCAGAACCAGGGGTCATCCACTAAAATTGAGTGTGGGAGAGTTAGAACAGACAAAAGAAAATATTTCTTTACTCAGCGTGTGGTTGGTCTGTGGAACTCCTTGCCACAAGATGTGGTGATGGCGACTAGCCTGGATGCCTTTAAAAGGGGATTGGACAAGTTTCTGGAGGAAAAATCCATTATGGGGTACAAGCCGTGATGTGTATGCGCAACCTCCTGGTTTTACAAATGGGCTATGTCAGAATGCCAGATGCAAGGGAGGGCACCAGGATGAGGTCTCTTGTTATCTGATGTGCTCCCTGGGGCATTTGGTGGGCCGCTGTGAGATACAGGAAGCTGGATTAGATGGGCCTATGGCCTGCTCCAGCGGGGCTGTTCTTAGGTTCTTGTGTTCTTATGACGTGTCTCAAGGAGGGAATCCACATTGTAATACAAGTGAGCTGGAGAGGGCGCTCTGGGCTTCTCACATTCTGACTCTCACACACACACTCAATGCTTGGAAAGAATCCCTTGAGATGCTGTGTGATGGTAATGCAGGCTGGGTAAAACCAAACTTATGCCAAGAAATACCAAAGCCATGAATGTTGTATCACACATTATAGTTCATAAGTTTAATGATGTTATGTTAAGAGGAAAATATATGTTTAAAAGCCTAAGGGTTCAGCATGCCCACAAGCTAGCTGGATCCATCTTTCTGAAAAGCTTGAAATTATAAGAATAGGCAAATTCGCTGTGTTAGGAGTCTCAAACAAATTATTAGCTTAAAACTTCATATGCTTGGCAGCTATAGAGAGAATAAAATCCCATTTTGTCTCTCTGTCTGCTTCCAGCAGATCTGCACATTGCAAGCCATAAATTAGAGAAGAATGTGACACCCTGCAAGAAAGACATTCCTCTGAAGAAATTAAAGAATAAAATACATTTCTCCCTGCTCTTTATATAGACAAAATTGCAGGGAACATTGATAAGAGAATTAGTTCAAAGCAATAAGTTTAATAATGCAATGGATAAATTAGTTAGGAAATAAGGAGAATCAAATGAACTTTAATTCAACTCTGCCAAAGTGCTGGGAGGGTACAAAGAGACCTTCCAGTTGGAGATGATCATAAAACAATTTGACATAACGATTAGATAAGGAGCTTCAGAGGAACTGTCAAGAGTGATTGATAGGGAAGGGCTATAAAAGAAGTCTGGAATGCAGCCCCTAAGAACAAGGTATCAGGCAGAGGGAAAATACACAGAAAAGCAAAGATTTTGGGAAAAGGAATTAAACAAAGAAAATGCAGTATTTTAAGGACCAAAAGTTAATGTTATAACTAAATCAGTTATTTGTCACTATAATTCAAAGCTACTGTGCTTAGCAGTGCTTTAGAACAAAAGAAAGCATTTTATAATCCCTGAAGCAGCAAAGTAGCCAGACAATAAAGTTGACCAACAGCTACTAGGCAATAAAACCTAATGAGGGTTAATTAGTAAGAATGATGGATTAAGCAAACCAAGCTTCTAAGAAGAAGCTTTAATTCCTGCATTTGAATAGAGAACCAGTGACTAAAACAAGCTCCCTGGAACCAAAATAGGGATTTAGAGAGCTGTTTTAAAGTTGTTTAAAGGTAGCACATGGGAAGTGTCACAAAATTACACAGTTAACAGGCATTCATCACTATGCAATCTTCTTGGCATCCTTCAGTCTCGGAAGACTATGGTGTCACGCTCTGAATGGTGGTTCTGGAACAGAGTGTCCTCTCCAGTACGCGAAGCCTGGGTAAAGTAGGTATGGAGGATAGGCTGTTACCCATGCAGCAAATCCCCCCACTCCACGTCGCTGAAATGGTCCAATGGAAAGGCAGAGGCCAATACGGTTGGTTCCAGCGGTGTCGCAGAAGTTGCCAGAACGTGACTGTGTTCAGCCATGAACTGCCTCAGGGACTCCGGCTCCAGATTCTGCCTCGAGGTTGACTCCTGAAGCCTTTTCCATAACTGGATGTAGCCACAAGGCAGTGGAGGTTTGGGATCAGAGTTTTCCTTCTCTCAGATGAGCTGCCTTCCCAGGCTGACGAGTCCCATCTACCCGGTGGCTGTTTAGTCGCCTCTTACGACAAGTACAGCAAAACTGAGGGCCTATTCTTATCCCCAGCCCCCAGGGGAAACTATGCAATAGTTATTGCTTTAAATGTTAGTAGCAATGTTAGTAAAATTAAGTGGATTTAATAATAGGAAAAGACTTGGGTCTGCCTCAGATGAGGCTTGAAAAACAAATGCAGCACAGTTAGTTTGGAATGTGGAATTCTTATCTAAGCAAAGAATATTGTATTGTATTGGCAACCTTCAGTCTCGAAAGACTATGGTATCGCGCTCTGAAAGGTGGTTCCGGCACAGCGTCTAGTGTGGCTGAAAAGGCCAATCCGGGAGTGACAATCCCTTCCACACCGGGAGCAAGTGCAGTCTGTCCCTGGTCTGTCTCCCTGGCTATGGGCCTTCCTTCTTTGCCTCTTAGCCTCAGACTGTTGGCAAAGTGTCTCTTCAAACTGGGAAAGGCCATGCTGCACAGCCTGCCTCCAAGCGGGCCGCTCAGAGGCCAGGGTTTCCCACTTGTTGAAGTCCATCCCTAAGGCCTTCAGATCCCTCTTGCAGATGTCCTTGTATCGCAGCTGTGGTCTACCTGTAGGGCGCTTTCCTTGCACGAGTTCTCCATAGAGGAGATCCTTTGGGATCCGGCCATCATCCATTCTCACGACATGACCAAGCCAACGCAGGCGTCTCTGTTTCAGCAGTGAATACATGCTAGGGATTCCAGCATGTTCCAGGACTGTGTTGTTTGGAACTTTGTCCTGCCAGGTGATGCCGAGGATGTGTCGGAGGCAGCGCATGTGGAAAGCGCTCAGTTTCCTCTCTTGTTGTGAGCGAAGAGTCCATGACTCGCTGCAGTACAGAAGTGTACTCAGGACGCAAGCTCTGTAGACCTGGATCTTGGTATGTTCCGTCAGCTTCTTGTTGGACCAGACTCTCTTTGTGAGTCTGGAAAACGTGGTAGCTGATTTACCGATGCGCTTGTTTAGCTCGGTATCGAGAGAATGAGTGTCGGAGATCGTTGAGCCAAGGTACACAAAGTCATGGACAACCTCCAGTTCATGCTCAGAGATTGTAATGCAGGGAGGTGATTCCACATCCTGAACCATGACCTGTGTTTTCTTCAGGCTGATTGTCAGTCCAAAATCTTGGCAGGCCTTGCTAAAACGATCCATGAGCTGCTGGAGATCTTTGGCAGAGTGGGTAGTGACAGCTGCATCGTCGGCAAAGAGGAAGTCACGCAGACATTTCAGCTGGACTTTGGATTTTGCTCTCAGTCTGGAGAGGTTGAAGAGCTTTCCGTCTGATCTGGTCCGGAGATAGATGCCTTCTGTTGCAGTTCCAAAGGCCTGCTTCAGCAGGACAGCGAAGAAAATCCCAAACAAGGTTGGTGCAAGAACACAGCCCTGCTTCACTCCGCTTCGGATGTCAAAAGGGTCTGATGTGGAGCCATCGAAGACAATAGTGCCCTTCATGTCCTTGTGGAAAGATCTGATGATGCTGAGGAGCCTGGGTGGACATCCAATCTTGGGGAGAATCTTGAAGAGGCCGTCTCTGCTGAGCAGGTCGAAAGCCTTTGAGAGATCTATGAAGGCTATAAAGAGTGGCTGTCGTTGTTCCCTGCATTTCTCCTGCAGTTGTCTAAGGGAGAATACCATATCAGTGGTGGACCTGTTGGCTCGGAATCCACACTGCGATTCTGGATAGACGCTCTCTGCAAGTACCTGGAGCCTCTTTAGTACAACTCGGGCAAACAGCTTTCCTACAACGCTAAGGAGAGAGATGCCGCGATAGTTGTTGCAGTCACCCCTGTCACCTTTGTTCTTGTACAGCATGATGATGTTTGCATCCCTCATGTCTTGAGGTACTCCACCTTCTCTTCAGCAGAGACAGAGGATTTCATGCAGCTCAGTGACGATGATCTCTTTGCAGCATTTTAGGACTTCAGCAGGGATGCTGTCTTTTCCAGGTGCCTTGCCAAAGGCAAGGGAGTCCAGGGCCACGTGAAGTTCTTCTAGGGTTGGTTCACTGTCAAGCTCTTCCAGCACAGGCAGGCACTCAATGTTGTTCAGTGCTTCTTCGGTGACTACATTTTCTCTGGAATATAGCTCAGAGTAGTGCTGCACCCAGCGTTCCATCTGCTGCGCCCGATCCTGGATGACCTCGCCTGTGGCAGACTTCAGAGGGGCAATTTTCCTCTGTGTTGGACCTAGGGCCTGCTTGATACCATCATACATCCCCTTGATGTTGCCCGTGTCAGCTGCTATCTGTATCTCGGAACAGAGCTGGAGCCAGTAGTCGTTAGCACATCTCCTGGCAGTCTGTTGGACTTTGCTGCGAGCAGTTCGGAGGACCTGCAGGTTGCGCTCACTGGGACAGGCCTTGTATGCTGCTTGAGCTCTCCTCTCCGACTCTGTCGTCTCCAGCAGAAGCCAAAGACAAATTCTATGATGACCTGGCCACCACTGTCAAGAAAATCCCTGTAAAAGAGCCATTGTTCATCCTCGGCGATTTCAATGCTAGAGTTGGTGCTGATAACAGTTCATGGCCCACTTGCTTAGGTCAGTTTGGCACTGGGAGGATGAACGAAAATGGCCAACGCCTGCTAGAGTTTTGCTGTCATCACGGTCTCTGTGTCAGCAACACGTTCTTCAACACAAAGCCCCAACATAGAGTCTCTTGGAGACATCCAAGATCAAAGCACTGGCACCAGCTCGACCTGATCCTCACCAGACGCTCCAGCCTTCCCAGCATCAAGATCACACGCAGTTATCATGGTGCTGCCTGCGATACTGACCACTCCCTGGTGTGCAGCAGAGTGAAACTGCAAACAAAGCGACTGTATCACACGAAAAAGGAAGGAAGACCTCGCATTGATACCAGCAAGACCCGGGATCAGAGAAAAGTGGAGGAATTTGCACAAGCGCTTGAGGAATCTCTTCCAGGCCCGGCCGACGCAAACGCATCCAACAGATGGGAACATTTCAAGAATACCGTTTACAACACCGCCTTGTCCATATTCGGCAAGAAGACCAAGAAGGCGGCAGACTGGTTTGAAGCCCACTCTGAGGAGTTGA
Source organism: Tiliqua scincoides (assembly GCF_035046505.1). Taxonomy (NCBI): domain Eukaryota; kingdom Metazoa; phylum Chordata; class Lepidosauria; order Squamata; family Scincidae; genus Tiliqua; species Tiliqua scincoides. The sequence continues at coordinate 264,232,152 of NC_089822.1, forward strand.
CACCAGTCATTGAGGAAAAGAATATTACAAGTCTGACAATTAACCAAGAGAATGCTCAGACTTCCCTGGCGCCACAGTAGAATAGTAAATCTTGGTTGACAGAACAGATATGAAACTAGTGGATAATTAGGTAATTACAAATTTTGTATGACAGAGACTCATTAGCAAAACATCTGGAGAATGTCAAGAAGGGGCCCAGATTGAAAATATTCCTAAAAACACAGCTTGTATTCTGAAAATCATCAGAGAGAGCAGAGATTTTACAAAGAAAACACTCAAAAACTCTGTTTAAAAGCAAAATATGGAGTTTTTGGTATTAAAATAAAGATCTACATCCCAAGACAAATAAGAGGAGTCTAAACTCTAGTATGTAAGATGCATAATTAAAGAAATAAGAATAATTAAGAAATTAAGATAGGCACACAGTGCCACCTACTGGGCTTTTGAAAAAGGGCGCTATTACCATATTTGGCACAAGCAGTAACCTGAGATATTCAAATACACTCTCCATATGTGGCACAACCAATCAGATGCTAGAAGCCTGTAGCCAATCAAAGGAAAAGTCCCATTTCTGATGTCACCAGCTTTTGACCAATAGCAGTGGGATTTTCCAGACAAAGAGACTAGACCTATATAAACTAAAACCCACATTGCAACTTGCTTTTTCTCTGGAGACACTGAGAGAACACAGCTCTCTGTGCTCCCCATTTTGAACCACCAAGGGAAGCCCATTGCTGGCAATGAATAAAGCTTGCTATAATCGCCATGCTTGCTTACCGAGTCTATTTTGAGTTTGTTTTCAACTTTGCTTTCCAAGCTCATGTTTGAGCTTGCTTGGTTTGCTGCGGACACAACATCAACACCTTGCAACATTGGAACACAACCTTTTGCTGAATTCTGACTCTCACATTCACTCTCAATGCTTGGAAATCCCTTGAGATGCTGGATTTACAATAAAGGTCTGGAATCGATCACCACTCTTGCCTACTGAGTTTGCTTTTCAACCTTGAAACAGTGCTTGCAAGGCTCCTTGCAAAGGCCTTCCAGCCCCTCCACTCAGGGACAGGATCTCAGGCTCTTCCTCCCCCCACTGGCTTCCCACTGAAGGCAGCTCCTGTCCCTGTTGCACCTGCCCTGGTCCTCCTGCGCCTGAGTCCACAGAGGGTGCTTCCAAGAGTCCCTGCAAAGACCCCAGCCCCTCCCTCCCAGCCCCTCTATTCATCACTCTTGCAGGCTTGGAAGAGCCTCTGCTGCAGTCTTTCATCTTGGCTCTCTAAGGGTTAAGTTAAGCAGCTCCGGATTCCTAGAGGGGCAAATGGGGGAGGGGCAGGAGGGAGACTGAGTTGGAAGCCACTTCCCTCCCCCCCACTGCCTTCAGCTGCCTTCTCTGGTGAGTCCCTGTTTGGGGAGCAAAGCAGAGTCTTAGGGCTGCAGTGGGTGGAAAGGAAGGGGAGGGGGTGGGAGAGAAGCCCATAGAGGAGCAGACAGATGACTGGCTCAGAGCCCAGGCAGGGAAGGGCAGGGGGCTGAGAAGACAAACAGCTACACCCCCCCCCCATTTGCATGGGGCTGAATGGGATCCCAGGCTGAAGTGGGTGGAAGAGAAGAGGGAGGGGGAGAGAAGCCCCCAGGTGGAGCAGACACAGGCTCAGGGCCCAGCCAGGGAAGGGCAGGGGGCTGGGAAGTGAAACAGCAACACCCCTCTCATTTGCATGGGGGTGAATGGGGGTTCCAGGCTGAAATGGCTGGAGAAGAAGAGGGAGGGGAGGGAGAGGGGCTCCCAGGTGGGGCAGACAGAGAGGCTCAGAGTTCAGTCAGGAAAGGGCAGGGGGCTAGGAAGACAAACATCAACACCCCCATTTGCCTGGGGGTGAATGGTGGTCCCAGGCTGAAGAGGGTGGAGAAGCAGAGAGTGGGGGTGAGGAGCCCCCAGGTGGGGCAGACAGACAAGCTCAGAGTTCAGGCAGGGAAGTGCAGGGGGTAGGAAGACAAACAGCAACACCCTTCATTTGCATGGAGCTGAATGGGGGTCCCAGGCTGAAGTGGGTGGAAGAGAAGAGGAAGGGGGTGAGGAACCTCCAGGTGGGAAATAGTCACCCCCCCCATTAGCAAAGCCCTGTCCCTCCAGGGCTTGTGGGTGATACCGTCTTGGACTTGGTCTGTGATGGTGTCAACAGAGGCCTTTGGAACCTGCTGCTTTGCATCGGAGCCACGCAGAGGAACTGGCAACTTGAGTCATCCTTCTCTTGGTTTTCTCTACAGCCCAAATCATAATTTTCCTTCTTATTGTGGAGCAGAACTCTTATGCCCAAGTCAGCCCTTTATCCCTTCCCTGCTGGTGAAGCTGCACCAAAAACAGGCGCACTGTATGGGGGGGGGTGAGTGGGATTGGGATCCTTCGGAGGGGAAAGGGGATATAAATCCCATTTACTCCTCTATATCTGTATTGAGCTCTGCATATCACTTATAGGTAATTTAGTGCAGGATGCAATGAAACAAACCACCTTGAAATACAGGTCGGCATCCGCGGATTTGTCTCTCCAAGGAAGTCGAACCCCTTCGACTGGGAGTGTGAGACGTCTGAGAGAGCACAAACCACGACAGTTGCACATTACTGAACGGCATTTTGTTACTTCAGGGAGTAAATACCCACACAGGCAGTCTTAAAACAAGAAAACTAAATTCCTGGACTTCCTAACACTCACCTGGACAGCAGCTTCAAAACAGCTTCTGGCCTACAAGATGGGGTCAGGCCTAGCCAGAGTCATCACAGACGGGGGTCAGCCTAGGATCAGGTCTCTTGGGAAAGCCTTGCTATGGTGTAGACTGAAGCATCTCATCTCCTTGTTTATTTCTCAGAGGAATTTCCCAAACCTGCCTTCATTTCCCAGCTGGAAGAAGGGGAAGTGTGCGTTTCTCCAGGATCTCCAGGAAGAACAGAAATCAGCAGGTACTTTATGCACTTAACACAGCAATAGCTTCAGGGCAGTGTGCAAGCTGAGGGGGGAATTCTTTTGCACAGTAGAAACCCCCCCTCTTCTGGGGTAAGTTGGTGCTGTTGAGGATGAGTCAGCAAAGTACGTCTCTACCATTCCGATCTCATCACCTGCAAGCCAGGGCAGCAGCTTGGCTGAGCTGTAGTCTGAAAATGTCAGTGTGATTTGAGCAACTGATGCTCTTGCCCCCCACTTTCCTCTTCACACCACAGCCTCCTCCAAGGACGCTGGACCCTGATGGAAGACAGTCCCAAATCAGCCCCACCCAGCAAATGCAGGAGTCAAGCTTCTGTGAAGGGCTTCCAGGCAATGAGACCAGTACAGTTGAGCTGTGCTGTGCTGACTCATCCTAACCAGAGCAGAGTCTCCCCAGAAAGGAGGGCAGTTTCTGTTGTGAGGAAGGGTCCCCAGAAAGGAGGGCAGTTTCTATTGTGAGGAAGGGTCCCCAAGCTGGAGTGGAGAGAGGAGAAAAGTGACATTTTGTTTTGCTCTCTGATTCCAGTGAGTACCTTTTAACTTGTACCACCTCTGAAGTCAGTGCAGCTTAAGGGCACCATTGAGGTTGTGACCAGGATCTAGGCATAGGATTTGACACACTACTTCCCCTGTCCATCACCCTTGTGCCTCTGCCCCTTGTTCTCTGCATGCTGGTGGAGTGACTGCGGCGGCATAGAATTTAATCCACAGATCTGCCCAGCATAGTGGTATCTTTGGTGTAAGGGGGCTTCCCTCTAATCCTGTTCTGCTCAGTCTGGATTCATTACAGTGGAAGAGGATATCACATAGGTTGTGGGGAATTATGCCAGAGGCTAATTTGGCAGATAAGAAGCAACAAAACGTTAAATTATTACAGGGTTGATGTTTACGTTCACCCATACACACACATGGTCCAGGTGTTTGATAGTTCCCAAAACCTGCCCGCTTGCCACAGATGGCCAGTGCAATTCGGGAGTGGAGTTGAGGCCCTATCAATCATGTCTGAGTCCTCCAAGATGTTGTAGGGCAGAGGTTCCCAAACTGTGGGTCGGGACCAACCAGAGGGTTGCGATGCATTTTTTTTAAAAATTCAGATATGGTGATAGGTACAAAGGTACATATGTAGGTCAGGGGAATACAAAGGAAAGATACAGAAGGTCTCCACTAGAGTACAGTTTTGGTTTCTTTTTTTCCTTCAAACAACTACACATCTGACACATCTTCTAAATTATTTTGTTCTATTTATTCTACGTATTTCTAACCAATTGTAAAAATGTTCCCATATATTCATAATTCTATCTAATTTACCATCATCATGTAATCTTTCTGATAAAATATCAATTTCAAATATTTCATAAATTTTTTCTATCAACATGTTCATATTTGGCACCTCTATATTTTTCCACATCTCTGCAAATAAAAGTCTTGCTGCTGTGTTGATGTGAATCAAAACATGTCTGATATTTCTACTATAACAATCTGGTAAAATATTTAGGAGAAATAATTCTGGATGCCCTTCCACCACCTTCCACCCACGGAGCTCCACCAATTGTTCCTTTCCTCCATCCCATGCACATGGGATGCCTGGAAGCCTGGGGAAGCTGACCTCTGTTAGCGCCCAAGGGCAAAGCACCACTTGCCTTGACCGCATTTGGCTCCACACACAATCCCACAAAATCGGCGACGCCAGAGCATCAAGCCAACCCCTGTTCACCCACCCTCCCTGCACGCACTCCCTGGTTTCAATCCACAGATATCCAGTGGCTTCCGCCAGCTGGCTTCAGTGGGCAACTTCCACCAGTTTTCATCTGCTAACATCCACCCGTTTCGTCGCGACTCAGGCGACATATGCACACTTGGCTTCCAAAAGCAGATGGCCACCGGCTTCTGTCCGCTCACGTCCACCAGCTTTCACCAGGCCAGCCGGTTGATGTCCAGCAGCTTCAGGCCGTGGGTAGCCGCCTGCTTCAGACCACTTCCTTGCCCCTCCTCCTGCAAGTCATGCAAAGTGAACCTGCCTTCTCTCTGCAGCCGCTGCCCAGATATCACTCCTGCCGCCTGCTCTCCTCCATGTGGCCTCTGCCTTCTGGCAGAGACAGCCCTGAGCATCCCTGAGCGCCAACAGAGGTCACCTTGGCTTCATGATGTCATAAAGTTGAACATATCATAGAGGCACCTGCTAGGAGGAGTGGAGACTACCTGGGTTATCTTGGAGATTGACCACCTGGAACTACCCGAGACACAGTGCGGCTTCTGTAAAGGGCATGGCACTGTGGACATGATCTTCGCAGCCCGACAGCTCCAAGAGAAGTGTCAAGAGCAGAATCGTGAACTGTACACCACCTTTGTGGATCTCACCAAGGCTTTTGACACTGTCAGTCGCGCATCATGTTGCAGTTTGGGTGCCCTGACAAATTCATTCTGATGGTGCGTCAGTTCCACCATGGCATGATGGCTCATGTTCTGGACAACGGAGAAGCTTCATAGACCTTTCCTGTCACAACCGGTGTCAAGCAAGGGTGCGTGCTGGCACCAGCCCTGTTTAGTCTCTAATAAAAAGTTAATCTGTTTTCAGCCATGCTGTCAGATGCCTTTCAGAACAGTTCCTTCGGAGTCAGCCTGAGATACAGGACCAATGGTAAACTGTTTAACCTGCATAGACTCCAGGCTGTCACCAAGATAAAGGAGACTGTGCTATGAGACCTTCTTTTTGCTGATGACTGTGCCCTGAATGCTGGATCAGAACAGGAAATGCAAGCCAGCATGGACAAATTTGAAGGAGCATGTGACAATTTCAGTTTCCTCATCAACACAAAGAAAACCGAAGTGATGCACCTGCCAGCTCCGAAGGCCCAACACCGAGAGCCCACCATCATAGTGAAGGGACAAAAGCTGCAAGCAGTGGACCGATTTACATACCTTGGCAGCACCCTCTCCCGCACAGTGACAATTGACATCGAGGTCAACTGCAGAATCGCCAAGGCAAGTTCTGCATTCAGCAGACTGAGGACCAATGTGCAGAATCGCCATGGAATAAGCCTTGCTGCAAAGCTTAAACTCTACCGAGCAGTTGTGCTAACAACTCTGCTGTATGCCAGTGAGACTTGGACTGTGTACACTGAACCAGGCAACTGAACCACTTCCACACGACTTGCCTCCGCAGACTTCTGAGGATCTGGTAGCAGGACAGGGTGCCAGACACAGATGTCCTTTCCGGAGCAGGAGTACCATCAGTTCACACCCTGCTGATGAGAGCACAGACATGCCGGGCAGGTCATGTTGTAAGGATGCCAGCATCCCTAAACAGCTCTTCTATGGTGAACTGTCTCAAGGAAAGTCATCGCACGGGGGACAAAAGAAGTGATATAAAGACACACTGAAAGCCTCTCTCAAGTCCCTGGATATTGACACCACCACCAGGGAAATCCTGGCACAAGACTGATAGACATGATGCACGCTGATCCACCAAGGCTGTCAGACATCTGAAGCCAGAAGGACAACGATAGCACAAGAGAATCGAGCAATCTGCAAAGCCAGAGCTGCAAATGCTGCAACAGTGGTGCCTACACATGTCTGCCTGACATGTGGCAGAACATTCCACGACCGTATCGGCCTTATTAGTCACCTGCGGACACACCGTGGGCAGTCCACAAACCCTTAGATGTCAAGGTCTTCTTTGAAAATCGATGGACAAACATCATCATTACACCGGGGAGGGGACATACAGTCTGGGGAATCATGGAAGCCCCACCCACTCAGGAAGACTTGGATAACTGACCTGCCTGCCTGCTTCCCGTTCATAGTACTGACCCTGCCATAGCACCACTGAGAAGGGGAGTTCACCGGCATACTCAAACCCTCCCATTATATTCTGGGCATAAACTAAGAGTCAAGTGGATTAAAACATAAACTCAAGTCAGTAAATATTTAGTTCATGATAAGTAAATCTTTTTACAAATTTTAATGGTTCTTAAATACTGTGGCTCTCAGACATCTGAACTCTATTTATTGTATGTAGCTCGCAAGTAAAGCAAGTTTGGCGATCCCCGATTTATATGGTTTCTCTTCTGTGTGGGTTCTTTGATGACGAATCAGTTGTGAACTCTGAATGTAGCTCTAACCACATTCCAAGCATTATACAGCTTCTCCCCTGTGTGACTTCTTTGATGTACAGTCAGGTTTATGCTCACAGTGAAGCTCTCCTGCACTCCAAGAATTGATATGGTTTCTCCCCTGTGTGGTTTCTTTGATGCACACTCAGTCCTCTGCACTCACTGAATCTCTTTCCACATTCCAAGCACTGATATGGTTTTTCTCCTGTGTGAGTTGTTTGATGCAAAATTAGGTCACAGCTCTGAATGAAGTTCTTTCTACACTTCAAGCATTAAAATGATTTCTCCCCTTTGTGGATTCTGTGATGCACAGACAGCTGTGAGCTCCATCTGAAGCTCTTCCCACACTCCAAGCATTTATATGGTTTCTCCCCTGTGTGGTTTCTTTGATGCACCGTCAGGTGTGAGCTGCCACTGAAGCTCTTTCCACACTCCAGGCATTTATATGGTTTCTCTCCTGTGTGGGATCTTTGATGGTAAGTCAGGTATGAGCTCCTACTGAAGCTCTTTCCACACTCCAAGCATTTAAATGGTTTCTCCCCTGTGTGGATTCTGTGATGCACAGACAGCTGTGAGCTCGAACTGAAGCTCTTCCCACACTCCAAGCATTTATATGGTTTCTGCCCTGTGTGGGATCTTTGATGCACACTCAGGTCTGAGCTCAGACTGAAGCTCTTCCCACACTCCATGCATTGATATGGCTTCTCCCCTGTGTGGGTTCTTTGATGCAAGGTCAAGTGTGAATTCCGACTGAAGTTCTTTCCACACTCCAAGCATTCATATGGTTTCTTCCCTGTGTGGGTTCTTTGATGCACAGTCAGGCCTCCGCTATCACTAAAGCTCTTTCCACACTCCAAACATTTATATGGTTTCTCCCCTTTGTGAGTTCTTTGATGCACAGTCAGGTATGAGCTCTGACGGAAGCTCTTTCCACACTCAAAGCACTGATATGTTTTCTCCCCTGTGTGGATTCTGTGATGCACAGACAGGTTTGAGGCACACCTGAAGCTCTTTCCACACTCCAAGCATTTATATGGTTTCTGCCCTGTGTGGGATCTTTGATGGTCAGTCAGGTATGAGCTCCTACTGAAGCTCTTTCCACACTCCGAGCATTGATATGGTTTCTCCCCTGTGTGGGATCTTTCATGTGAAATCAGTATTATTCTCTGAATGAAGCTCTTCCCACACTCCAAGCATTTATATGGTTTCTCCCCTGTGTGGGATCTTTGATGGTAAGTCAGGTATGAGGTCCTACTGAAGCTTTTTCCACACTCCAAGCATTTATATGGTTTTTCCCCTGTGTGAGTTCTTTGATGCACAGTCAGGTATGAGCTCAAACTGAAGCTCTTTCCACACTCCAAGCACTTATATGGTTTCTCCCCTGTGTGGATTCTGTGATGCACAGACAGGTTTGCGGCCCATCTGAAGCTATTCCCACACTCCAAGCATTTATATGGTTTCTGCCCTGTGTGGGATCTTTGATGTTCAGTCAGGTATGAGCTCCTACTGAAGCTCTTTCCACACTCCAAGCATTTATATGGTTTCTCTCCTGTGTGGGTTCTTTGATGCACAGTTAGGTGTGAGCTGCGACTGAAAATCTTTCCACACTCCATACATATATATTGCTTTTCTCTTTTACGGTTTGTGTGACGTGTTCCAAGTTCTGATTTACAGCTGATGGTTTTTGCCAATTGAGGATATTCTTTCTCCCTCATTCCAGTTCCTTTTTCTGAATCAACTGGGGTGACATTGAAATCCCTCCCATGAAGAGCATCACCTTTATTTCTCCATTCCTCTGTCTCCCTTCCATGCTGCTCCTCTGGTCTGACGTAATGCACAGCTTCCTCCCTTGTGTGGGTCTTTTTATGGATGATGAGATCTGTGCTGGTGCTGAAGCTCTTTCTCGTCTCAGACAATATAAATGCTGACCTTCCCTCCTCCCTCCTTGATCCAACTTGATCTCTAAAAGTTACTTCCTGTATATCATGCGTGGTTATTTCTGGTGACACCCCATGTGGTTCCCTTTCATCCTCTTCTCTGTTGCTTCCTGGAACAAAGAGAGAAGCATGATGAGCAGCCCAATAGAGAAATGGGACTTCTAATGTCCACGCCTTAGCAGGAAACCCCAGTGGGTTCAGTGGCACTGACTCTCAGGAAGATATTTATTAATTTATTTCCAGTATTTTTCTTCTTCCTTTCTCCCAAAGGGTCCCAAAGCAGTAATTCAAAGGATTGCTTAGGATTGTAGCCCTCTCAGTAATCCATTCGTAGTTACCTGCTGTGCAGGAATAAAAAATTACAACTGCCTGGCTTGTTGCAACCTGACTCAGCCTGGGATTGGAGCAGCTTTTCTATCCCTTGTAGGTAATGGCTACAATCCTAACCAACTTTCCTGAGTAAGCCCCATTCAACAAAATAGGACTTACTTCCAAGTAGACATGGTTAGGATTGTGCCCAATGTTTTATTGGAAAAGTCACAAGAGGGGTCTTCCCTTGGGATTTTCTAGGGCTTCACAACAGTTTCAATGCCATATTATCTGTGCCACAGGGCAGCACAGGGGTCAGGTCATCAACTGCTTTTCCCTTAGGAGACATGTGGCCAAAATTTTGCTTACAGTGGTGAGTTGTCCCCCGTCAGGCAGCACACACTGATCCAAAGCTACTGCTATATTCAGCTGTGTTGTGTATAATAGAATTACCTGCTGACTCCTCTTCTTCTTGGTGCTCCTCGAAAAATGCATACTCTCCTTCCTCCAGCTGGGTAACAAAGGCAGGTTTGGGAAACTCCTCTGAGAAAGAAACAAGAGAATGAGTTGCTTCTGCTTACAAAATATCTAGCCTTTCCAAAACGACTGCCCCGCACCTCCAGAGTGGCTCTGAATGGGACAGGACAAGAGGTGACCTCGCTGAATACCTGCTCATGAATGAGCTGCATGGTCAGTTCTGAAAGTGTCAGTCTGGTTTATGTAAGTACAGGCTCACTGCTCATGAGTACTGGAATTATGGACCAGTTCGGAATCCAGTTGCAAATGTGAAACCAGCCACGATTATCTCATCAACCTCTCAGCACATGGAAGGGAAGCCTCAATCTGAAGGCCAGCTGTCCCCCTCCTCTTCTGGCAATTCCCTCTCTGCAACGTGACTAGAATATAAGCAAGCAGAGAAATGATGTGGACCTCCTGTCTTTTCATCTCCTCAACAAGACACTCACTAGAGCACCAGATTCTCGGTCCAGAACAGCCATAGCTCAGTGATTTGAGTACTTGCTTTGCACACAAAAGACCCAGAAACCAGTGTAGGGTTTTTTAAGTACCCCTAAACAAACAAACAAACTATGCAGTCAGACAGCCAGCAGCAGGGTGTCACATGTATGACTATATGCCTTTGGGTCCTTGGTGCCTATATGCCTATATGTGTCCTTGGTGCAAGGAGCTCCAGGGACTCAGGGTCCGCTCCCTTGAAGCCTTGGAGGCCGACCTGGAGAAGCAGAGGAAGGCAGAGAAGGACCATGGGGAGACTTCCGGGGACGATCCAGCTTCGTCCCAACCGCAGGCATGCAGCTCCTCAGCTGGGAAACAATCCCCTGGGGGGACCCCTTCTCCAGGAGATGGGCCCGTATCCGAACACACTCAGGATACTCCTCAGCAGGAAGGGGGTCAGGGGCTTCTTTTAGCTGGGGATTTGATTATTAGAAACATGGAGAGGGGGGCGACGGATGTGAGGACCACATGGCGACTTGCCTGCTTGGTGCGAAGGTTGCAGACATCACTTCTCATGTAGACAGGCTGGTAGACAGTGGTAGACAGGCTGGTAGACAGTGCAGGGGAGGAGGTAGCAGTTGTGGTGCATGTCATCACCAATGACGTGGCTAAGTGTACCCAGGAGGTCCTGGAAACCAAATTTAGGCTATTAGGTAGGAAGCTGAAAGCCAGGACCTCAAATGTAGCATTCTCAGAAGTGCTACCTGTTCCACGCACAGGGCCAGCTAGGCAAGCAGAGATCAGGGGTCTCAATGCGTGAATGAAACGGTGGTGTAGGGAGGAAGGGTTTAGATTCATTAGGCACTGGGGAACGTTTTGGGACAAGTGGGGCCTGTAAAAGAGGGATTGGCTTCACATGAACCACAATGGAACCAGACTGCTGGCGCATAACATTAAAAAGGTGGCAGAGCAGCTTTTAAACTGATTCCTGGGGGAAAGCCGACAGGAGCCGAAGGACATCTGGTTCGGGACTCCTCATCCCTTTGGGATGACGATGGGGTGGTTAGAGAACAACAAGGTAAACGCAGAAGAAATTGGGAATGGTAGCATGATGGGATGTGATAGACGGTTAGGCAAAATGAGAGGATGCAGGGATAAAGGCGCTAATAAGAAGCCCATCCTGGGACATTCCATGTACAAATGCTTTCATGCAAATGCCTGAAGTCTCCGAGCAAAGATGGGAGAACTGGAATGTCTGGTGACCAGGAAAAACATTGACATAGTGGGCATAACGGAAACCTGGTGGAATGTGGAGAATCAGTGGGATACCGCAATCCCGGGCTATAAACTCTGCAGGAGGGACAGGGAGGGGCGGGTTGGAGGTGGGGTGGCCGTTTATGTTAAGGAAGGGATAGAATCCAGCAAAGTAGAGATTGAAGGTGGGTCAGACTCAACCGTAGAATCTCTGTGGGTTAAATTATCAGACCTGAGGAGTGATATAATACTGGGGGCGTACTATCCTCCTCCAGACCAGAAACCTGAAGGGGATCTTGAAATGAGGAAGCAGATCAGGGAGGTGACAAGGAGGGACAGGGTTGTAATTATGGGGGACCAATTATCCTCATACACTGGGTCAATTTGTGTTCTGGTCATGAAAAGGAGACCAGATTTCTTGACATGTTAAATGACTGTACCTTAGAGCAGCTAGTCATGGAGCCCACCAGAGGACAGGTGACTCTGGATTTAATATTATGTGGTACTCAGTACCCGGTTTAGTTATCAATGTTACAGAGCCATTGGGGATGAGTGATCATGCTACAATCCATTTCAACAAGCATGTCGGGGGAAGAATACCAGGCAAATCTCTCACAAAAACCCTTGACTTCCGACGAACAGACTTCCCTCAAATGAGGAGGCTGGTTAGAAGGGGGTTGAAAGGGAAGGTAAAAAGAGTCCAATCTCTCCAGAGTGCATGGAGGTTGCTCAAATCAACAGTAATAGAGGCCCAGTGGAAGTGTATACCGTAAAGGAAGAAGGGCTCGACTAAGTCCAGGAGGGTACCCGCATGACTAACCAGCCAAGTTAGAGAGGCCGTAAAGGACAAGGAAGCTTACTTCTGCAAATGGAAGTCTCGCCCTAATGAGGAGAATAAAAAGAAATGTAAACCGTGGCAAAAGAAATGGAAGAAGGTGATACAGGAGGTCAAGGGAGACGATGAGGAACACATGGCCAGCAACATGAAGGGGAATAATAAAAGCTTCTTCAAATATGTTACAAGAAGGGCAAAAAATCAAAACTTCACTTATAGGTGAATGGGTTCTGAGCTGTCTATGACAGATCAGGAGAGAGATCTTGGGGTGGTAGTGGACAGGTCGATGAACGTGTTGACTCAACGTGCAGTGGTGGTAAAGAACGCCAATTCTATGCTTTGAATCATTTGAAAAGTTATTGAGAACAAAACAGCTAATATTATAATGCTGTTGTACAAATCTATGGTAAGGCCACACCTGGAGTATTGTGTCCAGTTCTGGTCACCGCATCTCAAAAAAGACATAGTAGAAATGGAAAAGGTGCAAAAGAGAGCGACTAAGATGATTACGGGGCTGGGGCACCTTCCTTATGAGGAAAGGCTATGCTGTTTCGGACTCTTCAGCCTAGAAAAGAGACACTTGAGGGGACATGATTGAGACATACAAAATTATGCAGGGGATGGACAGAGTGGATAGGGAGATGCTCTTTACACACTCACAAAATACACCAGAACCAGGGGACATCCACTGAAATTGAGTGTTGGGAGGGTTAGGACAGACAAAATAAAACATTTTTTACTCAGCGTGTGGTTGGTCTGTGGAACTCCTTGCCACAGGATGTGGTGACAGCATCAGTCCTGGGTGCCTTTAAAACGGGATTGGACACGTTTCTGGAGGAAAAATCCATTACGGGTTACAAGCCATGATGTGTATGTGCAACCTCCTGTTTTTACAAATGGGCTATGTCAGAATGCCAGATGCAAGGGAGGGCACCAGGATGCAGGTCTGTTGTTATCAGATGTGCTCCCTGGGGCGTTTGGTTGGCCGCTATGAGATGCAGGAAGCTGAACTAGATGGGCCTATGGCCTGATCCAGTGGGGCTGTTCTTATGTTCTTATGTAAACCATCCCTGGCATTAACTCAAGAGAGGGCTGGGAGACATCCCTGCTTGAACCCCTGGACAGCTGCTTTCAATCAGTGTAGGCAGTACTGAGCTAGGCGGGTCTGACTCACAAGGCAGATTCCCTCTGTCCCAGAACACCATGAATGCTTCCCCAGACAAGCCCAGGCTGAAGAGGAAGAGCTGCTTAAAGGGCCAAGACACCCCATGTATTCCCCTCGGCTCACAATGTTCTTCTTCAGCACAGCCATTTCTCATAGCAGAAGAAAGCACTAAGATCTTTCACTGAAGAAAACCAAAAGAAAGAGTACTGAAGTTGGCAGTTCCTCCACTTGGACCCAATGCCCAAATAGAGCTGGCAAATCAGCAGGTTCCAAAGACTTTGCAGATGCCACAACAGGCAATGTCCAAGATGGCATCAGCCACAAGTCCTGGAGGTGGTCTGGCAAACATACAACGCTCTTGGAATCAGAAAGAGATGAAAACAATCTCCTTCTGCTCATTTAATTAAATCATTAAATCTCATTTAATTTCTGCTTAAATGAAAACCTCCCACATGCTGGAGAAGGAGTGGCTTTATGGGCCAAGACACCACTGGGCTATCCTGTGACTCATAATGGCAGTTAAACCTCCTCCTGTACAAAGCCGTTTCTCCTAACAAGAAAAAGTAGCAAGATCTGATCACTAAAGAAAAACAAGAGAAGGAGAACTCCAGTGGCCTGTTTGGCTCTGATGCCCAAACAGGGATTGCAAATTGGCATGTTCCAAAAGCCTTTCTTGATGCCAAGACAGACCAAGTCCGAGATGACATCAGCCACAAGCCCTGGAGGTGATCTGGAAAACATATGTGGGAGTTGGGAGAAATAATCTTCAATCCTAAGCCCCCTTCACGTTAGACCTGAAACCTCCCATAGAGGGAACCAGAGCAGACCCACGTCATGCCCCCAGTGCAACTGTTTAGTGTTTGTCTGGAGACATGAGGTACAGGTCATGGATACACAGCCCCTGCAGTCAGCCTGAAAAATCCCAAATTCCCCTGGTGATAGGACCAACGGGCAGGTCACCCAAAATCTACCAGCAGCAGTGCCTAGTCCTCGACAAATCACCAATTCATGGGGAAAGAAGCTGAACAATACAGAAGGACAGGAGGAGGCATGACCAGCACTGTCAGGTACAAGTGGTGCATTTTGCAGGTCCAGAGAGCATCAGTTCAGCTCTAGAACAGCAAGGACTATCAGGCATGTTCAGAACACAAGTTCCAAAACTACATGCCCCATTTTATTGTGCAATTCTAACAGTGGAAAACAAGAATAGCACCTCATGTCTTGGGTTCCTATACACCAAGAATGAAGGACACCCTTACCCAGAGAGGCTACCATCTCATAATTCTCCAGCATGACATCCCTGTACAGAGCCTTTTGGCCTGGATCCAGCAGAGCCCACTCCTCCTCTGTGAAGCGCACAGCCACCTCCTCGAAGGACACCAGACCCTGGAAGGAAAAATAAAACAGTTCTGTTCCCAGAGAGAACGTCCCACCCTTTCGATAGAACATTTCCCTGCTCTTTTGCCCTCAGCCTGAAAGAGAAAGTAAGTTGGGATCAACTGGTATTTTCCTGCAGTATATTTAGCAAATCAGAACAGTTCTTTTCACGTAATTTTTTGCTCTCTTTTCTAACGAAACAGGCGCAATCCGTGTATGAGACACGTGGTCCTGATGAAAAATGCCACATCGCTTGAGTGACCACATCTATGGTATTCAGTGGCAACATCGATGGTACTAGACTGGGAGGCAGGACGACTTACCAGTAATTGAAAAGTGGTCCAGGAAATATTCACAGACCGCCTCACTGTTTCACCACATACACAACTTGGCAATCCTTCTGTCCCAGCAGGGGCCAGACAGGGATGCCCAGGTGTGGCCTTTCTTGGAGGGACTGCTGCCCACTATGATTGTGCAAAGAGGCAAAGATCGTGCATTGCTGCTTACAGAGAAGCATGAAACGCATTACACCACTGTGCTGCACGTAACAGGAAAAGCTGACTTCAGTACACCAGCCCAGAGTTTGTACATGTACATGCTCAGCCCGTCCTGAGTGAGCAACCTCCATCGTGCTACTGGCTGTGCCCCTTTTTGATCCCCCCCCCAGCCATAGTGCCTCCCCAGGAAGTTCCCTCCCTCAGTCACTGCCCACTCAGCACTGCGCTGCTCTTCCTGTGGGTAGAGTTTGTTCATAACACACGGCCTGCCATTCCAGGTTTTGTAGCTGTCTGCTTGCTCTGCTCAGCTGCTCTCACTGAAGGGCTGTCTGGAAAAGGAGGGCAGCCAATGTTCTCTGAGCTGCTCTTGCCCTGAGCCATAATCTGTTGGGTTCAGCCACGTCACAACCTCAGCCTATCTTCAGCCACCTTCTCTTGCTCACACTCACGCTAAGCACCCTGTTGTGTCCATCTGGCATTCATTCAAACCCCCAAATCTAAAACAAGTCATGATGAAGCGAAAGGCCAACAGCAGCAGCTGGGCTACAGTGTCCAACTGGCAGAGGGGGCAGAGGCTCCCTGGCGAGACTCACAGGACCATTAAATGTTTGGAAGGACAGTGCAGTGTGTGAAGGACTCCTGAAGGGCTGGGGAGAAAAGGCTCCAGGCCGCTCCTCACTCCAGCCACCATGATTGAGGACCCCCCCCCCCCAATGCAGTGGAAAAGGGAGAGTGCTGCTTAGAGACACAGATTCTGAACTCAAAGGAACATCTGAGAACATTCGAGGGCATCCTAATAAATAGAGACAGATTACAGGATTTTACTGGTCAACCAACACTCCAGCCGTTGGAGTTCCCTGGAGTTCACACGCACTCTTCTGAGTGGTCAAATACAATATTTTACAGCACCAGACAAAAAGGCTTCCTTCAAGGCCTGGGAGACAGGAGGAGGACAAGGTGTTCCTTGCACATTGCTCTGGGGATTCCCCCTTACCTGAGCAGGCTGCAGAGGTGCTGATTCTGCTCCATGCGAAAGAGGAGACGGTCTGCAATGTGGCCCTGATGCCATCCCACTGCCTGTGAGGGAGAGAAGCCTGATGGGAGGTCATTGAACCTTCGTGCCCTCTTCCGTCTGCAACTTGACACGATGTCCCCGACCCAGAAATGCCTCCATTGGGTGAAACACTCACATCCTCATTGCTTCACATTCTTCCTTCTGCCACCTGGTGCTTGTTTCTTCCTCTCTCTCTGCCTGTCTAGTCACCTCCATCCTCTCCTTGCAGTCCTTCCTCCTTCCAAGAGTCTCAGGTCCACTGAGACCCACATTTCCTGCTGCAGTGTCTACCTCCAGTCAGTCCTCCTGCAGCTGTTCTTTCACAAAGCCCTGTGTCTAGGAGTGACCTTGAGCAGCACACAAGACAGGTGCTATATCCACTCCAGGTGATGTCCTGCAACTCAGGCGATTAGATTGGGGGGAAACCCTGATTTGCCAATACACAGAGCAGGAGGAAGTCAGATGTAATGGGGGCATCTTGGCAGAAATGTTTTCCAGAACAGTCATGGGTGGAAGTTCAGTTATGTCTCTAAAGGCCCAGTTCTAAGGGCCAATAGTGCTGGAGCTCAGCTTGTAAATGTGCCATAAAGCACATTTTTGGCACTCTTGGAATAAGAAGTACTGGCTCTGGGCTAGCACTACTCTGGACCCAGTACTTGGAGGTGCAGAGTTTCGGGGTGGTGGGGAGATATTCTGGGGTGGGGGGAGGGCGGAGCAGGGGGAGGAACTGGGCTGGGACGGGGTGGGACCAGCAAAGGCCTCCTCTGCCAGATCCTATCTTCCATGTTCAGCTGAAAGCCCCAAAAAAGCTTCTCCAATCTGCGCTGGTAAAATAGCCAGCACAGACTTGAGGAAGCTCATTGTGGGATTTGCACCCTTACTCAGGGGAAGAGGACAAATGTCCCATGAGAAGACCTCAGCAGCCTCCATGGGGCCACTGGATGTAGCAATAGCCCTTTAGCTGCACCCAGTGCCACTGCGGTCCTTCAGACTGTGCTTGTCAACCAGTGATACAGGTACCACTGGTGGTATTTGACATAGTGTCGGGTGGTTTGCACGGGACCCCTGGACACCTACTGCCTCGCTGTGAGACCAGCAATGCCAAAGGCCTATCTAGTCCAGCTTCCTGTATCTCAGTGGCCCACCAAATGCTTCGGAGAACACACTAGAAAACAGACACAACCTGCATCCTGGTGCCCTCCCCTGCATCTGGCAATCACAGGCAGCCTACCTCTACCGTGCACATACATACCATGACTTGTAACCCATGATGAACTTTTCCTCCAGAAATTTGTCCAATCCCCTCTTAAAGGCATCCAGGCAAGATGCCATCACTACTTCCTGTGGCAACGAGTTCCACAGACTAATTACACGCTGGGTAAAGAAATATTTTCTTTTGTCTGTCCTAATTTTCCCAACACTCAACTTTAGTGGATGTCCCCTGGTTCTGGTATTATGCGAGAGGGAAGAGAGCGCCTATCTGCTCCATCCAACCCCTGAATAATTTTGTATGTCTCAATCATGTCCCCCCTCAGGTGCCTCTTTTCTAGGCTGAAGAATGTATTGTTACATTTGATATTTCTCCAGCTTTATGCTTCATTTTGCACACCAGTACCTGACATAAATGCCCCCACTGAAAAAATAGTTCCCCCCCCCCTCCACCTCTTGAATCCTGGCTACCAGCCTGTGCTCTGGATGTATCTACAGTATTGCCTCCCAGCACAGGACGGTTTCCTGTGACTGGAAGGTTGGGAGATTGGGAACCGGCATCATTACATATTCACAGGTTGGAGTGTCAGATGAGGACTGCGGAGAGCTAATTCAAAACTGCATTCAGCCAATTTGTATTGGCAACCTTCAGTCTCGAAAGACTATGGTATCGCGCTCTGAAAGGTGGTTCTGGCACAGCGTCTAGTGTGGCTGAAAAGGCCAATCCAGGAGTGACAATCCCTTCCACACCGGGAGCAAGTGCAGTCTGTCCCTGGTCTGTCTCCCTGGCTATGGGCCTTCCTTCTTTGCCTCTTAGCCTCAGACTGTTGGCAAAGTGTCTCTTCAAACTGGGAAAGGCCATGCTGCACAGCCTGCCTCCAAGCGGGCCGCTCAGAGGCCAGGGTTTCCCACTTGTTGAGGTCCATCCCTAAGGCCTTCAGATCCCTCTTGCAGATGTCCTTGTATCGCAGCTGTGGTCTACCTGTAGGGCGCTTTCCTTGCACGAGTTCTCCATAGAGGAGATCCTTTGGGATCCGACCATCATCCATTCTCACGACATGACCAAGCCAACGCAGGCGTCTCTGTTTCAGCAGTGAATACATGCTAGGGATTCCAGCACGTTCCAGGACTGTGTTGTTTGGAACTTTGTCCTGCCAGGTGATGCCGAGGATGCGTCGGAGGCAGCGCATGTGGAAAGCGCTCAGTTTCCTCTCCTGTTGTGAGCGAAGAGTCCATGACTCGCTGCAGTACAGAAGTGTACTCAGGACGCAAGCTCTGTAGACCTGGATCTTGGTATGTTCCGTCAGCTTCTTGTTGGACCAGACTCTCTTTGTGAGTCTGGAAAACGTGGTAGCTGCTTTACCGATGCGCTTGTTTAGCTCGGTATCGAGAGAATGAGTGTCGGAGATCGTTGAGCCAAGGTACACAAAGTCATGGACAACCTCCAGTTCATGCTCAGAGATTGTAATGCAGGGAGGTGAGTCCACATCCTGAACCATGACCTGTGTTTTCTTCAGGCTGATTGTCAGTCCAAAATCTTGGCAGGCCTTGCTAAAACGATCCATGAGCTGCTGGAGATCTTTGGCAGAGTGGGTAGTGACAGCTGCATCGTCGGCAAAGAGGAAGTCACGCAGACATTTCAGCTGGACTTTGGATTTTGCTCTCAGTCTGGAGAGGTTGAAGAGCTTTCCGTCTGATCTGGTCCGGAGATAGATGCCTTCTGTTGCAGTTCTAAATGCCTGCTTCAGCAGGACAGCGAAGAAAATCTCAAACAAGGTTGGTGCAAGAACACAGTCCTGCTTCACTCCGCTTTGGATGTCAAAAGGGTCTGATGTGGAGCCATCGAAGACAACAGTTACCTTCATGTCCTTGTGGAAAGATCTGATGATGCTGAGGAGCCTGGGTGGACATCCAATCTTGGGGAGAATCTTGAAGAGGCCGTCTCTGCTGAGCAGGTCGAAAGCCTTTGTGAGATCTATGAAGGCTATAAAGAGTGGCTGTCGTTGTTCCCTGCATTTCTCCTGCAGTTGTCTAAGGGAGAATACCATATCAGTGGTGGACCTGTTGGCTCGGAATCCACACTGCGATTCTGGACAGACGCTCTCTGCAAGTACCTGGAGCCTCTTTAGTACAACTCGGGCAAACAGCTTTCCTACAACGCTAAGGAGAGAGATGCCGCGGTAGTTGTTGCAGTCACCCCTGTCACCTTTGTTCTTGTACAGCATGGTGATGTTTGCATCCCTCATGTCTTGAGGTACTCCACCTTCTCTCCAGCAGAGACAGAGGATTTCATGCAGCTCAGTGACAATGGTCTCTTTGCAGCACTTTAGGACTTCAGCAGGGATGCTGTCTTTTCCAGGTGCCTTGCCAAAGGCAAGGGAGTCCAGGGCCACGTGAAGTTCTTCTAGGGTTGGTTCACTGTCAAGCTCTTCCAGCACAGGCAGGCACTCAATGTTGTTCAGTGCTTCTTCGGTGACTACATTTTCTCTGGAATATAGCTCAGAGTAGTGCTGCACCCAGCGTTCCATCTGCTGCGCCCGATCCTGGATGACCTCGCCTGTGGCAGACTTCAGAGGGGCAATTTTCCTCTGTGTTGGACCTAGGGCCTGCTTGATACCATCATACATCCCCTTGATGTTGCCCGTGTCAGCTGCTATCTGTATCTCGGAACAGAGCTGGAGCCAGTAGTCGTTAGCACATCTCCTGGCAGTCTGTTGGACTTTGCTGCGAGCAGTTCGGAGGACCTGCAGGTTGCGCTCACTGGGACAGGCCTTGTATGCTGCTTGAGCTCTCCTCTTTTCCTCAATGACTGGTGTCAACTCCTCAGAGTGGGCTTCAAACCAGTCTGCCGCCTTGTTGGTCTTCTTGCCGAATATGGACAAGGCGGTGTTGTAAACGGTATTCTTGAAATGTTCCCATCTGTTGGATGCGTTTGCGTCGGCCGGGCCTGGAACAGATTCCTCAAGCGCTTGTGCAAATTCCTCCACTTTTCTCTGATCCCGGGTCTTGCTGGTATCAATGCGAGGTCTTCCTTCCTTTTTCGTGTGATACAGTCGCTTTGTTTGCAGTTTCACTCTGCTGCACACCAGGGAGTGGTCAGTGTCACAGGCAGCACCCTGATAACTGCGTGTGATCTTGATGCTGGGAAGGCTGGAGCGTCTGGTGAGGATCAGGTCGAGCTGGTGCCAGTGCTTTGATCTTGGATGTCTCCAAGAGACTCTATGTTGGGCTTTGTGTTGAAGAACGTGTTGCTGACACAGAGACCGTGATGACAGCAAAACTCTAGCAGGCGTTGGCCATTTTCGTTCATCCTCCCAGTGCCAAACTGACCTAAGCAAGTGGGCCATGAACTGTTATCAGCACCAACTCTAGCATTGAAATCGCCGAGGATGAACAATGGCTCTTTTACAGGGATTTTCTTGACAGTGGTGGCCAGGTCATCATAGAATTTGTCTTTGGCTTCTGCTGGAGACGACAGAGTTGGTGCATAAGCACTGATGAGAGTGACAGGTCCTGCTGATGACTGGAGCTGCAGGGACAAAATTCTTTCACTTCCCACAGTAGGTGGGATGATGGATTTCAGCAGGGTATTTCTGACCGCAAAGCCAACGCCATGTTCCCTGGTTTTGTTTGGTGGTTTTCCCTGCCAGAAAAATGAGAAATTTCTCTCCTTGACAGACCCGGAATCTGGCAGCCTAGTCTCTTGAAGGGCAACGATGTCCATCTGCAGTCTGCTCAGCTGCATGTCGATGACAGCTGTTTTGCGTGCGTCGTCTATTTCTTGCAGGTCATCAGAGAAGCCAGGTGTCATTGTCCTAACGTTCCAGGTGCCCAGCTTTAGGGCAGTAGTTTTCTGTTTTCTGTTGCATGGTGCAGAGTTGTCAATCCGCTTGTCGGTTTTCACCCTAAACCCCACGCACCCCATGAGGTTAACGGACCGTGGCGAGGCAACACCTTACTGGCTGGGGACTGCCCAGCTTAAGGCGGGCGGTAGCTGCCCAATGAGATGCAATGATCTCTCCCACCGTTGGAAGCAGCCCCTGGCATCATGCTCTACGCCAATCGAGCAAAGACTTATAACCGGTAAACTGCTGCTTCCCGTGTTGTGCCGACGCCGTATGGCGAAGTTGGAGTGTCCTCTCCAGTGCGCGAAGCCTGGGTAAAGAAGGTATGGAGGATAGGCTGTTACCCATGCAGCAAATCCCCCCTCTCCACGTCGCTGGAATGGTCCAATGGAAAGGCAGAAGCCAATACGGTTGGTTCCAGCGGCGTCGCAGGAGTTGCCAGAACGTGACTGTGTTCAGCCATGAACTGCCTAAGGGACTCCGGCTCCTGATTTTGCCTCGAGGTTGACTCCTGAAGCCTGACTCCTGACTCCTGAAGAGGGGGATTGGGAGAGGGAGGGATTGCAGAGGCTGAGCAGGGAGAAGGCAAAGGGAAGTTTGCAGAGGGGGATTGGGAGAGGGAGGGATTGCAGAAGCTGAGCAGGAAGGAGGCAAAGGGAAGTTTGCAGAGGGGGAGGGGGAGAGGCTGGGATTGCAGAGGCTGAGCAAGGAGGAGGCAAAGGGAAGTTTGCAGAGGGGGAGGGTTTGCAGAGGGCGAGCAGGGAGGAGGCAAACGGAAGTATTGCTCTCCCTTGCAATACCGGGTAGATGGGACTCGTCAGCCTAGGAAGGCAGCTCATCTAAGAGAAGGAAACTCTGACCTCAAACCTCCACTGCCTTGTGGCTACATTCAGCCAAGAAGCTGCCTGAACCAGTTAAACTTGCCCCAGTCACCACTTGGCAGGCAAACCTACCTCACAGGGATGTTGTGATGAAGTCAGCAGAGGTAAGAAACAGGTATGCTGCCCTGCACGGCTAAGAGCAAGAGTGGGATACAAAGGAAATGGACCACCTAACACGCAAAGGCAAATGCCCAGGTTTTTTTTAATTTCTAAGAGTGTAACTAACAGGCCTTATGCTCAATAATGAACCCCTCTAGACAGATAACAATTCTCTTTAAAAAAATTTAATTTAAAAAGCAAAGTTTTAAAATGAAGCACAAAACATGAGGGAATGTGCAGCATCCCCACAAACTCCACATTATAAAGGGAGAAAACATGCAAGTTGACTGAAACACACACACAACTAAAACACTTGTGTGTTGGTGTCCAAAGAGAGAAGCTGAATGAATTTCCCCCCTGTTAAAATATCCCATCAAGAGGGTGCCTGTCCTGGGAACGTCCCGTCTCTTGCCCCTCGGCCAGGTGCAACCCAGATGGGAGCGGGGCAGGCAGATGGCCCTTCTTGGAGGACCAAAGCATGTGGGCAGGTTCACAGAGGCAGATCTGGCCACAAACAGATGACCTTCGAGGCTGAGACCAGTGCTTTGAATTATGCCCCAAACCAAATGGGGAGCCAATGACGCTGGTGACGCAGCCATTTCATGTGATCAGCTCTCCTCAGTCATCACTGCTACCTTTTGCATGAACTGACTTGGACACACATTGTCCGTCTGTCCCCCTTGTTGGTGAATGATAAAACAATGATACAATTGCTGAATAACAAATGTAAATAACAAATGTAAAAAGAAATAAAGGGGAAAATACATATACAGTATTATATCTTTCTTAATGTATACAGGTGCGGTCTCGGAAATCCGCCGTTTCACCCTCTTTAAACCCTCCAAAGGCCCCTGGAGGGCTTTCTGAAGCCCAAAGACACTGCGGACACCTGCCTGCCACTTTTGCGAGCTTCAGAATTCCCGTTACGGTCAGAAAAATGCAATTCCCAGATTCCGGAAGGAAACTGGAAGTGACATTTTTGTGCCTTATAAGTCATTCTGAGGCTGGCGAAGCCTCTGTGGGCCTGGTTTCCCCCCATCTCAGAATGTCATAAGACATAAAAACGTCACTTCCAGTTTCCCTCTGGAAACCAAAAGTTGTGTTTTTCTGGCCTTAACGGTTATTTGGGAACCTGTAAGGCCAGAAAAATACGACTTTTGGTTTCCAGAGGGAAACTGGAAGTGACATTCTTAACGGCTATTTGGGAACCTGTTAAGTCTGTGAGGGGACACGTGTGGCTGTTGGCTTCAGAAAGCCCTCCGGAAGTGACTGGAGCACAGCACTGGTCAACTTCAGAAGGTTCAGGCTGGGCCCAAGTCTGGCTCAACGCAGGTTAGGGGGACCCGTATGGAGCCAGATCTGTGGATATAAGCTTTAAAACAGCAAAAACCCAACACACATTGTTGAGCCATGGGGGGGGGGGGGAGACACAAATTAGTCCATAGAAGCAGTCAAGCCACAGTACTATTATAGAGGCACAGCAGACAGCTACATATTCTCCAAACACCAGAAAAACAGGTACGTTCTGAGCCCTTGCCAAAGTTTTGTGTGTGTGTGTATTAAATAAGTAAGAATACAAACATGGTCATATATTTAAAAAAATAAATAATAAAGCCTATCCGTACACTTCCAAAAGGCCCTTCAAATATCCAAAGCTTATCCATATGCAGGTGTCTTCTATAAACCAGATATTCCAATATGCAGAGAGTTAAAAGATCCTCAGTCCATTGAAAAATAGCAGGAGGGTATCAAATGGGCTCAAAATTTTGGTTACAATATTGCAATGGATGTGTTTGTGGACAAGAGGTTTGAAGTTTACTTTAAATATTAATCTTAAAAAAAATTTTATAAGATGATGTACTGTTGGTATTTGTCTCTCATGAAATTAGCTAAAGTTTATAACACAACGGGACATTGGAAATGTGAACACCAAAAGGGATCATTTTATCATATGTGGTGGTCCTGCAACTTAGCAAAAAAATTGTGGATATAAATTCATTCGCAGATTCAGAAAATTTTGAAGATTAATACACAGTGGAAGCCAGAGCTTTTTATGTTGGGTTTGATGGACAAACAATTGGAAAGAGAACATGATGCATTATTGCTGTAATTGATAATGACAGCAAGGTTCCTTTATGCACAGACATGGAAGTGCTCCAGTATACCAACAGTAGAAGATTGGCTGGCGAAGATGCTGGAGCTTGTGGAGATGGCAAAATTGACATCTTTAATTAGAGAAAAGAAAATAGATTCATTCTTGACTGAGTGGAAGCCATTTGTGATTTTCCTGCAGAGCTTAGATTAAAATGAATTCTATACCTGTGGGTTTGGAGATAATAGAAGAGATAGATATAAGAGAGATCCAATATTAAGTTTAATCTTTATTGTATCAAATATTCTAAAGACAGATATTATTATGTATATTTGTAAGCCTGTAGTAGGGATAAGTGGAAGTCTTTTAAAATTTGGTGTTAGGTGTTGTCTTGAGTTCAACATGGTAATTAAAACAATAAATAAGTTTAAAGAAAATATAGCAGGAGGCCACTTTCCTTTCCAACATTTCTGGATGAGTCTTTCAGCCAGAGATCCCACACAGTCATCAGGACTAGTAACCACTGACAAGCCTGTCCTCCAAGTACAGGTGCAACCCTCCAGTGGCTTCCTGTTCCTCTCCAAAACAAGGTAGCTCACATTCAAACACTTTCCTGTAGGCCAGGGGTCTCCAAACTTTTTGACCAGAGGGCGGCATCAAATATCTGGTGCAGTGTTGAGCGCCGGGAAAAAAATTTAAATATAAAATTTAAATAAATAAATTAGAGATGGAACTTAGATGAGTGAATAAATGAATGAATGGGCCCATTCATTCAACCTCTCTGGCTCTCAGAACACCCTCCAGACACAACTAGAACACAGCTCCAGTTGTGTTCAGTTGAGTGGGCCAGAGACTCTCAGAGGACAAGAAGCTGGCTGTGGGCCGAACAGAGGCTTGCTGTGGGCCGCATCTGGCCCCCGGGACGGGGTTTGGAGACCCCTGCTGTAGGCCATGATCAGAAATGAGAAACCAGAGAGGGATATTGGAGATTGTTTTGCCAACATCTAACAGAGGAAACACAAGAGTAGCAGGGGAGGCGCTCCTGGAGCGTGTCTCTCCTTCACACACTCTTGCCTCTGCGAGTTCTCCCTCCCTCCCTCGTATTCCCTCTTCCCTTCTACTTTGTCTCTTCTTTCACCCCACTAAGCTGCTTGAACACTTTGAGGTATCTTAAGGCTCAAGCTGAGATGGAAGCTCTTCCCAGAACCTAAGCATTATTTTGTCCTTCATCTGGGTGGACTGGATAAGACACATTTTTTTACACACTCCAGTGTGTCTCCCCTATATAGGTTTCTTTGATATGCCATCAGATGTTAGCTCACAGTGACCTATGTATGATAAATGGATGATATGACTTCTCCCAAGTGGGTCTTTGATGCGCAGTCAGGCTTGAGCACTGACTGAAGCTCTTTTCAACAATCCACACCTTTGGGTGGTTTCTCCCCTGTGTGGCTTCTTTGATGCACAGTCAGGTTTTGGTGGGTGCTGAAGGTCATTCCACACTCCACACATTTGTATGGTTTCTCTCCTGTGTGGGTTCTTTGATGCACAGTCAGGTGTGAGCTGTCATTGAAGCTCTTTCCACACTCCACACATGTGTATGGTTTCTCTCCTGTGTGAATTCTTTCATGCAAAGTCAGGTGTGAGTTCTGGCTGAAACTCTTTCCACACTCCAAACATTTATATGGTTTCTCCCCTGTGTGGATACTTTGATGTACAATCAGATGTGAGCTTCGACTGAAGCTCTTTCCACACTCCAAGCATTGATATGGTTTCTCCCCAGTGTGGGTTCGTTGATGCAAAGCCAGGTGTGAACTATGCCTGAAACTCTTTTCACACTCCAAACATTGATATGGTTTTTCCCCCGTGTGGGTTCTTTGATGCACAGTCAGATTTTTGCTGTCACTGAAACTCATTCCACAGTTCAAGCACTGATACGGTTTCTCTCCTGTGTGGGTTCTTTGATGCAAAGTCAGGTGTGAGCTGATAATGAAGCTCTTTCCACACTCCAAGCATTTGAATGGTTTCTCCCCTGTGTGGGTTCTTTGATGCACTGTCAGGTTTCGGCGGCCACTGAAGCTCTTTCCACACTCCAAGCATTTATATGGTTTCTCCCCTGTGTGGGTTCTTTGGTGTAAAGTCAGGCTTGAGCTCACACTAAAGCTCTTTCCACATTCCAAGCATTTGTATGGTTTCTCCCCTGTGTGGGTTCTTTGATGCACTGTCAGGTTTCGGCCATCACTGAATTTCATTCCACACTCCAAGCATTGATATGGTTTCTCCCCTGTGTGCGTTCTTTGATGCACAGTCAGGTGTGAGCTTTGAGTGAAGCTCCGTCCACATTCCACACATTTGTATGGCTTCTCCCCTGTGTGGGTTCTTTGATGCACAGTCAGGTTTTTGCTATCACCGAAGCTCATTCCACAGTTGATGCATTGGTATGGTTTCTCCCCTGTGTGGGTTCTTTGATGTACCGTCAGCTTCGAGCTCAAACTGAAGCTCTTTCCACACTCCAAGCATTTGAATGGTTTCTCCCCTGTCTGCATTCTTTGATGCACTATCAGGTTTTGGTTATCACTGAAGTTCTTTCCACACTCCAAGTATTTATATGGTTTCTCCCCATGTGGGTTCTCATGAAAAGTCAGGTGTAAGCTCTGGTTGAAGTTCTTTCTACACTGTAGGATTTGTATGGTGGGATCTTTGATGTCTTCTGCTTTTGATTAACTGCTGAAGATCTGTGCACTTTCACTGTGTGAAAGGACATGCTTCCTTTCACTTTCCAGCTTCTTAGAGCAACTGGGAGGACTGAAATCCCCACCCTGAGGTGTATCAGATTTATTTCTCCCTTTCTCTGTCTGATGACCCTCCTGTGATCTGTCTTGATGTGCAGCTTTCTCTCTTACACTGATTTTTTTTTATCAGAAATAATGTTTGCTTTTACTGAAGTTGCTTCTGCAATCAGAGCAATTAAATGACATCTATTTTCTTCCCTTTGAGATGTTCCTGTTTGATCAGGATTTCACGTATGTCATAACCATGAGAAGCTCCTGATTTAGTCCTCCAGACAGGTGGTGGGCTTCCCTCCTGACACCCTGTCCCATCCTGGTGTCTGTCACTTTCTGTATGTCACATCTGGTTGTTTCTGCTGTCACCTCATGGGGCTCCCTCTGACCCTCACTGACTTCTCCCGTTGCTTCCTGGAACAGAGAGAGAACCTTGTTTAGTGGTACAATAGAGAAATGGGACCTGCAACACACACACCCAGTGTTGTAGCTAAGGCATCTGCTGCCTGGGGTCAAAGAAGATTTTGTAGCCTTCCCAACAAATTCATTGAGTGAGTGACTGAGTGAGCAAGTGAGCACAACACATGAAAGATGGGGCTGCTTAGTTGGAAGCCCAATGTCAGAAAGCTTCCACATGTCAGGCAGGCAGCCTTTTTTGAGCAAGGCACTACTTTGTCCCCAACGGTGATAACACATGAAGAGCTCACTGCTGCCGCTCCCCAGACCCATTTCATTTCACACACACACCTCCCCCGCAAACAATCAAAAAACATGCAGAACACCAGCAAACAGCCACTAGAAAAGGCACAGTGCTGGGGTGAAGAGGGACAGTTATTCTCCCCCTGCTAAATATAAGAGGAGCAGCACCTGAAAAAGTGCCTCTTTACCCAGTTAGCAGGGGAACTGCATTATGATACATGGAAATGGGAACTGACTCAAGCTATCACCTTATTGTTCCATGCTGTATCAAAGTATCACATCATTGGAACAATCAGTCTCATTGATCTGTTTTGAGTTGGGAAATCCACTTTTTGTTCCATAAGGCAGTTGTGTTTTCTGCTTAACTGGCCATAACTCTGGACAGAATGCACATTTCATCACGGCTAGTTTCATGGCATACTGCATTAAATTACCTGTCCATACACACACACACACACACACACACACACACACACACACACACACACACACACACACACATATATGTTGACCAATATATATATATATAGACCAAGGTTTTCACAATTTTGACTACTAGTGACAACTCAGCTTGTTGCCCCTCTGAAGCTTGGCACTCCCTACAGTTTGGCAATTAACCCCCCAGTTCCCCCTTAGCTATGCTACTGCACATGCCCCTAGATCAGGGGTGCCCAAACCCCGGCCCTGGGGCCACTCGCGGCCCTCAAGGACTCCCAATGCGGCCCTCAGGGAGCCCCCAGTCTCCAATGAGTCTCTGGCCCTCCGGAGATGTGCTGGGGCCCACACTGACCTGGCGCAACTGCGCTCAGCGTGAGGGAGACTGTGTGACCTCTTGCATGAGATGTAGGATGAGGGCTCCCTCCACTGCTTGCTGTTTCACATTTGTGATGCAGTAGTGACAGCAAAGGAAAGGCCAGCCTTGCTTTGTGCAAGGTCTTTTATAGGCCTTGAGCTATTGCAAGACCTTCATTCATTCATATAAGTTCATCTTTAATATATACATTTATGTAAACATATGCAAATTTATTCAAATTTTAAATGTTAATTTATTCTTCCCCCCCCCCGGCCCCTGACCCAGTGTCAGAGAGATGATGTAGCCGTCCTGCCAAAAACTTTGGACACCCCTGATCTAGGGCAGGGGTGTGCAAAGTTTTTGGCAGGAGGGCCACATCAGCTATCTGACATTGTGTTGGGGGCCGGGGAAAAAAGAATTAATTTGCATTTAAAATTTGAATAAATTTACATAAATTTACATAAATGAATATATTAAAGATGAACTTATATGAATGAATGAAGGTCTTGCAATAGCTTAAGGCCTATAAAAAGGCTTTGCACAAAGCAAGGCTGGCCTTTCCTTTGCTGCTGCTACTGCATCACAGACGTGAAACAGCAAACAGTGGAGGGAGCCCTCATCCCACAGCTCACGCGAGAAGTCAAACAGCTGCCCTCACACTGAGAGCAGTTGCATTGGGCCAGTGTGGGCTCCAACAAACCTCTGGAGGGCCAGAGGCTCATTGGAAATTAGGGGCTCCCTGAGGGCCGCATTGAGAGACCTCGAGGGCCGCAAGTGGCTCCCGGGCCGGGGTTTGGGCACCCCTGCTCTAAATGATAATATATCATAGGTGGGGGGATCCTGTCACCTTGATTCCCTCCAGTAACTTGATTCTCCATCCAACTGCCCAGTTTCTTAAGCTTCCCCCCAGCCGAGACTTCTTTTTTCACCCCCTCCATGTTGCACAAAAACAACCAACAGCTGCAACGCATGATGAACTAAGTGTGCATAAAAGTCACCTCCCGCTGAGACCACCACAATATGAGGCCACCTTGAAAGAGCCTTCCGGAGCCTCCACTGGCGCAGAGTACACACCCACCAGCTGGACTCTGATGGGGGGGGAGGAAATAGAGGGCAGAGCTTCCTCTGGAGATCTTAATCGACCATGCAGGATCTTGGACCCAGACCACTTACCCAGACCATTCAAGGTAATGACCAGCACTTTGAACTGGAAATACTCTGTGAGCCAGCAGAGACAGAGGAGGGGACCAGACTCCCGAGAGGGGGCTACCAGCAGGGAGGAAAACTACTGAACCAGAGTCCCTTCATAAAACTCCCATTGCACCCAGTTTGGCTCTGACTTTCCCACTGAAATCAACAGTTTTTAACAGGGCTTAACTTCCCTGGCATCATGCCCTTTTTCAGATGTACAACTAAATTTAGGTTTTTAGGTGTATGTTTAAATTTCTTTTTAAATATTATTGTAAGTAAAATACTAATTACTGAGGAAGGTTAGGAAAAAGGGAGGATTTAGTAGAATTGTTGAGATATTAATGAGACCAAGACATGCTTCAAAACAGACACATTTTGTACAGCCTGAGTACAAGCTAGGCATGGTAACAGATTTTCCTGCAAAGGCTTTTGGGACTGTCCTTAGTCCTTGTCTCTGCTGCAACCAAGTTTCAGACCATAGAACTGAACCACTTGCATGTGCTACCCCTTCGCCCCTCGCTCTCTTCCCCCATCTTTTGTCTCCCTTGTTTCAGTATCTAGATCAGTGTTTCTCAAACTGTGGGTCGGAACCCACCAGGTAGGTCGTGAGTCAATTTCAGGTGGGTTCCCATTCATTTCAATATTTAATTTTTAATAGACTAGATGCTACCATGGTATGTGACTACATTTGAGGAAGCATTACAGACTTGTACTTTTAACTGGAGGTTGTCCATGACTTTGTGTACCTTGGCTCAATGATCTCCGACACTCTTTCTCTCGATACCGAGCTAAACAAGCGCATCAATAAAGCAGCTACCACATTTTCCAGACTCACAAAGAGGGTCTGGTCAACAAGAAGCTGACGGAACATACCAAGATCCAGGTCTACAGAGCTTGCATCCTGAGTACACTTCTGTACTGCAGTGAGTCATGGACTCTTCACTCACAGCAGGAGATGAAACTGAATGCTTTCCACATGCGCTGCCTCCGATGCATCCTTGGCATCACCTGGCAGGACAAAGTTCCAAACAACACAGTCCTGGAACGAGCTGGAATCCCTAGCATGTATGCACTGCTGAAACAGAGACGCCTGCGTTGGCTCGGTCATGTTGTGAGAATGGATGATGGCCGGATCCCAAAGGATCTCCTCTATGGTGAATTCGTGCAAGGAAAGTGCCCTACAGGTAGACCACAGCTGCGATACAAGGACATCTGCAAGAGGGATCTGAAGGCCTTAGGAGTGCACCTCAACAGGTGGAAAACCCTGGCCTCTGAGCGGCCCGCTTGGAGGCAGGCTGTGCAGCATGGCCTTTCCCAGTTTGAAGAGACACTTGGCCAACAGTCTGAGGCAAAGAAGGAAGGCCCATAGCCAGGGAGACACACCAGGAACAGACTGCATTTGCTCCCAGAGTGGAAGGGATTGTCACTCCCGAATCGGCCTTTTCAGCCACACTAGACGCTGTTCCAGAACCACCATTCAGAGCACGATACCATAGTTTTTCGAGACTGAAGATTGCCAACTTTTAACAAGCTACTATGTACATGCTTTTAACAATGATAGTAAATGGGACTTACTCCTGGGTAAGTGTGGGAAGTATTGCAGACTAGGATTGTTAAAACATTTTCCTACTTGATGATGTCACTTCCGGTCATGACATCACTTCCAGTGGTTCCTGACAGATTCTCATTCTAAAAAGTGGGTCCTGGCACTAAATGTGTGAAAACCACTGATCTAGACTGTAACACTCTCAGGGCAGGGATCTGTCTTTATACAGTGCCATATATGTTGATGTTGCTTTTTACATTAGTAGCAGCAGCAGCAGCAGCAGAATCTAAACAGCTTCTCCCAAATGTGTGATTTTTGCAGACAGACTACACAAACCACCATCACATCACAGCTCACATCCTTTGCCCCTACAGGATCAGACCACTTATTCTACCATCCCAACTCCAGCAGTGGCCAGTCAGATACTTCAGGGAAGCTCACAGCAGAGCAGAGAGCCTTTCTCTCTTGTTTGTTTGCCCTCAGCAAGTAGCAGCCAGAGATAAGAACGTAAGAACAGCCCCACTGGATCAGGCCATAGGCCCATCTAGTCCAGCTTCCTGTATCTCACAGCGGCCCAGCAAGTGCCCCAGGGAGCACACCAGATAACAAGAGACCTGCATCCTGGTGCCCTCCCTTGCATCTGAAATAGCCCATTTCTAACATCAGGAGATTGAACATACACATCATGGCTTGTAACCCGTAATGAATTTGTTCTTCCAGAAACTTGTCCAATCCCCTTTTAAAGGTGTCCAGTCCAGTCGCCATCACCACATCCTGTGGCAAGGAGTTCCACAGACCAACCACACGCTGAGTAAAGAAATATTTTCTTTTGTCTGTTCTAACTCTCCCAACACTCAATTTTAGTGGATGTCCCCTGGTTCTGGTGTTATGTGAGAGGGAAAAGAGCATCTCTCTATCCACTCTGTCCATCCCCTGCATAATTTTGTATGTCTCAATCATGTCCCCCCTCAGGCGTCTCTTTTCTAGGCTGAAGAGGCCCAAACGCTGTAGTCTTTCCTCATAAGGAAGGTGCCCCAGCCCAGTAATCATCTTAGTCGCTCTCTTTTGAACCTTTTCCATCTCTACTATGTCCTTTTTGAGACATGGCGACCAGAACTGGACGCAATACTCCAGGTGTGGCCTTACCATTGATTTGTACAACAGTGTTACAATACTTGCTGTTTTGTTCTCAATACCTCTTCTAATGATCCCAAGCATAGAATTGGCCTTCTTTACTGCCGCTGCACATTGGGCCGACACTTTCATCGACTTGTCCACCACCACCCCAAAATTACCAAAGGAAATTTAATGAGGAATGCAATGCAACAAACCTCAGTGGAATTCATTGACATCCTTCAGTTTCGGAAGACTATGGTATTGCCCTCTCCAACGTTATGGCCAATTAACCAGAAAATGAAAACACAGCTGCCGTATGGAACAAAATGTGGATTTCTATAACTCGAAACTGACCCCTGAGCTGATTGTTCTGAGAGCCAATGATGTGATATTACAACACAGCAGGGGACCAATAAGGTGTTTAGTACGAGTCAGCTCTCACTTCCAAGTATCATAATACAGTTACCCCCTGCTAACATGGGGTAATAATAATAACATGTATTATTAAGAGGCACTTTTCCAAGTGGTGCTCCTCTTATATTTAGCGGGGGGGGGGGGGGTTGACCATCCCCCTTCACCCCAGCAGTATCTCTAACTGATAAGGGGCACACTTTTTATTCATTTATTTAATTAATTAAATTTGACTTTGTCATGGGGGGGCTACAACATCATCTTTGACCCCCAGATAGCTGAGAGATGCCTTAGCTATGCCACTAGCTGGGCACTGGGGGAGGTGGCAGAGCAAGTGGGTGGTAGGCTACTGTGGGGGGGGGGTTTCCCCTGATTTAGCTGCTCCCCCATGTCCACTAAACCAGGAGAGTCTTCAGCATCCCGTGGAGCATCCGCTGGGTGGTAAGCCCTGATCAGCCCCACTGAAGGTGTGGACGCGGGCTGACCCTCAGTGCCTCCCCTGCCAGGGCTGAGCCACCCACTCGAAGAGCCCCGCTGACCTCACCTGCCGCCCAGCGCTGCTGCCTCGAGCGTGGGAAATTGGACACCAACATTCCCACGAGGGGTGCGGCAGGAAGTGCGCTCCTCCACTCGCTCACGCCTTCTGCCCGAAGAGCCTGTCTCGTCTCCTGGACTGGGCTCGTTGCTTTAACCCTTGGGAGACCACCCAGTCCTGTTCAAACCCATTTCTGCCCAGCCCACAGGTATGCCTACACTTTGGATCCCTGTTGCGTATACGCAACGCTGGGCAGAAACGGCTTAGAAGTGCCACGTGGAGGAAGGGAGGGGGCCACCCAGGAGAGAAAGCCTGAGACTCTGTGGGGGCCCCAGAAAAGTGTGCGGGAGGAAGCACATTGATGATACACCCTTGTGTCTGATCTGTAAAGGCACACCCCTTTGCACACTGGTTGGATGAGGGATCAGAACTACGAGACCTGACTGAAGATGCAACCTCCTGATTTTAGAAATGGGCCATGTCAGATGCAAGGGAGGGCATCAGGATGCAGGTCTCTTGTTATCAGGTGTGCTCCCTGGGGCATTTGGTGGGCTGCTGTGAGATACAGGAAGCTGGACTAGATGGGCCTATGGCCTGATCCAGTGGGGCTGTTCTGATGTTCTTACGTACTCTCGGCTTGAGGCCTTGGAGATGCTGCTGTCACCATACAGGGAGACAATTATATGAAAAGCCCCACTGGATCAGGCCAAAGGCCCATCTCGGCCAGCCTCCTGTATCTCACAGGCCCACCAGATGTCCCAGGGAGCACACAAGACAAGAGACCTGCTCCTGGTGCCCTCCCTTGCATCTGGCATTCTGAGGTAGCCTACCTCTAAAATCAGGAGGTTGCACATACAAATCACAGCTTGTAACCTGTGATAGACTTCTCCTCCAGAATTTTGTCCAATCCCCTTTTAAAGGCATCCAGGTCAGGTGCCATCACCACATCCTGTGGCAAGGTGTTCCACAGACTAATTACAAGCTGGGTAAAGAAATATTTTCTTTTGTCTGTCCTAACTCTCCCAACACTCAGTTTTAGTGGAGGTCCCCTGGTTCTGGTGTTATGTGAAAGGGAAAAGAGCATCTCTCTATCCATTCTCTGCAAAATTTTGTATGTCTCACTCATGTCCCCCCTCAGGTGCCTTTTTTCTAAGAGCCCCAAATGCTGTAGCCTTTCCTCGTAAGGGAGGTGACCCTGCCCAGTAATCATTTTGGTCACTCTTTTCTGCACCTTTTCCATTTCCAGTTCTGGGCCATTAGGACCTACTCAGCAGATGTCTACCCTTCACAGGACAGGGCACCACATTTCTCCATTAGTTTGCAGAAAGCAGTAATGCGCTGAAGCTGACACACCAGCTACTGCAGATGTTGTCTTCGGTTATGTCACTGTCCAAACACCTTCAGGGGCTAAATTTGCCCCATGCTCCACATTAGCCCCACCATCTACTAGGGCAGGATCCTCCTTGAAAAGCCACCTTTCCCTGAAGGCCTTGGCGCTCCACCCTGGTCCTGGCTGCAGCTAAGTCTAAGAACATCTGAGTTTTTGTTTCTTCTATTTATGTAGCCTGGCCTACCTCACTGAGTTGTTGTGAGGACAAAAGGAGGGGAGGAACTATGTATGGTGTTACCAGATACAAAAGGGGACAGAGTGCCTCTCCCTTTAACCATTGTATAGAAGAAGGAATTTTGGCAGGTGCTGCTTTTCAAACCCTTCCCTGTTGAGCTGCACCTGACAAAATTCCCTCTCCTATACAATGGTTAAAGGGAGAGGCACTTTGTCCCCCTTTGTATTGGGTAACCATAACTATGTACACCACTCTGAGCTCCTTGGAAGAAGGGCAGGATAAAAATATGAAAAGTAAACAAAACAAATAAATAAAAGGCACCCCCCACCAGAAAGGCCTGTGTCAAACAAGAGCCAGAGGGAGATCAGGCTGATGGTGGATCAGCTTATATGGGCAAAAGCAGTTCTAAGAACCCAATCCTAGCCATACCGACTCAGAAGTAAATCCCACTGTAATCAATGGGGCTTGCTCTCAGGTAGGTGCATGTGGATAGAAGTGCAGTCTTTGTTATCCACTCTCATGGGGTGCAGTGATGTGATGGGGCTCCTTCAGCTCTTACAGATTTGTGGAAAACAGAATTTCGTAACAATTACCAACAGGAAAGAAGAACTTGAGGGAATCCCAGCAGGTGCACACATGCTCCCCCCTTCTTTTTGCCCATCATTAACCCCCCCCCTCCCTTTCCAACCCCACTCAATAAGTCTGTCATTAACTCTGGCCTCGCTCCTCCTTCCAAGCTCCAACCCCCTAGTTCTTGCTGCCTCCTATCCTGTGCCTGCCCTCCCACAGTCCTTCCACCCACCCCTCCTGCCTCCAGGCTCTTCCAGGAGGCTCCACATCTTGCCACCAGACCACAAACTAGCTACTCATCCAATCTCCAGTGCTAGCAGAGCTGGGGCTTTGGCCACTGGCCCCCCCTTCCTCACCTCCCTGGCTGCTGCTAGTTCTCCGCCCCCCCACTCCTGCCACCTAGGCTTTCAACACTGGGATGCTCCATGGAGGGCAGAAGAGCACTTCCAACAAGGTTGTGTGTGTGTGTGTGAGCTAATTGAGAGTGTGAGTTGTGATTCTTCTGCCTCCCTCCCTTCATGCTCTCCCACAGTATGCTTAAAAAGTGCAGTCTGATCCTGTGCCTAAATACATTCCCTTACTGCCTGCATCGGAGTGGACCACGACCACCCCCTGCCCTTGGTACTAGAACCACTCAGAGGAATTTTATCAGGGGGTACAAGTTTGTTTCAGGCCCCTTTCTTTCTTCATTCAAATGTAAATTTGGCTCCAGGCCACCTTTTTTGGGCTCCCATTTTTTGACCCCAGGCCCAGATAAGATGTACCCCTTGCACCCCCTCTCAGAAGGCCTGCTTGGTATGTTACAGCATCATTTTCAACCACTGTGTGCCGTGAATGGTCTGCAGGTGTGCCACAGGAGTTTGGGGGAGGGTCATGTATTAGTAGGGCCATTGGGGAATGTGAGCCCCTCACCAAACAGCATGGTGTGCTTTATCAATTGTCAAAAAATTCATGGTGTGCCTTGGTAATTTTAGTACCTTGTCAGTGTGGCATGAGACAAAAAAAGGTTGAAAATCACCGTGCTAGAGCCTGGCATAGCTCTCTTCACCTTCTGCTGTTCTCCTTGTCTGTATTTGTGAACCTTTCTTCCCTTGTAAAGCACCAACCACAGTGAATGTACAGTGCAGCCTATTTATCCACAGATTTTTTATCTGCGGATTTGTCTCAATACGAATGGGGTGGGGGAACTGAAAGTCACACACTCTTTTGCCTCCTTCACCCTTCGCTGTCCTCCAGGCAGCCCAAAACACTGCAAAAAGGCTCTGCCTCACCCAGGCAGGGAAATAGCCCTGGAAGAGGTTCCCCTTGCAAAGGAACAGTAATACTCCTGAAGCCCCTGAGCCAGCCAAGGCTGAAGAGGGGAAGGGGGGGCATAAAACCTCTGTAGCCAGAGCACATGCGTGTGCGTGCGTGCTCGCACGCGCTCTCGCTCTCGCGCTCTCTCTCTCTCTCTCTCTCTCTCACACACACACACACACACACACACACACACACACACACACACGTACGGTAGCAACAGAGGGAATTGCTTTAAAAAACCCTGGGAGTGTTTGCCCAATTCCCCCCCCCTCCAGATGGTGCAGGCAATCGCCGACACAAGCAAGCCTTCCCAGCAAGCAAAGCATGATATTTACAGCCCAATCCTCTCCACACTTTCCTGGGAGTAAGCCCCATTGACTGGAATGGGACTTACCTCTGAGTAGAAATGCACGGGACTGGACTCTTAAAAGCTCAGCATCCCAACTGTGAAAGAAGTGGGACAGCTGGCAACGAGAGGGCTGAGTACGGAGGGGAGGGGATTGATAATAGCTGCCTTAGTTTCCTTCCAGTCAAGTGTCAGGCTGCAGCGTATTTGCTTAACTCTATGGAATTTAGCACAACGAGGTTTTTTTTAATGGAGCCTGGTCACAGAACAGAACTAACGCGGATAAATAGGCCCCACCTGTATATCTATATATTTATATCCCCTCTCTGGCCAGAAGAGTTTCCTGTGACTGATCATTAGGAATTGGCATCCTTCTATCTATCTAGACCAGGGGCTCCCAGCTACGGCCCATGGGCCAGATCTAGTGTTAAAAGAAAAGCTACTTGGGGGCAGTGCAGCAGTGGAAAAGCCTTACTGATTCACAGTGCAAACTGCTATCTTAATTCCCAATTGCTGCAGAAACTTCTGCCTGGCAGCCACTTCCACTGAGAAATGGGGACACAGAGCCTTCTGGGATGATTAGCAGCAGAAATTGCTGGCTGGTGTGAGTTTCTGTATTGATCAGGAGTGAAGATAGCAGACTGCAGTGCAGAAACATGAGTCTTCACCACTGCTACAACACGCCCAAGGGGCCTTTCCTGCACCACTGCTGGCCAGAGTTTGGAGACTCCTATTCTAGGTATACCCACTAGTTGAAGTGTCTGAGGAGGATTGTGGAGAACTGACTTAATTCCACACCCACTCAAGAAGCTGGCTGAACATGCCCCAGTCAATACCTCCCAGGGAAAACTAGCTCACAGGGTTATTGTGAGGCTGCAATGAGAGGTAAGAACTGTGCATGCTGCCCCGGGCAACTAACAGCCCAATCCTATCCACACTTTCCTGGGAGTAAGCCCCATTGACTGGAATGGGACTTACTTCTGAGTAGACATGCCTAGGATCGGGCTCTAAGGGAGCAATCCCTAACCCACTTTCCAGCACCAACATAAGGGCAATGCAGCTCCGAGGTAAGAGAGCAAACATTCCCTTACTTTAAGGAGGCCTCTGTGAGTGCCACCCAACTACATGATGCAGCACATGTCCCATTGGCACAGCTGTGCCAGTGCTGGAAAGTTGGTTAGGATTTGGGGCTAAGAGTAAGTGTGGGATACAAATGAAATGGATCACCAGACACACACCTGTGAAGCGTCCAGCCTTTACTTATTTATATGAGTGTAACTAATTCACCTTTTGGCTCCACAATTAAGTCCCCAAGACAGAGAACAACTTTCTTGGGAAAAAAATTAAAAGCAATGCTTAAAAATGAAACTAAGACATGAGAGAACGTGTAGTATCAGTACAAACTCCACATTATTAAAGGAGAAAACTTACAGAGAAGTTGACTGAAATATACACCAATCCTATCCAACTTCTTAGTGACAATGAGCCACAGCGCGGCCTTGAGATAGAGGAGCAAACATTCCCTTACACTGGAGGAGGCCTCCGTGACTGTGTCCCCACCACAGAATGCAGCACATGCCCTCTGACACAGCTGCATCAGTACTGGAAGGCTGGATAGGATTGAGCCCAAACTAAAAATAATTTTCTCTTGGTGTCCAAAGAAAAGCTAACAGAATTGTCACCATGCTAAAATATCCGATCAACATGGTGCCTGTTCTGAGAATGTCTCATCTCTTCCCCCTCTGCCATCTCAGCCCAGATTTGGGGGGGGGGGGAGGAGCAGACTGCCCTCCTTGGAAGACCAAAGCATGTGGGCAGGTTCACAGAGGCAGACCTGGTCCCTTCCAGATACTTGGATCACAAACAGATGATGACTTAATAGACTATGAATTGCTCCAGTGGAGCTGGTAACACAGCAATTTCACAGGAGCATGCGTATATTATATACATACACATACTCTCTCTATATATATACACATACGTATACACAGTGCTTTTTTGTGAAAAAAAGGTGCAGGAACTCACTACTTGTCAATCTTTTATTTATTTAGTTATTTATTTATAAACCATTTTTATTGGAGAAATAAAATATTTTTTATGTGCTTCCCCCCTAAAGATGAACTTACTTCCGAGTAGACATGCATAGGATTGGGCTGTCAATCTCCACATCCCCTGCCCCCTAGCTACTTTTTCTACATATGGGGAAAAATACAGGTGCACTTGTAGCATGTAGTGTGGCACTACTTCGAGGAGAGGAAGCAGTGAATGGATTCCAAAAAATGGCTTACATGAGTTCCATGTAGTATAATTACTCTAAGCAACTGTGGGAGTAAGAACAAAAATGGAATTC
The DNA here is from genome assembly GCF_035046505.1 of Tiliqua scincoides. Taxonomy (NCBI): domain Eukaryota; kingdom Metazoa; phylum Chordata; class Lepidosauria; order Squamata; family Scincidae; genus Tiliqua; species Tiliqua scincoides. The sequence goes on from NC_089822.1 coordinate 264,271,948, forward strand.
TTACATGAGAGGGGTCCTTAGGTGCACACAGAAACAGCTACGTTTGCAAACAAGCGATTAAATATGGTTTAATTCAGGTATCAGAATACTCTGTGTCTTTGGGAAGGCACTTGGCATGCAATTGTATGTTCTCTGCTGCCCTGAGCAGCTGCTTTGCATTGCTGGAGAGAAGCTGCAAACGCTGGCTAGCAGAGAGCATGCTTGTGGGGGAAGAACGAGGCAAGGCTGGACAGCATGTTGTACACACGTAGAATCCCTTTTCACCTGCCCTTAGCATGTGAAAATGGGTGCAGATATATATCTCTGCCAGGATTAAGAGCCCAATCCTAGGTATGTCTACTCTGAAGTAAGCCTCATTCTAGTCAATGGAGCTTACTCCCAGGAAAGTGCCTAGGATTGCAGCCTAAGAGCCCAATCCTATGCATGTCTACTCAGAAGTCCACTTTAGTGAATGGGGCTTACTGTGGATAGGATGGCAGCCTTAGAGTCCAATCCTGTGCCTGTCTACTCAGAAGTAAGTTCCATTATAGTGAATGGGGCTTACTGTGGATAGGATGGCAGCCTTAGAGTCCAATCCTGTGCCTGTCTACTCTGCCTCTGTTTTGCTCCCCCCCCCCGGAATGCCTCCAAAGGGGAGAGGCCCCTGCAAAAAGGTGCCGGAACTCTGTCCCCCCACGTTCCATTAGAAAAAAAGCCCTGCGCATACACATTATTTAGGCCCTTTTAGCCACAGTAAGGGCACAAAGAGTCACTTTCCATTGTCCTTCTGATCGTTTCCATAAAGTAGGTCAATTCAAGAGACTACGCATATCCATAAACAATTGTTTTAGTACATGATTAATACAGTGGACATGGGCTCAGCGTCTCCTGGCCCTGTGGGATACAGGGGCAGCTGTTTTGGCGTTGCTGTACTGTAGCATGGGCAGCCTGGATATGATTGGGCTGTGAGAATACTTACCTCTAAGTCGAATCTGTGGAATAGGTTTCAGCAGCATGGCTGGAGGTCCTTTGCCTCCCGAGCCGCCAGCCAGCACCAGGTTCCAGGGCACAAGAGTAGGCAGAAGGCAAGATGGCTCCATACTTTCCCCTTTGTGTATTTTTCTAAACCTTATACATAATTTATTATTATTATTATTAATCAGCTGAATACAATCCTGGGTTGTCTACAAAGTGGTCTTGTGATTCTCACCTCTCCTCCCTGGATGATTCATAGTCATGCCAGCTCAGTTCCTGATCTCTAAGATTTCCCTGACACCATAAGAACTGACTCTAATAAAGGGGAGGGGAGAAGCTCCTGGAGACTGCTACAAACAAAATCATGAGAAGGCCACAATCAAAGTCATCCATCAGGCCTACACCACCTTCGGGGGTTCAGCGGTCCTAAATCAGGTAGTTTAAGTGGCAGTATGTCTTGCCACCCCAGGGAATGGATGGTGAGGGTGTCTTAGGGTCCAGGCCACCTATCACGGAAGAAGCAGACTGGAGCTGCCAGGTCCTCCCAGATGCAAGAAAAAGTCAGCATGAAGGTTTGCCCTGCCACTGACTAGAACTTAGGGGTGTGTAGAAACAAGGCCCTCACTCTGATCATCCCTCTCCTACCCTTTCAGACTTCACTCAGATTTCTCCTTGGTTACGCTGTGCCCTTATTCTTTTCTCCTCGAGTCTCTCCTTTCGCACACGCTTGCCCCAGCCAGGTCTCCCTTCCTTCCACATATTCCCTTCTGTTTTGTCTCTTCTTTCACCCCACTAAGCTGTCTTAAGCTCTTCCCACACACTAAGCATTATCTGAGTCTTCATCTGGGTGGACATCAACTGGATGTCCTGTAAGCAATGACTGAAACTTTTTACACACTCCAAATGTGGCGTCTCCCCTGTATGAATTGATAAATGATTGATATGGCTTCTCCCCTGTAGGGGTCTTTGATACAAAGTCAGGCTTGAGCTCCTACTGAAGCTGTTTCAACACTCCATACATTTGTATGGTTTCTCCCCTGTGTGCGTTCTTTGGTGCACAGACAGGTGTGAGCTTTGACTGAAGCTCTTTCCACACTCTGCACATTTGTATGGTTTCACCCCTGTGTGGGTTCTTTGGTGCACAGTCAGGTGTGGGCTTTGACTGAAGCTCTTTCCACACTCCGCACATTTGTATGGTTTCTCCCCTGTGTGGGTTCTTTCATGCAACATCAGATTTGAGCTCTGATGGAAACTCTTTCCACATTCCAAACATTTATACGGTTTCTCTCCTGTGTGGGTTCTTTTGTGTACAGTAAGTTTTCCATTCTCCTTGAAGCTCTTTCCACATTCCAAGCATTGATGAGGTTTCTCCCCCGTTTGGGTTATTTGATGCAAAGTCAGGCTTGAGCTATGCCTGAAGCTCTTTCCGCACTCCAAGCATTGATAGGGTTTCTCTCCTGTGTGGGTTCTTTTGTGCACAGTAAGTTTTCCATTCTCCTTGAAGCTCTTTCCACACTCCAAGCATTGATATGGCTTCTCTCCTGTGTGGGTTCTTTGATGCACAGTCAGCTGTGAGCCATCACGGAAGCTCTTTCCACATTCCAGGCATTGATATGGCTTCTCCCCTGTGTGGGTTCTTTTGTGCACAGCCAGGTGTGAGCGTTGACTGAAGCACTTTCCACACTCCACACATTTGTATGGTTTTTCCCCAGAGTGGGTTTTTTGATGTCTTCTACGTTTTGATTTACTGCTGAAGATCTGTGCACTTTGAGGACCTGCTTCCTTCCGCTTTCTAGATTCTTTTTGTAGACCAACTGGGAGGACATTGAAATCCCCGCCCTGACAGGTATCAGATTTATTTCTCCCCTTATCTGTCTGGTGTGTCTCCTGCTTGTTTGAGCTGTCTTGATGTGCAGCTTTCTCCCTTGTGCAGATCTTCTGATGGGAAAGAAGAGTGTACATCTCTCTGTCTCTGCAATCTCTGAGAAGCTGTCTCTGCAATCACAGCATTGAAATGATTTCATCCCTGTGTAGCTTATGCTGTGATTAGTAATGTTGGATGTACAACTAATTCTGTCCCCATGCAACAAATGCTTATTTTTTCCCTTCCCTTTGAAATGTTCCTGTTGAGTTGGGATTTCATGTCTGTCATAACCCTGACAACCAACTGCCTGAGTCCTCCAGACATGTGATGGGCTTCTCTCCTGCCCCCCTAATCCATGCTTGTCTCAAAAAGCCACTTCCTGTATGTCACACTTGGTTGTTTCTGGTGACACTCCACATGGCTCCCTCTGATCCTCACTGTCTTCACCGTCTTCACTTTGCTCCCTGGAACAAACACAGAACCTTGCTTAGAAGTGCAATACAGAAATGGGACCTCTAATGCACACATCTAGATGTAAGTACTCAGGAAAAAGAAACCCACTGATTCAGCGGCACTGATCCCCAGGAAAGGATGGATAGGATTGCAGCCTTGTGCACTGACCAACTTCTCAAGAAGCTGTTCTTCAGGAGTAAAAAAATTAAGGCTGCCTGGCCTGTTGCAACCTGACTGGTCCTGGGATTGAGGTAGCTTTTTTATTCTGTGTAGATAAGGTTTTTATGGAGAAGTCATGAGAGGAGGCCTCCTTCTGGATTCCCTCAGGCCTCACAGAAGCTTTAATGTCATGTTATCCTCTTATAAATGTTAAGATGTCTCTTATTTTGTACAGTGAGTGGTTTCAATTTTTAAATGGCAATAAATATTAACGGCCCAAACTTTCTACAGAGTTTCTACACTAGCCATAGAACAGGCGTAGATTGGACGAGTCCCATAGGGGGCCATGGACTACATGTTACAAGCACCAAAAATACAGAACATTGGCCAACCTCTCACCAAACCACTCCTCCACCCCACAGAGCACAAGATACAGAATAACTCTAGCAGTCAATCAATCCACACCCACCCCATCATATAAGCCCAGTTCTGACAGCCACTCTCTCGTACAGGGTATGCGGCAGGGGGCTACTACACCCCTCTCTCATGAAGTGGTGTGGCAGACTGGCATGGCAGTAAATTAGGTTTGGGCTGCCCATGAGCCTGAGCACTAATAAATAAGTGCAGAAGAACAGTTCCTCACAGGCTGGAAGTGATCTGTCAGGGCACATCTGCAATACTCTCACTCTATGGTGCTCATGCTGGTATCAGGACATGCTCAGACAAACTTAGACAATGCAGTTACTGCATCTACATGAAAGGATACAGGCAGAAGACAAGATCTGGGAGGAGAACAATGGAAGCCATGGGCTTCAAGAGTTGAGTTCCTCGACAGAGGAACTTCCATCGCCTACAACACTGTAGAGTCTACGACATCTTGGAGGACTCGGAAGGGCCTCCACTCCACACCCAAATTGCACTGGCCATAACTGGCACATGGAGTATGTGTCTTTGTGTGTGGATGCGCACATCAACCATGTAATCATTCAATGTGGTGCTGCACCTTACCTCCCAAATTGGTCTCTGCGCATAATTCCTGCAACCTGTGTGATACACTCCTCTGCTGCAATGATACACTCCAGACTGAGCAGTATGGGATTTGAGAGAAGTTCCCTTACACCAAAGATACCACCATGCTGGGCAGATATGATGGTACAATAGCCACACCTTCAGAACAAAACCAGTGTGGAGCTACAATGAGACAGAGACCAAAGGGTGTTGGACAGGGGAGGGGGTATGTCAAATCCTATGCCCCAGTCTGATACCAGCCACAACCCCCAAGTTTAAAAAGTGCTCATTGGAATCAATAGAGAAAAATATCACTGTTCTCCTCTCTCCACCCCAACTTTGGATCCAGCTTTTGGAACAAAAGCCCCATGAGGGACCCTTCCAAAGGTGGAATGGTGAATGAGGCCCCTTCCCCTCAATAGAAACTCTTATCTGGTGCTGGTTAGGATGATTCAGCAGTGCACAGCTCTGCCATTCTGATCTCATCACCTGGAAGCCCTTGACAGCAGCTTGGCTCTGGCATTTGCTGGGTGGACCTAATTTGGGACTGTCATTCATCAGGGTCCATCATCCTTTGAGGAGGTGTGAGGAAAGTGGGAGCCCACTGCATCAGTCGCTCAAATCACACTTGCACTTTCAGTCTACAGCTCAGCCAAGCTACTGGGGCAGATTACAGGTGAAGAGAATGGCAGAGGTGTATTATGCTGGTTCACACCTAACCGGCACCAACACACTCCAGCGGGGACTTTCTACTGTGGTGAAATTTCTATTACGGTGTCTCTGTTCAGCCAAGACCCTCTGAGCTGAAGCTACTGCTGTGGTAAGTACTACTCTGAATAAAGCAAGTTACCTGATGATTTCTCTTCCTCCTGGAGATCCTGGAAAAATGCACACTCCCCTTCTTCCAGCTGGGAGATGAGGGCAGGTCTGGGAAATTCCTCTGAGAAGGAAACAAGGAGATGAGATGCTTCCATCTGTAACATATCAAGGCTTTCCAAGAGACCTAATCCTAGGCTGATACCCACCCCAAAAAGGACACAGTATAAGACTAGAGGGAAGCTATCTGAACTTTCAGACAAGAATAGGCCGCAGAATCAGCTGCACAGATCCCAACATGTTGGTTCACTTAAGTTCACTGCTCATGAAACATGAGATGAATCACTGGTTGGGAATCCAGCTGTGGAGCTGAAACAAGCCATGTTTCTCTCATCCACCTCTCAGCACATGGAAGGAAGCCTCAACCAGAAGGTCAACTCTTCCCCTCCGCCTTTCTAAGGCAGTTCTGCAAAGAGGCTGTGAATTTAGGCAGGTAGAGAAAGGATGTGGCCTTCTCCTAGCTTTTCATTCCCGGAGCATGACTCTCACTGGAGCATCAAACCAGTCCAGAGTGGCTGCAGCTCAGTCATCAAGAACCTGCTTTGCATGCAAGAGATTCCTGGATCTATCCCTGGCACCAACACAGCCTGGTAGGGTTGAAAGATGTTCCTGCCTGAAACCCCGGTGAGCTGCTGTCAGCCAGTGGGGAGAGTACTGAGCTGGATGGGCCAAGAGTCTGACTCAGGAGAAGGCAGCTTCCCTCTGTCCCTGAACACCATGAATGCCTTTACAAACATGTGCAGATTGGGAGGAAAGATTCCTTTAAGATATAATAAAAGGGGTGCCAGCCAGGGGGCTCCCCTTGGCTGACATGGGCATAAAAGCTCTGCCTCAACAAAGCAGGTTTCCATAAGAAGGGGAAGTACCATGATATGGACACTTTAGAAGACCAAGAGAAGGATGATTCAAGTGGACAGTTTCTCTATTTGACTCTGATGCCCAAAGACGGCTGGCAAAGTGGTTGGTTCCAAATACTCCTGGTTCTGCTGAAATGTAAAACCGCCAACATGAGCAGCTGGATTAGAACTCCATCATGCTCCACCTGCAACAAGCCAATCAGAGCCCAGTGTCTCACTGGTGTCATGCACAGAGCATGGGTAGACACAGCCCTGCAGGTGAGCCTGATAATTCCCACATTCCTCTGGAGAGACAATGAAGGAAGAGAGGATTGTGAAAAATTTCTCCAGCAGCAGCACCTGATCTTGGAGGAACAGCCATTTAACACATTAAAAAGCTGGAAAACTAATGGCCCAATCCTGTTGCTGGGCAGCACTGGCACTGCAGCTACGGTGCTGGCGCTAAGTGTTGTAAAAGCGCTGCAAAGCGCATTCCAACACTTTACAAGTGACTGAGGCAGAGGGAGGGCAGAACAGTGGGTGGGACAGGCCCAGGAGGGGGCAGGAATGGCAGCCACCACATCCTAACCCCTGTCCCAGGCCTGAGAGCCCTACACCGGGCTACTCAATTTTGTGCCAGCTATTTGGCTGGCACAGATCCAAGTAACCCCATTGAGCAGGCTGAGGAGACCTCCAGCCTATTCAATTCCCCGGTGGTCCCACTGCACCCCCGGTAGCCCTGCTGTGCCAGCACTGCACAGGATTGGGCTGCCCCTCTTTGCTAACTGGGCAAAGAAGCACTTTAGCAAGTGGTGCTACTGTTATATTTAGCAGAAGAAGAGTAACTGTCCCTCTTCACCCAGCACAGTGTGTTTAACAGTGACTGTTGCTGGTAGTCTCTTCTGCACCACTTTTTAGATAGTGAGGCTTTTGGGGATGAGGAGCTATTTAATCATCTGACTTTATCCGTAAACCACTTTGTGAACATTTTCTTTGAAAGCGGTACATAAATATTCTATTACTACTAACAAAGAGGAAAGAGAAGGGTGAGGCATGAGAAGCACTATCCGTTACAAGTGGCTCATACTGCAGGCCTGGAATGTCTCTTGAGGAAAGCCAATGTTTCTCAGACTTTTTAGCAATAGGACCCACTTTAAAAAAACAAAACAAAACACAATCCACCTAGTTTTATGAGATTAAAGAAAAAACAAACCACAGTTTCACCTTACCAGTTGCTCAAGTCTCTGTTTTTAACCTTTTTACTATGGTGGGAACAGCCTTCTAAAGCATCTCTTGAGCTCCATGTTCATTTGAGCAGGATAATTCTGATGGCCTTGCACTCCCCTTCGCATGGCCTTTGATAAAGAGCCAAGGCGTGTTTGTCTACTCACAATTAAACATGCACATACAGCTCAGTTCCACTTTCAATAGGACTCAATACATTTTTCCTTGTCAGCTTGGAGAGGGGGACTTCTTTCTTGAGTGTTGGGGGGGTGCTCTGTTCATCGGATCGGGACCATTCTGGTGGTGTAGCATTCCTCTTAGTCTGCCCTTCGAAGTGGACTGAAACATTCTTGTCTACTCAAAAGTAAATATGCACCGGAGGCTCGGTTTAATTTTTCATAGGGCTCAATAAATTTTCCTTGTCAGCTATCACCTTGTCAGTTTCAGCAAGCAAGGCAGGCATGCTGAGGGCACAAGTTCCAGCCCCACATGCTTCCCTTCTGAGAAACAAGAGCAGTTCATGTCTTTGGTTCCTGCATACCATGAATGAAGGGCATCCTTACCCCTCAGAGAGGCCACAATCCAGTAATTCTCCAGCATGACTTCCCTGTACAGAGTCTTCTGGCCAGGATCCAGCAGAGCCCACTCCTCCGCTGCAAAGCGCACAGCCACGTCCTCAAAGGACACTGGACCCTGGATGGAGGAAAAAAGTCTCTCTCACAAATAACATCCCACCTTTCATAACACCTTCCTGCTCATTTGTCCATGGACTGAAAAGAGAAGTTAAGTTGGATGCAATCACACTAACAGTAGTAGCCTGGGAGGCAGGAAAACTCACCCGTCAGTGAAAAGGGGTCTAGGAAATGTTGGTAGAGAGCAAGGATGTTGGCACAGTCACATATACAACATGAGTATTTAAACCTTCTTTTCTAAATAGATGAACCTCCCATAACCCCTGCTAAATGGGTAAGAGGCACTCTTTCAAGTGGGTGCTCCTCTTTTTAGCAGGGGGAGAGTAACTAGCCCACCTCACCCCAGCAGTGTCTTTTCTAGTGGCTGTCTGCTGGTGTTCTTTTGGATCTTTTTAGATTGTGAGCCCTTTTGGGACAGGGAGCCAATAGTTTTTTGACTTTTTTCTCTGTAAACCGCTTTGTGAACTTTTAGTTGAAAAGCGGTATACACTGTTAATAATAATAATAGCAAGAGGGATCTGAAGGCCTTAGGAGTGGACCTCAACAAGTGGGAAACCCTGGCCTCTGAGCGGCCCGCTTGGAGGCAGGCTGTGCAGCATGGCCTTTCCCAGTTTGAAGAGACACTGGTGCTGGGGCCATGCCAGGATCACCCTCCTGCAGGGGGGCAGAAAGGGGGCGCTGGAGCCACGCGAGGATCACCCTCCTGCAGGGGGGCAGAAAGGGGGTGCTGGGGTCATGCGAGGGTTAAACCTCCTGCAGGGGGGGCAGAAACGGGAGTGCTGGGGCCATGCGAGGGTCAACCCTCCTGGAGGTGCTGGAGCCCTGCAAGGGTCAACCCTCCTGCAGGGGGCAAAAGGGGCGTGGGCAGCGGGGAGGGCCCTCTGCCAGGTTCTCACTGGGCTCCAGCTCGCAACGGGACTGGGGCGCTGAGGGTTTGCAGCCCAGCCAGGGGGACGTCACGGGACTCGAACGCGCAGGTCCTGCCAAGGCGGCTACTGGGAGGGCTCCAGGTGGAAACTCAGACAGAGCCACCTTCTCCCCGCCTCCAGTGGCTCCTCCCAGCCCCTCCTTAACTCCGCCTCGGGCGGGGCTGTCCCGGCGGGGCGGGGCCTCGCGCCCTCCTCCGATGCGCTTATTGGCTACCTCCTCCCAGCATGCAAATCAGCTCCCGTCCAACCAGAGAGGGGCAGCTCCGCCCGCGCACAGAACACTCTCACAGGAAGCGGCAGCCAAGCCTGTTCGCATCGCACACTAACCCTCAGCACTGCCATTGGGGACAGCCAATGGCAGAGGGCGCTAGCGGCAGGGGCGGGGCTTCTCTTCTCTCCAATCCACATAGCCTTCGGCCTAGGTGCGCGCGGGAAGGGCCGACGATTGACAGCCAGAGTGGCCCGGCTCTACCAATGGAACGGTGGGCGGGCCTTTCAGGGCTTCCTCCAATCCTCTTCGGGATGGTCTGCCCTGAAGGAGGCCCGTGCTGTCTACAGCGCCTGTAGGTGGCAGGAAAAGAGGAGCATGGTGCCTAGAGCGGCTCCAGGGCTCTCTATGCTCCACACACCCACTTCCGGTTTGTCCCTACTCCTCCTCCACACTTCCTGTCTGGCCCCTCCTCTTCTGGGCCTGGGTGTCAGGGTGGACGGAAGGGATTGCTGGACTGAGAAGGCAGGTTGAAGCAGGGAGGGGAACCAGCAGGTCCCTTCTGGGGCTCCAGGGCGCTTTCCCTCCTTCACATGTCCATTTCCGGTCTGCCCCACCTTGTCCTCCACACTTCCTGTCTGGCCCCTCCTCTTCTGGGCGTCAGGGTGGGGGGAAGGGATTGCAGGAGTCAGAAGGCAGGTGGGGCTGCAGAGGCAGGAAGGGGAACCTGCAGGGTCCTTCTGGGGGCTCCAGGGCTCTCTCCCTCCTCCACACACCTACTTCTGGTCTGCCCCTCCTCCACACTTCCTGTCTGGCCCCTCCTCTTCTGGGATAGGAAGTCAGTGTGTGGGGGGAGGTGAGGCTACAACCAGCAGGGACCTTTATGTCATAGGGTCATAAAGAAACTTTCAACTTTGGACTGGAAGGCGTTTCTCTCTTGGGCTCTTCTGCATCCAAGATCAAACAGAGCTGTGTACTTCTTTTCTGGTTCTGTTTTCTCTGGAAGCTGCAGACAGGCTGCCCCCACCCCCCACCCCGTGCCTTTCGGAGAGAAATATTTCTGACTTTCCCCAGGCCATCTCCTTTGCTAACTGTTGCTGACAGGATATGCTTGTGCCCAGTAAGCCTTGTCAGAGACAGCCACCACTTTCTGAATGCAGCACCAGGGCCCGTGTGTGGAATAGGGCTGCTCTCAGACTTGGTGTTAGAAAAGCCTTCAGCTCAGTTTGACAGAGGCAGTAATTGGGAGAAGATGTGCAGGGCTTGGTCAGGGCCAGACAGGAGGAAGTTCAGAACAAGGTGGTGAAAGGAGGCCACTGCATGACCAGCCCAGGGTTGTGGGGCAGGAAACAGGGTTCCCCCCAGGAGTAGGAGAACAGTCAGTTCTCCCTGGACTGCACTCTACAAACCAAGGACATGCCCTAGAAGGGGTCCAGGGCTCTCCTTGCCAGCTGGGTGTTGTTGTGTGCCCCTGGAATGAGGGACGATCGCACCACCCGGAACTGGACACTGGGGAAATGGACAACGCAAGCTGAAGATGATCCCAGACCAGCTGATGGGAGAAGGTACCAGGTGTGGCCTGAAGTGATCTTTCAGGCTACAGGCCAGACCAGAACTGCCTTCTCTTGCCCCAAGGGGATAAAGCATGGGTGGGCAAACCCCTGCCTGGGGACCATTTGTGGACCTCAGGGTTCCCCAATCTGGCCTGCAGGGATCCCTCAGTCACCAATGAATCTCTGGCCCTTTGGATACTATTGGAGCCCATGCTGGCCTGTGACTACCAGACGCAAGCCACAGGCTGAGTTAGAGCAAGGCCTTTTATAGTTTCCATGTGTTTTCTGCTTTTTCCTGGGCATTATTTTAACCCACCCCCTCATTGCCTCTGAACAACTTATGTCTCCATGTGTTTCTGGCTTGGTCTGTATGTTTTCACTGTGCAAGAGGTGTGTGGCAAACAGTTCATAATTCTCATGTGGTTCTACATGCCTGTGTTATAGTTCTCATGTGCATTATAAATAAGCTCAGTAAAATTTATTCATTCATGTAAGTTCTGTCTCTAATATATTTATGTAAATTTGAAATTTAAATTATTTTTCCCCAGCCCTCAACACAGTGTCAGAGAGATGATATAGCCCTCCTGCCAAAATGTTTGCCCACCCCTGTGATAAAAGATGGGAACCAGAGTGGGATGGGCAGAGGGGCTTCTTCATCTTTATACTTCTCCCCAATCTGGCTAGGGCTATGAACATCATCTGGCTTGGCCAGCCCTGCATATGAATGTGTGGGGGCACTAAGGGCTAGTAGCTTATGCAATTGCTCTATCATGCTGTCATCAATAAAGCTTTCTTAAATGGAATTTCACTGGCTGGAGGTGTCTGTTCCCCGAGAGGGTAAAATGATTCTACTACATGAGCTGGGACTCAAGAAGGCTGATCTGAGGTAGACTATTTTGGCCCATGTTTACCTTTTGTCCCTCTTTGCAAAATGTCGGGGGTTAACCTTCCCCAAATCACTGAAACGCCTCACCCCATTTGTATTCTGTTCAGAGAACTGCCTTGGCCCAGTTCACGGCATGGGTATTCTGGTGTCCTTTCTCTTCTGACATCATGTTGAACGCTGCCTGCTGGGGACACCATTTAAAGGTGAAGCTTTGGCTTCTGGCTGCTTTCCTACTTCTAAAACCAGGAGGATGCACATGCCCATCATGGCCTGTAACTTGTAGTGGACTTTTCCTTCCTCAGTCTGTCTAATCCCCTTTTCAAGGCATCTAGACTGGACACAATTCCTGCATCATGTGGCATGGAGTTCCAAATGTTAACTACAAGCTGTGTAAAGTATTTTTTCTGTCCTTACTCTCCCAACTCTCAGTTTTCCGTCAGCTTCTTGTTGGACCAGACTCTCTTTGTGAGTCTGGAAAACGTGGTAGCTGCTTTACCGATGCGCTTGTTTAGCTCGGTATCGAGAGAATGAGTGTCGGAGATCGTTGAGCCAAGGTACACAAAGTCATGGACAACCTCCAGTTCATGCTCAGAGATTGTAATGCAGGGAGGTGAGGCTGAGGCTGAGGCTGACAATCAGCCTGAAGAAAACACAGGTCATGGTTCAGGATGTGGACTCACCTCCCTGCATTACAATCTCTGAGCATGAACTGGAGGTTGTCCATGACTTTGTGTACCTTGGCTCAACGATCTCCGACACTCATTCTCTCGATACCGAGCTAAACAAGCGCATCGGTAAAGCAGCTACCACGTTTTCCAGACTCACAAAGAGAGTCTGGTCCAACAAGAAGCTGACAGAACATACCAAGATCCAGGTCTACAGAGCTTGCGTCCTGAGTACACTTCTGTACTGCAGCGAGTCATGGACTCTTCGCTCACAACAGGAGAGGAAACTGAGCGCTTTCCACATGCGCTGCCTCCGACGCATCCTCGGCATCACCTGGCAGGACAAAGTTCCAAACAACACAGTCCTGGAACGTGCTGGAATCCCTAGCATGTATTCACTGCTGAAACAGAGATGCCTGCGTTGGCTTGGTCATGTCGTGAGAATGGATGATGGCCGGATCCCAAAGGATCTCCTCTATGGAGAACTCGTGCAAGGAAAGCGCCCTACAGGTAGACCACAGCTGCGATACAAGGACATCTGCAAGAGGGATCTGAAGGCCTTAGGGATGGACCTCAACAAGTGGGAAACCCTGGCCTCTGAGCGGCCCGCTTGGAGGCAGGCTGTGCAGCATGGCCTTTCCCAGTTTGAAGAGACACTTTGCCAACAGTCTGAGGCTAAGAGGCAAAGAAGGAAGGCCCATAGCCAGGGAGACAGACCAGGGACAGACTGCACTTGCTCCCGGTGTGGAAGGGATTGTCACTCCCGGATTGGCCTTTTCAGCCACACTAGACGCTGTGCCAGAACCACCTTTCAGAGCGCGATACCATAGTCTTTCGAGACTGAAGGTTGCCAATACTCTCCCAACTCTCAGTTTTAGTGGATGTCCCTTGGTTCTGGTGGGTGAGAGGGAAAAGAACGTCCATCTATCCACCCCCTGCATAATTATGTACATCTCAGTCATGTCTGTTCCAGGAGAGCCCCTGCCAGGGAAGAATAGGAATTTGAATAGGCTCCGTAAAGGTTAAAAGAAGTGGCTCTGGATTCCTAGAGTGGCAAGGGGAAAGTCATTTCCTGTTCCGCCCCTTCCTTTGCCTCCCTCGCCCAAGAGCTTAGAGTCAGCAACCACCTCTCTTGACTTCAAAGTACGTGGGGTGAATGGGAGGGGACTGGGAAGACAAACAGTGGCACTCCCATCTGCATGTGGGTGAATGGGAGTCCCAGGCTGAAGAGGGAGGGGGACAGGAGCCCCCAGGGGGGCAGGGAGGGCCAGGCTCAGAGACAGCCAGGGGAGGGACAGGGAGGGGGCTGGGAAAACAAACAGTGGCACCCCCCATCTGCATGGGGGTGAATGGGGGTCCCAGGCTGAAGAGGGAGGGGGACAGGAGCCCCCAGGTGGGCAGAGAGGGCCAGGCTCAGAGACAGAGAAGTTTGCAGCTGAAAAGGATCTTTCCAGCATCCAAGTCTGAGCCAGAGAACTTGTTAGGCTGTACTCTTTTACCTACTTTCCTGGGGTTAAGCCCCATTGATCACAATTGAACTTATTTCTGAGTAGACATACATAGGATGGGGCTCTTAGAGAGATGAACTCTTCAGAAGAAGGAACTGAGGAGGACAGAGCAGAGTGAGTCCTTCCCCCATAGCAAGCAAGCAGATAATGCCCCAAGTGTCTGCCCTGCATAGCCTGTATCAAAACATCTGCATCATTGAAGGTGTGTGCCTCAACGGGGTGGGGGGTCTCTTTCCACTTAGAGAAAGAGAACTGAGATTCCACCCAGGACTGAAGTGTTTGTTCTGGGAGACAGTCCCCCCCCTTACTTCCAACCCTCTTCCATGCCCTGCAACTGCAAACCAGGGTTTCCCCCCACATCAGCTCGCATCAACCTAGTTACAGGATATCAGTGGAATTGAGACAGCACTTGTCTTACATGCACCTAAATTTCAGTCTTATGGACTCAGCTTTGTGAAAGAATAGAGGCAGGAAGACTGAATTCAGGCAGAAACTAGTGCAGGAAATGGGGGGCCTCAAACACTTTAAAGTAGCAAGGATTGCAAGCAGATTTCAAGGAGAAGTGATTAGGGAGGCAGAGAGAGGAACAGTGGTAGAAGGTAGAATTTGAAGAAAGTGAATGAGGATGTGAGTGTCTCCCCCAAGGCATCTTTGGGTTGGATGCTATGGAGCAAATAGGAAAATAGTGACAAATTGCATAAGGAATGGAAGTTAGAAAGGGGAATGAAGGGTGAAACCCATCCCATCGTGTTTGTCTTCCTCACAGGCAGTACGATGGCATCGGGGCCACATTCCAGGCTGTGTCCCCCTTTCCATGGAGCCGAATCCACCACAGTGCAGCCTGCTCAGGTAAGGGGCAAATCATTGGGGTAAAACAGAAGCAGCTTTTAAAGAAGCATTTGTGTCTGTTGCTGTGAGATACCATATCTGGCCACTCAGAAGAAGAGTGTGTGAACTCCAAGGATTGGAATGCTGGTCAGCTGACTGGTAAAATCTTTGAATTTTACCTTCCTTGCATATTCTTAGATTTTCCTTGGAGTCCAGAATTCCTTTCTCTCTTTCACTGCATCAGGGGGCTGTTTGATTGCAGTGGCTGGAGTGAGGAGAGTCTTTTCTCCCCAGCCTTCCAGGAGTGAAAGTCACATGCAGCACTGACCTTACAAATAATTGTGTCATGCAATTCTCACTAGGGGGCTTCTGTCCTCTCTGCCAGTTGGGCACTGTGGTCCAGCTGCTCCTGTTGGCCATTTGCTTCATCATGGTTAGTTTTAGGTTTTGATGTTTGAATGAATGCCAGATGCACATAGCATTGTGCTTGAGCACATGTGTGTGTGAGAGAAGGTGGTTGAAGTCAGGCTGAGGTTCTGACTAGGCTGCACGCAGAGCATTTATTGGCTCACAGTGAGATCAGGCTTCAGGGAATGTTGGCTGCTCTCTGGTTCTAGGTAGATTTTTGTTGTGAGCAGCTGAGCAGAGAGCAAGTCAGACAGCTACAAAACTCAGGAATGTTTCGAAGGACAGGCCATGTGTTAAGAATGAATTCTGCCAACAGTCATGAAAGTAAAACAGTGCTCTGTAGGCAGTGGCTGCGGGGAGGACATCCTGGGGATGCAGAAAGGCCAGAGATGGAGGGTCAAAAAGGGGTGCAGCTCAGCAGCATGATGGAGGTTGCTGACCCAAGTCAGAGAGGATATGTGCATGTCTGAACTCTGGCCTGATATCATGGAGGACAGCTATACTGGACTCAGCTGTTGCAGTTATACGCCTGCAGGAGTATGCCTGGATAGAGAGAAATCAGCAAGTCACAGAATGAGTTTTGTGCTTCTCTGTAACCAACAATACAGCTTCTTTGCATGATAAAAGTGGGCACCAGTCACTCCAAGAGAGGCTGCACCTGGGCATCGCTGCCAGCCTGGGATCCATCTTCGATTGCCTGCACCCTTCCTTCCAGCATAAATATAATTCAGGGACTCTAGGATGAGTAGAGAAAGGTATCTGTTGCAATACTCAATGTACTGAATAGGAGGTTATGTCACATTCTGTGTCCTGTTTATTCACACACACTAAGCATTCACACAGTCTGTCAACATTTTCTAGATCCCTTTTCACTGGCAGGTAAGTCATCCTGCCTCTTGGGCTAATACTATACCTGTGATCACTCAATGAGCGATGCAGTATTTTCCTTCAGGACCCTGTGTGTCAGGCGGGGTTGGCATCTGTTCCGCTAGAAAAGAAAGAAAAAACCCAGGCTACCAATTGCTCTGATTTGCAAATACAGCAATATCTTGAGTTTTGTCAACTTGACTTTCGACACTTTTTCCTTTTGTCCTCGCCGAGCACATGGAAGTGGCTTGCACAGAGCTTGGCTTGGGACTCCGTGAGCCTGGGTGGGTGGCTCTACCATTCCCTGTCTGGTGCATGGCAAACTGGGCAGGAGGCTTTGCCTCCCAAGCCAAGCTCTGTGTGGGCTGCTTCCAGGTGCTCGGCAACTTTGGATCCCTGGCCCCTTTAGACAAAAAGGTTGCCAACATTGTCCGTTTTTTACTTTCGTCATTGGTGTGGTTCCTAACCAGATGAGAGTGCAGGGTATGCCTGAATACTGCAGGAAAATACCCAGTTGATCTGAACTTGGGACCCAGTCCTTTCAACTTTCCAACACTGATGCAGTCATGCCAAAAGGGCGTGCACGGCACCTGCTCAGAGAGGGAAGACATGGCAGCCTCTTCAAGGTAAGGGAACGTTTGTTCCTGTACTTTGGGGCTGTATCAGAGCTGGTAAATTGGATGGGATTATGCCCTTAATTTCCCTTTTTAGACTGTGGCAAAAAGAGAAGGGGATGTTCTGTCAAAAGGGTGGGATGTTATTTGTGAATAGAGACTTTTTCTTCATCCAGGGTCCGGTATCCTTTGAGGAGATAGCTGTGTGCATTAAGGAGGAGGAACCAGGTGTGCAGGATCCAGGCCAAAAGGCTCTGTACAGGGATGTCATGCTGGAGAATTACAGGATGGTGGACTCTCTAGGTAAGGATATCCTTCATTCTTGGTATGCAGGAACCAAAGGCATTAGCTCATCTTCTTCTTGTTTCTCACTATCGGGATTGCACCATAGAAATGGGACATGTGCTGTGAACATGCTTTCTGTGCCTCGCTGTTGCAGAACTGAGCTTGGCCTCACTGGTGCTCTTTGGGGATTAAACAGCAGGCTAGAAATGTCTAGCTAAAGAAATGAATAGTGACAAAAACAGCAACCCAGCTTGGGACCTGCCAGGCCTGCAAAATGAACCACTTGTACCTGACAGTGCTTGTCACACCTCCTTCTGCTCCTCTTCCTGTATTGTTCAGTTTCTTACTTCATGAACTGGTGGTTTGTCAAGGACCAGGCACTGCTGCTGGGGGGATTTTTCCTGACCTGCCCGTCCTTTGTCGTATCACCAGGGAAATGTAGGAGTTATCAGACTTACTGAAGGAGCTATGGTAGGTCCACAGTCTGTGCATGATGTCTCCAGCAAGACATTGGCCTGTTTCACTTGGGACTTGATGGGGATCTGATCCGGTCCCTTATACAGGAGATTTTCTATCTGAAGTGAAGGGGGCCAGGATTGAAGATTATTGTCATCTTCTCCTGATTCCCATGTATGTTTGACGGATCAGCTCCATGGCTTGTGGCTGATGCCATCTTGGACTTGGTCTGTGCTGGCGTCAAGCAAGACCTTTGGAACCTGCTGCTTTGCTAGCCCTACTTGGACATCAGAGCCAAACAGAGGAACCGGCCACTTGACTTCTCCTTCCTTGGTTCTCTTTAGTGACCAGATCTTGATACTTTTTCTGGTTATGAAAAAAGGCTTTGTTCAGGAGGAGTTATTATTATATTATTATACTTTATTTTTACCCTGCCTTTCTCCCTGAAGGGACTCAAGGCGGCTTACAAAACAAGGTTAAAACAAGTTAAAAACATAATTTAAAAGCAGATAAAAACATAACATATCATAAAAACAGTAGTCGGATAAAAACTAATCAGGTAAGAGCATAGGGCAGCAAATTAGAAGAGATGTTAAAAAGATGTTAAAAAGGCCAGGAACTCAGAAGGCTTGTCTAAACAGAAGGGTCTTCAGGCCTCGCCGGAAAGTTACAAGAGAGGGAGCTGTTCTTAAGTCAAGGGGAAGGGAATTCCATCGCGTTGGTGCCACAAAGGATTTCCCATTGTGTGGGCCACGGGGAACCCCAGGGGTGTCTTAGCCCCTAAAGCAGTTCTTCCTCCCAGCCTGAGCTTTTCTGGGGAGACTTTTGCAGAGATTGAGACAGACACTTGACCTGTCTGGCTCAATACTGTCTGCAGGGATTCAGGCTGGAACATCTCCTAGCTCTCCCTTGAGTTGGTGCCAGGGTCTCTTGCATGCAAAGCAGGTTCTCAGCCACTGAGCTACAGCTGTTCTGTTCAAAAAAACTCTGCAGAGAATTATTAAGATTGCGCAGCACATCATCAACCTTCACCTACCAGCTTTGGAGGACATCTGTATATCTCGCTGTCTGCAGAAGTCACATAGTATTTTGAGAGACCCCTTCCATCCGGCTCATAAGTTCTTTGAACTGTTACCTTCGGGTAGACGATACAGAACTATTAGAGCTACACCACACGATTCCTGAACAGTTTTTATCCCACAGCCATAATTACATTGAATAAGGCAATATAGTTGTTACCATGCTCCTGGGCATTATGGTCTGTTATACTGTTTTTATATTATGATGCATGTCGTATAGAATGTGTGGGTGAGTGTGTAGACAGTGATTGTTGTAGTATATACGTAATTATGCTTTTATCTCAAAGGTGCATAAATTTCATTGTGCTGTAGCACAATGACAATAAAGTTACTACTACTGCTACTTCTGGACAGGTGTGGTGCTCCAGTGATGTCATGCTCAGGGGATGCAAAGGCAGAAGAAGGCCACATTCTTTCTCTGCTTGCCTAAATTCCCAGTCTCTTTGCAGAGAAGGATTTGCCTTAGAAGGAGGAGGCAGAGTGATGCAGTTGGTCTTCTGGTTGAGGCTTTCCTTTTGTGTTCCGAGAGGTGGATGAGAGAAATGTGGTGGGTTTCACCCTCTCAACTGGATTCTCAAACAGTGATTCATTCCAGGTTTCGTGACGCAGTGAGCCTGTACTCCCAAAAGCCAGACTGAGACTTTGGGATCCATGCAGTTTTTTTTGCAGCACATTCATGTGTGAGATTTCAATGAGTTTCCCTGTGCCCTGTCCTACTTTGTGCCCTATTGGGGGTGGGAGTCATCCTAGGATCAGGTCCCTTGGGAAAGCCTTGATATGTTGTATATGTAAGTATCTCATCTCCTTGTTTCCTTCTCAGAGGACCTTTCCAAACCTACCTTCATTTCCCAGCTGGAAGAAGGGAAGTGTACATTTTCCCAGGATGTCAAGGAAGAAGAGGAATCAGCAGGTAACTCGATTATGCACAATACTACTTAACACTGCAGTGTCTTCAGCCCAGAGGGTGCTGGCTGAATAGGGACCTTTCACCACAATAGAAACTCCCCTCCTTTCTGTGATAATTTGGTGTTGGTTAGGATGAATCAGCAAAGTGCATCTCTGCTGTTCTGATCTTATCATCTTTAAGCCACGACAGCAGTTTTGCTGAGCCAATGTGATCTGAGAGGCTGATGCTCTGGCCTTCCACCTTCCTCTCTGCATCACAACTTTCTCAAAGGATACCAGACTCTAAAGGAAGAGTTACAAATCAGCCCCTCTTAGCAAATGCAGGAGCCAAGCTGCTGTCATGGCCTTCCAGGTGATGAAATCAGAATGGCAGAGCTGTGCTATGCTGACTTGTCCCAACAGTGCTGAGTTACCCCAGAAAGGGGGGGACGACTTTTTATTATGGTGAAGGGTCCCCATTTTCCATGCCACTTTTGGGAGGAGCCCTGTGAGGCCTGAGCCAGAGCTGGGGAGGTGGGAGAAAAGCAGTGATGTTTTGCTCTCCATTAACTCCAATGAATACAGAGCAGAGACTCTGCCTAGTGTGAGTGCCACAAGATGATGTAGAGGGCTTTTCCATTTGTCTCTGGACCCCTTGGCTTTTATTCTTCTTCAGTATCTTGTCTTTACCATCTCGTGCCTCTCTCTCCCTTCACGTACATGCAATAGATTCTTGATCAAAATCAAGGTTTGGCTGAGAATTTTGGAACAGAAGCCTTTGGCCAGCATAGCAGAAAGGGTATCCAGTGAGCTTCAAGTGAAGGAGAGTCTTCAGGGAGGGGAGCTTCAGAAGAAGAGAGCAAATGTTGACAGCAGTTAGTGAGTAGTTGTGTGGCGAGCATCAGTCCTTGAGCTTTTTCAAGTTACAGAGTTCCTGCAACTTGTTGAATAGGAGGAGAGTTGGAAATTAATGTAACTGTGGGTGGGAAACTGGGTATTGTTGGTCAGTGGCTTAGATGATTTTTACAGTTGATTGTAAGTATTCGTGGTCGACTATAGGTCTATCAATGAACATTAACCATGGTGGTGACATTGAACCTCCAGATGCAGGGGCAGTATATCACTGAATACTAGGTGAATAGGAGCAACCACAGGGGAGGGGAGGGCCTAGGAGAGGGGGGGTAATTTTTACCTGGGCCCAGGGTCAAAAGGGGGACCCAGGAGCCAAAGGAAGGGGGCCCAGAAATTTCCTGGAATCTTATGTTTTCCTATCTACTCAGACTTGTTGCCCACATAGGATGCTTGGGACACTACTGATGCCACATGGGTGGGTAGACCTCGGGTCCAAAGACTTTTCCAGCTGTCTCTACCCTCCCCCCATCCTATTTCGCCCTTCCTTGCCCCTATTCTGCTCACCTGTCACCACCCTCCCCAGCTCTGTTTCACCCCTCCCCCTCTGCAAAGGGGCCCAAAAGAAACTTTGTACCCCCTGATAAATTCTTCTCAGAGGCCCTGGGGGAGGGCATTGAATTTCATTCCCAATTGTGGGGAAATGTTCACTGTGTTTATTTTCTGACCATTTATTATTCATTTCACACCATCACTCTTACTAGAAATAATTTTGTCTTATATGGAGGCATGTGTCAAAGATTAATGGGCCCAAGGTGTTAAATGACCTAGCTATGTCTCTGGCATTGGAAAGAGTGCTTTGGAGCAGATGGATGTACAAAGCCCATAGACAGAAATAACCATTCTCTTTGTTTCTTTAAAGAATTTTCCGAAGCTGACCTTGTCTCTTGGCAAGAAGAAGGGAGCACTTCCTTTGCCCTGGACTCCAAGGAAGGGGACGGATCAGCAGGTAAGTGCTTACCTGTGTTGTTGATCTTGTCCTTAGAGGGGCTGTGTTTAATCTCTTCACATTTCTTGGGCCTTGGTGCTTTCCATTCATGTTGACACCTCACAACTTCCTTCATTTCTCTTTTCCTCATCAGAGCTAGGATCGGATGGGCCCCTCTCCCACACTACGCTCTTCTCCCTTCAGAAATTCAGCCCCCCCCCCTTTGCTAGCCTGTTGTTTGCACCCAGTCCTTCTCCACAAATGCTGCTCTGGGTTCCCTCCCCACCTCCATTCTAACAACTCCTTTCAAGTGGAAAATATGCTCTTAATTCCTGGCCTCTTCCCTTCAGTTGGGCTCTGGATAGTACAGGGCAGCATCATGTTCTTGGCTTCCACAAAATATGTCCAAAATACGTCCACTGTCCCAGGGAGGGATGACTGGCAAGAGAACTTTATTAGTGGCCATTAATGGGTCCCAATACCTCTGTGGCTAGCAGCAAGTCGGTCTCAAAATGAGACTGAAAATTTCTTATGCAAACTTCTGTTTGCCAGCACACACTGTCATCTCTGCTCCCCCCCCCCAGCCCAGAGACTTCAGAAAAATTGTGGCATTCATCTTTTTATCACTCCAGCACATGTTTGGTTTGTGACAAAGCTTCACTGCCCTAAGGGCAACACATTACAAGATTGAACACAATGGGTGTTAAAAATGGAGCCTGTGAAAATCTGCTCCTGAGCTTTGTAGTACGGCTGAATTCAGTGCCATTGAAACAAGATTGAAGCCAAATGTGGCCAGCTCTACAAAATTAAGGACATTTTTAGGTCTTATAAGATGGCAATGTGAACATGAAGCTGAGGCCTGAGGGAATCTGGGGGGGACACTTATGTGCCTTCTCCACAGAAATCTAACAAAGTTGTCCCATCCCAGGTCAGGTTCCAACAGGGCAAGCAGCCAGGTCTTTGCAAATTTTCTACAACAGCTAACTGTGAGTCGATCACTGAGCAGGGTCCCAATCCTTTGCATTCTATCCAGGGAGTCAATGCCACTGAATCCCCTGTGGTGTGCTTCTGAGTATATGCACCTAGGGGTGTGTGTGTGTGTGTGTGTGTGTGTGTTAGAGGTTCAACTGCTCTATTGAACTGCTAATCAAGTTTTTCTCTCTGTTCCAGAAAGCAGTGGAGAAGACAATGAGAATCAGAGGGAGTCAAGTAGGATGTCACCAGAAATGACCACTCAAGGAATGCAGGAAGCGATTTTTAGAGACCAGGATGGATCAGGGGGGCAGAAGGGAAGCCCAACACCTGTATTTAATACAATGGAGAATGTTGCACCCCAAGATAGGTCTGATACTTCTCAGGGTGAAGATTTCAGTTTCATCCCAGTCAATCCAGAAAATGGAATTGGAAAGAGGGAGGAGAAATGCCCTCAGTGTCCAAAGACCTTTGACAGTAAATCAAAACTTAGAAGACATCAAATAACCCACACAGGTGAGAAACCATATAAATGTTGGGAGTGTGGGAAGAGCTTCACCCAGAGCTCAAACCTAACTTTTCATCAAAGAACCCACACAGGGGAGAAACCTTATAAATGCTTAGAGTGTGGAAAGAGCTTTAGTCACAGCTCAAGCCTGTCTTCTCATCAAAGAACCCACACAGGGGAGAAGCCATTTAAATGCATGGAATGTGGAAAGTGCTTTAGTTGGAGCTCAGGGCTGACTTTGCATCAGAGAACCCACACAGGGGAGAAACCATTTAAATGCTTGGAGTGTGGGAAGAGCTTCAGCTGTATCTCATATTTGAATGTACATCAAAAATCTCACACTGGAGAAAAACCATATAAGTGTGTGTTATGTGGAAAGAGCTTTGGTTTGAGCAAAAGCCTTACTATACATGAAAGAACTCACACAGGGGAAAAACCATATACATGCTTGCTGTGTGGAAAGAGCTTTTTTGACAGTTCACACCTGATTGTACATAAAAGGACCCACACAGGGGAGAAACCATATAAATGCTTGGAATGTGGAAAGAGCTTCAGTGTGAGCTCAAGCCTGAATTTGCATCAGAGAACCCACACAGGGGAGAAACCATATAAATGCTTAGAGTGCGGAAGAAGGTTCAGTAGGAGTGCATACCTCTCTATGCATCAGCGAACCCACACAGGGGAGAAACCATACCAGTGTGTGGAGTGTGGAAAGAGCTTTAGTTTGAACTCAAACCTGACGGTGCATCTGAGAACCCACACAGGGGAGAAACTGTACAAGTGATTGGAAAGAGCTTCAGTCAAGAGTTCAGACCTGACTGAATATTTAAAAAAAAAAAAAATTATACATAGGAAAGCTACATAATTTTGGACAATGTCTCACTAATTCCTTAAAATACATCAATAAATCCATTCAGAGGAAGAATCTCTAAATGCTTAGGACTTGGGATGAATGTCTTAGATAAAGTGTATAAAGAGCTGAGAAATGACTGGAGAGACAAATGGGGTGATGAGGAAGGGAGGAAGATCAGGTAGGGGCTGGAGAAAAAAGAATAAGGGGCACAGCTTAACTGAGGGGGGGATTAGGAAGAATCACAAGGGTTAGGAGAAGTGTGCAGAATGGGGACCTGGTTTCCACAGCCCCCTGAGCCAGCAGGGCAAGCCTGCATCCTGAGTCTTCTCTGCACCTAGGAGGACCCTGCAGCCCCAGGTCCCAGTCTATACAGCAGTGACATATGAGCACAAACCACCACGTAAAAGACCTGATCAGAATCTGATCAGAAACTAGAAGCCTCCAAGGTTGATGTAATCCTGAGGGGTGGCTTTGATACTGCCGTCCCATGATTTTGTTTGGATATTATAGCATCCTGCACAAGGGTCCCTTCTTTCCCAGCCCATCCTGTCCTCTTTTTCTCCTCAGATTTATGCCAGTTACTTAGAAGGTACAAGTCTGAGGGGCCCCATAGGCAGCCAAAAGGCCTCCCCAGAGGTAACTCAAAAAACTGATTGACCTTTTGGTCGGCCCACCACAGTTGGATGTGTCATGTGCTTGGTCAGCGCAGCTACATTGTGTACAGTAATGGGGGGGGGGGTCTGACTGGGTTGTATATTAGGTGTACCTTTCACTCATGATTTTGTGCTTTGTAAGTTGTCTCCTCTTATAATGTGGTGTTTATACTGGTGCTGCACACTCTGTATTTTTAGCTTCATTTTTAAGCTCTGCTTTTGACATTTTTTTTTAAAAGGGAGTTAGCTGTCTTAGGGGCTTCAATATGTAACCCAAAGGGTTTGTTAGTTACACTCCTATAACTAAATAAAGGCTGGGGGTCTGGCGTTTGTGTCTCTGCTGATTCATTTGTATCCACTCTTCCTCTAAGCCACTCATATTCTTAACTCTCATTACATCCTCAAAACAACCCTGGGAGGTAGGTTTGCCTGCAAGGTACTGACTGGGGCAAGGTCAACCAGTTCAGGCAACTTCTTGGCTGAATGCAAATTTGAATTAGTTCTTCACAGTCCTCATCTGATACTCCAACCAGTGTGCATGCGTGTGTATCCTCATAAATATTATTTAATTTATATTCCAGTATTTATATACAGCCTTTCTCAAAGACTCATATACTTGAGTCTAGTTGCCTTGAGGCTTACATTGGCAGCTTGACCATAAAATCCATTTTTCCAAATGCAGTTTAAAGTTTCGGCAAAGCTGGCATGAATGCTGTCAGGGATTCTGTGCCCCTTCTCTGAGCTCTGAGATTTCCTTTACATCTGAAGGAGATCACATTGAAGAGACAAAAAGCTTACAGGTTGAGATTCACTTAGGGTGCAGTCCTAACCCACTTTTCAGCACCAACAAAAGGGTAATGCAGCACCAAGGTAAGGGAACAAACATTCCCTTATTTTGAGGAGGCCTCCATGTGTGCCACCCAACGGTAGGATGCAGCACATGTCCTATTGGCACAGCTATGCTAGTGCAGAAAAGTTGGTTAGGATTTGGGCCTTATTCTGTTTGTCAGTGCTGGGACAATGCCAATTCCTGTTCTAGTGATTAGAGGAGCTCTATGGGAGGAGGGCATGAATGAACTGGGGAGCTGTACATTCCCAAGTTATTTTTAAAATTTTCTGAAAGGGAGATGTTAGCTCTCTTGGGGGTTTCATTAAGGAGCCAAAAAAGTTTGTTACACTCTGGTAAATAAGTAAATCTGGGAATTTTGTGTGTGCATCTCTGATGCTACACCTCCACATGCCTGCTGCCTTCAACCGGAGGTGTTCTAAGGGCCAGAGAGGCTGTGCAGCATTCCCAGCTCTCCAAAAGCCTTCTACATTTAAAGGCCCTCCAATGGCCTTAAAAGGCCTTCTGAGGGCCAGAAAGGCTGCATGGGTCCTCTCCAGCCCTCAGAATGCCTGGAGCCAGCAGGCCTACCTGCAGTGGAAATGCAGCCCTTACCCCTCTGCTGCCTGCGAACACATGTTCCCCTGGAGCCCCCCCAGGTGTGTATCCCACCCCTCCTCTAAGCTGCTCAGGACAGCATTCCCACTTCTCTCCCTTTACATCCACACCTTTTTCCTCCAGAGGTAATGACTTGGGCAGATTCAAGCAGCTCAGCCTGTGTGCCCTAAAGATTGGTCTCTGGACCGGTGCTGTTCAACTGGTTTCTAAATGACCTGAGCTGCTTCCACCCTGGGGTTTCTCTTGCAATGCAGACCTGGGCAGTCTGGCCATCACCTGCTTACTGATGCCCCTTTTGGCCCTTAGCAGGTGCCCTGAATGCTGTTCAGTCAGCTGTGTGGCCCCCTGCACTAGATGGGGTGCAGATACAGCCGCCAGCTCGATGCTCTACACCCCATGTGAAGCTGGCACCAAGCCCCCAACTCCCCACTGGTGTCTAACTCAAGGCAGCTCCTGCCCTGTTGCACATGCCCTGGTCCTGCTGCGCCTGAGTCCCCTTGGGGGGGGGCTCTGAAGACTCCCTGCAAAGGCCTTCCAGCCCCTCCACCCAGGGACAGGATCTCAGGCTCTTCAACCTCCCCACTGGTGGGTGTGCAGATACAGGCTCCCTACACCCCGTACAAAGCTTGCACCAAGCCCCTCCTCCCCACCGGTTTCCCAGTAAGGGCAGCTTCTGTCCCAGTTGCACCTTCCCTGGTCCGCCTGCGCCTGTGAGCATTTCGGGCCGCTGGCAAGACTCCCTGCACAGCCCTTCCAGCCCCATGACCGGGGGTCAGGCTGGGGGAGAGACCCCGGGAAGAGCCCTGGTCCGTGTTGGCCCCCTGCAGCCAGGGGGAGAGGAGCCCTCAGCCCCAGAGTCTGCATCAGATGCTGCCTCTGCAAATGGGCGGAGGAGACAGGAGAAGAGGATGCCCAGCCAAGGGAGATGCGCCTCCCGAGACCCTCCTGACTGCAGGGTGCAGAAGAGTCTTCATCCTCTGTTGACCGGCACTCCGAGGGTTAAAAGTAGTGACTCCGGATTGTGGGAGGGGGAAGTGAATGGGGAACCGCTTCCTGCTCCACCCCCTTCATTGCTCCCCCCACCCAAGAGATCAGCAGGGCTGCTGTGGGTGGGAAGGAATAGGAAGAGGTGGGACAGAAGCCCAAGAGGGGCAAACACGCAGGCTTAAAACACTGCTGGTGAAGGGGAGGCAGAGAACTGTGGCAGTCCCCCTCACTTGCATGCTAAGGGTTGGATCTGCCCTTAACCCGTTTCTGCCCAGCCCAGAGCTGTCCACATTTGATCCCTGTTGTGTGTATGCAACGTTGGGCAGCAATGGCTTCAGTGGCTTGATTTCTGTGGTGGGGGTTTGGACAAGGCTGGTGGAAGAGCTGGAACAGGGAGACCCAGAAGGGGCCACTCAGCGCTGAAACCCATGCAAAGAACAGCAGGTTGTATGGAGAACCACATTTTAGGCCAGGGACTGTTCCAGGAACAGAGTGGGGGAGTGCTTTTTGCTGTGTTTTATTTTTAATGCATGTCTTTAAAATGGTTTTACTGGCCAAACGGTTGTAACTTTCTGTTTTTAGGCAGGTGAGATAAAACTCCTAAGAAAGAGAGCTGGATTTTGCAACTGAGACGGATCTTTCCAGCACCCAAGCCTGATCCAAAGGAACCAGGGAGTTTATTAGACCAGTGTTTCCCAAACTGTGGGTTGGGACCCACTAGGTGGGTTGCGAGCCAATTTCAGGTGGGTCCCCATTCATTTCAATAATTTTTAATATATTAGACTTGATGCTGCCATGGCATGTGACTGCATTTGGGGACATGTTACAAATCTGTAGTTTTAACAGGCTACTATGCATATGCTCTTAACAATGATAGTAAATGGGATTTTCCTGCTCAATGATGTCACTTCCGGTCAAAACATCACATCTGGTGGGTCCCGACAGATTCTCATTCTGAAAAGTGGGTCCTGGTGCTAAAAGTGTGAGAACCACTGTGTTAGATAGTGGATATCTTCAGAAGAAGCTGAGGAGGACAAAGCAGGGTGAGCTCCCCAGCAAGTGACCGGGTAAGAGACAGCCCCCAATGTCTGCTCTGCGCAGAATGACATCTTTCCATATCCGGTGTCAAAACGTGTGCATTATTCAAGTGTATCTTTCCATGGTGGTGGTGGGGTCCCTTTCTGCTTGCAGAGATAATATGGCTTCCATGCAGGACTGAAAGGTCTGCTATGGGAAGCAGACCTCCCCATTAATTATGATCCCCTTCCACCCCATGCATATACAAATCGCATCAGCTCTCATGGTTCTAGTTAAAGACATAACCTGGAATCCATATAGCACCTGTCTTGCATGCAGTCTTAGGGACTGGGCTTCATAAATGGATAGCAGCAGGAGGAAGGACCTGGGACAGCAGGAAAGACAGATCCTGGTGGGCCTGGAAAGGTTCTGCGTTTTGCAAGGAGATGTCAAGGAGGAGAGGGAGATGCCTAGATGGGCAGAGAGGGGAGAAACAGGGACAAAGTGGCAGAAGGAAGAATTTGAAGAAAGTGAATGAAGATATGTGGGACTTCCCCACTGTGGCATTTTTGGATCAGAATCCCGAGCTATGGAGCAAACAGGGAAAACAGTGACAATTTGCATAAGGAAGTGAGGTTTGAAAAGGGCGTGAAGGGTGAAAGTCTTCCATCATGTTTGTCTCCCTCACAGGCAGGGGAATGGCATCAGGGCTACAGTCTAGGCGGTCTCCTCTTTTCCATGCCACAGAATCAGCAATTATGCAGCCTGCTCAGGTAAGGGGTATATCACCAGCACAGCATGCAAGAAACAGCTTGAACACCTCCTTCTTTCTTTTAGGCCTGGAAGGAAGCATTTTTGTCTGAGCCAAAAGGTATTATATTGGACCCCTCAGAAGAAGAGTGTGAGTTCCCAGAAACTCCATGAGTTGTAATGCTGATCAGTTGACCAAGTTGTAATTTGTCCCCTATTATTAAGCCAGATTTGAGTGGAGTCTGGAATACCTTTCTCTAAGCTGCATCTCCCCTTTTCATAACATCAGGGGGCCCTTTGATTGCACTGGCTGGAGTGAGGAGAGGCAGGGACCCTTTTCTCCCCAGTTTCCCTAGAATCACACAAAACACTGATAGTTTACACAATATGGTTACGCAAACAAGAAAGACCTTTAGTTACTTAGGGCGCAGTCCTAACCAACTTTCCAGCACTGACATAGCTGTGCCAGTGTGGTGTGCACTGCATCCTGCAGTGGGGAGGTAGTCAAGGGGGCCTCCTCAAGCTAAGGGCGTGTTTGTTACCCTACCTTGGGGGCTGCACTGTGGCTAAGTCAGTGCTGGAAAGTTGGTTAGGGTTGCGCCCTTAAGAGAATAAATTTCTCTTGTTAAAACAATCAAGCTAGGCTCCTATACTTACTCTTAACACTCACCTAGATGTACTAATTCTGAAGGGCGGCTTTACCACCTGTTCTACCAGCAGTGCTATTTTATCCTTTTCTGTAACAAACAAGCTTCTTTGCAAGGTCAAAGTTGGCACCAGTCTTTCCAAGAGATCTCACCAAAGCATCCCTATAAGGACCTTGATTGGCCAGAGGAATTGACAGGACTGTGGGGATGCCTCCTGCTTCTTGGCAGCTGTTCCCTTCCGTCAGATGTAAATATAATTCAGGGATTCTGGAAAGTTTACAAAAATGTATCTATAAGATCACCAAATACATAGAAGAGAAGGTTAAATGATTGATAAGTTGTTCTGCCTCCCAGACTAATGCTGCAGCTGTGATCATTCAGTGAGCGATGTGTTGTTTTCCATCAGGACCTCAAGCATCATACAGGGTTGGCATCTGTTCCATCAGAAAAGAATGGGGAAAATACCCAGGCAAACAACTGGTCTGATTTGACAAATATACTACAGGGAAATATCCATTTGATCCCAATTGAATTTGTCATTTCAGACTGTGGGCCAAAAAGCAGGGGAGTGTAATTTCAAAACAGTGAGACGTTACCTATGAGGACAGACTGTCTTTTCCTTCCAGGTTCTGGTGTCCTTTGAGGAGGTGACTGTGCACTTCACAGAGGAGGAGTGGGCTCTGCTGGATCCAGGCCAGAGAGCCTTGTACCGGGAAGTCATGCTGGAGAATTACTGGATTATGGCCTCTCTGAAGGGTAAGGATACCTTCTTTCTCAGTATGTAGGAACCAAAGGCATGAGCTGCTTCTCTTCTGGTTTCTCACTCTCAGGATTG
This sequence comes from Tiliqua scincoides, assembly GCF_035046505.1. Taxonomy (NCBI): domain Eukaryota; kingdom Metazoa; phylum Chordata; class Lepidosauria; order Squamata; family Scincidae; genus Tiliqua; species Tiliqua scincoides. The sequence goes on from NC_089822.1 coordinate 264,301,688, forward strand.
CACCGTAGAAATGGGACGTGTGGGACTGGAACTTGTTCCTTGAACATGCCTGCTGTGCCTCTCTGTTACTGACTGACTGATGCTCTTTGGGGCTGAAACAGCAGGACAGAAAAGTCTAGTTAAAGAAATCAAGAGTGAAAATTACAACATCCCAGTTAGGCCCTTCCAGGCCTGCAAAATGAGCTGCTTGTACCTGACAGTGCTCATCACGCTCTTCCTTCTGCATGGTTCAGTTTCTTACCTTGTGAACTGATGGTCAGTCGAGGACCAGGCGCTGCTGCTGGGGGGATTTTACATGACCTTCCTGTCCGTTGTATCAGCAGGGGAATGTGGGAGTTCTCAGTCTTACGGAAGGGGCTGTGGTAGATCCCTGATCTGTGCATGATGTCTCCAGCGAGACATGGGGGCTCTGATCTGGTTCCTTATAGGGGACTTATTTCTAAAGTGAAAGGGGGCCGGGACTGAGGGTTATTGCTTCTCCTGATTCTCACATATGATTTCTGGATCACTTCCAGGGCTTGTGGCTGACACTATCTTTGTCTGTGGTGGTGTCAAGAAAGGCTTTTGGAGCCTACCGCTTTGCCAGCCCTATTTGGGCATTGGAGCCAAATGGAGGAATTGGCCACTTCAATCCTCTTTCTCTTGGTTTACTTTAATGACCATATCTTGATACTTTTTCTTGTTATGAAAAAAGGCTTTGCTCAGGAGCAGGATTTAATGCCATTGTACGCAAAGAGAAGGAACCGGGAGAGGGGTCTTAACCTTTAAAAGAGTCCATGCTCCCACCCTGAGCTTATCTGGAGAGTCATACATGGAGTTTGGGGCCAGAGGGCAGCTGCCTTCCCCTGAGTCAGGTGCTTGGCCCATTTGGCTCAGTTCTGTCTACACTGACTGACAGCAGTTCTCCAGGGGTTCAGGCAGGGACATCTCCCAGCCCTCCCTTGAGTTGGTGCCAGGGATGGATCCTGGAGTCTCTTGCATGCAAAGCAGGTTCTCTACCACTGAAGTATGGCTGCTTTGGATTGTCATGCTTAGGGAATGACAAAACAGGAGAATGCCATATTCCTTCTCTGCTTACCTAAATTCCCAGCCTCTTTGCAGAATTGCCTTAATTCTGCAAAGAGGCTGGGAATTTAGGCAAGCAGAGAAGGAATGTGGAGGAGGAGGAAGGAAGTTGGTCTCTTGATTGAAGCTTCCCTTCCATGTGCTGAGAAGTGGATGGAAGAAACAGGTTTTACCCTTGCAGCTGGGTTCCCAACTGCTGTTTCATTCCCGCTGTCATGAGTAGTGAGCCTACACTCACATAAGCCAGACAGGCGCTTTGGGGTCCATGCAGCTAGTCTTGCAGCACATTCATGCATGTGTGTTCCCTGTGGTTGCCTCTTCTCCTGTCCTGCTCTGTGCCCTTTTGGGGATTCAGGGGCAACAAACGAGTCAGGTCACTCTGCAAAGCCTCAGTATTTTGTAGCCAAAAATATCCCATCTCCTTGTTTCTTTCTCAGAGGAATTTCCCAAGCCTGCCTTCATTTCACAGCTGGAAGAAGGGAAGTGTGCATTTTTCCAGGATTTCCAGAAAGAAGAAGAATCAGCAGGTAACTTGCTTATGCTCAGGACTACATATCACAGCAGTAGGTTTGGACCAGATGGTGCTGGCTGAATGGGGACCCTTTATCACAGTAAAAACTCTCCTCCTCTCTGGGATATGTTGGCACTCTTTAGGTTGAGTCAGCAAAGTACATCTGTGCCATTCTGACTTTGTCATCTGCAAGCTGCTACAACAGCTTGCCTGAGCTCTAGACTGAAAGTGTCATTGTGATCAGAGTGAGTGATGCTCTGGCCTGCCACCTTCCTCTCCACATCACAGCTTCCTCAGACTCTAAAGGAAGAAAGTCACAGATGAGCCCCACCTAGCAAGTGCTGGAGCCAAGCTGCTGTCGTGGCCTTCCAGGCAATGAGATCAGAATGGCAGAGTTGTACTGTGCTGACTTATCCTAACCAGTGCTGAGTCACCTCAAAAGTTTCTCTTGTGGAGAAGAGTCCCCATTTTCCACACCACCTTTCAGAACGGTCCTTACAGGACTTTTGTCCCATGAGCTGGAGTTGATACTGGGGAGGCGTAGAGAGAGAGCAGTGACATGCTCTCCTTTGAACATAAGAAAAGCCCTGCTGGATCAGGCCAAAGGCCCATCTAGTCCAGCTTCCTGTATCTCACAATGGACCATCAGATGCCTCAGGGAGCACACAAGAGACCTGCATCCTGGTGCCCTTCCAAAGGCTTGACTTGTCCTTGTTGACTTGCATCACAAGTCAGTGCAGTTTTAAGACACCATAGGGGTAATGACTGAGGTCCAACTATGGCATAGGATTTGACATTTCACCTCCCCGTCCATCACTCTCATGACTCTGTTCCATTTCAGCTCTACAAAGGCACAAATTTGGTGGCACAGAACTTCACTGACTTACCTGGCAAGTCCTGCACTGCTCAGTCTGTAGTCATTGCAGCAGAGGAATTATAGTTATGCTGAGAAACAAAATTAAGCGATAAGGTGCAGCACCACATTTATTACAAGGTTGATGTACACAGGTCTCCATGCGCATATGTGTTTCAAGTCTCTGATAGTTCCCAAAAGCTGCCTGCTTGCTACTGATGACCAGTGCAATTTGGGCAATTCAGGCATGAAGTGGGGGCCCTGCCTATATTGTAGAGCAGTGGTTCTCAAACTTTTTAATGCAGGACTTCCTTTTTAGAATGACAGTCTGTCAGGACCCACCGGAGGCAATGTCATTAACCTGGAAGTGATGTCATGGCCAGAAGTGACATAATCAAGCAGGAAAAAATTTTAACAATCCTAGGCTGCAATCCTATCCACACCCAGGAGTAAGCCCCATTGACTATCATTGTTAAAAGTATATACATTGTAGACTGTTAAAAGTACAGATCTCCCCAAATGCAGTCACAAACCATGTTGGCATCAAGTCTCATATACTAAAAATAGAATATTGAAATGAATGAGGACCCACCTGAAATTGGCTTGTGACCCATCTAGTAGGTCCTGACCCACAGTTTGAGAAACAATATTGTAGAGGAAACTTCTACTCGGCTCTTTTTTTCCCCCCCTTGGGATTTTTGCATCTCTTGCCTCTTATCTGCTTTCACATAGTTGCAAGAGTTTTTAGGTCAAAACTGAGGTTTGACTGAGTATGCCTGCTGAGCGTACCCTGACACTTGCATGTGTGCCGTCAAGACAGAGTTTTTGCAGATGTGGCCTGGATATGTGTATCCTGCTTGACTCTCCTAGAGGGGGCCTTGAGTTGTCTTGCAGCATAAAAGGATACAATGCAATTAAAGATACACAATATAAATTGATAGATCTAAGATCAACTTCAAAGCAAGCAGTCATACAGCTATACTAAATTAGCAGTCCAATCCTATCCACAGATTATGACAGTGGAAGTCTCATTCTCACTGTTGTAAATGCCACAGTGCTGCCATAAATGACCACACCAGAGGAAGTAAAGCAGTGGAGGGGGTGGCTCAAGGCAGGGAGAGGAAAGGCTATGGGTGATTTGGGTGTTGGGAGGATCCTGGCTGCAGCAATATTCCTCACCCCCAAACCACACCCAGAGTGAAAAAGGGTAGTTTCTCCATAGAGCATGTTGCAAAAGGCCTGCCATTTCTGCTACAAATCTACATGTGCGAATTGCAAGAGCTTGGCTCTGGGCAATAGTACATTGGAGCAGAGGAATGTACAATGCCTAGGTATGTTGCAGTCAGATATAGGTATTATATTTGTTCCCTCCAAAGAATTTCCCAACCTGACCTTCTCTCCTAGCTAGAAGAATGGGGCACTCCCTCTTTCTTGGACACCAAGGGAGGGGACAGAACAGCAGGCAACTGCTGAGCTGTGTTGTGGATCCTGTTCTTGGTTGGTGGGGGCTGTGTTTAATCACATTCCTGTGGCTTATTTTGCATTCGTGTTGACACCTCACAACATTTCCTTCCTTAGTTTCTGTTTTCCTCATCAGAGCTAGGATCAGATGGGCCCATCTCCCACACTGTACTCTTCCCCCTTCAATCCCCCCACCTCCTTTGCCAGCCTATTGTTTGCACCCACTCCTTCTCCACAAATGCCACTCTGGGTTCACTCCCCACCTCTGTTGTACCAACTCCTCTTCCAATTCCTGGCCTCTTCCCTCCAGCAGGGCTCTGGCCAGGGCTGCATCCAGACATCACTCTCTCGGCTTCCACAAAATTGGGGATTGAACAGAGTTGTGCAGGAAGAGTCCATTACAGGTTATAAACCATGATGGGTATAGGCCAGGGGCCTCCAAACTCTAGCCAGGAGGTGTGAAATATAAGGCCCGGGGACTGGATGCAGCCCACGGAAATTTTTTATCCGGGCCTCAGGCTCTTAGCTGCTGAGCAGTGCTGAGGTGCTGCTGCTGAAATGGCAGCCCAAATGATCATTGGGCTCTGCTGTATCTTGAAATATGATCAAGATTTGCATATTTTCTCTTCTGTCATTTGCAGCTAATGTGTTCCTAAGTGAGAAAAAGTGCTTATTTCTATTAATGACCTGCTTGACATCACTTCCTGCCTAATGACATCACTTCTGGCCCTCAGCAGGCATCATAAATGCTATTTGGTCTGCTGTATGAAACTAGTTTGACACCCCTCCTCTAGCCTGTGGGAGCCTTACTGATTCATGCCACAGCCTCCTATCTTTGTAACTGATCTTTGCAGAGAGTGCACCCGGCAGCCACTTCCCCCTCTGGAAATCCAGCTGCAGAGCCTTCTGGGGCGATGTGTGGTGGAAGCAGTTGCCCTGCACGACTGCAAAGATAGGCGGCTACAGTGTGGAACAGGCTTTGTCATTGCCCTGCAATGCCTGAGATCATTATGCTGATTCACCATGGGTTGGCCCTTGGTATCGGCAACTTCTTGATTTCAGCAGTAGGCTACCTCAGAATACCAGATGCAAGGGAGTGGCAACAGGACACAGGAATCTTCTTGCTTTGTGTGCTCTCTGAAGTATCTGGTGGGCCACTGAGATACAGGAAGCTGGACTAAGTGGACCTTTGGTCTGATTCTCCTTGTTTGGAGGGCGAGACGGTTGGCAAGAGTACTTAATTAGTGGCCATGAATGAGATGCCATTTTGCTGAGTTGGGCGGGCTAGCAGCAAGTCAACCTCAAAATGTCACATGCAAACTTCTGTTTGCCAATACACACTATCATCCCTGCTTCATCCACCAGCCACGGGAGGGCAGAAAAACAGTGGCATTGATTGCGTTTTTTCTCCAGTTTTTGCCTGGCATGTGTTTAGCTTATGCCAAAGCTTCAGTGCCCTAAGGACAATAGAATACAAGATGGGTAATAAAATGGAGCCAGTAGAAATCGACTCCTTACCTTCCCAGTGTCGTTGAGGTCAGTGTCATCTATGTGCCGTTGAAACAAGAATGAACCCACTCGTCCAAAAAGCAAATTCTAGAAAATAAGAGAGGTTTTAGCACTTATAAGAGGATAACCTGAAGCTGTGAGACCTGAGAGAATCCGGGGGGAGCCACCATTACGCCCCTTCCCTACAGCAGCTGAGAGCCAAATCCCACCCAATTTTGCTGTGCCAATGTAGCCCAAAGGTAAGGGAACAAATGTTCACTTACCTTGAGGAGGTCTCTGTGACTGCCTCCCCACTACAGAATGCAGTGCATACTTCGTTTGGCCTGGCTGCGTCAGCATTGGAATGTTGGATAGAATTGGGCCTGAGAGTCATTCACTGAGCTTGGCCCCAATCCTATGTGTCCTGAGTCCACTGGGGTTTGCTTATGAATCTTTATCCCTAGGTGTGTGCATTAGAGGTCCCATTTCTCTATTGAACTGTGATCAAGTTTTTCTCCCTGTTCCAGGAGGCAACAGAGAAGACAATAAGGATCAGAGGAAGCCATGTTGGGTATTACCAGAAACCACCATTCTTGGTGTAGAGGAAGTGAATTTTCCAGACCAGGATGGAGTAGAGAGGCAGGAGGGAAGCCCAGCACCTGTCTGGAGGTCCAAATCTATTGTTTGTCAGGGTTATGACCTCCATGTTAAATGGAGAAAAAAATTGGATACTCTTCAAAGTGGAGATTTCAGTGTCATCCCAGTCGATCAAGAAAATGATAAAGGAAAGAGGAAGGAAAAATGTCCTCAGTGTGCAAAGACTTTCAGTAGTAAGCCAAAACTTAGAAGGCATCAGAGAACCCACACAGGGGAGAAACCATATAAATGTTGGGAGTGTGGGAAGAGCTTCAGTTGGCGCTCCCACTTGAAGTTGCATCAAATAATCCACACAGGAGAGAAACCACATAAATGCTTGGAGTGCGGAAAGGGCTTTCGTTGGAGCTCACATTTGAAGTTGCATCAAAGAATCCACACAGGAGAAAAACCGTATAAATGCCTGGAGTGCGGAAAGAGCTACAGTCAGAGCTCAAGCCTGAATTTGCATCAAAGAACCCACACACTGGAGAAACCATTTAAATGCTTGGAGTGTGGAAAGAATTTCTGTCAGAACATAAGCCTTATTCTTCATCAAAGAACCCATACTGGGGAGAAACCATACAAATGCTTGGAGTGTGGAAAGAGCTTCATTCGGGGCTGGAACCTGACTATGCATCTAAGAAACCACAGAGGGGAAAAACCATACAAATGCTTGGAGTGTGGAAGGAGCTTCAGTTACAGGTCAAGCCTGACCTTTCATCAAACAGTCCACACAGGGGAAAAACCATTCAAATGCTTGGAATGTGGAAAGAGCTTCATTCGGGGCTGGAACCTGACTATGCATCTAAGAAACCACAGAGGGGAAAACCCATACAAATGCTTGGAGTGTGGAAGGAGCTTCAGTTACAGGTCAAGCCTGACCTTTCATCAAGCAGTCCACACAGGGGAAAAACCATTCAAATGCTTGGAATGTGGAAAGAGCTTCGTTCAGAGTTGGGACCTGACGGTCCATCACAGAACCCACACAGGGGAGAAGCCATACAAATGTTTGGAGTGTGGAAAGAGCTTCATTCGGCGATGTCACTTGACCTATCATCAAAGAAAACACACAGGGGAGAAGCCATACAAATGCTTGGAGTGTGGAAAGAGTTTCATTCGGAGCTGGGATCTGACCTGTCATCAAAGAATTCACATGAGGGAGAAACCCTACAAATGCTTGGAGTGTGGAAAGAGCTTCAGTGAGAGCAGAAGCCTGACTGTACATCAAAGAATGCACACAGGGGAGAAACCCTATAAGTGCTTGGAGTGCGGAAAGAGCTTTGTTTGGAGTTCTGTTCTGACTTCACATCAAAGAACCCACTCAGGGGAGAAACCATATAAATGCCTGGAGTGTGGGAAGAGCTTCACTGAAAGAAAAGGCCTGACTTTACATCAAAGAACCCACACAAAAGAGAAACCCTATAAATGCTTGGAGTGTGGGAAGAGCTTCATTCAGAGCTCTGACCTGACTTCACATCAAAGAATCCACACAGGGGAGAAACCATATAAGTGCTTGGAGTGTAGAAGAAGCTTCACTGACAGGAAAAGCCTGACTTTACATCAAAGAACCCACACAGGGGAGAAACCATATAAATGCATGGAGTGTGGAAAGAGTTTCATTCAGAGCTGTAACCTGACTTCACATCAAAGAACCCACACAGGGGAGAAACCATATAAATGCTTGGAGTGTGGCAAGAGCTTCAGCCAGGGCTCACATCTGACTGTGCATCAAAGAACCCACACGGGGGAGAAACTGTATAAATGCTTTGAGTGTGGAAAGAGCTTCAGTAGGTGCGATAGCCTGACTGTGCATCAAAGAACTCACACAGGGGAGAAACCATATAAATGCTTGGAGTGTGGAAAGAGTTTCAGTCTGAGCTCAAGGCTGAATTTGCATAAAAGGACTCACACAGGGGAGAAACCATACGCATGCTTGGAGTGTGGAAGGAGCTTCAGCCGGAGCTCAGGCCTGACTGTTCATCAACGAACTCATACAGGAGTGAAACCACATAAGTGATTGGAGTGTTATATTGACTGTTAAACATTAGGAAAGTTGAACCCCTAAATTGAGGAGCACCCTTCTGTCCTATCTGATTTTTGAGTATGGCCTCCATTAATCTCTTAAGATGGTCAGCATCTTGGGTTGTGTTTTAGTTAGGTGTATATTTCTGCCATCTTGATGTTTTGTAAGTCGTTTCCTTTTATAATGTGGCATTTTTACTGATTCTACGCAATCTCTTTATTTTGTATATTAAGTTTAGAACTCAGCTTTTAAACTGTACTTTTTAAAGAGAGTTTCCTCATAAGGGATGTGCCCCAGCCTACTAATCATTTAGTAGCTCTTCTCTGTAACTTTTCCAGTTCTACTATATCCTTTTGTGATGTGCAAGCACTACTACTGTGATGTGAACTTGTGATGTGGTAACTACTTCTGATGTGGCTTTACGATTGATTTGTACAATGGTATTATTATACTGGCTGTTTTATTCTCAATCCCCTTTTTAATGATCCCAAGCATGGAATTGGCCTCCGTTTGACCTGCTGCCGCACAGTGGGTTTACATGTTCATTGAGCTGTCCACTCCAGAACCACCATTCAGAGCGCGATACCATAGTCTTTTGAGACTGAAGGTTGCCAACTATAAACTATAATGAGCTGTCCACAAGCACCTCAAGATCTCTCTCCTGATCTGTCACAGACAGCTCAGAACCCATTAGCCTATATGTGAAGTTTTGTTTTTTTGCCCCAACGTGCATTACTTTACACCTAGTTATACTGAAATACCTCTGCCATTTTGCTCATGTGAACACACACTTTTCTCCTTCAAGGATGGAGGACATGCCCTGCACCTACTGGGGTGCAGCTGGCAGAGGGCATGAGAAATGGGTTAATGGAACCAAAACAATGTGTGGGCTGAGACATCTCCCTTACAAGGAAAGGCTACAGTGGCTGAGGCAGAAGGCACATGAGGGGGGACTTGATTGATAGCCTAATCCAGGGCTTTTCAAACTGCGGCGTTGCGATGCCCCAGCCTGTGGGCCCTGGCCTCTGCCCCCTTAAGGGGCGGGGGAAGCCTGGAGGCAGGGAGGAGGCAGCAGCATGATCTCCAGGATCGCACCGCTCAGGGGCGCTGCAGGGGCTTGGGTGCACTTACCCAAGCCTCCTGCAGCCTCCCCAGGGTGCGGTGAGCCCGGTGCTAACCTTTGTTAGCACTCCCCACAGCAGTGAAAGTGAAAATGGAGCGATCTCGCTCCACTTCTGCTGTAGCGGAGGTGGGGCGCGATCGCTCCGCTGTTACATTCACTGCTGCAGGGAGTTCTAACAAAGGTTTGTACCAGGCTCCCCGCACCCTGGGGAGGGTGTAGGGGGCTTAGGTAAGTGCTTCCAAGCCCCTGCAGCCCCCTGAGCAGTGCGTTCCTGGGGATCGCGCCGCTGCCTTCCGCCCACCCCAGCTGCCTCCCCCCCGCCCCCGCAAGAATTTACAGTGGCTTAAACTCTCCTGGAGAGTTTGAAAACCACTGGCCTAATCCAATCCTGCAGTGGGGCCAGCATTGCCACACTACATCCTTTGCTTGAATGGAGCAGGCTCGAGGTAAGGGATCATTTGTCTCCTTGCCCTGAGGAAAGCTGCAGCCTGCACCAGTGATCTACATGGACCTGCCCCTGCTAAATCGCTGGTTCAAGCCCAAGTTGAGCCGTGTCAGGATTTGAAGCCTGAGAATGAGAATAGGAGACGGCACATGCCAGCAGCACTGATAAAGAACCTTCCTCTGCTACTGCACTGCTCAGAGCAGCTGTTACCTGCTCCAGCGCATGCAAGGCCTGCACTGGTGCAGGTGGGATGCGCAGGCCTTTCCGCCTGCAACCCTATCTTCTGTGCGGTTGCAAAATGCTTTACTGGCACAGCAGTTTCTGCTGGAGGAGTGAGGCATTCCTGCTTGTGTTGTAAGACATATAAAATGATGCATGGGAAGGATAGATTGGATAGAGGGAAGTTCTTGTCCTCGTCACACAACACCAGAACCAGGGGACATCCACTAAAATTGACTGGCTGGAGAGTTAGAACAGACAAAAGGAAATATCCCTTACCAAACATATGATTAATCCATGGTACTCCTTGCCACATGATGTTGTAAGGGCACTTGAAAGCCTAGATGTCTTTCAAAGGGAATTGTACAGATTTATAGAGGATATGTCCAGAGGTTACAAGTCATGATGACTGTATGCAAATTCTGGGTTTTAGCAGTTGCCTGTCACTGAATGCCAGATGCAGAGCAGTGGCAATAGGATATGGCAGCAGAGGTTTCCGATCTGTGCATTGTGAGGCCCCCCTGGGGCTGTCACAGGAGGCCCACTGCAAAGCAGCGATATCGCGGTGCGAGCATAAAAATATCTCAGTGTGCTGGGCAGAGCTACTGTGCTCAAAAAACACATGCCAAAAAAGTGGCCTGCCCTGGTCTCCTTACTGTTATATTAGGCTCTGTAACTTCTTCGCAACCCAGAAGTGAGTGGCCAGTGACAATGCATGACACAAAATGCATCATTGCCATTTACTTCCAGTTTCCAGCACTGGAGTGTAGCATTGCCAGCTGGGTGAGTTTGGGATGCAGTGGGATCATATAGGGAAGCCATTTTCAACCACTGTGCTGTGGCACATTGGTGTGCCGTGAGTGGTCTACAAGTGTGCCACAAGAATTTGAGGAAATGTCATTTATTAGTAGGGCTAATGGGGGATGTGAGCCCCCCACTGGCAGCATGGTGTGCCTTGTCAACTGTCTAAAACCTGATGGTATGCCTTGACAATTTTAGTGCCTTGTCAGTGTGGAAAAGGCTAAAAATAGCTGCTATAGGGTGTCATGTCTTGATTGCTCCCTGAAACATTCCTGAACTAAAATTTGTTCTTGGCACATTAGCATTGCTGGGACAGGGGCAAGGAGTTCCATATAAGACTGTTCCATATAAGTTCCATATAAGTTCCATATGTCTTAGTAAATGTGGCAGGTTGGTCAGAATATTCTGGAAACCTCTCACTGAAACCGAAGAGAAAGTCCTCCAGGAACCCCTTTGTGGGGGAAAAAGAAGAGATGTGGTTTGAATTTGGGAGGATCTTCCACTGAAAGTCTGACCCTGTCCCCCATGGAAGGACCTCAGCAGGAAACAAGGCGCACAAGTGGGGGCAAACATCCCCCATTAGCAGAGCACAAGTGGGGCACAAACATCCACTCTGAGCACACAAACAGAGCACAAACATCCACTCTGCTTGTGGCAAACATTACAGCACGAGAGCCATCCTGGTGACTCACCAGCGGACCCACATGGGAAAAGCTGTATGCATGCGCAGACTGTGGGAACAGCATGCTTGGACTGTGCATGCTCGGACTGGGAACAGCACCAGCCAGCACGTCCACCTCGAGAAGCCACACACGTCGACCAGCACTCCACACATGCCCAGCCAGCGCATCCACATTGAGAAGCCACGCACATGCTCGGAGTGTGCTTGGACTGTGCATGCTCGGACTGTAGGAACAGCACCAGCCAGCACGTCCACCTCAAGAAGCCACACACGTCCACCGTCCAGCCAGCACATCCACACTGAGAAGCCTCGCACATGCTCAGAGTGTGGGAAGAAGTCCAGCCGCCACTCCAGCATGGTGACACATGAGGGGATCCACACCAAGCCATATGGCTGCTGTGACTGTGGGAGCCTCTCAACCCCTTCCATTAGATATAGGACTGGCCCACCTTACAGGGCTGTTTTGCAGAAATTCTTGAGAGTTTGTATGTGAAACCAAACAAGAGGATCAGGGACAGCTGTAAAAGTATAATAAAGGCATTAGAAAAATGTCTTCCCTCAGAAGTGAGCAGCAGAACACACTCTTAAGAATGTGTTCCCCCACAACATGTGAGGCAATGTCATTTGTGTAGTATGAGCAGTTTAATTGTATAGCATCCCATAAAGACTGTTTCTGATTATAAAGGTGTTAAAAAATCTCCTCAGACTCCTTGAGAGAAATCAAGGTGGGGGGGGGGGGGGAACAGGTGTGTGAAAGGGTTCAGAGGAATCATGACGGTTTCCCGCCAAAAGCCACAGTGGACAGTTAGGAGAGCCAACTGACAGAGGTGCCCATATTTGGACATGGTGCCAGGAGCATCTGAGGTCCTACCAATATGAGCATAACTTCCTGAGAGCCCCATATAAAAGGCAAGGGAGAACCCAGTTGGGGTCTCAGTCTGGCTAAGAGTTTCTCAGAGCTAGCTGGGTCCCAGAGAGAGTGAAGGTCTCACTTGTCACATTTGAGAACCAGAGAGCTACAGGGGCTGCTCTTTGACTTGCCTCCACACAAGGGAGATCCGTACTCTCCTCCTGCACACATCCACTGGGGTGTCATGAGAAGGGGAGCTGGGTGTATGCCCAGGTCTATGGTCTCAGGCCAGCTCAGTAGCAGATGAATGGGGTGGCCTGGGGGGCCGTAGGCCCTAAGTGACCTGCTGCAGGCGTTGTCGGGGAGGGTGGTGGCGCATGGGCGGGTGCAGTGCTTGTCACTGAGGGTGGCAAGTGCCACGAGTTGGGCCCACCTGCCCTTTTCCCCATCCAAATGGCTCTGAAATAAAGCCATTCAAGAAATGGGCAGGTGTGCTGCGCAGGCAAGGGGTGATGCGCAGTGGGGTGACATCAGCGCATTGCCACATTGTCCGGCCCTGAGTGCTAGGAGGCCCTGGTTTGCTGCTGGGTCACCTGCTGAGTCCAAAAGGTCAACATCTATTCTAGGGTCCAGGTCTCAGTCTAGGCACTGATTCCCAGGATAAACTTTGTTTTCTCTATATGTTCACGTATATATGTTTTGCCTTCCCATAAGCCAGTGGTTCTCACACATTTAGCACTGGGACTCACATTTTAGAACAGGGGTGCCCAAACCCTGGCCCAGGGGCCACTTGTGGCCCTTGAGGACTCCCAATGCGGCCCTCAGGGAGTCCCCAGTCTCCAATGAGCCTCTGGCCCTCTGGAGACTTGCTGGAGCCTGCACTGGCCAGATGCAACTGCTCTCAGCATGAGGGCGAGTGTTTGACCTCTCACATGAGCTGTGGGATGAGGGCTCTCTCCACTGCTTGCTGTTTCATGCCTGTGATGCAGTAGTGGCAGCAAAGGAAAGACCAACCTTGCTTTGTGCAAGGCCTTTTATAGGCCTTGAGCTATTGCAAGACCTTCATTCATTCATATAAGTTCATCTTTAATATATTCATTTATGTAAACTTATGTAAATTTATTCAAAATTTAAATGTAAATTAATTCTTTTTCCCCCCACCCCCCACCCCCACACAGTGTCAGAGAGATGATGTGGCCCTCCTGCCAAAAACTTTGGACACCCCTGTTTTAGAATGAGAATCTGTCAGGACCCACCGGAAGTGATGTAATGACCAGAAGTGACATCATCAAGCAGGAACATTTTTAACAATTCTAGGCTGCAATCCTACTCACACTTACCCAGGAGTAAGCCCCATTGACTATCATTGTTAAAAGAATAGAGACTAGCCTTTCCCCAAATGTAGTCAACATACCATGGTAGCATCAAGTCTAATCTATTAAAAATAAAATATTGAAACGAATGGGAACCCACCTGAAATTGGCTCACGACCCACTTTTTCTCATGAACCCTTGTTTCTTGTACAGTCTCACTTCTGGGGGCCATGTAGTTCCCCTGTATATCCCAGCCTCTTTTTCATTTGTGGTTCTTGTCGTATACTTGGTCTCACACTCCCAGGGTTTTCGGTGCTCAGAGTTGTTGGTTCTGAACCCTAGAGCCCTCAAAGATCCCTGTTCGGTAGTACTGCCACCACCCTGTAAGAGCCAGTGTCTCAGCCCAGGGATACTGAGACCCTCTAGGCTTAACTATATCCCTTGTAGGCAGTGAGCACTTTCTTTACTTAAAGTCTCAGTCCTCAAGTTACTAGTCCACAATGGGGATTTTTGGTAGCTTGCTGAACGGCTAGGCAGGATTCTGAACCTTTGTCCCCAACAGACAATGAACCAACATGGTAAAAGGATTTTTACTTTATTAAGTACATATGTTACAAAAAGTTACAAAAGGCAGCAAATGCTAGAGGCATAAAAACTTCTAGGAAACATAAAACAACAAAGCTAACTGGCTAACTCTATTATTCTCTAACTCTCACCTAGGTCAGCTTCTTTTGTAGATCCTCAGGCCAGTTACCTATGGCCACATGATCCTGGCGGGGCAGGATGTCCACCCACCTCCTATCTCACCAAGAGACAAAGACCAAAGACCCTGTCCTCCGGAAGTGGGGCTGGAAGCTCGCCCTCTCAGCTCTTCCCTCCCCCCTGGAGATCTACAGCTGCATTCCATCCTTGATGGGCGTCTTTCTGGCTGCCTAGGTGAACATAAGAACAGCCCCACTGGATCAGGCCATAGGCCCATCTAGTCCAGCTTCCTGTATCTCACAGCGGCCCACCAAATGCCCAAGGGAGCACACCAGATAACAAGAGACCTCATCCTGGTGCCCTCCCTTGCATCTGGCATTCTGACATAACCCATTTCTAAAATCAGGAGGTTGTGCATATACATCATGGCTTGTACCCCGTAATGGATTTTTCCTCCAGAAACTTGTCCAATCCCCTTTTAAAGGCATCCAGGCTAGACGCCATCACCACATCCTGTGGCAAGGAGTTCCACAGACCGACCACACGCTGAATAAAGAAATATTTTCTTTTGTCTGTTCTAACTCTCCCAACACTCAATTTTAGTGGATGTCCCCTGGTTCTGGTGTTATGTGAGAGTGTAAAGAGCATCTCCCTATCCACTCTGTCCATCCCCTGCATAATTTTGTATATCTCAATCATGTCCCCCCTCAGACGTCTCTTTTCTAGGCTGAAGAGGCCCAAACGCAGTAGCCTTTCCTCATAAGGAAGGTGCCCCAGCCCCGTAATCATCTTAGTTGCTCTCTTTTGCACCTTTTCCATTTCCACTATGTCTTTTTTGAGATGCAGCAACCAGAACTGGACACAATACACCAGGTGTGGCCTTACCAACAATTTGTACAACGGCATTATAATATTAGCCATTTTGTTCTCAATACCTTTTCTAACAATCCCAAGCATGGAATTAGCCTTCTTTACTGCTGCTGCACTTTGGGTCAACACTTTCATCGACCTGTCCACCACCACCCCAAGATCTCTCTCCTGATCTATCACAGACAGCTCAGAACCCATCAACCTATATCTAAAGTTTTGTTTTTTTGCCCCAATGTGCATGACTTTACGCTTACTGACATTGAAGCGCATCTGCCATTTTGTTGCCCATTCTGCCAGTCTGGAGAGATCCTTCTGGAGCTCCTCACAATCACTTCTGGTCTTCACCACTCGGAAAAGTTTGGTGTCGTCTGCAAACTTTGCAACCTCACTGCTCAACCCTGTCTCCAGGTCATTTATGAAGAGGTTGAAAAGCACCGGTCCCAGGACAGATCCTTGGGGCACACTGCTTTTCACCTCTCTCCATTGTGAAAATTGCCCATTGACACCCACTCTCTGCTTCCTGGCCTCCAAACAGTTCTCAATCCATGAGAGGACCTGTCCTCTAATTTCCTGACTGTGGAGTTTTTTCAGTACCCTTTGGTGAGGGACCATGTTGAACGCCTTTTGAAAGTCCGGATATATAATGTCCATGGGTTCTCCCACATCCACATGCCTGTTGACCTTTTCAAAGAATTCTATAAGGTTCGTGAGGCAAGACTTACCCTTACAGAAGCCATGCTGATTCTCCCTCAGCAAGGTCTGTTCATCTATGTGTTTTGAGATCCTATCTTTGATGAGGCATTCCACCATCTTACCCGGTATAGATGTTAGACTGTCTGGCCTATAGTTTCCTGGGTCCCCCCTCTTTCCCTTTTTAAAGATAGGCATGGCATTTGCTATCCTCCAATCTTCTGGCACCGTGGCCGTTTTGAGGGACAAGTTGCATATCTTAGTCAAGAGAGCTGCAACTTCATTCTTCAATTCCTTAATAACTCTTGGGTGGATGCCATCAGGGCCCGGTGACTTATTGACCTTTAATTTATCAATTAGGTCTGAAACATCTTCTCTTTTAACCTCTATCTGACAACTCCTCAATTAGGAGGGGCTGTTCGGGCAGTGGTATCTGCCCGAGGTCTTCTGCCATCAAGACAGATGCAAAGAACTCATTTAGTTTCTCTGCCATCTCTAAGTCTCCTTTTATCTCCCCTTTCCCTCCCTCACCATCCAGAGGGCCAACCGCTTCTCTGGCGGGTTTCCTGCTTCTAACATATTTGAAGAAGCTTTTATTATTCCCCTTAATGTTGCTGGCCATGCGTTCCTCATAGTCTCGCTTGGCCTCCCATATCACCTTCTTACATTTCTTTTGCCACAGTTTATGTTCCTTTTTATTCTCCTAATTAGGGCAAGACTTCCATTTACGGAAGGAAGCTTCCTTGCCCTTCATAGCCTCTCTAACTTGGCTGGTTAGCCATGCGGGCACCCTCCTGGATTTAGTGGAACCCTCCTTCTTTCTTTGCAGTATACACCTCTGCTGGGCCTCTATTACTGTTGTTTTAAGCAGCCTCCATGCACTCTGGAGAGATTGGACTCTTTTTACCCTCCCTTTCAACCTCCTTCTAACCAGCCTCCTCATTTGAGGGAAGACCGCCCGTCGGAAGTCAAGGGTTTTTGTTAGAGATTTGCCTGGTATTCTTCCCCCAATGTGCATGTCAAAATGGATCGCAGCATGATCACTGTTCCCCAATGGCTCAGTAACATTTACATCTCTAACCAGGTCCTGTGTACTGCACAATATTAAATCCAGAGTCACCTGCCCTCTGGTGGGCTCCGTGACTAGCTGTTCTAAGCCGCAGTCATTTAGCATGTCAAGAAATCTGGTCTCCTTATTGTGACCAGAACACAAATTGACCCAGTCTATATGAGGATAATTGAAGTTCCCCATGATTACAACCCTGTCCCTCCTTGTCACCTCCCTGATCTGTTTCCTCATTTCAAGGTCCCCATCCGATTTCTGGTCTGGAGGACGATAGCACGCCCCCAGTATTACATCGCTGCACAAGCCTGGTAATTTAACCCACAGAGATTCTATGGTGGAGTCGGACCCACCTTCAATCTCTACTTTGCTGGATTCTATCCCTTCCTTAACATAAACGGCCACCCCACCTCCAACACGTCCCTGCCTGTCCCTCCTGTAGAGTTTATAGCCGGGATTGCGGTATCCCACTGATTCTCCGCATTCCACCAGGTTTCCGTTATGCCCACTATGTCAATGTTTTCCTTTGTCACCAGACATTCCAGTTCTCCCATCTTTGCTCGGAGACTTCGGGCATTCGCATAAAAGCATTTGTACACAGAATGCCCCAGGATGCGCTGCTTATTCGCTCCTTTGTCCCCGCATCCTCTCATTGTGCCAAACCGTCTATCACATCCCATCACGCTACCTTTCCCAATTTCTTCTCCTACTCTGCCTTTGTCTTGTTGTTCTCTAACCTCCCCATCCTCATCCCATAGGGATGAGGAGTCCCGAACCGGATACCCCTCGGCTCCTGTCGGCCTTCCCCCAGGGATCAGTTTAAAAGCTGCTCTGCCACCTTTTTAATGTTATGCGCCAGCAGTCTGGTTCCATTCTGGTTCAAGTGGAGCCTGTCCCTCTTGTACAGGCCCCGCTTGTCCCAAAACGTTCCCCAGTGCCTAACGAATCTAAACCCCACCTCCCTACACCACCGTCTCATCCACGCATTGAGACCCCTGATCTCCGCCTGCCTAGCTGGCCCTGCGCGTGGAACAGGTAGCACTTCTGAGAACGCTACCTTTGAGGTCCTGGCTTTCAGCTTCCTGCCTAAAAGCCTAAATTTGGCCTCCAGGACCTCCCGGCTACACTTGCCCACGTCGTTGGTGCCGACATGCACCACAACCGCTACCTCCACCCCAGCACTGTCTACCAGCCTGTCTAAATGAGAAGTGATGTCTGCATCCTTCACACCAGGCAGGCAAGTTGCCATGTGGTCCTCACATCCGTCGCAAACCCTCTCTCTATGTTTTTAATAATTGAATCCCCCACTACAAGAAGCCCCCGACCCCCCTCCTACCGAGGAGTATCCTGAGTGCGTTCAGATACGGGCCGGTCCCCTGGAGAAGCGGTCCCCCCTAAGGGATTTTTTCCCTCCTCTCCAGGATGACGTCCTCCAGCCCTAAGACTTCCCACCTGGGCAGCTGGTGAGCTGCCCACTTGAGGATGGAACAAAGCCTGCATGTCCCTGGAAGTTTCCCTGTGGTCCCTCTGTACCTGCCTCTGCTTTTCCAGGTTGGCCACCAAGGTTTCAAGGGAGCAGACCCGCTCCCTGAGGCCCTGGAGCTCTTTGCAACGAGGACACGCCCATGGCATGCCCCTGAGGCATATAGTCACACATGTGGCACTCCATGCAGAACACTGGATAGCCCCCACCTTTGGCTCTGCCACTGTGAATGAAATTACCTGGCCACAGCTGGAGAAGGGAGATCTATTAGTTCCTCTGGCAACAGCACCTCCTCCCAGCAATCCTGCTGCCAGCTGCTTTGCTCCTTTGCAGTGGTTAGCAATGGAGTCTCTTCCTCCTTCCTTCTCCCAGCCTTGTCCAAATATGTCCAAATATGGGCACCTACGGCAGTTGGCCCTCCTAACTGTCCACTGTGGCTTTTGGCGGGAAACCGTCATGATTCCTCTGAACCCTTTCACACACCTGTGTCCGTCACCCCCCCCCCCCGTACCTTGATTTCTTTCATGGAGTCTGAGGAGATTTTTAACACCTTTATAATCAGAAACAGTCTTCATGGTGTGCTATACAATTAAACTACTCCTATAACACAAATGACATTGCCTCACATGTTGTGGGGGAACACATTCTTAAGAGTATGTTCTGCTGCTCACTTCTGAGGGAAGACATTTTTCTAATGCCTTTATTATACATTTACAGCTGTCCCTGATCCTCTTGTTTGGTTTCACATACAGACTCTCAAGAATTTCTGCAAAACAGCCCTGTAAGGTGGGCCAGTCCTATATCTAATGGAAGGGGTTGAGAGGCTCCCACAGTCACAGCAGCCATATGGCTTGGTGTGGATCCCCTCATGTGTCACCATGCTGGAGTGGCGGCTGGACTTCTTCCCACACTCTGAGCATGTGCATGGCTTCTCGGTGTGAATAGCACATGTGTGTGGATGTGTGTGGTGTGCTGGTGGACTTGTGTGGCTTCTCAAGGTGGACATGCTGGCTGGTGCTGTTCCCACAGTCCATGCATGCGTACAGCTATTTGGACCAGTGTGGGTCCTCTGGTGAATCACCAGGATGGCTCTCGTGCTGTAATGTTTGCCACAAACAGAGCACTTGTGCACCTTGTTTCCTGCTGAGGTCCTTTCACAGGGGACAAGGTCAGACTTTCAGTGGAAGATCCTCCCAAATTCAAACCACATCTCTTCTTTTTCCCCCACAAAGGGGTTCCTGGAGGACTTTCTCTTCCGTTTCAGTGAGAGGCTTCCAGAATATTCTGACTGACCTGCCACATTTACTAAGACAGTTTTATATGGAACTCCTTGTCCCAGGAGAGACAGCAGGCCCCTGTCCCAACAATGCTAATGTGCCAAGGACAAATTTTAGTTCAGGAATGTTTCAGGGAGCAATCAAGACAAGATCCCCTATAGCAGCTATTTTTAGCCTTTTTCATCTCATGGCACACTGACAAGGCACTAAAATTGTCAAGGCACACCATCAGGTTTTTGACAGTTGACAAGGCACACCATGCTGCCAGTGTGGGGCTCACATCCCCCATTGGCCCTACTAATAAATGACCTTCCTCCAAATTCTTGTGGCACACCTGTGGAGCACCAATGTGCCACAGCAGAAGTGGTTGTAAATGGCTGTCCTATATGATCCCAGTGCATCCCAAACTCACCCAGCCAGCAATGCTGCACTCCAGTGCTGGAAACTGGAAGTTAATGGCAAGGAAGACAATGAAGGCAATGCTCTGAATACTTCCTGCAAAGGCCTTCCAGCCCCTCCACTCAGAGACAGGATCTCAGGCTCTTCCTCCTCCCCACAGGCTCCCCACTCCAGGCAACTCCTGTCCCTGTTGCACCTGCCCTGGTCCTGCTGCGTCTGAGTCCCCTTGGGGGGCTCTGAAGACTCCCTGCAAAGGCCTTTCAGCCCCTCCACTCAGGGACAGGATCTCAGGCTCTTCCTCCCCCCCACAGGCTCCCCACTCCAGGCAGCTCCTGTCCCTGTTGCACCTGCCCTGGTCCTCCTGCGCCTGAGCCCACTTGGGGGGGGGGGGCTTTGAAGACTCCCTGCAAAGGCCTTCCAGCCCCTCCACTCAGAGACAGGATCGCAGGCTCTTCCTCCCCCCCACTGGCTCCCCACTCCAGGCAACTCCTGTCCCTGTTGCACCTGCCCTGGTCCTGCTGCGTCTGAGTCCCCTTGGGGGGCTCTGAAGACTCCCTGCAAAGGCCTTTCAGCCCCTCCACTCAGGGACAGGATCTCAGGCTCTTCCTCCTCCCCACAGGCTCCCCACTCCAGGCAACTCCTGTCCCTGTTGCACCTGCCCTGGTCCTGCTGCGTCTGAGTCCCCTTGGGGGGCTCTGAAGACTCCCTGCAAAGGCCTTTCAGCCCCTCCACTCAGGGACAGGATCTCAGGCTCTTCCTCCCCCCCCACAGGCTCCCCACTCCAGGCAGCTCCTGTCCCTGTTGCACCTGCCCTGGTCCTCCTGCGCCTGAGCCCACTTGGGGGGGGGCTTTGAAGACTCCCTGCAAAGGCCTTCCAGCCCCTCCACTCAGAGACAGGATCGCAGGCTCTTCCTCCCCCCCACTGGCTCCCCACTCCAGGCAACTCCTGTCCCTGTTGCACCTGCCCTGGTCCTGCTGCGTCTGAGTCCCCTTGGGGGGCTCTGAAGACTCCCTGCAAAGGCCTTTCAGCCCCTCCACTCAGGGACAGGATCTCAGGCTCTTCCTCCCCCCACAGGCTCCCCACTCCAGGCAGCTCCTGTCCCTGTTGCACCTGCCCTGGTCCTCCTGCGCCTGAGCCCACTTGGGGGGGGGGCTTTGAAGACTCCCTGCAAAGGCCTTTCAGCCCCTCCACCCAGGGACAGGATCTCAGGCTCTTCCTCTTCCCCACTGGCTTGGAAGAGGGGATGTCAGACTGGAGGAGATCCTTCTGGGAGCTGGAGGGTGGAGCGTTGGCTCCTCTGCAGTTTCTTCTCAGCTGACAGGCGCTCAAGGGGTTAATAGCAGCGACTCTAAGTTTCTAGATAGGATATTCCTGCTCCGCCTCTTTCCTTTGCCACCCCCCACCCACGTCAGCAGCAGTCTCTGGTAAGTCCATTGGGGGTGAAGCTGAGCCTTAGGGAGGTGGTGGTGGAAAGGAATTGACAGGTGAGCCCCCAGGTGGGCTAAGACAGCCAGGCTCTAAGCCCAGATAGTGAAGGGGGAGGCGAGGGGCCCAGAAGAGGAGCTGTGACAACCCCCCCTCCCCAGTTGCATGCAAAGCTTTGGATCTGCTTTTGCATGGCTTTGTTTCTGTGATGGGGGTTTCTGGCAGAGATGGTGCAAAAGCTGGAACAGAGAGACCAGGAAGGGGCTGTGCTGCATTGAAGCTCATGCAAAAAACAAGGGGATGTGGAAGGGACTGGAAGAAAGTATTTTAGGTTCCTGCTGTAAACAGAGGCGGGTGGGATAAAAATGGTAAGAAAGAGCTGGAGTCTGAGGCCGAAAAAGATTCTTCTAGTGTCCGGGGCTGATCCAGGGAGCTTATTAGGGGACTGATCCCGTCAGAAGAAGGAACTGAGCAGGGAACTCAAAGCCCCAGATCTCTGCCCTGCCCTTACATGGGCTGAATCATAACCTCTGCATTATTCAAAGTGTGTGTCTCAACAGAGGAGGGGGAGGAGAGGGGTCTCTGTCCACACACAGAGATGACGGGAGCTTCCACCCAGGACTGAAGTGTCTGTTCCAGAAATGGCCCTGCCATGACACCTCCATTACATACCACCCACTTCCACCCCCTGTACCTGCAAATCAGGGTCGTTCCCCCCCCCCCATGTTAGCTCTCAAGGCCCAAATTACAGGGCGCCGTCTGAAATTGATATAGCACATGAAATTGATATAGCACATGCTGCCTTAGGGACTGGGCTTTGTCAAAGAGTTTGAATGGGAGGACTGAATGCTGCAGAAATACAGGTGGTGGGCCTGAAACACTTTGGAGGAGCAAGTATTGCAAGCAGATGTCAAGGAGAGGTGACTAAGCAGAGTCACCTCTGAGAGGTGGAGCTGGAGGCAGAGAGCTGGAGAAGCAGGGACCAAGGGGCAGAAGGAAGAATATGAGCAAGAGGAATGAATCAAGGTGTGTGGGCTTCACCACACTGAGGGATTTCTTGTTCAGAACCAGAGCTATGGAACAAATAGGAAGATCGTGTCAAATTGCATAAGAAAGTGAAGTTTGAAAAGGGCATGAAGGCTAATATTCTTCCCATCACATTTGTCTCCCTCACTGGCAGTGGAATGGCTTCAGGGCCGCATTCTACATCGTCTCCTCTTTTCCGAGAAGCACAATCGGCAACTATTCAGCCTGCTCAGGTAAGGGGCAAATGATCAGGGCAACATGGAAAAAGCAGAATGGCTGCCTCCTTCCTTCTCAGACGCCTGGAAAGAAGCATTTGTGTCTGGGATCACCTATTTGGCCACTCAGATGAAGAGTGTGCGCAAACTGCAGAGAACTCCAAGGGCTGGAGTGCTGCTCAGTTGATCAGTAACACCTTTATTGCCTGTTATTAAACCATCCTTGCTTATTCCATTCTCTCCCTTTTTCACAGCGTCAGGGGGCTGTTTGATTGAAGTGACTGGAGTGAGGAGAGGCAGGTGTCAATGTCACACTTTGTCACTGACCTTAGAAATAGTTTTAAGTATCCTGTTACTCCTGCAACCTCCTGCTCTGCTTCTCATCCATAAATATCATTCATGGATTCTAGGATGTGTAGCTGATGCATGTATAAGTGAAGTATACAGAAAAGAAGGTTATCTTATGTTTTGTGTCCCATGTTGTATATGTGACTATGCCAACATTCGTGCACTCTGCCAACATTTTCTAAACCCTTTTTCACTGATAGGTAAGTTGTCCTTCCTCCCAGGCTGATGCTATTGGTGCAATCACAGTGAGTGATGTGGTGTTTTACTTCAGGACCCCAAACATCAGTCAGGAGTTGCATTTGTCCTGTCAGAAAAAGAAGAAAAAATCCAGGCAACTGGTTGGTCTGCTTTGCCAAATATACTGCAGGAAAATACCCAACTGATCCCAACTTAATTCCCTTTTCGGTCTGAGGGGAAGATGCTATGTCAAAAGTTTGGGATATCATTAATGAGGAGAGACTTGTCTTTTCCTTCCAGGGTCTGGTGTCCTTTGAGGAGGTGTCTGTGCGCTTCACGGAGGAGGAGTGGGCTCTGCTGGATCTGGGCCAAAAGGCCCTGTACAGGGAGGTCATGCTGGAGAATTACGGGATTGTGGCCTCTCTGGGTAATAACACCCTTTCTCCCTGCGGGTAGGAATCGAAGGCATGAGCTGCTCCACTTCTTGTTTCTCACAAGAAAGTGGAGTGTGGGGGACTGGAACTTGTGTCTTGAACATGCCTGCTGTGCCTTGCTGTTGCAGAGCAGACCTTGGCCTCACTGATGCTTTTTGGGAATGAAATGGCAGGATAGAAAGCATGCAAAGCAGGTGCTCAACCACTGAGCTATGGCTGCTCCAGACGGCTCTGGTGCTCCAATGAGAGTCCCGCATATAAAGGCCATAAAAAGACAGGTGAAGGCTGCACCCATTCTCTGCTTGTCTAAATTCCCAGTCTCTTTTCAGAGAGGGAATTACTTGAGGAGGAGGATGGGGAGGGGGATGGCTGGCCTTCTGTTGAAGAGGTGGATGAAAGAAAAGTGGCTGGTTTCAGCTCCACAACTGGATTCCCAACAAGTGATTCATTCCAGGTTTCATGAGCATTGAGCCTGCACTCCATAAGCCAGAGTGACAACTTTAGGGTCCATGCAGCTGTTTCTACTGCTTATTCACCTGTGAGAGTTCAAAGAACTTCTGTCCCACTCTGTGCCCTTTTGGGGGTAGATGGCAATCTAGAATCAGGTTGCTTGGGAAAGCCTCAATATTTTTTATTCATAAGTGACTCATCTCCTTGTTTTCTTCCCAGTGGAATTGCCCAAACCTGATTTCATTTCTCAGCTGGAAGAAGAGGAAATGGCAGGTAATGCACAGTAGTACTTAACACAGCAGTGGCTTTAAAGCATAATGTGCTGGCTGAGTTGGGACCCTTTGGCACAATAGAAACTCCCCTCCTTTCTGGGATATGTTGGCACTGTTTAGGATGAATCAGCAAAATACATCTCTGCCACAACCTCTTCAAAGGATGCCAGACCCTGAAGGAAGACGGTCACAAATCATATCTCTCCCCCCCCCCCCCCGCAGATGCAAAAGCCAAGCTACTGTCATGGCCTTGCAAGTGATGTGAACAGCATAGATGTACTATCCAGAGTCATCCCAACCAGTGCTAAGTTTCCCCAGAAATGAGGGGAGTTTCTATTGCGATGATGGGCACCCTCGAGGGGGGCACCCACAGGGCTTTTGTTCAAAATGCTGGAGCTGATGCTGGGTTGTAGGGAGGGGAGTAGGAGAGGTGGGGGAGGAGAGCAGTGATGTTTGGTTCTCTGCTGATTCCAATGAGTGCTTTTTGACTTGCACCACTAGTAAAGCCAGTGCAATTTTAGGGCGCCGTCAGGGTTGTGACTAGGATTTGAGTGGGGAATGGGATTTGACATATCACTTCGCCTCTCCATGACTCTGTCCCATTTTAGCTCCATGTTGGTGAGTTCTACTGATGGTTGGCCTCTGGCACCCCAGAATTTCACTGGTTGATTTGCCCAGCATAGTGGTATCTTTGTGAGGGAATGTTTATCTGAGCTGCTTAATCTGGAGTCATTGCAATGGAGGAGTGTATCACGCAGGTTGCTGGAATTACGTGCAGATACCAGTTGGGGAATAAGGAGGAGCACCACATTGATTTATAACAAGGTTGATGTGCACATCCACACACTCACCATACATAAACACACATGCTCCAAGTGTCTGATAGCTCACAAAAATCTCCCACTTGCTACTGATGGTCTGTTGGAGGAAATTAAAAATAGTTTCCTCTTTGGGGGGAAGCAGAGTAGCTTAAGCAGCAGTCCCCCCCTTTGGGTATCACCCCAGGGAACCTCCCACACCTGGCTGACTGCTAATCAATAAAAAAGACAAAGAGACAATGGCTTGTTAAAGTTGCAAAAAAGAAGTTATTTACTCACAGTTCCATTGAGCGTATATTTACAGCATCTGATTAGGATCAGAGGTTCAGCTAACACTTAGAGATAGCAAGGCCCTGGAGCTGCCTCGCCCTGCATGCCTTGTGCTCAAGATGGCCTGGGCATCA
The DNA here is from genome assembly GCF_035046505.1 of Tiliqua scincoides. Classification (NCBI taxonomy): domain Eukaryota; kingdom Metazoa; phylum Chordata; class Lepidosauria; order Squamata; family Scincidae; genus Tiliqua; species Tiliqua scincoides. The sequence continues at coordinate 264,327,212 of NC_089822.1, forward strand.
GAGCCCTGGTGTGCGCATCTTAACAGGTCAGTGGTCAGTGGACAAGAGGAAGTGCTCAGAGAAGGATAAAGGGTTAGGGCCACACCCCACAAGGATCACAGAGAGAACAGGTAGAAAGGTCAGAGTCACTGAGCCATAGCGTGACCTCTTCTGGACAGCATCCTGCCCCCTCTGGACAGCGGACAGAGTTGCATCAACTCCAACATGGCCAGTCAGAGCAATTTGGGTGTGAGCAGGTCCCTTGTCTATCATGCCTGAGTGCTCAAAGATATTGTAGAGGGAATTTCCACTTGATTCTGGACCCCATGGCTTCTATTGTTCTCCTCCCAGATCTTGTCTTCTGCAGTGCCTTGCCTTTGTCTCCGCTCATGTATAGTACATGAGCAAAACACAATCTGAATGTCATTAAAGCATGAATAACTGTGGGCATGCCTATCTCCACTGCAAAGAGTTTTCACCAAGCCAAGGATTTACAGAATCTTGCCATTACTTTGAAGTGAGGCCTCTTCTGTCCTCAGAAATATCAGCTGATGCTTTTGCTTCCACTCTGTCCTGCCATTTCTGCTATACATCTACGTATGGGACTTACAGGAGCTTGGCTATGGGGAGAATGCACTGGAGCGGATGGATGTGAAATGTCCAGCTGTGATGTAGTCAGAAATAGCTAGTCTCTTATTCCCTCCCAAAAACTACCCAAACCTGATCATGTCTCCTTGCTAGAAGAAGTGGAGGCGCCCTTTGTCTCCAAGGAAGGGGACAGATCCTGAACTTCAAGGAAGGGGACAGGTAGCTACTTGTGTTGTGGATCCTGTCCTCTGAGGGGTTGTGTTTAGTCTCTTCATATTTCTTGTGGCTTCATGCTGTCCATTCACGTGGAAACTTCATAACATTTCCTTCCTTAGGACCTTCTACTACTCATCAGAGGTGGGATGGGATGGACCCCTCTCCCAGACTAAGCTCCCTTCCTGCCCTACCCCCTTTGCCAGCCTAACATACACCCAGTCCTCCCCACAAATGCAGCACTTGGTTCTCTCCCCACCTCTGTTCTAGCAACACCTCCCAAAAAATGCTTTTCTTCCACTGGCTGCAATCCTATCCACACTTACCTGGGAGTAAGCCACATTGACTATGCTGGGACTATGCATTGACTATGCATAGGCTTGGGCTCTAAGACATTCCTCTTTGCTGGCCTCTTCCCTTTTTCATGGTTCAGTGAGTACAGGGCTGCATCCAGACATCACTCTCTTGACTTCCGCAGAGTAATTCAGGCCCAAATTCTAACCCACTTTCCAGCATTGGCATAGCTGTGCCAATGGGACATATGCTGCATCCTGCAGTGGGGGGGGGGCACTCACAGAAGCCTCCTCAAAGTAAGGGAATGTTTGTTTCTTTAGCTAGAAGCTGCATTACCCTTATGTCAGTGCTGGAAAGTGGGTTAGGATTGTGCCCTAGGATTGTTCTTCCCTCAGAGGCCAGGGAAGCGAGGGACAGTTACCAAGAAATGCATATCAGTGGCCAGGAATAGGAAGCAACTTGGCTGAGATGGGCAGGCTTGTGGGAGAGTAGCAAGCCAACCTCAAAATGAGGTTGCCAAGAGACAGCAGAAAGCTGGTGCCTTTGCTCTCTTGTTCTCTCTGTTTTTTCCTAGGTCTTGTCAGGTTGGTGACAGGGCTTCACTGACATAAGGGCAGTAGAATAACGGATTAAACAAGAGGGGCGATAAAAATGGAGCCTGTGGAAATCTCTGACATTTCCAGTGAGGCTGAGCTCAGTGCTCCCAAGGTCTTGTTTATACAGGAACAAAACCACTCATGGAAAAGCCCCACTATACAAAATGTTTTAGCATTGATAAGAGATAAAAACTGCAGTGAGGCCAGAGGGATGCCCTCTTGTGCCTTCTCCACAGATACGTTCTCCACAATAGCTAACAGCCCAAGCTTATGCATGTCTAAGAAGTAAGTCCCACTGTGTTCAATGAGACTTACTCCCAGGAAAGTATGAATAGGATTGCAGCCTCACTTGCCTCCAACCCAGGATCAGGTTGCCACAGGCCAAGCAGCCAGTGTGAATTCTCCACAGCAGCTGAGAGTTGGGGCTCAATCCTATCCAATTTTTCCAGTGCCAGTGCAGCCGTGCCAATGGGACATGCACTGCATCCTCTGGTGGGGAGGCAGTCACACTTCTCAAGGTATGGGCACATTTGTTCCCTTACCTTGGGGCTGCATTGCAGCTGCACCGGTGCTGGAAAGTAGGATAGGACTGGGCCCTCAGTCACTAAGCAGAACTGCGATCCGATGCATGCTTCCCTGGGGTTAGTGTCATTGAATCAACTGGGGTTTACTTCTGAGTGCATTTAGAGGCTTCATTTCTCTATTGCACTGCTAATGAAGATTTTCTCTTTGTTCCAGAAAGCAGGGGACAAGACAATGAGGATCAGAGGGAGTCATGTGGTGTGTCATCAGAAACAACCATCATTGATGTAGAGGAAGTGCCATTTGGCTACCAAGATGGATCAGGGAAGCAGGATCAGGGAAACCCAGCACTTGAATGGAGGGCTAAATCTGTTAACCTCCACGAAATCTCACTCCAACAAATTACATTCCATAAAAATATCCATAGAAGTGAGAAAGGTGAGCATCAGGATGCATCAGAGGAGGAGGAAGGAAACCAGACAGAGAATTGGAGAGATAACCCTGATGCTCCACAGGGTGCAGATTTTGAAGTTATCCCAGCTAAAGGAGAAGAAGAGATTGGAATGAAAAATGAACAATACTATCAATATGCAAACACATTTAGCACTAAATCAAAACTTGGAACACAGCAAAGAACCTGCATAGGGGAGAAACTGTATAAATGCTTGGAGTGTGGAAAGAGCTTCAGTAGGAGCAACAGCCTGATTGTGCATCAAAGAATTCACACAGGGGAGAAGCCATTTAAATGTTTGGAGTGCGGGAAGAGCTTCAGTAGGAGCAATAGCCTGACAGTGCATCAAAGAACCCACACAGGGGAGAAACTATATAAATATGTGGAATGTGGAAATAACTTCAGTGAAAGCACAAATTTGACTTTCCATCAAACAAAGAACACAGAGGAAAACCTGTACAAATGCTTGGAGTGTGGAAAATGCTTCATTCGGAACTGGGACCTGATGGTTCATCAAAGAACCCACACAGGAGAGAAACCATTTAAATGCTTGGAGTGTGGAAAAAGCTTCAGTCAGAACTCAAGCCTTACTTTTCATCAAAGAACCCATACAGGGGAGAAACCCTATAAATGCCTGGAGTGTGGAAAGAGCTTCAGTCGGAACTTACGCCTGACGGTGCATCAAAGAAATCACACAGGGGAGAAACCATTTAAATGCTTGCAGTGTGGAAAAAGCTTCATTGAGAGCTCAAGCCTGACTTTTCATCAAAGAATCCACACAGAGGAGAAACCATACAAATGTTTGGAGTGTGGGAAGGGTTTCATTCGGAGCTGGGACTTGACTTCACATCAAAGAACCCACACAGGTGAGAAACCATACAAATGCATGGAGTGTGGAAAGAGCTTTGTTCGCAGCTGGGACCGGATTGTGCATCAAAGAACCCACACAAGGGACAAACCATTTAAATGCTTGGAGTGTGGAAAGAGCTTCATCACGAGTTCGAACCTGACTATGCATCAAATAACCCATATGGAAGAGAAACCATTTAAATGCTTAGAGTGTGGAAGAAGTTTTAGTAACGGCTCAAGCTTGGCTTTTCATCAAACAACCCACACTGGGGAGAAACCATACAAATGCTTGCAATGTGGAAAGGCTTTCCTTCGAAGCTGGGACCTAATTTCACATCAAAGAACCCATACGGGGGAGAAACCATTTAAATGCTTGGAGTGTGGAAAGAGCTTCATCACGAGTTCAAAACTGACCGTGCATCAAAGAATCCACACAGGGAAGAAACCATACACATGTTTGGAGTGTGGGAAGAGCTTCATTCGGAGGTGTCACCTGACTGTGCATCAAAGAATCCATACAAGTGAGAAACCCTATAAATGCTTGGAATGTGGGAAGAGCTTCAGTGTCAGCATAAACCTGACTGTGCATAAAAGAACCCACACAGGGGAGAAACCATATCAATGCTTGGAATGTGGAAAGTGTTTTAGCAGGAGCGACAGCCTGACTATGCATCGAAGAACCCACACAAACGAGAAACCATATAAGTGCTTGGACTGTGGGAAGAGCTTCATTCAGAGCTCTGACCTGACTTCACATGAAAGAACCCACACAGGGGAAAAACCATATAAATGTTTGGAATGTGGGAAGAGCTTCATTCGGAGCTCTGACCTGACTTCACATGAAAGAACCCATACAGGGGAGAAACCGTATACATGCTTGGAGTGTGGAATGAGCTTCAGCTACAACTCAGGCCTGACCCGGCATCAAAGAACCCACACGGGAGAGAAACCTTGTAAATGCTTGGAGTGTGGGAAGAGCTTCTTTCGGAGCTCTGACCTGACTTCACATCAAAGAATACACACGGGGGAGAAACCATATACATGTTTGGAGTGTGGAAAGAGCTTCATTCGGAGATATGAGCTGACTTCACATCAAAAAACCCACACAGGGGAGAAACCATATCAATGCTTGGAATGTGGAAAGACCTTCATTCGGAGCTTCAACCTGATTTCACATCAACGAATCCATACAGGGGAGAAACCATATAACTGCTTGGAATGTGGAAAGAGCTTCAGCCACAGCTCAGGCCTGTCCCGTCATCAAAGAACCCACACAGGGGATAACCTAAATAAATGATTAGAGTGTGGAAAAAGCTTCAGTTGCAGCTCAGATAAAACGCCTGAAAGTCGGCCTGCATGACAGTTGGGTCCTCTCAGTTTGGTAATTGGGGTCTCTCATGTCTTGGAAATATTTTGAAGATTTGCATATTTTTTCTTCTGTCATTTGCAGTTAATGAGATCCTATGTGAAAACAAAGAGCTTATTTCTGTCCATCCTCTGCTTAATGGGATCACTTCCTGCGTAACCACCAATCCTCAGTGGGTACCATAAATTCTATCTGGCCCGGTTTATGAAACAAGTATCCATTACGGATGGATCGGCCCCCCCTCCCAACCTTTTCTCTTGTTAGGCCCAATATGCCCCTCTTTTTTCTTCTTTATTTTTATTTCCTGACTTTGTTATGCCCTCTATTATAATAAAGGACAATATGGACTCTGATACCAAGGAACATTACTACCAGCTTGAGACATCAGCACTGATGAATGCAAGTGTGTGAGATGAACTGTTTGCCAAGATATGACTTCTCTGACATACAGGCCATATTTCTCAAGGACTTTGGTCAAGCCTCAAACTTTTGGTGTATGTGATCTCTTCCTTTCCCAAAGTGACATATCCTGGGAGGAAAAGCTGAATGCAACTTGGCAATCCTTTTTATGCATCTCTTGTCTGTATTCAATGTATGCATACCCATAGTTAATGCAACATCAGTAACCTTTGTATTTTTTCTTTTTTTAAATTAATAACATTATACAATAATGAAATCAGAGATCTCGATATTATATATGCAAAACTATATAAAATAAGAAAAAATGGAAAAAAACAAAGAACATATAATCAGTAAAAATAGGCATAGACATGAAGAAACCCTTCATAAAAGAGTCAGTAGCAAAGCTCTATAGACAAGTATTTTAAAATATAAACAAGTAAAATATTTCTTTACTCAGCGCGTGGTCGGTCTGTGGAACTCCTTGCCACAGGATGTGGTGCTGGCGTCTAGCCTAGACGCCTTTAAAAGGGGATTGGACGAGTTTCTGGAGGAAAAATCCATTATGGGGTACAAGCCATGATGTGTATGCACAACCTCCTGATTTTACAAATGGGTTATGTCAGAATGCCAGATGCAAGGGAGGGCACCAGGATGAGTTCTCTTGTTATCTGGTGTGCTCCCTGGGGCATTTGGTGGGCCGCTGTGAGATACAGGAAGCTGGACTAGATGGGCCTATGGCCTGATCCAGTGGGGCTGTTCTTATGTTCTTATTTTGAAAAGGTTTCCAAATATCCAAAAATTTATCCATGTGAAATATTATTCTATATGCAACTAATTCAAATATAGAGAGAGTTAAAAGATAATCCATTTAAAAATAGTAGGTGGGCACTTATCTTTCCATTTAAAAAAAATAGTTAGTTGGCAACCTTCAGTCTCGAAAGATTATGGTATCGCGCTCTGAATGGTGGTTCTGGAACAGCGTCTAGAGTGGCTGAAAAGGCTGATTCGGGAGTGACAATCCCTTCCACACCGGGAGTGACAGTCCCTTCCACACTGGGAGCAAGTGCAGTCTGTCCCTGGTCTGTCTCCCTGGCTATGGGCCTTCCTTCTTTGCCTCAGACTGTTGGCCAAGTGTCTCTTCAAACTGGGAAAGGCCATGCTGCACAGCCTGTCTCCAAGCGGGCCGCTCAGAGGCCAGGGTTTTCCCCACCTATTAAAAAAAATATAACAGCACAATCCTAAATACATTTACAGGTCGTGCCTTGTTATCCGCTGGGGTTCTGTTCCAGAACCTCTTGTGGATAAAAAAATGGAAAAATAGATTTAAGCACCCACTTCCAGGTTTCTTGCCCCTCCATTGCTCCTAATAAGGTTGTGTCTCGAAATTCACAGGGTTTTGACCCTACTGATACCATAAAATGTGTTAAATAAAAGGAATTTTTTAAAAAATTAAAAAGTATGTCCCTTTACAATTGTGGTTTAAAAACAGTTTTTCTTACTGTTGTAGAGAGGCAGTCGGCAATTAGAAATGCATTTTCATTGTCTATCTGAAAGCTTCCAACAATATGTATGTAATTCAATAAAATATGGTTGTCCACAAACAATAATGGTAGTTCCAATATCCGATTAATTAGTTGTAAGTTAACTTCAGGCTTAACAGTGGCTCTACCATTTAGACCAGACCAGAACTCCTGCTTCAACGGTACAGTTAACCACGAAAGGGTTAACCCTCCTGCAAGGGGGGCAGGAAAAGGGGCGCTGGGGCCCTGCGAGGGTCACCCTCCTGCGGGGGGGGCAGAAAGGGGGTGCTGGGGCCCTGCGAGGGTCACCCTCCTGCAAGGGGAAAGAAAGGGGATGCTGGAGCCATGCAAGGGATAACCCCTCCAGCGGGGGGGCAGAAAGGGGGTGCTGGGGCCCTGCGAGGATCATCTTCCTGCAGGGGGAAGGAAAGGGGGTGCTGGGGCCATGCAAGGGATAACCCCTCCAGCGGGGGGGGCAGAAAGGGGGTACTGGGGCCCTGCCAGGGTCAACCCCTCCAGCAGGGGGGCAGAAAGGGGGTGCTGGGGCCCTGCCAGGATCAACCCTCCTGCAGGGGGACACAAAGGGGGTGTTGGAGCCATGCGAGAGTCGCCCTCCTGCAGGGGGCAAAGGGGGCGGGAGGCAGCGAGGAGGGCTCTCTGTCTGGTCCCCCTGCCAGGACTCTCGCTGGGTTCCAGCCCCGCAACGCGGCTGGGGCGCTGGCGGTGCGCAGCCAGCCGTGGGGACACCGGACTCGAATTCGCAGGTCCCATCAAGGCAGATTCTGGCAGAGCAACGAGGTGGATACTCAAACAGAGCCACTTCCTCCCCGCCTCTGGGTGCTCCTCCCAGTCCCGCCTTAACTCCGCCTCGGGCGGGGCTGGCAGGGCAGGGCGGGGCGTCGCTCCCCCCCCCTCCGATTCGCCCATTGGCTGCCTCCTCCGAACATGCAAATCAGCTCCCGGCCAACCAGGGAGAGGCAGCTCCGCGCGCGCACAGAACACTCGTCCCACGACTACTCAGCCCAGCCTGGTCGCATCACACCCGAACCCTCAGCACTGCCATTGGAGGGACAGCCAATGGCAGAGGGCAACAGCGGGCAGGGGTGGGGCCTCTCTGGGCATCCTCCAATCACCATCGCCTTTGGTCTCGGCGCCCGCGGGAAGGTCCGACGAGTGACAGGTACAGTGGCCCGAACCAACCAATAGGGAAGAGGCGGGTGCGGGCCTTTGTAGACTCTCTCTAAGTGTCTTCGGGATGGTCTCCGCTGGGGGGACTGAAGGCGGAGCGGCTAAGCGAAGCCTTTGGGGGAAGCGTGACCCTCTGTAGCTGCCGTACATTTCCCGTTAGTGCTGGCTGAGGGGCGCTCGAGGAGACAGGCCGGGCCTCGGATGGCTGCAGCTGCGCCCTGCCAGGCACACACGAGGGGGGACGAGCAGGGGAGCAGGGCTGCCTAGAGCGGCTGCAGGGCTCTCTGTCCTCCACACGCCAGCTTCCGGGTTGCCCCTGCACCTCCTCCACACTTCCTGTCTGGCCCCCCCTCTTCTGGGCCTAGCAGGTGGGGCTGCAGAGGCACGGAGGGGAACCAGCAGGCCCTTCTGGGGCTCCAGGGTGCTCTCCCTCCACACACCCACTTCCTGTCTTCCCCTGCTCCTCCTCCACACTTCGTGTCTGTCCCCCCTTCTAGGCCTGGCAGGTGGGGCTGCAGAGGCAGGGAGGGGAACCAACAGGTCCTTCTGGGGCTCCAGGGCGCTCTCCCTACTCCACACACCCACTTCCTGTCTGCCCCTCCTCCACACTTCCTGTCTGGCTCCCCTCTTCTGGGCCTAGCAGGTGGGGCTGCAGAGGCAGGAAGGAGAACCAGCAGGGCCTTCTGGGACTCCAGGGCACTCTCAATTGGCTTGGGATTCTTCTGAGGTAGGTAGCTAAAGCAGTGCGAATACATATGTTTCCAATGATCACAGGTGTCGCTATCTGAGGGAAACCACCACTGCAGCAGTGGCACAATCACCAGCTGTTCTCAGAGCCTACTTTCCTCAGAGCGGAACTGCCCATACAGCCCTTGGCCCTGCTCTTTCTGTCTTTTCCTCCAAAGGTTCTAGAAGAGCTACACCCCTGTATGGAGTCCCTAGGCTGGCTGGGCTTGTCTTCAGGGACATTCGGTGGGTGGGGAGGCTGGGGAGGCAGAGCCTCCTTTGAAAAGCGCCACCCAAGCGCACTCAACCTCAGCAAAGCGTGGGGTGCCTTGGGTGCGTCCCACACTGTGCAAAATGCGGGTTGAGAATGCTTGGGTGCCTCCCAAGGCAGGGGTGTTTTTCAAGGGACACTGGTGGTAAGGCCCTGCGTCCCCACCCACCACACATCCCTGGAAGTCTTCCCTCTGGTCCTGCATTCAGGCAGGAAGCCTTGTCAGTCCAAAGTTCCTACAGCGGTCAGGTGCCTGTTATAGCAGGCAGCATAGATTTAACAGAGTCTTTCATTCCGACACAGGCATTAAAAATCTCCTCAGACTCCTTGAAAGAAATCATGGTGGGAGGGGGGGGCTTACAGATGTGTGAAAGGGTTAAGAGGCTTCATGACAGTTTCCACCTAAAGCCACAGCAGACAGTTAGGAGTAGCCAACTGACAGAGATGCTAGGAGGATATTTGGATACAGTGCCAGGAGCTTCTGAGGTCCTAACAGATACAGGCATGCCCTTGTGTCCATGGTGTGTTCCATTCCAGAACCCCCAGCAGACAGAGGAAACTGTGGCTATGCAGGACTCCGTTGCACATCCTGGACCTTCAGTGGGTTCCCCAGCCCTCATAATGCCTTTTAAAAGCATCAAAGTTGCTTTTTTTATTTTAACAGCCTTTCTGAGGCCCACAGAGGCTGTGCGTGGATGCATGAATCTCACAGTGGCCCACTAAATGCTTTAGGGGGTACACAAGACAACAAGATACAGCCTGCATCCCGGTGCCATCCCCTGCATCTGGCATTCTGAGGTAGCCCACTTCTAAAACCAGGAGCTTGCACATGCCTACCATGACTTGTAACCCATGACCCAAGTAACACGCTTTTGTATTGAGTTGTTTGTCTGGTTCCATCCCTCCTGATGCAGTATCATCATCCTTATCAGTATCCCTCCTTATCAGTATCATCATGCTTCGAATTACAAAGTAACAGCAAAAGAGAGGTCCCTGCCCCAAGGAGCTTACAATTTCATATACATTTGCCTTTTAAAAAAACATTCAAATAATTCATGATACGTAATCAGCACACTGGATGGTATGCAGATATAGGCTCCAAGTTGATGTTATAGACCCCATACGAAGTGTGTGCTAAGCCCCCTGCTTCCCACTGGCTTCCCACTCAAGGCAGCTCCTGTCCCTGTTGCACCTTCCCTGGTCTTCCTGCGCCTGAGTCCCCTTGGGGTGCTTGCAAGACTCCCTGCAAAGACCTTCCAGCCCCTCCACTCAGGGATAGGAAAAGAGACCCTGGAAAGAGTTTTGGTCCGAAGTGGCCACTTGCAGCTTTCGAGGAGAGGAGAGGAGAAGCTCATCAGCCCCAGGAAAAGTAGCAGAGTCTGTGCTGAGCATGTTGCATGAGATGCTGCATTGGGGAAGAGGAGGAGGGAATGCCGGGCTGGAGGAGATCAGCTTGGGAATTGGAGGGTCCAAGACTTGGATCCTCTGCAGGGAGTTTCCTCTTGCCTGACTGGCACTCAAGGGGTTAATAGGAGCGACTCCAGATTCCTAGAGGGGTGACGGGGGAGGAGTAAGAGAGTGGGGAAGCCACTTCCTGCTCTGCCCCTTTCCATTTCCTTCCCCCAGCTGTTGGTGGAGGAAAGGAATACAGAGGTGAGTCCCCCAGGTGGGCAGACAGCCAGGCTCAAATACAGCCAGGGGAGGGGCCGAGAAGAGGAATTGTGACAATCCTCCCCTTACATGCTAAGCTTTGGGTCTGCCCTTAAAGGACTTGGTTTCTGTGGTGGGGTTTTTGACAGAGACAGTGTAAGAGCTGGAATAGGGGGGGCAGGAAGGGGCCATGCAGCACTGAAGTCCATGCCAAAAACAGGATTGTGGAAAGGACTCTGGAGAACATCATTTTAGGCTCCTGCTGTAAACAGAGGTGGGTGGCATAAAAGTTGTAAGAAAGAGCTGGAGTTTGAGGCGGATAAAGATCCTTGCAGTGTTCAGGCCTGATCCAGGGAGCTTGTTAGGGAGCTGATCCCTTCAGAAGAAGGAGCTGAGGAGGAAAGACAAAGCCCCAAGTGTCTGCCCTTCCTTTACACAGCCTGCATCAAAGCATCTGCATCATTCCACCACCTGCATTTGCAAATCAGAGTCCCTACCCCACCTCAACTCAAATGGTCTGAGTTACAGGACATTACCTAGAATCAGTACAGCACCTGTCTTGCATGTTGCTAAAATTCCGTCTTAGTGACAGGACTTCCTGAAATAACAGAGACAGGAGGGCTGGGTGATGCAGAAATTACAGTGGGTCTTGGTGTGCCTGACATATGTGGAAGGAATAAGTATTGTAATTAGATTCCAAGGAGAAGAGGGAGGTACCTGGAGAGGGGAAGGAACAGGAGCAAAGGAAGGAAGGAAGAAGTGGCAGAAGGAAGAAGTGGAGAAAGGGAATGAGGATGTGTGGGAGTCACCCACTAAGGCATTCCTGTTTCAGAACCAGAGGTATGGAGCAAACATGACAATACAGGGGGCCCCTGTATCTGCAGATCCTGTATCTGCGGTTACACTTAACCATGGATGTGGGAGGAAAGTGACTATTTTTTTTGCCTAGATAGCCATTTTGAGACCGACAGAGGCAGCAGGCAAATGTGCATGGCCTCTGCAGGGCTCAGAAGACCCTCCAGAGGCAAGGGGAACACAGTTCCAGGGAGGCGTCCCCGGTATCAGCAGATTCACGTATCCGTGGGGGGGGTGTTCTCGAATGGAACCCCCGTGGATACCAGGGTATGTTTGTAGTGTCAAATTGCATAAGAAAGTCAAGCTTGAAGAGGGCATGAAGTCTTCCTTTCACATTTGTACCCCTCACAGGCAGTGGGATGGCATCAGGGTCACCTTCTCGACCGTTCCCTCTTTTCCATGGAGCAGAACTGACAACCATGCAGCCTGCTCAGGTAAGGGGCAGATCATCAGGGCAACATGGAAGAAGGAGCTTGGCTGTCTTCTTGAAGAGACACTTTTGTTTCTGTTGTTGTGAGATCTCTTATTTGGCCACTCAGAAGAAAAGTGTGTGCAAACACTGGAGAACTCCAGGGGTCAGAGTGCCGGTCAGTTGATCAATAGAATCTTGTAGTTTGCCCTCTATACTTCAACCTCTCTTGCATATTCTGAGATGTTCCTTGGAGTCGAGAATTCCATTCTCTTCCTTTCTCAAAGCGACAGGGGCTGTTCGATTTCACTGGCTGGAGTGAGGAGAGGCAGGATTCAAAGTCACACGCAACTCCCTAACCTTAGCAATCGTTTTTTGTTTCTGGCCTTCCAGGTTACTACTGTTGGTGTGATCACTCAATGAGCGATTTGGTATTTTATTTCAGGACCCCAAATGTCAAGTAGGGGGCATTTATCCTGTCAGAAAAAGCCCAGGCAACTGGCTGGTCTGATTTGCCAAATATACTGCAGGAAAATTCAGTCTGTGGGCAAAAGAGGTGGAAGGTGTTGTATCAAAAGAGTGGGACATTATTTATAAGACTACCTTTTCCTTGCAGGGTCTGGTGTCCTTTTTGGAGGTGGTTGTGTGCTTCACAGAGGAGGAGTGGGCTCTGCTGGACCCAAGCCAAAAGGCTCTGTACAGAGAAGTCATGCTGGAGAATTATGGGATCGTGTCTTCTCTGGGTAAGGATGTTCTTTCTCCCCGTGGGTAGGAACAAAAGGGATGAGCTGTTCTTCTAATTTCACACAGTCAGGATTGCAGTATAGAAGTGGGACATGTGGAATCTGGAACATATGCCCTTGGTGTGCCAGCTGTGCCTTGCTGTTACAGAACTGAGCCTGGCCTCACTTGGCCTCGCTCATTGCTTGTTGCACAGACCAACCCTATTGTCACAGGTTCGTTGCACAGGAGTGCGCACTGTTCCAAAGGTGCTCTGGGTTTTATACTTTCACCTGTATCCATCCCTCCACCTTCTTTGGAATATAATTGTTAAATAAAAATAAGCTTATGCAGTGAGCTTCCCCCCCCCCCAAATTCTTGTTATAGAAGATTTGACATGCATAACAAGCATGTTTTTTAATTTTCATTTCTCTAGGTGAGTTTTAAGCATAAACTGAACTGTGCAATATATCATGCCAAAATGTTAGGAGAAAGTCAAAGCACGTTCTCTTCAGTAGAGAAAGCATTTTCAACTAACAGGTATCCCTTTTCAAGTTTGTAACAAGAAAATAGTTAAAGATAGAATTTACAGATTTTACAATGCACTGGAAAAGTTTATGACATATCATATACACTCATTTGTAGATTCATGTCTAGAATTTAGCCATTTTAGGGTCACTAAGGTCACAGTATAGGTGCAGCCTATTTATCCTTGAAGTTTTTTATCTGTGAATTTATCTCAACCCGAATGGGGTGGGGGGAACTGAAAGTCACACACACCTTTGCCCTGCACTGGCATCTCTCTCCTTTTCCAGGCAGCCCAAAACACTGCAAAAAGGCTCTGCCTCAACCAGGCAGGGAAATAACCCTGGAGCCATGGAAGAGGTTCCCCTTTCGAAGGAACAGTAAGATTCCTGAGCCGGGGAAGAGGGGGCAGAAAACCTCTGTAGCCAGAGCATGTGCAGCAAGCTGGAGCTCTCTCTCTCTCTCTCTCTCACTCGCACACACACACACGCGCACACACACGCAGGCAGTTGCAGTAGCAACAGAGGGGATTACTTTAAAAAAACCAGGGAGTGTTTGCCCAATTCCCCCCACCCCCATGGTGCAGGCTCTCCTGCTCCAGCCTATGAAAACAAAACAGCAAGGCTACAATCCTCTCCACACTTTCCTGGGAATAAGCCCCATTGACTAGAATGGGACTTACTTCTGAGTAGAAACGCATAGGACTGGACTCTTAAAGGTCACCATCCCACCTGTGAAAGAAGCAGGGACAGCTGGCAATGGGAGGGCTGAGTACAGAGGAGGGGAGGGGATTGAGAACAACTGCCTTAGTTTCCTTCCATTCGGAAGTGTCAGGCTGTAGCGTGTTTGCTCTATGGACTCTATGGAATTTAGCACAACGTGTTTTTTGTTAATCACGCCGAGTCACAAAACGGAACTAACACAGATAAATAGACTCCACCTGTACTACCCTTGCTTTCTTTAACCTTCATTTCCATGACAGCCCAATGTTGTTCTCATCCGGTTACTCACATGGGAGGTTTTACATTTAAGTAGAAGTAGAAACAGCAGTTTATTTGTATCTTCTTCTGCTACCAAAAGACACGCCCGTTTGCCAGATCACCTCCAGGGCCTGGCAAAATTCTCGAGTCAAGTCTCAAGTCAGAACCCCTCAAGTTGCGAGTATCAAGTCTGAGCCTTAAATGTATAGAATAAAGGGAGGTGGTGGTATTTGAGGAGGGGAGAGGTAAATAATTGGATTTTGACACAAGGTCAGCTAGAGGTTAATCCAACAGAGTTATCCAAAGCTCCACCCAAATTTTACAGAACAGCAGCAAAAACAGTAATGGAACTTTATTGGGCAGGATTTTTTCAAAGGAATGCTTCTGCTTGTTTTGTTTAATGCAGAGTAGAGAGACTGTTACTTTCTCTACCATGGTATTTGGAGCAGCATCCTTGCATTTGATTTCCCTTCCGTTTTATCCCTCACTCTCTTGGTAACTTGCTTCTTCCTCCTAGAATTGTAGGTTTATTGAGTTTCCCCATTAATATACGTTATAGTTGAACCACTGCACCCATGTCCCATACATGCTCTAATAGGTTATACTGAGCCCATGGTGTACTTATACTTTGCCTTTGGAATTGTGAATCAGTTAGTTTCTGATAAATGGAGCCAACATATACAATTAACATTGTTAGGAATATTTATATACTGCTTTTCAGCTAAAACTAGTTCAAAGTGATTTACATAAATGGTTCATGTTCTCAAAGGGTTCACAATCAAATAAAATATGGGGGGGAAAAATCACCAGCTGATGGACACAGGTTGGAGTACAGACTATTCCTTCCTGAAGTACAGTCCTTTGGAACGTACTTCCCCCCCCACCTGCATCCCCATTAGAATTATCTTTGATTTTTGCAGTCACTGCAAGCACAAGTGCATCTTGCTAAACTGAAGAACAGAGCATGCAGGGCAATGCTGCAGAAAGGAAACTGCCTGAACATTCTTCTGCTTCCTGGTCACGTTCAGTTAGTTGTCCTCTAGTGTTCAGGCTGGTTGCCTGCCTTCTGTTCTTCAGTTTAGCAAGAAAGTAAAGCAAGATACACTCACAGCTTCTCCTGTGTGCCTGCTCCTCACTGCCTAGCTGATTGGTGGTGATTAAAGAAAAAGGTAAGCAAGCACAAACATGAACATACACACTATAGATAGGGACTCTGAGCTGAAATGGTTCCAAGTCGATAGCTGAGTTGCGAGGCCCTGACTTCAAGTCATAAGTGGAGTCTGGTTCTTTGACGGCTGCGACTTAAGTGCAACATAGGGATGAATCCTGTGAGTTGTGCCCACCCCTGC
This sequence comes from Tiliqua scincoides, assembly GCF_035046505.1. Lineage (NCBI taxonomy): Eukaryota > Metazoa > Chordata > Lepidosauria > Squamata > Scincidae > Tiliqua > Tiliqua scincoides. The sequence goes on from NC_089822.1 coordinate 264,342,665, forward strand.
TGTATTCCCAGCCTGTTTGCAGAATTGCCTCAGAAGAAGGAGGGGGAATGTTGGCCTTCTGGCTGAGGCTTCCCTTCCATGTGTTGAGAGGTGAGTGGAAGAAACATGGCTAGTTTTACCCTCATAGCTGGATGCTCAACTGGTCATTCATTACAGCTGTGCAGTGAGCCTGCACCCACATAAGCCAGACTGGCACTTTGGGGTCCATGCAGTTGGTCCTGCAGCACATCCATGTGTGAGAGTTCTGCAAGGTCCCTGATTGTCCTTTCATGTCCCCTTTTGGTGATTAAGGGGCAATTCAGAGTCAGGTTGCTTTGGAAAGCCTTGATATATTGTAGTTGGAAGGATCTCATCTCTTGTTTATTTCTTAGAGGATGTTCCCAAACCTGCCTTCATTTCCCAGCTGGAACAAGGGGAGTGTGCATTTTTCCAGGATCTCCAGGACTTGGCAGGTAACCTGCTTATGCACAATACTACTTAACACAGCAGTAGCTTCAGACTAGAGGGTGCTAGGTGAATTGGAACTCTTCACAACAGACACTCCCCTCCTTTCTGGGGAGACTTGGCACTGGTTAGGATGATGAGTCAGCAAAGTACATCTCTGCCATTCTGACCTCAGCTTGCAAGCCATGACCGCAACTTGGTTGAGCTCTAGACTGAAAGTGCCATTGTGACCTGAGTGAATGATGCTTTGGCCCTCCCTCTTCCACTGTACATCACAACCTCCTCAAAGAGTCTTGCAGAGGGGTCAAAAGGATTTAAATCCCCTTTTCCCTCTGAAGCCTTCTGATTTGCCCACCCCCCCTACAACACACTCCTCTGGCACAGCTGCACAAGTGGTTTGGGAACTGGGGGGCTTCTGGCAGCAGCAACCTTTCCAGCCCCTAAGCCATCCCAAGAGCAAAAAAAGGGTAGTTTCTATTTAGAGCATGGTCTGTAAACCCACCTTGGATGTGACTGAAGCATGTGTAACACTGCCCAGATTGGATTCCACTGCAAGGAGTTGGCACCTCAGCCAAAGAATTGCAAGAACCCATCCCACTTGCTCTTGTGCCCTCAGAAATGTCATCCAGTTGTTTTGTCTCAAATCTGCCCTGCCTTTTCTGCTACAAATCTCATGTGGGAGCTACAAGTGCTTGGCTCTGGGTGAGAGTGTGTTGGAGTAGATGGACATAAAGTGCCGAGATGTTGCAGTCAGAAGTAACGATTCTCTTTATTTTCTCTAAAGAATTTCCCAAAGCTGACTTTGTCTCCTGGCTAGAAGTTGGCAAGAGAACTTCATTAGTGGATATGAATGGGACTCATTTCAGCTGATATGGATAGACTAGCAGCAAGTCAAAATGAGACTGAAAATCATTTTTGAAATGAGATGGGAAATCTCATAGGCAAATTTCTGTTTGCCAGCACATACTATCATACCTGCTTCCCCTGCCAGTCAAGAGATTGCAGAAAAACAATGCCATCAATCTGGTTTTTCTCCAGTTTATGCCTGGGACATGTTTGGTCTGTGCCAGAGATTCACTACCCCAAGATGGGTGTTTAAAAGAGCCAGTGGAAATCTGCTCCTGATGTTTGCTGTGCCACTGAGCTCTGTACCATCTATGTGCCATTGAAACAAGAATCGGTGCCAGTGAATCTACAGGGGTTTACTTATGAGTATACAGTGGACCTTTAGCATCCCTCAGAGGATCTGTTCCAGGACCACCTGCAGATTCCAAATTCTGTGGATAATTAAATCCATGGAGAGGCCTGACTGGAAAAACCAGAAGTGCCTTTCAGAAGCCTCCATATGCTCCAGTAGGTGTGACCTCCCTGCACCTCAGAAGATTTCCCAGACCCAACTAGAAGGTACTTCTGATCATGTCCAGAGGTCCACTGAGGCCCTCCAGCTGTGGAGTCAACAGCCACAGTTGGTCAAATCCACAGATGCCAAACTCATGGATAAGGAGGGCCTGCTGTATACGCCCAGGTGTATGTGCTGGAGATCCCATTTCTCTACTGCACTGCTAATCAGCTTTTTCCTCTCTGTTCTAGGAAACGAAAAACAAGACAATGAGGGTCAGAGGGAGCCTTGTGGGGTGTTCCCGGAATCAACAATTTTTGGTGTAGAAGAACAGACTTTTAGAGACCAGGACAGATCAGGGAGACAGGAGGGAATCACAGAACCTGTGTGCAGGACCACATCTGTTGATTCTCAGGGTTATGACCTCCCTGATATCCCAATTCAACAGGAATATCCTGAAGGGAATAGAAGGAAGAAGCAGAGTTTGAACATGGACACAATCAAATGTAAATCCAGCATTACCAACCAAATCCGCATAGGGAAGAAATGGCTTAAATGCTCTTGGACGAAAGGCTTCAGTGCAAGCACAAATCTTACATCCCACAAAAAGAGCTCAATTCTGACTTTACATCAAAGAACTCACTCAGGGGAGAAACAATATAAATGCCTGGAGTGCGGAAAGAGCTTCAGTGACAGGAAAAGTCTGACTGTGCATCAAAGAACCCACACAAGAGAGAAACCGTATAAATGCTTAGAGTGTGGAAAGAGCTTCAATAGGAGTGATAGCCTGATCTTGCATCATAGAACCCATACAGGGGAGAAGCCATACAAATGTCTGGAGTGTGGAAAGAGCTTCAGTCGTAGCTCACACCTGACTGAGCATCAAAGAACCCACACAGGGGAGAAACCATATAAGTGCTTGGAGTGTGGAAGGAGCTTCAGTAACAGTTCAAGCCTGACCATTCATCAAACAACCCACTCAGAGGAGAAACCATACAAATGCTTGGAGTGTGGAAAGAGCTTCATTCGGTGCTGGTCCCTGACCTATCATCAAAGAACTCACACAGGGGAGAAACCATACAAATGCTTGGAGTGTGGAAAAAGCTTTGTTCGGAGCTGGGACCTGACCTATCATCAAAGAATCCACACAGGGGAGAAACCATACAAATGTTTGGAGTGTGGGAAGAGCTTCATTCGGAGGTGGTCCCTGACTTCTCATCAAAGAACCCACACAGGGGAGAAACCATATAAATGCTTGGTGTGTGGAAAGAGCTTCAATCGGAGGTTAAACCTTACTGTACATCAAAAAACCCACCCAGTTGAGATGCCATATATATGCTTGGAGTGTGGAATGAGATTCATTCAGAGCACAAACCTGGCTGTGCATCAAACATCCCATACAGGGGAAAAACCATATAAAGAATCCACACAGGAAGAGAAACCACCTAAATGCTTGGAATGTGGAAGAAGCTTCAGTAACCGCTCAAGCCTGACTTTTCATCAAAGAACCCACACAGGAGAGAAACCCTACAAATGTTTGCAGTGTGGCAAGGGTTTCATTCGGAGCTCAGACCTGATTGCACATCTCAGAACCCACACAGGGGAGAAACCATTTAAATGCTTGGAATGTGGAAAGAGCTTTAGCCAGAACTCACACCTGACTTCACATCAAAAATCCCACACAGGTGAGAAACCATTTAAATGCTTGGAATGTGGAAAGAGCTTTGTTAGGAGGTGTCACCTGACTACTCATCAAAGAACCCACACAGGCGAGAGACCATATAAATGCTTGGAGTGTGGGAAGAGCTTCACTGTGAGCATAAACCTGACTGTGCATCAAAGAACCCACACAGGGGAGAAGCCGTATAAATGCTTGGAGTGTGGGAAGTGTTTCAGTAGGAGTGACAGTCTGAGTTTGCATCAAAGAACCCACACAGGGGAGAAACTGCCTAAATGCTTGGAGTGTGGAAAGGGTTTCATTAGCAGCTCACACCTGACTATGCATCAAAGAACCCACACAGGAGAGAAACCATACAAATGTTTGCAGTGTGGCAAGGGTTTTATTCGGAGCGCAGACCTGATTGCACATCACAGAACCCATTCAGGGGAGAAACCATTTCAATGCTTAGAGTGTGGAAAGAGCTTCAGCCAGAACTCACACCTGACTTCGCATCAAAAATCCCACACGGGTGAGAAACCATTTCAATGCTTGGACTGTGGAAAGAGCTTTGTGCGGAGGAGTCACCTGACTACTCATCAAAGAACCCACACAGGCGAGAGACCATATAAATGCTTGGAGTGTGGGAAGAGCTTCGCTGTGAGCATAAACCTGACTGCCCATCAAAGAACCCACACAGGGGAGAAACCGTATAAATGCTTAGAATGTGGAAAGAGCTTCAGTCGGAGTTCAAACCTGAGTGCACATCAAAGAACCCACACAGGTGAGAAACTATATAAATGCTTGGAGTGTGAAAAGAGCTTCATTTCAAGCTCAGAGCTGACAAGGCATCAAAGAACCCACACAGGAGAGAAGGCATATAATTGATTGGAGGGTGGAAGAAGCTTATGTTGGATCTCTTATCCAGTGTTTGTCATTGCGCTCTCTCATCCTCATCCTGGTTATTGTGGCCTCTTGCATCTTAGAAATATTTTCAAGATATGCATATTTTTTCTTCTGTTATTTACACAATGAGTTCCTACTTGATAGCAAAGTGCTTGTTTCTGTCCATCCTCTGATGCCAATGTCACTTCCTGCTTATGTTGTTACTTTCATCCCTCAACCTATTCCATAATTGCTATTTGGCGTGCTGTATGAAACGAGTATGATATACCGGTTACAGATGGATCATCTCTTTCCCCCACCCATGTTTTTTCTTGTTAAGCGCACTCTGCCCCTCCTGCATTATTTCCCTTTTTCGTTATGTCCTCACATTTTAATATAGAGCAATATGGACCTTGATACTGAGCAACAGAGCTTCAGATGCCAACGTCAGTGGATGGCAGCGCACAAGATGAACTGTTTTCCCAGAACTTCTGTACACAAAATGGATAGTAAAGATACAACTTTTCTGACATACAAATCATGCTTCTAGAGGAATGGTAAAGCCTCAAATTCTTTGTGTACATATGTCCCTACCTCCACCACCACCAGAATTGCATATCCTGGGAGGAAGAGGATAATTTCACTTTGTATCTCCAGCTAAATGCAATTTTTCAGTCTTTTTTCTACATCTTCTGCCTGTATTTACATTTTGTATTTGCCCATCTTGAATCCAGCTTCAGTATTCTTTGTTTTGTGTACTAACACATATGCGTTTTGCCTGTTGTATTGTACCTGGAACTTGCACATAGCTGTGTAAACCTCATTTCAAGATGCCAGACATCTCCCCCCTGGCCCCACTGTGTGGTGACCATTGTGTATTTGCATTTTAATTGACAGTTATAAGCTTTTGACCTACATCTTTCCTGAATTCCCTTCCCTTTTGCACTCAAAGCTACACATTTGTACATTATTAAACAGCCCTCCTGATCACCCCCAAATCCCTGATAATTAGTCTGCCCCCAGTTCTGCACTTAGCAGCAACTCCAAGAATCCATAAATGATAAGGGATTTTGCTCAGTAATGGGTCACTCTACTCCAGGGGTCTCTAAACTTTTCAACCAAAGGACTGCATCAAATATCTGGCACAGTGTCTAGGGCTGGAAAAAAAATATAAAATTTAAATAAATACATTAGAGATGGAACTTAGATGAATGAGTAAATGAATGGGCTCAAATGCCCAGGATTTCTCCAAGCACCAACAGAGCCCAAGAAATAAATCACATACTTAAATGGACCCCCATTCCCCCACCCCACAAGCACAACTCTGGTTGTGTTTGGTCAACTGGCCAGAGGCTCTCAGTAGATAGAGACTGGCCGCGGGCTGCATTTGGCCCCCGGGCTGGGGTTTGGAGACCCCTGCTCTACTCTAATACAACATTCCCATGTTGTGTCCTGTGACACAAGATTTAACACAAGCTGCTCAAAGGATCTCCGTATCCTTTTCAGGAACTCAGGTAGCTCAATTACAAAACTCCTCCATTCCTTATCTCTCCCCCCCTTTCACTTCTCTCTCCTCATCTCTAGTGGCCAGCAGCTGGGGTGGAAGAGCAGGGATTCCTAAAGCTCCTTTCCCTTACAGTGACCTTTTTGCCTGACTTCTGATGTACCAAGTATGCTGCAACACAAGGGATCTCCACCTTAAGGTAGGAACACAGTACAGGTGGAGCCTATTTATCCACATTAGTTCTGTTCCATGACTCTCAAGTTGTGCTAAATTCCATAGAGTTATGCGAATATGCTGCTGCCTGACACTTCCAGATGGAAGGAAACTAAGGCAGCTGTTCTCAATCCTCTTCCCTCTGCCATACTCGGCCCTCCCGTTGCCAGCTGTCCCTGCTTCTTTCACAGGTGGGATGCTGAACTTTTGAGAGTCCAGTCCTATGCCTGCCTATTCAGAAGAAAGCCCCGTTGTAGTCAGTGGGGCTTACTCCCAGGAAAGTGTGGATCATTTTGTTTGTGTCTGATGGAGCAGGAGATCCTGCACCATCTGGGGGTGGGGGGTGGGAATTGGGCAAACACTCCCTGGGTTTTTTAAAGCAATCCCCTCTGTTGCTACTGCACCTGCCTGCCTCTCTCTCTCTCTCTCTCTCTGTCTGTCTGTCTGTCTGTGTGTGTGTGTGAGAGAGAGAGAGAGAGAGAGAGAGTGCACATACTCCGCTGCACGTGCTCTGACTACAGAGGTTTTCTGCCCCCCCTTCCCCTCTTCAGCCTCTTTGCTGGCTCAGGTGCTCCAGGAGTCTTACTGTTCCGTTCCAAGGGGAACCTCTTCCAGGACTCCAGGGCTATTTCCCTGCCTGGTCTAGGCAGAGCCTTTTTGCAGTGTTTTGGGCTGCCTGGAAAAGGAGAAAGATACCAGTGGAGGCAAAGGTGTGTGTGACTTTCAGTTCCCCCACCCCATTCTCCTCTGTGGATAAATAGGCTGCACCTGTAAGCTATTTCTGGTCAGTGAAACATATCACTTATTTGCATGCAACCTTTTTATCTATTTTACAGTAAAACTGTAATCTTTGAGTGAGGTCATCTCAGTCTCTTCTTGGAGGGAAGGAGATTCTCTGCATTACCCCGATCTATCCAGACTATAAAGATGGTGCTGTGCAACACGTTGTGCTCCCTGTAATCTGTTTTTCTGGTGCCCCCAAAGTTTCTCTGCATTCTTCTTGTGTGACCATCTCACCTGTTTTTTCAGAGGACACTCCTGTCTTCCAAGGGTTAAACAGAAGGAGTCCAGGTTCAGGTGACTGCAGAGGCCTCTTGAGGGAAGCCCAGGAAGGAGTTGGGGTGGTCATTTGCCTTCCGCACCCCTTGTGCGAAAGTTACCTTCGAAATTCCCACACAGGAGTGTCATGGAAGTGGGTTTCCCCCCTTCTTCTTTGTCAGTTTGTTACAGAGGAAACAGGAGATGGTGCTGTGGAAGGTAAAATTTGGAACGTTTGGATAAAGAATATTTTGTAATGCCTTACAAAATAAATGTAAATGTACAAAATAAATGCACTAAATGTAACATCTATTATTAAGAACATAAGAACAGCCCCACTGGATCAGGCCATAGGCCCATCTAGTCCAGCTTCCTGTATCTCACAGCGGCCCACCAAGTGCCCCAGGGAGCACACCAGATAACAAGTCTGCATCCTGCATCCTGGTGCCCTCCCTTGCATCTGACACAGCCCATTTCTAAAATCAGGAGGTCACACATACACATCATGGCTTGTAACCCATAGTGGATTATCCTGGAATATGGGGGGAGACCTTGAAATAGAGCAGTGGTCTCCAAACTGCAGACTGCTGTGTGCTGGGAAAGGCGTCCCCAGTGTGGTTCTGCTGGGGATTCTCCTTTCCCCACCACCAGTCTCCCTCGAACTGTGCCTCAGCCAGCTGTGCCTGCCTGGAAATCCAGGTACAATGGTTGTTGGGGCGACAGAACCTGGAAGTGGCTGGCCAGAGCACAGTTTGGGGGAGATTGGTGGCAGGGAAAGGAGGCTCCCCCATGGAAGAGCAGCATGTAAGTGCTGCTCACACAAGGGAGAGTAGACAGGGCACCGGATCCAGACTGCGGGCTGGAGGGCCCTGAAATAGAGCTTAGAGACAGTGGCATCACTAGGATTGGCGTCACCCGGTGTGGGAGGCCTGCACTTCACCCCATGCAGTGGGCGGGGCAACTCCCCAGGTGGTGGGTGTGGTGATGTACCATCGCCCTGCCCCCACTGGTTTTTTGACTGTATCTTTTGTTAGAACACAGATATTTCAGTGTGGTTTGTTCCATTGCATTCTGCATGAAATTACGCATTGATTGATATATAACATGATGGGATTATTCCTCCAAACTGATTTTAGTGATTTTGAAAACTTGTAGAGCAGCGGTTTTCATCCACTGTGCCGCGGCACACTGGTGTGCCGTGAAGCTGCCTCAGGTGTGTCGCGGGACCAAGGAGTCAGGCAGCAGCGGCAGCAGTGGTGATGGCGGCGGCGGCAGCAGCTGCGCATGTGGGAGAAGCCACTGCTTGGAGCCTCGCAGCAGGAGAAAAAGGGGCAGCCCGTGGAATGCTCCTGCTGTTGCTGGCCTGAAAGAGCTCCCAGCCTGCAGGAACGTGGAGGGAGTGAGGGCCAGCAGCGAGAGCGAGGAGGGAGTACGGGCAAGCCAGAGGGTAGAATAGGGTCCAGAGCCAGAAGCAGCTGGCTGGAAAAGGATCCCTGAGTGACCCTCTTCCTTGCCTGCAACGCCCCAAAGTGACCCTGCAAGCGTTACCTCCACTGGCAGGGCTTGGGCAGTAAGGGCGCTGGGCCACAATCCTGTCCACACTTACCTAGGAGTAAGCCCCATTGACTATAATGGGGCTTACTTCCAAGTAGGTGTACAAGGCTTGGTCACACTCTTTCTTGAATACATGAGCAGGCAAGTGATACTTTTCTCTTCCCCCACCCCACCTCCTTCTCTCCTGCACACACATCCCCCCATCATAACTGCAGTTAATTCCTCTCTTTCCGCCCTGTCCTGCCCTGCCCTCCCTCTTCCCCACCTTCCAACGTCCAGTTGCCTCTTAGTTATATTAATTAAATTAATTGTAACATAATAATGTAATTAAAAACTAGTAGTGTGCCTTGACAACTTTAGTGCCTTGTCAGTGTGCAGTGAGCTGAAAAAGGTTGAAATGGCTGTTGTAGAGTTACACACACACCCTGTCAACCTACTAACACCTTATTGCAGCAGTTCTCAAACTTTTAGCGCCAGGACCCACTTTTTAGAATGACAATCTGTCCAGGACCCATTAGAAGTAATGTTGTGGCCAGAAGTGACATCATCAAGCAAATTAAAATAATTGTGACTAATTAAATTAAAATAAAAGAACTAATTAAATAAGGGGGAGCCAGTCCTGTTCCACCAAGTGAATCTACTCTGAAGTAAGTCCCATAGTGGTCAATGGGGCTTACTCTCAGGAAAGTGTGGGTAGAATTGCAGCCTGTGAGCCCAATCCTATGCATGTCTACTCAGAAGTAAGTCCCACAGTGGTCAATGGAGCTTACTCTGTAATCTGCCTACAATAACAACCCCCCCAAAAAGAATCAGTGAGATTTCCAGCCCTCCCCGGTGCCCAGTTTAAAGTTCTTCTATTTCAGGCTTATCAATACAAAGACCCACCTGGCTTTGCAAGTGCAAAATAGAAAACTTCCCCTTACCAGCTGAAGCCTCTTTTTGGTCCTTTTTAGTGGGGGGGCGGGGGGGGGCTGCCTTCTGTTGCAGTCCAGCTCCATCTGATCAGGACCCCTCTGGTGTCCTCGCATTCCCCTTTGCCTGGCCTGACCACCAGCCAAGGCACGCCTGCCTACTCATGAGTAAACATGACAGTGAAGCTGCTTTGCTTTCCATAAGGCCCCATAGACTGCAGCTGGGAGGGAGGAACCCCCTTCTCCGGTGTTTTTGGGCACTGCACTCATTGGATCAGGACCATTCTGACGTTCTTGGAGTCCTCTCAGCCTGCCCTTTCTGATGGACTAAGGCAAGTACGCCTACTCACGAGTAAACATGCGATACGGCTCACTTTCCATAGGGATCCATTCATTTTTTCTTCTGGTTTTTTGGCCATAACCTTTGAGCAAAAGGAGTGATTTCAATTCAGCTTTTTGCACTACACTCTGCTGGACATTCCGCATCCAACGGTGTATGGCACGATGGGGTAGCTCCTATGGCCCCGCGAAGTTAGCGCATCCTCCCCCCAGGGCGCCTCACCCCCCCAGGCGCGTCACCTGGTGCAGCCTGCACCGCCCTAGCAATGCCAGTGCTTAGAGAAGCATACTTTCCTTTGGATAGCAGTGGGTGATTTCAAGTGTGAATTGTGCTGAAGTTGGTTGAGAATGGAGAGGGAAGCGAGTGATGGGTGCAGGGAATTACAGGGCTGTCTGATCTACCAAGCAAAAAGAAGAACTTCCCCAGATGGAATTAATGATATTTAGGTCAAGGTATCTTAAGTGTGAATTAGGGCACAAGCCTAACCAGGTCTACTCAGAAGTAATCCTATTTTATTCAGTGGAGCTTACTCTCAGGAAAGTGTGGTTAGGATTGCAGCCTCAGGGCCCAATCCTATTCAATTTTCCAGTGCTGGTGCAGCCTTGCCAATGGGGCATGGATTGCATCCTGTGGTGGGGAGGCAGTCACAGAGGCCTCCTCAAGGTATGGGAACATTTGTTCCCTTATCCCGGGGCTGCATTGTAGTTGCATCAGTGCTAGAAAGTTGGATAGGATTGGGCTCTCAGTTATCTTATGGGTCAGTGTAAGTTCAGTAACTTGCTGATGCATTGTAATTGGGTAAAAACTCCATAAGGGAAGGATTTCTGGGTATATAAGAGAGCCAGGATATGTCCGTTGCTTGAGCAGCAGGCTGTTAAAATGGCCATTCTAGCCATATGGTGGGGCTTAGAGCTGTGCAAGTAAATGGTTTGTGGATTAGCTAGTGTTGTTGTTCTCTTTCCTTCCTATTATGCCTTGTTCCTGTGGGAAATCTTCCTTTTTGGTTTATTTAATTTTACTCTTAAATAAATGGTCTTTTAAGGTTACGTTGGAGTGCATATTTTTCACTTGACCTGGAGGTAGTGAGTTGCCTCAAGGGACCTGGAGAGTTTGGATAAACACCCACAAGTTGAACAATCTTGTCTTCCACCACCACGATGTTTCTGTTGCTGAGCTTCTGGGTAACTTGAAAGGCACATAGTGGAAGGGACATGTGTGTGATTGAAAGGTGCTTGTGGGTTAGGGTTAGGTGGACCATGCCGCCAGAGGATCTGGGTGAGCTGAACTAATTGGGGGATTGCAGATTATGTGCCCTTGGGGATTGCAGACTCTTAAGGTGACTGGCCCCTCAGCAGAACAAGTATGAGTACAAGAGTGTGACAGCAGAGGACTGGCTGGGTGTAAGCTGAGGTTGTGCAGGGGGAGCTCCACCTGCATGCAGATGGAGTACGAAGAAAGCTCAGACGCAGCAGGACTCTTCAGAGTGGGGTGGCACAGCTCTGAGACAGGGAAGGGACTGAGGACTAGATCCCACTCACAGGTTACATGGCGGCTGATCCAGGCACTCAAGCTGAAGGCCATCCTGGGTTAGTGGACACGTTTCACAGCTGTCCGTTGCAGTAGCTAAGAGCAGAGCCTTTGCGGTTGCTAGAAGGCTGCCCCTGAATTTCTGCATGTTGGGGGGGAATCCAATCAAGGGTGAGGCTGTTGCTGTTGGTGGTGTGTTAGAGAGAGGTACGTTTGGGGTGAAATATACCTCAAATCCACTGCTCCCTTGGATCCTTTGCTAAGGGCCATTGATGCAACCCATGTCAGCTGTCCTTATGGATGGGCTGGCCCTGTAAGGGGAAAGAGGGAGACAAGGCAGAGCCATTAAAGAGACAGAAGTGAGTTTGGTGCTTTTCCACTGTATAGGCAGGTGTGTTCCTTTTCACCACAACATTTCCTGGGATTGGAAGTGACATGGGGCTGTCCTTCTCCTTGTGCCGGGAAAGCGTTGTGCGAATTCTCTGGGATGTTTTCCCCTCAGTTCAAGCTAGGTTAAGGCTTTGTAGGATTAGGACAAAAGCACAACAAACAGCTTTGCTTTCTCAGCTGAATCAACAGACTGCTAAGGGTATCCTCCCACCCGCTTCATTTTATGTCTCCATCTCCCCTTCTTCTCCGCCGGCCTCTCCCCATTTGAGCAGCTGCATAGAAAGGAAAGAAAACAAATACGCTGAAAAAGACCATGAGGCAAAAAAAAGAGACAGGTGAGGAGGAGAAGGTGGTAGAGAGGGAAGGCAATGAGCAAGGTCACGAAGAGGTGTGCCACACCACACTCATCCCCACATGTTGTGGCAAGGAGTTCCACGGATTAATCCAGGAGTGGCTGACCTTTCCACTTGAGGGCTCCTGGACTCTTAACAATTGTAGGTGAGGGAATTTCAGCAAATGCCGCTTGTCTGCACCTGCTGAAATTCCCCCCTCTGCACAAGTGTTAAAGTCCAGGAGCCCTAAAGTGGAAAGGTTGGCTACCCCTGAATTACTCGTTGGGTCAAAATACATTTCTCACTTGCCCGCCACTTCATTTAGTGAATGACCCCTGGTTCTGGTGTTGTACAAATTTGAAAATAACGTCCCTTTTTCCACTCTCTGCATCCCAAGCATCATTTTATACATCTTGGTCATGATCCCCCTCAGTTGCCTTCTTTTTAGACTGAACAGCCCCAAATGTTGTGGACTTTCCTCATAAGGAAGGTGCCGCAGCCCACTCACCCTTTTGGTCACTCTCCTCTATACCTTTTTCACTATATCCTTTTGTGACGTGGCAACTAGAACTGGACACAATCAAATGTGGCCTTACCATCATCCATTCGTGCCATTGACCATTTTATTCTCAATCCCCTTCTTAATTATCCCAAGCATGGAATTGCCCTTCTTCACAGTTGCCAACGCTTTCATTGAGCTGTCCTCCAACTCCCTCATATTTCTCTCCTGATCTGTCAGCCAGCAGCTCAGAGCCCATCAGCATGTATACGCAGTTGTAATTTCTTGTTCCAGTGTGCATTACTTACTGACATGGAGGTACATATGCCATGTTGCTTCCCATTCCCAGTTTGAAGAGATCCTTCTGGAACTCTTCACAATCCATTCTGGACTTTACCATCTGGAAAACAGCAGTGTCATCTTAAAACGTGGCCGCCTTGCTTCTTATCCCCATTACAGAAGTTACTCAGTAGCTAAAGTATTACAACCCCGTTGTGAATCCCATTAGGTGACTTGACACAAACCAGCTTCTGCCATACTCAGTGCCTTCCATCTGTGATACGGTACTGGACTACCTTACAGAGCTGTTTTGTAAGAGACAGTCCATATGTGAAACCAAACAATGAAGAGGATCAGGGATAGCTGTACACTTAGAATAAACATGTATGTAGAACCGTGTAGGAATTGATGCCCCCAAAGTGTTTTGATATGAATTTTGATTCGGCTGCCTTCCAAAGGAGTTACATGGATATTAATCTTTCTCATAGGTGTGCAGGTGGGAGGTTCTCTTGCATCTTTGTGTCAGATGCAAATAGATTGTCTTGTCATTCCCAGTGCGGACATGTAGCAAAATAAGCTGTTGCCCAAGGACGATGATTGGATCTCTGTGAGTCACTGCTCTGGTCTGGCCTGCCCTCTTTACAACCAGCCTCTGCTGGAGACGTGGCAGATTCCCCATATTTTGCATCTGGGGTGATTGGCATCTGGGGTGATTGGCAGAGCCGCCACCTTAGGGGCCACTGGTGCTTCGTTCTGGGCAGGAAGTGCTGCTCTAAGTTGGTCTCCTTTCTAGTCAGGGGCCATGTGCAGATATTAGTGCTTCTACTGTTATACAAGAGCCATTGTTCATCCTCGGCGATTTCAATGCTAGAGTTGTTGCTGATAACAGTTCATGGCCCACTTGCTTAGGTCAGTTTGGCACTGGGAAGATGAACGAAAATGGCCAACGCCTGCTAGAGTTTTGCTGTCATCACGGTCTCTGTGTCAGCAACACGTTCTTCAACACAAAGCCCCAACATAGAGTCTCTTGGAGACATCCAAGATCAAAGCACTGGCACCAGCTCGACCTGATCCTCACCAGACGCTCCGGCCTTCCCAGCATCAAGATCACACGCAGTTATCATGGTGCTGCCTGCGACACTGACCACTCCCTGGTGTGCAGCAGAGTGAAACTGCAAACAAAGCGACTGCATCACACGAAAAAGGAAGGAAGACCTCGCATTGATACCAGCAAGACCCGGGATCAGAGAAAAGTGGAGGAATTTGCACAAGCGCTTGAGGAATCTCTTCCAGGCCCGGCCGACGCAAATGCATCCAACAGATGGGAACATTTCAAGAATACTGTTTACAACACCGCCTTGTCCATATTCGGCAAGAAGACCAACAAGGCGGCAGACTGGTTTGAAGCCCACTCTGAGGAGTTGACACCAGTCATTGAGGAAAAGAGGAGAGCTCAAGCAGCATACAAGGCCTGTCCCAGTGAGCGCAACCTGCAGGTCCTCCGAACTGCTCGCAGCAAAGTCCAACAGACTGCCAGGAGATGTGCTAACGACTACTGGCTCCAGCTATGTTCTGAGATACAGATAGCAGCTGACACGGGCAACATCAAGGGGATGTATGATGGTATCAAGCAGGCCCTAGGTCCAACACAGAGGAAAATTGCCCCTCTGAAGTCTGCCACAGGCGAGGTCATCCAGGATCGGGCACAGCAGATGGAACGCTGGGTGCAGCACTACTCTGAGCTATATTCCAGAGAAAATGTAGTCACCGAAGAAGCACTGAACAACATTGAGTGCCTGCCTGTGCTGGAAGAGCTTGACAGTGAACCAACCCTAGAAGAACTTCACGTGGCCCTGGACTCCCTTGCCTTTGGCAAGGCACCTGGAAAAGACAGCATCCCTGCTGAAGTCCTAAAATGCTGCAAAGAGATCATCGTCACTGAGCTGCATGAAATCCTCTGTCTCTGCTGGAGAGAAGGTGGAGTACCTCAAGACATGAGGGATGCAAACATCATCACGCTGTACAAGAACAAAGGTGACAGGGGTGACTGCAACAACTACCGCGGCATCTCTCTCCTTAGCGTTGTAGGAAAGCTGTTTGCCCGAGTTGTACTAAAGAGGCTCCAGGTACTTGCAGAGAGCGTCTATCCAGAATCGCAGTGTGGATTCCGAGCCAACAGGTCCACCACTGATATGGTATTCTCCCTTAGACAACTGCAGGAGAAATGCAGGGAACAACGACAGCCACTCTTTATAGCCTTCATAGATCTCACAAAGGCTTTCGACCTGGTCAGCAGGGACGGCCTCTTCAAGATTCTCCCCAAGATTGGATGTCCACCCAGGCTCCTCAGCATCATCAGATCTTTCCACAAGGACATGAAGGGCACTGTTGTCTTCGATGGCTCCACATCAGACCCTTTTGACATCCGAAGCGGAGTGAAGCAGGGCTGTGTTCTTGCACCAACCTTGTTTGGGATTTTCTTCGCTGTCCTGCTGAAGCAGGCCTTTGGAACTGCAACAGAAGGCATCTATCTCCGGACCAGATCAGATGGAAAGCTCTTCAACCTCTCCAGACTGAGAGCAAAATCCAAAGTCCAGCTGAAATGTCTGCGTGACTTCCTCTTTGCCGACGATGCAGCTGTCACTACCCATTCTGCCAAAGATCTCCAGCAGCTCATGGATCGTTTTAGCAAGGCCTGCCAAGATTTTGGACTGACAATCAGCCTGAAGAAAACACAGGTCATGGTTCAGGATGTGGACTCACCTCCCTGCATTACAATCTCTGCACATGAACTGGAGGTTGTCCATGACTTTGTGTACCTTGGCTCAACGATCTCCGACACTCATTCTCTCGATACCGAGCTAAACAAGCGCATCGGTAAAGCAGCTACCACGTTTTCCAGACTCACAAAGAGAGTCTGGTCCAACAAGAAGCTGACGGAACATACCAAGATCCAGGTCTACAGAGCTTGCGTCCTGAGTACACTTCTGTACTGCAGCGAGTCATGGACTCTTCGCTCACAACAGGAGAGGAAACTGAGCGCTTTCCACATGCGCTGCCTCCGACGCATCCTCGGCATCACCTGGCAGGACAAAGTTCCAAACAACACAGTCCTGGAACGTGCTGGAATCCCTAGCATGTATTCACTGCTGAAACAGAGACGCCTGCGTTGGCTTGGTCATGTCGTGAGAATGGATGATGGCCGGATCCCAAAGGATCTCCTCTATGGAGAACTCGTGCAAGGAAAGCGCCCTACAGGTAGACCACAGCTGCGATACAAGGACATCTGCAAGAGGGATCTGAAGGCCTTAGGGATGGACCTCAACAAGTGGGAAACCCTGGCCTCTGAGCGGCCCGCTTGGAGGCAGGCTGTGCAGCATGGCCTTTCCCAGTTTGAAGAGACACTTTGCCAACAGTCTGAGGCTAAGAGGCAAAGAAGGAAGGCCCATAGCCAGGGAGACAGACCAGGGACAGACTGCACTTGCTCCCGGTGTGGAAGGGATTGTCACTCCCGGATTGGCCTTTTCAGCCACACTAGACGCTGTGCCGGAACCACCTTTCAGAGCGCGATACCATAGTCTTTCGAGACTGAAGGTTGCCAATACAATACTGTTATACATCAATTACTATCTTCATACTTGGTGCTTTATAAATTAACAGTCAACGAGAGGTCGCTGCTCCAAGAAGCTTACAATATTCAATACCTCTGCTTTTTGAGGGGGGGGGATTCAAATAGTTAATTGTGTCTGCACACTAGATTAAGTGTGTCAAATATAAGGCTCATGGACTGGATGTGGCCTGCAGAAGCTCTTTATTTGGCCCACGTGTTAGTTGGGCTCTCCCAGCACCGCCATCAGCTGCTGAGCTACAAAGTGGTGTTTTGGCAGAAGTGGCACTGTCATGAATATGTACAGTTTAGGCCTAGTAGCATGTAAAGCCTGTAACCAGTAACAAGCTAAACCAGTAACAAAGAAGTGGCTTGCAGTTCCTAGCTGCAAGGAATTTACAATTCAATGGAAGGTGATAATGTAGCACCTAAGCAGACAGAGAGGCGCCCATGAATCTCCAGGGGGAGGGGAAGAGCTAGGAGGACTAGCATCCAGCCCCACTTGGGAAGATTCCGGCCCCAAGGGTCTCTGATTGGACAGTTTAAAAGAGCACAGAGTCACCTCAGACCTGTTAGCATGAGAAGTATAAGAACAAAGCCCAAAGGGTGTGTCTGAGTCTTTGTCTTTTGTCTGTTTGGTGGAAAAGGTTGTGAGTGCAACATCCTGGAGGGAGAGCCTAATCCCAGGGCCATGTGGCCTGTTAGGTAACTGGGACCTGAAAGATCTACAAAGAAAGCTGCCCCAGGTGAGAGTTAGGGAAAAATAGAGATAGCCAGTTAGCTTTGTTATTTTAATGCTGATACATTTCCTAGATGTTTTATGCCTCTAGCATTTGCTGCCTTTTGTAACTTTATGTAGCCCTATGTATTTAATAAAGTAAAAATCCTTTTACTAAGTTGTTTATTGTCTGTTGGGGACAAAGGTTCAGAATCCTGCCTAGCCGTTCAGCAAGCTAGCAAATACTCATTGAGGACTAGTAACTTGAGGACTGAGGCTTTAATAAAAGAAAGTGCTCAGTGCCTGCAAGGGATAGAATTAAGCCTAGAGGGTCTCAGTGTCCCTGGACTGAGACACTGGCACATACAGGGTGGTGGCAGTACTACCGAACAAGGGTCCTTGAGGGCTCTAGGGTTCAAGAACCAAGAACTCTGAGCACCCCAAAACCCTGGCAGTTTACGACAGGTACTGCTGAAAGGGTGGTGCTGGGAGAGCTCAGTTTTCATTCAGGTCACCCTTTTAGCAGTGCTGAGTCAGTGCTAAGTCACTGCTGAAAGGGGGCTCCCCATGTGATAGTTGGGCTCTCCCAGCGCAGCCCTTTCAGCAGTGCCGCTTCTGCCAAGGTGCTGGGCATGAGAGATGGAAGGAGGCCTCAAAAGATGAGGAACTGTCCTGGAGGGGGGGGGCAGATCAAGAGGGGTGAGAAAGAGAGATGCTGTGGGTGCTCTGGGTGAACCCAATTCTCTTGTGGACGGTCTTTAACAGCACTGCTTCTGTCCTAGGCATGACTTTGCAGAGCATCTCTCAGCTGCTGAGCTGGAAGTGATGCCTCTTGAGTGGTATTCAGCCTGCTGTGTGAAAGGAGTGTGATCCCCCCCTGCACCTAGATGTTGTTAGGCGGGTTCCAGCTTGATGTTATATACTCCATACAAGCTAGTGCTGAGCCCCTCCTCTCCACTGGCTTCCCACTCAAGTCAGCTCCTGTCCCTGTTGCACCTTTGGGGTGCTCTGAAGACTCCCTGCAAAGACCTTCCAGCCCCTCCACTCAGAGACAGTATCTCACTGTCTCTTCAGTAACCCACTGAAGGCGGCTCCTGTCCCTGTTGCACCTGCCCTGGTCCTCCTTCACCTGAGTCCCCCTAGGGTGCTTGCAAGAGTCCCTGCAAAGACCCCAGCCCCTCCCTCCCAGCCCCTCCACTCATCCCTCCTGCAGGCTTAGAAGAACCTCTGCTGCAATCTTTCCTCTCGGCTCTCTAAGGGTTAAGAGAAGCAACTCCATATTCCTAGAGGAGTGAATGGGAAGGGGGGGAATGGGTGGGAAGCCACTTCCTGCTCTCCCTTCCTTTACTTTCTTTACTAGAAGAAGCAGCCTTCTCTGGTGAGTCCATTTGGGGGGCAGAGTGGGTGGAAGGGAAAGGAAGGAGGGGGAAAGTAAAGGGAGGGTAGGAGAGAAGCCCATAGAGGAGTAGGCAGAGGATTGGGCTCAAAGCCCAGCCAGTGGGGGTGGGGGGCAACTGAGAAGACAGACAGTGACACTCCCCATTTGCATGGAGGCAAATGGGGGTCCCAGGCTGAAGTGGGTGGAAAAGAAGAGGGAGGGGAGAAGCCCCCGGGGGGGGGAGACAGACAGGCTCAGAGCCCAGCTGGTGAAGGACAGCAGGGAGAAGGCTGAGAAGAGGAGCTGTGACGAACTCCCTCCCCTAATTGCATGCCAGGCTTTGGGTCTGCTCTGGAATGGCTTCATTTCTATGATGGGGGTTTTGACAGGGACTCTGTAAGAGCCAGAACAGTGAGGGCCAGAAGGGGCCATTCAGTACTGAAATCCGTGCAAAAAAACAGCTGGATGTAGGAGGGACGCTGGAGGACAATGTTTTAGGCCTGGGACTGTTCCTGAAACAGAGTCAGTGAGTACTTTTAACTGTGTTTTTAACCTATGCTGAATTGTTGATTCTGTTTATTGTTTGAACTGTTGTCACTTGCTTGTTCCAGGTTTTAAAAGAGGCAGGTGGGATAAACATCATAGGAAGGAGAGCTGGAGTTTGCCGCTAAAAAGGATCCTTCCAGCATCCACGTCTAATACAGGGAGCTTATTAGAGAGCTGATCACTTCAGAAATAGGAACTGAAGAAGACAAAGCAAGGTGAGGCCCCCCAGTAAGTAAGCAGATAAAGATTAAAAGCCTCAAATGTCTGCCCTGCAGAGAATGACATCCTTACATAGCCAGTGTCAAAACATCTGCATTGTTCAAGGTGTGTGTGTGTATGTTTTTTTTTTTGGGGGGGGGGGGTTTCTTGGAAGATGAACTTCCACCCAGGACTGAAGCATTTGTTCCAGGAAACAGTCCTGCCGGATGCCCCCATTGCATAGGACTCCCAGCCCCTGCATCTGCATATCAGAATTTTCCCCAACATTAGCTCACATGGTCTGAGTGACAGGACATCACCTGGAATTGACACAGCACCTGCCTTGCATGCTGCTAAACTTTGTCTTAGGGACTGGGCTTCATGCAAGGGTATGAATAGGAGGAAGGAACTGAGGCAGAGAATGCAGCAGGAAAGGCAGATCCTGGCAGGCCTGGAAAGGAGAGGGTGGACAAGAGAGCCACCCAAGAGAGGGTGGACCCCTAGATGGGCAGAGGGGGGAATAAACAGGGACAAAGTGGTCAAAGGATTTGAAGAACGTGAATGAAGATGTGTGGGACTCGTCCCACTGGGGCATTTCTGAATCAGAACCTGAGCTATGGAGCAAATAAGGAAACTGCGAAATTGCACATGGAAGGGAAGTTGGACACTAAAGATTAAAGTCTTCCCATTGTGTTTGTCTCCCCCACAGGTAGTGGGATGGCATCAGGGTCATGTTCCCGACCGTCTCCTCTTTCCTGTGGAGCGGAATTGGCAGCTAAGCAGCCTGTTCAGGTAAGAGGCAGATCACCGGAGCAACATGTAAGAAACGGCTTGGCTGCCTCCTCCTTTCTTTTAGGCCTTGAAAGAAACCTTTTTATCTGGGACTGAAAGAAATCATATTTGACCCTTCAGAAGAATAGTGTGTGTGAACACCAAAAAAACTCCAATGCTGGTCAGTTGACCAAATCAATCTTGTAATTTGTCCCCTGTTATTAAACTAGCCTCACATATTGTCAGATGTTCCAGAATTTATGTAAGGTGCCTGGCATGAAGGAGTCCAGAATTCCTTTCTCTACGTGGCACGCTCCCCTTTTCAGGACATCAAAGGGTCCTGCGATTGCACTGGCTGGAGTAAGGAGAGGCAGGGAGCCTTTTCTCCCCAGCCTTTCTGGAGTCACACACAACACTGATGGTTTGTTAAGGAACAGAAATATGATTTCATGAACAAGGAAAGCATTTAGGGTTGAATCCAATCCAACTTTCCAGCACCAATGTGGCCGTGCCAACGAGGCCTGTGCTGTGTCCTGCGATGGAGAAGCAGTCATGGAGACCTCCTCAAGGTAAAGGAACATTTGTTGCCTTTCCTCAGGGCTGCATTGTGGTTTGCAGGATTCTGGAAAGTTGGATAGGATCAGGCCCTTTGTTACTTAAGAGAATGAATACAGTTCACACACAGTGTCAGAACCGTAAAGCTACTCCTAACGCTCACCTGACTCCTGAGCATAGGCAAAGGGAGATTCTTCCACCCATCTTACCAACAGTGATACAGACAGGGATCCTTGATGGAATGGTCAAAGGCCAACCTCTCTCCTGCCCCAGCAATAGGCTTATGTACCTGAAAGGTAATTTCTGACCAACCAGAGGGTCAGAATGAATGAATCTTCTAGAAGATGACCTCATTGGCTGATGCAATCCTGCTCCCCCCCCCAAAAACTGGAGAATCACAGCTGCACATTGTTCTTAACTGGGTAGTTCACTGCCCAGCGCGACAGCTGACTTCTCTGACTTCTAAGTTCAGCTACTAGAAGACCAGTAAGGCTCTTTGCACTGTCTCCAAGCAGCACTACTTTTCCAGGGCAGACTAAAATGGCTTCTGGTCTAACAAAATGGTACCCAGCCTGACCATTCTTTTTACCCTGTTCACCACAACTATTTGAGATGGGTGCCTGCAAGAGGATGCTTGCACAGAGACAAATCAACAACATGAATTTTATTTTTTTCTGTAATGAACAATAAAGCTTCTTTGCAGCATCAAAGTTGGCACCAAGAGAGGCTGCAATAGAGCATCCCTTCATGTCCCCCACTTGGCCAGAGGAATTGCCAGGGCTGCAGGGATGCCAGCTGCTCACTCTCCTGGTTCTCTGCTGCTGCCCCCCCCCCTGCAAGCTGGGATCTGGCTGCAATCGCCTGCCCCCCTCCGTCAGGCAAGAATCCAATTCAGGGATTCCAGGATTTATAGAAATTTCATCGTAAAGGAGTGGAGAAAAAACTCAGGCAAACCACTGGTCTGATATGCCAAATATGCAGCAAGAAAATACCCATTGATCCCAACTTAATTCCTCTTTTCAGACTTTGGGCAAAAGAACAGGGGGATGTTATGTCAAAAGCATGGGGCATTATTTGTGAGGGCAGACTGCCTTTTCCTTCCAGGCTCTGGTTTCCTTCGAGGAGGTGGCTGTGCTCTTCACCGTGGAGGAATGGGCTCTACTGAATCCAAGCCAAAAGGCTCTGTACAGGGAAGTCATGCTGGAGAATTATGGGACTGTGACCTCTCTGAAGGGTAAGGATGCCCTTCTTTGTTGCCAGGCACCAAAGGCATGAGCTGCTCCTCTTCATTTTGTTTCCCACATTCAGGATTGCACCATAGAAGTGGGGTCTGTGGGTTCTGAGCTGTCTGAGACAGACAGGAGAGAGATTTTGGGGTGCTTGTGGACAGCTCGATGAAAGTGTCAACCCAATGTGCAGCAGCAGTGAAGAGGGCTAATTCCATGCTTGGGATCATTAGGAAAGGCATTGAGAAGACAGCTAATATTGTAATACCGCTATACAAATCGATGGAAAGGCCACACCTGGAGTATTGCGTCCAGTTCTGGTCGGCACATCTCAAAAAGGATATAGTGGAGATGGAAAAGGTGCAAAAGAGAGCAACCAAAATGATTACTGGGCTGGGGCACCTTCCCTATGAGGAAAGGCTGCAGTGTTTGGGCCTCTTCAGTCTAGAAAAGAGGTGCCTGAGGGGGGACATGATTAAGACATACAAAATCATGCAGGGGATGGACAGAGTAGATAGAGAGATGCTCTTTTCCCTCTCTCATAACACCAGAACCAGGGGACATCCACTAAAATTGAATGTTGGGAGAGTTGACAGACAATAGAAAATATTGCTTCACCCAGCGTGTAATTAGTTTGCGGAACTCTTTGCCACAGCAAGTAGTGATGGCATCTTGCCTGGATGCCTTTAAGAGGGGATTGGACAAATTTCTGGAGGAGAAGTTCATTACGGGTTACACGGCATAGTAGGTATGTGCAAGCTCTTGGGTTTAGAGGCAGGCTGCCTCTGATTGCCAGATGCAGGGGAGGGCACCATCACACGGGTTGTGCCTGTTTTCTTGGGTGCTCCCTGGTGCATTTGGTGGGCCACTGTGAGATACAGGAAGCTGGACTAGATGGGCCTTTGGCCTGATCCAGAGGGGCTCTTCTTATGTACACTGATTGATAGCAGCTCTCTAGGGGTACAGGCAGGGACATTTGCTGCCAGGGAAGGATCCAGGGGTCTCTTACATGCAGAAGCAGGCTCTTGACCACTGTGCTACGGTTATTCTGGACTGCTGTGATTGCCTGGCTTTCCAATCTCTTTATATAGAGGGAATTGCTGGAGAAGGAGGCTGAGTGGGCCTTCTGGTTGAGGCTTCCCTTTCATGTGCTGAGAAGTGGGTGGAAGAAATGTGGCTGGTTTCGCCCACACAGCTGGATTCCCAACTTGTCGTTCATTCCAGCTGTCACGAGCAGTGAACCTGAACTAACCAGACTGATGCTTTGGAATCCATGAAGCTGGTCCTGCAGCACATTCACCTCTTGTCCTCTCCCACTTTGTTCTTTTTTGGGGATTGGGAGCAACCCAGAGTCAGGTGGCTTTGGAAAGTTTTGATGTGATGTAGATAGAAGGATCTCATCTCCTTTTTTCTTTCTCAGAGGCATTTTCCGAACCTGCCTTTGTTGCTCAGCTGGAACAAGGGGAGTGCGCATTTTTCCAGGATCTCAAGGAAAAGGAGGAATCGACAGGTAACTTGCTTATGCACAGGACTGGTTAACACAGTAGGACATAGCACATATGTTAACACAGTTAACATAGCAGCAGCAGAGTGTGCTGGGTGAATGGGGACCCTTCACCACAATGGAAACTCTCCTCCCCTGTGGGATAGCCTGGCACTGGTTAGGATGAGCAAATACATCCCTGCAAGTGTGCTCTTGTCATCTGCAGGCCACTATAGAAGCTAGACTGAGCTCTAGCTGAAAGTGCGCCTGAGATCAGACTGAGTGATGCGCTGGACCTGCACCTTCCTCTCTGCATCACACCTTTCTTGAAGGACACCAGACTCTAAAGGAAGGAAGTCACAAATCAGCCCCACCCAGCAAATGCAGAAGCTAAACTGCTATCCTGGCTTGCAGGTGATGAGATCGGAATGACAGAGCTGTACTGTGCTGACTCACCTAGCCAGTGCCAAGTCTCACCATAAAGCTGTGATGTCCCATAAGTTGCCCATTGGAACTGATGAGCACTGTGGGGTGGGGGCCCTTCCCATTGTGAGTGCTCCAAGACGTCTTAGAGGGAATTTCCTCTCAATCCTGGGAGGACCCTTGACTTTTATCCTTCTCCCAGATCTTGTCTTTTGTCCTTTTCTGTCTTCTGTCTCTGTCACCTTTCATGTACATGGAACAGCTTCTTGGTTAAAGCCAAGGTTTGGCTGAGCATATCCTGACATCAGCACGAAAACTCTCAAGGCACAAGAAACCCTCAAGCGTTTCCACAGATGTGACCTGACTGGTCTCCAGCCTGTCTCAAACTGGGCTTATTTGTTTGTGTGGATGCTCATTTAGTATTTATTGCTCTCACACATGTGTTCCTAGTCCTTCACACAGATCCTAGCTCCCTTCCACACAGTTCTGATGCCAGGGCCTAGGTGTCTTGCCACAACTGCTCCCCACTGGGTATCGTGCACGCTTAAGGCTGGTTATTTTCCTTGTTTAACTCACCAGGGCAGCAAGCACAGAGTCAGGTCCCAGTCCAATAAATGAAGGTTGCCAAATCAGAGTCCAAAGTCAATATGCCAGCTCACAGTCCAGGGTCAGATTCCAGGTAAGCCAGTTGGTCAGTGCAAGGTGCCAAATCAGAGTCCAGAAACAATAAGCCAGGTCACAGTCCAAAGTCAGATTCCAAGTCAGTCTTGTCTCTTCTCCTTCAAACATTCACTCCTCCTACAACCCACAGCCCTTCCTTTCTCAGGTGCTCCTTATATCCTGAGGGATCTCATTGCCTCTAGTGGCTGCAGCTGTGCAGCACATCCTTTGCAGAAAGGCCAGGCCTTAGCACGTAAAGGGGCCACTGCAGGCACCACATTCTATCTCTTCGCCAGATCTTCTGTGGTTCCCATACACTAGGAGAGGGGGGTAAAGGGGGTAATTTTTAACTGGGCCCAGGAGCCAAAGGAAGGGGCCCAGAAATTTCCTGGGATCTTACATTTTCCTATCTACTCAGACTTGTTGCCCACATAGGATGCTAGGGACACTACTGATGCCACATGGGTGGGTAGACCTCAGCTCCAAAGACTTTTCCAGCTGTCTCTACCCTCCCTCCCTCCTTTTTTGCCTTTCCCTGCCCCTATTCTGCTCACCTGTCACCACCCTCCCCCACTCTGTTTCACCCCTCCCCCTCTGCAAAGGGGCCCAAAAGAAGCTTTGTACCCCCTGATAAATTCCTCTCAGAGGCCCTGTCTGATGCAGCAAAACAAGATGCAGGTCAGTCATGGTTTCTTGTGGCACTGCTTTGGAACTCATACAGAAAAGAGGAGGCAGGTTGCATTATGGGATGCATTTGGGAAAAGAGAGCCCAAACAGCAACTGCTGCAGCTCTTGTAACTTTAAATTGACCCAAGTGTCCCACTCACTGATCCTCCTTTGCTT
This sequence comes from Tiliqua scincoides, assembly GCF_035046505.1. Classification (NCBI taxonomy): domain Eukaryota; kingdom Metazoa; phylum Chordata; class Lepidosauria; order Squamata; family Scincidae; genus Tiliqua; species Tiliqua scincoides. The sequence continues at coordinate 264,367,985 of NC_089822.1, forward strand.
CTTATCCACTTTCTCAGCCCGTGATTGGCGATCAGTTTTGGGCCAGGCTCCCTATCAAACTGGGGTTCTCCTTTCAAAGGATGCTTGTTAGATTTGCCTGGAGGTCACACAGCTATGTGCCTCACAGCCCAATCCTATGCAGGACTGGACCGTGCTATGGAGGGTTTTGCAAAAGTGGAAGACATTTCCACTGTCTCGCAATAGTAGCCCATGGAGTGCTTGGCGTTCTGTTGGAAGCCATTTTGATCATGCAGCCCCGTCTGTTGCTGGATCTTTCCACAGACATCAGAGCAGGTAAGTCTGCGGAGGGGGAAAAACTGGGTGGCGAGGAGGCTGTACAGGGCGGTGAGGCATTGGGGGGGGGGAACTGGTGGCCAGATCCTAATCCCTCTTTTTGCAGCCTCCCTGCCCTCTTTCGCTCTTTGGCCTTACATCGGTGAAATCACTGGCTCAGGTCTGAGGAGATCCATTGTGGGGCAGGATGCTTATTGAGTAGTTAGTGGGATTTAAATCCCCTTTTCCCCCCAATGCACCTGGTATGCCCCCCCGCCTGCCGTGGGTCTGTCTGGGCATGACAGGGCTGTTTCCAAACATGCCCTCAGCTTCCACAAAATAGGTCCCCTTGTTTGGAGGGAGGGACAGTTGCAAGAGAACTGGCAAGGCAGGGAAGGGTTAATGTTTTGCTTTTGCATCAAGCAGGAGGGGGAATCTCTCTTGTCCATCTCTGAAGGAACCAGTGATCATTGGAAGAAAATTTTTTCCTTGAACAAGTGAAAGGAGAAGGTGTGTGTGGGGGGGGGGGAGTGGCTCCCAGCCACCTACAAGAGAAACTCATGGCAAGCATCAAGACACAGGGATCCTGCTATCTTGTGTGTTCTCCGAAGCATCTGTGGGCCAGTGTGAGACCCAGGAAGGCTGCATAAGTTCCTCAGCAAAGCATATCAAGTTGCATTCCTTGCAAAGGTCAAACCACCAGGCTGAGACTCGGAGGCAGAGGGGCCCTTTTGCTGACTGTGCTGTGCTCCTTTTGTTACTAGACATGCTGCTTACACAAGGCCCAACAGATCTTAGTGTTATAGTGAAATACCGTCATCAAGACACAAGTGTCCTGTTCTTCTGTGTGTTCTCAGGAGTATCTGTGGGCCAGTGTGAGACCCAGGAAGCCTGTTCAGATGGGACTCTCACCTGAGCCAGCCCAATAAACGTCATGTATCATGGTTTTAATAAAGCTAAGCAATTCTGTTCACTTAATGTTAGTCATGCCACTAATTCCCACATCTCCAAAATTGTGCCAATTCTCCCCAACAGCTGAGAACTGGTCACTGAGCAGTCCTGTGCATCCTTTCCTGGGAGTAAGTACCAATTAATCCACTCGGGTCTACTGATGACTATATACCTGCCTAGGTGTGTGCATTAGAGGTCCATTTCCCTATTTCGGTGCCAAACCAGTTTTTCTTTCTGTTCCAGGAAGCAATGGAGAAGACAGTGAGGACTGGAGGAATCCACATGGGGTGTCACTGAAAATGAACATCCTTGATGTACAGAAAGAGACTTTTAGAGACCAAAGGAAGATCAGATCAGGAAGGCAGGAGGAGAGCAAGGCACCTGTTTGGATGACCAAATCTGTTCTTTGTCAAAGTTATGACCTCCACCAGACAGAGAAAGAGAGAAACAAATCTGATACCCATCAGGGTGGAGATTTCAGCCTCATCACAGTTCATCCAGAAACCAACAACGTAAACAGGAAGGAAAAATGTACTCAGTGTCCAAAGACCATCAGCAGTAAATCAAAACTTAAGAGATATCAAAGAACCCACACAGGGGAGAAACCATATAAATACATGGAATGTGGAAAGAGCTTCCATGACAACAAAGTCCTTACTGTGCATCAAAGAACCCATGCAGGGGAGAAGCCATATCAATGCTTGGAGTGTGGAAGGAGCTTCAGTAGGAACTATAGCCTGACTGATCATCAAAGAACCCATACAGGGGAGAAACCACACAAGTGCCTGGAGTGTGGAAGGAGCTTCAGTCGGAGAGGGAACTTGACTGTACATCAAAGAAATCACAGAGAGGAGAAACCATACAAATGCTTGGAGTGTGGAAGAAGCTTCAGTACCAGCTCCAGCCTGACTTTTCATCAAACAGTCCACACAGGGGAAAAACCACACAAGTGCTTGGAGTGTGGAAAGAGCTTCATTCGTAGCTGGGGCCTGACCTGTCATCAAAGAACCCATGCAGGGGAGAAACCATATAAATGCCTGGAGTGTGGGAAGAGCTTCATTCGTAGCTGGGACCTGACCTTTCATCAAAGAACCCACACAGGGCTGAAACCATATAAATGCTTGGAGTGTGGGAAGAGCTTTATTCGGAGCTCAGAACTAACTGTGCATCAAAGAACCCACACAGGGGAGAAACCATATAAATGCTTGAACTGTGGAATGAGCTTTAGCCGGAGCTCAAACCTGAACCAGCATCAAAGAATCCACACAGGGGAGAAACCCCACAAGTGCTTGGAGTGTGGAAAAAGCTTCATTCGTAGCTGGGCTCTGACCTATCATCAAAGAACCCATGCAGGGGAGAAACCATATAAATGCCTGGAGTGTGGGAAGAGCTTCATTCGTGGCTGGGACCTGACCTTTCATCAAAGAACCCACACAGGGCTGAAACCATATAAATGCTTGGAGTGTGGAAAAAGCTTCATTCAGAACTCACACCTGACTGAGCATCAAAGAATCCACACAGGGGAGAAACCATATAAATGCTTGGAGTGTGGAATGAGCTTTAGCCGGAGCTCAAACCTGAGCCAGCATCTAAGAATCCACACAGGGGAGAAACGATATAAATGTTTTGAATGTGGGAAGTGCTTCAGTGACAGTGGAGCACTGACTGTGCATCAAAGAATCCACACACAGGAGAAGCCATATAAATGTTTGGAGTGTGGAAGAAGCTTCAGTGTGAATTCAAGTCTGACTTTGCACCAAAGAACCCATACAGGAGAGAAGCCATATAAATGCTTGAACTGTGGAATGAGTTTTAGCGTGAGCTCAAACCTGAGCCGGCATCAAAGAACCCACACAGGAGAGGAACCTTATAAGTTGCAGGAGTGTGAGTAAAGCTTCCATTGGAGCTTAGGTGGAAAAGTCAGAAAGAGCAGTCCATGTGACTATTGGGCTCTCTCAGTGTGACAGTTGGGGTCTCCCATATCTGGAAGATATGCTCAAGATATTTGTATTTTTTCTTCTTCTGTCATTTGTGGTTAATTACCTTAAATACTGGCCCCTAGTACATAAAATTTTTGCCAAGTAATCAAGCTCCAATTATCACTTCACCTTATCTCTGGTCAATCAGAGGGCAGAGCTTTTCAACTCTGAAAAGTTTCCTTTCTTGCTGGGTCATTAGAAGCAATGCAGAGATTAGTTTCTATAGTAACTTTGCTGGGAAATTCTAGCCAAAGTTAACCTTTTATTCTCTTCTGTACCATGTTGCAAATGCTGCTGCAGCCTGGTTCTGTTTAGCAGAGATCTGTTTTTTTTTCAACACCAGAACACCTCTTTCCCAGGCTACAATTCTGTGCACCATTACTTCAGAATAACACCCATGGAAGGCAGTGGGTCTACTTCTGAGTAAAAAGGGTTGCAAATATATGCAGCTGCATCTCTCTGCTGTGAATTGAATTGCACACTCCCAGTGATGTGTTGTGAATTGTATGTAGAGCTTCTGGCTTAACACACCAGACACCTTAAAGGTGGACTTGATTCATGGTTCAACCTTTTTCACTGGCATATCCCTTGGCAGCCCATTTTCATAAATTGTACCCTTCCTATTAGCAAAATGTTTGTAATAATACAAGCCCTCAAAGAAAAAGTGTTTCTCTTTTTATCTGTTTGAAGAACAGAAGACTCTGCCTTTGCACTGTTTTGCACCAGAAGTGTGCTGAGAAATTCTGGGTGATTGTTCACTTTCCATATTATGTTTCAGCTTTTTTACTTCGCTGGTTTTCAATCACTGGTTCATAGATGAATTGATAACCCAAAACTAGCTATTGGTGGGGCTTTCACAGCCAGCTAGCTGCCTCCCCTCCTGCCTTGCTGGCCCTGCAAAGCATTCTGGAGCATGACCTGCCTTTTTCTGCCATTATGCCATTCTTTTTCAAGTACCCCTAAAGGTCCTGTTGAGTGCCCCTGGGGGGTATATGAACCCCCGGTCGGGAACCACTGTTCTACTGGTATGTGTCATTTTACTCTGGTACAACACTCCTGTATTGAGTCCACACAGCGCTTCCACATGCTGCTCAAAGGACCTCCAGATTCCCACAAGACTAACCAACCTCTTCAGGAACTCAGCTATATTGCAAAGCTCTGTTGCTGCCCATCTCTCCACCTTTCACTTCTCTCTCCCCCTCTCTAGTGGCTGCAGCTGGGGTGGACAAGCATGGCCTCCTAAAGCTCCTTTCCCTTAAAGTGGCTCCTTTTCCTAACTTCTTCTCGTGCACCAAATACACTGCATTACAAGGAACCACCACCATAAGACAGGAACACTGTACACAATTTTAGGGCAAAGAATTTTGTAGTATGCAATGTTTCTATTTTTATTCTTTTATAATAAAACTGTGGTCTTGGAGTGAGGTCATCTCTCTGTTCTTGGAGGGAAGGGGATTCTCTGTATTACCCTGATCTATCCAGTCTAAAGATCCCTCTCCCAAGCAGAGCTGTGTGCTTCCAACTAGCTCACCAAAGACTGTTAAGAAAACTCCAAACACAGTCTGGGAATTAGAGGGCAGGTCCTCTCATGGATTAGGAACTGGTTGACGACCAGGAAACAAAGAGTGGGCTGTTTTCACAATGGAGAGAGGTGAAAAGCGGTGTGCCCCAGAAGTGGTCTCCCCAGCACCTGAGACTGGTGCTTTTCATCCTGTTCATAAATGACCTAGAGACAGGGAGAAGCAACATGGTAGCCAAGTTTGCAGACATCACTAAATTGTTCTGGGTGGTGAAAACCAGAAGCAATTGTGAAGAGTTCCAGAAGGATCTCCAAACTGGGAGAATGGGCAGCAGGATGGCAGATGCACTTCAAAGTGAGTAAATGTAAAGTAGTACACAGTGAGGCAAGAAATCAAAACATCACATACAGGCTAATGTGTTCTGAGCTGTCTGACAGATCAGGAACAAGATCTTGGGATGCTGGTGGACAGCTTGATGAAAGTGTCGACTCAATGAGCGACACTTGGTGATCGGAATCGGTGAAGAAAGCCAATTCCATGCTGGGAATCATTTACAAAGGGATTGGTAATAAAATGGCCAACATTATAATGCCCTTGTACAAATCAATAGTAAGGCCACACCTGGAGTTTTGTGTCCAGTTCTGGTCACCACATCTCAAAAAAGAATATAGTGCTAATGGAAACGGTGCAGAAGAGAGTGACCAAAATGATTACTGGGCTGGAGCACTTCCCTTACGAGAAAACGCCAGGACTAGGGGAGAGTCTCTGAAATTGAGTGTTGGGAGAGTTACAACAGACAAAAGAAAATACTTCTTTGCCCAGTATGTAATCTGTGGAACTCCTTGCCAGAGGATGACTTGTCTGGCATTGATGCCTTTAAAAGGGAATTGGACAGAATTATGGAAGAAACACCCATTGCAGGTTTCAAGCCATGAGAGGTAGAATGCCAGATGCAAAAAAGGGGGTGCAATGGCCATGACAGAGTTAACCCTCCTGCAAGGGGACTGAAAGGGGGTGCTGGGGCCATGCCAGGGTCACCCTCCTGCAGGGGGGCAGAAAGGGGGTGCTGGGGCCATGCCAGGGTCACCCTCCTGCAGGGGGCAAAAGGGGCGTGGGCAGCGGGGAGGGCTCTCTGCCGGGTCCCTCTGCCAGGCTCTCACTGGGCTCCAGCTCGCAACGGGACTGGGGCGCTGGCGGTGCGCAACCAGCCGTGGGGACACCGGACTCGAACTCGCAGATCCCATCAAGGCAGATTCTGGCGGACCAAACAAGTGGAAACTCAGACAGAGCCGCTTTCGAACCGTCCGGACAGGGCGGGGCGTCGCTCCCCCCCTCCGATGCTCCCATTGGCTGCTTCCTCCGAACATGCAAATCAGCTCCCGGCCAACCAGGGAGAGGCAGCTCCAGCCTGGTCGCATCACACCCGAACCCTCAGCACTGCCATTGGAGGGACAGCCAATGGCAGAGGGCAACAGCGGGCAGGGGCGGGACCTCTCTGAGCATCCTCCAATCACCATCGCCTTTGGTCTCGGCGCCCGCGGGAAGGTCCGACGAGTGACAGGTACAGTGGCCTGAACCAACCAATGGGATAGAGGCGGGGGCAGGTCTTTCTAGACTCCCTCCAAATGTCTTCGGGATGGTCTCCGCTGGGGGAACTGAAGGCGGAGCGGCCAAGCGAAGCTTTTGGGGGAAGCGTGACCCTCTGCAGCTGCCGTACACTGCCGGTTAGTGCTGGCTGAGGGGCGCTCGAGGGGAGAGGCCGGGACTCCGATCGCTGTAGCTGCTCCCTGGCAGGCCCGCAGGAGGGGGGCACGAGGAGAGGAGCGCGGTTCCTAGAGTGGCTCCAGGGCTCTCTGTCCTCCTCACGCCAGCTTCCGGTTTGCCCCTGCTCCTCCTCCACACTTCCTGTCTGGCCCCCCTCTTCTGGGCCTGGCAGGTGGGGCTGCAGAGGCAGGAAGGAGAACCAGCAGGTCTTTCTGCAGCTCCAGGGCACTTTCCCTCCTCTGCACACCCACTTCCTGTCTGCCCCCCCTCTTCTGGGCCTAGCAGGTGGTGCTGCAGAGGCAGGAAGGGGAACAAACAGGGCCTTCTGGGGCTCCAGGGCGCTCTCCCTCCACACACCCACTTCCTGTCTGCCCCTCCTCCACACTTCCTGTCTGGCCCCACTCTTTTGGGCCTAGCAGGTGGGGCTGCAGAGGCCAGCAGGGGAACCAACAGGCCCTTCTGGGGCTCCAGGGCGCTCTCCCTCCTCCACACACCCACTTCCTGTCTGCCCCTGGCAGGTGGGGCTGTAGGCAGGTGGGGCTGCAGAGGCAGGAAGGAGAACCAGCAGGGCCTTCTGGGACTCCAGGGCGCTCTCATTTGGCTTGGGATTCTTCTGAGGTAGGTAGCTAAAGCAGTAAGAATACATATGTTTCCAATGATCACAGGTGTCGCTATCTGAGGGAAACCACCACTGCAGCAGTGGCACAATCACCAGCTGTTCTCAGAGCCTACTTTCCTCAGAGCGGAACTGCCCATACAGCCCTTGGCCCTGCTCTTTCTGTCTTTTCCTCCAAAGGTTCTAGAAGAGCTAAACCCCTGTATGGAGTCCCTAGGCTGGCTGGGCTTGAGCTGAGAAGTCTTCAGGGACATTCGGTGGGTGGGGAGGCTGGGGAGGCAGAGCCTCCCCACTGGAGTCCTTTGAAAAGTGCCACCGTGGGAGGCACCCAAGCGCACTCAACCTCAGCAAAGCATGGGGTGCCTTGTGTGCCTCCCACACTGTGCAAAACATGGGTTGAGAGTGCTTGGGTGCCTCCCAAGGCAGGGGTGTTTTTCAAGGGACACTGGTGGTAAGGCCCTGCCTCCCCACCCACCACACATCCCTGGAAGTCTTCCCTCTGGTCCTGCATTCAGGCAGGAAGTCTGTCAGTCCAAAGTTCCTACAGTGATCAGGTGCCTGTTATAGCAGGCAGCATAGACTTAACAGAGTCTTTTGTTCCAACACAGGCATTGTGTTCACATATCACATCACATCACCCATCACAACATCACATATAGGCTAATGTGTTCTGAGCTGTCTGACAGATCAGGATTGAGATCTTGGGATGCTTGATGAAAGTGTCAACCCAATGTGTGACACTTGGTGATTGGAATTGATGAAGAAAACCAGTTCCTTGCTGGGAATCATTTAAAAAGGGATTGATAATAAAATGGCCTTGTACAAATCAATAATAAGGCCACACCTGGAGTATTGTGTTCAGTTCTGTTCACCACATCTCAAAAAGATTATAGTGATAATGGAAATGGTGCGGAAGAGAGTGACCAAAACTATTACTGGGCTGGAGCACTTCCCTTACGAGAAAAGGCGTTTGGGGCTCCAGTATAAAAGGTGCCGGGGGGGGGGGGGCATGACTGAGATGTATAAAATTATGCAGGGTGTGGATAGAGAGATTTTCTCACACAACACCAGGACCAGGGGACAGTCTCTGAAATTGAGCGTTGGGAGAGTTAGAACAGACAAAAGAAAATACTTCTTTGCCCAGCGTGTGATCTGTGGAACTCCTTTCCACAGGATGTCTTGTGTGGCCTTGATGCCTTTAAAAGGGAATTGGACATGTCCCCAAAATGCCCAGCTCACAATACTGAAATACCCACAAGGCCTGGCTCCCAAAATCAGGCTTCTCTGGTTTAGGCCTTTATCTGACCCTTGTCCAGAAATGCTACTAGTCAGCATCTCCCATCTTCCTTCTCAAAGAAAATCTGGCTAAACAAGATAAGCCAAGTACACAAAATATGGGCCTCCAGGGAAGGACAGGTGGTAATAAACAAATAGACAAAGGGTGTGAGATGAAAGGACTAGAGTAAAGTGATGTGATGTGATTACCAAACCTTCAGTAATGAACATCCTGTATGTAAACACCCGGTCAATACACATTGTACTGTGCTTCCTACAGAACATTCCAAACTGATGCTGATTTTTCTTTCTGTCTGATTGCTTGGTAATTTTCCAAGGATGTTTACCGCTCTTTCTTTGTGCCCTTGTGTACCCCTCCTCTATTCAGAAGGCTCTATAAAAACTGTATCATTGTGACCCATTCTTGGTCCATCACCTCCTTTGTGGTGATCCCGTTTGCAAACGTAGTAAAAGCTTTTCCAAAGCCCTTTGAATTCTCCTATCTGTTTGTTTGCCTCTCCACTATCCAACATACAGTGCCCACGTTTGGGAACAGACAGAATTCTGGAAGAAACATCCATCACAGGTTACAAGCCATGAGAGGTAGAATGCCAGATGTTAGGGAACGACAATAGGATGCAGGTATGGTGTTGGGTGCTCCCTGAGGCATCTGGTGGGCCACTGTGAGATACAGGAAGCTGGAATAGATAGGCCTTTGGCCTGATTCAGTGGGGCTCTTGTGTTCTTATCTTGTATTCTCCCCCCTTCCTTCCTCACCCTCTGAGCCTTATAGTAATGGTAATGGCCTCGTCCCCCCATGCCTTGAAGAGAGAGGCAAATTCGTTAATAATCCCTGTTGCCAGCTGTTTTGGTAATACCCCAGGGTGAGACTGTTCTAAAACCCTCCGAGTGTCTCCCCCTGCTACTCTTATATTATCTGTCAGATATTAGCAATGTGAAATGCTGCATTGAAGAGCACCTCCTCCTATCTCATTTTTGAGTCTGGCCTCCATGAATCCTTGTTTTCTGGAGTGGACAAATAGGACGCTGTGAGGAGGGTTAGACCTGTTCATGGAGGTCAGGCTTGTTAATGGCTACTAGCCCTGATGACTGAGTGGGATCTCTGGGTCCAGTGTAGCGCTGAATCCCATAAATTATATATAGCAGTATAAAAGTTTAAAAAGTTAAAGGGTCCCTAAGGAGTACCTCCCTCCCCAAAGGTCAAGTGACACAAATAGGTCTTCAAACCCGCTGGAAACCCTGTACCAAATAAGCTCCTCTCAGATCTGGCAGCTGGTTCCAGAGGTGTGGTGCAGCAACCAGAAAGGCCCTACACCTTGCTGCCATCCCCATGGCTTCAGATGGCAGTGGTATCCTAAGAAGGGCCCTCTCTGATGACTGCAGGGGATGCTCAGGAATGTATGTAGGAAGGAGGTCCCTGAGGTATCCTGGTCCTATGTCATATAGGGCTTTAAAGGTAATCACCAACACCTTGAATTGGGCTTGGAAAGGAATGGAAATCCTCAGAAGGGAATTATCCACTAATACTGTGCTGGTACCACATCAAATGGGCAAAAAGATGCATGGAGGAGAGGGGGGTGGTAGGTTACAGAGTCAAGTGCTCCCCGTCCACGCTCCTCTCTGCCATCTCCATCCTTCTCTTCCAATTCAGGGAACAGGAGGATGAGAGTCTGGCAATCACTAGGAAAAGTGGAAGCATCTGACAGCATCTGGCATGGAGATCCTTGGACAGCCCTATGTACACTTCCCTACTGCATGGTGCCATTATGTAGTGGGAGTCTGGAGAATTGCCGGACACATTTCTGTCCACTTCCAGACTTGCCCCACCATCTTGGGCACCATCTCGGGAACTCTAGCTGAATCTTCACAACCCCGGCAATGATGAGAGGCTGATGATGAAAGGTCTCTGGAAGCCTACCTGAGGGTTGCTCTGGGGCTGGGGCTGGGGCAAGCCAAGGGAAGGAGCCAAGAGATAGGTGGAGAAGGAGGACAGGTGACGCAATCCCCTCCCCACTGCTGACCTCCAACACCTTGTTGTTGGACCAGTAATATTTGATGAGCTGGGGGATAGCCAGCACAGAAAAATTGCCCTTTCAGGAGTGCCACTTCTGCTGAGGCTCTGGGAGGGAGAGACAGAAGGAAGCCACAGAAGGCAAGAAACACTGTAGGAGAAGAGGCATGAGAGACAGAAACACTGCTGAGGTGTCATAGCTATATAGACATACACGTGTGCACACTGGTCGGAATACCAAACCAGGATTGTGAAGAATGGATTCAAACCTGCACTCAACCAAGAAGCTGCCTGATTTTGTTGACCAGTCACATCTCGGGTAAACCTACCTCACAGGGTCGTTGTGAGGAACTCATGGGAGTGTAAACCATGTACACTGTCCTAAGCAGCTTAGGTGGGATACAAATGATATTGATCACTGGAATCACACACAAACAAAATGCCCAGTCTTTATTTTTAAGAGTACAACTTGTGGCTCCATCATGGAGGCCTCAAGACAGCTAACAACTCTCTTAAAAAAATACAATCTAAAAACTAAAGCGAATGTGCAGCGGTTCTCAAACTGTGGGCCGGGACCCACTAGGTGGGTTGCAAGCCAATTACAGGTGGGTTGTATAGCCAGCACTGAAAATACAAAGCTGAAAATACAGGGTACGGAGCTGCTGGGATGTGGAGGCTCCTGGGGGGGGGAGAGAGGTCTGGTGCTTTGCCCTGAAGAGGTGGGAAGATGGGACACTGGAAAGGGGTGAGGACTGTGTGGTTGGAGAAGGATCCAAGTGTAGGTGCTGCTTTGACTTCCGAGCTGGAATGTTTGAATTCTGAGCTATGCAAACTAGCAGCGTGATCATGCTGTGTAATGGGACCTTTGACTGACTGCATTTTAGGTTTGAAGCCTAAATGGATGATGTCACTTCCAGCCATGACATCACTTCGAGGGTAATGACATCACTTGCGGTGGGTCCTGACAGAATTCTAAAAAGTGGGTTCTGGTGCTAACAAGTTTGAGAACCCCTGCTCTACATTATAAAAAGAGGCAACTTACAAAACAGCAAATCAAATCAAGATACACCCAACAAAAACACAGGCCAACGAAGTTGGCAACACAGCAATTTGGCTGTGATCAAGAAAACATCTCCCCTTAGCCATCCCTGCTGCATTCTGAAGTGACTGACCCACTTTCAGAGCACCCCGCAGGGCCCACAAAGGGGACCGGTCTGGACTTATCTAAGACTTCTGTTTGCTGTTTGCTCAGACACCAATTCTGAGCTCTTAGTACCGGTGCAGACATAAGGCACGTCTGCTGCCCTCAGCACTGGCTGGTGCTGGGCTACTGCCAGTGGACTGCCACTGCTCCACCACTCTGGTTGCGCAGACTGCTGGGCAGTGGAGAGGTGAGTGGGGGCAGGGAGGAGGCATTCCGGCAGGGGGAGAGGGCGGGGAGAAGATGTGCAGGGGGAGGGAGCGGGGCCAGAGGGAGACAGGACCGGTGGAGCTGAGCGGTGCTGCATCCAGAGCCTCTGTGTTGGCCCAAGGGCGGCAGCTCAAGGGCTGCTGCAGAATCGAATAGCTCCACAGCTGGGCTACTTGCCTTACCTGGGGGAAGGACACGAAAGTCCCCTTCTCCTGAGGAAACACCAGTGCTGCCCAGTAGCACATTAGGATACCGAGGCAGCCATTTTGGCACCACGGTAGTCCTGGTGCTCCGGGCAGCATAGGATTGGGCTGTAAATCAGCAATCGCAACAGTTAAATCAAGTGGCTACAGTGATCCAGGAGGTGCGAGACTCACTGCCTGCCCTGCAGATGAATGTCGGAGAGATGGAAAGTACAATAAAAATTCTGGCCGAGTGGGGGTTCCGTTTCCAGACCCCGCTCCCCTGGGGATACCAAAAACTGTGGATAATGAAATCTGCAGTTTTCAGAGCCCACCTTTGCTCTGAACCTGACTGGAGCCTTGCTCCTATCGTGTTCAGAGCCATTCTAAGCCTCGTAGAGGGCATGCACCACATTGTCTCTACTCAGTGTGTGGTTGGTCTGTGGAACTCCTTGCCACAGCATGTGGTGATGGCATCTGGCCTAGATGCCTTTAAAAGGGGATTGGACAAGTTTCTGGAGGAAAAATCCAGGGGTTCAGCTTTCATGATGGAGTAATTCTGGGGATGCTGACTCCGTGGATAAAGAGGCCTCCCCTCTGTATTTGGAAGCCCATCTGCTACAGTTACATATAATTTGCAAATGGCAACAGAATTCAGAACGGATATTGGTTAAACGCTTTCAAGAGTCAGCTAAAATGCAAGCGTACAAATGATCAACAAACAGTGGAGGGCAATGTCTGGCATCCTGAAATGAGATTTACAGAGGCTACGTGCAAAATGGAGGTACAACACAATGCAACAGGTAAAATGCAGATGTGTTGGTACATAATAAAAAGACTGGTGAGGCTGCTTTCACTATGGGCAAATACCAAATGTAAATACAGACACAAGATGGATAAAAAGGTTTGCAAGGTTGCATTCAGCTGGAGACACAAAATGTGATCATCTCCTTTCCTCCTAGGTGGTGTGACTGTGGTGCTGGTGTAAGGGGGGGGAAGAGATCACATGTGCCAAGAGATTACAGCGTCACCAAAGTCCTTCAGAGTCAGTGAAGTTGTGTTTACTATTTTGTGCACAGACGTTCTGGGAAAACAGTTTGTTTGTGTTCTGGCATCTGCCAGTCTTCTTGTATGAAACTGGTAGTACGGATACTAGGTATCAGAAACCGTATTGCCTGGTATCCATATTGAGTCTTGGAGTCCATGTTGCCTGGAGTCCACGTTGGGAGAACATCACTAGGAAGGTAAAGAAAAATGAAGAAGAAAAAGGAGGTCTGACATGAAAAAAAGATGGGTGGAATTCCATCGTAACCGGTACATGGTATGTCATATTTGTTTCAAACAGTGCGCTACATAGCATGCATGGCACAGACTAAAGGCCCAAAGTAGCAACATTAAACAGGAAGTGACATCATTAAGCAAAGGATGGACAGAAATAAGCACTTTGCTCTCACATAGGAACTCATTAACTGCAAATGAATGAAGAAAAATGCAAATCCTGAGCGTATTTCCAAGATATGAGTCCAATTATTACACTGAGGAAGTTCAATTGTGGTACAAGCTGTCCTTTTCGACTTTCTTATCTGAGCTCCAACTGCAGCCTTTATCACAATCCAATCATTTACGTGATTTCTCTCCTTTGTGGCCTCTTTGATGCCGGATCAGGCTTGAGCTCCAGCTAAAGATCTTTCCACATTGCAAGCATTTATAAGGTTTTTCCCCTGTGTGGGTTATTTGATGCACACTCAGGGCAGAGCTCCGGGTGAAACTCTTTCCACACTTGGAGCATTTATATGGTTTCTCTCCTGTGTGGATTCTTTGATGGGAAGTCAGGTCAGAGCTCTGAATGAAGCTCTTTCCACACTCCAAGCATGTATATGGTTTCTCACCTGTGTGGGTTCTTTGATGTGAAGTAAGGACAGAGCTCCGAACAAAGCTCTTTCCACACTGCAAGCATTTATAGGGTTTCTCCCCTGTGTGGGTTCTTTGATGCAAAGTCAGGCTTGAGGTCCAACTAAAACTCTTTCCACACTCCAAGCACTGATACGGTTTCTCCCCTGTGTGGGTTTTTTGATGCATAGTCAGACTTTTGTGCACACTGAAGCTCTTCCCACACTGCAAACATTTATATGATTTTTCCCCTGTGTGGGTTCTTTGATGTACAGTCAGGCTTCTACTCTCACTGAAGCTCTTTCCACACTCCAGGCACTTACATGGTTTCTCCTTTGTGTGGGTTATTTGATGCATATTCAGGTTATCTTTCCTACTGAAGCTCTTTCCACATTCCAAGCATTTGTATGGTTTCTCCCCTGTGTGGGTCCTTTGATGAACTCTCAGGTTTGAACTCTGGTTGAAGCTCTTTCCACACTCCATGCATTTAAATAATTTCTCCCCTGTGTGTGTTCTTTGATGCACAGGCAGATCCCAGCTCCGAATGAAACTCTTTCCACATTCCAAGCATTTGTATGGCTTCTCCCCTGTGTGGGTTCTTTGATGATAGGTCAGTTGACATCTCCGTATGAAGCTCTTTCCACAGTCCAAGCATTTGTATGGTTTCTCCTTTGTGTGGGTTCTTTGATGAGCAATAAGTTTTGAATTCTTGATGAAGCTCTTTCCACACTCCAAGCATTTGTACGGTTTCTCCCCTGTGTGAGTCCTTTGGTGCACAGTCAGGTCCCAGCTCCGAACGTAGCTCTTTCCACACTTCAAGCACTTGTATGGCCTTTCCCCTGTGTGGGTTGTTTGATGAAATGTCAGGCTTGAGCCATCACTGAAACTCTTTCCACACTCCAAGCATTTGTATGGTTTCTCTCCTGTGTGGGTTCTTTCATGCACAGTCAGATTCCAGCCCTGACTGTAGCTCTTTCCACACTCCAAGCATTTGTATGGTTTCTCCCCTTTATGGTTTCTTTGATGCACAGTCAGATTCCAGCCCCGAATGAAGCTTTTTCCGCACTCAAAGCAGTGATGTGATTTCTCCCCTTGGTGACTTCTTTGATGAAAAGTCCAACTTGATTTCTGACTAAAGCATTTATACTGTTTCTCTCCTTTGTGGGTCTTTTGATGCAAAGTCAGACTTGAGTTCACACTGAAGCTCTTTCCACACTCCAAGCATTTATATGGTTTCTCCCCTGTGTGGATTCTTTGATGTATGGTCAGGTTTGCATTCTGACTGAAGCACTTTCCACACTCCAAGCATTGATATGGCTTCTCGCCTGTATGAGTTCTTTGATGTAAAGTCAGCTTTGAGCTCCAACTAAAGCTCTTTCCACACTCCAGGCATTTGTACGGTTTCTCCCCTGTGTGGGATCTTTGATGTGCAGTCAGGCTTATTTTCTGACTGAAGCTCTTTCCACACTCCAGGCATTGATACGGTTTCTCCCCTGTGTGGGTTCTTTGATGCAGCTTTAAGTGAGAACTGCAACTAAAGCTCTTTCCACACTCCAAGCATTTATATGATTTCTCCCTTGTGTGGGTTCCTTGATGTCTTCTAAGTTTTGATTTACTGTTGAATGTTTTTTCATGAGGGCATTTTTCCTCTGCCTTTCCATGATCCTTGTCTGGATCCACCGTGACAACACTGAAATCTCCACCCTGATGAGTATCAGATTTATTTCTTCTTTTCTTTGTCTTGCTTCCTTCCTGCAGCATTGATTTTTCTTGATGCACTGCTTTCTCCCTTGACACACAGCTTTCATTGTCTTGTCTGCTGCTTCCTGGAGCAGAGAGAGTCTTAATTAGCAATGGAATTGACAAATGAAGACTTTAAAGTACACTCCGAGGCATATATACTCAGAAATAAACCGCGGGGCATTCAGTGGCACTGACGCCCAGGAAAGACTAGGACTAGGGCCCTGCTCAGTGGCTAACTCTCAATGAGCGGCTGTCGAGAAGTGGAGCATTCATGGGAGCTTAGCCTGTTGCAACCTGTCCCAGTCCAGTGATGAGGGCAATAGCCCTGGGGGACAATGTTTCTGTGGAGAAGTCACAAATGGGCCCTTCCCAGGATCCCCTTCGATCTCACAGCAGCTTCATGTTCACTTTATTCTCTGCTAAAACATGTTATTTTTTTTTGAGTTGGCCTTTTCAATGTATGTTTTCATTCTTGATTCTAACAGCCCCTGGATGGCACTCAGCCCAGCCACACTGCAAAGGACAGGTGCAAATTTCCACAGGTTCCTTTTTAACACACATCTTGTTTAATCTTATACTGGGTAGTCTTTGTGGCGGTAAAGATTTGGCACAAACCAAACATGCCAGTCAAAAACTGGAGGAAGAAAAAGAGATCAATGCCACCATTTTACTGCAGGGGGAGGAGCTTAGTCTGGGAGGGGGGCCCATCCCATTCTGCCTCTGATGAGGAAAAGAGGGCCAAAGGAACAAAACGTTGTGAGGTATCAGTGTGATTGGAGAGCACAAAGCCACAACAATGTCTACTGGAGAACTTGCCACAAGGTCTCTTTCCTTGAAGAGAGTAAACAACACCCCAAAGGACGGGATCCACAAGACAGCTAAGCAGCTACCTGCTGATCTCCTTCTTGGAGAGTCTCCTTCTTGGAGTCCAAGGCAGAGGGAGTGCCCCCTTCTTCTTGCCAGGAGACATGGTCAAGTTTGGGAGAATGGAGATTTCTGACTTTCGCCAGTGGTATGTGCAGGAGATATATTTCAGGACACACCCCCCATGCGGACACCAAATTTCTCAGATAACTGAAACGGGGGAGGGGGGCTTCAGCAGCACTGCATCAACTTACTGGGGGCTGTGCTTGGCCTTCTGGAGGTTGCGCATGGCTCCCAGCCTCCTCAGAAGGTCTCCCAGTCATGCCCAGGAGGTCTCTAAGGCCCTCCAGTCAAGAGCTTGGCATCCCCAGATATTCAAATCTGCAGGTGCTGTGCCCACAGATAAGGAGGGATGCACTGTGCAACATATCTGGGAATTTTACTTCCCTTCACTCCAATGCACTCTCACCCAGTGTCACGGGGTGGGGCAAGTGCCTTTCCCCTTAAGATGGATTAAGGTGGTTGTTGGCTACCCAGGAGTAGTGTATTAGAGAATAAAACCTGGGCGTGGGTGCCTGAAAAGACCAGTCAGCACACAGCAGGAGGAAGGGAGCTGGAGGTTTGGTTGTTGTTGGCAACCTTCAGTCTCGAAAGACTCTGGTATCGCGCTCTGAAAGGTGGTTCTGGCACAGCGTCTAGTGTGGCTGAAAAGGCCAATCCGGGAGTGACAATCCCTTCCCCACCGGGAGCAAGTGCAGTCTGTCCCTGGTCTGTCTCCCTGGCTATGGGCCTTCCTTCTTTGCCTCTTAGCCTCAGACTGTTGGCCAAGTGTCTCTTCAAACTGGGAAAGGCCATGCTGCACAGCCTGCCTCCAAGCGGGCCGCTCAGAGGCCAGGGTTTCCCACCTGTTTCATCTGTTTCAGCTGGAGGTTTACAGTTTTTACATTGGAAGAAATGCTGAGAGACTTGTAGTGGTAATTTTTGCCTCTTTGAGCTTATGATCTTTCCTTGTTTTTAGCTACTGTAATGCATGTAAATATGTTTTTGGGAGCAACTTGAAGCTCCCTTAAAGTTATAATAAAAATCTGTTACATGAAAATTGAGTGCAATAATTAACCAAGGACATGTATGTTAATAGGACCTGGTGCTTGAAGTAAGCAAATAGAGAACATTGCCCTTGGGGGCTGGTGGAGGATGGTGTAGGTGGAGGAGGGTTAAATCCTGGTTGACTTGGGAATCTCCCCTGGTCCTTCCCTACCCCAAGGGTGATGTTTGTGACACCCAGAGCTAAGCTCTTGCAGCAGCCCATCCTCATGTAGATTTATAGCAAAAATGGCAGGGCATTAGAACAGAAGCATCGTGTGACACCTCTGAGGGCACAAGAGCAAAGTGGGAAGAGTATTTGGAATTCTTTGGCTGGGGTGCCAGCCCTTTGCAGGGGAAGCCAATCTGGTCGGTGTTACACATGCTTTAGTCACAAAAAAGTGGGTTTTTGCACCGTGCTCTATGTAAAAGCTACCCTTTTTTACTAAAGGGGTGGTGGTTTGGGGGCTGGAAAAGTCACTGCCACCAGGTTCCCCCCAGCCCCCAAATCACTGCCATGTGAGAAAGTGGCATTTAACAGAAACTGCTGCATGGCTCAAAAAAGCCACCCATCCTGCACTTGTGAATTGAGCAAGATGTGCACAGAACTTGGACTGAAATGCCAGCTGGGGATGCACATGGAAGGGACCTCCCAGCCAGGTAGTCCTCCTCTTCCAAAAGTGACTCCCCCATTTTAAAGAGATCTGGGATTCTGCCTGGGTGTGCAGAGGTGGGTGTGGGGTTCACCACCTCTTTGTCCACTGGGAAATCTCTTGTAGGAGCAAACACCCTGCCACACTTAGCAGGAGTTGGATCAGAGACCAGGGTCTGTCTCTCAGCAGCTGTAACCAGCAAGGGGTTGTGGCTTGACTATATGTATTTCCCCCCTCCCTGCAACAAGCAAACTCTTTTATTGATAATATATTAAGATCTGTTCACAAAGAGAAAATGCTGGGTTGGTAAAGGCAAAACAGTTGCTCTTACTCTGGTCCTGTCACTTTATAAACATAGGCCAAACCAGATGCCCGAGTCCAGAAGGCAACAGGCCAATCAGAAACCAGAGTGTCACTAGTTAGATCAAACACTGAGAGCCCAATCCTAGCTTTCCCCATTGGGGCGTCCACAACAGAGTAGAATGTGCTGGTATCCAGCAAAAGTGTCTTCTGCTATTGCAAAACCCAGCCATCTTGCAAGAGCAAAAGCGTAGGGCAGCCCAGTCCTGCACAGCATTGGGCTGTGAGCCACATAACCACGTCTCCTCCAGGCAAACGTAACTAGCATCCTCTGAAGCGAGAACCCTAATTGGATAGGGAGCCTGGCCCAAAGTTGGTCACAAATAATAGGCTGAGAAAATGGATTAACAGGCAAAGGAGGATCAATGAGAGGGGCACTTGAGTCAAGAGAAAGTGACAATAGTTGCAGTAGTTGCGGTTCACTGAACATTGGTCAGTCTTTTTCCCAACTGTTTTCCATAATCAAATCTGCCTTCTTTTTTTCTGTACAACAGGGGTGCCCAACCCTGGCCCAGGGGCCACTTGTGGCCCTCGGGGACTCCCAATCCAGCCCGCAGGGAACCCCCACTCTTCAATGAGACTCTGGCCCTCTGGACACCTGCATTGAGCCAACACAGGCTCCAGCAACTTCCCTCAGCGTGAGGGCAACTGTTGGACCTCTCGCGTGAGCTTTCGGACGAGGGCTCCCTCCACTGCTAGCTGTTTCATGTCTGTGATGCAGCAGCGGCAGCAAAGGAAAGGTCGGCCTTGCTTTGTGCAAGGCCTTTTATAGGCCTTGAGCTATTGCAAGACCTTTATTCATTCATATGTTCCACCTCTAATATATTCATTTATGTAAATTTATTCAAATTTGAAATGTAAATTAATTCTTTTTTTTCCCCGGGCCCCCGACACAGTGTCAGAGAGATGATGTGGCCCACTTGCCAAGAAGTTTGGACACACCTGCTGTACAAGCCCCAAAGCAGCACCACAAGGAACCATGACTGACCTGCTTCTCTATATCAAAACTGTGGAGCACGTGTGGGAGCAATAAAGACTAAATGAGCATCTGCACAAACAAACAAGTCCAGAGGAGCAGCTTGGTACAGCCTGGAGATCAGTCTGGCCAGAACTGTGGAAAACCTGCCATGAAGTTTCTCTTGCTGGCATCAGGACACGCTCAGCTCAACCTCAGTTTTGACCAAGAAGCTCTTGCGTGTATATGAAAGGAGACAGGGGCACAAGACAGTGAAGGACAAAAGACAAGTTCTGGCAGAAGGATAAAAACCAAGGGGTCCAGGAGAATTACAACATCTTGGAGCACTTGTGATAGGCAGGACCCCTGCTCTATGCCCAATTTGCACTGACCGATCATCAGTAGCAACTGGGCAACTTTGGGGCACTATCGGAGACTCGAAACGTGTGTGTGTATGTATGTACATGTACAGGTATGTGCACATCAACCTTGTCATAAATCAACCTGGTATTGCACCCTATCCCCCACACTTGGCCACTGCACATAGTTCCCACAGCCTGTGTGATCCACTCCTCTGCTGCAATGGCTCCAGACTGAGCAGCACAGGATATGACAGAAGTCCCCTTACACCAACGATGCTGTTTCACTAGGCAGGTCTGTCGTGGAATTTCAACTGCAACTTGGTCTCTGAGCCACTGGCATAACTCCACCAGTGTGGAGCTACAATGGGAGACAGGTACAAGGCCGAGGGACAGTTGAGGTGATACATCAAACCTTAAGCCCCAACTCCAACTGTGCCCTAAACATGAACTGACTTCAGAGGTGGTGCAAGTCAACACATTCTCATTGGAGTCAATGGAGAGCAAAACATCCCTACTCTCCCTCCCTAGTCCCCAGCAGTGTCCCCAGCTATTGGGAGGAATGCCCTGTGAGAGCCCTTCCTAAAGGTGGCATGCAGAATGAGGACCCTTCACCATCATGGAGACTCCCCTCCTTTCTGGGTAGCTCAGTACTGGTTAGGATGACTCAACCCAGCACAGCCTTGCAGTTCTGATCTCATCACCTGGAAGGCCACAACAGCAGCTTGGCTTTTGTGTTTCTGGGTGGGGCTCATCTGTGACTTCCTTCCTTAGAGTCTGGTGTCCTTTGAAGAAGTTCTGGTGTGGAAAGAGGCAGGCCAGAGCATCAGTCTCTCAGATCGCAGCAGCACTTTCAGTCTAGAGCAGGCGTGTCAAACAGAAGGCCTGCGGAACTCTTTATTCGGCCTTCAGGCTCTCTCAGCACCACCATCAGCTCCTCTGAGCGCTGAGCTGGGCTGATGTGTCACTGCTAAAGGGCAGTGCACATGGTAATTGAAAATATGCTTAGGATTTCTGTATTTTCTCTTCTGTAATTTGCAGCTGAGTTTCTAATTAAGAAAAAGTGCCTATTCCTGGCCATAACCTGCTTAATGACATCACTTCCGGCCCTCATAAGAACAGCCCCACTGGATCAGGCCATAGGCCCATCTAGTCCAGCTTCCTGTATCTCACAGCCGCCCACCAAATGTCCCAGGAGCACACCAGATAACAAGAGACCTGCATCCTGGTGCCCTCCCTTGCATCTGGCATTCTGACATAGCCCATTTCTAAAATCAGGAGGTTGCACATACACATCATGCCTTGTAAGCCGTAATGGCTTTTTCCTCCAGAAACTTGTCCAATCCCCTTTTAAAGGCATCCAGGCCAGATGCTGTCACCACATCCTGCGGCAAGGAGTTCCACACACCAACCACACACTGAGTAAAGAAATATTTTCTTTTGTCTGTCCTAACCCTCCCAACACTCAATTTTAGTGGATGTCCCCTGGTTCTGGTATTATGTGAGAGTGTAAAGAGCATCTCCCTATCCACTCTGTCCATCCCCTGCATAATTTTGTATGACTCAATCATATCCCCCCTCAGGCGCCTCTTTTCTAGGCTGAAGAGGCCCAAACGCCATAGCCTTTCCTCATAAGGAAGGTGCCCCAGCCCAGTAATCATCTTAGTCGCTCTCTTTTGCACCTATTCCATTTCCACTATGTCTTTTTTGAGATGCAGCAACCAGAACTGAATACTCCAGGTGTGGCCTTACCATCAATTTGTACAACTACATTATAATATTAGCTGTTTTGTTCTCAGTACCTTTTCTAATTATCCCAAGCATAGAACTGGCCTTCTTTACTGCCACTGCACATTGGGTCGACACTTTTATCGACCTGTCCACCAGCCCCCCCCCCCAAGATCTCTCTCCTGATCTGTCACAGAAGCTCAGAACCCATCAGCCTATATGTGAATTTTTGATTTTTTGCCCCAATGTGCATGACTTTACACTTACTTACATTGAAACGCATCTGGCATTTTGCTGCATTCTGCCAGTTTGGAGAGATCCTTCTGGAGCTCCACACAGTCGCTTCTGGTCTTCACCACTTGGAAAAGTTTGGTGCCATCTGCAAACTTTGCCACCTCACTGCTCACCCCTGTCTCCAGGTCATTTATGAAGAGGTTGAAGAGCACCGGTTCCAGGACAGAGCCTTGGGGCACACTGCTTTTCACCTCTCTCCCTTGTGAAAATTGCCCATTGATACCCACTTTCTGTTTCCTGGTCTTCAACCAGGTCTCAATCCAGGAGAGGACCTGCCCTCTAATTCCCTGACTATGGAGCTTTTTTAGTAGCCTTTGGTGAGGGACCGTGTCAAACGCCTTCTGAAAGTCCAGATATATAATGTCTACGAGTTCTCCCGCATCCACATGCCTGTTGACCTTTTCAAAGAATTCTAAAAGGTTTGTGAGGCAAGACTTACCCTTACAGAAGCCAGGCTGATTCTCCCTCAGCAAGGCCTGTTCATCTATGTGTTTTGAGATTCTATCTTTGATGAGGCATTCCACCATCTTACCCGGTATGGATGTTAGGCTGACCGGCCTATAGTTTCCCGGGTCCCCCCTCTTTCCCTTTTTAAAGATAGGCGTGACATTTGCTATCCTCCAATTCTCTGGCACTATGGCCATTTTGAGGGACAAGTTGCATATTTTAGTCAAGAGCTAAGCAACTTCATTCTTCAATTCCTTAATAACTCTTGGGTGGATGCCATCAGGGCCCGGTGACTTATTGATCTTTAATTTATCAATGAGATCTGAAACATCTTCTCTTTTAACCTCTATCTGACTTAATTCCTTGGTCAGGAGGGGCCATTCAGGCAGCAGTATCTGCCCGAGGTCTTCTGCCATGAAGACAGATGCAAAGAACTTATTTAATTTCTCTGCCATCTCTTAAGTCTCCTTTTATCTCCCCTTTCCCTCCCTCACCATCCAGAGGGTCAACCGCTTCTCTGGCGGATTTCCACCTTCAATCTCTACTTTGCTGGATTCTATCCCTTCCTTAACATAAACAGCCACCCCACCTCCAACACGCCCCTGCCTGTCCCTCCTGTAGAGTTTATAGCCCGGGATTGTGGTATCCCACTGATTCTCCGCATTCCACTAGGTTTCCGTTATGCCCACTATGCTAATGTTTTTCCTGGTCACCAGACATTGCAGTTCTCCCATCTTTGCTCGGAGACTGCGGGCATTTGCATGAAAGCATTTGTACATGGAATGCCCTAGGATGGGCTGCTTATTAGCTCCTTTGTCCCCGCATCCTCTCATTGTGCCAAACTGTCTATCACATCACATCACGCTACCATTCCCAATTTCTTCTCCTACTCTGCCTTTGTCTTGTTGTTCTCTAACCTCCCCATCCTCGTCCCATAGGGATCAGGAGTTCCGAACCAGATGCCCCTCGGCTCCTGTTGGCCTTCCCCCAGGGATCAGTTTAAAAGCTGCTCTGCCACCTTTTTAATGTTATGCGCCAGCAGTCTGGTTCCATTCTGGTTCAAGTGAAGCCAGTCCCTCTTGTTCATGCCCCGCTTGTCCCAAAACGTTCCCCAGTGCCTAACGAATCTAAACCCCTCCTCCCTACACCACCGTCTCATCCACACATCGAGACCCCTGATCTCTGCTTGCCTAGCTGGCCCTGCACATGGAATAGGTAGCACTTCCGAGAACACTACCTTTGAGGTCCTGGCTTTCAGCTTCCTACCTAATAGCCTGAATTTGGCCTCCAGGACCTCCCTCAGCAGGCATCATGCATGCTATTCGGCCGGCTGTATGAAATGAGTTTGATACCGCTGGTCTACAGTTGTTGTGGCCTTCAGGTGATGAGAGCAGAAGGGCAGAGATGTACGTTGCAGGCTCAACCTAAACAGCTCCAACATGCCCAGAAAGGAGGGGAGTTTCTATTGTGGTGAAGGGTCCCCATTCATCCAGCACCCTCTGGTCCAAAGCTGTTAAGTAGTTCTGTGCATAAGCAAGTTACCTGCCCATTCCTCTTCTTCCTGGTGCTCCTGGAAAAATGCACACGCCCCTTCTTCAAGCTGGGAAATGAAGGCAGGTTTGGGAAATTCCTCTGAGAAAGAAATAAGGAGATGATATCCTTCTATCTACATCATATCAAAACTTTCCAAAGCCACCTGACTCTGGGTTGCCACCAGTCCCTAAATAGGAACGAAGTGGGAGAGGACAAGAGGTGAATGTGCTGCAGGACCAGCTTCATGTATCGGTCTGGCTGATGGGAGTGCAGGCTCACTGCTCGTGATAGCTGGAATGAATGACAAGCTGGGAATCCAGCTGTGTGGGCGAAGCCAGCCACATTGCAGCTCATGGATCCAAAGCTCTGCCTTATGGAAGTGCAGGTTCACTGCTCATGAAAGCTGGAATTAAAGACCAGCTGGGAATCCAGCTCTGAGAGTGAAACCATCCACATTTCTTTCACCCAGCTCTCAGCACATGGAAGGGAAACCTCAACCTCAAGGCCAATTGTCTCCCTCCTCCTCGGGCAATTCGCTCTATATAAAGAGCAACAGGCCAAGCTCAGTACTGCAACATGTCCAGGGCACATGATCCGGACTCACACACTCCATTTCTATGGTGTAAGCCTGATTGTGAGAAACAAGAGCAGCAGCTCATGCCTTTGGTGCCTGCCAATTGAGAAGAAAGGGAGTCCTTACCCAGGGAGGCCATGATTTTGTAATTCTCCAACATGACTTCCCTATACAGGGCCTTCTGGCCTGAATCCAGCAGAGCCCACTCCTCCTCCGTGAAGTGCACAGTCACCTCCTCGAAGGACACTGGACTCTGAAACGCAAAACAACCTCTCCTCACAAATAATGTCTCACCCTTGTGACAGAACATCCCCTCCTTGCTCCTTTGCCCAGTCTGAAAAAAAAAATTAGTTGGGATCAACTGGGTGTTTTCCTGCAGTATATTTGGCAAACCAGATCAGTTGTTTACCTGGGATTTTTCTCCTTTCTTTTCTGACAGAACGAATGCCAATCCTGCATGATGCTTCGGGTCCTGAAGGAAAACACCACATCACTCATTGAGTGAGCAATTATCAGGGATCCCTGTATGTGCTAGTATGATAGTTGGAAGAGTCCCCTTACGAGTACACTCAGGAGCTATTTGGTCAGGTGAGCATTAGGAGCAGCTTTACTGTTTTGGCAATGCATGTTGTCTTGTGTGCTCCCTGAATAATTTGGTGGGCCACAGTGAGATACAGGAAGCTGGACTAGATAGGCCTTTGGCCTGATGCAGTGGGGCACTATGTTCATGTGAACAGTATTTTTTCTCTTAAGTAACTAAGGGCCTGATCCTATCCAACTTTCCAGCACCGATGCAGCTGTGCCAATGTGGCGTGCATTACATTCTGAGGTGGGGGGGGGGGCTGCTTGTTCCCAGCTGCAATGCGGCTGTATTGGTGCTAGCATGTTGGTTCAGATTGGGCCTTGAATGTCTTTCTTATTGCTGTAACTATATTTCTGTTCTTTAACAGAGCACCAGTTTTGTGTGTGACTCCAGGAAGGCTGGGGAGAAAAGCCTCCCTTCTTCTCCTTACTCCAGCCAGTGCAATCAAAGGGCCCCTTGATCTCATGAAAAGGGGAGTGTACTGCAGAGAGAAAGGGATTCTGGACTCCATGGAACATCAGGCATAATGCAAGACTGGCTTAATAATAGGGGACAAATTCCAAGATTGATGTGGTCAGCTGACCAGCATTCAAAGCCTTGGAGTTTTTTTGGTGCTCACACACACTCTTCTTTTGAGGGATCAAATATGATTTCTTTCAGCCCCAGAAAAAAAGGTTTCCTTCAAGGCCTGAAAGAAAAAAGGAGGCATTCAAGCAATTTCTTGCACGTTGCCCTGATGATCTGCCCCTTACCTTATTAGGCCGCATAGCTGCCAATTTCGGTCCTCTGAAAAGAGGAGATGGTCGAGAATGTGTCCCTGACGCCATCACACTACCTGTGGGGAGACAAGCACAATGGGAAGACTTTCACCCTTCAGGCTCAACTTCTTTTCCGTGTGCAATTTCACACTATTTCCTTATTTGCTCCACAGCTCAGGGTTCTGACCCAGAAATGCCCCAGTGGGGTGAGTCCCACACATCTTCATTCATGTTCTTCAAATAAATTCTTCCTTCTGCCACTTTGTCCCTGTTTCTTCCCTTCTCTGCCCATCTCTGCCATCCCTCCTCTCCTTGACATCTCCTTGCAAAATGCAGAGCCTTTCCAAGCCTGCCAGGATCTGCCATACCTGCTGTCTTTTCTGCATCAATACCGTTCCTCCCCTTTCAGGAGGCCCAGCCCCTAAGGCTGAATTCTAGCTGCATAAAAGACAGGTGCTGTATCGATTCCAGGTTACGTCCTATAAGGAGAGTTGAGGTGGGGGAAATCCCTATTTATGGATGCGGGGGGCTGAAGGGAGCCACGGGGGCATCCTGATTCCTGAAACAGTCCTGGATGGAAGCTCAGTTTTCTCCCTATGTGGAAAGACAGCTTCCTGAGAGACACACCTTGAATACTGCAGACGTTTTGATACTAGCTATGTAAGGAGGCCATTTGCAGCAGAGCAGACATGGGGCTTTTACTTGCTGCGGGGGTATGGGGGACCACCCTGCTTTGCCCTCCTCAGGCTCTTCCTCTGAAGTTATTAGCTGTCTAACAAACCCCCTTGATTAGGCTTGGACTCAGGAAGAATCCTTTTTCGGCTGCAATCTCCAGCTCTAGTTTCCAAAATTTTTATCGTGCTTGTTAGAACCAGGAACAGAGTGTACAACAGTTCAAACAATGAAACAATATCAGCGATAATAAGAATACAACACAGCACCCACCCTCTCTGTTTCAGGAACAATCCCTGGCCAAAAACAGCATGCCCCAGCATCCTTCCTACCTCTCAGTGGCTTAGTATGCAACGGGGGGGGGGGGAATTCTCACTGTTTAAGAACATAAGAACAGCCCCACTGGATCAGGCCATAGGCCCATCTGGTCTAGCTTCGTGTATCTCACAGCGGCCCACCAAATGCCCTAGGGAGCACACCAGAACAAGAGATCTCATCCTGGTGCCCTCCCTTGCATCTGGCCTTCTGACATAGCCCATTTCTAAAATCAGGAGGTTGCGCATACACCTCATGGCTTGTACCCCTTAATGTATTTTTCCTCTAGAAACTTGTCCAATCCCCGTTTAAAGGCATCTCCCAGCCCCTTGCTGTCTTTGAGCCTGGCCCTCTCTGCCCCCCTGGGGGCTCCTGTCCCCCCTCCCTCTTCAGCCTGGGACCCCCATTCACCCCCATGCAGACAGGAGGTGCCACTGTTTTGTTGGTTCAGGCAAAAACTCTTCTATCTACTCTTCTAAAAGTCTTCTACCCAGGCTGCGTGCAAACCAAGGCACAAAAAAAATTTAAGACCAAAGGCAGTTTACTCACAATCTGATGCAGACTTATACAAACTTTTTCTCACGTCAAGATTCTTAAAACTGGAAGACCAGGAGCCCTAAAAAGCTGCCCCTGGATGCATGTAAGTATAATAAAACAACACTTAAAAAACAAATTAAAATACACTCTCCTGTTCTGCAAAGGTCAGCAAACAAGAAGCTATATATACATAAGGAGAAATCAGCAGGGGGACACACCCTTTAGAAAGACCCTTAAAGGGACCACATACAATTTCAATTTTAAAGAACCAGATACTCAACCGATAACCACGAACAGCTAATATTATAATGCCATTGTACAAATCTATGGTAAGGCCACACCTGGAGTATTGTGTCCAGTTCTGGTCGCCACATCTCAAAAAAGACATAGTGGAAATGGAAAAGGTGCAAAAGAGAGCGACTAAGATGATTACGGGGCTGGGGCACCTTCCTTATGAGGAAAGGCTACGGCGCGTTCGGGCCTCTTCAGCCTAGAAAAGAGACGCCTGAGGGGGGACATGATTGAGACATACAAAATTATGCAGGGGATGGACAGAGTGGATAGGGAGATGCTCTTTACACTCTCACATAATACCAGAACCAGGGGACATCCACTAAAATTGAGTGTTGGGCGGGTTAGGACAGACAAAAGAAAATATTTCTTTACTCAGCGTGTGGTCGGTCTGTGGAACTCCTTGCCACTGGATGTGGTGCTGGCGTCTAGCCTAGATGCCTTTAAAAGGGGAATGGACAAGTTTCTGGAGGAAAAATCCATTATGGGGTACAAGCCATGATGTGTATGTGCAACCTCCTGATTTTAGAAATGGGCTATGTCAGAATGACAGATGCAGGGGAGGGCACCAGGATGAGGTCTCTTGTTATCTGGTGTGCTCCCTGGGGCATTTGGTGGGCTGCTGTGAGATACAGGAAGCTGGACTAGATGGGCCTATGGCCTGATCCAGTGGGGCTGTTCTTATGTTCAAATGTTTGTCTTCCCAGCCCCCTCCCTGTCCCTCCCCTGGCTGTCTCTAAGCCTGGCCCTCTCTGCCCCCCTGGGGGCTCCTGTCCCCCTCCCTCTTCAGCCTGGGACCCCCATTCAGATGGGGGTGCCACTGTTTGTCTTCCCAGCCCCCTCCCTGTCCCTCCCCTGGCTGCCTCTGAGCCTGGCCCTCTCTGCCCCCCTGGGGGCTCCTGTCCCCCTCCCTCTTCAGCCTGGGACCCCCATTCAGATGGGGGTGCCACTGTTTGTCTTCCCAGCCCCCTCCCTGTCCCTCCCCTGGCTGCCTCTGAGCCTGGCCCTCTCTGCCCCCCTGGGGGCTCCTGTCCCCCTCCCTCTTCAGCCTGGGACCCCCATTCAGACGGGGGTGCCACTGTTTGTCTTCCCAGCCCCCTCCCTGTCCCTCCCCTGGCTGTCTCTAAGCCTGGCCCTCTCTGCCCCCCTGGGGGCTCCTGTCCCCCTCCCTCTTCAGCCTGGGACCCCCATTCAGATGGGGGTGCCACTGTTTGTCTTCCCAGCCCCCTCCCTGTCCCTCCCCTGGCTGCCTCTGAGCCTGGCCCTCTCTGCCCCCCTGGGGGCTCCTGTCCCCCTCCCTCTTCAGCCTAGGACCCCCATTCAGACGGGGGTGCCACTGTTTGTCTTCCCCAGCTCCCTCCCTGTCCCTCCCCTGGCTGTCTCTGAGCCTGGCCCTCCCTGGCCCCCTGGGGGCTCCTGTCATGTCTCTCTCTTCAGCCTGGGACCCCCCATTCACCCCCATTCAGACGGGGGTGCCACTGTTTGTCTTCCCAGCCCCCTCCCCGTCCCTCCCCTGGCTGTCTCTGAGCCTGGCCCTCCCTGGCCCCCTGGGGGCTCCTGTCCCCCTCCCTCTTCAGCCTGGACCCCCATTCAGATGGGGGTGCCACTGTTTGTCTTCCCAGCCCCCTCCCTGTCCCTCCCCTGGCTGTCTCTGAGCCTGGCCCTCCCTGGCCCCCTGGGGGCTCCTGTCATGTCTCTCTCTTCAGCCTGGGACCCCCATTCACCCCCATTCAGACGGGGGTGCCACTGTTTGTCTTCCCAGCCCCCTCCCCGTCCCTCCCCTGGCTGTCTCTGAGCCTGGCCCTCCCTGGCCCCCTGGGGGCTCCTGTCCTCCTCCCTCTTCCACCCACCACTGCACAGGGAACCCCTTCGCCCCAGCCGGGCTGGGGACTCACCAGAGGGGCTGCTGACACTTCCAGAGAGGCGAGAGAGAAAGGAAGGGGCGGAGGAGGAAGAGGAGTCCCCGTTCACTCCCCTCCCCCGATCGCCTCTGTAGGACACCGGAGTGGCTCCTGTTAACTCTCGCAGTGCCGGTCAGCGGAGCTGGCGGCCTCTTCTGGACCCTCCAGCTGCGGGCGCGCCTCCTCCGGCCGGGCATCCTCTCCCCTCCTCCCCGACGCAGCAGACGCATCGTGCGGGCGCAGACTCTGCGGCTCCTTCTGGGCTGCGGAGCTTTTCCTGTCCCCCGAAGGCTGCAAGGGGCCCCCTCGCACCGAGGCTGTGCCCATCCCGGGAGTCTCTGCTCGTCCCCCCGCCTGGTGCTTGCGATGGGGCGGGCGAGGGGCGTCCTCGGAGGGGGCTTCGCGTCTCCCTCCTGCCTGGTCTCTCTGCAGCACTGCCGGGCAGGCCTGGAAGACCCTCCGGGCGCCCCTTCCCCCTGCTGTCCTCCCACCAGGCTCAGGTCTTGATGCAGCATCCCATTCCCTGCATCCAGGTCCTTCCCACTTGTGCGCATTCCCCCTCTGGGGGTCGACCTGGGACGCCTCCCAGGCAGGCCCTGGTGGCTTCTGGATGCTGCTGCCCACCTGCTTGTCCTCCTACTTGGGTCTTCCACTGACCAGGGATAGTCCTACTAGGACGCGGCATCAGGCCCTGGTGGCACTGCTCTCTCTTCCCCACACCTCCAGCTGCACAGGGTGGGAAGCCTCTGAAGCTGAGAGGTGGGGGCTTCAAGCCCACCGCCCTGCCACAGGCCGACTCCCAACCCAAAGCACACTATAGGAGTCGTTCCCAAACTGCCACTCAAGTCTCTGTGGTTATAATGGGGATGGGCAGCAGTGCACCCCTCCAAGTAGCGGGGATGTGTGTCTGCAGTTCAAAGTGCCCTTAAAAGTGTCTCGATCTGGCTGTTCAGTTACAATCAAGCTTTTCAGCACTACAAACAGGGTACATATTGCCAATGGTTTTATAATATCAGGCTATTGGCTGCAATCCTATGCATGGGAGTGAGGCCCATTGAATTCCATGGAACTAGCTTCTGAGTAGCCATGCCTGGGATTCCACAGTGAGTCTGCTTCTTCTCGCAACCTGGGACAATAGCAGACCCAGCAAAGCACGGTTGCTTCCAGTTCTTCACTGGGATTCCCTTCTTTTTGGCCATCACTGGATCCGGCAAAGGTCTTCTACTACTGAGAAGATCAATAAAGCTCTTTGCACTGTCTCCAAGCAGCACTACTTTTCCAGGGCAGGCTAAAATGGCTTCTGCCCTCACAAAATGGTATCTCACCTGACCATTCTTTTTACCTGTTCCCCCAGCTATTTGAGATGGGTGCTTGCAAGAGGATGCTTGCAGAGGGACAAATCAACAAAATGAATTTTATTTCTTTTCTGTAATGAACAATAAAGCTTCTTTATAACGTCACAGTTGGCACCAAGAGAGGCTGCAATAGAGCATCCTTTTGTTGCAGGTTCAGGCAAGGATGGAAGTGGATACCCGGAGGTTTCAAGTAAAAACAAGCTTTTATTCTCAGCCGGCTAATGGTCACAGAGGAATAGCTTCCAAAGTCCGTGACCCCGATTTTTTCGGGGCTCTGCGTTGATATGCAAACAAACTTCCATTGTAAAGCATTGGCTGGACTTCTGATTGGCAAACAGCATATTACGTGACGCTTTGTCCCTGCCTACACAGCCCACTACTCAAATTCCGCGCTGCATGCTCTACCATATATGGCACTTTAAATATGTGAAATCTTTCTAGCTGCAAAAAGTCCCATCTCCCCTCTCCCTGCATTGGCTAATAGCTCGCTGGCAAGAGTCTTGTTTCTCTTCTAACCACCTTTCTGTTGCGGTTAGCTAGCTGTTTCCTGTTTTTGAGGTACTAGCTGCAACACGACTTCCTTTTTAACACAGGCACAAAAGGGCATTCAAGGGGCATCTTTTAAAATGACCTAAGCAGCTAAGTATAGGGCCTACTTTGGCCAAAACACCCTGCTTATGCTCACAACTAGGCCCAAACAGGGGCCTGAATGGGTTCAACCACTCTAAATTCTGGGGGTTCCTCACACTTTCATGTCTCCCACTTGGCCAAAGGGATTGCCAGGGCTGCAGGGTTGCCAGCATGGCTGCTCAATCTCCTGGTTCACTGCTGCTACCCCCTCTGCAAGCTGGGATCTGGCTGCAACCGCCTGCCCCCCTCCATGAGGCATGAATACATTTTAGGGATTTTTGGAATTTCATCATAAAGGAGTGGAGAAAAAACCCAGGCAAACCACTGGTCTGATTTGCCAAATATGCTGCAGGAAAAAAAAACCCCATTGATCCCAACTTAATACCCTTTTCAGTTTGTGGGTTCAAGAGCAGGAAGATGCTATGTCAAAAGCCTGGGACATCATTAATGAGGAGAGACTTGTCTTTTCCTTCCAGGGTCTGGTGTCTTTTGAGGAAGTGTCTGTGCGCTTCACTGTGGCAGAGTGGGCTCTGCTGGATCCAAGCCAAACAGCTCTGTACAGGGAAGTCATGCTGGAGAATTATGGGACTGTGGCCTCTCTGAAAGATAAGAATGCCCTTCTATCTCTATTGACAGACACCAAAGGCCTAACTGCTCCTCTTCTTTTTGTTTCCCACCATAGAAGAGGGTGTGGAGTGTGTGGGGCTGGAACTTGTGCCTTGGACGTGCCTGCTGCGCCTTGGTGCTGCTGAGTGAGCTTGACCTGGCTAATGCCACAGGGAAGCCCAAGGATGTCTTAGCCCTTAAAGCAGCTGTTCCTCTCAGCCTGAGCTTGTCCATGGTGGCATTTACAGAGTTCGAGACCAGAGGGAAACCACCTTCCCCTGAGCCAGACGCTTGGCCTTCTGGCTCAGTCCTGTCTACACTGATTGACAGCAGCTCTTCAGGGGTTCAGACAGCAACATTTCCCAGACCTACCCGAGTTGCTGCCAGGGATGGATCCAGGGGTCTCTTGCATGCAGAGCAGGTTATTGACCACTGTGCTATGGCTGTTCTGGACTTCTGTGATGCTCCAGTGAGAGTCGTGCTCAGACGATGCAAAGGCAGGAGAAGGTCACATCCCTTTTCTGCTTGCCTGGATTCCCAGTCCCTTCATATAGAGGGAATTGCTGGAGAAGGAGGGGGAGGCTGAATGGGGAGGCTGAGTGGTTGAGGCTTCCCTTCCATGTGCTGGGAGGTGGGTGGAAGATATGTGGCTGGTTTTGACCCACACAGCTGGATTCCCAACTAGTCATTCATTCCAGCTGTCAAGAGCAGTGAGCCTAAACTCCCATCAGCCAGGCCGATACTTTGGGATCCATGAAGCTGGTCTTACAGCACATTTGCCCTCTCCCATTGAGTTCCCTTTTAGGGACTGGGGGCAACCCAAGGTCAGGTGGTTTTGGGATATGATGTAGTTGGAAGGATCACATCTCCTTGTTTCTTCTTGTTTCAGAGGCATTTTCCAAGCCTGCCTTCATTGCCCAGCTGGAAGAAGGGAAGTGTGCATTTTCCCACCATCTCCAGGAAGAAGAGGAATCGGCAGGTAACTTGCTTATGCACAGGACTGCTTAATGTAGCAGGAGCTTCATAGCAGCAGAGCAATAGAGTGTGCTTGCTGAATGGGGAACCTTCACCACAGTGGAAACTCTCCTCCCCTGTGGAATATCTTGTCTCTGGTTAGGATGAGCAAAGTACATCCCTGCCAGTCTGCTCTCATCACCTGTGGCCCGCTAGAGCATCTAGGCCAGGGGTGCTCAATACATCGATCGCGATCGACTGGTCAATCGCCAGGCAAAATGAGTCGATCGCAGGCTTCTCTCCCGTCCACGCATTCCTGGGAGTGAGCCCCTTTGACTCTACTGGGGCTGACTCGTAAGTAGACCTGGAGAGGAGCCGCTCGCAGGCTTCTCTCCTGTCCACACATCCCTGGGAGTGAGCCCCTGGCAGGCTTGTGAGCCCAGGGAGTGAGCCCAGGGAGCGAATCCAGGGAGCCCAGGGAGTGAGCCCAGGGAGTGAGCCCCTGGCAGTCTCCTCCCTGGGAGAGGAGCCGCTGGCAGGCTTCTCTCCTGTCCACGCATCCCTGGGAGTGAGCCCCGTTGACTCTACTGGGGCTGACTCATGAGTAGACCTGGAGAGGAGCCGCTGGCAGGCTTCTCTCCCGTCCACGCATCCCTGGGAGGGAGCCCCGTTGACTCTACTGGGGCTGACTTACCTTTCCCCTGTTTTTGCTCTGGTATGTATGGAGATCTGCCCCCCCCCAACTTCCATCTGTTGGTTCTCTGTGCAAGGGGTTTTGCACTGGTCTTGCTGTGATGTCTATACAGAGATCTTCCCTTCCCCACACCTTTCCCCTGTTTTTGCACTGGTATGTATGGAGAGCTGCCCCCCCCCCCCAACTTCCATCTGTTGGTTCTGTGTGCAAGGGATTTTACACTGGTCTTGCACTGGTCTTGCTGTGATGTCTATATAGAGATCTTCCCTTCCCCACACCTTTCCCCTGTTTTTGCACTGGTATGTATGGAGATCTGCCCCCCCCCCCCAACTTCCATCTGTTGGTTCTGTGTGCAAGGGGTTTTGCACTGGTCTTGCTGTGATGTCTATATAGAGATCTTCCCTCCCCCACACCTTTCCCCTGTTTTTGCACTGGTCTGTATAGAGATCTGCTCCCCCCCCCACTTGTATTGGAATCCAGGAAGATCTGGTGAGGAGGTAGATGTGGTGTCAGCAGTGGCCCCTTTAAGGGTAAGGCCTGGGCATCCAGCAGAGTGTGCTGCACAGCTGCAGCCACTTGAAGGCAATAGGGCCCTCAGGGATATAAGAGCACCTGAGGCAGGAAGGGCTCCACTTATTTATGTGAGTCAGCCTTTTCCTACATGAAGATCATTAAGTTCCTCCATGACTGATGAACATTTGGAAGTGTGCTTGAGGCTGGCTGTCAGCAGCTACTGTCCGGACTATGCATCCTTGGCTGATTCACTTCAGTGCAAGTCATCAAAGTAAACTCAAGTAATTACAAAAATGTTTATAGTTAATTATGTTGTGTTGTGCAATATTGGCTCATGCGGTTATGCAGGGTACACCAACATACATTGTACACATAAATGTTATATGTTATGATGGCGTGAACATTGTAAAAAAACTCTGGTAGATCTCTGGGTCTTGCTGGGTTTCAAAGTAGCTCTCGAGCCAAAAAAGTGTGAGCACCCCTGATCTAGGCTGACCTCCAGCTGAAAGTGCCACTGTGATTGGAGTGAGTGATGCTTTGGGCCTCCCTCCCTGCATCACAGCTTCCTCAAGGGCATCAGACTCTAAACCAAGAAAGTCACAAATGAGCCCCATCCAGCAAATGCAGAAGCCAGCTGCTATCATGGCTTGCAGGTGATGAGATCAGAATGACAGAGCTGTACTCATCCTAACCAGTGCCAAGTCTCCCCAGACAGCTCTGATAGGACCCAAAAATGGCCACTTGTACTGATGACCAGTCATTGTAATTTGGGTGGTAATTTTGGGTGGTAATATAATTTGGGTGGTAATGGTAATTTCGGTGTGGGGTGGGGTCCTTCCCACTGTGAGTGCTCCAAGATGTTTTAGAGGTAATTTCCTCTCAATCCTGACAGGACCCTTGGCTTTTATCCTTCTCCCAGATCTTTTCTTTTGTCCTTTTCCATCTGGTGCCTCTGTCACCTTTCATGTACATGGAATAGCTTCTTGGTCAAAGCCAAGGTGTGGCTGAGCAGATCCTGACATCAGCACAAAAACCCCCAAGGCACAAGAAACCCTCAAAGGTTTCCACAGACGTGACCTGACTGGTCTCCAGCCTGCCCCAAACTGTTCCTCTGGGCTTATTTGTTTGTGTGGATGCTCATTTAGCATTTATTGCTCTCACATGAATGATCTAGCCCTTCATACGTGCTCCCTTCCACACAGTCTGATGCAGCAAAACAAGAGACATAAGAACAGCCCCACTGGATCAGGCCATAGGCCCATCCAGTCCAGCTTCCTGTATCTCACAGCAGCCCACCAAATGCCCTAGGGAGCACAACTGATAATAAGAGACCTGCATCCTGGTGCCCTCCTTTGCACCTGGCATTTTAACTTAGCCCATTTCTAAAATCAGGAGGTTGCACATACACATTATGGCTTGTAACCCATAATGGATTTTTCCTCCAGAAACTTGTCCAATCCCCTTTTAAAGGCATCCAGGCCATATGCCGTCACCACATCCTGTGGCAAGTTGTTCCACAGACCAACCACACACTGAGTAAAGAAATATTTTCTTTTGTCTGTCCTAACCCTCCCAACACTCAATTTTAGTGGATGTCCCCTGGCCTTGGTGTTATGTGAGAGTGTAAACATCTCTCTATCCACTTTATCCTTCCCATGCATAATTTTATATGTCTCAATCATGTCCCCCCTCAGGCATCTCTTTTCTAGTCTGAAGAGGCCCAAACGCTGTAGCCTTTCCTCATAAGGAAAATTCTCCATCCCATTAATCATCTGAGTCACTCTCTTTTGCACCATTTCCATCTCCACTATGTCCTTTTTGAGATGTGGCAACCAGAACTGGACGCAATACTCCAGGTGTGGCCTTTTCTAATGATCCCAAGCATAGAAGTGACCTTCTTCACTGCCGCCACACATTGGGTCGACACTCTCGAGCTGTCCACCAGCACCCCACGACCTCTCTCCTGATCTGTCTCAGACAGCTCAGAACCCATTAGCCTATATGTGAAGTTTTGATTCTTTGCCCCAATGTGCATGACTTCACATTTACTTACATTGAAACGCATCTGCCATTTTGCTGCCCATTATGCCAGTTTGGAGAGATCCTTCTGAGCACCTCACAGTCGCTTCTGGTCTTAACCACTCAGAAAAGTTTGGTGTCGTCTGCAAACTTAACCACCTCACTGCTCAACCCTGTCTCCAGGCCATTTATGAAGAGGTTGAAAAGCACTGGTCCCAGGACAGATCCCTGAGGCACACTGCTTTTCACCTCTCTCCATTGTGAAAATTGCCCATTGAGACCCACTCTCTGTTTCCTGGTCTTCAACCAGTTCTCAATCCATGAGAGGACCTGTCCTCTAATTCCCTGACTGGAGTTTTCTCAGTAGCCTTTGGTGAGGGACCGTGTTGAACGCCTTCTGAAAGTCCAGATATATAATGTCTATGGGTTCTCCCACATCCACATGCCTGTTGACCTTTTCAAAGAATTCTAAAATGTTTGTGAGGGAAGACTTACCCTGGTGTGCTCCCTGGGGCATTTGGTGGGCCGCTGTGAGATACAGGAAGCTGGACTAGATGGGCCTATGGCCTGATCCAGTGGGGCTGTTCTTATGTTCAGAGTTGGTGACACCATCTCAAAAGCATGCCTCCAAATTGCTCAGTAAGCTTTATTCCCTGCTTCAGAACACTCTGCAAACCTTGAAGGTCCCCACAGTTGACAAGAATGCCAAGGATAAGTTGAAGAAAATGGCTCTGTCGGTAGCCTTTTCCACAGATGCCTCTCTTGATTCTTTTCAATTTACTGCAAGGTCCATGGTCTCCGCCTTAGTGGCTAGCAGAAATGTCTGGCTCTAACATTGGAACATTGACGCAGCCTCCCAGATCAGATGGGTCGTCCTCCCCTTTGAGGGGAATAAACTTTTGGGGAAGGCACTACATCCCATTCAAGTTGAGGACAGGGAAAAGAGAAAGGTTTTGCTCACCCTTGAAAAGGACAATTCCAAATATAAACAATACCAGTCCTTTCATGGTCACAAGCAATCCTTTCATCCCAAGGGTCAATTCAAGTTTAGACTGGTCCAAATTTAAACCCTATCCTCCCTCATTAGGTGCCTTTTGCCCCAAGTGCACTGGGAGACTACTTGTGGGGGGGGGGGGTCAGCTTGGCTGGGATCAAAACACTGCATCCTTCAGGGCCCAAAGTCTGCAAGGGGATGCAATGCCCAACACTGGGCCTATCTTGGAGTTGCCCAAGTAGTCAGTAGGACCCCATCACAGGTGGTCTTGTAGAGATGGGGGAAACAGAGATTAACATGTAAATGAGTCTTCTGATGGCAATAAATGGGGAGCTTAGGCAGTTTTTCCAGTGCATCAGGAGGCACTTCAGCACCTTCCTGTCCTTCAGCCATTCAGGCTGCTGACAGAAAAAGAATGGGCTTCCCACCCCCCCACCCAAAAGCAAAGCAGACTGCCTGAGTTGCCAGAATGGCAACTGCATCCCCAGCTGTTCTCATTGCTGAACAGGAGGTTCCCACCACTGATGTTGGACCCGTTTGTGAGCTAGTCCTACAAGCTGCTGAGATTCTTTTCCAAGGGGAGATGCAAAGACCCAAAGTCGATGAACGCCCTTCATTTCCCTTGGCCCAGAGGCGCTCTGTATGCCTTCCCATCAGACTTATTTCAAAGGTGTTAATAAAGCTAATAAAAGCTGGATTATGCCAAAGGCGGCTCATCCAATTCACCATCCTGTTTCCTATGGTGGCCCACCACCTGCCCCTGGGATGCCCCAAACCCAGACAGAAAGGCCTGTATCTCTCATGCCGCTGATCATGTGCAACTGGGATTCAAGGCAGAAATGATGACAGAGGAGTGGCAGAGATGGTAAAGGGGTGCCCTTCAATGAAGGGATTCATTTTGCTAATGTCTAATAGGCAAAGTAACAGTAGCAGGGCGGCCCTTCTAGAGGGAAACAATATAGCCAAATCATAGGGAGAAGGCCATTGGCAAAGCCACCCCTCAGGGCTACATCCCCCTTGGGGTTGATGTATCCAGTTCAGAATCTGGTCCTTTCAGTGGCACCATGTCTTCAAACCCCCAAGAATGGACAGCCAGGGGGTCTCAGGGCTCAGTCTTCATGTCGCTTCAGGAGCATGTTGGGACCCTGGACTGCAGGATCCTACCAGCTGCAGGGAGGAGGAGTTGGTACGAGGACCTGCTCCGGTGCTTGCTGGAATCCAGGATCATGCAGAGACCAGGCCCCCACTCTCAGTGCCCATCCCCTATCCCTGGGGATAGGAAACACTGCAGAAAAATGTCGCCTGAGCTTCTTTTTGCATCACAATTAAAATAAAAAGTTTTTAAAAGTAAAGCTTTATCATATTTCCTAGATATAAAATAAGATTCTAGGGGTTGAAAACATATGTTTAAGGAAGTAAATATGTAGTTAATGGTAAGTAAATCTTTTTTCAAATTTAAATACCTCTTAAATATTGTAGTTCTCAAACTTCTGAAGTCTATTGTATGTGGCTCTCACGTAAAGCAAGTTTGATGATCCCTGATTTATATGATTTCTTTTTTATGTGGGTTCTTTGATGCCGGATCAGGTGATAGTTCCTACTGAAGCTCTTTCCACATTCCAAGCATTTATATGGTTTCTCCCCTGTGTGGGTTCTTTGATGACTAGTCAGATGTGAGCTCACACTGAAGCTCTTGCCACACTCCAAGCATCGATATGGTTTCTCTCCTGTGTGTGTCCTGTGATGCAAAATCAGGTCCCTGCTCTGAATGAAGCTCTTTCCACAGTCCAAGCATTTATATGGTTTCTCTCCTGTGTGGCTTCTTTGATGACTAGTCAGGCTTGAGCTCCCACTGAAGCTCTTTCCACACTCCAAGCATTTAAATGGTTTCTGGCCTGTGTGGCTTCTTTGATGCAATGATAGGACTGAACTTTGACTAAAGCTCTTTCCACACACCAAGCATTTATATGGTTTCTCTCCTGTGTGGCTTCTTTGATGCACAGTCAGGTGTGAGTTCTGACTGAAGCTTTTTCCACACTCCAAACATTCATATGGTTTCTCCCCTGTGTGGATTCCTTGATGCGAAGTCAGGATTGAGCTCTGACTGAACCTCTTTCCACACTCCAAGCACTTATATGGTTTCTCCCCTGTGTGAGTTCTTTGATGCACAGTCAGGTGTGAACTGCGACTGTAGCTCTTCCCACACTTCAGGCATTTATATGGTTTTTCTCTTTTACAGTTTGTGTGATGCGTTCCATGTTCCGATTTACTGCTGATGGTTTTTACCAATTGAGGGTGGTTTTCCCCACTCATTCCAGTTTCTGTTTCAGGATTGACTGGGATGACGTTGAAATCCCTCCCATGAAGAACATCACCTTCATTGCTCCATTCCTCTTTCTCACTTCCATGATGCTTCCTTGATCCATCATGATGCACAGCTTTCTCCCTTATGTGGGTCTTTTTATGGAACATAAGATCTGTGCTGGTGCTGAAGCTCTCTCTCATCCCAGACAATATAAATGCTGGCCTTCCCTCTTGCCTCCTTGAGCCATCCTGGTCTCTAAAAGTTACTTCCTGAGCATCATTCATGGTTGTTTCTGGTGACAGTCCATGTGGTTCCCTCTTCTCCTCTTCTCCATTGCTTCCTGGAACAGAGAGAGAAGCTTGATGAGCATTGCAATAGAGAAATGGGACCTAATGCCCACACCTTAGCAGGAAACCCCAGTAGGTTCAGTGGCACTGACTCCCATGAAGGTATTTATTAATTCATTTCCAGTATTTTTTTTTTGTGCCTTTCTCCTGGAAGGGCCCCAAGGCAGCAATCCAAAGTATGGCAACCAACTGCAGCCTTCTCCGTAAACTACTCATGATTAGCTGTTGTGCAAGCGTAACAAATTATGGCTGTCTGTCCTGTTGCCACCTGACTCACCCTGGGATTGGGGCAAATTTTCTATCCCTTGTAGACAGTGTTTCCTTGGATAAGTCACAAGAGAGGTCCTCCCTCTGCATTTTCTCAGGT
The DNA here is from genome assembly GCF_035046505.1 of Tiliqua scincoides. Lineage (NCBI taxonomy): Eukaryota > Metazoa > Chordata > Lepidosauria > Squamata > Scincidae > Tiliqua > Tiliqua scincoides. The sequence continues at coordinate 264,408,312 of NC_089822.1, forward strand.
TTCACAGCAGTTTTAATGTCACATTATCTTCTTATACAAGATTCTCATTAATGTTCAAGCCTCCTAAAAAAAAAAGAAGCCTGCTCCTCCTCCATCCCCCAGCTCTGATAAATGGACAGCTGTTCCAGCTGCTAGAGATACCGATCAATGAGACACATTAGCTGTGTTCTTTACATCAACACGTGGCCATATCTCACCACAGATAACTCAGCAATCTCAATACCCATTTCAAGTAGTTGGAGTGATTCAACAGCTGCAAGACTCTGTCTGCCCCACAGAGCCAGGTTGGAGAGATGGAAAGTCGAATTGGAAATTTACAAGATCAGGTAAACTATCAAGATGTTACTATGAAAGGGAAGAGCCAAGGAATGAAGAAAGTATTTGCCAGAGGAAAAATAATCTCTTTTGGATAGAGTTGCTACAAGTAAATAAGAGGGTAAGTTAATTGGTGGGGACATACGAGTTCCATATTAGACAGCCAGGATGGTGTAGTGCAGGATTGTCAAACTCATTTCATACAGTGGGCTAACATAGCATTCATGGTGACTGCTGTGGGCACAGGGACCAGGTTTACAACTGCTGTCCCCTTAGGGGACATGTGGCCAAAATTTTGCTTACAGTAGTGAGTGGTCGCCATTCAGCCAGCACCTTCTGGTCAAAAGCTTTAGAATTACTATGCCTAAAAAAGTTACCTGCCAATTTCTTTTTTTTCTGGAGCTCCTGGAAAAATGCACACTCCCCTTCCTCCAGCTGGGTAACAAATGCTGATTTGGGAAGTGCCTCTGAGAAAGAAACAAGAGAATGAGTTATTTCTGGTTACAAGATATCAAGCCTTTCCAAAGCAAACCCCCCCCCCCACCTCCAAAATGGATCAGAATGGGACAGGACAAGAGGTGACCTTGCTGAACTCTTGCACATGAATGAGCTGCTTGGATCGGAAAGTGTCAGTCTGGTTTATGTAAGTACAGGCTCACGACTCATAAGAGCTGGAACAACTGACCAGTTGGGAATCCAGTTGTGTGGGTGAAACCAGCCATGCTTCTCTCATTGACTTTTCAGCACATGGAAGGGAAACCTCAACCAGAAGGCCAGTTGTCACCCTTCTCTTCAGGCAATTTCCTTTTTGCAAAGAGACTGGGAATTTAGGCAAAATGAGAAAGGAGATGGCCTTTTCCTGCCTTTTCATCGGTGGATGAGTTTTACATGCAAAAGACCCAGAATAGATCCTGGCATCAAGGAAGAGCTGGGAGAAGTTCCTGCTTGAACCCCTTAGAGACGTGCCATCAATCAATGTAGACAGTACTGAACCAGATGGGCCAAGGGTCATGCTCGGGAGTAGGCAGATTCCCTCTGTCCCAGAAAACCATGAAGGTATCAAGATCTAGTCACTAAAGAGAACCAGGAGGAGGACTGCAGTGGCTGGTTCCTCTATTTGGGTCTAATGTCCAAATAGGGCTGGCAAAGTGGCAGGTTCCAAAACACTTTGTTGACCCCGCCACAGACCAAGTCCAAGATGGTGTCAGCTACAAGCCCTGGAGGTGATCTGGAAAACATATGCAGGAATCAGGAGAAGACAACAATAACTTGAATCCTGGCCCCTTTCACCTTTGACATAAAACTTCCCATAAAGGAACCAGACCAAACCCAGGTCATGTCCCCTGCACAATAGGCCAGTGTCTCGCTAGAGATATCAGGCACAGGTCACAGTCCCTTCAGTCAGTATGAGAAACCCCACATTCCCTGGAGGCAATCACACAAATTGCCTCCAGCAGCAGCACCTGGTCCTTGACAAATCACCAGTTCCTGGGGTAAGAAGTTGAACAATACAGGAGGAGAACAGAATGAGGCATGACACCACTGTCAGGTACAAGTAAGTGAGTAAGTGGTGCACTTTGCAGATCCAAAGAGTATCAGTCAGGCCAAGCTCAGCTCTGTAACAGACAGAAATATCAGGCATGACTAGGACACAAGTTCCAGCCCCATATGCCCCATTCTGTGGTGCAATCCTAACAGCAGGAAACAAGAAGAGCAGCGCATGCCTTTGGTTCCTACGCACCAAGAATGAAGGACACCCTTACCAAGAGTGGCCACCATCCCATCATTCTTCAGCATGACTTTCCTGTACAGAGCCTTTTGGCCTGGATCCAGCAGAGTCCACTCCTCCTCTGTGAAGCGTACAGCCACCTCCTCGAAGGACACCAGACCCTGGAAGGAAAAAAAAAGTTATACTCCCAAAGGTAACATCCCACCCTTGTGATATAACATTCCCTGCTCTTTTGCCCACAGACTGAAAGTTGGATCAACTGGTAATTTTCTGCAGTATGTTTAGCAAATCAGACCAGTTGTTTGCATGTGCTCCTCTCTTTTATAACAGAACAGGCGCAATTCGTGTATGACACACGTGGTCCTGAAGAAAAATACCACATCGCTTGAGTGACCTAGAACTTGGCAACCTTCAGTCTCAAAAGACTATGGTATCGCGCTCTGAAAGGTGGTTCTGGAACAGCGTCTAGTGTGGCTGAAAAGGCCAATTCGGGAGTGACAATCCCTTCCACACTGGGAGTAAGTGCAGTCTGTCCCTGGTCTGTCTCCCTGGCTATGGGCCTTCCTTCTTTGCCTCTTAGCCTCAGACTGTTGGCCAAGTGTCTCTTCAAACTGGGAAAGGCCATGCTGCACAGCCTGCCTCCAAGCGGGCCGCTCAGAGGCCAGTTTTCCCACTTGTTGAGGTCCAGTCCTAAGGCCTTCAGATCCCTCTTGCAGATGTCCTTGTATCACAGCTGTGGTCTACCTGTAGGGCGCTTTCCTTGCGCGAGTTCTCCATAGAGGAGATCCTTTGGGATCCAGCCATCATCCATTCTCACGACATGACCGAGCCAACGCAGACATCTCTGTTTCAGCAGTGCATACATGTTAGGGATTCCAGCACGTTCCAGAACTTTGTTGTTTGGAACTTTGTCCTGCCAGGTGATGCCGAGAATGCATCGGAGGCAGCGCATGTGGAAAGCGTTCAGTTTCCTCTCCTGTTGTAAGTGAAGAGTCCATGACTCACTGCAGTACAGAGGTGTACTCAGGACACAAGCTCTTTAGACCTGGATCTTGGTATGTTCTGTCAGCTTCTTGTTGGACCAGACTCTCTTTGTGAATCTGGAAAACGTGGTAGCTGCTTTACCGATGCGTTTGTTTAGCTCGGTATCGAGAGAAAGAGTGTCGGAGTGTCGGAGATTGAGTGACCACATCTATGGTATTCAGTGACAACATCTATAGTATTAGACTGGTAGATGGAACAACCTACCAGTAATTGAAACATTCACAGACTGCATCACTGTTTCAACACAGGATTTGCTCCAATAGAAAACATGGGACACAGAACATGGTTTAACATTCCCTTCAGAAGTTGATATTCCTAAAGGTCTCTTTCTGTACCATTCCTTGAATTCCTGAATTCTATTGATGCCTGAAGGAAGGATGCAGGTGGTTGAAGACACATCCCAGCTTGCAGAGAGGGCAGCAGCCACACTGGCATCCTTACAGACCTGGCAATCCCTCTGTCCCAGCAGGGGCCAGACAGGGATGCCAAGGTGTGGCCTCCCTTGGAGGGACTGCTGCCCCCTATGATCATGCAAAGAAGCGGCATTCTTGCTTACACAGAAACACAAAACTCCTTACATTACTGTGCTGCATGTAACAGGAATAGCTGACTCCAGCATAGCAGGCCAGAGTTTGGACATGCACATGCTCAGCCTGTCCTGAGTGAGCAACCTCCATTGTGCCACTGTGCTAAGTCTCTCTTTGACCCTCCCACTCTGGTCGATGAAAGTGTTGACCCAATGTGTGGCGGCAGTGAAGAAGACCAATTCTATGCTTGGGATCATTAGGAAAGGTATTGAGAACAAAACGGCTAATATTATAATGCCGTTGTACAAATCTATGTCGTGAGAATGGATGATGGCCGGATCCCAAAGGATTTCCTCTATGGAAAACTCGTGCAAGGAAAGCACCCTACAGGTAGACCACAGCTGCGATACAAGGACATCTGCAAGAGGGATCTGAAGGCCTTAGGGATGGACCTCAACAAGTGGGAAACCCTGGCCTCTGAGCGGCCCACTTGGAGGCAGGCTGTGCAGCATGGCCTTTCCCAGTTTGAAGAGACACTTGGCCAACAGACTGAGGCAAAGAGGCAAAGAAGGAAGGCCTATAGCCAGGGAGACAGACCAGGGACAGACTGCACTTGCTCCCAGTGTGGAAGGGATTGTCACTCCCGAATTGGCCTTTTCAGCCACACTAGACGCTGTGCCAGAACCACCTTTCAGAGCGCGATACCAGAGTCTTTCGAGACTGAAGGTTGCCAATACATACAAATCTATGGTAAGGCCACACCTGGAGTATTGTGTCCAGTTCTGGTCGCCGCATCTCAAAAAAGACATAGTGGAAATGGAAAAGATGCCAAAGAGAGCAACTAATATGATTACGGGGCTGGGGCACCTTCCTTATGAGGAAAGGCTACGGCGTTTGGGCCTCTTCAGCCTAGAAAAGAGACGCCTGAGGGGGGACATGATTGAGACATACAAAATTATGCAGTGGATGGACAGAGTGGATAGGGAGATGCTCTTTACACTCTCACATAACAACAGAACCAGGGGACATCCACGAAAATTGAGTGTTGGGAGAGTTAGAACAGACAAAAGAAAATATTTCTCCTCCAGAAACTTGTCCAATCCCCTTTTAAAGGCATCCAGGCCAGATGCCGTCACCGCATCCTGCGGCAAGGAGTTCCACAGACCAACCACACGCTGAGTAAAGAAATATTTTCTTTTGTCTGTCCTAACCCTCCCAACACTCAATTTTAGTGGATGTCCCCTGGCCTTGGTGTTATGTGAGAGTGTAAAGAGCATCTCTCTATCAACTTTATCCTTCCCCTGCATAATTTTATATGTCTCAATCATGTCCCCCCTCAGGCATCTCTTTTCTAGTCTGAAGAGGCCCAAACGCTGTAGCCTTTCCTCATAAGGAAGATTCTCCATCCCATTAATCATCTGAGTCGCTCTCTTTTGCACCATTTCCATCTCCACTATGTCCTTTTTGAGATGTGGCAACCAGAACTCTGCCACTGCCCGCTCAGCACTGCACTGCTCTCATGGCCTCTTCTTGTGGGCAGAGTTCATTCTTAACACGCGCATGGGACCCTCAGATGCCTATTGACTGGCTGTGAGGGCAGCAACACAACACAACAGATGGTGGTAGGAGGTTTTCCTGGGTGGCAAGAGCTTCCATACTTCAAAAAGCACTCCCATCCACCCAGAGCCTCTTACTGGTGTTTGTCACATCACATCTGGCCTCCCAGTCTGGATGTAACTGGTGATGATGCCATCACCAGTTACTTCAAGTGATACTTCCAATAGATGCACCATATCAAGTGGTGGGGCAGATAACAAACATTGAGAAACACTGTATGAGTGGAATGAAACCCCCACTGCCACCCGCCCCACTGAGACACACACCTGGAATGATGCAGATGTTTTAACGCAGGCTACGGAAGGGCAGGGCAGAGACTTGGGGCTTTCTCTTCTCTGGGTCAGGCCTGGATGCTGGAAGGATCCTTTTCAGCTGCAAACTCCAGCTCTCTTGGGAAAGAGTTTTGTTCCACCTGCCTCTGTTCACTCCAGGAGCAAAGAAGCAACAGAGGATGATCGTAAAGATGTAACGTACAACAAAAATACACTAACATGTGAGGAAAGCCCCCAGAATTTAGAGCGTATGGACCCATTCAGGCCCCCGTTTGGGCCTAGCTGTGAGCATAAGCAGAGTGCTTTGGCCAAAGTAGGCCCTATACTTAGCTGCTTGGGTCAGCAGGACATTTTAAAGGATGCCCCTTGAATGCCCTTTCGTGTCTGTGTTAAAAAAAGCAAGCTGTGTTGCAGCTAGTACCTCAAAAACAGGAAACAGCTAGCTAACCACAACAGACAGGTGGTGAGAAGAGAAAAGAGACTTTATCCAGCATGCTATTAGCCATTACAGGGAGGGGAAGAAGGGGATTTTTACACTAAGAAGGATTTCACATGTTTCTAAAGTGCTATATTTAGTAAGAGCATGCTGGGCAGGACTTGAGTAAGGGGCTGTGTAGGCAGGGACAAAGCCTCACGTGATATGCTGTTTGCCAATCAAAAGAGTATCCAAGGCTCTGCAGATCTGCATCTAACCAATCAAAAGTGTAACCAATGCTTTGAAATGATATATGCTTAGTATATCAACTCACACCCCAAGAGAATCAGGGTCACAGACTTTGGAAATGATTCCTCTGTGACCAGCAGCAAATTGCAAAAAATAAAGCTTGTTTTCCTTGAAACCTCCTGGTGTCCACCTTTATCGTTGCTCAAACACAATTGAGAAGCCCCCACCCCCTTCCCTTTCAGGGACTGTCCCAGGGCTCCAACATGGTTCTCGGGCATCCCTCCTGCGCCCGGCTCTTCCTGCCACTCTTCCAGCTCTGACACTGCTCCCCCTTTGGCCTTGTCCCTGTCACACAAACCCCAGCACAGAAGCAGAGCCCTCTAAGGCAGCCCCAGAGGGTAGCATGCAGCTGGGGGGGGCAGGAGTGTCACAGTTCCTCTCCAGCCCCCCTTCCCTTCCCTGGCTGGCCTTTGAGCCCGGCTGTCTCTCCCCTCTGGGGCTTCTCTCCCACCCACCCCAGGAGCCCTGGGACCCACTCACCGCCCCAAAGGGACCCACCAGGGAGGACTGGAGGAGGGAGGCAGAGGAAGGGGCGGAGCAGGGACTGGCTTCCTTCACTCCTCTAGGAATCCAGAGTCGCTCCTGTTAACCCTCGCAGTGCCTACGCAGAGAGGAAGGGCTCCTGGCAGAGCATCTATGTCTCTTCCTGCCCTCGTCTACCTGCATGGAATCGATGGCTCCAAAGGCAGTTTTGGAATGGGAGCCCAGGTCACCCAGCAGGTAGATCTGGGCTCCAAGTCTGGGCAGGAGCCCAGGCCTACCCACCTGGTTGACCTGGGCTCTGGAGTTAAGGTAGTGCTCATGGTCCGTCCCCCCCAAACACAGCCCCTTTGTCACCCCCCTAAGCGAGTCAGCTTACTAGCACCTTATGGGTTCCACGCTTTGTCATAGTAACATCTCATTGACTCTTCAAATCATGCATCTCATTGGTCCATTTGAGTTAAGGAAATCTCCTTTTCATTGCAAAGAGCTGTATTTTTGTTCTCTGGTTTTTTGGCCGTAACGTTTGACAGAATGGAGATATTTCACTCTAGTTTGTTTAACTGTATTCTGCTGCAAATTGCACATCAAATGGTATATAACTTGATGGTATTATTCCTACAAAAGGCCTTTTTTGTCATTTTGGTCACTAGTGGTATCACCCCCGGGGCTGGCAACCAGGGCAGACTGCCTCCCGCTAGCTTCTCCACTGCCAGGGTGTCTGGGGCTAGCCCTACAAACAGGGTACATATCATGAGTTGTATGACCTTAATATCGAGCTATTATGGCTGCAATCTTATGTACACTTACATGGGAGTAAGACCCACTGAATTCCATGGAACTAGCTTCTGAGTAACCATGCCTTGGATTGCACAGTGAGTCTGCTTCTTTTTACCCCAGGAGAGTAAGAGAACCAGCGAGGCACTGGTCGCTTCCAGTTCTTCACTGGGATCCCCCTCCTTGCCAGACACCACTGTTGCCATCCTGGCTTTCTCTGCTTCTCCAGACACTGACCACACCTGTCCAAGCCTCTTTTTGGCATAATAAGAGCTAGAAACTTGCTTTAGTGTTATGAAAGAAAAGAGAAGGAAGGGTCCAGATCCTCAGTCTGCAGAAGTCAGAGTCCAGACTCATTCTGTGCCTTTGGGATCAGAGCTCTGTTCATATTGCTTCTTGCCTGGCTGTGTTCCTTCATGCCCACTGCAGCCTGGTCTCAGAGACCTGAACTGGACGTTGAGCACAGAAGGTGCAATTTGGGGGCAGAAGCGAACCAGAGGAGGGGGTGTTGACAGATGACTTTCAGGGCAGGCTCCTCCCAGATGATTCCCAGTTCATCTCCTGCCACTAGAGACATGCACAGGAAAAAGGCCCCTCACAAACGCATGCACACACAATAGTGTCAGAAACACACACACACAGCGTACCAAGGGTCAGGTAGGGTGGGGTGGGGGATGGTCAAATGCATGGCAGTGAAAAGGGCTAGTCAGTAGCACACTTAATTATCGTATAGCCCAGGGGTCTCCAAACCCCAGCCCGGGGGCCAGATGAGGCCCGCAGCAAGCCTCTTTCCGGTCCGCGGCCAACCTCTTGTCCCCTGAAAGCCTCTGGCCCACTCAACTGAACATGACAAGAACTGTACTCTGATTGTGTCTGGAGGGTGTTCTGAGGGCCAGAGAGGTTGAATGAATGAACCCATTCATTCATTTGTTCACTCATCTAAGTTCCATCTCTAATTTATTTATTTAAATTTTATATTTAAATGTTTTTTCCAGCCCTTCACACCAATTTCAGGTACGTCCCTATTCGTTTGAAGGGCAGGAAAAAACATTTAAATATGTTAAATGCGTCCCTATTCGCTCAGGTTGATGTCCCCCCCAAAGCTTGTTGCCTGGTGCATTTGCCATCCCCTGCACCCCCGTTAGCTATGCCACTGGGGCTAGTCATCCCAGCATCCATTAATGGCAGCCTTTGCTGAAGTGGGGGGACAGGGCTGCTGAGTGCAGCTTCAAAGAGAGGTGGAATCCAAATGAAATCAGTCCTCAGAGAGGCACACGCAAAGTGCCCAGCCTTTACTTATTTATAACAGTGTAACTCAGTGTTTCTCAAACTGTGGGTCGGGACCCACTAGGTGGGTCACAATCCAATTTCAGGTGTGTCCCTATTTGTTTCAATATTTTATTTTTAATAGATTGGACTTGATGCTACCATGGTATGTGATGGCATTTGGGGAAATGTTACAAAAATGTTATAACTGATCCAGAGCCCACTTCCATTACGCAGGGAGAGCCTTGAATTTCTACTGTCACCTGTATCTTTTCCTTGGTTGGCAACCGGATGCTGATGGGGTAGGGTGTACTGAAGTAGTGTAGATCTCTTCCTGGCTGACAGACCCCTGAAGAACTTTCTGGCTCCAAGCCTGAGAAGGCTTACTGTGACAAGCGCAGGCAATATGGCCCCTCTTTCCACAGGCCCGACAAGTCACATCATGGAACTGGCAACTCTGACATTCATGTGGTTCCCCACAGCGGGCACAAGGGCCCTGGCTGGAGACATCGGAGGTCTGCCGAACCCTGGGTCTAGGTGCTTGTGGTTCCTGGCGATCATTGCGTCTTGACATACCTCAATTAATTCGTAGCACCTCCCCTTCTTCCAAATGGTCTGCAGCCGTGTCCTCATGGTGGACTGCCTCGGTTTTTTGAGTTGTGGCTGGGCTGCGAGAGGCACAAATCTCCCTTTCTGCATCTTCTGCTTTTTCAAACGCCAGCATCTCCTTGACAGCCTCTTGAAAGGTCAGCTCTTCCTTCGCAAAGCGCTTCCTCTGAATCCTTTCATCCTGGAGGCTGCATACGAACTGGTCGAGAAGCATTTCTTCCAGGTCTTGGAATTCACATCTTCTTGCAAGATGACAAAGCGTGGACACGTAAGCTGGAACAGACTCACTGGCAGCCTGATCTCGCTTGTAGAAGGCATGGCGGCATGCAGTATGGGACGGCTGGGGTGAGAAGTGATTCTGCAGAAGGCCCACGATATCCTTATAGCTGGAATCCCTTAATTCTGCTGGTGCCACAAGATTCTGGGCAATTTCAAAAGTGGCAGAGCCACAGACGCTGAGCAAGGTGGCCTGCTTTAGGGCAACATCTTTAACTTCGTTGTCCTCCAGGAAGAACTCAAGACATTCTGCGTAAGTGTCCCATAGCTCTGGGGACACTGGATCGAATTCCCCAATGTGACCTTGGGTGGTCATGGTAGTAGCTCAACAGACATATGGAAGCCGGTCTTCTTTCTTTGTCTGGGGTGACAATTCCCCAGTGGTGAATCAGCTCTGAGTGAATCAGCTTTGGGTTCTAGCGTTGTTCAGCATGGAGGAATAGGATCCCACCTTCGTCGCCAGTGTTATATAGTGGGTCCATGCAAAAAAGGAAGGCATAGTGATAACAGCTCAGTATGGAATAAAAGTAAATAAAATACGTTTATTCCATCTTCAGAACAGAACATAGCTAAATACAAAGCAAACCCCTGGCTTTTTATAGCCTTTAACTCCGCCCACACTGGTGATTGGTGCAATGAAACCTTATTAGAGGGCCAATCGGATGGTAGAATTTCGATCCATCACCCGATTGGCCAGAACTTACATTAACTAGAGAGCCAATCAGATGGTAGGATTTCGATCCATCACCCGATTGGCCAGCCAGAAGTCTGGACCAATCAGTTATGCAGGATTTTGATCCTGCATAACTTACATACATAACAAGCATGTTCTCAGATCATGTGCAAAGTTCAGCTGGACTCAGCCAGTCTTTTATACTCAGTTCAAAGCAACACAATTCAACAGGCAGAAGCTCAGAAAATTTCCACCCCTGCCTCAACCAAATGCCCCTCAATCCCTCCTTCTGGTACTGAAGTCCTTCCTCCAAATACATTTTGCTGCTCTAGCAAGATAACAGAGCATTTACACAGACTGGCCCTGTGGTTATCGTCAAGGATCAAGGCACTTAAAGCACCAGGTGAGGGCATGAAGCTGTCTCACTAACCTGGCAAGCAAAAGCATTTAGTTTTACTCGTCTCTAATGGAGTCACAGTTGTCAAAGTATAACAGCTCGCCCCCCCCCACTTGTGGTATTCCATGTCCTGACCTAGACTAACGGGAGCCCTTAGCCTGTGGCTTAATTTCATTGTTTGAATCTTACATCCATTCCATGTCTGAACAACTCCACCTTTGGAACTAATCTGGGATGATGCACAAGTGAGGGCTTCTTAATGTGGCTCCCAGTGCTTTTCTGTGCTGCTCTTATGTGGGGCTCCCACTGACCTGGTCTACCCTTACCGGCTACATCATTCTCTGGACTCAGCAGATCCTCTTGGAGAACCGTTTACCCTTCTCGCTCTGCACGAAGTTTGAGAGTCTGCAGTACCAAAGGGGCTGTGTGTGTGTGGGAGAGAGAGAGAGATGGGGGAGGGCAGCACATTGGAAGCCCCACCAAGCAAATCACACATCCTTGGTAACCAATCGGGAGGAAAGGGGTGTCCAATGCCAGTATGTGGATACCTTACAATTAACTACTTGCATTTTAAAACAAAGCAAATGTATAGAAGATTGTTACTCCATTGCAAAGACATGTGGAATAATTGCCACATTTTCCACAGTCAGCAGAGGCTGATTGAAAGGTTGAATTTCAGGTGGGTCCCCATTCATTTCAATATTTTATTTTTAATATGTTAGACTTGACAGCATTTGGGGAAACGTGACAGACCTGTGCTTTTAACAGGCTGCTATGTATATTCTTTAACAATGATAGTAAATGGGACTTACTCCTGGGTAAGTGTGGGTAGGGTGCAGCCTAGGATTGTTAAAAATTTTGCTGCTTGATGATGTCACTTCCAGTCATGACATCACTTCTGGTGGGTCCTGACAGATTCTCATTCTAAAAAGTGGGTCCTGGTGCTAAATGTGTGAGAACCACTGGGATAAGGTATCAAAGTGCTTTGTTGTGTGCTTCTCGAAATTATAGCCAAAATAATCTTGAATGGAGAAAAATAATTCCAGAGAACAAGGGAAGACCATTCAGACTTGCCATGTTCCCTGCAATGGAAGGAGGGCAGCCTTCCCTCCCAGGAAGCATTCTGGAAAATACCGATTGCACATTTGTATACACAATGGAAAAGGTTGCTAAACACAAACCTGGGAATTCTGGCTGGGAAACAGCACCGGAGGTGGACGAAGAAGCAATCCCTATTATCTGGGCTCCACCTTGTTATGCCCAACTCCATGTTGTGGGTCTGGGAGGCTGCACCGTACCAGAGAGGGACCTTCTGCCCTCCGGGAGGGTGGTAGAACTACTGTCCTTATGTGCGCATGACTCTGGAACCTTCTAAGGGGGCATAAAAGGCGCAGGTCGTGCTGATGGGAATCCTCGCACTCCTAACATCAAAAACAGTACAGCGGTGGTTGGCCTCTTGGGCTGAGACTGAGCCGGGAGGCGAGACACAGCCTGGGAGGGCGATATCTGTAATCCGTGTGGGTATGTTTACATGCTTACACGCTACTTATCTCATCCTTATTCTTAGCTTAAAGGAATCTGTTTTGCTGTCACCTCCACGTGTCGTTGCGTTGCCACCTCGTAGGGCCTACTATCCTGAGGGGACACACACACCCTGGTGCTTCTGGGAGTGATTTTTCCAACACTAAACAGAAACTGGATGATACAGCTGTGACTTTCAGGGTTGGAGGGGGAAAGGATTGTGTCAGCTGATGAGGTCAGAGTTCCTGAAGGTCTGGTACCCTCGTGCCTGGATTGGACCAAAGAGCATCATTCAGGCATACATTCTATTTGCTAAGGACCTTCCAAGTCCTCCCGTTCCTCTCCATCATAGATCCCTGCCAGTGCTGCATCTGCCACTGGTGGGAAGGCTGCACTCCACTTAAGTTCAACGGTTAATTCTCCAAGAATGAGCATTAGGATGAGTAACTCGAGGAGTCAATACAAATTTAGGTTGGTCAAACTTTAAACCCCATCGTCCCTCATTAGGAGGCTGTGACCCCAGAGGCAATGGGAGATTGGCTTGGAGGGGGGTCAGCCTGGCTGGGATCCAAACACTGGGATCCTGGCTGGGATCTTTCAGGGCCTGAAGTCTGACAAAGGACACAACACCTGATGTTAGGCTTACCTTGGAGTCTACCCGAGTAGATTTCCAGCACTTCCAGGAGGCACTTCAGGGCTTTCCTGTCCCTCAGCTGTTCAGGCTGCTGATAGAAGAGAAGTGGGCTACTCCCTCTAGAAGCAAAGTGGGCTGCCTGAGTCACCAGAGATAGATCAAGCCGAATGGCAACTTCAGCCCCACATGTTCTCACTGCTGGAGGTCCACGCCACTGATGCTAGACCTGTTTGTGAGCCAGCACTACAACCAGCTGCTGAGATTCTTTTTCGGGGGAGATGCCAAGACTCAGAGGCAATGGACACCTTTCATCTCCCTTGGCCCAGAAGTGTTCTGTATACCTTCTTGTTACCAAAAAGGGCTGTTATGTTTTAAGGGGAATTATATTACCCTTTTGGAAACTTCAGGATCGCAGGCTAGATAACAAGGCAGCGTAATGCAAAGAAATTCCTTTTTAGCTTGAAAAGAGACTGGGAGAAAGATAACTTTCAATCAAATATTATATTTTTATTACAAAAACACACAGGTATACATAATGCACATGGAAAATAGTAAGTATATGTTTCTTGGTTCACAGTACTTGGATCCTGTGTACCTAGCTTTATGGTGGTTGCATGTGCCGTGTATTTGGTGCAGCCGAAGAAATTAGAAAAGGATAGGTTGTAGGGAAGGATTTAAGGGGTCCCTGGTCTGCATAGAACCACCACCATAGCCAGAACCACCATCCAGAGCGCGATACCATAGTCTTCCGAAACTGAAGGTTGCCAACATCCCGGTCTGCATAACCCAGTTGCTAACTAAGATGGGGAGAGAAGGGGAGAAATAGGTAGAATAGAAGGGAGAGAGTTCCAGATGCAAGATATAGTTACCTGTCCTGAGAAGCAGTTGGGGGGGAGGGGGGAAGAGTCCTATGGAGGACCTGTGCCTTGGAGGCCAGCCAGAGAGAGAGAGAGAGCACACATGGCAGCCTTTCTCTTTTAAGGGTTTTTGCTGACCTGAAATGACCTGGATGTGGCCTCCTGGATGTGCATGCTCACTACACACACTGGGACACATGCAAGAAAAAACAGGATGATCAAGGAGTCAGCTATCAGCAAAGGCTGGCCTCCTGGGGGGGGGGGGTAGCTGGCTGTACAAATCTGCATACAGTGATTAAGCTACAATAGGAGCTATGCCAGACTCCTTGTAGTCATTGTGAGCTTGACTTGACTTGATTGTCCTGTGTGTTGAGGTTTAATGGGTTTGCATAACAGTGATTGGATCAGGAGACACTTTGCATAGAAACAATGCAATGCGTACATTGACCTGTAAGGAAGTGGGGGTTGTGTAATTCATGTGCTTGTGGCTTGACCAGGGCCTTTGGAAACATGTGCTGAGGGAGATGTGGCCTGCATGATGTTTTTGAAACATAACTAGATATAAAAATTACAACTTAAAAGGAAAAAGGGGATTTTCACATAACATTCTGTCCCACCAGACTTCTTTCAAAGGTGTCACTAAATATAAGGCTAGAAGGGGCGAAGGTCCTTCTTGTGGCACCCCATTGGCCCTGTCGCTCCTGGTTTTCCAACCTCACAAAGGCTCTTAGTACACCAGCCTTTCCCTGAGGCTGGACCTGCTCACTCAGGGTCCAATCATCCATCCTCAGATAGCAATGCTGCAACTAACTGCATGGAGATTTGAGTGATACTGTTGAAATTAGGATATTCAGAGTCAGTTCTCAAGACCCTGCCTTCCTTCCCCCGGTTAATTCCTCATTTCATCCCATCCTTTTGTCCCACTCCCTCAATCGACAGGGAGAGGGAGCGACACAACCTAGGCTTGTGCAGAGCAATAAGCTTCTTCCCCTTCCGTACCTCTTCCTTCCACCACCCTGAGGACTTGTTCATATCCTTTAGGTCTCCCAGTCAGAGTACCAGGGTCTCCACTTCTGCCACATCCAGGTGGGTCCGAGAGGCCACTGTGGAAGCTTACAGGGCACGAGGTGTCTACCCCACAGGGGATTGTTTGCCCATCCCCGCAGAGGCGCTGCTACCACTGCAGTGCTCCGTGCCTTCCCTTCTCTAGAGTCTGTGTGCAGGGCAGCCGCCTGGAGCTTGCCTCATACTTCCATCAAACATTATAAAATTGACTCCTATGCTTTGTGAGACGGAGCCTTTGCCAGGCACGTTTTGCAGAGTGTGCAGAGTGTGGTTGCTAGTGACTCAGGTTCTTCCCACCCATGAAGTTGTATGGTTTGGGCTTTACCCACTCATAGGACTGACCCTGCCATGGAGCCAGTGGAGAATGGGAGGGTTTGAGCTTACCTGTGAACTTCCCTTCTCAGTAGTGCCATGGCAGGATCAGTCCACCTGCCTGATTGACACTCAATTCACTGCAAAAAAAAAAAAAGAGAGAGAAAGAAAAAAAAAGAGAAATGAGGAAACAGATCAGGGAGGTGACAAGGAAGGACAGGGTTGTAATCATGGGGGACTTCAATTATCCTCATATTGACTGGGTCAATTTGTGTTCTGGTCACGATAAGGAAACCGGATTTCTTGACGTGCTAAATGACTGTGGCTTAGATCAGCTAGTCACGGAGCCCACCAGAGGACAGGTGACTCTGGATTTAATTTTGTGCGGTACGCAGGACCTGGTTAGAGATGTAAACGTTACTGAGCCATTGGGGAACAGTGATCATGCTGCGATCCGTTTTGACGTGCACGTTGGGGGAAGAATACCAGGCAAATCTCTAACAAAAACCCTTGACTTCCGACGGGCGGACTTCCCTCAAATGAGGAGGCTGGTTAGAAGGAGGTTGAAAGGGAGGGTAAAAAGAGTCCAGTCTCTCCAGAGTGCATGGAGGCTGCTTAAAACAACAGTAATAGAGGCCCAGCAGAGGTGTATACCGCAAAGAAAGAAGGGTTCCACTAAATCCAGGAGGGTGCCCGCATGGCTAACCAGCCAAGTTAGAGAGGCTGTGAAGGGCAAGGAAGCTTCCTTCCGTAAATGGAAGTCTTGCCCTAATGAAGAGAATAAAAAGGAACATAAACTGTGGCAAAAGAAATGTAAGAAGGTGATAGGGGAGGCCAAGCGAGACTATGAGGAACGCATGGCCAGCAACATTAAGGGGAATAATAAAAGCTTCAAATATGTTAGAAGCAGGAAACCCGCCAGAGAAGCGGTTGGCCCTCTGGATGGTGAGGGAGGGAAAGGGGAGATAAAAGGAGACTTAGAGATGGCAGAGAAATTAAATGAGTTCTTTGCATCTGTCTTCACGGCAGAAGACCTCGGGCAGATACCGCTACCCGAACGGCCCCTCCTAACCGAGGAGTTAAGTCAGATAGAGGTTAAAAGAGAAGATGTTTCAGACCTCATTGATAAATTAAAGATCAATAAGTCACCGGGCCCTGATGGCATACACCCAAGGGTTATTAAGGAATTGAAGAATGAAGTTGCAGATCTCTTGACTAAGGTATGCAACTTGTCCCTCAAAACGGCCACGGTACCAGAAGATTGGAGGATAGCAAATGTCACGCCTATTTTTAAAAAGGGAAAGAGGGGGGACCCGGGAAACTATAGGCCGGTCAGCCTAACATCCATACCGGGTAAGATGGTGGAATGCCTCATCAAAGATAGGATCTCAAAACACATAGACGGACAGGCCTTGCTGAGGGAGAGTCAGCATGGCTTCTGTAAGGGTAAGTCTTGCCTCACAAACCTTATAGAATTCTTTGAAAAGGTCAACAGGCATGTGGATGCGGGAGAACCCATGGACATTATATATCTGGACTTTCAGAAGGCGTTTGACACGGTCCCTCACCAAAGGCTACTGAAAAAACTCCACAGTCAGGGAATTAGAGGACAGGTCCTCTCCTGGATTGAGAACTGGTTGGAGGCCAGGAAGCAGAGAGTGGGTGTCAATGGGCAATTTTCACAATGGAGAGAGGTGAAAAGCGGTGTGCCCCAAGGATCTGTCCTGGGACCGGTGCTTTTCAACCTCTTCATAAATGACCTGGAGACAGGATTGAGCAGTGAAGTGGCTAAGTTTGCAGATGACACCAAACTTTTCCGAGTGGTAAAGACCAGAAGTGCTTGTGAGGAGCTCCAGAAGGATCTCTCCAGACTGGCAGAATGGGCAGCAAAATGGCAGATGCGCTTCAATGTCAGTAAGTGTAAAGTCATGCACATTGGGGCAAAAAATCAAAACTTTAGATATAGGCTGATGGGTTCTGAGCTGTCTGTGACAGATCAGGAGAGAGATCTTGGGGTGGTGGTGGACAGGTCGATGAAAGTGTCGACCCAATGTGCGGCGGCAGTGAAGAAGGCCAATTCTATGCTTGGGATCATTAGGAAGGGTATTGAGAACAAAACGGTTAGTATTATAATGCCGTTGTACAAATCTATGGTAAGGCCACACCTGGAGTATTGTGTCCAGTTCTGGTCGCCGCATCTCAAAAAACATAGTGGAAAGACATCTCAAAAAGACATAGTGGAAATGGAAAAGGTGCAAAAGAGAGCAACTAAGATGATTACGGGGCTGGGGCACCTTCCTTATGAGGAAAGGCTACGGCGTTTGGGCCTCTTCAGCCTAGAAAAGAGACGCTTGAGGGGGGACATGATTGAGACATACAAAATTATGCAGGGGATGGACAGAGCGGATAGGGAGATGCTCTTTACACTCTCACATAATACCAGAACCAGGGGACATCCACTAAAATTGAGTGTTGGGCGGGTTAGGACAGACAAAAGAAAATATTTCTTTACTCAGCGCGTGGTCGGTCTGTGGAACTCCTTGCCACAGGATGTGGTGCTGGCGTCTAGCCTAGACGCCTTTAAAAGGGGATTGGATGAGTTTCTGGAGGAAAAATCCATTATGGGGTACAAGCCATGATGTGTATGCGCAACCTCCTGATTTTAGGAATGGGTTAAGTCAGAATGCCAGATGTAGGGGAGAGCACCAGGATGAGGTCTCTTGTTATCTGGTGTGCTCCCTGGGGCATTTGGTGGGCCGCTGTGAGATACAGGAAGCTGGACTAGATGGGCCTATGGCCTGATCCAGTGGGGCTGTTCTTATGTTCTTATGTTCTTAAAGAGAAAGAAATAGGACAGAACAGGTTTAGGAGTTTGGGGTTTTCTGTGAAGGTACAGCTGGGAGCCACAGAAGGAGGAGGTCCCTTAGTGCCCCTATCCCTAGGTCTGAGCCCTGCTCTTTGTAGGCCTAGGCTGCTCTTTTCTAGTGCCAACAGCTGAATTCTGTGCATGGAGGCAATTGTATCCAGTTCCAGAATGGACATTCCAGAGGACTCTTTTCTCATGGACTATGTATTACACCAGGGAGGTGTAATGGAAGATCAGAAGATCATCAGGTGGATGATGTGGTGTTGACAGTGATTCCCTGTTTTGACAGCTGTTTGACAGCTCTGGGAAGGGCAGGGCTGGCTCCACAGCTGTAATCAATCAAGGCCAATGGGACTCTGATGGACACCTGAGCTTCATTTGACCTTGATGGGACTTTGAATGGACATGGACTGAAGGGAATGCTCACTTGAGCCTAATTTGGAGCTAATGAGGTAGCTCACAGCTGGGCTGCATTTGGATCATGAGACATCCAAGGATAAAAGGCAGCTTTGGAAGGAGACAGAGCTACCCTGACCCAGGACCAAGAGCGGGACGCTGACCCAGCCGGAAGCTGGACCCTGACCCAGAGCGAGGAGCAGGACACTGACCAGAGGGAGGACCCAGAGCCAGAAGTTGGACGCTGACCCAGAAGAAGCTGGACGCTGACCCAGAGGGAAACCTGGATGGACCCACACTGGGAGAAGGGGACTGCCAGAACTCTACTGGAGGACACAGAAGAGAGGACTGCCAGGACCCTGCTGGAGGAGACACTCTGCTGGAGAGAACACTGCTGGAGAGGAGGAACTCTACTGCAGAAGATTGGACTGGGAATACTGGACTGGGAAGACTGGACTGTGCTTTGGAGACTGGATTGGACTTCGACTGGAGGCTTCAGACCTCTACCCACTAAGTTAAGTGGAGTTTTGGGGAGGGAAAGCCTCTGGACAAGAGGACTTGCAGGAGTGTATGTGTTTGTAGCAATAAATTCTTGTTAATTGCTATAGATAAGAAGTTCTGTGTTTATTCCTTTGCACACCACAGCTGTTGTTCTTGGGAAAGGCGGTTGTTAATTAGCCAAAAAGCAGGCATTAGAAAGGAGTTGAGATATTTGGCAGAACAGGAGGCGACATACAGTTTGGGGAATCATGGAAGCCCCACCCATTCAGGAAGACTTGGATAACTGAACTGCCTGTCTGTTTCCCATTTGTAGTACTGACCCTTTCATAGCACCACTGAGAAGGGGAGTACACCAGCATGCTCAAACCCTCCCGTTATATGCTGGACATAAACTGAGAGTCAAGTGGATTAAAACATATGTTCAAGTAAGTAAATATTTAGTTCATGATAAGTAAACCTTTTTACAAATTAAAATGCTTCTTCAATATCGTGGCTCTCAGACTTCTGAAGTCTATTGTATGTGGCTCGTGCATAAAGCAAGTTTGGCGATCCCCGATTTATATGGTTTCTCTTCTGTGTGGGTCCTCTGATGCCGGATCAGTTGTGAACTCGGAATGTAGCTCTTCCTACACTCCAGACATTTATACGGTTACTCCCCTGTGTGGGTTATTTGATGCAATGTCAGGATATTTCTTGCAGTGAAGCACTTTCCACACTCCAAGCATTGATATGGTTTTTCACCTGTGTGGTTTCGTTGATGCACAATCAGGCCTCTGCTCTCACTGAAGCTCTTTCCACACTCCAAGCATTTGTATGGTTTCTCCCCCATGTGGGTTCTTTGATGCACAGTCAGGTGCGAACTCTGACTGAAGCTCTTCCCGCACTCCAAGCATTGATATGGTTACTCCCCTGTGTGGGTTCTTTGATGCACAGTCAGGATATTTCTTGCAGTGAAGCACTTTCCACACTCCAAGCATTGATATGGTTTCTCCCCTGTGTGGGTTCTTTGATGCAAAGTCAGGTGTGAGCTCGTACTGAAGCTCTTTCCACACTCCAAGCATTTGTATGGTTTCTCCTCCATGTGGGTTCTTTGATGCACAATCAGGCCTCTGCTCTCACTGAAGCTCTTTCCACACTCCAAACATTTATATGGTTTCTGCCCTGTGTGGGTTCTTTGATGCACAGACAGGTGTGAGCTATCAATGAAGCGCTTTCCACACTCCAAGCATTGATATGGTTTCTCCCCCGTGTGTGTTCTTTGATGCACAGTCAAGCTTGAGCTCACAGTGAAGCTCTTTCCACACTCCAAACATTTATATGGTTTCTGCCCTGTGTGGGTTCTTTGATGTACAATCAGGTTTCTGCTCTCACTGAAGCTCTTTCCACACTCCAGGCATTTATATCGCTTTTCTCTTTTACAGTTTGTATGATGTGTTCCAAGTTCTGATTTACAGCTGATGGTTTTTGCCAATCGAGGATGTTCTTTCCCCCTCATTCCAGTTTCTTTTTCTGAATCAACTGGGGTGACATTGAAATCCCACCCTTGAGGAAAATCACCATTATTACTCCATTCCTCTGTCTCACTTCCATGCCATTCTTCTGGTCTGTTGTAATGTACTCCTTTCTCCTTTGTGTGGGTCTTTTTATGGAAGATAAGATCTGTGATGGTGCTGAAGCTCTTTCTTGTCTCAGACAATATAAATGCTGGCCTTCCCTCCTTGATCCATCCTGGTCTCTAAAAGTTACTTCCTGTACATCATGCGTGGTTGTTCCTGGTGACACCCCCCGTGGTTCTCTTTCATCCTCTTCTCTATTGCTTCCTGGAACAAAGAGAGAAGCATGATGAGCAGTCCAATAGAGAAATGGGACCTCTAATGTCCACACCTTAGCATATTTTCTGAGAAGGAAACGCCAGCGGTTCAGTGGCACCCAGGAAGGCATTAATTTACTTCTGGTATTTTTCTTCTTCCTTTCTCCCAAAGGGTCCCAAGGCAACAATTCAAAGCATTGCTTAGGATTATAGCCCTCTCAATAATCCATTCATAGTTAGCTGTTGTGCAGGAACAAAAAATTACAACTACTTGGCTTGTTGCAACCTGACTCATCCTGGGATTGGAGCAGTTTTTTTTATTGCTTGTAGATAATGGCTGCAATCCTAACCACACTTTCCTGAGAGTAAGCCCCATTGAACAAAATAGGACTTACTTCTAAGCAGACATGGTTAGGATTGTGCCCAATGTTTTATTGGAAAAGTCACAAGAGGGGTCATCCCTCTGGATTTTCTAAGGCCATATTATCTGTGCCACAGGGTGACACAGGAGTCAGGTATGCAACTGCTATCCCTTAGGGGATATGTGGCCAAAATTTTGCTTATAGTGGTGAGGTGTCCCCGGTCAGCCAGAACACACTGATCCAAAGCTACTGCTGTATTCAGCTGTGTTGTGTGTAATAGAATTACCTGCTGATTGCTCTTCTTCCTGGTGCTCCTGGAAAAATGCACACTCTCCTTCCTCCAGCTGGGTAACAAAGGCAGGTTTGGGAAACTCCTCTGAGAAACAAACAAGAGAATGAGTTCCTTCTGCTTACAAAATATCCAGCCTTTCCAAAACAACTGCCCCACACCTCCAAAATGGCTCTGAATGGGACAGGACAAGAGGTGACCTCGTTGAACACCTGCTTATGAATGAGCTGCATGGTCAGTTCTGAAAGTGTCAGTCTGGTTTATGTAAGTACAGGCTCACTGCTCATGAGTGCTGGAATCATGGACCCGTTGGGAATCCAGTTGCAAATGTGAAACCAGCCACGCTTCTCTCATCAACCTCTGAGCACATGCAAAGAAAGCCTTAACCAAAAGGCCAGCTGTCCCCCTCCTCTTCTGGCAATTCCCTCTCTGCAAGGAGACTGGAATATAAGCAAGCAGAGAAAAGAGGTGGCCTTCTCCTGCCTTTTCATCTCCTCAGCAAGACTCTCACTAGAGCACCAGATTCTCACTGTGGAGCAGCCATAGCTCAGTGACTGAGTACTTGTTTTGCACACAAAAGACCCAGAAAACATCCCTGGCATTAACTCAAGTGAAAGCTGGGAGATATCCCTGCTTGAACCCCTGGACAGCTGCTGTCAATCAGTGTAGACAGTACTGAACCAAATGGGTCTGACTCAGAAGGCAGATTCTGTCTGTCCCAGAACACCATGAATGCCTCCCCAGACAAACCCAGACTGAGGAGGAAGAGCTGCTTAAAGGGCCAAGACACCCCTTGTCTTCCCCTTGGCTCATAATGTTCTTCTTCAGCAAACCCATTTTTCATAACAGGAGAAAGTGCTAAGATCTGTCACTGAAGAAGACCAGAAGAAAGAGGACTGAAGTTGGCAGTTTCTCCACTCGGATCCGATGCCCAAATAGAGCTGGCAAATCAGCACTTTCCAAAGACTTTGCTCATGCGAAAACAGACAACGTCAAAGACGGCATCAGCCACAAGTCCTGGAGGTGGTCTGGCAAACATACATGGCTCTTGGAATCAGAAAGAGATGAAAATAATCTCGATTCCTCATTCCTGCTTAAATGAAAACCTCCCACATGCTGGAGAAGGAGTGGCTTTATGGGCCAAGACAGCCCTGGGCTATCCTGTGACTCATAATGGCAGTTAAACCTTCTCCCGTACAAAGCCATTTCTCCTAACAAGAAAAAGTATCAAGATCTGGTCACTAAAGAAAACCAAGAGAAGGACGACTCCAGTGGCCTGTTTGGCTCTTATGCCCAAATAGGACTTGCAAAGTGGCATGTTCCAAAAGCCTTTCTTGGTGCCAAGACAGACCAAGTCCAAGGTGACATCAGCCACAAGCCCTAGAGGTGATCTGGAAAACGTATGTGGGAGTCGGGAGAAATAATCTTCAATCCTGGCCCCCTTCAATTTAGACATCAAACCTCCCATAGAGGGAACCAGAGCAGACCCATGTCATGACCCCAGTGCAACAGTTCAGTGTTTCCCTGGAGACATGAGGTACAGGTCATAGATCTACCACAGCCCCTTCAGTCAGCCTGAGAAATCCCACTTTCCCCTGGTGATAGGACCAACAGGCAGGTCATGCAAAGTCCCCCCAGCAGCAACACCTAGTCCTCTACACACCACCAATTCATGGAGTGAAAAGCTGAACAATACAGAAGAAGGACTGGAGGAGGCGTGACCAGCACTGTCAGGTACAAGTGGTGCATTTGCAGGTCTAGAGAGCATCAGTCAGGCCATGATCAGCTCTATAACAGCCAGGAACATCAGGCATGTTCAGAACACAAGTTCCAACCCTAAATGCCCCATTTTATTGTGCAATTTTAACAGTGGGAAACAAGAATAGCAGCTCATGTCTTTGGTTCCTACACACCAAGAATGAAGGACACCCTTACCCAGAGAGGACACCATCTAATAATTCTCCAGCATGACATCCCTGTACAGAGCTTTTTGGCCCGACTCCAGCAGAATCCACTCCTCTACTGTGAAGCGCACAGTCACCTCCTGGAAGGACACCAGACCCTGAAAGGAAATAATAAAAACAGTTCTGTTCCCAGAGAGAACGTCCCACCCTTTCGTAGAACATCTCCCAGCTCTTTTGCCCTCAGCCTGAAAGAGAAAGTAAGTTGGGATCAACTGGTATTTTCCTACAGTATATTTAGCAAATCAGACCAGTTCTTTGCACGTAATTTTCTCCTCTCTTTTCTAACGTAACAGGCACCATCCATGCATGACACACGTGGTCCTGATGAAAAATATCACATTGCTTGAGTGACCACATCTATGGTATTCAGTGACCACATCAATGGTATTAGACTGGGAGGCAGGACGACTTACCAGTAATTGAAAAGTGGTCCAGGAAACATTCAGACTCCATCACTGTTTCATCACACACACAATATACAGAACATGATTTAACCTTCCTTTCAATAGTTGGTATTCCTAAAGATCTCTTTCTTTACCATTCCTTGAGTTCCAGAATTCTATTGATGCCCAAAGGAAGGATTCAGGTGGTTGGAGACAGACCCTAACTTGCAGAGAGGGCAGTAGCCACAGTGGCATCCTCACAGCCCTGGCAATGCCTCTGTCCCTGTGCACACCAGACAGGGATGCCCAGGTGTGGCCTTCGTTGGAGAGACTGCTGCCCACTTTGATGGTGCAAAGAAGCTGCATTGTTGCTTACACAGAAGCACAAAACTCTTTACGTTACTGTGTTGCATGTAACAGGAATAGCCGACTCCAGTATAGCAGGCCAGAGTTTGGACATGCACACGCTCAGCCTGTCCTGAGTGAGCAACCTCCATCGTGCTGCTGGCTGTGCCCCTTTTTGACCCCCCCCAGCCATAGTGCCTCCCCAGGTCCTCCTCCCCATTGTCACTGCCCACTCAGCACTGCACTGCTTTCATGGCCTCTTCCTGGGGGCAGAGTTTGTTCTTAACACAGAGCCTGCCATTCCAGGTTCTGAAGCTGTCTGCTTGCTCTGCTCAGCTGCTCACACAGAAGGTGTGCCTAGAAAAGGAGGGCAGCCAATGTTCTCTGAGCTGCTCTTGTTCTGAGCCACAATCTGTTGGGTTTGGCCACGTCACAACTTCAGCCTGTCTTCAGCCACCTTCTCTTGCTCACACTCACACACAAGCAAACGTCCATCTGGCATTCAATCAAAACCCCAAATCTAAAACAAATCACGATGAAGCGAAAGGCCAACAGCAGCAGCTGGGCCACGGTGTCCAACTGGCAGAGGGGGCAGAGGCTCCCTGGTGAGACTCGCAGGACACTTAAAACTGTTTGGAAGGACAGTGCAGAGTGTGAAGGACTCCTGAAGGGCTGGGGAGAAAAGGCTCCAGGCCGCTCCTCACTCCAGCCACCATGATTGAGGGCCCCCCACCTATGCAGTGGAAAAGGGAGAGAGCTGCTTAGAGACACAGATTCTGAACTCAAAGGAACATCTGAGAACATGCGAGGGCATCCTAATAAATAGAGACCAATTACAGGATTTTACTGGTCAACCGACATGCCACCTGTTGGAGTTCTCTGGAGTTCACATGCACTCTTCTGAGTGGTCAAATGCACTATTTTACAGCACCAGACAAAAAGGCTTCCTTCAAGGCCTGGGAGACAGGAGGAGGACAAGCATTTTCTTGCACGTTGCTCTGGGGATCCCCCCTTACCTGAGCAGGCTGCAGAGGTGCTGATTCTGCTCCATGCGAAAGAGGAGACGGTCCGCAAGGTGGCCCTGATGCCATCCCACTGCCTGTGAGGGAGACAAACCTGATAGGAAGTCATTGAATCTTCGTGCCCTCTTCCTTCTGCAACTTGACACGATTTCCCCAACCCAGAAATGCCTCCGTTGGGTGAGACACTCACATCCTCATTCCCTTGCTTCACATTCTTCCTTCTGCCACCTGGTCCCTGTTTCTTCCCCTCCCTGCCTGTCTAGTCACCTCCATCCTCTCCTTGCAGTCCTTGCTCCTTCCAAGAGTCACAGGTCCACCAAGACCCACATTTCCTGCTGCATTGTCTGCCTCCAGCCAGTTCTCCTGCAGCTGTTCTTTCACAAAGCCCAGTGTCTAGGAGTGACCTTGAGCAGCACACAAGACAGGTGCTGTATCCATTCCAGGTGATGTCCTGCAACTCAGGCGATTAGCTTGGGGCGAAACCCTGATTTGCCAATGCACAGAGCAGGAGGAAGTCAGATGTAATGGGGGCATCTTGGCAGGGCTGTTTTCCAGAACAGTCATGGGTGGAAGTTCAGTTATGTCTCTAAGGGTTCAGCTCTAAGGGCCAATAGTGCTGGAGCTCAGTTTGTAAATGTGCCATAAAGCACATTTGTGGCACTCTTGGAGTAAGAAGTGCTGGCTCTGGGCTAGCACCTGTCAGTGCTGGACCCAGTACTTGGAGGTGCAGAGTTTTGGGGAGAGATATTCTGGGGTGGGGGAGGGCGGAGCAGAGGGAAGAACTGGCCTGGGAGGGGGTGGGACCAGCAAAGGCCTCCTCTGCCAGATCCTAACTTCCATGTTCGGCTGAAAGCCCAAACCAAAGCTTCTCCAATCTCCGCTGGCAAAATAGCCAGCACAGACTTGAGGAAGCTCATTGTGGGATTTGCACCCTTACTCAGGGGAAGAGGACAAACGTCCCATGAGAAGACCTCAGCAGCCTCCATGGGGCCACTGGATGCAGCAATAGCCCTTTAGCTGCACCCAGTGCCACCGTGGTCCTTCAGACTGTGTTTGTCAACCAGTGATACAGGTACCACTGGTGGTACCTGACATAGTGTCTGGTGGTTTGCACAGGACCCCTGGACACCTACTGCCTGGCTCTGAGACCAGCAACGCAACATAGCAAATGGCGGTAGGAGGTTCTGCTTGCCATCACCAGTTACTTCCAGTGATACTTCCAATAGGTGCACCATGTCAAGTGGTAAGGTAGATGACAAACGTTACTGTATAAGTGGAATGGAACCCACCTGCCCCACTGAGACACACACCTGGAATGATGCAGCTGTCTTGACGCAGGCTATGGAAGGGCAGGGCAGAGATTTGGGGCTTCATTTTCTCTGGGTCAGGCTTGGATGCTGGAAAGATCCTTTTAGGTTGCAAACTCCTAGGAAAGAGTTTTATTCCACCTGCCTCTGTACATGCCAGGAGCAAAGAAGCTGAAAACAGTCCAAGCAAGAAGGGAGGATCTGAAGGACATGCAATTAAAAGACAAGGCACTTGAGAAGCCCCCACCCCCTTCCTTTCCAGGGACAGTCCCAGGACTCAAACATGGTTCTCAGGTGTCCCTCCTTCGCCCGGCTCCTCCTGCCACTCTTCCAGCTCTGACACTGCTCCCCCTTTGGCCTTGTCCCTGTCACACACACCCCAGCACAGAAGCAGAGCCGTCTAAGGCAGCCCCAGAGGGTAGCATGCAGCTGGGGGGGGGCAGGAGTGTCACAGTTCCTCTCCAGCCCCCCTTCC
Organism: Tiliqua scincoides; assembly: GCF_035046505.1. NCBI lineage: Eukaryota > Metazoa > Chordata > Lepidosauria > Squamata > Scincidae > Tiliqua > Tiliqua scincoides. The sequence continues at coordinate 264,435,127 of NC_089822.1, forward strand.
CTTCCCTGGCTGGCCTTTGAGCCCAGCTGTCTCTCCCCTCTGGGGCTTCTCTCCCACCCACCCCAGGAGCCTTGGGACCCACTCACTGCCCCAAATGAACCCACCAGGGGAGACTGCCTGCCTGGAGGAGGGAGGCAGAGGAATGGGCGGAGCAGGAACTGGCTTCCCATTCGTTCCTCCTGTTAACCCTCGCGGTGCCTGTGCAGAGGAAGGACTCCTGGCATAGCATCCAGGCTGGAGCCTCCGCTCCCAGGAGGCGCATCTCCTGCAGGGCTCCCCCCCCCCCACGCAGCATCCGATGCGCAGAAGGGCAAGACGGGGGTCTCTGCTGGTCCCCCGCCTGGTGCTTGCAGCGGGGCGGGCGAGGGGCGTCTTGGGGGGGGGCTTCCCATCTCCCTCCTGCCTGGTCTCTCTGCAGCACTGCCAGGCAGGCCTGGAAGACCCTCCGGGCGCCCCTTCCCCCTGCTGTCCTCCCACCTGGCTCCGGTCCTGATGCCGCATCCCATTCCCTGCATCCAGGTCCTTCCCACTTGTGCGCAGCCCCCTCTGGGGATTGTCTTGGGATGCCTCCCAGGCAGGTCCTGGTGGCTTCTGAATGCTGCTGCCCACCTGTTCTCCTGCCTGCTCCTACCTGTGCCCTCCACCGACCAGGGCTGGTTCTACTAGGATGCGGCATCAGGCCCTGGAGGCGCTGCTCTTTCTGTCCCACACCTCCAGCTGCTCAGAGTGGGAAACCTCTGAAGCCTAGAGGTGGGGGCTTCAAGCCTGCTGCCCTGCCACAGGCTTGACTCCCAACCAAAAGCACATCATATGACTGGGACCCACCTGAAAAAAGGTTTCACTTTATCAGACTCAGTGGCTATAATGGTGTTTGGGTTGCACTGCTCCCCACAAGTAGCAGGGGGTCAGTGGTGTAACTAGACCGTGGAGTCCATAAATTTTTGACACCCTCATATGACAAAATTATTTAATTATATCAATATATTATTATATCAATATTATATCAATTGATTGATTGATTAAAATATCAATTAATTAATATTTTTCACATTTTTATATCACCCTTCCTCTAAGGAGCTCAGGGTGGTGTGCATGGTTCTTCCCCTTCTTTTGTCCTCACAACGACTCTGTGAGGTAGGTGAGGCTGAGAGATAGTAATCATTTCAGCCGGGAGTCCTCATCTACCTGCATGGATGGGATGGCTCCAGAGGCAGTCTTGGAATGGGAGCCCAGGTTTACCCAGCACGTAGATCTGGGCTTCAAGTCTGGACGGTAGCCCATGTCTAACCACTTGGAAGCAGCAGCTCCAGAGAGCAGTCTCACAATGGGAGCCCAGGTCACCCAGCAGGTAGATCTGGGCTCCAAGTCCGGGCAGCAGCCCAGGCCTACCCACCTGGTTGACCTGGGCTCTGGAGTTAAGATAGTGCTCATGGTTATCCCCCCAGACAAAGCCCCTGTGTCACCCCCCCCCTCCGAGCGTGTCACCTTACTAATACCTTTTGGTTCCACTCTGTCATAATATATCTCATTGACTCTTCGAATCATCAGTCTCATTGGTCCATCTGAGTTAAGGAAATCTCCTTTTTATTGAAAAAGAGCTGTATTTTTGTTTTCTGGGTTTTGGGCCATAACTTTTGATAGAATGGAGCTATTTCATTCCGGTTTAATTGTATTCTGCTGTAAATTACACATCAAATGGTATATAACAGGGGTGTCCAAACTTTTTGGTAGGAGGGCCACATCATCTCTGTGTCAGGGGCTAGGAAAAAAGTAATTAATTTACATTTCAAATTTGAATAAATTTACATAAATGAATATATTGGAAATGGAACTTATATGAATAAATAAAGGTCTAGCAATAGCTCAAGGCCTATTAAAGCCCTTGCACAAAGCAAGGCCAGCCTTTCTGTCACTGCCACTGCTGCATCACAGACGTGAAACAGTGGAGGGTGCCCTTGTCCCACAGCTCAGGTGAGAGGTTGAACAGTTGTTCTCACACAGAGAACAGTTGCGTCAGGCCAGCATGGGCTCCAGCAAGTCTCTGGGGGGCCAGAGACTCATTGGAGACTGGGGGCTCCCTGCGGGCCAGATTGGGAGTCCCCGAGGGCTGCAATTGGCCCCTGGGAAAGATTGGGAGTCCCCTACAAACAGGGTATATGTCATGAGTTGTATCACCTTAATATTGAGCTATTATGGCTGCAATCTTCATGCAATCTTATGTACTCTTACTCTTCCTGCCACTGAATTCCATGGAACTAGCTTCTGAGTAGACATGCCTGGGATTGCACAGTGAGTAAGTTCCTTTTCACCACCTGGGAGAGTAAGAGATCCAGAGAGGCACTGGTTGCTTCCAATTCTTCACTGGGATTCCCCTCTTTCTCGGCCATCACTGTTGGCATCCTGGCTTTCTCTGCTTCGCCAGACACTGACCACACCTGTCCAAGCCCCTTTTGGCATAATAAGAGCTAGAAACTTGCTTTAGTGTCATGAAAGAAAAGGAAGATTCCAGATCCTCAGTCTGCAAAACTCAAAGTCCAGAATCAACTTCTGTGCCTAACAGGGCTGGCTGTGAGGAAGCTGGCCTTGGAGCCGGATTCAGGCTTGCAACTGACTTACGAGGAGGGCTCAGCTTGCAATTCACTCTCCCAAGTTAGATTTTAGTGGAACTGGAAAAAGAGAGCAACCAAAATGATGAATGGATTGGGACACAAACACACACCCCGTATAAGGAAAGGCTACAACAATTGGGGCTCTTCAGACTAGAAATTAGACGATATGCATATGACAGTGTATGATTGAGACATAGAAAATTATGCATGGGATGAATAGAGGGAAGTTCTTTACTCTTGTACAACACCAGAACCTGGAGGCATCCGCTAAAGCTGAGTGGTGGCAGAGTTAGAACAGACAAAAGAAAATATTTCTTTGCCAGCATGTAATTAACCTGTGGAACTCCTTGCCACAGTATGTGGTGAAGGCATCTGGCACAGATGACAGGGCTAGAACCAGCAGGGCTGGAAATGGAGGGGGAAAGGAGGAGAGCTTTCCTCTGTGGAAAACACCAAACAATTACTTCAGCTAGAACTTGCTTCCTGAGCGAAGGGGACTGCCAATCGGCAGGATTGCAAGACACAGGGTTACACACATCCTCAAGGTTACACAGCCATGTTGCTCCCTTCGCTCAGGAAGCAGGTTCTAGCTGAAGTAATTGTTTGGTGTTTTCCACAGAGGAAAGTTTTCCTCCTTTCCCCCTCCATTTCTTTAATTAAGTGCCAAGACCCTCAACATCAGGGGGGAGAATTTTTACCTCAGAAACTGCTGCTGCAGTTAGAGGATTGCTCAGCTCCTGCCCAGGCACGTTCTGCCCTCAGCTCCTCAGCTGAGGGGGCTTTCTGACTGTGCCGTGGGGCATGGAGGCAGCAGACCTACGAAGTCACAAGGCTGCTGACCCAGTTGCCCTGATGCACCAAGTCCTGGTTGGGACTGTGTTACTCCTTCCTGCCTCTACACAGGGAGGCGGTGGGTTCATGAGCTCACAGGGCTCCTGTTGGCCATGCTCCTTGCTTTGGCACACTGCAAAACGAAGAATGATTAGGAAGTCAGCTATCAGCCATGGCTGGCCTCCTGGGGGGGGGGGAGCTTGCTTTCTGTCGCCCCTGAGGGGAATTTGGAGTCAGGGAATTTTCCCTTATCAGCAAAATTCAATGGGTCTAATGGCTGGCTTCCCAGCTGGGGGAAAACCAGGAAGGCAGTTCGAATTTGCATAGAGTACTTAAACAGTGATTGAGTTAAAGTAATGTAGAAACAATGATTTAGACTTCTTCCTCCCCTAAGGTGTTTGCATAAACAGTGATTGGATTAGGAGACTCTCCTGCATACAGTTCTTAAAATATACAGCAATGTAGGAGACACACAAACAATGATTTACTCTTCCAGACTCCTTGAACCTAGAAAGGTGGATGTTGTAACCTTATGACTTGACCTGATTGTGGCCTGTTTGCAGAGGTTTGGCCTGTATGACATTTTAGTCCATAATAACAACCAGATATAAAATCACAACTAAAAATGCAAAAGGAGATTTTCATGTAACATTACTTCCAGGTAAGTGTGGATAGGATTGGGCTGTTAGTGGCCAGGAGAAACTTCTGGCTCCAACATTGGGATGTCAACACACGCTTTTAGGCCAGATTGGTCATTGTCCCCTTTGAGGGAAATAAACTTTTGGGGGAGGCACTAGATCCCATTCTCATTGAGAACAGGGATAAGAGAAAGGTTTTGCCCACCCACAGTCCTTTCAAGGTCACAAGCAATCTTTTGATGCAGAATTTCATCCATTGCTTGTGGGGAAATATTCACTGCATTTATTTTCTGGCCATTATTATTATTCATTTAAAATCCTGACCTGCTTAGTGACTGATCCACACTTAAAGCATCCTACAGGAGCCCAAGGAAGGGACCATTCTGCCCACAACACAGAGATCTGGTCAAAGAAGTGCATAACCTAGTAAATAAGAAAAGCCCAGCTGGATCACGCCAAAGAGGGTTCATCTAGTCCACCATCCTGTTTTCCAGAGTGGCCCACCACCTGCCTCTGGGAAGCCCCAAAGCAGGGCCCAATCCTGAGCATGCACCACCGGTGCTTTACTGGTGTGAGTGTCGCAAACGTGCCGAAAAGCATGTTCACAGCCCTCAGCACCGGTCCAGTGCCGGTGCTAGCCCAGCACTGGCTGGATCACTGGCAGATCACCAGTGCTTCACTACTTGGCGGTTGCACAGACCACCGTGCGAGAGAGAAGTGAGTGGAGGCATGAGGGGAGGTGGGGAGAAGGCGTTCAGGGGTGGGATTAGGTGAGGGGAGGGGAGGGAGGAGGCATGCCATGGGCCCAACATGGAGGCTCTCAATTCTATAGCAGCCCAAGGGCTGCCACAGAATTGAGTAGCTCCATTACGGGTCTGCTTGCCTTACACGGAGGGGCCGCCACTCCCGCCCGCCTGCACCATCGACACGTGTGCATCCATGAGGGATCTTTCCCTCATGGATCCTTTCATGATTCAGAAGATGCGAGCGGAATAGAAAGCTTTCCCCACAGTCTGAGCATTGAAATGGTTCCTTGTTTGCATGAATCATCCAATGCCTCTTCAAGGATGTCACATCATTAAATTGCCTCCTAGGAGCACTGATAGAGTTTTTCTTCTATGTGGATTCTCCTATGCCTCTTAAAAGAGAATGCGTTACTCAGACTTTTCCCACAGACCGTGCACTGATAGAACTTTTCTTCCTTGTGGATTCTCCAATGCTCAATAAGACTGCCTCGCTGACTAAAGTCTTTCCCACATTCAGAGCACACAAACACTTCCTCTCCTTCCACGCTCACTAAGGTACATTTTGCAATGGTGGCTCTGCTGCCCCCGAGGCTCTCACATTTCTCTGTAGTATTGGTCATTTCATACGCAAGAAGCTGTGTTTCATAAGGGGAGCCTTCTGGATACTGTTGATGCTCATGCTGCTCACTAGTGTGGATTTTCATGTGATTAGTAAAGGACTTTGGCTGTCTGAAGTCTTGCTGACAAATGGCACACTGGTATATTATTTCTCCTAAGGGCATTTGCTTGCGCTTCTGTCTTTTCACATGGATTCTGCTGTGGATAATCAGGGACTGCAGTTTACTGAAGCTTTGATCACAAGCTGAGCATCGATACGGTTTGTCCCCGGGGTGCATCTGCTCGTGATTTAGAAGCTGCAGGAGGTACAAAAAGCTCTGCCCACAGTCTGCGCATTTGTAGGGCTTCTCACCCGTATGGAGCATCCTGTGTCTCTTGAAGGCCGTTCTGTCATTGAAATTCCGTCCACAATCCGTGCACTGGTAGGGTTTCTCACCTGTGTGGACTCTCCAGTGCCTCTTCAAGGAGGCGCTAACGGCAAAACTCTTCTCGCACAGCCTGCACTTAAAGGGCCTCTCTCCTGTGTGGGTTCTCTGATGGCACCGAAGGTGCCCCTGCCTCCTGAAACTCTTCTCACAGTGTGTGCATGCAAATGGTTTCTCCCCTGTGTGGATTACTTTGTGTGCAATAAGTCTGGCCTTGTTCTTAAAGCTCTTCCAACACCCTGAGCACTTATGTGGCTTCTCTAGTGCAAAAGGTTCCTGATGTTCAGTAAGGCTGGGTCTCTGACCAAAGGCTCTCTCACTTTGCAGCCCTTCCTCAACCTTTGCACTGGCCCTGTGCCCCAAGCTTTCAGCAGATGCCTTGTACCCTTCCAAGGAATTAATGATTGGTTTGTCATGTGGGCGACACCTTGGCCACTTCTCAGAGCCTTTTTCCAAAGAGCTACCAAGCGCAGTCTTCGGTTTCACCCTGCTCCACCACATCCCGTATGGGTCTGCTTCTTGGGAACTTTCTGGCTGCTTCTGCTCTCTCACACACATCCACATTTCACCTGCTTGAATAAGCAGAAAATCCAGCCATAAATTCCTTCCCTTTGAGCAGGAAACACGGCCCACAAATGAGTTTAGCACTTGGGGAGGACATGGGCTGAGACTTACAGAGAAGATAACAATTCAGAATATTTATAAATATTACTGAGCCACTGTTCTTCAAGAATGGGGGGAGCTCAAATTTGGGGGTTCCTGAATCCATGCCACCACCACCACATTTTTCACTGTGGCTTCTGGCCAGTCGCTGTCCCCACTGCTGCTAGATGCCGTTTTCCCCAAAGTTCCTTCTTCTGACCTCACTTTGATGGTGTCACAGTGAAGCCAGTTCTAAGTAAGGGCAGAAGAAGGAAGCAATGCTTTCTGTTTGGAGAGGAAGGAACAGAAGGGACCTTGGAACTTGGAAATTTAAGAAAATATTAATCAACAAAACTACCAGCCATTGTAAAAAGGAATTTTTTTTTCATTCTCTCATAGTAGCATTCCAGAAAAGAGCATCAAAAATGCCAAACCAGAGTGCCTGGAGTGGTTGGAGTGCAAGAATAGAACCAAGGTTCAAATCTGCACTTACTCATGGAGCTCAGTGAGTAACCTTGGGCTATTCCTTAACCTGACCTCACTGAGATACTGTGAAAATGGAAAAGATGAAGTGAACCATATGCTGCCCAGAACTGCTTGGAAAAAGGGAAGGATACATGCAGTGGCATAGCTAGAGGGGGTGCAAAGCACTAAGTTTTGCAGGGAACCTCACCGTGGCACGCCTCTTAATGCTCCCAGAGAAATAGCTGTGTGTGTTATTTATGAATTTTGTGATAAAAGGCTAAATGTGCTGTAGCAGAAGGCCATGCTCCAGTAAGTGTGTTAATCTTAACAGTACCGCAAGTCTTTTTGCCATATAAAGCTTGCAGCTCTGGATAAAAACAACTCTCTGCTGGAGTCCCATAATTCTCAGAGCCATTCCCAACAGGACATACATCATACCTATATACATCATACACCAACACACATCAGGAGCCCCATAATTCCCAGGACCATCAGAGCCATACCCAAGAAGCCATCTCTTGAGCTCTGCTCTTCTTCAGAGTTCTGGAAAAACAGGTCTTCTCCTTCTTCCTCCAGGCGAAAGGTGAGATCAGGATTGAGAATTAAAAGCCACTCTAAGAAACAAAAGAAAATGGCACTTTTGAGTAGAGGCAACTGCCCCCTTCAGGCAGCTGATTGATGGTGAACATCAAATTCCCTCCCTCCCTCCCTCACTGATCCATGCCATCATCCACCCCTCACTGTAAGCCCTGGCAAGGGTCATGCTCCAGGAAGGCCTGTCCATCCATCCAAGTGGGCCAGAAGCAAGAGAGTGATCTGAAACAGGCAGACAGAGTTAAGTACCAAGGCAACAAAGAAATTGCACCCCCCCCCCCCACAAGCAAGTGCTGTGACAGGGACTCTATAGGGCAGTGATTTTCAACAGGTGTGCCATGGCACACTGGTGTGTCAAGAAAGGCTCGCAGATCCGATGCGGGAGTCTGGAGCACAGCAACTGAAAATTGCTGAAAAACTCCTCTAGGTTCTGCAACTCTGTTTATAGGGTGACTGTGGGCGCAATCCTAACCCCTTATGTCAGTGCTTTCCAGCACTGGCATAGCGGTGCCAATGGGACATGTGCTGCATCCTGCAGCTGGGTGTCGCTCACGGAGGCCTCCTCAAAGTAAGGGAATGTTTGTTCCCTTACCTCATAGTTGCATTGCCCTTATTTCAGTGCTGGAAAGCACTGACATAAGGGGTTAGGATTGCGCCCTGTGTGTAGTAATGTATTGTCTGGCCCTCTAAGGAGCCAGCAGAGGAAGAAGGACAGACAGTTTGTTACTACAGACAGATGCCCTAGAGCCACAGAACCCGGAAAAGTATCTCAGAAGTGAGAAATGACATCACAGGAAATACATACAGAAGACCATAGAGGCCAGTGTGCCATAAGAAGAAAAATGCTGAAAATCACTGCTATAAGCCCTAGTAAGACAGTCATCTGTAGAGAAGGACAGGCAGGGCTGTCACCTGGGTCCCACAGGTAAGGCACTCCAGCACTTGATGCCCCTCAAGAGTCTCTTGCAGGGAATTGGGCGTATACAGCATCAGTGCTAGGTTCACAGGGGTCCTTGGCTTGGAAGAACGGCAGTAGAGGGCAAAATGATGGCAATGCTAAATAACACTTTGGGCTACTACCACAATGGTATATCTCCACAAGGTTTTGGGGGAAGCAACCCCTTAGCGGGGGTGCCACCTTCAGAGCTGCCATCTGCTTCAAGCCCCATCAGGGGAGTCTCATGTCCCAGGGGGCCCAGAGGAGCTCCCCCAACATGTCTTTTCACCCAAGGTCACAGGAAAGCAAGCGATGGCCCTTCCTGGTGGACAGGAATGGATTCTTGGGGTGGGGTGATGCACAGCCTAGACAGTGCCCTTGAACCAAAGGCCAGCTCCACTACCACACTTTACAAGAAACAGAGCACAGGGATGTGGGTGGTAAGGTGCCCACACCTGGTTAGGGACCCCCCCACCCCTGGCACCTTGTAACAACTGCCTAATATGTCAGGACACAGTCTGAGACATCAGTGTTGTAGAGAGGCCAGTGCAGCAAGCAAGTAAATGCAGGGAAGGGGGGAGTCAAAAGGGGGAGACAACTAATGGATGACAAACACTCCCCCCCTATAATCAGGGAGGACACCCCAGAATTGCAACCCGGTGGTTAAAACGCCCAGAGCTGACCTACAGTACAGCAACAACAAGCACAAAGGAGTCCCTGCTTTGTGCCTGCACAAACCTTACCCAGCAAGATCACATTCCTGTAATTCTCCAGCATGACCTCCCTATACAGGGCTCTCTGAGAGGCATCCAGCAGGCTCCACTCCCCTTCGGAGAAATCCACTGCCACATCTCTAAAGGTCACCAGCTTCTGAAACATGAAACACAACTGTGATCACAGAGAGTCCACCCCTCCGTTTGCTGCACAAGTGTGCAGAGCAGGAAGGAGGCGAGGACTCCACCTGTTCGTTCATAGGTGGTTGGACAAGATCCCTTCATATATCCAGTAGCCTACTAATGACTTTTCAAATAGGCAATTACTACTTCTCAGCTACACAGTGGGCCCTCCTCCTTTGAGTATCCCCAGATGCTGGGCCTGCAAGCTTGTTGGTGGAGCAGAAAGACTTGGAAAGTGAAGACATCTCTGCAATATTAAGAAAGGCTGTGTAGTATATGCATACCTGGGACTGCCTTCCAGGACATCTCCGCCAAGACGCATCTCTTATTTCTTTTACATCTCTCCCGAAAACCCAGACTTCCCATGAAATTTTTGGCCCAACTCTCTACTCTCTGTACTGTACCTAAGCCTATGTAAACAAAATAACAGATATTCTTCCCCCATTTACCCTGCCATCATCCCCCCCCCTTGTGTCTATCTAGAGTTCTATCTAACCATTCTAGACCAGTGGTTCCCAACCTTTACACAAAGGGAAGGGAAACACTGATTACCTGCAGGGCCAGCATAGGGGGTGGAGACTCAGCAGCAATGGCACTTCCAGGTTCGTGCCTCTGTTGCAGTAAAAAAGGGGTTTTCACACATACCCAGCTGCCACTGGGTAAGTGCGAAACCCCCCTTTTTTTACTTCAGCGGTTCTGCAAATCCAGAAGTGCAGTCACTGCTATCCTCCCACATCCGCTGGTCACCACTTCCCTTAAGGGGGAATGCAGTACTTCCAGTTGCCCTGGGGAGTCACAACCCCCCTGGTGGGGAAACACTGATCTAGCCAGTGGTTCTCAAGCTTTTAGTGCCGGGACTCACTTTTTAGAATGAGAATCTGTCGGGACCCACTAGAAGTGACGTCATGACTGGAAGTGACATCATCAAGCAGGAAGAGTTTTAACAATCCTAGGCTGCAATCCTAACCACACTTACCCAGGAGTAAGCCCCATTGGCTTCTATCATTGTTAGAAGAATATACACAGTAGCCTGTTCAAAGTAGAGATCTGTAACATTTCCCCGAATGCAGTCACATGCCCTGGCAGTATCAAGTCTAATGTATTAAAACTAAAATATTGAAATGAATGGGGACCCACTCAAAATGGACTCACAACCCACCTAGTGGGTCCCAACCCACAGTCTGAGAAACACTGATCTAGACTGTAAGCTCTTCACTAGACTGCTTGCTAGTATAATCCTCAATATACCACTTCTTAATTTAAATAGCACCATCCATGTAGATGGAGTTTTATACAGAATGGGAGAGTGGATCCCTGCCCCAAAAGGCTTACAGTCTAGATAGGTACAAGGAAGACAACAGAAGAAGGGGACAGAAATGGAGGCACTGAGAGGCAGAGGGATGCTATTATTTCACAGTGAGACATGTTTAAGCTTAATTACAGTGGAACTGTATTTAAATAGAAGTAAAGTTTTATCCTTGCCCCCACACTCTCAGCTTCTTGAAATAACCAGGTATGAAGCATTCTTACCTTCTTTTCTAGTTTTTCAACACTTGGTTGCCCCACCAGGTCGTCTCCTGAGACCACAGTCTGTCCATTGGTCTCCAGGTCTTCTTCTCTGACCAAGCTCTTCATTTCCAAGGATGGAAGGGCTAGGGACTGCTTGAAGAGAACCAGCTCTAAGATTTGCTCCTTGGTGTATCTCTGGGGTTTCAACCACCTGGAGTGGGGGGGGGGGGCGCGCAAACTTTTTGAAGCCACTCAGCTTACTATAATAACACAATGGCCAGAAATTGGGTGCTTCACATCCAAATAGCTGATTTCTTTATGCCCAACATTCCCAGCCAGAAAGCCACAAAGATCTTTGCTGCAGCCTTCCTTGTTCACTAGCCTGCCAGCCCTTGTTCAACCCTTTTTATTCTCTGTACCTAGAAATGAACCCAGTGGTGGCCCATAGCCATCAATGACAGCACTGACAGGCTTGTCTTCCATGACTTTGTCCAGTCCCCTTTTAAAGCCATCCAGGCTAGCGGCCACCATCACATCTTGTGGCAAGGAATTCCACAGACACGCCAAATGAAGAAGTACCTCTTTTCACTTGCTCTGTATCTCTCACCCCCCAAACACTGGAGTTGTAGCCTCTGCCTGGATGATACTCCCTGGAAACACTTTCCAATTTTTGTTGGTGCTGTTGGGAAGCCATCCTTTTATGACTTGCTGCTGCTCTATGCTCTTTTTACCTATTTTTACTCTGACTGCTGTTTTTAGTATGTGTTAATATGTTTTTATTTGCTTTTAAATTGTTTTTAATATGTTGTAAGCCGCCTTGAGTCCCTTCGGGGAGAAAGGCGGGGTAGAAATAAAGTTATTATTATTATTATTATTATTATTATTATTATTATTATTATTATCCTTTGTTAGGGTAATCCCTTGCTAATGGCTCAGGATGGTGGGCTGATGGTTCCTTAGTTCTCCTTCAGTGTTTGGGGTTTTGTGTTTTTAATGAGTGGAGAGTCAGCTCTGAGTGTGCTGAACAGGACGGCCCCCAGAGCTTGGGGGAAAAGAGGATATACCCCACAACCCAGCTAATAGGAAGCACAGGTAGTTTCTGAGCCTGGAAGGCCCTTCATGGGTGACATCTGGATGCAATCCTTGTAACAACAACCCTGTACTGCTAAGAATTATTATCCCCATTTTGCAGCTGGGGAAGGCTGAGAGGGATCAGCTTACCTATGGCTACTTGTGAACTTATGAGGGCAGTGGTGTAGCTAGAGTGGGGTGCAAAGCACTAAGTTTTGCAGGGATCCTCACCATGGCATGCAAAGTGCTAAGTTTTGCAGGGAGCCTCACTGGTGTGCAAAGAACTATTGGTATTGGTATTGGCAACCTTCAGTCTCGAAAGACTATGGTATCGCGCTCTGAAAGGTGGTTCTGGCACAGCGTTTTGCAGGGAACCTCACAGCAGTGTACAGTATTGGCAACCTTCAGTCTCGAAAGACTATGGTATCGCGCTCTGAAAGGTGGTTCTGGCACAGCGTCTAGTGTGGCTGAAAAGGCCAATCCGGGAGTGACAATCCCTTCCACACCGGGAGCAAGTGCAGTCTGTCCCTGGTCTGTCTCCCTGGCTATGGGCCTTCCTTCTTTGCCTCTTAGCCTCAGACTGTTGGCAAAGTGTCTCTTCAAACTGGGAAAGGCCATGCTGCACAGCCTGCCTCCAAGCGGGCCGCTCAGAGGCCAGAGTTTCCCACTTGTTGAGGTCCATCCCTAAGGCCTTCAGATCCCTCTTGCAGATGTCCTTGTATCGCAGCTGTGGTCTACCTGTAGGGCGCTTTCCTTGCACGAGTTCTCCATAGAGGAGATCCTTTGGGATCCGGCCATCATCCATTCTCACGACATGACCAAGCCAACGCAGGCGTCTCTGTTTCAGCAGCGCATACATGCTAGGGATTCCAGCACGTTCCAGGACTGTGTTGTTTGGAACTTTGTCCTGCCAGGTGATGCCGAGGATGCGTCGGAGGCAGCGCATGTGGAAAGCGCTCAGTTTCCTCTCCTGTTGTGAGCGAAGAGTCCATGACTCGCTGCAGTACAGAAGTGTACTCAGGACGCAAGAAGTTTTGCAGGGAGCCTCACTGTGCTGTGAGGCTTCCCCTTTGGAGCCATTCCCCTTCCCCTTTGGAGCCATTCTGGGTGGTGTGGTGCAGAGCACTAAGTTTTGCAGGGAAAAACTTGGCACTTCGCATGCCAGGGTGAGGCTCCCTGCATAACCCCCTCTAGCTACGCCACTGATGGAGGGGAAGGATTTAAAGCAGAGACTCTGGTCCATAGTGGCTCCAGGGAGGTGATGTGTGCATGTGTGTGTACACACATAAAAGAAACAGTGATGTGACACAAGGAGGAATGGAAGCAAGGCTGGTAACCCCTTGCAGGCTGCAGACCCCCTCCCTGGAGGTCCCATATGGGGCATGGAGTTTGGGCCTGGGTCCTGCTGGTCGATCTGTGCAGAAAAAGCCTGATTCCTGTAGCCCAATCCTATCCACACTTTCCTGGGAGTAAGCCCCATTGACTCTAATGGAACTTACCTCTGAGTAGACATGCCTGGGATTGGGCTGAGAGTTTCTCCATCCAAGGAGGGCTGAACGGAGGTAGCGCAATCCCCCCCCCATAAAATTAGCCCCACTGGATCAAGCCATAGGCCCATCTAGTCCAGCTTCCTGTATCTCACAGTCGCCCACCAAATGTCCCAGGGAGCACACCAGATAACAAGAGACCTCATTCTGGTGCCCTCCCTTGCATCTGGCATTCTGACATAGCCCATTTCTAAAATCAGGAGGTTGCACATACACATCATGGCTTGTAATCATCTTAGTCACTCTCTTTTGCACCTTTTCCATTTCCACTATGTCTTTTTTGAGATGCGGCGACCAGAACTGGGCACAGTACTCCAGGTGTGGCCTTACCATTGATTTGTACAATGGCATTATAATATTAGCCGTTTTGTTCTCAATACCCTTCCCAAGCATAGAATTGGCCTTCTTCACTGCCGCTGCACACTGGGTCGACACTTTCATCGACCTGTCCACCACCCCCTGGTCTGTCACAGACAGCTCAGAACCCATCAGCCTATATGTGAAGTTTTGATTTTTTGCCCCAATGTGCATGATCGTACGCTTACTGACATTGAAGCGCATCTGCCATTTTTGGAGCTCCTCACAATCACTTCTGGTCTTCACCACTCGGAAAAGTTTGATGTCGTCTGCAAACTTTGCCACCTCACTGCTCACCCCTGTCTCCAGGTCATTTATGAAGAGGTTGAAAAGCACCAGTCCCAGGACAGATCCTTGGGGCACACTGCTATACCCGAACTTTACCCGGCATAAGGATGGGGGCAACCACTTGCCCCCACCAGACAGAGGGCCAGCAGGCTGCGATCCGGCAAGGGGGCCCGAGCACCCCCCAAGAGACCTCTGAGGGACTCTGCGCCTTTTCTAGTGCCCAAGAAGAGGCTCCACTCACCAGCATCCCCCCAGACTGACCGCCTGGGAAACTCCAGAGGCATTTGCCTACATTTTGCTCCCCCCGCCCGGAATGGCTGTGAAGGGGAGGGGGCCCGCTTGTATGCTCCAGTGAGGCTCCCTGCAAAACTAAGCTCTTTGCCCTCCCACTAGCTATGCCACTGATATAGCCGGACTGGTCCTCCATACACCGCCGGGATCTTTTGGAGCCATCAGTGAAGACACTTGCCAACAGCCCACATTCTGCAGCATCCAGTCCTCAAGTGCACCCCACACTGCGGGGGGGGGGCAGCCCTTTCCCCCCCCAATCATTTTCATGGGGTGACCCCAAGTTCTCGTGTCAGGAGCGGGGGGCAAAACTTCTCTCTGTCCACTTCCAACACAGGAGGTACTGTATAATGCTCTCTTGACCCCCTCTCCTGCCCCCTCCCTCTTGTCTCCAAGGTCAGAAGCCCCAAACTTGTTGACCCTTCATCAGTTTGATGTGATGCAGACACAGGCTCCAACTGGATGCTCTAAAAAAAAACCCTTCTCCCTCCCCATTGATTTCCCACTGAAGGAAGCTTCTGTGTCCCTGTTGTACATCCCTTGGTCCGCCTGCACCTGAGTCCCCTTGGGATGCTTGCAAGACTCCCTGCAAAGATCTTCCAGACCCCTCCATTCAGGGACAGGATGCCAGGCTCTGGAAAGGGACCTGGTAGGGAAGAGCCTCCCATGGGAGTCTGAGTGTGCCCCATGCAACCTGTGGGGAGAGGAGAAGCTCATCAACCCAGGAGAAGCTGCAGAGTCTGGGCAGAAGCCATGCTGATTTGCCCTCAGAAAGGCATGTTCTTCTATGTGTTTTAAGATTCTACCTTTGATGAGGCCTTCCACCATTTTACCTGGAACAGACATCAGGTTGACTGGCCTACGGGTTTCCCCGATCCCCTCTCCTTCCCTTTTTAAAGATCTGTGCTGTTACATTGTGTGAACCAACCCTCACAAATGGGAGTTCGGGAAAGGGGTGGTTGAGAGCGGAAGGCTGTTTGGGTAGCAGTGACTCAGTCTGGGCTCTTGTGCTTTGTGTGTCACCAGCATCTTGGAGGCAATGTACAATGTACAATTTTTTTTTTTGTCCTCTGTAGCTCCTCTGACCATCCTCAACAGCTCCACTGCCACACTGCCATCTTCCCAACCAGAGCCTGCTGGTGGCACTGTGCCATTCTACCATATGGCTCTGTCCTCTGTGGTCCCCCAGGGCCTGGTTTTCCATAATACCAGAACCAGGGGACATCCACTAAAATTGAGTGTTGGGCGGGTTAGGACAGACAAAAGAAAATATTTCTTTACTCAGCGTGTGGTCGTTCTGTGGAACTCCTTGCCACAGGATGTGGTGATGGCATCTAGCCTAGACGCCTTTAAAAGGGGATTGGACAAGTTTCTGGAGGAAAAATCCATTATGGGGTACAAGCCATGATGTGTATGCGCAACCTCCTGATTTTAGAAATGGGTTATGTCAGAATGCCAGATGCAAGGGAGGGCACTAGGATGAGGTCTCTTGTTATCTGGTGTGCTCCCTGGGGCATTTGGTGGGCCGCTGTGAGATACAGGAAGCTGGACTAGATGGGCCTATGGCCTGATCCAGTGGGGCTGTTCTTATGTTCTTATACCTGAGCAGCCCCCTGTGTACCTGGGGACAGCTGTGCCACCAGCAGACCCACCACTTCAGCCTAAGGATCTTCAGCCACAGAGCAGATCAACCTGGAAGCAGGTTTGATCCTTCAAGCAGAACTAAGGGATGCTTATCAGGTGGGATGTCAGGTGAGATGCAGCTGGATGAAGACCCTCTGAGCCTGGGAGTAGCCGCTTGTGCTGAGGCCATGCAAAGTTAAACCCTCAGGCAAGGGGGCAGAAAAGGGGGTGCTGGGGTCATGCGAGGGTCAACCCTCCTGCGAGGGGGCGGAAAAGGGGTGCTGGGGCCATTCGAGGGTCAACCCTCCTGCGAGGGGGCAGAAAGGGGGTACTGGGGCCCTGCTAGAGTCAGCCCTCCTGCAGGGGGGCAAAAAGGGGGTGCTGGGGCCATGCGAGGGTCAACCCTCCTGGAGGTGCTGGAGCCCTGCAAGGGTCAACCCTCCTGCAGGGGGCAAAAGGTGGCAGGGAGGCAGTGTGGAGGGGTCTTTGCCGGGTCCCTCTGCCAGGCTCTCACTGGGCTCCAGTTCGCAACGGGACTGGGGCGCTGAGGGTTTGCAGCCCAGCCAGGGGGACGTCACGGGACTCGAACGCGCAGGTCCTGCCAAGGCAGCTACTGGGAGGGCTCCAGGTGGAAACTCAGACAGAGCCACCCGCTCCCCGCCTCCAGTAGCTCCTCCCAGCCCCTCCTTAACTCCGCCTCGGGCGGGGCTGTCCCTGCAGAGCGGAGCTTCGCTCCCCTCCTCCGATGCGCTCATTGGCCGCCTCCTCCGAACATGCAAATCAGCTCCCAGCCAACCAGGGAGAGGCAGCCTTCGTGCGCGTGCCCAGAACACTCTCGCGGGACACACCCTAACCCTCAGCACTGCCATTGGAGACAGCCAATGGCAGAGGGCGGCAGCGGGCAGGGGCGGGGCCTGTGAGAATCCTCCAATCGCCATCCCGAGGGCGGGATGAGGACAGGCGCAGGGCTGCCTAGAGGGGCTCCAGGTGGCTAGAGGAGAGGAGTAGGGTGCTTAAGGTGGTTCCAGGCTCTCTGTCTTCCATATGCCCACTTCCAAGTCTGTCCTTGCTCCTCCTCCACACTTCCTGTCTGGCCCCTCCTCTTCTGGGCCTGGGAGTCAGGGTGGGGGGAAGGGATTGCTGGACTGAGAAGGCAGGTTGGGCTGCAGAGGCAGGGAGGGGAACCAGCAGGGTCCTTCTGGGGCTCTAGGGCGCTCTCCCTCCTCCACACACCCACTTCCGGTCTGCCCCTGCTCCTCCTCCACACTTCCTGTCTGGCCCCTCCTCTTCTGAGAGTTGGAGGCAGGTGCGGAGGAGATGGGGCTGCAGAAGCAGGAAGGGGAACCAGCAGTGCCCTTCTGGGACCTTTGTGGGGCATTGGGGGGGGGTGTCATTTGGGGGCTTTTATTCTGCATGTGGAGAAGGAAGGAAGGAGGAGAAAACTGAGACCCAAATCAGTCCTTGGATCAGCACCACGATCTGCACTGAAGCAGCCCGAACCCTCTGCTTCTCCCAATACTGAACCCCTTCAATACTGCAGCGGTTGGAGCAGGAAATGGAGACTCTTGGCTTCTGAACCTCCCTGTGTCTGTCTCTGCTGCTCAGGACCCCTGAATCCCTGCAAGGCTCACCCTCCACTGGACAGTCTGTGATATGCCTGCACTCTTTCTCCTCCTCTAATGTCCCATCCCTCTGTCCTTCCCCAGTCCTGGCTCAGGGACTGGGGCAAGAAGAAGGCTTCTCAAAACACCACCCCTAGACATACACACGTTGTCCTCCTGTTTTCCGTTTTTCTGGAGGCACCAACTACAACACAGATACCACTCACCACAATTGGGCAGATACACACACGCATTGGGATCTATTGCCATTTCTTTATTTATGTTTGGTGAAAAGGGTGTTTTTAGGGTCATAACGAACCTGAAACCTTTGGACTGGAAGGCGTTTCTCTCTTGGGCTCTTCTGCATCCAAGATCAAACAGAGCTGCGTACTTCTTTTCTGGTTCTGTTTTCTCTGGAAGCTGCAGACAGGCTGCACCCCCCTCCCCCCAACATGCCTTTCGGAGAGAAGTATTTGTGACTTTCCCCAGGCCATCTCCTTTGCTAACTGTTGCTGATAGGCTATGCTTGTGCCCAGTAAGCCTTGTCAGAGACAGCCACCACTTTCCAAATGTAGCTCCAGGGCCCCTGTGTGGAATAGGGCTGCTCTCAGACTTGGTGTTAGAAAAGCCTTCAGCTAAGTTTGACAGAGGCAGTAATTGGGAGAGGATGTGCAGGGTTTGGTCAGGGCCAGACAGGAGGAAGCTGAGAACAAGGTGGTGAAAGGAGGCCACTGCATGACCAGCCCAGGGTTGTGGGGCAGGAAACAGGGTTCCCCCCAGGAGTAGGAGAACAGTCAGTTCTCCCTGAGCTGCACTCTACAAACCAAGGATGTGCCCTAGAAGGGGTCCAGGGCTCTCCTTGTCAGCTGGGCGTTGTCGTGTGCCTCTGGAATGAGGGGAGACCACAGCACTCAGAACTGGACATCAGGGAAATAGATAATGCCAGCTGAACGCGATCACAGACCAGCCCTCCCTTGAGTTGGTGCCAGGGATAGATCTGGGGGTTTGCATGCAAAGCAGGTTCTTTGCCTCTGAGCTGCGGCTGCTCCGGAGTGATGTGATGCTTCAATCAGAGTTCTGCAGGAGACAGTCACACCCTGTCCCTACTTGCCTGAATTCCCAGTATCCTTATATAATTGCCTGAGAAGGAGGAAGAGGGAGATAGTTGGTTGAAGCTTCTCTTCCATGTGCTGAGAGGTGGATGAGAGAAATGTGGCTGTTTCACCTTCACAACTGGATTCCCAACTAATGATTCATTCCAGCTATCATAAGCAGTGAGCTTGTATTGCAATAAGCCAGACCAATGTCACGTTGGTATTCATGCAGCTGTTTCTGGTGCATGTTCATGTGTGAGAGTTCAAAGAGCTTCCCCTTTTCCTGTTACACGTCCTTTTCAGGGTAGGAGTCAGCCTAGGAGTAGGTCGCTTTGGAAAGCTTTAATATGTTGTAGACTGAAGCATCCCATCTCCTTGTTTCTTTCCCAGAGGAATTTCCCAAACCTGCCTTTGTTTCCCAACTGGAAGAAAGGGACTATGCATTTTTCCTGGATCTCCAGGAAGAAGAGAAATCAGCAGGTAACTGAAATAGTGTGGAGAAATTTTTTTCTCCTAAGCCATGATGTGTATGTGCAACCTCCCGATTTTAGAAATGCGCTATGTCAGAATGCCAATGCAAGGGAGGGCACCAGAATGCAGGTCTCTTGTTATCTGGTGTGCTCCTGGGACATTTGGTGGGCCGCTGTGAGATACAGGAAGCTGGACTAGATGGGCCTATGGCCTGATCCAGTGGGGCTGTTCTTATGTTATTGGGCCACAACTTGGATCTTAGAAGCAACCATTCTGTATCTGTAAAAGTTCTTATGGTCAAATTTCAGTTGCATCTCAGTCAGACTTGCCATCTTTTCTGTAAAAACTGCACTCGGTTGCCAACATTTGGTATAGTCTAAACCAGACTTACATATTCTCTCCTTTGCCAATGCCATGGCATGCAGCTTCTTCACTGGTTCTGATTCCCCCTGCTCCACTGGTTGCCTCCAGTTTGCAGAATCAGACACATCCATTCCAGATGTCACTTTTGGTAACTCCAATATATCATTAATTGGTTCTATCTCTCTTTCTTGCCATTGCAACTGTGGGAAAGTAGCTTTGGCAAATTTCCGCCACTGGACTAGCATTTGAATTTGATTTTTCAGCATCTGCCTCAGAATTTGTACTCTAGCCTCAATTGGAAAAAATGGTCCAAATGCAATTTGCTGTACAAGTCTGAGGTTTTGAAGGATGGTTTCACCAAACTGACACACCAACTTTCCAGTGCTGATGAAGCCATGCCAATGGCTCATGCACTGCATGCCGCAGAGGGTTGGTGGTGGTCATGGAGGCCTTCTCAAGGTAAGTAAGGTGCTTGAGTAATATGAGAAACCTGATTATGCATCAAAGAACCCACACAGGGGAGAAGCCATACAAATGCATGGAATGTGGAAAGAGCTTCAGTTGGAATACACACCTGGCTGTGCATCAAAGAACCCACACAAGGGAGAAACCATATAAATGCTTGGATAGTGGCAAGAGCCTCAGTCAGAGCAAACACCTGCCTGTGCATCAAAGACCCAAACAGGGGAGAAAACATATCAATATCTGGAGTGTGGAAAGAGTTTCAATCCTAGCGGGAGCTTGACTGTGCATCGAAGAATACACACATGGCAGAAACCATATCAATGCTTGGAATGTGGAAAGAGCTTCAGTCGGAGTTCACACCTGACTGTGCACACAGGGGAGAAGCCATATAAATGCTTGCATTGTGGAAAGAGCTTCAGTATGAAATCAAGCCTGACTTTGCATCAAAGAATCCACACAGGGGAGAAGCCATATAAATGCTTGGAGTGTGGAAAGAGCTTCAGGATGAATTCAAGCCTGACTGTGCATTGAAGAACCCACCTGGCGCAAAAAACATCAGTGCTTGGAGTGTGGAAGGAGCTTCAGAGATAGCAGATAACTGACTGTGCATCAAAGAACCCCCACAGGGGGTGAAACCTTATAAATATGAGTGTGGAAAGCGTTTCCCTGGAAAATAAGCCTGTCAGTGCATCAAAGCATTAAAGAACTCAGAATGGGAAGAATCCATATCGCCATACATCAGTTGGGGCTCCAATCTGATCATATCAAACAATCCTTAAAGGAGAGCAGCCACATAAATGCTTGGAGCCTGTAAGAAGTTTCGCTCATTCCTTTATAGTACAGGTCGGGTCCTCTGCTTCTGTTGTGGGTAGCTTTTGCAGCAAGCAGCTGGCCGGCAGCACAGTCTGCCTATCTCTCAAGGCCAGAGCGTAGACACTCCCGGGAACAAAGACGACACGCGGCAGATGTCCTCCACCAAACGTCCCTTTACTATGTACAATATATACAGCAAACAGTCCAGATAGCACACAATTCATGGATCACACTGACGTAGCCTTCGGCACCAAATCCACTTCGCTTCTCCCACAATCCAGCTTGCCCTGGCCGGAGTATATACTTGCTACAGGAAATCAGAGTGAGCTAGAAAGTGCTAAGTCACTCTGATGGCACATGGGGTGACACACCAGGTGACTGCCTCTGCCTGGTGTTGCATCAGCCTTTCCCACGATGCTCTGTTTAGTCAGGCCAAGGCTTCAGGGCCTGATACTATCCAGCCTGCAAATTACCTGCAGGCCCGGGGATGATCCCTTGACACCCCTCCTAATTTCAGGATAGATAGTTACATTTTACAGGTTTTAGGTATACAGGTTACACCTTTGGCACAGCTACATTTCACAGTGGGTGCCTTCATGTTACATGTCACATACATTACACAGATTGCATTCCCAGTTTGTGTAGCATACCATAATGTTTAGTGGCGCCTAATGGTTTTGTGATTATGTCCACTAGCATTTGCTCTGAGGGGCAGTACTGTAGCGTAATCAACCCTTCCTTTATTGCCTCCTTTACATTGGCGTATCGTATGCCAATGTGCTTGGTTCTGGCTTTGACCTTTTCAGATGCAGCCATGCTGATGCAGGCTTGGCTGTCTTCATGGACAGTGATTGGCTGTTCACTGTCCATGCCTAGGTCCCTGGCTAGCTGTTGGTACCATATTAATTCAGTACACAATTCAGACAAGGCCCCATATTCAGCCTCAGCACTTGAAAGTGCTATGTAGTTTTGCTTGATGGATTTCCATCCTATCAGGACACCTGCGTATCGTATCACCATTCCTGATGTGGACTTCCTTGTCTGCACATCAGTGCCCCAGCCTGCATCTACATAGGCTGACATTTCTGTCTCCCCCTTTGGTTGGATAGTTAAGACATAGTTTTTGGTTTCATTTAGGTACCGCATTACTCTCTTTACAGCCGCCCAATGCGCTTGTCTGGGCTGCGATACATGTCTACTTAGTATCGATATTGCGTTTGCCACATTGGGTCTAGATGTCTGCGCTAGGTACAAAAGACTTCCGATCGCTGATTGGTATACTTCTCCATCGCATTCTGGGCTGTCCTCGTACGCTGCCTTTTGGAACTCCTGTATCATCTGTGTTTTGGCCCCTTTACACAACTCCATATTAAATTTGCGCAGGAGTTGTTCTATCTTGGGCCTTTGGTGCCAGAAATAGCCTCCTCCTGGTGCCTTTTCAATACACACACCTAGGTATTGGTGGACCTCACCTAGATCTTTCAGTTTAAATTTCTGGCTCAGTTGCTGAACAGTCCTGTTTACCTGCCCTTCCTGGCCCAGCAATAACAAGTCATCCACAAAGCATAGCAGTGTTATGTGTTGATCATTTGCCCCCCTTTGGTAGATGCAGGGATCTGCCCTGGCAGCTTTGTACCCCAGTAGATTTAAGGTGGCATCCAGGCATTCATGCCATTCATGGCCAGCTTGCTTTAGGCCATAGAGGGCCTTCTTTAACTCCCAGACTGTCCCTGGTATCTGGCTAAAGAACCCTCGCGCTTCGGCCATGTGTAACGTTTGTTTCAAAGGGGCGTTCAAAAATGCAGTATCAAAATCTAAATGCCTTGCATAAGCCCCCTGGCTTGCTGCCAGAGCCAAGCATAACCGTATGCATTGGCTCCTAAGGGTTGGGGTAAAGGTTTCATCATAATCAGCATTCTGTCTTTGGGAAAATCCCTGTGCAACTAAACGGGCACGGTAAATGTCTCCATTTGGAGATGGTTTGATTTTGTAAATCCATCGTGAACTTATGACACGCTGTTCTCTAGGCAACTGTGTTCTGCAGAACACTCCTTTCTTTGAGGGCTTGATATTCCTTGTTCATGGCTTCTTGCCATTTTGCTCTTTCCCTTTGCGGTAACTCTAGCATTTCCTCATATAAGTTTGGTACCGTCACATTGCACACCATAACACACTCTGCTGCAGCTTCAAACCCATACCTTTTTGGAGGAATTCCCTTGCTTGCTCTCTGGGAGTGTCTGGGTATTTCTACCGAGATTTCAGCCTGAGCCTCTGGCTCACTTTTCGGCTGTTCAGGGGTTAATCTGCCATTCTCCCCTCCTCGGCTCTCCACCTCCTTCACCTTCGGCAGTGAAATCTGGCAAGAGTACTGCACTTTCCTCCCCCATTCTGTTCCACCCTTCTTGTTCATTGAACACTGCCGATCGAGATAGCGTTAGCTTGTGGCTTTTGTCACAGAACAGGTAAGATTTTGCCCCTGGTTCGTACCCTAGAAACGTCAGTTTCAGAGACTTATCATGGCGTTTTCGTCTAAATTTTTTAGGCACGTTAACCCAGGCGGACACCCCAAAGACATGCATATGTTTCAAGGACGGGGGTCGTCCGTACAAAGCTTCATACGGTGTTTTGTTTAATGCTGACGTCCAGAGACGATTTAAAATGTAATTTGCTATCAGCATCGCCTCTGCCCAATATCGCCTTCCCAGGCCTGAGTCAGCCAGCAGAGCACGCATTTTAGTTTGGAGTAAATCATTTCTCTTCTCTACCAAACCCTTCTCGGCTGGCACGCCTCTGTTAATTAACCTCTGATGGATACCTTGTTCCCTCAGCCAATCCTTTAACTTTGTACACGTGAACTCCGTCCCTCGGTCTGTTTGTATTTGACCAACCTTATGCACATATTTGCGCTCCACAAATCTCACCCACTCACAGATACGTTGGCAGGTTTGAGATTTTGCTTGTAGCAGATAACAGTAGCTAAATCTGCTGTAGTGATCTATCAGGACCAAAACATACCTCGCGCCCCCATATGATTCCTCAAAAGGGCCAATTAAATCTGCAAAGACCAGTTCAAACGGTCAGGATGTTTGCCTGTCACTCTTTTGGTTCACTGGGCATGCCTTTGACTTCACTCTTTTACAGGTTGCACAGTCTAGGTAATTTGGACATTCCTCCAACTTTACCCCACAGACATTTTGCACTGTTTTCTCTAACACATTGTACGAAGGGTGGCCAAGCTTCCTGTGCCAGAGATGGGCACATCTAGCATGGGCCCCTTTGTTTCTGAACAACTTGGTGGTGTTTACAGAGGTGGCTTCCTCTAATACATACAACCCACCTTTCTCAGTGCCCTGCGCACACACCCTGTCACCCCTTTGGATAGTGCACTGCCCATTGGCAAACTTCACGCAGAATCCATCTCTGTCCAAGGCAGCAACACTTAACAAATTGTGCTGCAATTGAGGGACATAGAGTACATTGGTTAAGGACTCATCAAACCCTGGCACTGAAACCGTGCCCTCCCCCTCAACTGGGGAGCTGAGTCCGTTCGCCAAATTTACCGTGGCTCTCACAGCTGGCTTCAAGGTCGTGAACAGTTCTCGGTCTTGGGCGACATGCTGACTTGCCCCACTGTCGACCAGCCACTGGTGCTCGCCACTCTGTTCCACCACTTGGACCACCGAGACGTTGGTGCTTTTGTAGCCCCTCCTGCGCCTCGTGTCCTTCCTCCCCGTACCTTTGCCCTTTAGGGAAGGACAGGAACGTCGCAGATGCGATGCGGAACCGCACTCAAAGCATCTTTTAACGATGTGCACGCCAGGAATGTCAACATCTTTCTTGTCAGCAGCCTTGTTTGTCCCACTCACTCGGGATTCCTTGGCACCTTGCCCCCATTCTTGCCGGTTGTCAACTCACTTCTGTTCCTCCTCCACAAGCCGGCCGGTCAGATAAGTGAGGGTTAGCTGACGCTCCGGGAGAGCTTCCAATGTTGTCATGAGCATGTCGTAGGATTTGTCCAATGAAGATAACACAATGAAAACTTTGTGCAGTTCAGGAAACGCCACTCCTCTCTCATCCAGCTTGGTAAACATTTGCCGCATGGCACGGAGATACTCGGCAACACTGGTGCCGGGTTCCAACCGTTTACGATACAACCTACGAGTCAGGCTGATCTTTGATATGGCAGAGTCACTAACATATACTTGCCGCAGTGCATTCCAGCACTCGTGGGCTGACTCTATGCTGCAAACGTGGATTAGCTGGCTATCCTCCAAGCCTAAAATAATCGTTGCCAAGGCTTGCTCATCTGCAATGTCCATCTCCGGGCTCTCATCCAGCTGCGCGGTTTGAACAACCGCCCACAGCGATTGTTTGATGAGATACATATGCATCTTCACAGACCAGCCCATGTAATTGCTCTCATTGAGCTGGGTCAGCAGATAAGCTGTTGCTGCTGCCATCATTCAGGAATGTACACAGTCCCCGCAGATAAACTTTTCCTGCAGACTCACTGGGGTGCTCACAGACGGGCTCAGCACAGCAGACTCAAGCAACCAGGCAGAGGGGCAGCCGGACAGCAGCTGGGCCCATAACCTGTTGCGGGTAGCTTTCACAGCAAGCAGCTGGCCGGCAGCACAGTCTGCCTGTCTCTCAAGGTCAGAGCGTAGACACTCCCAGGAACAAAGACGATACATGGCAGATGTCCTCCACCAAACGTCCCTTTACTATGTACAATATATACAGCAAACAGTCCAGATAGCACACAATTCACGGATCACACTGACAGCCTAAAGAAAACACAGGTCATGGTTCAGGATGTGAACTCACCTCCCTGCATTACAATCTCTGCGCATGAACTGGAGGTTGTCCATGACTTTGTGTACCTTGGCTCAACGATCTCCGACACTCTTTCTCTTGATACTGAGCTAAACAAACGCATTGGTAAAGCAGCTACCACGTTTTCCAGACTCACAAAGAGAGTCTGGTCCAACAAGAAGCTGACGGAACATACCAAGATCCAGGTCTACAGAGCTTGCATCCTGAGTACACTTCTGTACTGCAGCGAGTCATGGACTCTCTGCTCACAACAGGAGAGGAAACTGAACACTTTCAACATGCGCTGCCTCCGATGCATTCTCGGCATCACCTGGCAGGACAAAGTTCCTAACAACACAGTCCTGGAACGTGCTGGAATCCCTAGCATGTATGCACTGCTGAAACAGAGACGCCTGCGTTGGCTCGGTCATGTCGTGAGAATGGATGATGGCTGGATCCCAAAGGATCTCCTCTATGGAGAACTCGCGCAAGGAAAGCACCCTACAGGTAGACCACAGCTGTGATACAAGGACATTTGCAAGAGGGATCTGAAGGCCTTAAGAGTGGACCTCAACAAGTGGGAAACCCTGACCTCTGAGCGGCCCGCTTGGAGGCAGGCTGTGCAGCATGGCCTTTCCCAGTTTGAAGAGACACTTGGCCAACAGTCTGAGGCTAAGAGGCAAAGAAGGAAGTCCCATAGCCAGGGAGACAGACCAGGGACACACTACACTTGCTCCCGGTGTGGAAGGGATTGTCACTCCCGAATTGGCCTTTTCAGCCACACTAGACGCTGTGCCAGAACCACCTTTCAGAGCGCGATACCATAGTCTTTCGAGACTGAAGGTTGCCAATACAATACATACATAGCCTTCAGCACCAAATCTACCTCGCTTCTCCCACAATCCAGCTTGCCCTGGCAGGAGTATATACTTGCTACAGCCAATCAGAGTGAGCTAGAAAGTGCTAAGTCACTCTGATGGCACATGGGGTGACACACCAGGTGACTGCCTCTGCCTGGTGTTGCATCAGCCTTTCCCATGATGCTCTGTTTAGTCAGGCCAAGGCTTCAGGGCCTGATACTATCCAGCCTGCAAATTACCTGCAGGCCTGGGGATGATCCCTTGACAGCTTCCCAAACCCCCGCAGATACTGAAACACACAGATAACCAATTCTGTGGGTTGGGGCCCTCACCTGACCTCCGGATGTGACAGGAAGGGCCTTCCGGTGATAACTGGATGTATTTGGAGGGCTCAGAAACCTCCCAGATTCAACCAAAGGGCACTTCTATTCTTATCCAGGAGGTTCTTTGTGAGTCCTCCAGCCAGAGGTTCTAAATCCGCTGATAAAGAGGACCCACAGTGCATTAACTAATCCACACAGTCAAGAACCACAAAAATGCTTAGGTTGTGGGTGGGGAGTTCCTTCTGTCTCATGTAAAGCTTTAAACACTTCAGAGTGGGATGAAAAGAGACAAAGTAGAAAGGAAGGGGGATTACTGGGAAGGAAGCAGGACCTAGCAGTGGAAAAAGCCGCAGAGAGATTCAAGTGAGAAAAGGTTACGGGGTACAGTGTACTGAGGAGAGGGGAGGAACGGGCACCAAGGAAGATTCTGGGTCACGTCCCAAAGGGTAGGAGAGGACTGTGCATAGTGGAGACTTGGTATCTAAGAGCCTTTTCACTGCTCCAGGGCAAGCCGTCCTGCCAACTCTCTGCTGCAGGTGCGAGGACCCTGCAGCTCAATGTCTGTTCTGCTCCTGCAGCACCTGGCTCTATAGACACTCTCTGCAGCCCATCAGTTTGATTTCGGGGACTGTAAGATTTACTTTAAAAAGGGAGCCGAAACTAAGCCACAGATCAGGCTCCACCCTATAATTTATCCAGGGTCCTCTCTGCCTGGGCTGAGATAGAAGTTTAGGTGGGTCACGAGCCAATTTCAGGTGGGTCCCCTTTCATTTCAATGTTTTATTTTTAATAGATTAGACTTGATGCCCCCCTGGTATGTGACTGCATTTGGGGAAATGTTACAGACCTGTACTTTCAACAAACTGCTATGTGTATTCTTTTAACCATGACAGTCAATGGGACTTACTCCTGGGTAAGCGTGGGTAGGATTTGCAGCCTAGGATTGTTAAAAATTTTCCTGCTTGATGATGTCACTTTTGGTTGTTACGCAGGACCAACGAGACCACTGACACCAACGAAAGGTTTAAGGCCTTTATTGTTAGGAATGGAACCTTAACCAAAATAATAATAATAATAATAATAATAATAATAATAATAATAATAATAATAATAAAAAACTTTATTTTTATCCCGCCCTTCTCCCTAACGGGACCCAAAAAACGGGACCCAAAATAAAAACACAACCTAGTTCCAAATTCCCTGAGGACCTGAGGCAGGCAGGCACTATGCAGGCAGGAGGCAGCAGGACTTGAGGCAAAGGGGCTGGGTAATTGCTCCCTGGTTCTCTGTGTAGCTCTTCCAGGGGCTCCTTGCTGCAACTCTCTCCTCAGCTCAGGTTTCAGCTCTCAGCAGCATGGTCTCTCCCAGCTCAGCCTTGAAGCTCCTCTCAGCAAGGCTTCCCTGGTGGTCTAATCAAGCCCAGTCTTGTGCAGCCCCTTTTATAGGCCTCTGCATGCAGCAGCCTCTATCTTCCCTCCACGGGTACTGCAGCCTCCTCTCATGCAGCAGTTTTCCCTCAGGTCCTCCTCAGTCAAACTCAACTTTTTTACACATAACACTCCCCCCTCTTGAACATCATTCTTCCCTTAGAAGAATTGTGTTCAGAACGTTAACAAACCCAGTAAGAGGAAGATTCCTTCCCCCTTATCTTAAAACAGTTCAAACTGTAACCAAACCATTGAACAGATCAATGCATTAGCCTCCTCACTCAGTCCGGTTTCCTCTCAGGTCTTTCACCTGAGACCTCCTTCTCAACCTCAGTGGGCTTTCTTTTAAACAAGAATTTTAGTCCATCCAGAGGTTTAGCTTCCCAGCTGTTTGAAGCTTTTTCCAAGTCTCTTTCCTGTGAGGTGGCTTCTTCTTGAACAATGACTGCTTTTTTCACCCGTGTATGGTGAATCCACGACGATCTTTCTTGAACTTTGATCACTGTTTGTGTGGTTAGCAGTACCTGGAATGGTCCTTCCCACTTTGGAGTCAGAGGGGTATTTCTCCAATCTTTAATATACACAAAGTCTCCCGGTTGAATCTGATGACATGGGACGTCAGTGGGCAGACTCTGTGCTATCACAGCACGCTCCTGTATAGATGACAGAACATGTTGAAGGTCCGACACATACCTTCTCAGCAATTCATCTCCTACAGTCACTATTTGGTTAGATGAGCAAGGTCTAAAAGTTGGGTAAGGTTGACCAAATAACAGCTCATGCGGTGACAATCCCAATTTTCCTCTGGGTACAGCTCTTATCCTCAACAGAGCTAAAGATAAGGCTTTTATCCATGTTAGCTTTGTTTCAGTGCAGATTTTTGTAATCTGTGCCTTCAAAGTCCTGTTCATTCTCTCCACTTGTCCACTTGATTGGGGATGCCAAGGTGTATGGTATCTCCAGTCAATTCCTACTGCCTCAGTTATTTCTTTCATCAGTTGGGCAGTGAAATGGGTTCCTTGGTCACTCTCCACAACTCGAGGGGGTCCAAACCTAGGTATAACTTCTTGTAGCAGAATCTTTGCTGCAGCACTGGCTGTTGCCTTTCTTGTTGGAAAAGCCTCTGGCCATCTGGTCAGTTGGCAAACAATCACTAACATGTGGCAATACCCTCCAACTTTAGGCATATCAGCATAGTCAATTTGTATGCGCTCAAATGGGGTATAAGCCCAAGGTCTTGCTCCCATACCTAGATAGGTGGGTTTCTGTGCATTGATCTTTTGGCATGTAGAACACACTGAAGTCACATGCTGAGCTTCTTGGAAAACTCCAGGTGCATAGTAGTCTTGGTTGATGATTCCTGCCATTGCCAGTGCTCTAACATGCGTAGTTTGATGGAGTGTTTTGATGAGTGGCCTCAAAATGGCTCTTGGAACTGCAGGTCTTCCATCTGGCATGATCATCCTTCCTTCTTCCTCTTTGGCTCCCATGAGCTCAAATTTCTGCTTCTCTACAGGGTCCATTTGGAAAGGTGGCAAGGAGCAATGAGGGATAGACACAGGTGCCAGTACGTCTAGAGGTTTCAAGCCTGCCTCTTTTGCTGCTTTATCTGCTCTATTGTTCCCTTTTGCAATCTTCTCCTCTCCTTTTTGATGTCCTTTGCAATGAATCATAGCTACCTTTTCTGGTAATTGGATGGCTGACAGCAGTTTTTCAATATGTGGACCATTAGCCACACGCTTCCCCATAGATGTCACGTATCCTCTTTCTGCCCATAGCTTTCCTGTGGCATGACAAATGCCAAAGGCATACTTAGAGTCTGTGTAGATGTTACAGATTTTGCCATTTGACAGTTCCAAGGCACGAGTCAAAGCGGTCAATTCAACAGCTTGGGCTGACAGATTAGGAGGTAAGGGCTTGGCTTCCACATTCTCAAATAAAGTTGTTATTGCATAGCCAGTGTGCCTTTTCCCATTCACCATGTATGAGGATCCATCTGCAAACAATTCTAAGTCCACATTCTCCAAAGCAACATCAGTAAGATCTGTTCTGAGTGGTGTCTCAGAACCTCTAAACAGGAATGATGAGGTTCTCCGTAATCTAATTCAGGTAAGAGTGTAGCAGGGTTTAGCATATGACAAACCACTAAGCTAACACTTGGATTTCCGATGATCAGAGTCTCATATTGTGTGGTTCGAGCAGGTGTTAAGAACTGTGCAGCTTTCTGTGTCAAGATGGTATGGACTTCGTGAGGCACTTGGATGGTTACCAGGTAGCCCATTGTCACCTACTGAGCCTCCTTTAAAATGTTTGCTGTAGCTGCCACGGCCCTCAAACATGCTGGAAATCCAGCTGCTACTGGATCAAGGTGCCCACAGGTCTATATGTAGGTCCAAGTTTCTGAGCCAAAACTCCTGAGGCAACTCCACCTTTTTCATGTATGAACAAAGTGAATGGTTTTTCATAATTGGGCATCCTGAAAGCAGGTGCAGACTTGATAGCACTCTTTAACAGTTCAAATGCTCTCCTTTCTTCTTTTCCCCCCAAACTATTGGCTCACTATATTCTGTGGTCAGTAACTTGTATAGGGGCTTGGCTAATTCCCCATAGGCTGGGATCCAAGGATGACAATACTCTGTCATTCCCAAAAATCCTCTCAAACCTCTCTTGGTAGTGGGCAAGGAGAGATCTTTGATCACCTTGACTCTTCCCTGAGAAAGTCCTCTCTCTCCTTGTCTCAACACATGTCCTAGATACGTGACTTCTTGCTGACAATACTGCAATTTGTCAGGGGAAGCACGGTAACCACAAGTAGCAAGATGATTCAGCAGTTGTATTGTCCCTTCTATACAAGTCATTTCACTCTGTCCTGTTACCAGTAAATCATCAACATATTGCAAGAGATTACTTCCTTCTGGCATCTCTAATAAGTCCAAGTGTGCTCCCAACACTCTAGCAAAGATTGTGGGTGAGTGGAAAAAACCTTGCGGCAGGACTGTCCATCTCAGCTGTGATGACCTCTTGGTGTGAGGGTCAGTCCACTCAAAGGAAAACAGAAATCTGCTTTCCTCCTCCACAGGTACAGAGAAATAAGCATCTTTTAAATCAATTACTGAAAAATGTGAGGCTGTCACAGGTATTCCATTGAATATGGTTAATGGATTAGGAACTACTGCATACATCCCTTCCACAATGGCATTTATGGCTCTTAGATCATGTACAAATCTGTAAACAGGTGAACCATCTGGATTCCTCTTAGGTTTTGGTACTGCCAAAATTGGGGTGTTGCAAGGTGATATACAGGGTTCCAGCAGTTCATTCTCAAGGTATTTCTTTATCATTGGTTCCAGTCCTTTGACAATCTGATCTGATAATGGTCGTTGCTTTATCTTTGGAAGCAGGGCCCCCCTCTTGACTCTGATGTTAATAGGCACCAAGGGAGTTACCTTCTTTGGGTTTTCAATGTCCCATACTTCTGAATTCACTCTCTCCTTCAAAGTGTTAGGCAATGAGTAAGCAAGCATTTGGTAGGCTCCTTTCTCTTTCCACTCCCCCAGTAAGTACATGCGTTGTATAGGTACTACCAGTTCTATTTTGTCTGGGGTGAACTTGACTGTAGCTCTCAGCTTGCAGAGCATGTCTCTCCCCATCAAAATCACTGGACACCGGGGTGTGTATAAGAACGAATGGTTCAGGTTATATTGTCCCTCTAAACTTATACATTTCGGTTCCAAAAACTGACAAGTTTCCACTTGTCCCTTGATTCCTGCCACATCTACCTGATTTCCAATCACTTCTGTATGTGGTGGAGGAGCGTTCAATGCAGAATAAGTTGCTCCGGAATCAATGAGGCAATTGAAGTTCTTTCCTTCAATACTCAAAACAACCTGAGGGTCTTGAGGTGAGCATTCCACAGTGACATCTGTAGCAGTCCTTGTGCTCTTGTTCCTCAGCCCTTGGTTCGTCTGGCGTCATTGTGTTCGTGCTGTCTGAGACATTTGGTGTTGGGATGCCCTCCCAAATTGCTGCTGCTGATGTTCTAGCACCCGCTCAGGGCAGTCCCATCTCCAATGTCCCCTTTTGTGACACCAGGAGCACTCGTCACGGTCCAGTCTTCTTCGGGGTTCCTGGAAAGGAGTCTCGACCCTCCTCCGGGGAGTCTCAACTTCCCTACCCTCATAAGCCATGTTCCAAGGTCTGTCTCTGCCTCGCCAGTTGGTTCTCTTGTCTCTGGGTGGCGGTTCTTGAGATCTCCTGTTAACAAAGACACGAGTGGCAATTGTCAACAGTTCACTTAAACTCTTGCTTTCAAAGCCCTCTATGTTTTGTATCCTTGTCTTTATATCTGGTGCTGACTGGGCTGCACAGACTTGGCTAACAAGCTTGTGGTTCCCTGCCAAGTGAGGATCAGTACTTGTGTGTCTCTCAAATGATGTAAGCAGCCTGGATAAAAAGTCAGAGGGGTGTTCATATGGTTCCTGCAGACAACCATGGACCTTATCCCAATTTAAGGTCTTGCCCACAGCATTCTTTAGTCCATTGAGGATGGCCTCTCTCATGTTGCTCAGGGCTTCCCTTCCTGAAGAAGTCTCACAGTCCCAGTGAGGTTCCCTTTCAGGCAGGGCCTCAGCCAAGTCCCATCTCCGTTCTTCCATGTATTTCCGTGCAGCATCCATGACCAATCTTCTCTCGTCAGGTGCTAACAGGTTCTCAAGGAGAGTCTGGCAGTCACTCCACGTGCTGAAAATGTTCTGAAAATGTTTGAAACCCTTTCAGGATCATCCCTTAACCATGGTGTTGTCTCCTGCCAGTTGAAGATGTCTGTGGTGGAAAAGGGCACATAAACCATCTTGGTTTGTATCTGTCCTTCAACAGCAATAGGCACAGTCCTCATTGGAGCCTGCAATACTGTGCACCTAGTTACCCTTCTCTGAGGCTGGTATGGGCTGGCAGGTGTTCTGGCTATTGCCTCTGCTACGATGTTCTCTAGCCTTCTCAGCTCAGTTAGTGTCTGTTCAGGTGAGCCATTTCCCAAATGCAAAATCGCCCTGTTCGCTTTCTCCAAGGGGTCCTCTTCTTTTGCTGCCTTGTCCAGGAGCTGTGGTTCTCTTGTCCTCTGTGGCGGCTGTGGAGCTTGTCCTTTCCTCTGGGCTGAAGATGTCACAGGATGTGAAGAGATGAACAAAGCCTCGTCCACAGGGTCCCATTCATCTGTTCTGCGGTTCTTGACCCGGCACAGCATCTGTTTTCCTGCCTGCTCTGCTTCTTGTTTTCCTGCCTGCTCCCAATAGTCAGCATAACGGTGCTGTCCCCATTTGCCTTTTCCCCTTAATTTTGCTTTTAATTTAGTTATTTGGTTCAGGTCAAAGGTTCCATTCCTCGGCCACCCAGTATCAAGTTTAGGCCACTTTTCCACACATAACTTGACCATTTTTGCCCTCTGTGCATCCTTAGAATAGCTGGTAAGCATTCCCCAACTCTCAAACATTTTCCCCACAGGTGTCTCTGAGGAAATTTGCTTGCGGGAGAATCCTCCACCCATGTTTAAATTTTCAGGCTTTAACCTTGTACCTTTTAAAACTCTGCCTTTCCCCAGCACCCACTCTTATCCCAGAGCACGCCTGGCAGACCAAGGTCTTCCTGCTTCCACCCTTTTCCAGAGCTCGCTAAGACCAACGACTATGGCCTTCCTGGCTGTGGGTAAGCCAACGATACCCGTCCTTCAGCAATCGTTCCTGGCTTCCACCCCAACAACCAACCACTTCCCAGTCGTTAAACCAACACTCTGTTCCCGGCTCCCAGGTCCACGAATTCCCAGCCCTCCCTGGCTATCGTTCCCGACCTCTGCCCACAGAGCAATGTAATAGGTACAGCCTGACTATACAAGGATTTTCACTGGACACAATGGCCTAATATGCCTCCATTCTCTCAGCTTTTGTTCTTTTGCTTCAGCTTCTGCTTGCCCTTCTTGGTAAGTGATCAGCTCTTTGTGAGGCAAGGGAAGAAAGGGAACTGACCCCACTTGCTTTCGGTAGCCTGGTCTCAGGGTTTCCCCTCCTCGCAGGTTCCCGGGGCGTCTTGAATCGGAGGGGAGAAGGGAATAAGGGTTTTGCCTTGGCTTTCAGTGATCAGCACACACAGTCCCCCTTTCAGGTTCCCTGTGAAGTGCTTCCAGTCCAATCATGCACCTCGCCTTGCAGCCTGTCCTTAAGTCACACCGGCCTAGGAGACCAAGCGTGCTTTGGCATCCACCTCAGCCAGCCTTTGGACCTTGCTCGGACCAACAGACCTTCCAGTGCCTGCTAACTCCTCGCCCTCTCGAGCCAAGCTCTCAGCAGGAGCGCAAGCACTGTGCCAATTAGGACACCCACACTGGCACCAACACTGGGCTTATGGCAGAATTTCGCTGGGACAAGGACTGGTTCACAGCCTGGCAGCACTTAAAACAGGACAGGGAGGAAGGAGGGAATTGGAGGATTAGGGATGGTGGGGCGATGCAGCCTGCTTCACACCTCTGGGGCAATCAGCCACCCGTAGCGCTGCTTAAGCCTCACCCAGTCATGGCATCACTTCTGATGGGTCCTGACAGATTCTCATTCTAAAAACTGGGTGCTGGTGCTCAATGTGTGAGAACCACTGCCTTACTCAACAAGGAAGTCTTTGGAACACAAGGCAGGATTCTGCATGGACTCAGTCCCCCCTCAATGCTCACAAATAAACTGGCTTGAGAGCTCAATTGGTTTTATTTAAACACATAAGTAGTTCTGGTCACATCTCTTTTAAGGAAAGGCATGAGATGAGGTGAAGACCCACAGAGACTTCACACAGACACTCAAGGCCATATCCTACCCAACTTTCCAGCACTGATGGAGCTGTGCCAGTGGGGTGGGCGTTGCATCCTGCTGTGGAGGGACAGTCATGGAGGGCTCCTCAAGGTAAGGAAACATTTGTACCCTTACCAAGCAGCTGCACTGGAAAGTTGGCAAGGATTGGGCCCTCATTAACATAAAATACCTAGAACTCCTATAATATATATGGGCCTGCCTCTTACAAGGCATAAGCCCTTTGAGCATACCAGGCATGTTTGGTGAAACGACACAGCCATGCTGGAACCAGACACAGAAACAGAGCATGAGGGGAGGCGGGAGGAGGCGTTCATGGGAGGGAGGAAGCAGGGAGAGGGTGGGGGGCGGCTTGCTGGGAGAAGGGAGTGGGAGGGAGGGAGGCTGGAGCTCACCGCCCAACATGGAGGCTCTTGATCAAGTAGCCCCATTGCGGGGCTACTGAGTTTACCCAGGGGAAGGAGCTGCCAACAGCTGCCCGGAGCACACAGAATGCGGCACCACCCCTTTTTTGCACTTTTCCCATTTCCACTGTGTCCTTTTTGAGATGTGGCAACCAGAACTGGATACGACACTCCAGGTGTGGCCTTTGTACAACGGAATTATAATATTAGCCGTCTTATTCCCAATGCCTTTTCTAATGAACCCAAGCATGGAACTGGCCTTCTTCACTGACGATGCTGTTCCTGACTGTCCCCTGGCACTATAGCAGACAATGCAGAATACACTGTCTCCTTTGGAGGCATTTGCCGGCTGAAAGGTGCCCCTTGGCCAGAAAAGGAAGCCAGACATAAAAACAGCCCCACTGGATCAGGCCATAGGCCCATCTAGTCCAGCTTCCTGTATCTCACAGCGGCCCACCAAATGCCCCAGGGAGCACGCCAGATAACAAGAGACCTCATTCTGGTGCCCTCCCTTGCATCTGGCATTCTGACACAGCCCATTTCCAAAATCAGGAGGTTCTACATACACATCATGGCTTGTAACCCATAATGAACTTTTCCTCCAGAAACTTGTCCAATCCCCTTTTAAAGGCATCCAGACTGACCACACACTGAGTAAAGAAATATTTTCTTTAGTCTTCCTCATAAGGAAGGTGCCCCAGAACAGGAATCATGTTAGTTGCCCTCTTTTCACCTTTCCCATTTCCACTATGTCCTTTTTGAGATGGTTGGCAACCTTCAGTCTCGAAAGACTATGGTACAAGCCTACAGCACCCCGGTATTCCCAGGCGGTCTGCGGCAACCAGAACTGGACGCAATACTCCAGGTGTGGCCTTACCATCGATTTGTACAAGGGCATTGTAATATTAGCTGCTTTGTTCTCAATGCCTTTTCTAATTCTCTTGGCTGCACAACTGCTAAATGCACCAAGAGTTTTAACTCCCCCTTTGGATCTAGTTCCATTGAGTGCATCAGAATACACCAGATTTTCCCAAAGCAGCAGGGCAGCTGAAGAGTTTTTCAGCACAGGGACAAGGCAAAAGGTAAAACTACAACTCCCAGGATGCTCTGTATCTTGGAAAGGAGGAAAGGAAGGACTTCAAGAGCCAGCATGCACTGGGCTCACTGGAATGCTGCTGAAGAGCCCCTGCAAAGACTTTCCAACCTCCTGGACTCAGGGACAGGACATCATGCTGGGGAAAGAGACCCTGGAAGAGCCACCTGCAGCCTGGGTGGGGGAGAGGAGATGATTAGCTTGCATTGGAGGAATGGGGGCGGAGAAGGGGATGCCCAGCTGGAGGAGATGCACCTCCTGCCCCACCTGGGAGTTGGGGGTTCCAGACTTAGACGACCTGCAAAGAGACCTTCCTCTTCCCAGAGGAGCAGAAGGGGGTGGGAACCCACTTCCTGCTCTGCCCCTTCCTTTGCCTCCTCTGCTCAAGTGTCTGAGTCAGCAGCTCCCCCTCCCATGCTGCAAAGGGGGGGCGTCCCAGGACTGCAGTGGTAGGAAGGAATCAAGAGGGGTGGGAGAGGAGCCCCCAGGGGTCAGAGGCAGCCAAACTGAAAGCCTAGCTTTTGAAGGGAAAGGGGGGGCTGAGAAGAGGAGCAGTGACTGTCCCCGTCCCCCCCCAATTTGCATCCAAAACTTTGGTTCTGCTCTGGGATGGCTTGATTTTCTGGTGGGGGTTTTGGCAGGGACAGTGGAACAGGGAGGACCAGCAGGGGCCCTTCAGCAGTGAAACCCTTGCAGAAAACTGTGGGGTGTGGAGGGGACCCTGGAGAGCAGGTTCTGGAGCCCCGAACTGTTCCTGAAACTGTGGCGATGGGTGCTTTTGAACTCTGTTGTCTTTTTCATGCATGCTGGATCTTTGATACTGTTTATTGCTTGAATCATTGCAGGTCTCTTTGCTTTAACAGAGGCAAGTGGGATAAACATCATAGGAAAGAGAGCTGAAGTTTGCAGCCAAAAAGGATCCTTTCAGCAGCTCCCTGGGAAGAGGAGGAGGGTTGCCCAGAGGTGATGTGCCTCCTCACTTGGGATCCTCTGCAAAAATCTAAGCCTTACTCTGTGGTGTAAGCTACTCTGGATTCCTAGAAGAGCAAAAAGGGGAGGGGATGTGAGTGAGTTGGGAAGCCCCTTCCTTTGCCTCCTCCACCCCAGCAAACATGTGGACTCAGCAGACATGGACTCACCACCTCAGCCCCTCTGCTGAGTCCAAATGCAGTTGTGGTGAAGGGGGAGTCCCAGGGCAGAGGTGGGTAGAAAGGAGAAGCTCCCCCCCACCTTGTGGGTGGAGATGCCCGGATTGGAAGCCCAGCCAGTGGAGGGAAAGGGGAGGTGGCTGAGAAGAAGACCAACTGCAGCGCCTCCCCATTGCATGCTAAGCTATGGGTCTGCTCTCAGTTCCTGTGGTGTGGGTTTAGACATGGGCAATTTAAAAGCTGAAACAGAGAGGGCCAGAAGGGGCCATTCAGCACTGAAACCCATGCAGAAAAGGGGGGGTGTAGGAGGGACACTGGAGGACAGTATTTTAGCCCTGGGACTGTTGATTGTTTTAACTATTGTACGTTTTTCCTCTTGGTTTCAACAGATGCAGTTGGCATAAAAATCATAAGAAAGAGAGGCAGAATTTGAAGCTGAAGAGGATGCTTCCTTGCTTGATCCAAAAGAAGCATAGAAGTCGTTAGAGAACTGATCTCTTCCAGACAAGGAACAGAGGAGGACAAAGCAAAGCCGGGTGATCTTTCAAGGTGTGTGTCTCAGCAGGGTGGGGGTGCTGGTGTCTCATTCCACTTAGGACCAAAGTGCCAAGACATCTCTGCTGCATCCAACCAGCTTTCAGCCCCTGCAGCTGCAATGGGCACATTTAGGGCACCACACCTAACATCAGAACAGCCCCACTGGATCAGGCCAAAGATCCATCTAGTGCAGCATCCTGTATATCACAGTCAGTGGCATAGCTAAGGGTGTGGAGGGGGTAGCAGTTGCACCAGGCATCCAGCTTTAGGGGGGCAACAAGCTGAGCTTGACACTCGTGGCCAAAATTGTGAAAAAAATTATTATGTAAGAATAATACCATCATGTTATATATCTTTGGAAAGGTAATTTAATGCAAAATGCA
Source organism: Tiliqua scincoides (assembly GCF_035046505.1). NCBI lineage: Eukaryota > Metazoa > Chordata > Lepidosauria > Squamata > Scincidae > Tiliqua > Tiliqua scincoides. The sequence goes on from NC_089822.1 coordinate 264,473,850, forward strand.
ATGAAACAAACCTCACTGGAATATCTGTATTCTATCAAAAGTTATGACCAATTAATCAGAAAAGGAAAACACAACTGCATTATGGAACAAAAAGTGGATTTCTTAACTCAAAACAGATCTATGAGACTAAGGGCACAATCCTAATGCCTTATGTCAGTGCTTTCCAGGACTGGCATAGCGGTGCCAATGGACGGTGTGCTGCATCCTGCAGTTAGGTGTCACTGATGGAGGCCTCCTCAGAGTAAGGGCATGTTTGTTCCCTTACCTCAGAGCTGCATGGCCCTTATGTCAGTGCTGGAAAGCACTGACATAAGGAGTCAGGATTGCACCCTAATTGTTTTAAGAGCCAATGAGATGCTGTTATGATACAACATGGAACCAATAAGGTGTTAATATGAGTCAGCTCTCATTTCCATGTATCATAACATAAGTACCCCTTTTAACTGGGTAGAGGCACTTTTTCAAGTGGTGCTCCTCTTATATTCAGCAGGGGAGAATAACTGTCCCTCTTCACCACAGTACAGTGTTTCTAACTAATAAGGGGCATGCTTTTTATTTATTTACTTCATTAATTAAATTTGTTTTTGTCCTAGGGGGCTACAAAATCTTCTTTGACCTGGGGGAGCAGATAGATGCCTTAGCTATGCCACTGGCTGGGGGGGAGGCAGGAAAGCAAGTGTGTGGCAAGCTTCTGGGGAGAGGAGGCAGGCACTCTCCTTATTTTCATGTTTTTAAAAGCCTGGATATGACATCACTTCCATTTGTGACATCACTTCTGGGGCATCACTTTTATGCAACAATCATTAGCTACGCCACTGATCACAATGGTCCACCAGATGCCCCAAGGAGCACAGAAGACAAGAGACCTGCATCCTGGTGCCCTCCCTGGCATCTGGCGTATTGAAATAGCCTAGTTCTAAAAGCAGGAGGTTGCACATACCCATCTTGGCTTGTAACCCATGATGAACTTTTTCTCCAGAAATTTGTCCAGTCCCCTTTTAAAGGCATCTAGGCACATGCCATCACCACATCCTGTGGGAAAGAGTTCCACAGACTAACTACATGCTGGGTAAAGAAATATTTTCGTTTGTCTGTCCAAATGCACAACACTCAGTTTTAGTGGATGTCCCCTGGTTCTGATGCTGTGCGAGAGGGAAAAGAACCTCCATCTATCCATCCCCTGCATAATTTTATATGTCTCAATCATGTCTCCCTCAGGTGCCTTTTTTCTAGACCAGTGGTTCCCAACCTTTTGGAGCCCATGGACCACTGAGGGAAAAATTGGAATCGTCATGAAACACCATGCAACCCCACCCCACGCCCTGCACATTAAAAATACAACTAAATTTGGTAGTCCATGGGGGAGTACACAATGAGACACTGGAAGCACAAACTGTGGTTACGAGCGGTCAGTTCTCCACCCTCTCTGGGAAGCATCTCCTGAGCAAGCACTCGCCATGGCCTGCCAGAGAAGGCAGAGGACCCCCCACAGCCACAGCCAACATTCAGGTGGTCCATGGGGGAGTGCTTGCTTGGCAGGGCACTGGAAGTGATGGAAGATGATCTTTTTTTTTTCTCTTGAAACCTCGTGGACTGCTTTTCAGGGTCTCGCGGACCACCTGTGGTCCAGGGACCACAGGTTGGGAACCACTGTCCTAGACTGAAGAGACAAATGCTGGAGCCTTTACTCATAAGGGAGGTGCCCCAGCCCGGCAGTCATTTTGGTTGCTCTCTTCTGCACCTTTTCCATTTCCACTATATCCTTTTTGAGATGCGGCAACCAGAACTGGACACAACACTCCAGGTGTGGCCTTACCATCTATTTGTACAATGGCATTACAATATTAGCCGTCTTATTCTCAATGCCTTTTCTAATGATCCCAAGCATGGAATTTGCCCTCTTCGCTGCAGACAAGAAAATATTTCTTACCCTGCCCTTCCCTGACTGCGGAGTTTTCTCAGCAGCTTTTGTTGACGGACCGTGTTGAACGCCTTTTGAAAACCCAGAAATGTAATATCCAATATCCAAAACACTTTTCTACTCTGCTTGATTTGCTCTGGTTGGAAAATGGGAAGAAATGCAGGAAAAGAATGATGGACAGAAGAGTAAGTCTCTCATCGCGTCTCTGTGGAGATCAAAACGGCTAATATTATAATGCCATTGTACAAATCGATGGTAAGGCCACACCTGGAGTATTGTGTCCAGATCTGGTCGCCACATCTCAAAAAGGACGTAGCAGAAATGGAAAAGGTGCAAAAGAGAGCGATTAAGATGATGACTGGGCTGGGGCACCTTCTTTATGAGGAAAGGCTACGGCATTTGGGCCTCTGCAGCCTAGAAAAGAGACGCCTGAGGGGGACATGATTGAGACATTCAAAATTATGCATGGGAAGGATAAAGTGGATAGAGAGATGCTCTTTACACTCTCACACAACACCAGAACCAGGGGACATCCACTAAAATTGAGTGTTGGGAGGGTTGGGAGATCTGTTCCCAGAGGGCTCCATCACTTGAGATCTCACCTTAATCTTCTCTTTGTCTTTCCATAAATTCTTCCATCTTCATTATAGAATTAATATTATAACGTTTTGTCGTACCCCTGCCCCGAATGGCAGAGCCAGTTGGTAGACGGGGTGGGTTCTGTCCAGTGCCGCTGAGACCATATGTCTGGCACTTTGTTAACTTGTCAGCAGAAGATTTGCTGTTCATTATTTCAGCAAGGCGTTCCTGCGGCCCCTGGGAGCCTCAGCTCAAATTCAAAAGGCACCCTCCAGTGGGCTGTGACACATTTATACATTCCAGTTGTTATTCAAACAAAGAGTCTCCAAAAGGGGAAGTTTTCTGGTACTTTTCCACTTTGTCCCTCTCATCTTCTTGCTCCCTCCTCACTTTGTAAAGGGAAGTGGCCTTGTCTCACTTTGACTGTTCCGAGGATGCTTGCTTTTCTAATTTTGTCTAATTTGTGCTGTCATCTAAAGGTCATCTCTTCCATATATCTGGCTTGTGGTTAGCTAGCTGGGCACTTTGTTAACTTGTCAGCTGTAGATTTGCCATTGATAAGATTACCTTGACATTCTAGCAAAGCAGTCAGTTTTTAGCTTTCCCCTGAATTCATGCTTTCCCTGTCTTTATCCCACCCCCCCATCTCTGCTACTCTGTATTGATGGTTGCTACAGGTTCCTTCTCTGGAAGGAGAGAGGGGTCTGAGACAGGTACGCAGGCATCAGTTTCATCTTGAAGTAAAAAGTCATTCTTTCTGGAATCTGCCTTCTATATTTAACCCCATTCCTTCTTAATATAGCCGCAAAATTTCTACATGGGATTCTCTTTTGTTGAATCTGCCAAGGAATTTCTCTCAAAATTCTAACATGATTTCCTTCTGCCTTTCTTGGTTTATCCTCTCGCCTCTGCAGAATCGTGTCCCTGGTTCTTCTTTGTGTAAATGTTATTATGAGTGCTCTAGGTAGTTTGTGTATCCTTGCATCATTAGAGTTCAATCTACAAGTGGTTTCTATTCCTTCTTCAATAATTTCTCTCTCTAACTCTGTCTGTTCCATTAGCCACTCTTGGATTCTGTCCTTTACTTTCTCCTCTTTTTGTTCTGGAAAGTTCTGAATGCGAATCAGGTACTGCGCTTTTTCCAATTCCAGCTTCATCACACTGGCTTCCAATTCCAAATTCTGCTGTCTGACTGCCCAATCCTAAGGGGCAGCCCAATCCCGAGCTGCCCGGGAAGCCCCGCTCGGCGGCACCACGAAGGCTGCCGCCGAATCCAGAGCCTCCCGCGCTACAGCGGGAGGCACCTTGGGAGTAGGGGACGTTCATCCCATTCCCCCTGGTAAGGGAGGCAGCCCCGCAATGGGAGTACTCTCTGGCAACGCTAAAGTAAAGGCGCTCGTGTAAGGCACGCAGCCTCCATGAGCGCCTAGGATACTGCGAAGCGGAGCTCCACGGATCCTCCTCCTGCCTGCCCCTGGGCACGCCCCCCTCTCCACGTCACGCCGGCCTCCGCGCCCCCTCTCCACGTCACGCCGGCCTCCCTGCCCCCTCCCCGTGTCACAATGGCTTCCTCGCCCCCCGGAACGCCCCCATACCCGCCCCGTTCTCCGTTCTGCAGCCTGGCGGTCACAGGCACTGCTGAGCTGCGGAATGCGGCCGCGCACCAGGCGGTGGCTCAGTGTTGGCCGGAGCTGAGCCACCTCTGGTGGGAGTCCGGCGGTGAGCTCTGCACATGTGCCTTATGGCACATTTGCGACTGTGGTCCGCACCGCCGAGGCGCAGCGCGAACCACAGGATTGGGTTCTCATTTCCATTATTGTTTCTTCCATTTTTTCCATCTTCTGTTCATGTACTTTGCTTCCTAATTTCAACTTCTTCAGTTCACTCTTATTCTTATTTACCTGCTTTTGTGTATTTTTCGTAATTTGTACCAATTCATTCATCCAGTCTACGGATTGGTCAAACTGTTTTTTAACATTCTGTTCCAAAGTTTTGACATTCTCTTTAATTTGGCTAATATCCACTTTCTTTGTGTCATATCCTCTTTCTGCTCCTTCAAAAATTCCATCATCCCAACCTGGCCGTCTCCTCTAGTTTCAGCTGCTTTCCCCTGTGTCAAATTGGTCAGTGCAGAAGATGCTAGTGAGGGGGATGTTGCTTTAGGAATTTTGGTGAATTCCTTTTTTTGTGTCATCATGTATCCTTCCCTCCTTCTTCCTCTTAAAAATAAAACAACCACATCATTTCCAATCCCCCCACAGTTATCCCAATCCCCAAGTAGCATATATTTCTTCTCTTCTCTTTAAAGTGCAGGTCACTTTAAAGTCCAAGCTTGTAAATGAATCACCACCAACTCTATTTCTTCTAGCGATGCCAGTTTCTTGAGTTTTGAGAACTTAATACTTTGAAGTCAGAGTCTGTCTTCCTATCGCCACCTTCTAAAACTGCTTCTAATGCAGAAGAAAAAGGGGGGCTACCCAGCTGGTCTTGGAAATGGAGGCCTTTTCCAAGAATCTGCATCTGTCTGTGTACAGCACGGCTCCTATCCACCCCACAAGACCGCCGTCCTGTGAGTAGACTGGAGCCTAGAGGCCCTGACCCCTTACATCCTCTTTCCTGAGGTGTCAAGGGACTCTCCACACCTAAGAGAGAGAGTAAACAGAGAGCAAATATTGGAGCTTAGTGTAAATTTTTGGTGGGTTGTGAAACTGACAAGCTGATAGCTGACAAGGAAAATGTATTGAGCCCTATGAAAACAAAAATGGAGAAGCATGTACGCGCTTACTCATGAGTAGGTGACCATGTAGGGGCAGGAGTAGGGGCAGGAGGTCTGGTCTAGAGGGTAGAGCCTCCATTTGCCTGAAGATTAACATCCACAAGGTCGCCAGTTCGAGGCCACCGGCACCGTGCGACCTTGATGCAGCTGGCAAGCTGCAGCTGAGCTGTTCCATCTGCTCGGAGCGTGGGAAGATGGAGGCCAGAATGTTAAACCAGATCGGAGTGTAACAGCTTGAATGTGGTGGTTCTTGAAAGACAGAACCTTCTTTCAATTTGTAAAAATCCCTGCGTGGATTTAATAAGCCTGCCTGTGTAAACCGCCTTGAATAAAGTCTTGAATAAAGACCAAGAAAGGCGGTATATAAATACTGTATATTATATTATTATTATTATGCCTTGGTCCAAAGCAAACAGGAATGCAAGGCCACCAGTCAGATCCGATGACTGTGGAACTCAACAGTGCTCCAGCAGGTGGTCGTCCCCTCCCCCAACAATAGTAGATGGAGTAAAGACAGAAGTATGAGCGGGTGGTAAAGTGAAACATTTTTTTAGTCTCAAAGCTAAGTGGGTCCCAATAGAGTGTCGTTTTAAAAAAGTGTGTCCTGGTGCTAGCAAGTTTGGGAACCACTGTTGTAGAGGAATATTCCACTCAACTCTTGGAACCCGTAGTTTCAGTCGTTCTCCTCCCAGATCTTCTCTTCTGTCCTAGGCTGCCTCCTGCCTGTTTCTCCTTTCAGGTGGGTGCAGTAACTGCTTTATCCTAATAGAGGTTTGTCTGAGCGTGTCCTGACACCAGCACAAGCACCATCGAAAGAGGGTTTTGCAGACGTGCCCTGGCTGATCTCCAGCTTACGTGGAACTGTCCCTCCAGGCTTATTTGTTTGTTAGTGCTCAAGCTCATTCAGTATTTATTGCCGTGGTTTTAAAAAACACATTCATCGAAAAGCCCCAGTGTAGACAAGGAAAGAGGTCAGTGCCACTGAACCCACTGGGGTTTACTTCTGAGTATATACACCTAGATGTGTGTGTTTGAGGTCCCGTTTCTCTATTGTGCTGCTAAACAAGTTTCCCTCTCCTTGCAGCAAGCTACAGAGAAGACAGTGAAGACCAGAGGGAGCCATGTGGGCTGTCCCTGGAAACAACTACATGTGACCTGCAGGAAGTGACTTTTAGAGACCAGGATGGATCGGTGAGGCAGGAGGGAAGCCCAGCTCCTGTCTGGAGTACTCAGGGCCCAAATCTATTCAACTTTCCAGCACCGAGGTAAGGGAACAAACATCTTGAGGAGGGCTGTGCAACTGCCTCCTTACCACAGGATGCAGCATGGCTGCGCCAGCAATGGAAAATAGGAAAGGATTAGACCCTCACTGAGGTGTTTATCAGGGTTATGAGGGACATGAAATCCTGATCAAGCAGGAACATCTCAAAGGGAAGAGAAGAGGCTTCCATTTCACCAGGAGAGAATCAGTTGTACATCCAACATTACTAAACTCAGCAAAATCCACACAGGGAAGATACGCAAAAGGGAGAAACCTGCACATCAGAAAAGATCAAAGATGCAGAAGGGAAACGAGAAAGAGAAATGGAAAAATGACTCTGATATTCATCAGAATGGAGATTTCAGTGTCATCCCAGTTACATCACAAAATGGAATTGGAAAGAGGAAGGAGAAGAGTCCCCAATGTGCACAGATCTTCAGCAGTAAATCACAACTAAGAAGACATCAAAGAACCCACACAGGGGAAAATCCATATCAATGCTTGGAGTGTGGAAAGAGCTTCAGTTGCAGCTCACACCTGACTGTGCATCAAAGAACCCACACAGGGGAGAAACCATATCAATGCTTGGAGTGTGGAAAGAGCTTCACTCAGAGCTCACACCTGACTTTGCATCAAAGGACCCACACAGGGGAGAAACCATATCAATGCTTGGAGTGTGCAAAGAGCTTCACTGAAAGTGGAAAACTTACTGTGCATCAAAGGACCCATACAGGGGAGAAACCATATCAATGCTTGGAGTGTGGAAAGAGCTTCAGTCAGCACTCAGAATTGACTGTGCATCAAAGAACCCACACAGGGGAGAAACCCTATGAATGCTTGGAGTGTGGAAAGAGCTTCAGTCAGAGCTCACAACTCACTAAGCATCAAAGGATCCACAGAGGGGAGAAACCATATCAATGCTTGGAGTGTGGAAAGAGCTTCAGTCAGAGCACAAACCTGACATTGCATCAAAGGATCCACACAGGGGAGAAACCATATCAATGCTTGGAGTGTGGAAAGAGCTTCAGTCAGAGCTCACACCTGACTTTGCATCAAAGGACCCACACAGGGGAGAAACCATATCAGTGCTTGGAGTGTGGAAAGAGCTTCAGTCAGCGCTCAGAATTGACTGTGCATCAAAGAACCCACACAGGGGAGAAACCATATCAATGCTTGGAGTGTGGAAAGAGCTTCAATAGGCGCTCATACCTGGCTAAGCATCAAAGGACCCACACACAGGAGAAACCATATCAGTGCTTGGAGTCTGGAAAGAGCTTTAGTGAGAGTTCAACACTGACTGTGCATCAGAGAACCCACACAGGGGAGAAACCATATCAATGCTTGGAGTGTGGAAAGAGCTTCAGTAGGAGCTCATACCTGAGTTTCCATCAAAAAACCCACACAGGGGAGAAACCATATCAATGCTTGGAGTGTGCAAAGAGCTTCATTAGGAGGTCACAGCTGACTTTGCATCAAAGGACCCACACAGGGGAGAAACCATATCAGTGCTTGGAGTGTGGAAAGAGCTTCAGTCAGAGCTCACAGCTGACTTTGCATCAAAGGACCCACACAGGGGAGAAACCCTATCAGTGCTTGGAGTGTGGAAAGAGCTTCAGTCAGAGCTCACAGCTGACTTTGCATCAAAGGACACACACAGGGGAGAAACCATATCAATGCTTGGAGTGTGGAAAGAGCTTCAGTAGAAGCTCATACCTGGCTAAGCATCAGAGGACCCACACAGGGGAGAAACCATATCAGTGCTTGGAGTGTGGAAGGAACTTCAGTCAGAGCTCACAGCTGACTTTGCATCAAAGGACCCACACAGGGGAGAAACCATATCAATGCTTGGAGTGTGGAAAGTGCTTCAGTGTGAGCTCATACCTGAGTTTCCATCAAAAAATCCACACAGGGCAGAAACCATATCAGTGCTTGGAGTGTGGAAAGAGCTTCAGTAGGAGCTCATACCTGGCTAAGCATCAAAGGACCCACAGAGGAGAGAAACCATATCAATGCTTGGAGTGTGCAAAGAGCTTCAGTAGGAGCTCATACCTGGCTAAGCATCAAAGGACCCACAGAGGAGAGAAACCATATCAATGCTTGGAGTGTGCAAAGAGCTTCAGTAGAAGCTCATACCTGGCTAAGCATCAAAGGACCCACACAGGGGAGAAACCATATCAATGCTTGGAGTGTGGAATGAGCTTTAGTGACAGCTCAACACTGACTGTGCATCAAAGAACCCACACAGGGGAGAAACCATATCAATGCTTGGAGTGTGGAAAGAGCTTCAGTAGGAGCTCAAAGCTGACTAAGCATAAAAGGATCCACACAGGGGAGAAACCATATCAATGCTTGGAGTGTGGAAAGAGTTTCACTGAAAGTGGAAAACTTACTGTGCATCTAAGAATCCACACAGGGGAGAAACCGTATCAATGCTTGGAGTGTGGAAAGAACTTCAGTCACAGCTCAACCCTAACTGTGCATCAAAGAACCCACACAGGGGAGAAACCACATCAATGCTTGGAGTGTGGAAAGAGCTTCAGGGGGAGCTCACACCTGACTTTGCATCAAAGGACCCACACAGGGGAGAAACCATATCAATGCTTGGAGTGTGGAAAGAGCTTCAGTAGGAACTCACAGCTGACTATGCATCAAAGGATTCACAGAGGGGAGAAACCATATCAATGCTTGGAGTGTGCAAAGAGTTTCAGTCAGCGCTCATACCTGACTTCGCATCAAAGGACCCACACAGGGGAGAAACCATATCAGTGCTTGGAGTGTGGAAAGAGCTTCAGTAGGAGCTCACAGCTGACTTTGCATCAAAGGATTCACAGAGGGGAGAAACCATATCAATGCTTGGAGTGTGCAAAGAGTTTCAGTCAGCGCTCATACCTGACTTCGCATCAAAGGACCCACACAGGGGAGAAACCATATCAGTGCTTGGAGTGTGGAAAGAGCTTCAGTAGGAGCTCACAGCTGACTTTGCATCAAAGGATTCACAGAGGGGAGAAACCATATCAATGCTTGGAGTGTGGAAAGAGCTTCAGTCAGAGCTCACAACTCACTAAGCATCAAAGGACCCACAGAGGAGAGAAACCATATCAATGCTTGGAGTGTGGAAAGAGCTTCAGTCAGAGCTCAGAGTTGAGTGTGCATCAAAGAATTCACACATGAGAGAAGCCATATAAATGCTTGGAGTATGGAAAGAGCTTCAGTCAGAGCTCAGACACGACTGTGCATAAGAGAACCCACACAGGGGAGAAACCGTATCAGTGCTTGGAGTGTGGAAAGAGTTTCAGTCAGCGCTCATACCTGACTTCGCATCAAAGGACCCACACAGGGGAGAAACCATATCAGTGCTTGGAGTGTGGAAAGAGCTTCAGTCAGAGCTCACAACTCACTAAGCATCAAAGGACCCACACAGGAGAGAAACCATATCAATGCTTGGAGTGTGGAAAGAGCTTCAGTCAGAGCTCAGAGTTGAGTGTGCATCAAAGAATTCACACATGAGAGAAGCCGTATAAATGCTTGGAGTATGGAAAGAGCTTCAGTCAGAGCTCAGACACGACTGTGCATAAGAGAACTCACACAGGGGAGAAACCGTATCAGTGCTTGGAGTGTGGAAAGAGCTTCAGGATGAACTCAAGCCTGACTGTGCATCAAAGGACCCATACATGGGAGAAACCATATCAGTGCTTGGAGTGTGGAAAGAACTTCAGTCAGAGCTCACAGCTGACTAAGCATCAAAGGATCCACAGAGGGGAGAAACATAAGAACAGCCCCCCTGGATCAGGCCATAGGCCCATCTAGTCCAGCTTCCTGTATCTCACAGCGGCCCACCAAATGCCCCAGAGAGCACACCAGATAACAAGACACCTCATCCTGGTGCCCTCCCTTGCATCTGGCCTTCTAACATAGCCCATTTCTCAAATCAGGACATTGCGCATACACATCATGGCTTGTAACCCGTAATGGATTTTTCCTCCAGAAAAGTGTCCAATCCCCTTTTAAAGGCATCCAGGCCAGATGCCATCACCACATCCTGTGGCAGAAAGTTCCACAGACCAACCACACGCTGAGTAAGGAAATATTTTCTCTTGTCTGTTCTAACTCTCCCAACACTCAATTTTAGTGGATGTTCCCTGGTTCTGGTGTTATGTGAGAGTGTAAAGAGCATCTCCCTATGCACTCTGTCCATCCCCTGCATAATTTTGTATGTCTCAATCATGTCCCCCCTCAGGCGTCTCTTTTCTAGGCTGAAGAGGCCCAAACGCTGTGGCCTTTCCTCATAAGGAAAGGTGCCCCAACCCAGGAATCATCTTAGTCGCTCTCTTTTGCACCTTTTCCATTTCCACTATGTCTTTTTTGAGATGCGGCGACCAGAACTGGACACTACTCCAGGTGTGGCCTTACCATAGATTTGTACAACGGCATTATAATATTAGCCGTTTTGTTCTCAATACCCTTCCTAATGATCCTAATACCTTTCCTAATGAGCACCTGTACACACTGGAAGATGTAGGTGAAGAGACAAGAACCAAAAGACTGAAATTAACTCACTTTATCAAGCTGCCAGGTGACTGCTGTGTGGCAAGAAAAGGATATTGTAGGAGAAGGTAGTCAGAATGATCAGGCATTTAGAGAACATGGAAAATCCACTTGACAAATGACATGAGAATCCACTTTGCTGAAACCCCATATTTTGTAACAACTTATAGTGCTAAAATCTTTTGGCTCTTTCTTGGATTAAAAAACAACTTTTCTAAGATTTGTAAGAGCGCAAAGCTATATGAGTGGCCATTTCTCTCTAGCAGTGTCTGTGGGAAGTGGTCTCTGTGCAGAACAAAATGCTTCTGCCCAACTTGCAGGGTCTCTCTGCTAAATGGAAATGCTTAAAAAAATCAGTTTTTACGTGCACATCCATCAACAGACTTCAGTGACTTTCAGGAAATAGCTCCAGAAACGACCTTTTGTGGAATTGCCTCTGCTAGAAGGGATCTTGGATAACTGAGAAGTTTTGGAAACATCTTGATTGGGCAATCATGGGTTAGTTATGGTATTGCAGTCTCCTGCAGATAAGATTTTGGAGGAAGAGAAGCACAGAACTAAGGGGGTGACCAAGCTAACTCCTCACACAAGCTACTGGCCCTGATCCATAACTAACTAACTAACTAACTAACTAGGTATTTATATACCGCCTTTCTGGTCATTGGATTACTCCTCTGACTTTATTCAAGGCGGTTTACATAGGTAGGCGTTTCTAAATCCCTCAAGGGGATTTTTACAATCATAAACAATTCTTTCTTTCAAGAACCACACATTTCAGTTGGATCTTCCTGGTCTGATCTCTCTTCTGGCCTCAGTGCATCCCACACAGGCTGACAAGCAGCTCCTTCATCTCTCACATGGAGGGCAGCCAAAGCAGATGGAATAACTTGGCTCGGCTTGTCAGCTGCTTCCAGGTCTTGCCGTTCAGTTCATAACATCTTGAACTGTTGTTTTATGTACAGTTTAAGAAATGCTGGTATAGTTAATCAACTTGTTTTCTCAAATGTTTGTGTTTATTCACCCCCCAATAAATATTTTCATGTTTGAAGTAGAGAAGGGCGTGTGTTTGGTGTGGAAACCACTCCCCACTTAAGAGTGGTGTGGTTAAAGAGAATTCATTTGCTCTCTCCCATTGCAAGAGGAGGTAGAATTGTCCAATGCAATTGTTTGGAAGTAGAGCCATAGCAGAAGAAATAAACTTTACCGTATATGATTTGTGTGTTTCAATAACCATTTTTCATTTTATGAAGAACCAACAGCGACAAAAAAGAGAATACAAAATAGTTTGAACTGTTTTTGAAGTTTACATTATTTTTTAATTGGTTTGTTAACAAACTAAAACTATTACAATTTGGATATTTAGCTCAAACTACAGTCGATAGGCCATTCACTCGAAAGTCAATAGGGTCAAAAGGCCTTAGTCCACTGAATGATGGAAAGATGGCACTTATCTATCCAATTTTTCATTATTGGTCTTTTTACCATTGTCAGGGTGCAGACAGTCCATTTTCGCTGCCCTGCAGTTAGCCTCCAAAAGACAGGTAAATAGTTCAAAATAACAGTGACTATCAAGGGTGTTTGTAATACAATATTAATTCTATTGATAACTTTGCCCCAGAAACAGCATATTACCAGGTACTCGCATGATTTGTTCTTAGAATTCAGTACCAGGCAGTGCAGTGATAACCATGGACATAAGGGGCTTTTAAGAGTGAATTTAGTGAATTCATGTAGGAGAGATCTAGTATGACTAATACACACTGATAGGTAAATTGAAACTCCAGGTTCAGGGGCAGTGTACCTCTGAATATCAATTGCTAGGGGGCCAACAGTGGGGAGGGGGTGATTGCTTTTGAGCCCTACTTATGGGTTAGAGTTGGCCTCTTCCTGTGTGTTGCGTGTTGGTGAACACGAATGGTATACATGGCTACACGTAGAGGTAGTAGAGGAGTATCACTATCTTTTGGAAGGTTCCAAAAAAGGCACAGACTGTACGTCATGCTTTTCGTCTGTGCCACTTTGCCCGGCTTTGCTCCTTAGTTCTGTGTAGGCCAGGAACAGGCTACGGTTGCTTCTGGAGAGAAAGGCACCCTGTCTGTGCTTGAAGACACTTAGATACTCCTTCATATCTGTTTCTTTTCAAGAAGAGGCACAGATGAAGATGGCAGAAGGTGGTGCTGGGGGAACAAATAGGAAAGGACTATTCAGGCTGACTCTGAGGGCTTCTTGAAGGCATCTGGCTGGGTGCTATAGGAAATAGGATGCAGGCTTAGTCTGATCCGGCAGGATTCCATTGTGGAACTCAGTACAACTGTTTTTGTTTTTTTTCTTTCTGCAGCTAAGACCTGGTATTCTACCCCAGTCAGAGGGCTGGTCCAGTCACAGCTGTTTCGCACGTGATGACTGTCCCACCAAGGGGATCAACCAATGCTGCTTGTCATCCCCCAGTCACATTCCAGGCCACATTACGGCCTTTTGTTAGCTCACTGGCTATAGCCCCTAAGGGACTTTGGTTCATCCCTGGTGTGGCAAAATCAAAAAACGCCACAGCTTTTGATTGGAACGCTTCCAAGTTTATTCTGCAGAAGAGAGACCAACAAAGCTTCTCAATGGGTGAGCAAGCAGGCAAGTCTCTGCCCCTGCCCCTTGTCGCAGGGCCAAGCACACCTGTCACTGCAGGAGCAGACCAGGACATTGGGCTGCAGGGTCCTCCCACCTGCAGGGAAGAGCTGGCGTGAGGGCTTGCCCTGGGGCTGGCCAAAGCTCAGGGGTCTATGGAAACCAGGTGTGCCCCCTCCTATCGCTTGCTGCTTGGTCCAGATGCTTGGTCCAGTTCCTCCCATCTCCTTGGCTAGGCTGAGCCCTTTTTTTGCTTGAATCTCTTCTTTCAGCTGCTTTTTCCTCCAAGGTCTCCCTTCCTTCCCTGCATTTCCCTATCCCTATTCCTCCTCTTACATGTGACTCAGCTCTTCAAACTCTTTTGATGCGTCTTAAGGCCCAATCCTATCCAACTTTCCAGCGCTGATGCAGCCATGCCAGTGGGGCTTACGCTTGCATCCTGTGCTGGGGTGGTGGGGGAGTCACAGAGGCCTCCTCTAGGTAAGAGAATGGTTCTTCATTACTTCAGAGCTGCATTGGTGCTGGAAAGTTGGTTAAGATTGGGCCCTGAAGGCTTAAGAGAAGCCTATGCATTTATATGGTTCTTCCTCTGGCTGGATTCATTGCTGTACTATAAGGAATGAGTGAAAATTCTTACATTCTCCAAACATGTCGTAGATCCCTGTCCGATTGCTGGTATGTAGAGATGTCTGTTTCCAGTGAATAAGACGTAATTTGGGGAGAGACGCTTTCACGAGCTGAGTCCAGAAGGGAGAACCAGGATCACAGTACAGGGAGATTTAACCCTTTCCGTTTGTCCCATGCCTGGTGATACTCCAGTTGATCCCAGTTTCAGCTCAAAAAATTATGGTAAGGCTGTTCTTAAGCTCTTGCCTGGCCTACTCCCTCAGGCCCCAGGAGGTCCTGGGCCAGCCCTGGCTGGGAGTGAGGAGGAAAGGCAATGGAAGGCATCTTCCTCCTCCTTCCGCCCGTCACTGTTGGCTCCACTTCCCTGACTATATGCAGGTGCCTGGGGCTTGCAGTCCCTGCCGGGGCCTCCCCTTCACCCCTCTGAGGTGCACTCACCTCCGTCCAGATTTCACACCCTCTCAAATCTGCACAGGAAGCAGCTGCAGCTCCCAGAAGCTGTGGGCAGAGCTGCCCTCGCCATGAAAGTCAGTGGTGCAGCCAGCCCAAGAGGGGATATCTACCTGCTGTCAAAGCAGAGCACTGGGAAAAATTCAGTGCATCCCCACCCCCACCCCCACCTCCCAAAATTTGTAGGTAGCCATGTTGAGCGCTCAGAAGAAAAGTCCTGAACCTCACAATCTAGGAGTATCTGGACCAGCCAATCCCCACCTCCAGCACATCTGAAGCAAGCCTATAATTCTGCAGAATTTATTTACCTGGCATGTAATTAGTCTGTGGAACTCCTTGCCACAGGAAGTAGTGATGGCATCTTGCCTGGATGCCTTTAAGAGGGAATTGGACGGATTTCTGGAGGAAAAGTTCATTATGGGTTACAAGTCATAGTAAGTATGTGCAAGCTCTTGGTTTTAGAGGCAGGCTGCAGGGGAGGGCACTGGGACACAGGTTGTGTCTGTTGTCTTCTGTGCTCCCTGAAGCATTTGGTAGGCCACTGTGAGATACAGGAAGTTGGATTAGATGGGCCTTTGGCCTGATCCAGCGGGGCTCTTCTTATGTTCTTAAGTGGTTCTCACAGAGTTTTGGAGCGGATGCATTGACAGTCTTGCAGCCACCATGGTTCCACAGTGCCCTTCTTGCAGGAGGCCCCTCAAATGAGCACTAGCTTTTGGCTCTCTCAGAAAGTGCTCCCAATGGCAAGAAATGTCTTCCTCACCCTGAGCCATGCTGAGCTCTCAGAAAAAAAAGTCCTGAACCTCACAATCTAGGATTGGATGAATTTCTGGAGGAAAAGTTCATTACAGGTTACAAGTCATAGTAGGTATGTGCACAGTAGAGGTAGGCTGCCTCTGATTGCCAGATGCAGGGGAGGGCATCGGGTCACAGGTTGTGCCTGTTGTCTTGTGTGCTCCCTGGGGCATTTGGTGGGCCACTGTGGGATACAGGAAGCTGGACTAGATGGGCCTTTGGCCTGATCCAGCTCTTCTTATGCTCTTATGCAACCAAAATAAATCAAGTGGAAATCTAAGTCCAAGGTGCACAAAAGCAGGGAGTTAGCACGGCCTGGGTGCAAAGGCTGGGCACTGAGGCTGTTCCATCGGTGCTCTTCCCAGTCAAGGCTTGGGGCACACTGCTGTTAAGATCAAGAGCCTCATCCAGGTGGTAATATTAGACCATTTCTACCAGGTCTTCTTTCTTAGGAAGTCAGGACACCCCCTCTCCCTCACCCCACTCTTATCACCACCATCACAAGGAAGGTTGAGGCTAAGAGACTGCAGAGGCTCCGAGACAAGCCACCCAGACAAGCACAACTTTATTCCAGAGAGCTTTTGTTTCAAATTCTGTTTTTAAGATGAAGGATTTCTGGGTTTAAAAAATTCTTGCCTGCGTTTAGTGTCGGTTCATCCATGGACCAACTGAGATAATTGCCTTAGGCAGCAGACTGATGTGGGGGATGCCCACCTCTATCAGCCAACTCACCTCCACTGCTGCTTCTCCTCCCACTCCTTGGATTGGAAAGGAAGGCGGGAACAAAACAGAAAAGGCTGCATGGAGGAGAGGAGGCTGGAAGGCTACAGTCATGTGCTCCCAATCCAGGTCCCAATCCACTACCCTCTCTGCCATCTTCAACCTTCTCTTCCAATCCAGGGAGCAGGAGGATGATAGTCTGGCAATCACTAGGAAAGGTGGGGGCATCTGACAGTATCTGGCATGGAGATCCTGGGCCAGCCCTATGTACACTTCCCTACTGCATGGTACAATTATGTTGTGGGAGTCTGGAGAATTGCCAGACACATTTGTGGCCACTTCCAGACCTGCCCCACCATTTTGGGCACCATCTCGGGGACTCCAGCTGAACCTTCACAACCCTGGCGATGATGAGAGACTGATGATGAGAGGTCTCTGGAAGGCTACCTGAGGCTGGGGCAAGCCAAGGGAAGGAGCCAAGAGACAGGTGGAGAAGGCAGACAGGTGAAGCAACCCCCCCCCCCCGGGATCTCCAAGGCCTTGTTGTTGAACAAGTAACCTTCAATGAGTCAAGGAAAAATCGCCATGACCTGCACCACAACCTTCAATGCATCAAGGGACATCCAGCATGGAGGAGGAAGCACCAGATGTTTGAGACGTAGATGAGCCCCTGCTATCACCCAGCCCCACAAATTTTAAATTTGGATTCTGGTTCATAAAGTTCATTGAGTGTATGGTGAAAAGAGCCCCCTGGAACCTAACCCCATTTTCCCCATAGGCTCAATGATTTGGTATCAGCTAATTCAGTATCTGCTGGGTTTTCCAGGAACCTAACCCTAGCGGATAACGACAACTGACTAAGCTGATGCCTACAACCTGCCTCAAGGTCCCCCCCCCCTTAAGCAGTTACAGTCAAACCTGTAGAAGTCATGAACAGGCATGGTCTCAATACAGTAAAGATGGAAGGGGAAGAGGCAGGGAGAGCATGAACTTTAGGGGGAAAGCTTGTAACTAACTGCTTTTGGCTGACAAATTGATAAATTGCCTAGCGAGCTGACCGAAAGTCAGACAGTTGCTGATGATGAACTGTGAAGGACCCGGTAAAGATGCTAAAATTAGACAGGACCAATAGCATAGCAGGACCAATAGCAATACCCAAGTCCCTTGTCCCCAGGAAGTGGGGAGGGGGTGAGGGGATGAGAAGGACAGAGAAGCAGGGAGGGGACAAGGGGGTGAGGAGGACAAAGTGGAAAAGTACCCAAAAGTCTTCCTCTTTTTGAAAACTCTTTCTTTGAGCTGTGGCTGAAATGTATAAAAATGTCCCACCCCACTGAAGGGGTGCTTCTGAATTGGAGCTGTGTCTCCCAGAGGCCGCACAGATGCGCTTTGCTGAAATAAAGAACCTTCAAAGCCTTCCACCCTTCAGTGTCTTGCTTGTTTGGCCTCAGCGGTACCCGACAGACCCTCCCATGTCTACCAACCGGTGCTGTCCTTCGGGGTAGTGGTACAACAGTACCATAAGGGTATAAAAAAGGACCCTCAGAGGGAGAAGTGCTTGCTACTCATACTTGCTACTCATCTTCATTTGGCTCTGGCTTCCCACATGGGTGGCTGTCTGGACAGGTAGCCTGGGAGCCTGTTGCTTCGCTTATGGTTTGAAGAACCAGGTGAGAGATAAGAACAATATAGTTTAGGAAGCTAACTTAGATGTGCCTTTTGTCCCTTTCATCTTCTTGCCCTCTCCTTACTTTCAAAGGGGAGTAGCCTTGTCTCACTTTGACTTGTTCAAGGATGCTTGCTTATCTAATTAAAATGTGTGCTGTCTTCTAAAGTTCATCTCTTGCGGGTGTCTTGTGGATCGCTAGCTAGACACTTTGTTAGTTTGCCAAGAAACATTGCCAACTGATAGGACAACCTTGACATCTTAGCAGAGCAGTTCATTTAGCAGAGCAGTTAATTTTTAAGCTTTCCCCTAAGTTCATGCTTTCCCTGTCTCCTCCTTGCCTTCTCCCCCCTTCTCTGTTACACTGTATTGCTGGTTGCTACAGGTTTGGCTTGGGAGGGGGTCTGAGACAGGTAAGCAGGCGTCAGAGAGATAGGACGGACAAAAGGACATGTCTCTTGACCCAGCATGCAATTAATCTGTGGAACTCCTTGCCCCAGGACATCATGATGGCACCTGATGCCTTGAAAAGGGGGTAGAATAGATTTCGGGAGATTTAGAGATTTCCTTGGCACCTGAGCATGACTGGGACAGGGGCCTGAGCCAATCCTGGGGCAAGGAGGTCCATATTCTGGGTGCCACATTCTTTGGTCCCCCTGGGTTGCTTGCAAAGACTCCCTGCAAAGATCTTCCAGCCCCTCCACTCATCATTCCTGCAGGCCTGGAAGAGCCTCTACTGCAGCCTTTCCTCTCTGCCCTTTAAGGGTTAAAAGAAGAGACTGGATTCTTGGGGGGGGAAGTGGGGAGGGGAGTGAGTGGCAAGCCCCTTCCTGCTCCGCCCCTTCCTCTGCCTGTGGGCAGGCCCAAAGACAGCCAGGGAAGGCAAACGTAACACCCTCTATTTGCATGGAGGCAAATGGGAGTCCCAGGATGAAGTGAGTGGAAGAGAAGAGGGAGGAGGGAGGGCCGCCCCCCAGTGGGCAGAGAGGGCCAGGCTCAAAGACAGCCAGTGAAGGGACAGGGGAGGGGGCTGGAAAGACAAACAGTAACACATTCCATTTGGATGGGGGAGAATGGGGGTCCCAGGCTGAAAAGGGTGGAAAGGAAGAGGGAAGGGGAGAGGAGCCCCCAGATTTGGGGGGGGGAGCCAAGGAAGGCAGCAGGGAGGGAGCTGGGAAGACAAAACAGTGACACCCCCCCCCCGTTTGCTTGGAGGCAAATGGGGGTCCCAGGCTGAAGTAGGTGGAAGAGAAGAGGGAGGGGAGGGGAGGAAGAGGAGCCCCCGGGTGTGTGTGTGGGGGGGAGACTGCCAGACTGAAAGACAGCCAGGGAAGGGCATGGAGGGAAATGGGGGTCGCAGGCTGAAGTAGGTGGAAGAGAAGAGGATGGGGAGGGGAGGGAGAGAAACCCCCAGGTGGGTGGGGGGGAGACTGCCAGGCTCAAAGACAGTCAGGGGAGGGCAGCAGGGAGGGGGCTGGGAAGACAGTGATACCCCCCATTTGCATGGAGGCAAATGCGGGTGCCAGGTTGCAGTGGGTGGAAAAGAAGGGGGAGGGGTGGGAGACAGTCAGGCTGAAAGCCCAGCTGGTGAAGGGAGGGGCTGGAAAGAGGGACCCAGAAGGGACCAATCAGCAGTGAAACCCTTGCAAAAGATATCAGGATCTAGGAGGGACTCTGTGGTCTCCCCCCCCCCCCAAGCCAAACTTTTGGGTCTGCTCTTAAAGGGCTTCCTTTCTGTGGTGGGGATTTTGACAAGTACAGTGTAAAAGCCAGGTCGGAAGGGGCCATTCAGCACTGAAACCCATGCGGAAATTGGGGGGGGGTAGGAGGGACACTGGAGGACAATATTTTAGACATGGGACTGTTTATCGAGTTAACCACTGTACATTTTTTGCTCTTGGTTTCAACAGAGGCAGCCAGGATAAAAATCATAAGAAAGAGAGGTGGAATTTGAAGCTGAAAAGGATCCTTCCTCCTCTGAGCCAAAAGAAGCACAGAGGTCATTAGAGAGCTGATCTCTTCCAAACAAGGAACTGAGGAGAACAGGGAGATCTTTCAAGGTGTGTGTCTCAGCAGACAATAAAGAGCAATCATCCATCCATCCATACATACATACATACATACATACATACATACATATATATTTTCCAAAAACAAAAATAAACTAACACACATAACACATAACACAAAAAACACAACAAACTTCACTACACAAAAAAGGGGGTGCAGGAAATCATATATCCTCATATATCCCTAAAACTAATAAATCATTACATAAATCTGCTTCCTCCTCTAAATTTACCTCTTAATATCATTTTTCATTCATCATTCATCTATTATATCATATCATAGTATATATGTAATACAGTCATCTAAATGCCCTATCATATATTTCTAAGACTTCATTTTCAACCAAGCATAAAATAATTTCCATTGCTCAATTTGTCGGTTTTCATTGATTTCATTGTTTTGTTGATCCAGATTTTCTGAAAACGTGTCCATTTCCACCACATTCATTATTTTCTCTATTCATCTTTCAATGGTATTTTAAAATCCTTCCAATATCTAACATAAAATCCTCACTACAATTAAAATCATAATAACGAAATACACATGTTTTTCTTTATCTATAACATCTAAAATAGTTTTAAACAAAATAATTCAGGTTTTTAAAATGTGTCGCTTTAAAAAGTTTTATATGATGCTTCCAGATCTGTTCCCATTGATCTGTTATGATATTATGGCCTATATTTTGTGCCCATTTTATCATACATTGTTTTACTATTTCTTCTTGCATCCCAAAATCCAATAAAAACATGTACATTTTTTTAAAGTATATTTTTCTTTTGTTTCTAGCAATAGTCTATCAAATGGCGTCTGTTCCATATAGAAATCTTCTTATTTGTCTCCCCCAAATCTTGAATCTAATTATAGGTGCGTCCACCAGTCCATCTCCACACCTTGCCTTGACAATTCTTCTTTTTTCTCTTCTTCCTCACTCTCCATGGAACATGTCTCAGAATTCTAGCTTTATTATCATCCACTGTCCATTTCTTTTCCTGTGGAGCCTTCAGTAATTTATCCCTGTAAAAGGTTCTGATAGATTTCACATGAATTTCTCTTGGTAATTCAGGTTTTCTCAGATAAAATGTCCTCACTCTTCTCACTGAATCCAGTTCTTTAGGTATCTTCTCCATCGGTGTATCAACCCATTCTGATATTAATCTGACAATCTGTCGCGACATATCTTCTCCTTTCTCTTCTGGTATATTTTGTATCCTCACCACTCGAGCTGCACTATCCATCTGAGTTTCTATTAACGTCTCTGCGTCATGCTGATTTTCTTCTATCTCCGATATTTTAGCTTGGTCTTTTCTTATCTTTTTCCCCAATCTCTCAATCTCTTGTTTGTTTTCTTCTGATGTAATTTTCACATCTATCAGGTGTCCACTAAGTTCATCTAATCGTTTAGTTAAAGCATCCATGCTGTGTTGGGTCTGTGCAGATTGATTTATTTGTTGCTGTACCATTGCCAACAGTTTTTCCCATGTTGTCTTGCATAGTTCGTTTCCAGTCTTTCCCTTCTGCTTCCTCTTGTATTAATTTTTCAAATCCCATCTCTGAAGCTGGCAAACTTTGGACTTTCTTACCTGCCATCTTCGTTCTTCCTTCCTTTGAAACTCAAATATTGTATTGTTTGCAATGTTCTTTAAGACCACTAGATGTCCTCAGCCTATTATCTTCCTTGCTCCACTTATAGACACAAATCCAGTTCTTGCAGTGTCTTTTTAAATCCACTAGATATTTCTAAATGTCACTGATGCAGTGTTCTTGTTTTTGTTCTCTTATTTATTTTTGTAGCCTTGGCAACCACATTCCTCTGTTCGCAAGAATCTCAAAACTTCCAATCGCTCTTTCCAGCAATCCCAAACAATAGTATCAAACCAAGGCAGTAAATACTCCAATGCACAAACTTTATGCAACGACAATTAAATTGTAATCCACCGAAATTCAAAGTTATAAAGTTGTAATTATACTTTCATATATCCATAACAAGCTTGGCAAATCTCTTCTACGATTTCTCCTCTCACCGATAAACAGCTGAGGGGGGAAGCCTCCCCCCTCCTCTTCTTCTCACGGCAAAAAAGAACCAGATCAGGCAATCATTTACTCAGTCCACGCCAGGCATACACAAACGGAATGACACTTACTTAAGTCTTTCAATGTCTTTCCCTGCTGGGGCCTTCTGCTTGATTCAGCACAAATTCTTCACCATTGCTGCCAGACGGCGAAATCTCCTGGGAAAGCCCCCCTAGCGGGGCTTATCTCTTCAGGAACCGTGCCATCACATAGAGGAATTTGTCTCTCCTGACAACTGTGCCATCACATAGAGGAATTTGTCTCTTCTGTCTCTCCTCCGGGTCTCCTTGGATCCACAGTTTTTGGGAAAAAATAGAGTGCCTTTCAAGAGCTCGAGAAAGGCATGTCTATTCGGCTGCTGGCTGGCCCCTCCCCTCAATAATACATATTTTGGGGGTAGGGGGCTTTCCTTACTCTTATCTAACCTCCTCAAAATACAATTGTCTTGCACGATTTGGTCCCTCCCACTATTTCTCAAGACCTCGCTGTTCCCATTTTCCCTAACTATTCAAAAAGTTCTAACTCTATCTAAAGGATAGGAGTAAAATTGATTGCTTCTTACATGTGACTTCTGCCAAAATGCTCTGTACATGTATCATTCTTCTTGAGAAAGTAACAAGCCAAGCTTTGTCTTATAGCATATTACTGTAGGAGTTCTCTTTAGATTTAAAAAAAAAAATACAATCAATTGTTTTGAGAGAGATATGCCACTTGCTTGGCCATGTCTGGTACTCTTAGTCAGTCAGTTCCTCTTAGCTCAACGTTCCTTTGGTCAGGCCATGTGGCTCTTGATTTCAACTTTTTTTCCTCTCTCTTTTTTTTCTGGACTGTCCAACCTTAAAGGGCTGGTGTTGTTACAGAACTCTGTACATGGCTTGCTTGTCAGTTGGTTTGCTGAAACGATTAGAGAAGAGGCAATAACATTTAATATAGTAGCAGAAAGACACTGTGCTGGCTTTGCTTACATTCCTATTGAGCACAAAAGATTAGGTGTTCTAAAACATTCTTCACAGAGAAGGTAAACAGGTTGTTCAGAGCTAACTCTGACTGAGTGCAATTTCTTACAATAAAGGCAGAGGAAAACTGAAACAAATCATGAACTTTACACACTACAGTCAACCAAACCTGATTTTTGCTTCAACTTTTGCTTCTGTTTCTTTTCCTCTTTATAACTCTTTTGGTTCCTTGGGAGAGAGAGAAAGAACCTGGGTTTTTCTTCCAAGGAGGACACAAGTTGCTCCTGCCAATACTTGCACAGCTCATCCTTTTTTAAAACAGCCATAGGAAAAAGAACAAGTCATTAGTGACACACAAACGAAAGGCTTTCACTAAGCTTTGTTTTCTTACATGGCTTTTTCCAGTATAGATACACA
Source organism: Tiliqua scincoides (assembly GCF_035046505.1). NCBI lineage: Eukaryota > Metazoa > Chordata > Lepidosauria > Squamata > Scincidae > Tiliqua > Tiliqua scincoides. The sequence goes on from NC_089822.1 coordinate 264,497,319, forward strand.
AGCTGAATGTTGAGGTTTGGTTTTACTTTCCAGAAGCTGTATCATCCTTCACAATACGTGCTAGTTCAGCAGGTGTGGAGCCTTAGGTAGCTTCCAAGTCAAACACCATAGTGACTTACTTTCCTTTTCTTAACTGTAACTTCTGAGAGGATTCTGATAACAGAACAGATTTTAGCACAATCATAGCAAAACAGGTTATACTGTGTTTAGCACACTTAATTGAGACTCTTAAAACACATTGGACTATTTCAGACACACAGATGACCCACTGTCAAAGGTTAGTTAGTTGGCAACCTTCAGTCTCGAAAGACTATGGTATCGTGCTCTGAAAGGTGGTTCTGGAACAGCGTCTAGTGTGGCTGAAAAGGCCGATTTGGGAGTGACAATCCCTTCCACACTGGGAGCAAGTGTAGTGTGTCCCTGGTCTGTCTCTCTGGCTATGGGCCTTCCTTCTTTGCCTCTTAGCCTCAGACTGTTGGCAAAGTGTCTCTTCAAACTGGGAAAGGCCATGTTGCACAGCCCGCCTCCAAGCGGGCCGCTCAGAGGCCAGGGTTTCCCACTTGTTGAGGTCCACTCCTAAGGCCTTCAGATCCCTCTTGCAGATGTCCTTGTATCGCAGCTGTGGTCTACCTGTAGGGCGCTTTCCTTGCACGAGTTCTCCATAGAGGAGATCCTTTGGGATCCGGCCATCATCCATTCTCACAACATGACCGAGCCAACGCAGGCGTCTCTGTTTCAGTAGTGCATACATGCTAGGGATTCCAGCACGTTCCAGGACTGTGTTGTTTGGAACTTTGTCCTGCCAGGTGATGCCGAGAATACGTCGGAGGCAGCGCATGTGGAAAGCATTCGGTTTCCTCTCCTGTTGTGAGTGAAGAGTCCATGACTCGCTGCAGTACAGAAGTGTACTCAGGGCGCAAGCTCTGTAGACCTGGATCTTGGTATGTTCCGTCAGCTTCTTGTTGGACCAGACTCTCTTTGTGAGTCTGGAAAACGTGGTAGCTGCTTTACCGATGCATTTGTTTAGCTCGGTATCGAGAGAAAGAGTGTCGGAGATCGTTGAGCCAAGGTACACAAAGTCATGGACAACCTCCAGTTCATGCGCAGAGATTGTAATGCAGGGAGGTGAGTCCACATCCTGAACCATGACCTGTGTTTTCTTCAGGCTGATTGTCAGTCCAAAATCTTGGCAGGCCTTGCTAAAACGATCCATGAGCTGCTGGAGATCTTTGGCAGTGTCACTGTCACTGTCACTGACTGATCACTGTCAAAGGTCCCACCAATATTGCTTAGTTTTGGACTACTGGTATTCTTACGATCTTCTTTTTGGTTATCTTCATTTGGAAAGCTTTGTTCCTCTCACATACTCTGGAACTCTCACAGGCAATGATGTAGCCTTTTGATTTACATTTCTTTTTGTAGGCTCTTCTTGGACCTACTAGTTTGGATAAACAGACAGACAAGCAAGTACTTGCTAATACAGAAAATACAGCCGAGAGAGAGAGAGAGAGAGAGAGAGAGAGAAGATCTTGTGACACTTTCACACCTCTTTTTCCACACACACTCACATACTCTTACAAAGTCAGCTGCTAAAACGCTTCATCGACCTCAGGTCTTCCACGGTTAAAGATTCATGCTGCACTCAGTCACATACACTTCACACACACATACTACTTGCACCTAGCATCCACACTCAGAATACACACACTCCCTCCTCACTGAGGTCCCATACTAGGACCTCCCTTCACCCAGGATCCCACACTAGGACCCTGTTGAGAATTCTCACCTAATACTGCCCGCGGGTGAAGCCCCGTCCTCCTGGGCTCTTTCTTGCGCAGAAGGAGACGGTTGGATCCAGGGACAACCCATCGCCAGGGCACACTACAAGGGGTGTGGGAGCCGGCCCACTTCACCTTCTGGCGATGTGCTGTCCCCTGCTTTGCCTTCATCTCAGTTCTCACAGAGCCTTGCCTTCCAATCGGAGTCACAGCACCTAAAACTGTTCCCGAATGGGCGCAGTATACAATGGATGACGGAGAGGCAAACAAACAGACAGGAGAATTCAGAGGGCTTCGGAAAAAGCTTTTACTACGATTACAAACCGGCCCACTCCTCTAGGCAAGTGAGCCACTAAGACCAGAATTGGCTACACCTTTATAGCATAGTTTCAACAGGGGAGGGGAGAGGGGAACTTAGTAAATTATCTATAAGAACTTGCGTCATGCTTACGTAATGAACTTGTTGTTTTCTAAAGTACATTCTATGGTCAAAATGTTTGAATTCTTTATGTGCAGGTTAGAGCAACTTGTTCTGTAGGGGCGGTTATGCAAAGCTTGTTCTGCAAACTCTATAGATAGTGGCATTGTTTTGTTCATCCCTTGGACTTCCTTGGGGTCAATAGTGCTTATCATTGTATAACAAACATGCTGTCCTAAGCTGATGGTCAGAGGCCCCTTTTCAGGTTTGAGTCACAGGGCTTGCCTCCAGCTTTGGATTAATGTACTGTGGTTCTCTGCTTGGGGGTTTTCGGGTACAAGATTAACTTCCTCCTCTCATAGTAAGTGATGGGGAGAGATCAGGTACGCCTCAGTTGGAGGCTTGACCAGAGTCCTTGAGATATATGGCCTGCATGGCAGAGTAGTCTTGTCCTGAGAAGCAGTTCATCTGGCACAAATCAGGTTACTGTGATGAACACGACAGAATCACTAACTGGGTGTGCATCCATCTTGGAGCTGCTGTGTGAAAGTAGCCGGTTATGAGACAGTGAGCAACCTGCTCCTGGCAAATGGCCGAGCTGGGAATTGGGATAAACCCTGCTAGTACCAGAGTCTCTCCTTAGAGCAAGGAGCTGTGGCTGTGAACCTCCAGTTGGGAGGGGGTGAGCAGGATCACATCAGCTGGTGAGGTCATCTTCAAGAAGGAATTTGTGTGAATGTGTTTATTCTCTCATGTAATAAAATAGCCTATCAGTAACATGTAACTAAATTTCATTTCTTTAAATAAATTATTATGTATTTAAAGCTTGTAAGTACCAAGGAACCAGTTCATCTAAATCTGGCCTGGGCAGCTCAGTCAAGCTAGCAAAAGAAACCAGAGCCTTGGGACTTGTGTCCTTGGAGTTGGGGGACTCGGGCTTGGAAAGGCTGGGAAGTTGGGCCGCAGGACTTCAGCATCCCCTGAGCTGGAGGACTGGCTGCAAAGAGGGGCGGTGGCACCCACCGTAGGGCAAATTCACCCTGAGAAACCACACACCCACCTGCTTGGGGTGTTGGGCCAGTAAGGTGGGGAGCGCAAGAACCTGTACTTCCCGTGAGACTTTTTTGCCCTATGAACTGTTCACTGCTGTCTCACACAGTGCTGTGATCCTTGAGATGGAGGAGTACACTGGATCCTGTGGGGAACAGACATCTCTGACTCACTGGGTGTTGTTAAACCAGTGAGGTGGGGGGTGAGAACAGAGAGCAAAAACCACAACAGTTACACATTACAGAAAGGCGTTTTGTTGTTTCAGAGAATAAATACATACACATACAGTACAAAAATGATATGGTGACACTCCTAGACTTTGTAATGCACAACTGCACAGCAGCTTCAAAATGGCTTCTGGCCCGCAAGGTGGAGTCAGGCCTGACCAGAGTTTTTATCGTGCTCATCACAGATGGGGGTCAGCCTAGGATCGGGTCTCTTGGGAAAGCCTTGATATGGTGTAGACTGAAGCATCTCATCTCCTTGTTTCCTTCCCAGAGGAATTTCCCAAACCTGCCTTCATTTCCCAGCTGGTAGAAGGGCAGTGTGCCTTTTTCCAGGACCTCCAGGAAGAAGAGAAATTGGCAGGGAACTTGCTTATGCACAGCGGGAGCTTCAACTCAGTGGATATTGCCTGAATGGGGAGTCTTCACCACAAGAGGCACCCCTCCCTCTGGGGTATGTAGTTGCAGGTTATGCTTAGGGTGAGTCAGCAAAGTGCACCTCTGCCATTCTGATCTCACTCAGCTTGGGAGAGCTGTAGACTGAAAGTGCCCCTGTGAGCTGAGCTACTAAGGCTCTGACCCTCCGCTTTCCTCTCCACACCACAACCTCCTCAAAGTACACTGGACCCTGAACAAAGAGAATCGAAAATCAACCCCACCCAGCAAAAGCAGCAGCCAAGCTGCTGTGAAGAGCTTCCTGGGGATAAGAATGGCAGAGATGTTCCAACCCAGTGCTGAGTCACCCCAGAAAGGGGGGGGGAGTTTCTGTTTTAGGGAAGGATCCCCATTCACCTAGCCACCTTTGGGAGGTGGTGGCTTCTGTCCCTGAAGGTGGTTCCAAAGCCATGGTGGGGAGCAGACAGCAGTGACATTTTCCTCTCCGTTGACTCAGATGAATACTTTTTAACCTACACCACCTCTGAGGTCGGTGCATCTTTATGGCACCATCAGGGTCATGACTGGAATCTGAGTGGGGCCTAGAAGTTGAGCTGCTGCCCTCCACCAAAGCAGGACAACGAGAGGGGAGGACGCTTGGCATGGGCAGCTGTGCACTGTCTCTCCCAGTCCTGTTCCTTGATTTCCAGCCATTTCCCGCAGCTCCTCCTCCACAGCTCCTCCCTGGAGGCACATCTGACGCAAGTCCTCATTTTCTCTCTCCCCCTGCCCAGTTATGAGAGTTCCCATCACAACCAGCCAGGCCAGTCCTAGGCAGATCCAACCCCATCCCAGGCTTCAGGCCCCCCCCCCCAATTTGGAACTGCATCCCCTGTCTTTGTGCTGATGTTGATGCTCTTGCTAATGGGAATGGGGTGGAGGGGGGCACCTGGTTTAATTCCTGCAGTGGTATTATTATTGTTATTATTATTAACAGTATTTATATGCCGCTTTTCAACAAAAAGTTCACAAAGCGGTTTACAGAGAATAATCAAATAACTCATGGCTCCCTATCCCAGAAGGGCTCACAATCTAAAAAGATGCAAAAGGACACCAGCAGACAGCCACTAGAACAGACACTGCTGGGGTGAGGTGGGCCAGTTACTCTCCCCCTGCTAAAAAAAGGAGCACCCACTTGAAAAAGTGCCTCTTACTCAGTTAGCAGAGGTATTGCCTTGCACAGAAATGGGGCAGGTGTGAAAGCTCAGCAACCCAGACGTTTGTCACTGTAGTAGTAAATCTTTATTACGGTCATAAGACCAGCCACATATAGAATGTCAAAATACATAAGTATATATATAAATATACAAAGTTATGCAATATATTATGATTAGGTTTAAAACAATAAAACAATTTATCATTATGTTGAAACAATTCTAAAATACCCAGCAGCAACTTCCAACCATCTCCCCAGAAACAATTCCATTCTATCCAGCAGACTATACTCTAACTACAGAGGTTCATCCATATTTAAAATCCATTTCCTAATACCCATTGTAGTGGTAAAAAATTTAGCGACACCATATGTAAACATCGGATTGGAATCAGATAATAATACATAGATATATTGTTGCTCTGTGCATCCGAAAAATCGACTAATCAAAGGGGAAATAAGTTCTTCACGTATCTTCTTATAATAAATACACCGCAACAGAACATGTTCAGTTGTTTCTATCTGTTCCATTCCACATGGGCAAAGACGCTCTGCCCAGGGGATCCTTTTATACCGTCCCTCCTGCACAGCTGAGGGTAGTGCATTAAGCCGGGCCAAAGTAAACACCCTTCTATGTCTAGGCTGTTCCAGCTGGACAAAATAAGGTGCTATTGCAACCTTATATAATCTATCTTCACTAAGAAAAAATTCTGGGGCACTACTTAAGTCATATTGTGTCTCATTATCCTCAATGCGCTGCTTAATAATTTTCTTTGCCTGTTCCATTCCCATGATTAACAAAATCGATCTAGAGAGCCCCAACGAAGCAATTTTTTGCTCAATTAACTGGGCCCATTTTGACTTAAAAGTATCTTGCAGAATCAATGGTACAAGACCAGTGGGAAGATAAAGCATTCTTAGCCAGTACATGAGAGTTGCAATCCATATCCTGGCCTCAATTTTAATTTGACCGGTTTCTAATCTTAATTTTATGTTGGCAACATCTCTAGGAACTCCCAATATTGCTCTCAGGAACTTTGATTGAACACGTTCTAGAGTTACAGTATTAGGAAAGGGGCCCAATTGAGAGCCATATGTTAACTGAGCTACTACTTTAGCATGAAACAATTTTATGGCTGAAGGAATATAATGCCCCCCCTTTGTTCTCATAAATTGTAATGTTGCAGCAGAACTTCTCTGAGCATTTAGAACAACATAATCACCATGCGCTTTCCTAGAGCCATTAGATTGAAAGACAACCCCTAAATATTTAAATTGATGGATCTGATCAATTCTATGCTGATTAATCAACCATGTTCGCATTATTGGCCTTTTAGCAAATGACATGATTTTGGTTTTTTGAAAGTTAATTGTCAGATCTTCTTGCTCACAGTATAGAAACAACCTTTGCAATGCTCTTCTAAGCCCAATTGGAGTCCTAGAGATGATCGCTGCGTCATCAGCATACAATAATGTTGTTATGTGTCTTCCTGCAATTTTTGGAGGATGAAAGTTAATATCTTTTAACTGGTCCACCATAGAGTTAATAAAAAAATTAAACAAAAGTGGAGCCAGAAGACAGCCTTGTTTGACTCCTTTATGGGTTGGGATGGCTTTCGTAAGATGGCCACGAACACTGCATCTTACCTTAAGTGAGGTATTTCTATAGAGAGCCTGAATAAGATAGCCGTCTATCACTACTAGAAGCCTCTAGTTTCCTCCATAATTTGACCCTTGATATTGAGTCAAAGGCTGATTTAAGATCTATAAAAGCTACATGTAGAGAAGTTGCTTTATCAGAGGCATATTTTTCTACAAGGAATTGTAATATTAGACAATGGTCAATGGTAGAACGTCCCTCTCTAAAGCCTGCCTGCTCTTCTGCAAGTATCTTATCCTCCTCCAGCCAAACTTTAAATTTCTCATACAAATGCCTGGTATATAGTTTAGAGATAATATTAAGTAAACTAATGGGCCGGTAGTTTTCAGGATCATCTCTATTTCCCTTCTTAAATATGGGAACTATGATAGCAAATCCCCAGTTTTCTGGAATTCTACCAGTTGTATCAATATGTGTAAATAACGATGCTAAGACCGGAGCCCAGAATTCTAAATTATTTTTGACTGCCTCTGGCGGTATCAAATCTTCTCCAGGAGCTTTTCCCTTTTTCATCTGGGCTATTAGACTATGAATTTCAGAAGTTGACAGCGGTGGCCATGGTGGAACATCTTCAAGCGTGCTATTCCATCTCAACTGGGCCACATCTGCGTCTTTATATAAGTCTCGAAAATGTTCCTCCCATATTCCTGGATGGATATAGCAATCTGGGAGTGTTGGCCCAGAAGTTGGAGAGATTTTTATCATTCGCCAGAAGAGTGTCAAGTCTTTAGATTTTGCTGCTTGAATCAATTTTTCCCAATTTTCTTTCTGGGCCTCCCTTTTCTTTTGCAGTAGTAACTTTTTATAGGTTTTTTTCTCTCTCAAAAGGGATTGAACCACTGTCAAATCTGAAGTTAATTTGTAGGCTTGATAGGTGCTCTGTAAGACTTTTTTTTGCAGATACACATTCCTTGTCAAACCATGGCTTCGAATTAGGGTAGTGACATTGATGGGTCGCTTTTACCTTATCAGTAACAAACTGTTTCAGCTCACAAATCAGCTCCTCATAGATTTCCACCGGATTACTCGAGTGCATTATAGACATCCTAATACTTTGCATGATATCAGATGCAAGTAGAGTTTGTAAATTCGAATCCATCTTTGGAGTCCACTTGGCCCGACAGTATGTTCCTCCCTCAGGGAGTATCATAAATGGATATTGGTTAACAGTTCTTAAATAAGGAAAAGGGGCTTTCATACTCAGTGAGACAGGAAGATGGTTGCTTTGAAATTTTGATGCTACTTCCAAGTTCTCCAATAATGGGATTAAATTTGGCGAGATGATTATATAATCTATTAGGCTCATTCTGGCTCCAGCCAAGTAAGTAAATTCAGCTGGGTAATCATTCCCATATACACCATTTAAAATGTGCAGATTAAGCCTGGTGGTCATTTGATGTAACAGGAACCCAGCATAGTTTGCTTTCTTATCTTTAGATTGCCGATTAAATGGGAGTCCGTTTGAACCTAATGTGGGAGGGTATGCTTTATATTGAGAGTATAGGGCTTGATCGTTAGGGCCTATACGAGCGTTAAAATCTCCTCCTAAAATCGTGTAAGTATTGGAGTAATTATGAAGTAACTGTGCTACATAGGCTTCAAACTCTGTCCATATTTCCAGAGTCAATGATTTCTTCTTTTGTTGGGGTAATTACACATTTATTATCAACAAGTCCCAATGATCAAAATGGACAAGAGTAGCCATTGCATGTTGTTTAAAAGGTGGAAGCATCCTTGTGTTTACACACAATGATGTGGCAATCAACATACCTAAGCCTCCCTTACATCTTCCGCGACCTGCCCCAGAAGTTGCACTTATAGAGTATGAATGAAAACCATTAATTGCCACCTTTTCCTGAATCCAAGTTTCTTGCATCAGTACAATATCCTTAGAAGAGAGATATTGTCTTGATTCAGGGTCCTGGAAAAGTCCGGTCCATCCATTTATATTCCACGAAATGAGGGCAATTTTATTTGTGTGCTGGTCAGATACCCGTCATTGTGCCTCTGAGGAGACACTTATTATCTCCTGGGCATTCCCTTCATTTTCATTCTCCTTCATGGTCAGATCTAAATTCAAACCATCCTGAAAAGCAGGGGGGGTCTGCTAGATATTTACTCTCTAGCGCATCCGCGTGGAGGGGAATCATCACAGGGTTTAGATGGTATTCTGATGTCCTTACATCAGCTTGAGAGATTGAGGAATTTAGATGTACTAATACTGATCCATCTTCATGATCTGGAGTAGCCTGTATTCTTGTTGAGTTATGTAATCCTTCATTTAATCCCTCGATAAAAGTCTGTGAGCCCTGGAACTCCTTCAACCCCCATTGCGGCTCTATAAGGGAAATTTCTCTCATCTCAGTGAGATTGTCAGGCTGTTCCAGAGCAGAGAGTAACCTAATTGGAGTTAATGTCTTTAGTTCTGCTTGTGGATCTAAAGTTAATTCCAAATCGAAACAAGAATTTGTTTTTGCTATCAGCTTTTCCTTAGGCAATGAGCAACTCAAAAGGGTTGAGCCTTCTTGGGCAGAGAAATCAAGATCTAAAATCCTCTTATCTTGGAAGGGAACCAGGATTTCCTCATGCACTCTTTTCCTTTTCGGCATTAAAAGATCATTCAATTTGTCTCTGAGTTTGGAGAGGTCTGAAAATTCATCCTGTTTCTCATGATGGATTCTATCTAATTTACAAGGGCTGTTCACTCGCCATTTATCTTCCTTATCATGACCAAACTGCCTCGCAGCTGGGCCTGCGGTTGATGTTGGAATATAGGCATATTTTACTTTTTTAGTTCTGGCAAGGACTTTAACCCCATGCTCTTTGAATACTCTTTGTGGAAATATACCATATCTTCTTAGATGTTGGGATAAATGCAAAAGTTGCAAAGGAATATCTGCTGATCTAAAATCTAAAAGCAGTCTTTTATGATAATTTTGCAAGGGCAAAAAATAAAAATGGATTAACTCTGCTGGAGCAATATTTCTATTCATTAATTCTATCAGGGAGGAAAGAATTCTTTTCTTGGTTGTCCAAAGCTGGATGTCTTTTTTGGGAAAACAGATTAAAACTTGCTTTGTTTGCAGTACTCTTTGAACTCTTTCTTGATTACAAGCTGGAGGATGTGGGGCAATGGCGTCCTCCTTTCCTCTTCAATGAACACACGTTTGGCTTAAGGCTTCTAATTGCCTTTCCATTTTACTAATTTTCCCCAATAACACTAACAGAGTCTCTGCAGATAAGAAACACATTTCACTCAGACATACTATGGAGCAATTTAGATGTGGGGGAGGAGCATTTATTGCCTTTCGGCTATTTGCGTCCCGTCCTGGAGATTTATTCTTTCTAACATTCTCTGCTTTCAAAATGCTTGCTGTTTTGAGATAAGTTGATTTATTTATGTTAGCATTTAGCAGACAGGACTCAACTTCATGACACGTAGAGCTGTTGTTAGATACTACTATCGGAGTACTCACAGTGTTAGTAGCCCTCTTAGAAGGAAAAAAACTTTCAATTCTGAGCTGCTTCTTTTTTCTCTCCTTTTCATCCTCCTCCTCACCGGGACTGATATTGTTTCATCTTTTCTTCAAGCTCTTCCCCCCATTAGTGCGTATGGAGTCATTTTTTATCTTGTTTATGGCTTCATTTATCTTAACAGAAGCAGGAGCTAAATCTAAACACTGTTGCTCCTCCGCCATCTTGCCCCTTCTCTCCGTTTGTCACTGAAAAACCTCCCATGATGTGCTGGGGTCGCCAGTCTCATACTTTTTCATTTTGGGCTGTGGCACGAAAAACACTGAAGACCACTATTGTAGAGGAACATTCCACTGGACTCTTGGATCTGAGAGAAGATACTGTGAGACTTGAGACAATCAGGCAGGAGACCCGTTCTCATGACTACTCCATGAAAACACTGTCTACCAAGGATGAAAAATTTGCCTCAATCCAAGGACAGGTCAGGTTGCAACAGTCCACACAGCCATAATTTTTCCACTCCTGAGGAAGGGTTTCTTGAGAGTCGGTCAGCGCACAGAGCTGCAAGACTATCCATACTTTCCTGGAAGTTAGTGCCACTTCTGAGTATATCCACCTAGGTGTATGCATTAGAGGTCCCATTTCTCTATTGTGCCACTAAAAAGGTTCTCTCTCTGTTCCAGGAAGCAGCGGAGAAGACACTGAGGATTGAATGGAGCCACGTGGGTGTCACCGGAAGCAACTACGTGTGATCGACAGGAAGTGACTTAAGAGACCAAGACGGATCAGGGAGGCAGAAAGGAAGCCCAGCACCTACCTGGAGGACAAATTGGTTGTCCATCAGGATTTTGTCCAACATGAAATCCTAAACATCACAAAGGGAAGAGAAAGAATCAGCATCCTTTGCACAGGGACAGAATCAGTGGTAAATTCAACATTAATGAACATAGCAAAATGCTCACAAGGAAGAAATCATTTGATAGCTCTGAGTGTAGAGAAAGCATCAATACAAGCATTTGTCCTACTGCCCATAAAAAAATACATGAAAGGGCAAAAGCTGAAAATCCAAAAAGATCAAGAACTCTGAAGGTAAACCAGACAGAGAAAAGGGAAAATAAATCTGATGCTCATCAGAGTAAGGATTTCAGTGTCATCCCAGTCAGTTCACAGAAAGAAACTGGAAAGAGGAGAAAGAAATGCCCTCAATGTGCAGAGACCTTCAGCAGTAAGGCTGACTTTGTAAGACATCAAAGAACAGGGGAGAAACCATATAAATGCTTGGAGTGTGGAAAGAGCTTCGGTCTCAGCTCAAACCTGACTGTGCATGAAAGAATCCATACAGGAGAGAAACCATATCAATGCTTGGAGTGTGGAAAGGGCTTCAATGAGCGTGGAAAACTTACTGTGCATCAAAGAACCCACACAGGGCAGAAACCGTATCAATGCTTGGAATGTGGAAAGAACTTCAGTGTGAGCTCAACCCTGACAGTGCATCAAAGAACCCACACAGGGGAATCACCATTTAAATGCTTGGAGTGCGGAAAGTGCTTTCATCAGAGCTCAACCTTGGCTGTGCATCGAAGAACCCACACAGGGGAGAAACCATATCAATGCTTGGAGTGTGGAAAGGGCTTCAGTGAGCGTGGAAAACTTACTGTGCATCAAAGAACCCACACAGGGCAGAAACCGTATCAATGCTTGGAGTGTGGAAAGAGCTTCACTATGAGCTCTAACCTGACTGTGCATGAAAGAACACACACAGGAGAGAAACCTTATAAATGCTTGGAGTGTGGAATGAGCTTCAGTATGAACTCAAGCCTTACTGTTCATCAAAGAACCCACACAGGGGAGAAACCGTATCAATGCTTGGAGTGTGGAAAGAGCTTCACTATGAGCTCACACCTGACTGTGCATGAAAGGACACACACAGGGCACAAACCATATCAATGCTTGGAGTGTGGAAGGAGCTTCACTGTGAGCTCAAACCTGACTGTGCATGAAAGAACACACACAGGAGAGAAACCATATAAATGCTTGGAGTGTGGAAAGAGCTTCAGTACGCGCTCATACCTGGCAGTGCATCAAAGATCCCACACAGGGCAGAAACCATATCAATGCTTGGAGTGTGGAAAGAGCTTCACTGTGAGCTCACAGTTGACTGTGCATGAAAGAACACACACAGGAGAGAAACCATATCAATGCTTGGAGTGTGGAATGAGCTTCAGTATGAACTTAACCCTTACTGTTCATCGAAGAACCCACACAGGGGAGAAACCGTATCAATGCTTGGAGTGTGGAAAGAGCTTCACTATGAGCTCACACCTGACTGTGCATGAAAGAACACACACAGGAGAGAAACCATATAAATGCTTGGAGTGTGGAATGAGCTTCACTGTGAGCTCACAGCTGACTGCGCATGAAAGAACACACACAGGAGAGAAACCATATAAATGCTTGGAGTGTGGAATGAGCTTCAGTATGAACTCAAGCCTTACTGTGCATCAAAGAACCCACACAGGGCAGAAACCCTATGAATGCTTGGAGTGTGGAAAGAGCTTCACTGTGAGCTCACAGCTGACTGTGCATGAAAGAACACACACAGGAGAGAAACCATATAAATGCTTGGAGTGTGGAAAGGGCTTCAATGAGCGTGGAAAACTTACTGTGCATCAAAGGACCCACACAGGGGAGAAACCACATCAGTGCTTGGAGTGTGGAAAGTGCTTCAGTGTGAGCTCACGCCTGACTGTGCACCAAAGAACCCACTCAGGGAAGAAAACATACAAATGCTTGGAGTGTGGAAAGAGGTTTAGTCAGAGCTCACACTTGGATGTGCATCAAAGAACCCACACAGTGGAGAAACCAGTTCTCGATATCTGTTGAGTTTAAGTTCCTGGAATTCCTAACAAATACTCAATCTGCTGATAGGGAATCATTGATCCTATGTGATAATTGGTGTTTGCGGGAGGGGTCAATTGCTTTCCAGCAGTGGAGATGCTCAGAGTCCAACAGAGACCCTCCAAATGGCACTTGTGATTAGCACAGAGCTCTTTAAAATGGATGTGGGAAGCTTCAGAGTGTGAGTAGACAGCTATCTGCTGGCATTCTGAAGCTTTCCATGGCCATTTTAAAGGGTTCTGCTCTAGCTGCATGAGCCGTTCTGAAGGTCTCAGCTGCCTTCCTGAGGGTGTACACTGGCTTCCTGTTGCCGCAAATTGCTTCAGGATGGCCACAGGTGGCATGCAGATCACAGGCTGCTGAGAAGACTCCCCGAATACTGAGAGGTAGGGGGCAGTCCTGCTCCCTGTGGATAATTGTAGAGAAAACTGACTGTAAATGCCTGGAGTGTGGAAAGAGCTTTAGTCGGCGCTCTGATCAGATGTTTTATCAAAAATCCCATAAAGAGAAGCAAACACAGAATTGTTTGGAGAGTGTAAAAGGTTTCACACCTTCCTTCTAGCACACCAGTGAACCCACACACATGAAGAACTGCATGAGTGGGGGCCTGGTTTCCACAGACCCTGAGCTCTGACCAGCTCCAGGCCAAGGCCTCCTGCCAGCTCTTCCCTGCAGGTAGGAGGACTCTGCAGCCCATGTTCCCTGTCTGTTCCTGCAGCAATAGGTGGACTGTGCCGTAGAACACCCCGGCCACCTCTTGAAAGACCAGACTCTGGACTGTTGTAGCCCCCCAGGGTGATGTAACCCTGAGGGCTGGCATTGACAGTGGCAGTGCTGCCACAGGGGTCCCCCCTGCTACTTCCTGCTCCCCCCTGCCTGCTAGACTTTGGGAGGAGCAATCCCCTGCATGGAAGAGCACCCTCTCCCATCTCTCTTTTCTGATCACGGCCTGCAGGAATCCGTTCACCCTGAGCTATCTTGTTTTGAGGAGGAAGCAGAGGAGGAAGCAAGAGGGTTACACCACAAAAGGGTTGGACGTATTCATTGAGAACAGGTCTTTCGATGGCTACTAGTCATGATGGCTGCGTTGGTATGTTTGGGTCCAGCAACAGTGTAGCTCCAAGTTCCGGTTGCAGGGGATCAATGGCGAGGAAGACACGTACCTTTCTGTCCTGCTTCGGGGCTTCCCAGAGGCAGGTGCTGGGCCACTGTGGCAAACTGCATTGTGGAGCAGATGAACCCCCTTTGGCATATTTTCTCTTTGGTCCTTAGTTTCTATGTGAGAACAAAGTGCTTATTTCTGGCCATTATCTGCTTAATGATATTGCTTCCTACTTAATGACACGATTGAGGGCACAATCCTAACCAACTTTCCAGCACTGGCATAGCTGTGCCAGTGGAATGTGTGCTTCATCCTGCAGTTGGGTGGCATTCACAGAGTCCTCCTCAAAGTAAAGGAATACTTGTTCCCGAGCTGCATTGCCCTTATGTCGGTGCTGAAAAGTGGGTTAGGATTGCGCCCTGAGATGAATAAAATTATGCAGGGGATGGACAGTGGATAGAGGGAGGTTTTTCTCCCTCTCGCACAACACCAGAACCAGGGGGCATCCATTAAAATTGAGTTTTGGGAGAGTTAGAACCTACAAATTAAGATATTTCTTTACCCAGTGTGTGACTTATCTGTGCAACTATTTGCCACAGGATGAGGTGATGGCAACTTGCCGAGATGCCTTTAAAAGGAGATTGGACACATTGATGGAGGGAGTCTATCTCAGGTTACAAGCCATGATGGGTTTGTGCAACCTCCTGATTTTAGAAGGCCAGATGCAAGATGCAAGATGCAAGGAAGTGGCAGATGCAAGATGTATCTGAATGCCAGATACAAGGGAATGGCACCAGGTTGCATGTGTCATGTTGTCTGGTGTGCTCCCTGAGGCATCTCATGGGCCACTGTGAAATACAGGAAGCTGGACTAGATGGGCCTTTGGCCTGATCCAGCGGGGCTCTTCTTATGTTCTTAGGACTGCTGGTGGAGCTGGAGCAGACAAAAGGAAACATCTGTTGACCCTGCATGCAATTTGTGGGACTCCTTGCCAAAGTATGTTATGGCATCAGGGTCACATTCTAGAATGTGGACAATACCAGCTTGGATGGTCTGACTGCATAGGCTGCAGCTTTGTATGTTCACATGACAGTATATCGTGCTGGGAGTTTTATGGGGAACACAATTGTGTTATCCTTATGGAAACTTGAGAGCTGTAAATGGCAGCCCGGAATTATGGGGGTTGCCACTTATCATGTAAAACCCAGATGTCCTAATTTGAAAAGCCTGGAAACTCAGGAGGCTTGTCTAAAAGGAAATGTCTCAGGCCGCTGCATGTGTCTTTATTTGGTTGAAAGAACAGTTGTAGCTACGAAATAAGAGATTGTTGGATCTGGAAGGTTTGGACAGAAGGTTTGGATGGTGTGGTTTTTATGGTATGATAAACTAAAAGAAAATCTAGAATTTAAAAATTACTATGTTAGACATGCTTTGTTGAGAATATGGAGCAAATACAAAATTAGATTTTATACAAAAATACCGTTGTGGATCTCTCCAGGAGAAGCTTTTTTTGGTTGTCATATAGGTTCTACAGAAACTTGGTTATCATATAGAAATTGAATAATTTTTACACAAACTCAGGATAGGATGAAGACAAGAAAGGAGCTTTTACGGGAAGGTTCAGTTGTCAGTCGTTTCAGTATTTACAGCTTTTGGAGAGGTTCAAAATGGATAAGAAAATGTATGGTTTTGGAGATTGTATTTCTCTGTTGGAGAGTCAACTATGTCTGGTAGAAGAACAAGCCATTACAAAAATGTCTAAGTTATCGCAACAATATGAGACCGAAGAGGAACAGGTTAAGGAGTATATGATGCAATGGGCGAGAAATGTTGGTCATGAGATATCTATGGAGCAATGGGAGAGCTTGTGGATTAAAAGATTAAAATTTGCATTGAATGTAAGCCTTAAAGAGCACTTTTATAAAATGATGTATAGATGGTATTTGACTCCAGGTAAATTGGCAAAAATGTTTGAAAATGTACCGAATAGATGTTGGAAATGTAAAAGACAAGAAGGAATGTTTTATCATATGTGGTGGACCTGTACAAAAGCAAAAAAAAAATGGACTTGGATACACCAGCAAATACAGTTGATATTTAAGGTAAATTTAAATGAAACCAGAAGCGTTTTTGTTGGGAATATTGGATGATTCGATTCACAAAGACGATGAAACTATATTTTTATATATGACAACTGCTGCAAGAATATTGTATGCCGCCTGGGGTTTGCTCTGCCCTGGAAAGGTGGCGTGTCCTTGGATCAGATCCTCTGCAGCCCAGGCAAAGGCGGCCCTGCGCATCCCAGGAAGGAGGGCTGGAGCCTGCAGCCGCAAAGGACCCTCCCAGCATCTCCCCGGGAGGAGCAGGAGTGGTGCCCAGAGGTGGTGCGCCTCCCCCCAGCCTCCAGCCTGGGATGCGCTGCAAAGAACCTAACAGGAGGGACTCCGGGGGTGGGGTGTGAGTGGGGAAGCCCCTCCTTGCTCTGCCCCTTCCTCTGCCTCCTGCATCCACCCGCTCGCCCGCCCACGTGTTGGAGCTCAGCAGTCCCTCTGGTGAGTTCCCAGGCAGCTGGGGGGTGCCTGGGCGGTGGGGGTGGAAGGAAAGAGTGAGAGGAGGGATGGGAGAGGAGCCCCCAGTGGGGCAGAGACACCCAGAGCCAGGGGAGGGGGCTGGGCAGACGAACAGTGATCCCCCCATTTGCATGGGGGTCCCAGGCAGAAGTGGGTGGCAGAGGGAGGGGAGGGGAGGAGAGGAGCCCCCAGAGGGGCAGAGACACCCAGGCCCAAAGACAGCCAGGGAAGGAACAGGGGAGGGGGCTGGGAAAAGGGATTGAGACAATCGCCTCTTCCAGTTGCATGCCAAGCTTTGGGACTCAGCCCCTCAGCCTGTCTGGTGAGTTCCAAAGCAGTTGGGGATGAAGGGGGTCCCTAGTCAGTGGTGGGTGGAAGGGAAGAGGAGGGGTGGGAGAGGAACCCCCAGAGGGGCAGAAACACCCAGGCTGAAGGGCAGCCAGGGAAGTAAAAGGATGGGGAGGAGGTCTGGGAAGTGGAAAAGTGACAATCCCCCCCCTTGCAAGCTAAGCTTTGGGTCTGCCCTTAAAGGGTTTTGTCTCTCTAGTGGGGATTTCTATAGCCCCTTCCTTTGCCTTCCCCACTGCAGCAGACATGTGGACTCAGCAGACATGGACTCACCACCTCAGCCCCTCTGCTGAATCCAAATGCAGTGGTGGTGAAGGGGGAGTCCCAGTGGGGAGGTGGGTGGACAGGAGAAGCCCCCAGATGGGTGGAGATGCCCAGATTGGAAGCCCAGCCTGTGGAGGGAGAGGGGAGGGGGCTGAGAAGGACACCAACTGCAGCACCTCCCCATTGCATGCTAAGCTTTGGGTCTGCTCTGAAGCAGCTGGTGTGGTTGGTGGGGTTTTTGACAGGGACAGTTTAAAAGCCGGATCAGAGAGGGCCAGAAGGGGCCATTCAGCACTGAAACCCATGCGGGAAATGGGGGGGTGTAGGAGAACATAAGAACAGTCCCACTGGATCAGGCCATAGGCCCATCTAGTCCAGCTTCCTGTATCTCACAGCGGCCCACCAAATGCCCCAGGGAGCACACCAGATAACAAGAGACCTGCAAGGCATCCTGGGAATTGTAGTTAAGAACACAGCCCCACTGGATCAGGCCAGAGGCCCATCTAGTCCAGCTTCCTGTATCTCACAGCGGCCCACCAAATGCCCCAGGGAGCACACCAGATAACAAGAAACCTGCAAGGCATCCTGGGAATTGTAGTTAAGAACATAAGAACAGCTCCACTGGATCAGGCCATAGGCCCATCCAGTCCAGCTTCCTGTATCTCACAGCGGCCCACCAAATGCCCCAGGGAGCACACCAGATAACAAGAGACCTCATCCTGGTGCCCTCCCTTGCTTCTGGCATTCTGACATAACCCATTTCTAAAATCAGGAGGTTGCGCATACACATCATGGCTTGTTCCCCGTAATGGATTTTTCCTCCAGAAACTTGTCCAATCCCCTTTTAAAGGTGTCTAGGCTAGACGCCAGCACCACACTGGAGGACAATATTTTAGCCCTGGGACTGTTTGTTGTGTTAACCACTGTACATTTTTTGCTCTTGGTTTCAACAGACACAGCTGGGACACAAATCATGAGAAAGAGAGGTGGAATTTGAAGCTCCAAAGGATTCTTCCTTCCTGATCCAAAAGAAGCACAGAGGTCATTAGAGAGCAGATCTCTTCCCAACAAGGAACGGAGGAGAACAGGGAGATCTTTCAAGGTGTGTCTCAGCAGGGAGGGTGGTGGTGTCTCATTCCACTTAGGAGCCCTACCAAGACATCTCTGCTACATCTGACCAGCTTCCACCCCCTACATCTCCAATTCCGGGTTTTCCCCCACATCAGCTCTGATGGTCATAATTACAGGACATCACCTGGAATGGCCACAGCACCTGGCTTGCATGCTCTGCCCCCTGCTCAACCCCATCTGCCCAGGTGCCCACCCGCCACCTTCCCTCTGCCCACCCTGAAGCATCTTGCAACCACCCTCCCCATGACCCTCCCCCCCAGAACCCTGCATTGGCCTAATCTGGCTGGCACAGACTCACCTGTTGCGCTTGGTAAGCGGGTCCTGCATCAGCCACCTTCCTTGACCTTTACAGCACTTTTGAGACACAGGTTGGCCAGTGCAAGGGACTTGTGCTGGCCCTTTACCTTCTTTGGATCGCGCCCTAAGACTATCATGCTATCCACACCTTCCTGAGAGTAAACCCCATAGACTCTAATGCAGGGGTGCTCACACTTTTTTGGCTCGAGAGCTACTTTGAAACCCAGCAAGGTCCGGAGATCTACCAGGGGGGAAGGAAGCGTCTGACAGACACCCCCTTTGATGTATGGAGCCCCTGCTGGACCAGGTCAGAGGAGGCCCACCAAGTCCAGCTTCCTGTGTCCCACAGTGGCCCACCAGATGCTTCAGGAAGCACACGGGAGGCCTTTCCTCTCTCCCACCCCACATACTGGGGGCAGCCACAGGTCCCCCCAAGTGGCACATGCCCAGCCTTGCTGCACTACGGGGGGGGAGGAGCTCCCCACTCCCCGCCCCCCAAACTCTTTGTGGCTGCGCCCCGAGACCAGCAGGGAGAGGGAGGCGTCGCAGGTCCTCCTCGGAAGGGGTGGGGGGCTTCCCCATTTCCATGGAGAGGGGCTGCGCGTGCAGGCGGCAGGCGGGGGAGACACTGCTCCCACCGGCCCTCCTCCTGCAGCGGCGGGGGGCCAGGGGGGTCGTCTCACCTGTCAGCCCCGACTGAGAGCGGCAGCGGCCGCATCACTTACCTCTGGGCTCCTACAGGGGCGGCTGGGCCGGGCATGGCTGGGCTGGGTTGGGCCGGACCTGACTGGAAGGGAAGGGGAGGGTCACGCGGGGCCTCTCGCGGCAACCGCCATCAGAGCAACTCCATCTCGAACTCCCGCCCCTCCCCCTTCTGCTATGGAGCCGCAGGAAGCGCCTCAGTCCAGTGCAGCCCAGCTCCCCCTCCCGCCGCCGCCCACTTTAGCTCCTGCTCTTCAGGCATGCAGTGCCACAAAACTGATGAAACTGACTAGAGTCTAGTCAGTTTCATCAATTTTGTTGCTGCATGCCTGAAGAGCAGCTAAAGTGTCAGTTTCAGTGTCAGTTTAGTGTTAGCTAAATATGTCAGTTTCGTCTAGTCACTAGACGAAACTGACATATTAACAGTTTGGCGAGACAGGGCTCCGCGATCTACTCATTTTGCCTCGCGATCTACCGGTAGATCGCGATCCACCTATTGAGCACCCCTGCTCTAATGGGACTTCCTTCTGTGTAGACATGAATAGGATTGGGCTCTAACAGAGAAAGAAAGCATGTGGGGGGAACATAAGAACAGTCCCACTGAATCAGGCCATAGGCCCATCTAGTCCAGCTTCCTGTATCTTACAGCGGCCCACCAAATGCCCCAGGGGGCACACCAGATAACAAGAGACCTGCATCCTGGTGCCCTCCCTTGATGGGAATATCCATCCATTACAAGATGGGTGTAGCAGAGTTCTTGTGCATGTGGGAGGTTTTACATTTCAGTGGAAGTAGAATCAGAAGTCAAGACTCGTTTTATTTTCTCCTGATGCCAGATCCTAACTGTCGTACGGTTGTGCTTACTCCCAGGGTTTTGGGGTGCTCAGAGTTGTTGGTTCGGAACCCTAGAGCCCTCAAAGATCCCTATTCGGTAGTACTGCCACCACCCTGTAAGAGCCAGTGCCTCAGTCCAGGGACACTGAGACCCTTTAGGCTTAACTATATCTCTTGTAGGCACTGAGCACTTTCTTTACTTAAAGTCTCAGTCCTCAAGTTTCTAGTCCACAATGAGGATTTTTGGTAGCTTGCTGAACAGCTAGGCAGGATTCTGAACCTCAGAATCAGTGAGAGAGCAGTTCTCAGGCACTTAAGATGGCTCAGGGCCCAGTCCTATCCAACTTTCCAGCACTGATGCAGCCAATGGAGTGTGCGCTGCAATGTCTGTTCCCTTTCCTCAAGGCTGCATTGCAGCTACAGAAACACTGGGAAGCTGGATAGGATTTGGGCCTCAGTTCAGACACAAGCATGAAAATAAGTAAGATCTGAAGACAAGAAATGGGACTGTGACAAACATGGGAAAATCACTGACTGGGTCTGCATCCATCTTGTAGATCTGAAGCCATTTTGAAGCTGCTATGGGAAAGTAGCTGGTTATGAGACAGTGACAACCTTCTCCTTCCTCCTGGCAAACGGCTGTGCTTGGAACTCTGCTGGCACCAAGATATCCACCCTCCTGCTGGTCTGTGTGGAAGCCTCTTACCAAGCAAGCGCTCCCCCACAGACCTACTAGAAAGGGCAGACTGCCAGCAGTTGCAGCAACACTTCAGTGCCAATGGCAGGCAGTCTGTTCTCTCCCCTCTCTGGCGGTCAGTGGGTGGGCACTCACTTGGTGAGATGCTGGAAGTGCTGGCGCTGGCTGTGGGCGGTGTGTTTTCCATCCTCTCTGGTGGTCCATGGGGAGTAGCTGCTGAATGAGAAACTGGAAGTGATTGAAGGCCATCTTTCTCTTCTGAGACCTGGTGGACCACTTCTCAGGGTCTCGTGGATCACCTGTGGTCTGTGGACCATGGGATGGGAACCACTGCCTTAAAGCAACAAGGTGCAGTTATGATTCTCCAGTTGGGAGGGGATGAGTGGGATTGCACGGCATCGCATCAGGCAGTGAGGTCATCTTCCAGAAGCTTCAGCTGGTCTCTGTCTCTTTTTGAACAAAAGTCACCTTCAAAGTGTGACAAAAACAGCTGCAAGGGTGGGAGAGGTCTGCGCCTCATCATTCCATTGTGGAGATCAGTTCGTATCTTCCAGAGGAGATTAGTAAGTCCAGGTGAATGTTAGGGAGAAGTCAGGAGCTTAGCGTTCTTGTTTTAGTATTTTGTGTGAATGCAGTAAAATAGGCCATCAGTAACATGTAACCAAATTTCTTTTTTTAAAAATATATCACACAGGCTTGTACATGTGTGAGAACCAAAGGAACTGATTCATTGAAATCTGGCCTGGGCTGCTCAGTCAAGCAACCAAAGGAAACCAGAACCTTAGGGCTGTTTGGGGGACACAGGGATTGCCAAGGCTGGGGAGTTAGCCCTTAGGACTTCAGCTTCCCTTGAGCTGGAGGACTGGCTGTTAAGAGGGGTGGCGGCACCCACCGTAGGGCAGGTTGGCCCTGAGAAACCACACACCCAACTGGCTGGGATGTTGAGCCAGTAACATGGGGAATGCAGGAACATGTACTTCCCTTGAGGCTTTCTTGCCCTATGAAATGTTCCCTGCAATCTCACACAGTGCTGTGATCCTTGAAATGGAGGAGTACACTGGACCCTGGGGAAGAGACATCACTGACTCACTGGGAGTTGTTAAGCCAGTGAGATGTGGGGGGTGGGGCGGGTGAGAACATAGAGCAAAAACCACAACAGTTACACATTATAGAAAGGCATTTTGTTATTTCAGAGAATAAATACATTCGCATTCAATACCAAAATGATAAACGGAAGCTCCTGGACTTCCTTGTTCCTAATGCTCACCTGGACGCTCACCTGGAGAGCAGCTTCAAAATGGCTTTTGGCCTGCAAGGTGGAGTCAGGCCTAGCCAGAGTCTTTATCATGGTCATCGCAGATGGGGGTCAGAATAGGATGAGATCTCTTGGGAAAGCCTTGATATGTTGTAGGCCGAAGCAACTCAGCTCCTTGTTTCCTGCTCAGGGGAATTTCCCAAACCTGCCTTTGTTTCCCAGCTGGAAGACAGGGAGGGTGCATTTTTCCAGGACTTCCAGGATGAAGAGAAATTGGCAGGTAATTTGGTTTATGTAGTATTGAAAACACAGCAGAAGCTTCTACTTAGAGGATATTGGCTGAATGGGGAGCCTTCACCATAATCTCCCCCCTCCGTGTGAGGTATGTTGATGCGGGTTATGATTAGCGCAAGTCAGCAAATTACACCTCTGCCATTCTGATCTTATCACTCAACTTGGGTGAACTGTAGACTGAAAGTGCCAGTGTTATCTGAGTTACTAAGGACACAATCCTGAGTCACCCTTGGGCTGGCACAAGTCTCTTGCACCAGCCCAGGAGGGTCGCAAATGTGCCATAAAGCACACAGACCGCGGAGGCTCACTTCAGCCTCCACACCAGTGGAGGGACTGAGCTTTGCATCGGCTGAGCTCTGCTGATGCAAGGCTCTGGGGTGGGCAGGGAAGAGGCGGGAGGGAGGCGTTCCAGGGCAGGGGGAGGGTGAGCGGCCCTGGGGGCAGGCAAGTGGGGAGTGGGAGGCGGGGCTGGAACCCCGCAGTTATGCTGGATCCCAACCTCCGTTCCTGGGGAGAATGGAGCAACTTGAAGCTGCTCCACTCTCCACTCTCTGGGTCCTAGGAGACCCATAGGGGCTGCAGTGGTTTACCCAGGGTTAAGGGGAAGAGCTTCCCCTTACCTTCAGCTGAGCCACTTTGCAGCCCTATCATGTGCTGGATATAGCGCAAGCCTCCTGGCTTGCCTATTCCAGCGCAAGATAGGACTGTGCTTTAAGACTCTGACCCTCCACATTCCTTGTCACAAACATCACCCTTGGGGTAGGGAAGGACCAGGGGTCCTACAGTGGTACTGCCTTGCACAGAAGTGTGGCAGGTGTGACAGCCCAGCAACACAGGAGCTTGTCCCATGATGTGCTGGGGTCGCCAGTCCCAAACTTTTTGTTTTGGGTTGTTGCACAGAAAATGTTAAAGACCACTATTGTAGAGGAACATTCCACTGCACCAGTGTTTCTCAAACTGTGGGTCAGGACCCACTAGGTGGGTTGTGAGCCAATTTCAGGTGGGTTCCCATTCGTTTCAATATTTTATTTTTAATATATTCGACTTGATGCCCCCCTGGTATGTGACTGCATTTGGGGAAATGTTACAGACCTGTACTTTCAACAAACTACTATGTGTATTCTTTTAACAATGACAGTCAATGGGACTTACTCCTGGGTAAGTGTGGTAGGATTGCAGCCTAGGATAGTTAAAAATATTCCTGCTTGATGATGTCTCTTCCGGTCAGGACATCACTTCCAGTGGGTCCTGAGAGATTCTCATTCCTTGAAATCAATACATGAATACATGCTTATGAGTTACTTTAAAAAAAAGGGGAAAAAATATTTATACATATACACGACCGGAGTATCTACATATCAACACTTCATGAGGCTTATGTTAGTATATCAAGGAATGGCCTCCCGAGATCCTCAAATACATCCCCACGCAGTTGACGCCGATATGCCATTCGCTCGAATACTGATAAATGCAAAACATTGTTCGTCCATTGGGCAGATGTAGGTGGGCATCTCTCCTTCCAATGAAGTAATGGAAGTCTTTTTGCTACCGTGAGGGCACAGAGAGTCCATTTCAATTGTCCAGGTGTGAGTCTTCAGATAACGGGTAGATAATTAAGAACTACATACATATCTGTAAAATTTAAAGGTTGCTGTAGCACTGTCTTTATAATATTAATTATTTCTTCCCAAAGCTTACAATAACTGGACATGGCCTCAACATATGTGTAAATGTAGCATTCAAACTCGAGCATCTCCAACATCTAGATTCATTGCTAAGCCCTTTAAGGAATAGCCTCTGTGGTGTCCAATGTATTTTAAAGACTATTTTTTGCTGTATTACGCGTAATTTAAGATCTTTAGATATTGCCTGTATATTCTTAAGAACCACATCCCATTGCTCACCCAGAATAGGACATTCCAATTCAGAATTCCATTTAGTTTGGAGTAAATGTGTATCATACTTAGTATATGACATTAGATATTTATAAACAAATATCATTTTGGTCACTCACTACTGCACCTTTTCCAGTTCCACTATGTCCTTTATGAGATGCAGGGAGCATAAGAACATAAGCAGAGCCCTCCTGGATCAGGTCAAAGGCTTGTGTAGTCCAGCTTCCTGTATCTCACAGTAGCCCACCAAATGCCTCAGGGAGCACCCAAGACAAAGAGACACAAGCTGCCTCCTGGTGCTGTCTCCTGCATCTGGCACTCTGAGGTAGCCTACCTGGAAAAACAGGAACTTGTACATACCTATCATGACTTGTAACTCATGGTGGACCTTCCCTCCACAAACTTGTCCAATCTCCTCTTAAAGGCATCTAGGCCAGATGCTATCACTACCTCCTGCGGCACAGAGTTCCACAGACCGAACACACGCTCAGTAAAGAAATATTTTCTTTTGTCTGTTCTAACCCTCCCAACACTCATTTAGTAGATGTCCCCTGGTTCTGGTGTTATGTGAGAGTGTAAAGAGCAGCTCTCTATCCACTTTATCCTTCCAAGGCATAATTTTGTATATCTCAGTCATGTCCCCCTTTAGGCATCTCTTTTCTAGGCTGAAGAGGCCCAAACGCTGTAGCCTTTCCTCATAAGGAAGGTGCCCCAGCCCAGGAATCATCTTAGTCGCTCTCTTTTGCACCTTTTCCATTTCCACTTTGTCTTCTTTGAGATATGGCGACCAGAACTGGACGCAACACTCCAGGTGTGGCCTTACCATTGATTTGTACAATGGCATTACAATATTAGCCATTTTGTTCTCAATACCTTTTCTAATGATCCCAAGCATAGAATTGGCCTTCTTCACTGCCTCCGCGCATTGGGTCCACACTCTCATCGACCTGTCCTTCTCCACCCTAAGATTGCTCTCCTGATCTTGAAGTGAGAGCATATTATAAAACAAATTGAATGAAATGTATTCTGTCATGAGACATTTTAGAGACCCCATCATGAACTTGAGTATGTGCTGAAACTACCAAAAGGGCAAAGGGCTGGGAAGCAGGATAATCTCTTGTTAAGAACATAAGAACAGCCCCACTGGATCAGGCCATAGGCCCATCTAGTCCAGCTTCCTGTATCTCACAGCGGCCCACCAAATGCCCCAGGGAGCACACCAGATAACAAGAGACCTCATCCTGGTGCCCTCCCCTACATCTGGCATTCTGACTTAACCCATTTCTAAAATCAGGAGGTTGCGCATACACATCATGGCTTGTACCCCATAATGGATTTTTCCTCCAGAAACTCGTCCAATCCCCTTTTAAAGGCGTCTAGGCTAGACGCCAGCACCACATCCTGTGGCAAGGAGTTCCACAGACCGACCACACGCTGAGTAAAGAAATATTTTCTTTTGTCTGTCCTAACCCGCCCAACACTCAATTTTAGTGGATGTCCCCTGGTTCTGGTATTATGTGAGAGTGTAAAGAGCAGCTCTCTATCCACTTTATCCTTCCAAGGCATAATTTTGTATATCTCAGTCATGTCCCCCTTTAGGCATCTCTTTTCTAGGCTGAAGAGGCCCAAACGCTGTAGCCTTTCCTCATAAGGAAGGTGCCCCAGCCCAGGAATCATCTTAGTCGCTCTCTTTTGCACCTTTTCCATTTCCACTATGTCTTTTTTGAGATGCGGCGACCAGAACTGGACACAATACTCCAGGTGTGGCCTTACCATCGATTTGTACAACGGCATTATAATACTAACCGTTTTGTTCTCAATACCCTTCCTAATGATCCCAAGCATAGAATTGGCCTTCTTCACTGCCGCCGCACATTGGGTCGACACTTTCATCGACCTGTCCACCACCACCCCAAGATCTCTCTCCTGATCTGTCACAGACAGCTCAGAACCCATCAGCCTATATCTAAAGTTTTGATTTTTTGCCCCAATGTGCATGACTTTACACTTACTGACATTGAAGCGCATCTGCCATTTTGCTGCCCATTCTGCCAGTCTGGAGAGATCCTTCTGGAGCTCCTCACAATCACTTCTGGTCTTTACCACTCGGAAAAGTTTGGTGTCGTCTGCAAACTTAGCCACTTCACTGCTCAACCCTGTCTCCAGGTCATTTATGAAGCGTTCCTCCTTTGTCTTGCAGAGAAGGATCAATAAGTACATTAAGGTCCTGCTGCCTCAAGAGCCAACACACAGTGAGTAGACAGTGGAAAATGTAGGGAAGAGCTTTGTGTGGCAAGAATAGAAGGGGCTGCAAGAAGGAACATGCTCAGCCCATCAGACAGTTCAGTGGGGGCATTGACTGATTTTAGGTATCCTTCCTGGGAGACCTCAGAAGGACCACAGAGATATGGAGATATTCTTAGTCTACCAAGGGAAAGACAAGAGACATCCTATAATCCCTCCTCCTGGAAGGAAGTAAAATAGTTGCTGATATCTTTACTAGTAATCAGTAACTATGTACAAACAAGAATGTACTGCGTGGACCTTTGGAATGTATCAAAAGCTGTGGAAAGAGATGCTTGGCACACAAGCTTTTTAAGCACCCGCCGACTTGCATCCTTGTATTGCAATGTAAGATTTTTAAAACTCACTGCTGGTATTTTGGTTTCTTTCTTTCCACACACCAGGCAGAATCCTCCACTTCCTCTGTCACACACAGCTCCGAACCCAAAGCCTCTATGTGCAGTTTGGCTGCTTTCCCCCAATGTGCAGGACTTGACACTTACTTAGGGCTCTGGCAGGGTTAAGTTAACCAGCTCCAGATTCCTAGAGGGGCAAATGGGGGGGGGGCAGGAGGGAGACTGAGTTGGAAGCTATTTCCTTCTCTCCCCCCCCCCCCCAGCTGCCTTCTCTGGTGAGTTCCTGTTTGGGGGGCAAAGCAGAGTCTTAGGGCTGCAGTGAGTGGAAAGGAAGGGAAGGGGTGTGAGAGAGAAGCCCATAGAGGGGCAGGCAGATGACTGACTCAGAGCCCAGGCAGGGAAGGGCAGGGGGCTGGAAAGACAAACAGTGACACCTCCCATTTGTATGGGGCTGAATGGGGGTCCCAGCCCAGTCATCATCTGAGTCGCTCTCTTTTGCACCCTTTCCATTTCCACTATGTCTTTTTTGAGATGCAGCGACCAGAACTGGACACAATACTCCAGGTGTGGCCTTACCATCGATTTGTACAAAGGCGTTAAAATATTAGCCGCTTTGTTCTCAATGCCTTTTCTAATTCTCTTGGCTGCACAACTGCTAAATGCAGCAGGAGTTTTAACCCCCCTTTGGATCTGGTTCCACTGAGTGCATCAGAATATACCAGATTTTCCCAAAGCAGCAGGGCAGCTGAAGAGTCTTTCAGCACAGGGACAAGCCAAAAGGTAAAACTACAACTCCCAGGATGCTCTGTATATTGGAAAGGAGGGGGGAAGGTCTTCAAGTACCAGCATGCACTGGGCTCACTGGAATTCTGCTGAAGAGCCCCTGCAAAGACTTTCCAGCCTCCTGGACTCAGGGACAGGACATCATGCTGGGGAAAGAGACCCTGGAAGAGCCACCTGCAGCCTGGGTAGGGGAGAGGAGATGATCAGCTTGCATTGGGGGAAGGGGGGGAGGGAGGAGAAGGGGATGCCCAGCTGGAGGAGATGCACCTCCTGCCCCACCTGGGAGTTGGTGGTTCCAGACTTTGACGACCTGCAAAGAGACCTTCCTCTTCCCAGAGGAGCAGAAGGGGGTGGGAACCCACTTCCTGCTCTGCCCCTTCCTTTGCCTCCTCTGCTCAAGTGTCTGAGTCAGCAGCTCCCCCTCCCATGCTGCAAAGGGGGGGGGTCCCAGGACTGCAGTGCTAGGAAGGATTCAAGAGGGGTGGGAGAGGAGCCCTCAGGGGGCAGAGGCAGCCAAGCTAACAGCCTAGCTGGTGAAGGGAAAGGGGGGGCTGAAAAGAGGAGCTGCGACAGTCCCAGTCCCCCCATTTGCATCCAAAACTTTGTGTCTGCTCTGGGATGGCTTGATTTTCTGGTGGGGGTTTTGGCAGGGACAGTGGAAAAGCCAGAACAGGGAGGGCCAGCAGGGGCCCTTCAGCAGTGAAACCCCTGCAGAAAACTGTGGGGTGTGGAGGGGACCCTGAAGAGCAGGATCTGGAGCCCCGAACTGTTCCTAAAACTGTGGCGATGGGTGCTTTTGAACTCTGTTCTCTTTTTCATGCATGCTGGATCTTTGACACTGTTTATTGTTTGAATCATTGCAGGTCTCTTTGCTTTAACAGAGGCAAGTGGGATAAACATCATAGGAAAGAGAGCTGAAGTTTGCAGCCGAAAAGGATCCTTTCAGCAGCTCCCTGGGAAGAGGAGGAGGGGATGCCCAGAGGTGATGTGCCTCCTCACTTGGGATCCTCTGCAGAAATCTAAGCCTTACAAGGAGCTACTCTGGATTCCTAGAAGAGCAAAAAGGGGAGGGGATGTGATTGAGTAGGGAAGCCCCTTCCTTTGCCTCCTCCACCCCAGCAAACATGTGGACTCAGCAGACATGGACTCACCACCTCAGCCCCTCTGCTGAGTCCAAATGCAGTTGTGGCAAAGGGGGAGTCCCAGGGCAGAGGTGGGTAGAAAGGAGAAGCTCCCCCCCCCCACCTTGTGGGTGGAGATGCCCAGATTGGAAGCCCAGCCAGTGGAGGGAAAGGGGAGGTGGCTGAGAAGAAGACCAACGGCAGCACCTCCCCATTGCATGCTCAGCTATGGGTTTGCTCTCAGTTCCTGTGGTGTGGGTTTAGACATGGGCAATTTAAAAGCTGAGAGGGCCAGAAGGGGCCATTCAGCACTGAAACCCATGCAGAAAAGGGGGTGTGTAGGAGGGACACTGGAGGACAGTATTTTAGCCCTGGGACTGTTGATTGTTTTAACTATTGTACATTTTTTCGCCTTGGTTTCAACAGATGCAGTTGGGATAAAAATTATAAGAAAGAGAGGCGGAATTTGAAGCTGAAAAGGATCCTTTCTTGCCTGATCCAAAAGAAGCGTAGAAGTCATTAGAGATCTGATCTCTTCCAGACAAGGAACAGAGGAGGACAAAGCAAAGCCGGGTGATCTTTCAAGGTGTGCGTCTCAGCAGGGTGGGGGTGCTGGAGTCTCATCCCACTTAGGACCAAAGTGCCAAGACATCTCTGCTGCATCCAACCAGCTTTCAGCCCCTGCAGCTGCAATGGGCACGTTTAGGGCACCACACCTAACATCAGAACAGCCCCACTGGATCAGGCCAAAGATCCATCTAGTGCAGCATCCTGTATATCACAGTCAGTGGCATAGCTAAGGGTGCGGAGGGGGTAGCAGTTGCACCAGGCATCCAGCTTTAGGGAGCCAACAAGCGGAGCTTGACACTAGTGGCCAAAATTTTGGAAAAAAATTGGTATGTAAGAATAATACCATCATGTTATATATCTTTGGAAAGGTATTTTAATGCAAAATGCAGTGAGACAAACCTCATTGGAATATCTGTATTCTATCAAAAGTTATGGCCACTTAATCAGAAAATGAAAACACAACTGCATTATGGAACAAAAAGTGGATTTCTGAACTGAAAACAGACCTATGAGACTAAGGGCGCAATCCTAATGCCTTTCCAGCACTGGCATAGCAGTGCCAATGGGCCATGTGCTGCATCCTGCAGTTAGGTGTCACTCACTGAGGCCTCCTCAGAGTAAGGGCATGTTTGTTCCCTTACCTCAGAGCTGTATTACCCTTATGTCAGTGCTGGAAAGGCTGGAACACCAATAAGGTGTTAATATGAGTCAGCTCTCATTTCCATGTATCATACTATAAGTACCCCTTTTAACTGGGTAGAGGCACTTTTTCAAGTGGTGCTCCTCTTATATTCAAGAGGGGAGAATAACTGTCCCTCTTCACCCCAGTACAGTGTACCTAATTAATAAGGGCACACTTTTTTTTTTATTTCCTTCATTAATTAAATTTGATTTTGTCGTAAGGGGCTACAAAATATTCTTTGACCTGGGGGAGCAGATCAATGCCTTAGCTATGCCACTGGCTGGGGGGGGGGAGGCAGTGAAGACCAGAAGTGCTTGTGAGGAGCTCCAGAAGGATCTCTCCAAACTGGCAGAATGGGTAGCAAAATGGCTGATGCGCTTCATTGTCAGTAAGTGTAAGGTCATGCACATTGGGGCAAAGAATCAAAACTTCACATAAAGGCTGATGGGTTCTGAGCTGCCTGTGACAGACCAGGAGAGAGATCTTGGGGTGGAAGCGGACAGGTCGATGAAAGTGTCGACCCAGTGTGCGGCAGCAGTAAAGAAGGCCAATTCTATGCTTGGGATCATTAGAAAAGGTATTGAGAACAAAACGGCTAATATTATAATGCCGTTGTGCAAATCGATGGTAAGGCCACACCTGGAGTGTCCAGTTCTGGTCGCCGCATCTCCAAAAAGACATAGTGGAAATGGAAAAGGTGCAAAAGAGAGCAACTAAGGCTGGGGCACCTTGCTTATGAGGAAAGGCTACGGCGTTTGGGCCTCTTCAGCCTAGAAAAAAGATGACTGAGGGGGGACATGATTGAGACATACAAAATTATGCAGGGGATGGACAGCGTAGATAGGGAGATGCTCTTTACATTCTCACATAACATCAGAACCAGGGGACATCCACTAAAATTGAGCGTTGGGAGGGTTAGGACAGACAAAAGAAAATGTATTTCTTTACTCAGCGTGTGGTTGGTCTGTGGAACTCCTTGCCACAGCTGCCTGTCCCTGTTGCAACTGCCCTGGTCCTCCTGCACCTGAGTCCCCATGGGGTGCTTCCAAGAGTCCCTGCAAAGGCCCCAGCCCCTCCCTCCCAGCCCCTCCACTCATCTCTCCTGCAGGCTTGGAAGAGCCTCTGCTGCAGTCTTTCATCTTGGCTCTCGAAGGGGTAAGTTAAGCAGCTGCAAATTCCTAGAGGGGCAAATGGGGGGGCAGGAGGGAGACTGAGTTGGAAGCCACTTCCCTCCCCCCACTGGCCTCAGCTGCCTTCTCTGGTGAGTCCCTGTTTTGGGGGCAAAGCAGAGTCTTAGGGCTGCAGTGGATGGAAAGGAAGAGAAGGGGGGTGGGAGAGAAGCCCATAGAGGGGCAGGCAGATGACTGGCTCAGAGCCCAGGCAGAGTAGGGCAGGGGGCTCGGAAGACAGACAGCAACACCCCCACATTTTTATGGGGCTGAATGGGGGTTCCAGGCTGAAGTGGGTGGAAAAGGAGGGGAGATTAGGGTGAGAAGCCCCCAAGTGGGGGTGGGAGACAACCAGGCTCAACCAGTGAAGGGCGAGGAAGAAACGCCCCCAGTTGGGGGGAGATTGAAAGCTGAGGTGGGAGCTGGGGGTCCCAGGCTGAAGAGGCTGGAAGAAACGAGAAGAGGAAGGGGGAGAGGAGCCCCCAGGTGGGGCAGACGCAGGCTCAAAGCCCAGTCAGGGAAGGGCAAGGGGCTGGGAAGATAGGGATGCTCCCCATTTGCCTGGGGCTGAATGGGGGTCCCAGACTGAAGAGAGTGGAGATGAAAAGGGAGGGAGGGGAGCCCCCAGGTGGGCAGACAGAGAGGCTCAGAGTCCAGTCAGGGAAGCGCAGGGGGCTAGAAAGACAAACAGCGACCCCCCAATTTGCCTGGGGCTGAATGGGGGTCCCAGGCTGAAGTGGGTGGAAGAGGAGGGGGAGGGGGAGAGGAACCTCCAGGTGGGAAATCATGACTCCCCCCCATTTGCAAATGTGTGACTGGGGGTCCCAGGCTGTTGAGGGAGAGGGAGGGGAGAGAAGCCCCCAAGTGGGGCTGGGAGACAGCCAGGCTCAGCCAGTGAAGGGAGAGGAAGAGAAGCCCCCAGGTGAGGGGAGACTGAAAGCTTCCCAGGTGGGGGGAGAGGAGCTGGGAAGTGAATCTGTGACAGTCCCCCCCCCACATGCCAAACCTTTGGATCTGCCCTTAAAGGAGTCAAGTTTATTTTTATCTTCTCCTAATACCAAGAGCCTTCTCCATTTGCCTGATCACCTCCAGGGCTTGTGGATGATGCCCTCTTGGACTTGGTCTGTGATGGTGTCAAGAGAGGCCTTTGGAACCTGCTGCTTTGCCAGCCCTATTCCGGCATCAGAGCCACGCAGAGGAACTGGCAACTTGAGTCATCCTTCTCTTGGTTTTCTCTGCAGCCCAAATCATAATTTTCCTTCTTATTGTGGAGGCAGAACTCTTATGCTCAAGTCAGCCCTTTATCCCTTCCCAGCTGGTGAAGCTGCACCAAAAAGGCGCACTGTATCGGGGTGTGTGTGTGTGTGTGTGTGTGTGTGTGAGTGAGAGAGAGAGAGAGAGAGAGGGATTGGGATCCTTTGGAGGGGAAAGGGGATATAAATCCCGTTACTCCTCTATATCTGTATTGAGCTCTGCATATCACTTGATAGGTAATTTAATGCAGGATTCAATGAAACAAACCACCTTGAATTACAGGTCAGGCCCCTTTATCCAGAGATGGCATCCGCGGATTTGCCGCCCCAGGGATGCCGAACCCCCGGATTGCCCCACTGCAGATCTCCTAGTCGTGACTGGAACCTTCTTCCGGTTGTGTCTGGGAGGTTTTCTGAACCTCGGAGGGGCTGCACTCCACTGCACGTGGTCTCTCCGAACCTCAGAGCCTTTTCTAGTGGCTGTTTGCTGATTTTTTAAAATCTCTGACTCGCTGGACGTTGTTAAGCCAGTGAGGTCGGGGAATGTGAGAAGTCTGAGAGAGCACAAGCTGCGACAGTTACATGTTGCTGAACGGCATTTTGTTACTTCAGGGAGTAAATACCCACACAGGCAGTGTTAAAACAAGAAAACTAAACTCCTGGACTTCCTTACACTCACCTGGACAGCAGCTTCAAAACAGCTTCTGGCCTACAAGATGGAGTCAGGCCTAGCCAGAGTCTTTATCATGGTCATCACAGATTGGGGTCTGCCTAGGATCAGGTCTCTTGGGAAAGCCTTGCTATGGTGTAGACTGAAGTATCTCATCTCCTTGTTTATTTCTCAGAGGAATTTCCCAAACCTGCCTTCGTTTCCCAGCTGGAAGAAGGGGAGTGTGTGTTTCTCCAGGATCTCCAGGAAGAACAGAAATCAGCAGGTACTTTATGTACTTAACACAGCAGTAGCTTCAGAGAAGTGTACAAGCTGAGGGGGGAATTCTTTGGCACAGTAGAAACTCCCCCCCTCCCCGGGGTAAGTTGGTGCTGTTGAGGATGAGTCAGCACAGCACATCTCTGCCATTCCGATCTCATCACCTGCAAGCCAGGACAGCAGCTTGGCCAAGCTGCAGTCTGAAAATGTCAGTGTGATTTGAGCGACTGATGCTCTTGCCCCCCACTTTCCTCTCCACACCACAGCCTCCTCCAAGGACGCTGGACCCTGATGGAAGACAGTCCCAAATCAGCCCCACCGAGCAAATGCAGGAGTCAAGCTTCTGTGAAGGGCTTCCAGGCAATGAGACCAGTACAGTTGAGCTGTGCTGTGCTGACTCATCCTAACCAGAGCAGAGTCTCCCCAGAAAGGAGGGCAGTTTCTGTTGTGAGGAAGGGTCCCCATTCACCATGCGGCCTTTGGATGGGGGCCCTCATGGGACTTTTGTCTGAAAGCTGGAGTGTAGAGAGGAGAAAAGTGACATTTTGTTTTGCTCTCTGATTCCAGTGAGTACCTTTTAACTTGCACCACCTCTGAAGTCAGTGCAGTTTTAGGGCACCATTGAGGTTGTGACCAGGATCCAGGCATAGGATTTGCCACACC
This sequence comes from Tiliqua scincoides, assembly GCF_035046505.1. Classification (NCBI taxonomy): domain Eukaryota; kingdom Metazoa; phylum Chordata; class Lepidosauria; order Squamata; family Scincidae; genus Tiliqua; species Tiliqua scincoides. Next base: position 264,531,606 of record NC_089822.1, read on the forward strand.
ACCTCCCCTGTCCATCACCCTCCTGCCTCTGCCCCTTGTTCTCTGCATGCTGGTGGAGTGACTACGGCGGCATAGAATTTAATCCACAGATCTGCCCAGCATAGTGGTATCTTTGGTGTAAGGGGGCTTCCCTCAAATCCTGTGCTGCTCAGTCTGGATTCATTATAGTGGAAGAGGATATCACACAGGTTGTGGGGAATTGTGCCAGAGACTCATTTGGCAGATAAGGAGGAACACCACGTGAAAATTATTACAGGGTTGTTGTTTATGTTCACGCACGCACGCACGCACGCACGCACGCACGCACACGGTCCAGGTGTTTGATAGTTCCCAAAAGCTTCCTGCTTGCCGCAGATGGCCGATGCAATTCAGGTGTGGAGTGGATGCCCTATCAATCATGTCTGAGTCCTCCAAAATGTTGTAGAGCAGAGGTTCCCAAACTGTGGGTTGGAACCAACTGATGGGTTGCAGTGCATCTTTTTTAAAATTCAGATTTGGGGTAGGTACAAAGGTAGATACGTAGGTCGGGGGAATACAAAGGAAAGATACATTAGGTCTCCACTAGAGTACAGTTTTGGTTTCTTTTTCCTTCAAATAACTACAGATCTGACACATCTTCTTAATTATTTTGTTCTATTTCTAACCAATTGTAAAAAGGTTCCCATATATCCTTAATTCTATCTAATTTACCATCATCATGTAATATTTCTGATAAAATATCAATTTCAACTATTTCATAAATTTTTGCTATTGACATGTTCATATTTGGCACCTCTATATTTTCCCACATCTTTGCAAATAAAAGTCTTGCTGCAGTGTTGATGTGAATCAAAAGATGTCTGATATTTCCACTATAACTATCTGGTATAATATTTAGGAGAAATAATTCTGGAACAAAGGGGACAGAACACTTTAACATTTTCTGTAACATAGTAGTACATTTTCCCAGTACTTTTTTTACTTTAGAGCAGGTCCAGCACATATGGTAAAATGTTCCTACAAAATCTTTACATTTCCAACATTTGTTAGACAATCCTTTATACAATTTAGCTAGTTTATCAGGGGGAAAATGCCACCTATAAAACATCTTGTAAATATTTTCTTTAAACGAAACTGCTTTAGTTAATCTAATATTATTTTTCCATATTTGCTCCCAACTTTCCAAAGGTATAGTATGTCCAATATTTTTTGCCCATTGTATCGTGTCTTTTACTATTTCATCTTCCATATTTATGTCTAATAAAAACTTATACATTTTTTAAATTATTTTCCTTCATCTTCGAAAAATAACTTATCAAATTCAGTATCTTGTAAATATATTCCTGTTTTTTTTTTTTATCCTCCTTCAGTCTTGATTTTATGTGGATTTCTAACCACCAATCCAGAGCTATACCTTTATTATTAAGTTCTTCTTTCGACCACAGTTCTGTTTTTTCATTTAGCAGCTCTCAATAGAGTTTATTTTGCAATTCATCAATCCAATCTGGTTTGGTCGCCATCTCCAGTGGTTTAATCCATATTGGTATTTTCTCATAGAGCTTATATCTAATCTGCTTCCATACTCGTAGCAATGCTCTTCTTATTAAATGTTGTTTAAAATGTCCATTATACTTAGCTTTATCATATATAAGAAAAGCATGCCATCCAATTTGAAGATCATAAACTTCTAATAATCTTTGATTCTTCAGATTTGCCATTCTTTAATCCAGTTTAAAACTGCAGCTTGATAATATATTTCCCAATTTGGGAGTCCAAATCCAGCCCATTCTTTAGAGTCTTGTAGAATCTTCATCTTAATTCTTGCTTTTTTACCTTGCCAAACAAATTTAGTTATGACTCTATTTAATTCTATAAAAAAATTCCCTTTAAGTAAAATTGGGATAGTTTGAAATAAGAACATCACTGTAGGTAATATATTCATTTTAATCGTTGCGATCCTGCCCATAAAAGAAAGTTTCAATTTGCTGCGTTTTTCTAGGTCTTTTTTAATTTCTTTTAACAGTTTCAAATAATTATCTTCCATCAGGGTGCTGGAGTTTTTAGTTAAAATTATACCCAAATATTTGATTTTGGAAGTTATTTGTAAACCATACTCTTGTAGTTGTTGTTTCTCCTTCTCTCTTATATTTTCCACTAATAGTTTAGTCTTTTGATAGTTAATCTTTAATCCAGCTACATTTCCATAATTATTTAAATCTTCCAATAAGGATTCCAAAGAATTACTTGGGTTTTCCAATATAAATACCAAATCATCTGCATATGCTTGCAATTTAAAGATTTCATTCTGTATTTTTACTCCTGTAATTCTGTCATCTGTTGTTATTACATTATTTAATATTTCCAGTGTAAGGATGAAGAGCAATGGTGAAAGCAGACATCCTTGTCGAGTTCCCTGTTGGATCAGTATTTCCTTTGTCAATTCTCCATTTATTCTTATTTTTGCCTTTTGTGTAGAATAGATTCCTCAGATGACTTTTGTAAAATTTTCTCCCAATCTCATTTCCGTTAATTGTTGTATCATCAAACCCCAGTCCATGTTATCGAATGCTTTCTGTGTGTCTAGAAAACCCAAACCTATCTTTTTTCCTGCATGTGCTTCAAAATATTCTAACATAATTATCCTCACATTATTTTTCAAATGTCTGTTTGGTAGACATTCATTCATCTGGTCTGCGGATTGGTCAAACTGTTTTTTAACATTCTGTTCCAACGTTTTGACATCCTCTTTAATTTGGTTAATATCCACTTCCAGTTTTTTAATTTGTGTCATATCCTCTTTCCGCTCCTTCAAAAATTCCATAATCCCAACCTGGCCATCTAGTTTCAGATGCTTTCCCTGTGTCAAATTGGTCAGTGCAGAAAATGCTAGCGAGGGGGATGTTGCTTTAGGAATTTTGGTGAATTCCTTTTTTTGTGTATCCTTCCCTCCTTCTTCCACTTAACAATAAAACAACCACATCACTTCTCTTCACGTTACCACATTTATAGCCCAGACAGACAGGGCCCACTCTTCCAAGACGCCTCCCCCCAAAGTCAAAATACTCACCCATGTGACCCAGTTCCAAAGAAATGTATATTTCTTCTTTTCCAATATGTGTCACTTTAACATCAAAATTTGTAATCCAAACTGGGCCTGCTCTTAGCCAGTAAGTCACTAAAGGGCATATCAATCTTCTTATTATGTTCCCAGATAAATCCCCAACAGGCTTTCCAAACTGCTGTATTCCATCAAATACTTTGCTTTTTCAGCATAGTCTGAGTGTCGTAAAGTTCTGTTTCACACATGGGGAAGGAAAAACCTCCCCCAAGTTCCGTCACCTCAGAAACACCTAGCAGCCAATAAACTGTGTCTTTAAGACTCCCTGTGCTGGTCTGCTGCCATCGTGACAATCAAAATGTTTCCACTTCAAATTGTTGTGTGTTTCCTTTTATTACATTTCCTTCTTTACAGCCAAAATTACAAATCAGGGGGTGCACCTCTTCCCATAGAAGCAGGGGGGGGGATTTCATAAGAACATAAGAACAGCTCCACTGGATCAGGCCATAGGCCCATCTAGTCCAGCTTCCTGTATCTCACAGCGGCCCACCAAATGCCCCAGGGAGCACACCAGATAACAAGAGACCTCATCCTGGTGCTCTCCCCTACATCTGGCATTCTGACTTAACCCATTCCTAAAATCAGGAGGTTGCGCATACACATCATGGCTTGTACCCCATAATGGATTTTTCCTCCAGAAACTCGTCCAATCCCCTTTTAAAGGCGTCTAGGCTAGACGCCAGCACCACATCCTGTGGCAAGGAGTTCCACAGACCAACCACTCGCTGAGTAAAGAAATATTTTCTTTTGTCTGTCCTAACCCGCCCAACACTCAATTTTAGTGGATGTCCCCTGGTTCTGGTATTATGTGAGAGTGTAAAGAGCATCTCCCTATCCACTCTGTCCATCCCCTGCATAATTTTGTATGTCTCAATCATGTCCCCCCTCAAGCGTCTCTTTTCTAGGCTGAAGAGGCCCAAACGCCGTAGCCTTTCCTCTGATGTCTCCAACTATTTCCTATGATGTCTCCAACTTGTATCTTCTTAGTGGGAATGTACACACCTCCAAGCATACAAATCTTCAGATCCATATGATCAGCTAATTATTCAAAAGTAGTTCTCTTTGCTAGTCCCAAAGCATTCAGGATGTGGAGCTGTGACTGATGATATAAACCAGCTGTGTTCCGTATTTCTCCATCAGTCACAGATTAAAGGTTTGCCGCTTGTTTACTCAAGGCCAAGGAAGCTTGCCGCTCTCCTTGGACGTTCTTTAGATAAATAGTCTAAAGTAAATGACTCACCACCAACTCTATTTCTTCTAGAGATGCTGGTTTCTTGAGTTTTGAGAACTTAATACTTTGAAGTCAGAGTCTGTTTTCTTATCGCCGCCTTCTAAAACTGCTAATGGAGAAGAAGAAGGGGGGCTACCCAGCTGGTCTTGGAAATGGAGGCCATTTCCAAGAATCTGCGTCTGTCTGCATACAGCACGGCTCCTGTCCACCCCACAAGACCGCCGTCCTTGAGTAGACTGGAGCCTAGAGGACCTGACCCCTTAGACCTGGGGTCAGCAACCTGCCATTCTGGAGCCGCAAGCGGCTCTTTCAGCCTTCTGCTGCGGCTCCGTGCGGGGCAAACCCGTGGGAGGGAGGGGCTCACCCCTCCCGCAGCGCACCTGCCCCTCACCAGCCTGAGCGCACTAGCGCAGCTCCCACGCATCCTGCGGCTGCGCCCCATAGGAGAGGGCGCGAACGGGCTGGCGGAGCAGCTCCTGCCCAAAGAGCCCGCACCGCCCGTTCCCTCCTGCCTGAGCCGCAGCGCAAAAGCAAGCAATTGAGTGCAGCTGCTCAATCCTCCTGTGCGTGTCTCCTCAAAAGTAAGTCCCATTGTGCTTGCTCCCAGGAACGTGTGCCCAGGATTACAGCCTTCAAGCTGCCCACTCAGCATTCCCCCGTCACTCACTCACTCACACGCTCACTGCTCCATTTCCTTCACTTGTGATAGAGAGATTTCTGGGACTTGGTCTCTGGGTCAAATTGCTAAGCAGACATAGACTTCTTTATAAGCATATAGAAAATTTATTTACATGCTATTTACAGATTAAGAATAGATTTGGTTGGATACAGGTTTTAAGTTACCCCATGGTGGATCTTTGATTTCTTCCCCAAACCACACCCAAAACTCCTATACTTGTACTCTATGAAAAACAAGTGACCCATGTGATATTCATGTCACTTCCCTCTCCTTATTTGGCATACTGGTGCATGGCTCTAGCCCTCACTGGGAAATCCGTTATCTATGTATGGAGAAGTTCTGGCTTGCACTTTGATTTCACAACACCTTGGAATGTTCTTTTTGGGAATGCTATGACAAACATGTTTTTCTCTGCAGGTCATCTTGACATTTTCTACCTTGTTTTTAACAGAAAAACACTATTCATTTTTCCTAATGTTCCTTCTCTGAGAGAAGTTAGGTTAACCCCTAAAATCTCCAACACTTGGAAACTTGAAAGGGTTTTGGAGACCCCTGCATCAGATGGTATTCTGTATTGGCAACCTTCAGTCTCGAAAGACTATGGTATCGCGCTCTGAAAGGTGGTTCTGGCACAGCGTCTAGTGTGGCTGCACGAGCGTCTAGTTCCTTGCACGAGTTCTCCATAGAGGAGATCCTTTGGGATCCAGCCATCATCCATTCTCACGACATGACCAAGCCAACGCAGGCATCTCTGTTTCAGCAGTGAATACATGCTAGGGATTCCAGCACGTTCCAGGACTGTGTTGTTTGGAACTTTGTCCTGCCAGGTGATGCCGAGGATGCGTCGGAGGCAGCGCATGTGGAAAGCGCTCAGTTTCCTCTCCTGTTGTGAGCGAAGAGTCCATGACTCGCTGCAGTACAGAAGTGTACTCAGGACGCAAGCTCTGTAGACCTGGATCTTGGTATGTTCCGTCAGCTTCTTGTTGGACCAGACTCTCTTTGTGAGTCTGGAAAACGTGGTAGCTGCTTTACCGATGCGCTTGTTTAGCTCGGTATCGAGATATGTTTGTATACTGTATGTGTAACATACTGTATATGTAGCATCAAAGCATATTTCATTGTTGGGAAGTAATCAGTATGCCTTTTATTTTATGCAGTTTTGAACTCTTAGCTTGTTTGTTCAGGAGCACCTTTGTGAACAGTGTTAAGTAGTACTAAGTGGTCTTGTTCAGAGGTAGTATTGTGTGGAAAGGCATTTACAGAAGTACAGAAGTAAATGACAGTAAAGAATGACAGTATCCTTCACAAGCAGTTCACCTGTGCACAATCTAAAACAGTTGTTCTCCAACTGTGGGTCTGGACCTGATTTTTAGTGGGACCTAGAAGAGGGAAGTGTATTATATAACTGTGACCTATAAGAGGGGAGCGCAAACTATATATGCAGTGTATATCTACTCCCCTGGGAGTGAGTCCCGTTGACTCTACTGGTGCTGACTTCTGAGTAGACAGGGAGAGGAGCCACTCGCAGGCTGCACTCCTGTCCATGCATCCCTGAGATGAAGCCCGTTGACTCTACTGGGGCTGACTTACCTTTCCCCCTGTTTTTGCACTGGTATGTATGGAGATCTGCCCCCCCCCCAACTTCCATCTGTTGGTTCTGTGTGCAAGGGGTTTTGCAATGGTCTTGCTGTGATATCTATATAGAGATCTTCCCTCCCCCGCACCTTCTCCCTGTTTTTGCACTGGTCTGTATAGAGATCTGCTCCCCAACCCCACTTGTATTGGAATCGAGGAAGATCTGGTGAGGAGGTAGATGTGGTGTCAGCAGTGGCCCCTTTAAGGGTAAGCCTGGGCATCCAGCAGAGTGTGCTGCACAGCTGCAGCCACTTGAAGGCAATAGGGCCCTCAGGGATATAAGAGCACCTGAGGCAGGAAGGGTTTGTGGGTTGTAGAAGGAGTGCAGGTTGACTTTGGAATCTGACCTGGCTTATTGACTTTGTACTTTGACTTGGATACTCTGACTGATTTTGGAATCTGACCTTGGACTGTGACTTGGCTTATTGACTTTGGACTCTGCCCTGGATACTCTGACTGACTTTGTGACTAAGGGACTGCTAGAGACACTGGAGTTTGAAGTGCGGCTGCTGTGCCCAAGACCTGCTGACGATCCAGGGTCTGCTGTAGTGGTGGGAGGCTGCTGGCAGGAGAGAGGACCTCTGCAGGTTGAACAGGGGAGCTACCATGGAGGTGGGGTCCAGCAGGACTGCAGGGCAGAACCAGGGCCATTTGTTGGGGGAAAGGGGAGCTAATTTGCTTAAAGTGGGCATAATTCTCCAGGCAGAGAATGGCCTTGGAATCAGGCAAAACACCATAGAGGACCAGGTGTCTGAAAACACAGGACAAGAATGTATGATAAAACTAACTAAAAGCTACAAGAGGGAGCTACTTTATAAAAATGGGACCTATAAGAGCATAAAGGTAAAAAAAACAAAACTACATATGCAGTGTTATCTTCATTTTAGGTGTCAAAAGGGTTTTGTGGCTCCCAAAGTTTTTTTTCCTCTGGAAAATGGGTCCAAATGGCTCTTTGAGTGTTTAAGGTTGCCGACCCCTGCCTTAGACCCTCTTTCCTGAGGTGTCAAGGGACTCTCTCCACACCTAAGAGAGCGGAAACAGAGCAAATATCGGAGCTTAGTTTAAATTTTTGGTGGGTCGTGAAACTGACAAGCTGATAGCTGACAAGGCAAATGTATTGAGCCCTATGAAAACAAAAATGGAGAAGCATGTACGCGCTTACTCATAAGTAGGTGACCGTGCCTTGGTCCAAAGCAAACGGGAATGCAAGGCCACCAGTCAGATCTGATGACTGTGGAACTCAACAGTGCTCCAGGAGGTGGTCGTCCCCTCCCCCAACACTAGTAGAAAGAATGAAGACAGAAGCATGAGCGGGTGGTAAAGCGAAACATATTTTTAGTCTCATAAAGGTAGGTGGGTCCCAATAGAGTGTCGTCTTAAAAAAGTGTGTCCTGGTGCTAGCAAGTTTGGGAACCACTGTTGTAGAGGATAATCCACTCAACTCTTGGACCGCGTAGTTTCAGTCGTTCTCCTCCCAGATCTTCTCTTCTGCCCTAGGCTGCCTCCTGCCTCTTTCTCCTTTCAGGTAGGTGCAGTAACTGCTTTATCCAAATCGAGGTTTGGCTGAGCATGTCCTAACACCAGCACCATCAAAAGAGGGTTTTCCAGACGTGCCCTGGCTGATCTCCAGCTTATGTGGAACTGTCCCTCCAGGCTTATTTGTTTGTTAGTGTTCAAGCTCATTCAGTATTTATTGCCATTTTTTAAAAAACAAACACGTTCATCAATAAGCCCAGGTGTAGAAAAGGATAGAATTCACTGCCACTGAACCCACTGGGGTTTACTTCTGAGTATATACACCTAGATGTGTGTGTTTGAGGTCCCATTTCTCTATTGTGCTGCTAAACAAGTTTACCTCTCCTTCCAGCAAGCTACAGAGAAGACAGTGAAGACCAGAGGGAGCCATGTGGGCTGTCACTGGAAACAACTACATGTGACCTGCAGGAAGTGACTTTTAGATACGAAGATGGATCGGTGAGGCAGGAAGGAAGCCCAGATCCTCTCTGGAGTACTCAGGGCCCAAATCTATTCAACTTTCCAGCACCAAAGTAAGGGAAGAAACATCTTGAGGAGGGCTGTGCAACTGCCTCCTTACTACAGGATGCAGCATGGCTGGGCCAGCACTGGAAAACTGGAAAGGATTAGACCGTCACTGAGTTGTTTATCAGGGTTATGAGGGACATGAAATCCTGATCAAGCAGGAACATCTCAAAGGGAAGAGAGGAAAGAGGCTTCCATTGCACCAGGAGAGAATCAGTTTTACATCCAACATTACCAAACTCAGCAAAAATCACACAGAGAAGATACGCAAAAGGGAGACACCTGCACATCAGAAAGATCAAGGATGCAGAAGGGAAACGAGAAAGAGAAATGAAAAAATAAATCTGATACTCATCAGAATGGAGATCTCGTTGTCATCCCAGTTAAACCACAAAATGGAATTGGAAAGAGGAAGGAGAAGTGTCCCCAATGTGCACAGATCCCAAAAGCAGAAATCACAACTAAGAAGACATCAAAGAACCACACGGGAGAAACCTTATGAATGCTTGGAGTGTGGAAAGAGCTTCAGTAGCAGCTCACAGCTGACTTTGCATCAAAGGACCCACACAGGGGAGAAACCATATCAATGCTTGGAGTGTGGAAAGAGCTTCATTCAGAACTCAAAGCTGACTGCATCAAACAAAGCACACAGGGGAGAAACCATATCAATGCTTGGAGTCTGGAAAGAGCTTCAGTACGAGCTCACACCTGACTTTGCATCAAAGGACCCACACAGGGGAGAAACCATATCAATGCTTGGAGTGTGGAAAGAGCTTCAGTCAGCGCTCAGAATTGACTGTGCATCAAAGAACCCACACAGGGGAGAAACCATATCAATGCTTGGAGTGTGGAAAGAGCTTCAGTCAGCGCTCAGAATTGACTGTGCATCAAAGAACCCACACAGGGGAGAAACCATATCAGTGCTTGGAGTGTGGAAAGAGCTTCAGTCAGCGCTCAGAATTGACTGTGCATCAAAGAACCCACACAGGGGAGAAACCATATCAATGCTTGGAGTGTGCAAAGAGCTTCAGTACGAGCTCACACCTCACTTTGCATCAAAGGATCCACAGAGGGGAGAAACCATATCAATGCTTGGAGTGTGCAAAGAGCTTCAGTGTCAACTCATCCCTGGCTCAACATCAAATAACCCACACAGGGGAGAAACCATATCAATGCTTGGAGTGTGCAAAGAGCTTCAGTAGGAGCTCAAACCTGACTTTGCATCAAAGGACCCACACAGGGGAGAAACCATATCAGTGCTTGGAGTGTGCAAAGAGCTTCAGTAGGAGCTCATCCCTGACTTTGCATCAAGGGAGCCACACAGGGGAGAAACCATATCAATGCTTGGAGTGTGGAAAGAACTTCAGTCTGAGCTCACAGCTGACTGTGCATCAAAGGACCCACACGGGAGAAACCATATCAATGTTTGGAGTGTGGAAAGAGATTTAGTCAGAGCTCACAGCTGACTAAGCATCAAAGGACCCACACAGGGGAGAAACCATATCAGTGCTTGGAGTGTGGAAAGAGCTTCAGTAGCAGCGCAAACCTGACTTTGCATCAAAGGACCCACACAGGGGAGAAACCATATCAATGCTTGGAGTGTGGAAAGAGCTTCATTCAGAACTCAAAGCTGACTGTGCATCAAACAAAGCACACAGGGGAGAAACCATATCAATGCTTGGAGTGTGGAAAGAGCTTCAGTACGAGCTCACACCTGACTTTGCATCAAAGGACCCACACGGGAGAAACCATATCAATGCTTGGAGTGTGGAAAGAGCTTCAGTACGAGCTCACACCTGACTTTGCATCAAAGGACCCACACAGGGGAGAAACCGTATCAATGTTTTGAATGTGGAAAGAGCTTCAGTACGAGCTCACACCTGACTTTGCATCAAAGAACGCATACAGGGGAGAAACCGTATCAATGCTTGGAGTGTGGAAAGAGCTTCAGTACGAGCTCCTACTTGACTGTGCATCAAAGGACCCACACAGGGGAGAAACCGTATCAATGCTTTCAGTGTGGAAAGAGCTTCAGTACGAGCTCCTACCTGACTCTGCATCAAAGAACCCACACAAGGGAGAAATCTTAGAAATGCTTGGAGTGTGGAAAGTGTTTCCCTGGAAAACAAGCCTGTCAGTGCATCAAAGCATTAAAGAACTCGGAACAGGAAGAATCCATATTGCCATACATCAGTTGGAGCTACAATCTGACAGCATATCAAACACTCCTTAAAGGAGAGCATGGAGTTAAAGGAATTAACACTCCTTAAAGGAGCTTAAATGCTTGGAGTCTGTAAGAAGTTTCCCTCATTCCTTTATAGTACAGGTCTCGCCTCTGCTTCCCGAACCCCCGCAGATACCAAAACACACAGATAACCAATTCTGTGGGTTGGGGCCCTCATCTGACCTCCGGATGCGACGGGAAGGGCCTTCTTGTGATATCCAGAGGGCTCAGAAAACCTCCCAGATGCAACCAAAAGGCACTTCCATTCATGTCCCGGAGGTTCTTTGTGAGTCCTCCAGCCAGAAGTTCTCAACCCGCAGTGGGGTGGGTCACTTCCGGTGGATCCTGACAGATGCTCATTCTAAAACATGGGTCCTGGCACTAAATGCGTGAGAACCACTGCTTTACTCATCAAGGTAGTCTTCGGAACACAAGGCAGGATTGGTGGGTCCAGACCTGCAAAGAGACCTTCCGCTTCCCAGAGGAGCAAAAGGGGGTGGGAACCACTTCCTGCTCTGCCCCTTCCTTTGCATCCTCTGCTCAAGTGTCTGAGTCAGCAGCAGCTCCCCCTCCCATGCTGCAAAGGGGGGGCGTCCCAGGACAGCAGTGGTTGGAGGAAATCAAGAGGGGTGGGAGAGGAGCCCCAAGGGGGATGAGGCAGCCATGTTCAAAGCCCAGCTGGTGAAGGGAAAGGGGGACTGAGAAGAGGAGCTGCAACACCAAAATTTTCCAAGTGGCAAAGTCGAGATCTATGGTAAGGCCACACCTGGAGTATTGTGTCCAGTTCTGGTCGCCACGTCTCAAAAAGGATATAGTGGAGATGGAAAAGGTGCAAAGGAGAGTGGCCAAATTGATGACTGGGCTGGGGCACCTTCCCTCTGAGGAAAGGCTACAGCGATTGGGCCTCTTCAGCCTAGAAAAGAAGCGGCTGAGGGGGGACATGATTGAGACATACAAAATAATGCACGGGAAGGATAGAGTGGATAGAGAGATGCTCTTTACACTCTCACATAACACCAGAACCAGAGGATATCCACTAAAGTTGCATGTTGGGAGGGTTAGGACAGACAGAAGAAAATATTTCTTTACCCAGCATGTAATTAGTTTGTAATTAGTCTGTGGAACTCTTGCCACAGGAAGTAGGTATGTGCAAGCTCTTGATTTTAGAGGCAGGCTGCCTCTGTTTGCCAGATGCAGGGGAGGGCACTGGGACGCAGGTTGTACCTGTTGCCTTGTGAACTCCCTCAGGCATTTGGTGGGCCACTGTAAGATACAGGAAGCTGGCTAGATGGGCCTTTGGCCTGATCCAGTGGGGCTGTTCTGACAACAATCCCCCCCCCCATTTGTATCCTAAACTTTTGGGTCTGCTTGATTTTCTGGTGGGGGTTTTGGCAGGGACAGTGGAAAATCTGGAACAGGGAGGGCCAGCAGGGGCCCTTGAGCACTGCAGAAAATTTGGGGTGTGGAAACCATCAGCACAAGAGTTCATCCAACTCCCCATAAGAAAATATGTGAAAGGGTGAAAGCTGAAAACCCAAAAAGATCAAGAACTCGGAAGGTAAACGAGCCAGAGAAATGGGAAAATAAATCTGATGCTCCTCAGAATAGGGATTTCAGTGTCATCCCAGACAATCTGCAGAAAGAAACTGGAAAGAGGAGTGAGAAATGCCCTCAATGTGCTACTACCTTCAGCAGTAAGGCAGACTTTGTAAGACATCAAAGAACACACACAGGAGAAGCCATATAAGTGCTTGGAATGCAGAAAGAGCTTCAGTCGGAGCTCACACTTAGATGTGCATCTAAAAATTCACAGAGGGGAAAAAACCTGCAAATGCTTCAATCAGAGCACAAACCTGACTGTGCATCAAATAACCCACACAGGGAGAAACCATATCAATGCTTTGAGTGTGGAAAGAGCTTCAGTGTGAACTCAAGTCTGACTTTGCATCAAAAAGCCCACATAGGAGAAAAGTCATATAAATGCTTGGAGTGTGGAAAGAGCTTTTGTAACAGAGGAACTCTTACCATCCATCAAAGATGCCACAAAGGGGAGAAACCATATGGATGCTTGGAGTGTGGAAAGAGCTTCAGTTAGAGCTCACACCTGGTTGTGCATAAAGGATCCCACACAGGGGGAAAGTATATATAGTTAGTTCTTGGTATCTGCACAGTTTAAGTTCCTGGAAATCCCAGGAGGTACCCAATCTGCAGATAGGGAATCATTGATCCCAATCAATCAGTTGGCACTGAATGGCTCTGACAGCAACATGCTAGAGGGAGGGGTCGCTTTCCTGCTAGAGCACCAGCCTGAGCACAAATCCTGAGAGGTAGGTGGCAGTCCTTCTCCCCATGGATAAACACATCCACGGGTCTCAAATCATCATGTAGAGAGAACTCACAAGAAAGGCTTGGAGTGCGGAAGGAGCTTTGTCAAAACTCTGATTAGGCAGCATATGGAGGAGAGGCCTGACTGTGGAAAAAGTGGTTGAAAGGAGTGCGAATAAAGAAGGAGCACAACCTAGGCAAGGGGGAGGGAGGAACTGAGTGGTACGGAAAATCCTGGGCCATGTCCCAAGGGGTAGGAGAGGGGGGACCGGAATGGGGGTCTGGTTTCCATGGACCCCTGAGCTCTGGCCAGCACTAATGCAACCCTCATGCCAACCCTTCCCTGGAGTGGGAGGACCCTACAACCCAAGGTACTGGTCTGCTCTTACAGCGATAAGTCGGCTGGCTCCCTGGCTATCCGTTGCTGGGGTTTGGAAAACAAGCCGCCCCTTAAGACACCAGATTCTGGACTGTAGGAGCCCCCAAGAGTGAGGTAACCCTGAGGGGTGGCATTGACTGTGCCCCCACACGTGAGGCCCCCCCCCCACATGATTTTGTTCAGGCTGTGTTTCTTCTATTGGACATTGCCAGAACGAACCCTTGTACTGAAGAACTTTCCTCATACACCTCTAGTTTCTGTGCATGGTAGAATCTGTTTGACTGCGAGCTGCCTCATTTGGGGGAGGAAATGGAGGCCAGAAGAGGGTTGGGCCCATTCATGGAGGATAGATCTGTCCATGGCATCTGTGTGGGATCTCAGGGTCCAGCGACAGAATTTTTTTAGTGTCATTTTTAAACTTTGCATTTAAATTGTATTTGTACTTATAGAGGTGGGTGTTTTGTGTGTGCATCTCTGAAGATTTTTTTCATTTCTTTCCCATCTTTCCTCTAAGCTGCTCACAGCATCATTTATGGGTCTTCCCTTCCGTTCCTTGCACCTCAGGAGGTGGCACAAGTCACCATTGTGACACAAGGCCCATTGGGGTCAGGGTGGCTTACCCAAGAGTTTCCCCTTACCTTCGGTGGAGCCACTTCAGGGCCCTACCTTGTGCTGGATACGGTGCAAGCCTCCTTGCTTGCCTGTTCCAGTGCAAGATAGGATTGCGCTGCACGTGTAAAGTAATGCACATTGGGGCAAGAAATTCACGTGTATGACAGTGGGGTCTGAGCTGTTACACACACCCTCTTTCCCAAGCACATGCAGTTTAAACTGACTTTATCTTGGTTTTAGAGTTGGGCAGGCCTCCCTAATCTGCAGAAAGGGGAGAGATTTTGCTGGCTCCCAAGGAGAGGCTCCCCTGAGGTCAATTAAAATCTTGGTTGCTTGAAATCTGACAAAGGATAGCAAGAACTTCCTGCCTGAATGTTAAATTAAATGACAATTGCCCAACTGGTTAGTTCTTTTCAGACTCTTGACCAGGAAGTCTCCAACCTGAGAACACACCCTGCAACACTGCCCTAGATGGGCATCACACTTTTTATGTCCTCCTGGAAGACCAGGCCAGGAAGCTCAAGATAGGACCTCCCAAACTCCTTTGCCCTGCCAAAAATTCCTTTCCTTTGTAAAAGGTCCTATAACTTCCCGCTCTGGAAGTCCCATAGAACAAAATAGGACTTACTTCTGAGTAGACCTGGTTAGGATTGTGCCCGAAGGCCAGCTTTCTCTCCAGCAAGATGTCTTGGACCTTCATTTTTGAACAGGGTCAGCTTTCGCTCTGCTTTTCCTCCTCTGGAACCTGGAAACTTTGCAGCCCTATCTTGCTGCTCAGGAAGGACTTCACACTCAAGCCATAACCAGCAGACTAGGATGGCTGACCTTTCCTCTCCCCCCCTTTTGATCTCTCCACCCCCCAAAAAGATTTAGTCTCCTTACCAACTAACTCCTGCTGTCCAAATACCAGTAGTGGACCTGCCCTCATGGTTGCTCCGGGCAGGTCCACAACATACCTCCCTCCTCCAGTACGCCACTCCTGTCCCCAGGAAGCTTACCGAGACTCAGAGCCTCGCGTGATGTTCCGCAGTGGTTGAGAAGCCTTCTGAGGCTTCTCCCACTGTTTTGAACAAGACTTCTGGTGTCCCTACGAAACCGGAGCAGAGGAAGCCTCTGAAGGATTCTCACAAACTGCCAAGCACTGTGTGGAACCTCGCTTGCCTGTGGCTCAGATGGGCAGGCAGGGTGGCACGGTAGGGGTGGGGGGGTGCAACGAGTGCGCAGCAGGTGCAGTGCCTGGGACTTTTGCCCCCCTGCCCCCACCCCAGGTCCACCACTGCCAAATACAGCTATTTGCAAGTATCTCTCTTCTCTGACCTGAAATTAAACGTGCCCTTTACTTGTTGTCTATGGGCCCAATCCTATCCAGCTTTCCAGGGCCGGTGCAGCCTCAAGGTAAGTCAACAAACGCTCCCTCACCTGGAGGAGGCCTCCATGACTGCCTCCTCAATACAGGATACTGCGCACACCCTGTTGGCGTGGCTGCATCAGTGCTAGAAAGTTGGATAGGATTGGACCCTATATTTCTTTAATAAACTATTTTTTTGTTTAAAAAAAAAAAGAAAGCTCTGTCTTCTGGCTACTGTTAGCCTAATTTTGAGGCACATTGAGATTGATTGTCCCGCTCATCATGTCAACGATCCAACCCATTGTGACACTGCTGGATATGACCTCTCGCTTGCTAATTTCCCCAATTTCAGTTATTTGTGTGCGCGCGCATGATGTGTGTAGGACACACGTGTAATGTGAAGGAGCAGTGTTGGCAACAGTTGTTTGTAACAGTGGGAGAGAGATCTTGGGGTGCTGGTGGACAGTTGGATGAAAGTGTCGAGGCAGTGTGCAGTGGCTGTGAAGAAGGCCAATTCCATGCTTAGGATCATTTTGAAAGGGAGAATAAAATGGCCAATATTATTATGCCTTTGTGCAAATAGATGGTAAGGCTACATCTGGAGTGTTGTGTCCAGTTCTGGTGGCCACATCTCAAAAAGGATATAGTGGAACTGAAATGGTGCAAAAGAGGGGAACCAAAATGATAAGTGGACAGGCTACTGTGTTTGGGGCTCTTTAGAAAGAAGGGACCTTAAGGAAGACATGATTGAGCATATAAAATTACGCATGGGATGGATGGAGCAGATAGAGGCAAGTTCTTTTCCTTCTCACACAACACCAAAACCAGGAGTATCCACTATAATTGACTGGCGGTAGAGCTAGAACAGATAAAAGGAAATATCTCTTGACTCGGCCTGTAATTTTTGGAAGTCTTTGCCACAGGACATGGCATCAGGGACATATTCTAGAACAGTGGTTCCCAGATTGTGGGTCGGGACCCACTGGTGGGTCGCGATTTGATTTTTGGTGGGTCCCATAGCAGCCAAGGAGAGCCTCCAATGAAAACACAGGTGACAGAAGGATCAGAAAACTGCCTGAAGCCCTGAGACTTTTCAAAAATCAGATACCTGCTAACTACCGAACTAGGGGCAGGAGGTCTGGTCTAGAGGGTAGAGACTCTGTTTGCCTGAAGATAACATCCGAAGGTTGCCAGGCAACTGGCACTGTGAATGGCGAGAACTTGAAGCAGCTGACAAGCCAAGCCGAGTTATTCCACCTGTAAGTGTCTTGGCCGTTCTTCAAGTGAGAGATGAAGGAGTTGCTTGTCAGCTTGCGTGGGAGGAAACTGGAGGCCAGAATGTGATACCAGATCAGAAAGATCCATCTGAAATGTTGTGGTTCTTGAAAGATAGAACCTTTCTTCAATTGTAAAAATCCCTACAGGGATTTAGAAGAGCCTGCCTATGTAAACCGCCTTGAATTAAAGTCTGAGGAGAAATCTGACGACCAAGAAAGGCGGTATATAAATACCTGTATTATTATTATTATTATTATTATTATTACCACCTTTCCAACAGCTCCAGTTGTTTACAAGCATTTGTATATATAAGGAGATAAATGTTGAAGAAATGTTGAAGCATCTTTTTTCTGGGTATTACTACGTGTAAATAAATAAACATATTATTAATTCCTATTTTTTTTTTAAAGTCTCGTAAAACTAGGTGGGTCCTGATAGAGTGTCATTTTGAAAAGTGGGTCCTGGTACTAAAAAGTTTGGGAAGCACTGTTCTAGAATGTGCACAATACTGGGTTAGGTGGACCAATAGTCTGACTCCATAGGCTGCAGCTTTGTATCTTCACATGACAGTGTATCGTGCTGGGTTTTTTGGGAGGGGGACAACGACGACACACAATTGTGCTATCTCTATGGGAACATGAGAGCTGTAAAAGGTGGTCCTGAACGTGGTTGGCACTTTTTTACCACAGTTGGGACACCTGTTCCTTTTGTGGCATGAAGAACGTTGGAAATTCAGAACGCTTTACTGCGTTCAACTGTGGCGAAAAACAGTGACCAGGGCTGGTGCCAGCACGTGACCTCCTCTGGCAGCTATTGGGGCCTCACCTCTAATACCTGCTCTATCTCCTTGGGGAACATTGTGCCCAGCCAGCCACTGTGGCCACTGCACAGATTGCTCCCCCTTCTTATGTGGACTGTTGGTGTGGTGGGAGACATGGGAGATGAGGATAAGGACCCACTGAGCTGGGTGGAGTGCCCTCTGCAGTAGGCACCCTGCTGAGGGACCCCACCCCCACCCCGGTCAGACAGTGATGAGGGAAGCTGCACCTCCTGGTTTCATCCTATCAGGCCATTGCTAAAGGCCCAGAAACCCTGCCAGGAAAAAAGTGTGTCAGTCATGGGTAGCCTTGTGTAGGGGTGTCAGACATAAGGCCTGTGGGCCGGATACGGCCCCCGGAAGCCATTTATCCGGCCCCCATTATATCTGGGCTCTCCCAGCATGTGAATGGGGCTCTCCCATATCTTGACAATATGAACAAGATTTGCTCATTTTCTCTTCTGTCCTTCGCAGCTAATGAGTTTCTTTGTGAGAACAAAGTGCTTATTTCTGGTCATCATATGCGTAATGACGACAGTTTCTGCTCAGTGATGTCACTTCTGCTTAATGACGTCACTTTCAAAAAGAGGAGCCTAGAGAGACCAGGCAGCACTGAATGCTGCCATCAGGGAGCCCTTCATTCCTCTCCCCCCTCCATGCCCTGATGGGAAGCTTACTCAGGTGCAAGGAGGGCTTCAGTGAACTGCCCCAAGCGTTGCCATGGAGACAGTGGAAGGAGCAGGTGGGTGGAGGGAGGTGGCAGGTGGAGGGACCTGGGGGGGGTTGAGGGTGCACAGGGCCTGCCTCTGGCTTTTCTCAGGGGGTACCAGGTTTTGGGGGGACCCTTTCAAAGGGGGTGAGTGAGAGCAAGGGGAGGGGCAACAGGATGGGCAGAAGGGGTGAGGAGTGGGCAACACAGGGCAGGCGGTGGCAACAGCCAGAAAGGTCTTTGGAGGCCAGGTCTGCTGGGCTTCAGGCACATGCGGTGAGTGCGGAGGCAGGTGAGGCAGAGCCTCCCTACCGGAGTCCTTTGAAAAGTGCCGCCATCCTGTGAGGTGCCCAAGAACCCGCAACCTGCGCGCTCTGCAGTCACAGAGGCCTCCTCAAGGTATGGGAACATGTGTTCCCTTTCCTTGGGGCTGCATTGCAGCTGCACCGCTGCTGCAAAGTGGAATAGGATTGGCCCCCAGAGTCCAGTCAGAGTGGCAGATGTTGCAATCCTGGTTCAGCCCCTCCAGCCCTGCCAGGTCCACACCTGAGCAGCAGGAGGAGCCTCAGCCTCAGCCCCTCCTGACAAGAAGCCCAGTCCTCAGGTGGCCACAGCACTAAGAAAGCGCAGAGCATCCGCACTTCTGCCACAGGGTGTTCCTCAGGTTGACACCAGTCGCATTGCTCCCTTCGCTCAGGAAGCGAGTACTGGTTGAAGTCACTGTGTTTTCAACCAAGGAAAGCTCTCCTTTCTCCCCCCACGTCCTGCGTTAGGTGCTCAGACCCTCAACATCAGGGGGAAGGATTTTTACCTCAGAAACTGCAGCTGCAGTTAGAGGGTTGCTCGGCTCCTGCCTGGGCACGTTCTGCCCTCAGCTCCTCAACTGAGGGGGCTTTCTGACTGCGCCGTGGGGCATGGAGGCAGTAGACTAGGAAGCCACGAGGCTGCTGACCAGTCGCCCTTAACTGATGCGCCAAGTCCTGACTGGGGCTGTGCTGCCCCTTCGCGCCTCAACACAGTGAGGCGGAGGGTTCAGGAGCTCCCAGGGCTCCTGTCGGCCATGCTCCTTGCTTCAGCACACTGAGGGCCAGGCAGCCTTGAAAGAAATCTCCTGCCCAGCCTGTCCCTCACTCCCCAGCTTCTCCCTCCACATCTGCTGAGGAGTGCCTTAAGGACACCATCTTATGGGTCCTGGTTCCCTCGAGGCTTCCACACCACAACCAGCACTCACGAAGGCTCTGCTTTCCTGCATGCAGGGCAAGTTCCCTTTCTCCAGGGCACTGGGGGAAAGGGCTGGTTCGGCCTGAGGGGGTACTGGGATGCCACTGGGGCAGCGGTTTCTCCCCCAGGACAAGACTGCCCAGGCGCAGGCTGCCTTGCAGTGTCCCTGGAAGCACAAAATTTAGTGTGAGGCTTGTTGAAGGGTGTGTGGACCAGACAGTGGCTGACAACTTGGGACAGCTCATGGGATCTCAGCAGGAGGGGAGAGGACAGGACTCATGGATTAAAGGGTGGATTGTATTAGAAGATGAAAGAATACTTAAACTGGTGGGACATGATCTTGAATGGGGATGGCATGCATTTGTCTGGTATGGAAAAGCAAACGAATACAAGCGATTCAATAACCATGTATTAAGGAAATCTCTATTATGGATCTGGGCTAAAATACAAAGACAGATGTATACCAATATTCCCCCAATGGGTGGCACCACTAGAAGCATGTACCGGGCCGAATTTATTAGAGACAACATAAGTGCTTAGATATGAAAGTTTATTGAAGAAAGATGGGCAATTAAAGACGAAAGAAGAACTGTTAAGACAGGGTGTGGAGATGGATTGGTGGACTCGCTTGCAATCTGATTCAAGATTTGGGAAAGATAAACAAGAAGGATTCTATTCAGAACAGACACCATTTGATAGAATACTCTTAGAAACAAAAGAAAAATATATCAAAAGAATGTATATGTTCCTATTGGATTTTGAGATGCAAGAAGAAACAATAAAAGAATGTATGATAAAATGGGCGCAAAATATAGGCCATAATATTACATTAGAACAGGGGTGCTCACACTTTTTTGGCTCGAGAGCTACTTTGAAACCCAGCAAGGCCTGGAGATCTACCAGAGTTTTTTTTACAATGTTCGCGCCATCATAACATATAACATTTATGTGTACAATGTATGTTGGTGTACCTTGAGCCCCACTGAGTATAACAGGACTTACTCCTGAGTAGACATGCCTAGGATTAGGCTGTGAGGCTGCAATCCTAGCCACACTTACTTGGGAGTAAGCCCCATTGAGTACAATGGGCCTTACTCCCGGCGTTTCCTCCCAGAGGCACCTGAAGGGGGGGGTTTGGCACTCCGCGATCTATTCATTTTGCCTCGTGAGCTACCGGTAGATCACGATCCACCTATTGAGCACCCCTGCATTAGAACAATGGGAACAGATTTGGAAATATAATATAAAATTTACTAGAGCAACAAATTCTAAAGAAAATGTATATAAAATGTACATGACACCTGTAAAACTGATAAAAATGAACCAGAATATATCAAAAAATGGTTGGAAGTGTAAATGTGAAAGAGGGACATTTTATCATATGTGGTGGACATGTAAAAAAATGCAAGTATATTGGAAAATGGTAAGGAATCTAATACAAGAGATTGTTGGATATACGATACCGCTGAAACCAGTTATTTTTGCTTAATATTACCTTAGATATTATAGATGAAGAAAATGATGTGTATTTCATTATTATGATATTAACTGCTGCGAGGATTTTATATGCTAGCTAGATATATGCTAGAAGGACATTAAAATTCCAACGAAAGATGAATTAACAGAGAAAATAATGAATGTGGCAGAAATGGATAGACTTACAGAGATTTTGGATCAACAGCGCAAACCGACACAGATAGCGCAATGGAGACCATTCTATGCTTGGTTGAAAATGAAGTTGTAGATGTACAAGATGGGGCATTTAGACGAATGTATTGTATACATGATATATTATATATGATATGATAGACATTTCATGATAGAGGGTTCATTTCATTTCACAGATGTACATCTCTCTGGCTTCCTGTCCGTATATATTCTTGTGGGCCGTAGAAACAAGCCGGTTTCTTCACAACCCAGTTCCAGTGTTGCCAGCCACATACACGTGGTATCTGTGTTTAGGATACCCTAAACTAAAAGTTTAGGATACTGCAGCCTGCAGCAGTTTAGGGTGGGGTGTCCCTTCTGTCGTCCTAGAAAAGCAAAGAGGAATACCGCGGTGGTCAGGTCACTCGTTTACTCGGGAGTAAGTTGCACTGGGGCTGGCTTCCTAGGATAATAGGACTTGCTTCTGGGGGCTGGGGCCAAGAATAGGCCCTCAGTTTGGCTGTACTTGTCGTAAGAGGCGACTAAACAGCCACCGGGTAGATGGGACTCGTCAGCCTAGGAAGGCAGCTCATCTAAGAGAAGGAAACTCTGATCCCAAACCTCCACTGCCTTGTGGCTACATCCAGTTCTGGAAAAGGCTTCAGGAGTCAACCTCGAGGCAAAATCAGGAGCCGGAGTCCCTTAGGCAGTTCATGGCTGAACACAGTCACGTTCTGGCAACTCCTGCGACGCCGCTGGAACCAACCGTATTGGCTTCTGCCTTTCCATTGGACCATTCCAGCGACGTGGAGAGGGGGGATTTGCTGCATGGGTAACAGCCTATCCTCCATACCTTCTTTACCCAGGCTTCGCGCACTGGAGAGGACACTCCAACTTCGCCATACGGCGTCGGCACAACACGGGAAGCAGCAGTTTACCGGTTATAAGTCTTTGCTCGATTGGCGTAGAGCATGACGCCAGGGGCTGCTTCCGACGGTGGGAGAGATCATTGCATCTCATTGGGCAGCTACCGCCCGCCTTAAGCTGGGCAGTCCCCAGCCAGTAAGGTGTTGCCTCGCCACGGTCCGTTAACCTCATGGGGTGCGTGGGGTTTAGGGTGAAAACCGACAAGCGGATCGACAACTCTGCACCATGCAACAGAAAACAGAAAACTACTGCCCTAAAGCTGGGCACCTGGAACGTTAGGACAATGACACCTGGCTTCTCTGATGACCTGCAAGAAATAGACGACGCACGCAAAACAGCTGTCATCGACATGGAGCTGAGCAGACTGCAGATGGACATCGTCGCCCTTCAAGAGACTAGGCTGCCAGATTCCGGATCTGTCAAGGAGAGAAATTTCTCATTTTTCTGGCAGGGAAAACCACCAAACGAAACCAGGGAACATGGCGTTGGCTTTGCGGTCAGAAATACCCTGCTGAAATCCATCATCCCACCTACTGTGGGAAGTGAAAGAATTTTGTCCCTGCAGCTCCAGTCATCAGCAGGACCTATCACTCTCATCAGTGCTTATGCACCGACTCTGTCGTCTCCAGCAGAAGCCAAAGACAAATTCTATGATGACCTGGCCACCACTGTCAAGAAAATCCCTGTAAAAGAGCCATTGTTCATCCTCAGCGATTTCAATGCTAGAGTTGGTGCTGATAACAGTTCATGGCCCACTTGCTTAGGTCAGTTTGGCACTGGGAGGATGAACGAAAATGGCCAACGCCTGCTAGAGTTTTGCTGTCATCACGGTCTCTGTGTCAGCAACACATTCTTCAACACAAAGCCCCAACATAGAGTCTCTTGGAGACATCCAAGATCAAAGCACTGGCACCAGCTCGACCTGATCCTCACCAGACGCTCCAGCCTTCCCAGCATCAAGATCACACGCAGTTATCATGGTGCTGCCTGCGACACTGACCACTCCCTGGTGTGCAGCAGAGTGAAACTGCAAACAAAGCGACTGTATCACACGAAAAAGGAAGGAAGACCTCGCATTGATACCAGCAAGACCCGGGATCAGAGAAAAGTGGAGGAATTTGCACAAGCGCTTGAGGAATCTCTTCCAGGCCCGGCCGACGCAAACGCATCCAACAGATGGGAACATTTCAAGAATACCGTTTACAACACCGCCTTGTCCATATTCGGCAAGAAGACCAACAAGGCGGCAGACTGGTTTGAAGCCCACTCTGAGGAGTTGACACCAGTCATTGAGGAAAAGAGGAGAGCTCAAGCAGCATACAAGGTCTGTCCCAGTGAGCGCAACCTGCAGGTCCTCCGAACTGCTCGCAGCAAAGTCCAACAGACTGCCAGGAGATGTGCTAACGACTACTGGCTCCAGCTCTGTTCCGAGATACAGATAGCAGCTGACACGGGCAACATCAAGGGGATGTATGATGGTATCAAGCAGGCCCTAGGTCCAACACAGAAGAAAATTGCCCCTCTGAAGTCTGCCACAGGCGAGGTCATCCAGGATCGGGCGCAGCAGATGGAACGCTGGGTGCAGCACTACTCTGAGCTATATTCCAGAGAAAATGTAGTCACCGAAGAAGCACTGAACAACATTGAGTGCCTGCCTGTGCTGGAAGAGCTTGACAGTGAACCAACCCTAGAAGAACTTCACGTGGCCCTGGACTCCCTTGCCTTTGGCAAGGCACCTGGAAAAGACAGCATCCCTGCTGAAGTCCTAAAATGCTGCAAAGAGATCATCGTCACTGAGCTGCATGAAATCCTCTGTCTCTGCTGGAGAGAAGGTGGAGTACCTCAAGACATGAGGGATGCAAACATCATCACGCTGTACAAGAACAAAGGTGACAGGGGTGACTGCAACAACTACCGCGGCATCTCTCTCCTTAGCGTTGTAGGAAAGCTGTTTGCCCGAGTTGTACTAAAGAGGCTCCAGGTACTTGCAGAGAGCGTCTATCCAGAATCGCAGTGTGGATTCCGAGCCAACAGGTCCACCACTGATATGGTATTCTCCCTTAGACAACTGCAGGAGAAATGCAGGGAACAACGACAGCCACTCTTTATAGCCTTCATAGATCTCACAAAGGCTTTCGACCTGGTCAGCAGAGACGGCCTCTTCAAGATTCTCCCCAAGATTGGATGTCCACCCAGGCTCCTCAGCATCATCAGATCCTTCCACAAGGACATGAAGGGCACTGTTGTCTTCGATGGCTCCACATCAGACCCTTTTGACATCCGAAGCGGAGTGAAGCAGGGCTGTGTTCTTGCACCAACCTTGTTTGGGATTTTCTTCGCTGTCCTGCTGAAGCAGGCTTTTGGAACTGCAACAGAAGGCATCTATCTCCGGACCAGATCAGACGGAAAGCTCTTCAACCTCTCCAGACTGAGAGCAAAATCCAAAGTCCAGCTGAAATGTCTGCGTGACTTCCTCTTTGCCGACGATGCAGCTGTCACTACCCACTCTGCCAAAGATCTCCAGCAGCTCATGGATCGTTTTAGCAAGGCCTGCCAAGATTTTGGACTGACAATCAGCCTGAAGAAAACACAGGTCATGGTTCAGGATGTGGACTCACCTCCCTGCATTACAATCTCTGAGCATGAACTGGAGGTTGTCCATGACTTTGTGTACCTTGGCTCAACGATCTCCGACACTCATTCTCTCGATGCCGAGCTAAACAGGCGCATCGGTAAAGCAGCTACCACGTTTTCCAGACTCACAAAGAGAGTCTGGTCCAACAAGAAGCTGACGGAACATACCAAGATCCAGGTCTACAGAGCTTGCGTCCTGAGTACACTTCTGTACTGCAGCGAGTCATGGACTCTTCGCCCACAACAGGAGAGGAAACTGAGCGCTTTCCACATGCGCTGCCTCCGACGCATCCTCGGCATCACCTGGCAGGACAAAGTTCCAAACAACACAGTCCTGGAACGTGCTGGAATCCCTAGCATGTATTCACTGCTGAAACAGAGACGCCTGCGTTGGCTTGGTCATGTCGTGAGAATGGATGATGGCCGGATCCCAAAGGATCTCCTCTATGGAGAACTCGTGCAAGGAAAGCGCCCTACAGGTAGACCACAGCTGCGATACAAGGACATCTGCAAGAGGGATCTGAAGGCCTTAGGGATGGACCTCAACAAGTGGGAAACCCTGGCCTCTGAGCGGCCCGCTTGGAGGCAGGCTGTGCAGCATGGCCTTTCCCAGTTTGAAGAGACACTTTGCCAACAGTCTGAGGCTAAGAGGCAAAGAAGGAAGGCCCATAGCCAGGGAGACAGACCAGGGACAGACTGCACTTGCTCCCGGTGTGGAAGGGATTGTCACTCCCGGATTGGCCTTTTCAGCCACACTAGACGCTGTGCCAGAACCACCTTTCAGAGCGCGATACCATAGTCTTTCGAGACTGAAGGTTGCCAATACAAGGATAGACAAATGATATTAAGAGGCTAAACCAGAAAAGGAACAAGATTAGGAGATATGTATTGATTGATTAGATATATTGATATATGACTGCCTGCACATAAGAACATTAGAACAGCCCTACTGGATCAGGCCATAGACCCATCTAGTCCAGCTTCCTGTATCTCACAGAGGCCCACCAAATGCCCCAGGGAGTACACCAGATAACAAGAGACCTGCATCCTGGTGCCCTCCCTTGCACTGGCATTCTGACATAGCCCATTTCTAAAATCAGGAGGTTACACATACACATCATGGCTTGTAACCCATAATGAACTTTTCCTCCAGAAATCTGTCCAATTCCCTTTAAAGGCTTCTTGGCCAAATGCTAACACCCCATCTTGTGGCAGGGAGTTCCACAAATTACACTCTCTAATTTAACTCTCCCAACACTCAATTTTAGTGGATGTCCCCTGGTTCTGGTGTTGTGCGAGAGGGAAAAGAGCATAGCTAGACAGAGACAGCCAGGCTCAAAAACATCCAGGGAAGGGACGGGAGGGAGTTGGGAATCTAAACAGTGGCATCCTCCATTTGCAGGAGAGCGAATGGGGGTCCCAGGCTGAAGTGGGTGGAAGAGGGAAGGGAGTAGATGAGCCCACAGGTGGGCAGAGAGGGCCAGGCTGAAAGACAGTCAATGAAGGGATGGGGGCAAACAGTGACACACACACACACCCGATTTGCAGGGGGGGCCGAATGGGGGTCCCAGGCTGAAGTGGGTAAAAAAGAAGAGGGAGGGTGACAGGAGCCCCCAGATGGTTGGGGGGGGGTGAAACAGCTAGGCTCAAAGACAACCAATGAAGGAACAGGGGAGCTGGGAAGACAAACAATGGGAAGACAGTAACCCCCTCATTTGCATGGGGGCAAAGGGGGGGTCCCAGGCTGAAGTGGGTGAAGTGGGGTAGCTGCTCCTCCTGCGTGGGATCCGCGGATATGGGGCTCACCCGTACTTTTACTATGGAGCTTGTAGGCCTCCTGGGGGATTTGCTTTGCCCTGGGAAAGGCAGGGTGTACATTTTTCAAATCAATAAAGAACAATGGCAAGAAATGGAGGTTGCAACCTGATATTCTGCCCCCCCATATGAAGGTGGTGCTGAGCCTCCCCACTGTTTTCCCACTCAAGACAGCTTCTGTCCTACTGACTCATTCTGGCCTTCCTGCGCCAGGGGTGGGTCCAGAGTTTGCATCTGGGGGCAGGGCCATGATAACTACCAACTCCAGAGCTCAGGGCAACCAGGCAGGTAGACCTGGGCTCCTGATTTAACTTCCGGCCTCCATGGCCAAGGTTCGCTGGGGGAGCAGCTCTCGCTCTCTTTCACTCCTGCTTCAGCCCTGACTACAAATTCCCTGCCAAGGAGTCACACAATGCTGGGGGGGGGGGGTGAGGGAGGAGGAATGGGGCGGGGGGGGGAGCTGCCTGGCCAGGGAAAGTCCCTGCAGAGAAGCAGGAGGCGGCCAGCAAAGCCCCACACAGGAAACATCTGTGCGTGGCGGCTGGAAAACTTCAGCTACTGCATGACAGTTGGGGGGTCTCTTTGCTTTAACAGAGGCAAGTGGGATAAACATCATAGGAAAGAGAGCTGAAGTTTGCAGCCAAAAAGGATCCTTTCAGCATCTCCCTGGGAAGAGGAGGAGGGTTGCCCAGAGGTGATGTGCCTCCTCACTTGTGATCCTCTGCAAAAATCTAAGGGAGGAGCTACTCTGGATTCCTAGAAGAGCAAAAAGGGGAGGGGACGTGAGTAGGGAAGCCCCTTCCTTTGCCTCCTCCACCCCAGCAAACATGTGGACTCAGCAGACATGGACTCACCACCTCAGTCCCTCTGCTGAGTCCAAATGCAGTTGTGGCGCAGGGGGGGGTGTCCCAGGGCAGAGGTGGGTAGAAAGGAGACACCCCCCCCCGCCTTGTGGAGATGCCCAGATTGGAAGCCCAGCCAGTGGAGGGAAAGGGGAGGTGGCTGAGAAGACCAACTGCAGCACCTCCCCATTGCATGCTAAGCTATGGGTCTGCTCTCAGTTCCTGTGGTGTGGGTTTAGACATGGGCAATTTAAAAGCTGAAACAGAGAGGGCCAGAAGGGGCCATTCAGCACTGAAACCCATGCAGAGAAGGGGGTGTGTAGGAGGGACACTGGAGGACAGTATTTTAGCCCTGGGACTGTTGATTGTTTTAACTATTGTACGTTTTTCCTCTTGGTTTCAACAGATGCAGTTGGGATAAAAATTGTGAGAAAGAGAGGTGGAATTTGAAGCTGAAAAGGATCATTCCTCACCTGATCCAAAAGAAGCGTAGAAGTCATTAGAGATCTGATCTCTTCCAGATGAGGAACGGAGGAGGACAAAGCAAAGCCGGATGATTTTTCAAGGTGTGCGTCTCAGCAGGGTGGGGGTGCTGGAGTCTCATCCCACTTAGGACCAAAGTGCCAAGACATCTCTGCTGCATCCAACCAGCTTTCAGCCCCTGCAGCTTCAATGGGCACATTTAGGGCACCACACCTAACATCAGAACAGCCCCACTGGATCAGGCCAAAGATCCATCTAGTGCAGCATCCTGTATATCACAGTCAGTGGCATAGCTAAGGGTGTGGAGGGGGTAGCAGTTGCACCAGGCATCCAGCTTTAGGGATCCAACAAGCGGAGCTTGACACTAGTGCCCAAATTGTGAAAAAAATTGGTATGTAAGAATAATACCATCATGTTATATATCTTTGGAAAGGTATTTTAATGCAAAATGCAGTGAGACAAACCTCATTGGAATATCTGTATTCTATCAAAAATTATGGCCAATTAATCAGAAAATGAAAACACAACTGCATTATGGAACAAAAAGTGGATTTCTGAACTGAAAACAGACCTGTGAGACTAAGGGCGCAATCCTAATGCCTTTCCAGCACTGGCATAGCAGTGCCAATGGACGGTGTGCTGCATCCTGCAGTTATGTGTCACTCACTGAGGCCTCCTCAGAGTAAGGGCATGTTTGTTCCCTTACCTCAGAGCTGCATTGCCCTCATGTCAGTGCTGGAAAGCACTGACATAAGGAGTGAGGATTTGCACCTTACTTGTTCTAAGAGCCAATGAGATGTTATCATGATACAACATGGAACCAATAAGATGTTAATATGAGTCAGCTCTCATTTCCATGTATCTTAATATAACCCCTTCTAACTAGGTAGAGGCACTTTTTCAAGTGGTGCTTCTCTTATATTCAGCAGGGGAGAATAACTGTCCCTCTTCACCCCAGTATAGTGTTTCTAACTAATAAGGAGCACGCCTTTTATTTATTTCCTTCATTAATTAAATTTGATTTTCTCGTAGGGGGCTACAAAATCTTCTTTGACCTGGGGGAGCAGATTGATGCCTTAGCTATGCCACTGGCTGGGGGGGGGAGGCGGGAAAGCAAGTGGGTGGCAAGCTTCTGGGGAGAGGAGGCAGGCATTCCCCTTATTTTCATGTTTTTAAAAGCCTGGATATGACATCACTTCCAGTTGTGACATCACTTCTGGGGCATCATTTTTATGCAACGGGCTACACGATCATTAGCTACGCCACTGATCACAATGGTCCACCAGATGCCCCAGGGAGCACCCAAGACAAGAGACCTGCATCCTGGTGCCCTCCCTGGCATCTGACATTTTGAAATAGCCTACTTCTAAAACCAGGAGGTTGCACATACCCATCATGGCTTGTAACCCTTGATGAACTGTTTGTCCAGAAATTTGTCCAGTCTCCTTTTAAAGGCATATAGGCACATGCCATCACCACATCCTGTGGCAAAGAGTTCCACAGACTAACCACATGCTGGGTAAAGAAATATTTTTGTTTCTCTGTCCAAATGCACAGCACTCAGTTTTAGTGGATGTCCCCTGGTTCTGATGCTGTGCGAGAGGGAAAAGAACCTCCCTCTATCCATCCCCTGCATAGTTTTATATGTTTCAATCATGTCCCCCCTCAGGTGCCTTTTTTCTAGACCAGTGGTTCCCAACCTTTTGGAGCCCATGGACCACTGAGGGAAAAATTGGAATCCATGAACCATATGCAACCCCACCCCACGCCTGCACATTACAAACACAACTAAATTTGGTAGTCCATGGGGGAGTACACAATGAGACACTGGAAGCACAAACTGTGGTTACGAGCGGTCAGTTCTCCACCCTCTCTGGGAAGCATCTCCTGAGCAAGCACTCGCCATGGCCTGCCAGAGAAGGCAGAGGACCCCCCACAGCCACAGCCAACATTCAGGTGGTCCATGGGGGAGTGCTTGCTTGGCAGGGCACTGGAAGTGATGGAAGATGATGATTTTTTTTTTCTTGAGACCTCGTGGACTGCTTTTCAGGGTCTCGCGGACCACCTGTGGCCCAGGGACCACAGGTTGGGAACCACTGTCCTAGACTGAAGAGACAAATGCTGGAGCCTTTCCTCATAAGGGAGGTGCCCCAGCCCGGCAGTCATTTTGGTTGCTCTCTTCTGCACCTTTTCCATTTCCACTATATCCTTTTTGAGATGCGGCAACCAGAACTGGACACAATACTCCAGGTGTGGCCTTGCCATCTATTTGTACAATGGCATTACAATATTAGCCGTCTTATTCTCAGTGCCTTTTCTAATGATCCCAAGCATGGAATTTGCCCTCTTCGCTGCAGACAAGAAAATATTTCTTTACTCACCGTGTGGTTGGTCTGTGGAACTCCTTGCCACAGGATGTGGTGATGGCGACTGGCCTGGACGCCTTTAAAAGGGGATTGGACAAGTTTCTGGAGGAAAAATCCATTACGGGGTACAAGCCATGATGTGTATGTGCAACCTCCTGATTTTAGAAATGGGTTATGTCAGAATGCCAGATGCAAGGGAGGGCACCAGGATGAGGTCTCTTGTTATCAGGTGTGCTCCCTGGGGCATTTGCTGGGCCGCTGTGAGATACAGGAAGCTGGACTAGATGGGCCTATGGCCTGATCCAGTGGGGCTGTTCTTATGGTCTTATGTTCTAACTCTCTAGCTTGCTAAGTGGTACCTTCACAGCTGCCTGTCCCTGTTGCAACTGCCCTAGTCCTCCTGCACCTGAGTCCCCTTTGGGTGCTTGCTAGAGTACCTGCAAAGACCCCAGCCCCTTCCTCCCAGCCCCTCCACTCATCTCTCCTGCAGGCTTGGAAGAGCCTCTGCTGCAGTCTTTCATCTTGGCTCTCTAAGGGTTAAGTTAAGCAGTTCCAGATTCCTAGAGGGGCAAATGGGGGGGGGCCGGAGGGAGACTAAGTTGGAAGCCACTTCCCTCCCCCCACTGGCCTCAGCTGCCTTCTCTGATGAGTCCCTGTTTGGGGGGCAAAGCAGAGTCTTAGGGCTGCAGTGGGTGGAAAGGAAGGGAAGGGGGGTGGGAGGGAAGCCCATAGAGGGGCAGGCAGATGACTGACTCAGAGCCCAGGCAGGGAAGGGCAGGGAGCTGAGAAGACAAACAGCAAATCACCCCATTTGCATGGGGCTGAATGGGGGTCCCAGGCTAAAGTAGGTGGAAGAGAAGAGGGAGGGGTAGAGAAGCCCCCAGGTGGGGCAGACACAGGCTCAGAGCCCAACCAGGGAAGGACAGGGGGCTAGGAAGACAAACAGCAACACCCTTCATTTGCATGGGGCTGAATGGGGGTCCCAGGCTGAAATGGGTGGAAGAGAAGAGGAAGGGGGTGAGGAACCTCCAGGTGGGAAATAGTCACCCCCCCCCCATTAGCAAGGGTGTGAATGATGGTCCCAGTCTTATGAGGGTGGAAAGGAAGAGGGAGGGGAGATTAGGGAGAGAAGCCCCCAAGTGGTGGTGGGAGACAGCCAGGCTCAACCAGTGAAGGGCGAGGAAGAGAAGCCCTCAGGTGGGGGGAGACTGAAAGCTGAGGAGGGGGCTGGGAAGACAAACAGCTACACCCCCTCCATTTGCATGGGGCTGAATGGGGGTCCCAGGCTGAAGTAGGTGGAAGAGAAGTGAGAGGGGTAGAGAAGCCCCCAGGTGGGGCAGACACAGGCTCAGAGCCCAGCCAAGGAAGTGCAGGGGGCTGGGAAGTCAAACAGCAACACCCCTCTGTCATGAATATGTACAGTTCAGGCCTAGTAGCATTGCAAGGCCTGAACCAAGTAACCCAGTAACACAGAAGGGGCTTGCAAGGGGCTTTTGGTCCTAGCTGCTAAGAATTTACAATTCAATGGAAGGTGATTATGTAGCACCTAGGCAGCCAGAAAGACGCCCATCAAGGATGGAATGCAGCTGTAGATCTCCAGGGGGAGGGAAGAGCTGAGAGGGGAGCTTCCAGCCCCACTTCCTGAGGACAGGGTCTTTGTTCCTTGTCTCTCGGTGAGAGAGGTGGTGGGTGCACATCCTGCCCCATCAGGACCATGTGGCCTCTTAGGTAACTGAGGATCTACAAAAGAAGCTGACCCAGGTGAGAGTCAGAGATTAACAGAGTTAGCCAGTTAGCTTTGTTGTTTTATGCTGATATGTTTCCTAGAAGGTTTTTATGCCTCTAGCATTTGCTGCCTTTTGTAACCTTTTTGTTACCCTATGTATTTAATAAAGTAGAAAATCTTTTTACCATGTTGGTTCATTGTCTGTTGGGGACAAAGGTTCAGAATCCTGCCGAGCCGTTCAGCAAGCTACCAAAAATCCTCATTGTGGACTACAAACTTGAGGACTGAGACTTTAAGTAAAGAAAGTGCTCAGTGCCTACAAGGGATATAGTTAAGCCTAGAGGGTCTCAGTTTCCCTGGACTGAGGCACTGGCTCTTACAGGGTGGTGGCAGTACTACCGAACAGGGATCTTTGAGGGCTCTAGGGTTCAGAACCAACAACTCTGAGCACCCCAAACCCTGGGAGATAGACCCAAGTGTACGACACCCTCCCATTTGCATGGGGGTGAATGGGGGTTCCAGGCTGAAGTGTGTGGAGAAGAAGAGGGAGGGGAGGGAGAGGGGCTCCCATGTGGGGCAGACAGAGAGGTTCAGTCAGGGAAGGGCAGGGGGCTAGGAAGACAAACATGGACACCCCCATTTGCCTGGGGGTGAATGGTGATCTCAGGCTGAAGTGAGTGGAAAGGAAGGGGGAGGGGAGGGGAGGGGAGGGGAGGGAGAGAAGCCCCCAGGTGGGGCAGACAGACAGGCTCAGAATTCAGGCAGGGAAGGGCAGGGGGTACTAAGACCAACAGCAACACGCTTCATTTGCATGGGGCTGAATGGGGGTCCCAGGCTGAAGTGGGTGGAAGAGAAGAGGGAGGGGGAGAGGAACCTCCAGGTGGGAAATAGTCACCCCCCCCCCATTAGCACTGGTGTAAATGATGGTTCCAGTCTTATGAGGGTGGAAGGGAAGAGGGAGGGGAGATTAGATAGAGAAGCCCCCAAGTGGGGGTGGGAGACAACAGGGCTCAATCAGTGAAGGGTGAGGAAGGAAAGCCCCCAGTAGGGGGAGACTGAAAGCTGAGGAGGGGTCTGGGGGTCCGAGGCTGAAGTGGGTGGAAGAGGAGGGGGAGGGGGAGAGGAACCTCCAGGTGGGAAATCGTGACTCCCCCCCCACTTGCAAATGTGTGACTGGGGGTCCCAGGCTGTTGAGGGAGAGGGAGGGGAGAGAAGCCCCCAAGTGGGGCTGGGAGACAGCCAGTCTCAGCCAGTGAAGGGAGAGGAAGAGAAGCCCCCAGGTGAGGGGAGACTGAAAGCTCCCCAGGTGGGGGGAGAGGAGCTGGGAAGTGAATCTGTGACAGTCCCCCCCCCCCACATGCCAAACTTTTGGATCTGCCCTTAAAGGAGTCAAGTTGATTTTTATCTTCTCCTAATACCAAGAGCCTTCTCCATTTGCCTGATCACCTCCACACCTCCAGGGCTTGTGGATGATGCCCTCTTGGACTTGGTCTGTGATGGTGTCAAGAGAGGCCTTTGGAACCTGCTGCTTTGCCAGCCCTATTCCGGCATCAGAGCCACGCAGAGGAACTGGCAACTTGAGTCATCCTTCTCTTGGTTTTCTCCACAGCCCAAATCATAATTTTCCTTCTTATTGTGGAGGCAGAACTCTTATGTTCAAGTCAGCCCTTTATCCCTTCCCCGCTGGTGAAGCTGCACCAAAAAGTCGCACTGTATCTCTGTGTGTGTGTGTGTGTGTGTGTGTGTGTGTGTGTGTGTGAGTGGGATTGGGATCGGGATCCTTTGGAGGGGAAAGAGGATATAAATCCCGTTACTGCCCTATATCTGTATTGAGCTCTGCATATCACTTGATAGATAATCTAATGCAGGATGCAATGAAACAAACCACCTTGAAATACAGGTCGGGCCCCTTTATCCAGAGTCGGCATCCACTCATTTGCCTCCCCAGGGATGTTGAACCCCAGGATTGCCCCACTACAGACCTCCCAGTTGTGACTGGAACCTTCCTCCGGTTGTGTCTGGGAGGTTTTCTGAACCTCAGAGCCTTTTCTAGTGGCTGTTTGCTGATTTTTTAAAATCTCTGACTCGCTGGACATTGTTAAGCCAGTGAGGTGGGGGAGTGTGAGAAGTCTGAGAGAGCACAAGCCGCGACAGTTACACATTACTGAACGGCATTTTGTTACTTCAGGGAGTAAATACCCACACAGGCAGTGTTAAAACAAGAAAACTAAACTCCTTGACTTCCTTACACTCACCTGGACAGCAGCTTCAAAACGGTTTCTGGCCTACAAGATGGAGTCAGGCCTAGCCAGTGTCTTTATCATGGTCATCACAGATGGGGGTCAGCCTAGGATCAGGTCTCTTGGGAAAGCCTTGCTATGGTGTAGACTGAAGCATCTCATCTCCTTGTTTATTTCTCAGAGGAATTTCCCAAACCTGCCTTCGTTTCCCAGCTGGAAGAAGGGGAGTGTGTGTTTCTCCAGGATCTCCAGGAAGAACAGAAATCAGCAGGTACTTTATGTACTTAACACAGCAGTAGCTTCAGAGCAGTGTGCAAGCCGAGGGGGGAATTCTTTGGCACAGTAGAAACTTCCCCCCCCCCCTCGGGTAAGTTGGTGCTGTTGAGGATGGGTCAGCAAAGTACGTCTCTGCCATTCCGATCTCATCACCTGCAAGCCAGGACAGCAGCTTGGCTGAGCTGTAGTCTGAAAATGTCATTGTGATTTGAGCGACTTATGCTCTTGCCCCCCACTTTCCTCTCCACACCACAGCCTCCTCCAAGGATGCTGGACCCTGATGGAAGACAGTCCCAAATCTGCCCCACCGAGCAAATGCAGGAGTCAAGCTTCTGTGAAGGGCTTCCAGGCAATGAGACCAGTACAGTTGAGCTGTGCTGTGCTGACTCATCCTAACCAGAGCAGAGTCTCCCCAGAAAGGAGGGCAGTTTCTGTTGTGAGGAAGGGTCCCCAGAAAGGAGGGTAGTTTCTATTGTGAGGAAGGGTCCCCAAGCTGGAGTGGAGAGAGCAGAAAAGTGACATTTTGTTTTGCTCTCTGATTCCAGTGAGTACCTTTTAACTTGCACCACCTCTGAAGTCAGTGCAGTTTTAGGGCACCATTGAGGTCCTGACCAGGATCTAGGCATAGGATTTGACACACCCCCTGTCCATCACCCTCCTGCCTCTGCCCCTTGTTCTCTGCATGCTGGTGGAGTGACTACGGCGGCATAGAATTTAATCCACAGATCTGCCCAGCATAGTGGTATCTTTGGTGTAATAGTGGTATCTTTTTCACTAGTGGTATCAATAGTGGTATCTTTTTCACTTTAGAGCAATGTATTGGCAACCTTCAGTCTCGAAAGACTATGGTATCGCGCTCTGAAAGGTGGTTCTGGCACAGCGTCTAGTGTGGCTGAAAAGGCCAATCCGGGAGTGACAATCCCTTCCACACCGGGAGCAAGTGCAGTCTGTCCCTGGTCTGTCTCCCTGGCTATGGGCCTTCCTTCTTTGCCTCTTTGCCTCAGACTGTTGGCAAAGTGTCTCTTCAAACTGGGAAAGGCCATGCTGCACAGCCTGCCTCCAAGCGGGCCGCTCAGAGGCCAGGGTTTCCCACTTGTTGAGGTCCATCCCTAAGGCCTTCAGATCCCTCTTGCAGATGTCCTTGTATCGCAGCTGTGGTCTACCTGTAGGGCGCTTTCCTTGCATGAGTTCTCCATAGAGGAGATCCTTTGGGATCCGGCCATCATCCATTCTCACGACATGACCAAGCCAACGCAGGCGTCTCTGTTTCAGCAGTGAATACATGCTAGGGATTCCAGCACGTTCCAGGACTGTGTTGTTTGGAACTTTGTCCTGCCAGGTGATGCCGAGGATGCGTCGGAGGCAGCGCATGTGGAAAGCGCTCAGTTTCCTCTCCTGTTGTGAGCGAAGAGTCCATGACTCGCTGCAGTACAGAAGTGTACTCAGGCTCTGTAGTACACTTAGTGTACTCCAGCTCTGTAGACCTGGATCTTGGTTTGTTCCGTCAGCTTTAGAGCAGGTCCACCACATATGGTAAAATGTGTCCACAGAATCCTTACATTTCCAACATTTGTTAGACAATCCTTTATACATTTTAGCTAGTTTATCAGGGGGAAAACGCCACCTATAAAACATCTTGTAAATATTTTCTTTAAACAACAACAGTATTTATATACCGCTTTTCAACAAAAAGTTCACAAAGCGGTTTACAGAGAAAATCAAATATCTAATGACTCCCTGTCCCAAAAGGGCTCACAATCTAAAAAGATGCAACACCAGCAGACAGCCACTAGAAAAGACACTGCTGGGGTGAGGTGGGCCAGTTACTCTCCCCCTGCTAAATAAAAGAGGAGCACCCACTTGAAAAAGCGCCTCTTAACCAGTTAGCAGAGGTTAAACGAAACTGCTTTAGTTAATCTAATATTATTTTTCCATATTTGCTCCCAACTTTCCAAAGGTATAGTGTGTCCAATATTTTTTGCCCATTGTATCATTGTGTCTTTTACTATTTCATATTTCAATTTTATGTCTAATAAAAACTTATACATCATTTTTATATATTTTCCTTCATCTTCGAAAAATAACTTATCAAAGTCAGTATCTTGTAAATATATTCCTGTTTTGTTTTTTTAATCTTCCTTCAGTCTTGATTTTATTTGAATTTCTAACCACCAATCCAGAGCTATATTTATTTTTTTATTTTATTAATTTATACCCCACCTTTTTGCCCAAAGGGCACACAAGGCGGCTTACAAACAATTTAAAATACAACATTAAAAACAATCATTAAAACAATTTACAATAACTAAAAATCTAAAAACAAACAAACCCCGTGGATTCTCATATAAAAAAGCAAGAACGCCAGCCAGCCTGTCAACGATTAAAAACTTTTTGAAATAAAAAGGTCTTCAGTCCACACCGAAATGTTAGCAACGAGGGAGCAGTTCTCAATTCTAAGGGGAGGGTATTGCACATTTCGGGGGCCACCACCGAGAAGGCCCTCTTTCTGGCCGCCGCCCCTCTCACATCTCTTAGTGGCAGCACAGTCAAAAGGGCCCCCCCAGATGATCTAAGAGCACAGGCAGGATTGTAGGGAAGGAGGCGGTCCCTCAAATACCCCGGACCCGAACCGTAAAGGGCTTTAAAAGTCAAAACTAGCACCTTGAATTGGGCCCGAACAGAACCGGCAGCCAGTGTAGCCGCCGAAGCACCGGCTCGACAGAGTCAAACCAACGTGCCCCAGCAACCACACGAGCAGCTGTGTTCTGTACTAGTTGTAATTTCCGGACCGTCTTCAAAGGCAGCCCCATTGCATTGCAATAATCTAATCTAGATGTCACTAGGGCATGGGTTACTGTGGCCACATCCGCGCAGCTCAGGTACGGTCGCAGCTGGCGAATCAGCCGAAGCTGAGCAAAGGCTCCCCTGGCCACCGCCGCCACCTCGGGCTCCAGGAGCAGCTGCGGATCCAGGAGAACCCCCAAGCTGCGGACCTGCTCCTTCAGAGGCAGTGCAACCCCATTCAGAGTAGGACGATAGTCCAGTACCTGAGCTGTGGATTTCCGAACCAAGAGCACCTCTGTCTTATCCGGATTTAATTTCAGCTTGTTCACCCACATCCCTTCCCGGACAGCCCTAATTAACCATGCTGGGCACGGGTCGAGCAGGCAAGCAGCAGGTCTCACACGTTTATTAAATTCTTCACGTTTATTAAATTCTTCTTTTGACCACAGTTCTGTTTTTTCATTTAGCAGCTCTCGATAGGTTTTATTTTGCGATTCATCAATCCAATCTCCAATTCATCAATCCAATGCAGAAAGCTCCTGCAGCAACTGTCACCCTGTGCGTGCCTGATCTTGGAAGCTAAGCAGGGTCAGGCCTGGTTAGTACTTGGATGGGAGACTGCCTGGGAATACCAGGTGCTGTAGGGTTATGCCATAGTCTTTCGAGACTGAAGGTTGCCAACCACAATCCAATCTGGTTTGGTCGCCATCTCCAGTGGTTTAATCCATATTGGTATTTTCTCATAGAGCTTATATCTAATCTGCTCCCATACTTGTAGCAATGCCCTTCTTATTAAATGTTGTTTAAAATGTCCATAATACTTAGCTTTATCGTATATAAGAAAAGCATGCCATCCAATTCCAGGTACCCACAATGCCCTTCCCCCCTTCCCTTCCGTTTCACTCGTATGTCCACCCAGGCTCCTCAGCATCATCAGATCCTTCCACAAGGACATGAAGGGCACTGTTATCTTCGATGGCTCCACATCAGACCCCTTTGACATCCGAAGCAGCGTGAAGCAGGGCTGTGTTCTTGCACCAACCTTGTTTGGGATTTTCTTCGCTGTCCTGTTGAAGCAGGCCTTTGGAACTGCAACAGAAGGCATCTATCTCCGGACCAGATCAGACGGAAAGCTCTTCAACCTCTTCAGACTGAGAGCAAAGTCCAAAGTCCAGCTGAAATGTCTTCGTGACTTCCTCTTTGCCGACGATGCAGCTGTCACTACCCACTCTGCCAAAGATCTGCAGCAGCTCATGGATCGTTTTAGCAAGGCCTGCCAAGATTTTGGACTGACGATCAGCCTAAAGAAAACACAGGTCATAGTTCAGGATGTGGACTCACCTCCCTGCATTACAATCTCTGCGCATGAACTGGAGGTTGTCCATGACTTTGTGTACCTTGGCTCAACAATCTCCGACACTCTTTCTCTCGATACTGAGCTAAACAAACGCATCGGTAAAGCAGCTACCATGTTTTCCAGACTCACAAAGAGAGTCTGGTCCAACAAGAAGCTGACAGAACATACCAAGATCCAGGTCTACAGAGCTTGTGTCCTGAGTACACTTCTGTACTGCAGCGAGTCATGGACTCTCCGCTCACAACAGGAGAGGAAACTGAACGCTTTCCACATGCGCTGCCTCTGGCGCATTCTCGGCATCACCTGGCAGGACAAAGTTCCTAACAACACAGTCCTGGAACGTGCTGGAATCCCTAGCATGTATGCACTGCTGAAACAGAGACGCCTGCGTTGGCTCGGTCATGTCGTGAGAATGGATGATGGGCGGATCCCAAAGGATCTCCTCTATGGAGAAC
Organism: Tiliqua scincoides; assembly: GCF_035046505.1. Lineage (NCBI taxonomy): Eukaryota > Metazoa > Chordata > Lepidosauria > Squamata > Scincidae > Tiliqua > Tiliqua scincoides. Next base: position 264,570,753 of record NC_089822.1, read on the forward strand.
TCGTGCAAGGAAAGCGCCCTACAGGTAGACCACAGCTGCGATACAAGGACATCTGCAAGAGGGATCTGAAGGCCTTAGGGATGGACCTCAACAAGTGGGAAACCCTGGCCTCTGAGCGGACTGCTTGGAGGCAGGCTGTGCAGCATGGCCTTTCCCAGTTTGAAGAGACACTTGGCCAGCAGTCTGAGGCAAAGAGGCAAAGAAGGAAGGCCCATAGCCAGGGAGACAGACCAGGGACAGACTGCACTTGCTCCCGGTGTGGAAGGGATTGTCACTCCCGGATTGGCCTTTTCAGCCACACTAGACGCTGTGCCAGAACCACCTTTCAGAGCGCGATACCATAGTCTTTCGAGACTGAAGGTTGTCAATACTAAATGCCATCCAATTTGAAGATCATAAGCTTCTAATAATCTTTGATTCTTCAGATTTGCCATTCTTTAATCCAGTTTAAAACTGCAGCTTGATAATATAGTTCCCAATTTGGGAGTCCAAATCCAGCCCATTCTTTCAAGTCTTGTAGAATCTTCATCTTAATTCTTGCTTTTTTACCTTGCCAAACAAATTTAGTTATGACTCTATTTAATTCTATAAAAAAATTCCCTTTAAGTAAAATTGGGATAGTTTGAAATAAGAACATCACTTTAGGTAATATATTCATTTTAATCGTTGCAATCCTGCCCATAAAAGAAAGTTTCAATTTGCTCCATTTTTCTAGATCTTTTTTTATTTCTTTTAACAGTTTCAAATAATTATCTTCCATCAGGGTGCTGGATTTTTTAGTTAAAATTATACCCAAATATTTGATTTTGGAAGTTATTTGTAAACCATACTCTTGTAGTTGTTGTTTCTCCTTCTCTCTTATATTCTTCACTAACAGTTCAGTCTTTTGATAGTCAATCTTTAATCCAGCTACATTTCCATAATTATTTAAATCTTCCAATAAGGATTCCAAAGAATTACTAGGGTTTTTCAATATAAATACCAAATCATCTGCATATGCTTGCAATTTAAATATTTCATTCTGTATTTTTACTCCTGAAATTCTGTCATCTGTTCTTATTACATTACTTAACATTTCCAATGTAAGGATAAAGAGCAATGGTGAAAGCAGGCATCCTTGTCGAGTTCCCTGTTGGATCAGTATTTCCTTTGTAAATTCTCCATTTATTCTTATTTTTGCCTTTTGTATAGAATAGATTCCTCAGATGACTTTTGTAAAATTTTCTCCAAATCTCATTTCCGTTAATTGTTGTATCATAAAACCCCAGTCCACGTTATCGAATGCTTTCTGTGTGTCTAGAAAGAACAAACCCATCTTTTTTCCTGGGTGTGCTTCAAAATATTCTAACATAATTATCCTCACATTATTTTTCAAATGTCTCTTTGGTAGAAAACCTGCTTGGTCTTCATGTATTATCTGAATTAAAATCTTTTTCATCCTTGTTGCTACTATTGTAGCGAAAATCTTATAATCAACATTCAGCAGAGAAATTGGTCTATAGTTTTTAATTTCTTTTTCATCTGTATCTTTTTTATGTATCAACGTTATTATAGCCTCTTTCCATGTCTCTGGCATCTCACCCGTTTTCCAGATCTCATTCAATACCATCTTAAAAGGAATCTGCAGGATTTCTTCAAATTTATTCTAATATTTGAATGGTAGACCATCAGGTCCAGGAGTCTTTCTCTTTTTTTGTTTCTTAAAGGTTTCACACATCTCTTGGATTGTAATTTTATGTTCTAATAAATCTTTTTGTTCTTTTGAGAGTCTTAATTTATTATTATTGGCTAAATATTCTCTTCGTTTCTCTTTATCTAATTCCTTTTTATTGTATAAGAGTTGAAAATAACATTCTGTAATCCTTTTCATGTCTTGCATTTTCTTTTTTCCCCTCTCCAGTCTGGTCTTTGAGTACCTTTATCTGATTCTTCTGTCTTTCTTTCTTGAGTTTGTAAAAATGCTCGTGGAAGATTTCCTTCTCCTTTTTAACTTTTTCCTTGAGTAGTCCTATCAAGTTTTTGATCTAGCGTAGCATGAAAATCCCCCATTATAATCATCTCTAGATTGCTCCATAGTTCTAATTTTTCATGTTATTTCTTAAAATAAAAATCTTGTCCTGCATTTGGCGCATAAATATTAACTATCAACATTTTTTTCCCATCCAGATATATTTCAACCATCAAAATTCTACCGTCTTGTGAAACCCAAGTCATTTTTGGATTTAGCCATGGTTTCACATACGTTACTAATCCACATTTTATCTTATTTAAATCTGATGCATAAAAAGCTTCTCCCAATTTTTTATTTAATAAATATTTAACATCCTTTCTTTTTATATGGGTCTCCTGAATGCAGATTTTATCAACTTTACATTTCTCCTATTGGTGAAAAATTTTATTTCTTTTCTGCAGAGAGTTCAATCCATTAACATTAACTGACAGCAATTTAATTTGTTTTTATTCCATCATATTTTCCTCTATTTTTCCTGTTTCTCAATTTTCTTGTCTCTTGGGGTCTTTGAGTTTTGTGCGCAGCTGCTCCTTCTTCCTCTTTCTCAGAGTCCTCTTCCTCTGATTCTTCTTCTGTTCCACTTTCAGTCAATTCTCTTCTTGGTGATGAGCTGTCCTTTCCTGGACTTGGAGATCTGTTCCCAGAGGGCTCCATCACTTGAGATATCTCACCCAAATCTTCTCTGTGTCATTCCATAAATTCTTCCATTTTCATTATAGAATTAATATTATAACGTTGCATCTTGAAGTAAAAAGTCATTCCTTCTGGAATCTGCTTCCCATCTATCTATGGGTTAAATCCCCATTCCTTCTTAATATAGTGGCAAAATTTCTATATGAGATTCTTTTTTGTTGAATCCGCCAAGGAATTTCTCTCAGAATTCTTACAGGATTTCCCTCTGCCTTTCTTGGTTTTCCCTCTAGCCTCTGCAGAATCTTGTCCCTGGTTCTTCTTTGTGTAAATTTTATTATGATTTCTCTACGTAATTTGTGTCCTTGCATCATTAGAGTTCAATCTATAAGCGGCTTCTATTCCTTCTTCAATAATTTCTCTCTCTAACTCTGTATGTTCCATTAGCCACTCTTGGATTCTATCCTTTACTTTCTCCTCTTTTTGTTCCGGAAAGTTTTGAATGCGAATCATGTACTGCGCTTTCTCTAATTCCAGCTTCATCACACTGGATTCCAATTCCAAATTCTGCTGTCTGACTGCCCAATCCTAAGGGGCAGCCCAATCCTGAGCTGGCCGGGAAGCCCCGCTCGGCGGCACCACAAGGGCTGCCGCCAAATCCAGCACCTCCCGCGCTACCGCAGGAGGCACCTCAGGAGTAGGGGACAAGGATAAGGAGGCTACTCTCTTTGGTGCTGCTAAAGTAAAGGGGCTCGTGTAAGGCACGCAGCCTAAACGAGCGCCTAGGATCCTGCGGAGCGGAGCCCCACAGATCCTCCTCCTGCCTGCCCCTGGGCACGCCTCTGACATGCCCTCCCACATCACGCTGGCCTCCCCGTCCCCTCCCTGCGTCATGCTGGCCACCTTGCCCCCCCCGGAATGCCCCCGTACCCGCCCCATTCCCCATTCCGCAGCCTGGCGGTCGCAGACACTGCTGAGCTGTGGAACGCAGCCGCCCGCTGGGCAGTGGCTTAGCACCAGCCGGAGCTGAGCCACCTCCGGTGGGAGTATTAATTAACAGTATTTATATACCGCTTTTCAACTAAAAGTTCACAAAGCGGTTTACAGAGAAAAATCAAATAACTAAATGGCTCCCTGTCCCAAAAGGGCTCACAATCTAAAAAGATGCAAAAGAACACCAGCAGACAGTCACTAGAACAGACAGTGCTGGGGTGAGGTGGGCCAGTTACTCTCCCCCTGCTAAAAAAAGGAGCACCCACTTGAAAAAGTGCCTCTTACCCAATTAGCAGGGAGTCCAGCGATGAACTCCACAAATGTGCCTTATGGCACATTTGCGACTGTAGTCCGCGCCGCAGAGGCACAGCACGAACCACAGGATTGGGCTCTCATTTCCGTTATTGTTTCTTCCATTCTTTCTATCTTCTGTTCATGCACCTTACCTTCTAATTTCAACTTCTTCAATTCACTCTTATTCTTATTTACCTGTTTTTGTGTGTTTCGTAATTTGTACCAATTCATTCATCCGGTCTGCGGATTGGTCAAACTGTTTTTTAACATTCTGTTCCAACGTTTTCACATCCTCTTTAATTTGTGTCATATCCTCTTTCCGCTCCTTCAAAAATTCCATCATCCCAACCTGGCCGTCTCCTCTAGTTTCAGCTGCTTTCCCCTGTGTCAAATTGGTCAGTGCAGAAGATGCTAGTGAGGGGGATGTTGCTTTAGGAATTTTGGTGAATTCCTTTTTTTGTGTCATCATGTATCCTTCTCTCCTTCTTCCACTTAACAATAAAACAACCACATCACTTCTCTTCACGTTACCGCATTTATAGTCCAGACTGACAGGGCCCATTCTTCCAAGACGCCTCCCCCCAAAGTCAAAATACTCCCCCATGTGACCCAGTTCCAAAGAATTGTATATTTCTTCTTTTCCAATATGTGTCACTTTAACATCAAAATTTGTAATCCAAACTGGGCCTGCTCTTAGCCAGTAAGTCACTAAAGGGCGTATCAATCTTCTTATTATGTTCCCAGATAAATCCCCAACAGGCTTTCCAAACTGCTGTATTCCATCAAATACTTTGCTTTTTCAGCATAGTCTGAGTGTCGTAAAGTTCTGTTTCACACATGGGGAAGGAAAAACCTCCCCCAAGTTCCATCACCTCAGAAACACCTAGCAGCCAATAGAGTAAACTGTGTCTTTAAGACTCCTTGTGTTGGTCTGCTGCCATCATGACAATCAAAATGTTTCCACTTCAAACTGTTGCATGTTTCTTTTTATTATATTCCCTTCTTTACAGCCAAAATTACAAATCAGAGGGTTCACCTCTTCCCATAGAAAGGGGGGGGGGGAATTTCCTATGATGTCTCCAACTTGTATCTTCTTAGTGGGAATGTACACACCTCCAAGCATACAAATCTTCAGATCCATATGATCAGCTAATTATTCAAAAGTAGTTCTCTTTGCTAGTCCCAAAGCATTCAGGATGTGGAGCTGTGACTGATGATATAAACCAGCTGTGTTCCGTATTTCTCCATCAGTCACAGATTAAAGGTTTGCCGCTTGTTTACTCAAGGCCAAGGAAGCTTGCCGCTCTCCTTGGACATTCTTTAGATAAATAGTCTAAAGTAAATGACTCACCACCAACTCTATTTCTTCTAGAGATGCCGGTTTCTTGAGTTTTGAGAACTTAATACTTTGAAGTCAGAGTCTGTCTTCCTATCGCCACCTTCTAAAACTGCTTCTAATGCAGAAGAAGAAGGGGGGCTACCCAGCTGGTCTTGGAAATGGAGGCCATTTCCAAGAATCTGTGTCTGTCTGCGTACAGCACAGCTCCTATCCACCCCACAAGACCGCCGTCCTTGAGTAGACTGGAGCCTAGAGGCCCTGACCCCTTAGACCCTCTTTCCTGAGGTGTCAAGGGACTCTCTCCACACCTAAGAGAGAGAGAGCAAATATCGGAGCTTAGTTTAAATTTTTGGTGGGTCGTGAAACTGACAAGCTGATAGCTGACAAGGAAAATGTATTGAGCCCTATGAAAACAATAATGGAGAAGCATGTACGCGCTTACTCATAAGTAGGTGACCGTGCCTTGGTCCAAAGACAACGGGAATGCAAGGCCACCAGTCAGATCCGATGACTATGGAACTCAACAGTGCTCCAGGAGGTGGTCGTCCCCTCCCCCAACAATAGTAGATGGAGTAAAGACAGAAGTATGAGTGGGTGGTAAAGTGAAACATTTTTTTAGTCTCATAAAGCTAGGTGGGTCCCAATAGAGTGTTGTTTTAAAAAAGTGTGTCCTGGTGCTAGCAAGTTTGGGAACCACTGTTGTAGAGGAATATTCCACTGCACTCTTGGACCCCGTAGTTTCAGTCGTTCTCCTCCCAGATCTTCTCTTCTGTCCTAGGCTGCCTCCTGCCTGTTTCTCCTTTCAGGTGGGTGCAGTAACTGCTTTATCCTAATTGAGGTTTGGCTGTGCGTGTCATGACACCAGCACCAGCACCATCGAAAGAGGGTTTTGCAGACGTGCCTTGGCTGATCTCCAGCTTATGTGGAACTTTCCCTCCAGGCTTATTTGTTTGTTAGTGCTCAAGCTCATTCAGTTTTTATTGCCATTTTTTAAAAAACAAACACGTTCATCGATAAGCCCAGGTGTAGAAAAGGAAAGAGGTCAGTGCCACTGAACCCACTGGGGTTTACTTCTGAGTATATACACCTAGATGTGTGTGTTAGAGGTCCCGTTTCACTATTGTGCTGCTAAACAAGTTTCCCTCTCATTGCAGCAAGCTACAGAGAAGACAGTGAAGACCAGAGGGAGCCATGTGGGGTGTCACTGGAAACAACTACATGTGACCTGCAGGAAGTGACCAGATGGATCAGTGAGGCAGAAAGGAAGCCCAGCTCCTCTCTGGAGTACTCAGGGCCCAAATCTATTCAACTTTCCAGCACCGAGGTAAGGGAACAATCATCTTGAGGAGGGCTGTGCAACTGCCTCCTTACTACAGAATGCAGCATGGCTGGGCCAGCACTGGAAAACTGGAAAGGATTAGACCGTAACTGAGTTGTTTATCAGGGTTATGACGGACATGAAATCCTGATCAAGCAGGAACATCACAAAGGGAAGAGAAGAGGCTTCCATTTCACTAGGAGAGAATCAGTTGTACATCCAACATTACTAAACTCAGCAAAATTCATGCATAGAAGATACGCAAAAGGGAGACACCTGCACATCAAAAAGGTCAAGGATGCAGAAGGGAAACGAGACAGAGAAATGGAAAAATAAATCTGATACTCATCAGAATGGAGATTTCGTTGTCATCCCAGTTAAACCACAAAATGGAATAGGAAAGAAGGAGAAGTGCCCCCAATGTGAAAAGATCTTGAGCAGTAAATCACAACTAAGAAGACATCAACTAACCCACACAGGGGAGAAACCATATCAGTGCTTGGAGTGTGGAAAGAGCTTCAGTCAGAGCTCAAACCTGACTGTGCATCAAAGGACCCACACAGGGGAGAAGCCATATCAATGCATGGAGTGTGGAAAGAGCTTCAGTGTGAGCTCACACCTGACTGTACATCAAAGGATCCACAGAGGGGAGAAGCCGTATCAATGCTTGGAGTGTGGAAAGAGCTTCTGTCAGAGCTCACAGCTGACTTCACATCAAAGGACCGACACAGGGGAGAAACCATATCAATGCTTGGAGTGTGGAAAGAGCTTCAGTGTGTGCTCAGAGCTGACTAAGCATCTGAGGATCCACAGAGGGGAGAAACCGTATCAATGCTTGGAGTGCGAAAAGAGCTTCAATTGGAGCTCATACTTAACTTTGCATCAAAGGACCCACACAGGGGAGAAGCCATATCAATGCTTGGAGTGTGGAAAAAGCTTCAGTGTGAGCTCATCCCTGGCTAGGCATCAAAGGACCCACACAGGTGAGAAGCCATATCAATGCTTGGAGTGTGGAAAGAGCTTCTGTCAGAGCTCAACCCTGAGTAAGCATCAAAGGATCCACACAGGGGAGAAACCGTATCAATGCTTGGAGTGTGGAAAGAGCTTCAGAATGAACTCAAGCCTGACTTTGCATCAAAGGACCCACACAGGGGAGAAACCATATCAATGCTTGGAGTGTGGAAAGAGCTTCAGTCAGAGCTCACAGCTGACTAAGCATCAATGGATCCACAGAGGGGAGAAACCGTATCAATGCTTGGAGTGCGCAAAGAGCTTCAATAGTAGCTCATACTTGACTTTGCATCAAAGGACCCACACAGGGGAGAAACCATATCAATGCTTGGAGTGTGCAAAGAGCTTCAGTACAATCTCACACCTGACTGTGCATCAAAGGACACACACAGGGGTGAAACCGTATCAATGCTTGGATTGTGGAAAGAGCTTCATTCAGAACTCACAGCTGACTGTGCATCAAAGAAAGCACACAGGGGACAAGCCATATCAATGCTTTGAGTGTGCAAAGAGTTTCTGTACAAGCTCAATACTGACTTTGCATCAAAGGACCCACACAGGGGAGAAACCATATCAGTGCTTGGAGTGTGCAAAGAGCTTCAGTACGAGCTCACAACTGACTGTGCATCAAAGGACACACACAGGGGCGAGACCGTATCAATGCTTGGAGTGTGGAAAGAGCTTCATTCAGAACTCACAGCTGACTGTGCATCAAAGAAAGCACACAGGGGACAAGCCATATCAATGCTTTAAGTGTGCAAAGAGCTTCTGTACAAGCTCAAACCTGACTTTGCATCAAAGGACCCACACTGGGGAGAAACCATATCAATGCTTGGAGTGTGGAAAGAGCTTCAGTGTGAGCTCAACCCTGGCTAAGCATCAAAGAACTCACACAGGGGAGAAGCCATATCAATGCTTGGAGTGTGGAAAGAGCTTCATTCAGAACTCACAGCTGACTGTGCATCAAAGAAAGCACACAGGGGACAAGCCATATCAATGCTTGGAGTGTGGAAAGAGCTTCAGTACGAGCTCACACCTGACTTTGCATCAAAGGACCCACACAGGGGAGAAGCCATATCAATGCTTGGAGTGTGGAAAGAGCTTCTTTCAGAGCTCAAACCTGACTAAGCATCAAAGGATCCACACAGGGGAGAAACCGTATCAATGCTTGGAGTGTGGAAAGAGCTTCAATGCGAGGTCAAACCTGACTGCGCATCAAAGAACCCACACAAGGGAGAAATCTGCTTAATGATGTCACTTCTGCTTAATGACGTCACTTTCTGGTCAGTGATTTCACTTTCTGCTTAACGACGTCAGTTCTGCTTAATGACGTCACTTTCTGCCTAGTGATTTCACTTTCTGCTTAATGACGTCAGTTCTGCTTAATGACGTAACTTTCTGCTCAGTGATGTCACTTTCTGCTTAATGAGGACACTTCCGCTTAATGTCACTCTCTGCTCAATGACGTCACTTTCTGCTTAATGATATCACTCTCTACTCAGTGATGTCACCTCCTTCCTCTCAGCAGGCACCATGAATGCTGACTTTGCATGAAAGGGTTTGACATCTCTGGACTAGTGCAGAAGATGGCCCTGGGCTACAAGGGGTTAAAAGAGGAGCCTAAGGGCTCCATGCTTCCTAGAGAGACCGCTGATACCAGAGTTATTTTTGCTTAATATTACCTTAGATATTATAAAGAAAATGATGTGTATTTTGTTTTTATGATATTAACTGCTGCGAGGATTTTATATGCTAGCTAGATATATGCTAGAAGGACATTAAAATTCCAACAAAAGATGAATTAATAGAGAAAATAATGAATGTGGTAGAAATGGATAGACTTACAGAGATTTGGATCAACAGCGCAAACTGACACCGATAGAGCAATGGAGACCATTCTATGCTTGGTTGAAAATGAAGTTGTAGATGTATAAGATGGGGCGTTTAGAAGAATGTATTGTATACATGATATATTTTATATGATATGATAGACAAATGATATTAAGATGCTAAACCAGAAGAGGAACAAGATTAGGAGATATGTATTGATTGATTAGATATATTGATATATGACTGCCTGCACCCTCCAACAGTGTGTTTTTGTGTTGTATATTGAATTTGTGTTTGTTATGTGTTTGTTTAAATTTGTTGTTTTGTTTTTATTTTGGGGGGGAAAAAGTCCCACAGGTCCAAACACCAGCATCCAACTCCCCCCCCCCCATCTTCACTGGTTCCACTTCCTCTGATGCGTCTCCACCTAAGAGGCGCAAGTCCCCATCCTCCATCATCCTCTCCGCCTTGAAGCTCTTACAGGCGCAGTCAAGAAAAGAGGCTCCCCCTACTAAAGGTAACTGGCTTCTTGAACTGGACACTACATCCTCTAAGGAGGAAGGAGAACTCTTGGTGGGGGGAGCCACTAACACAGAATAAGGTTTTGCCCACCCACAGTCCTTTCAAGGTCACAAGCAATCCTCTAGTCCCAAGGGTCAATCCAAGTTTAGATTGGTCCAAATTTAAGCCCCATCCTCCCTCATTAGGAGGTCGTGACCCCACAGGCACTGGGAGACTGGCTTGGGGGGTCCACCGGGGAGGTCATACACCATCTCTCAGGGCATAATTTCAGAGACTTCAGGCAGCTCCCACCCTTGAGGAGGCAGGGCTTGGGCATTTCCCAGATGACAAGGACTGACCCTGCCATAGAGATCCCACTGGAGAACAGGGAGATTTGAGCTAACCTGTGAACTCCTCTTCTTTGTGGTCTCCATGGCATGGTCAGTCTGCCCACCCTCACAGCCTGAAGCATATGAAAAAGAAGAAAGCAAATGCAAAGCAATGGAACAGTAGAAGATAAGGATGAAACATCCTTGAAAGGTCCCCCTTAGGTACAGTATGGTTGTATCTGGGGTACAGCATGTTCCTCGTCTTTCTTGGTCCAGAATGGTGTTAGATTTAGGTCGTCAGAGTTTATCTGGATGGTCTTTTAACACACTGGACTTGAAGAATGGACATCTACCCAAGCAAGTCCAAGACAGAGGGGGCATCAGGGTCTTTGGAGTCTGGGGAATCAAGGCAGCCCCTCCCCTGAGGAAGACTTTGCAACCTAACCTGCCTTCCTCAGAGAGAGGAGCTTCCCAGCTGACAAGGACTGACCCTGCCATGGAGACCACCGAGAATCCGACCACCCAGATCTCCCCAGTTTCTCCAAAGCCACAAGCAACTTCACCAGACCCACAGTTTCCTTAGGACACGTTGTGGAGTTCTGGAGAAAGAGACACAGAGCCCAACCTTAGGCATGTCTACTCAGATTTAAGTCCCATTAGTGTTAAGTGGGCTTACTCCCAGGAAAGTGGGGCTAGGACTGGGCTGACAGATCACAGCTTCCAGTCTAGCCAGGCACCCAAGAGAGGTCAGGGAGGGGCAAAGGAGGCTGCCTAAGGGGACCAATGCGGGTGACTGTTTCTGGGGTTTGTGGTTCAGCCTGCAAAAGAGGAGCCGGCCAGTCAAGGACCTTCAGGCGCCTCCCTCTTGCTCTGCCCCGATCTGCCTGGAAGCAGCTCTGGGCGGAGACCCTGCTGGGAGCGCTGCTCCCCCGCTCCGCCCTCCTACGCGCTGCAAAGGGGACCAGCAGGGGGGCAGCAAGCGCGGAGGGCTGAAAGTAAGTGCGGGGGATCTGGGTGTCTGGCAAAGGGACAGCCCAGGCAGAGGTCTTGCCCACTTCCCGGGCGCCCCCCTCTCCCTCTGTCCTCCCCATGGCCGGCCAGGCACCCCTCTTTTCGCCCTGCCCTCCGCCTGCCACTCCCCCCCACAAGACCCCCTGCCTCCATCTCTTGAAACCAGATCCGGTTGGGGAGGACTCCTTGGATCACATGGAGTTGAGCCCCGCTGTGGATGATCTCCCCGGACACGGATGGTCTTCGTTCCCACGTGCCCACCTGTCCGCTTGCAGCTCCTTTTGTGTCTTCCCTGGTTGGCTTCCCAGGAATCTCCTGCAGCCGCCTGGAGAGTCCAGCCAGTCCCTCTGCGGATGTGTCTGGGCCGGCGGAGCTTGGCGGTGCCACCAGCATCAGCTGCGCAGCAGGACCAGAAGGCTGTTGTGGAGGTGCCTCGGGGCAGAGACTCCACACGGAGAGCGCAGGCCCACAGAGGAGTGCCGCGGAGTTCTGACTGGGGCTGCCGTGGAGGCTGCAGGGTCTGCACGCCGCCCACTCGCACCAGCATGGCCGGCCAGCCCTGCAGCTGTGCTTCCGGGAGGGCGAGGGGCCCCGCAAAGGGGTAGGGGTGAAACAGTGGGGGAGGGTGGTGATGGGCAAGCCGAATAGGGGCAGGAAGGGGCAAAACAGGGTTGGGGGGAGGGTAGAGACAACTGGAAAAATCTTTGGAGTCCAGGTCTACTAACCCATGTGGCATCAGGAGTGTCTCCAGCATCCCTAGTTGTAGTAGTTTCGCCAGCATCCCGTGTGGGCAACAAGTCTAAGTAGATAGGAAATTGTAAGATCCCAGGAAATTTCTGGGCCCCCTCCTTTGGCTCCTGGGCCCCCCTTTTGATGTTGGGCCTGGGTGCAAATTACCCCCTTTGCCCCCCTCTCCTAGGCCCTGCTCATATGTAACATATAATGCTCATGTAACATGTAACTGCTCATGTAACATATAACTGCTGATATGTGACCAGTGGCATAGCTAGGTCATTTGACACCTGGGGCCCATAAATTTTTGCTATTAGGCTAATCCAATTCAGGGGCCTGCAGAGTGGATTAAGCCCATCAGCAGCCTTTTGTCTTCCTGAGTTTTTGTAATCTCACCTGGGAAGACCAGCCCCCCTTTCAATCAGCAAGGAGAGAGGGAGGAGGAGCTAGCTAGGAGTATAAAACTAGGCCTGCCATCATGTGAGCCTTGCTGCAGGAGCGTGTGGCCTCTGGGACACCCAGTGCCTCTGGGAGCTAAGTGCCAGGTAAGGCACCGCAAGTTTAGCATCTGAGCGAGTTCAGCAGCAGGGCGAGGAGCCCAGGGCCCCAGATACCGCCCTTCTCTTCCCTTGAGAAGAGTGCTGCTAACCAGAGTAGGGTTTTTTAAAAGTACCCCTAAATAAAAAAAAAGCTATGCAGTCAGACAGCCAGCAGCAGGGTGGGGGCTATCCATTCTTCTGCATCGAGTGCCACATGTATGACTATTTGCCTCTGGGGCATAAGTCATGGGTGTGTCCTCCGTGCAAGGAGCTCCAGGGTCTCAGGGAACGCATCCACTCCCTTGAAGCCTTGGTGGCTGACCTGGAGAAGCAGAGGCAGGCAGAGAAGGACAGTGGGGAGACTTCCGGGGACAACCTCCCAACCTCGTCCCAACCTCAGGCGTGCAGCTCCTCAGCTGCCTGGGTGGGAAGTCTTGGGGCTGGAGGACTTCATCCTGGAGAGGAGGGAAACATTTCCCTAGGGGGGACCCCTTCTCTAGGGGACGGGCCCATATTTGAACACACTCAGGATACTCCTTGGCGGGAGGGGGCTTCTTGTAGTGGGGGATTTGATTATTAGAAACATAAAGAGGGGTTTGCGACGGATGTGAGGACCGCATGGTGACTTGCCTGCCTGGTGCGAAGGTTGTGGACATCACTTCTCGTCTAGACAAGCTGGTAGACAGTGCTGGGGAGGAGGTAGCAGTTGTGGTGTATATTATTGTATTGTATTGGCAACCTTCAGTCTCGAAAGACTCTGGTATCGCGCTCTGAAAGGTGGTTCTGGCACAGCGTCTAGTGTGGCTGAAAAGGCCAATCCGGGAGTGACAATCCCTTCCACACCAGGAGCAAGTGCAGTCTGTCCCTGGTCTGTCTCCCTGGCTATGGGCCTTCCTTCTTTGCCTCTTAGCCTCAGACTGTTGGCCAAGTGTCTCTTCAAACTGGGAAAGGCCATGCTGCACAGCCTGCCTCCAAGCGGGCCGCTCAGAGGCCAGGGTTTCCCACTTGTTGAGGTCCATCACTAAGGGTGTATGTCGGCATCAACAACGTGGGCAAGTGTAGCCGGGAGGTCCTGGAGGCCAAATTTAGGCTTTTAGGTAGGAAGCTGAAAGCCAAGACCTCAAAGGTAGTGTTCTCTGAAGTGCTACTTGTTCCACGCGCAGGGCCAGCTAGGCAGGCAGAGATCAGGGGTCTCAATGCGTGGATGAGACGGTGGTGTAGGGAGGAGGGGTTTAGATTCGTTAGGCACTGGGGAACGTTTTGGGACAAGCGGGGCCTGTACAAGAGGGACTGGCTTAACTTGAACCAGAATGGAACCAGACTGCTGGCGCATAACATTAGAAGGTGGCAGAGCAGCTTTTAAACTGATACATAAGAACATAAGAACAGCCCCACTGGATCAGGCCATAGGCCCATCTAGTCCAGCTTCCTGTATCTCACAGCGGCCCACCAAATGCCCCAGGGAGCACACCAGATAACAAGAGACCTCATCCTGGTGCTCTCCCCTACATCTGGCATTCTGACTTAACCCATTTCTAAAATCAGGAGGTTGCGCATACACATCATGGCTTGTACCCCATAATGGATTTTTCCTCCAGAAACTCCAGAAACTCGTCCAATCCCCTTTTAAAGGCGTCTAGGCTAGACGCCAGCACCACATCCTGTGGCAAGGAGTTCCACAGACCGACCACGCGCTGAGTAAAGAAATATTTTACTTGTTTATATTTTAAAATACTTGTCTATAGAGCTTTGCTACTGACTCTTTTATGAAGGGTTTCTTCATGTCTATGCCTATTTTTACTGATTATATGCCAAATACTGAAATGTTCCAGAGATACCTGCACTGGAAGAATGGTGGCTAATCGTGTTGGATTTGGCAAAAATTGATACAATTCTTCTTAAAGATAAGTCGGTAAAAACTTTTATGGACAGTTTGAAACCATTCATGGACTTCCTGTGCATTGAGAGGAAAATGGGCCAAATAACCTATGGATTTGATGAGTAGACAGGGGATTTAATTTTTATGCTTTTCTCATTTTTCTTTTTGTGTTGAAAATGTAGTTTTTAATAAGTAGTAGACTGTTTATGATTTGATAGCTAATATTTTGCATGATTTTGTAGTAGAATGGTGTGCTCCCTGGGGCATTTGGTGGTCCGCTGTGAGATACAGGAAGCTGGATTAGATGGGCCTATGGCCTGATCCAGTGGGGCTGTTCTTATGTTCTTATGTAGAACAAAGAAATGTAGTTCGAGATCTCTGTACTTGCCACACAACTTGCAATATCTTAATTTTTTTATTTGCTTTTAATAAAATAAATTTTTTTTAAAAAAGAAATGTCTTCAGGCCCCACCAGAAAGTCTCTAAGGAGGGAGCAGTTCATAAATCAAGAGGGAGGGAGTTCCACTGGGTTGGTGCCACTTCTGAGAAGGTCCTGTTTCTTGCCCCCACGCCTCCCACCTCCATGGGCGAAATTACTCACAGGAGGACTTTCTCCGATGACCTGAGATCTGGATTCTGTAGAAGTAGATGGTCTCTAAGACAGCCTGGCCCTAAGCAGTTTAGGGCTTGAAAGGTCAAAACCAGCACCTGGAATTAGGCCCAGTAACAGTGCAGCTGCCGGACCAGTTCCTCTGCACACAGCAGCCTCTACCTTTCCTCTACTGGTACTGCAGCCTTTGCTCCAGCAGCAGTTTTCCCTTTGGTCCTCCTCAGACAAACTCAGACTGACTGTCTATTGGCTCATGAAAGAGTACAGGCTACGATCCCCCCAGGCCAATTTACAGCAGTCTACTGAGCCCAAGTTCTGCATGTATCACTGGTTAACCCTGTCTCCAGATCATTTATGAACAGGTTGATAAGCACCAGTCCCAGGACAGATCCTTGGAGCACACTGGTTTTCACTTCTCTCCATTGTGAAAATTGCCCATTGACACCCACTCTGTTTCCTGATCTTCAATCAGTTCTCAATCCATGAGAGGACCTGTCCTCTAATTCCCTGACCGTGGAGTTTCTTCAGCAGCCTTTGGTGAGGGACCGTGTCGAACGCCTTCTGAAAGTCCAGATATATAATGTCTACGGGTTCTCCCGCATCCACATGCCTGCTGACCTTTTCAAAGAATTCTATAAGGTTTGTGAGGCAAGACTTACCCTTACAGAAGCCAGGCTGATTCTCCCTCAGCCTGTTCATTTATGTGTTTTGAGATTCTATCTTTGATGAGGCATTCCACCATCTTACCCGGTATAGATGTTAGGCTGACCGGCCTATAGTTTTCACTGGCCCTGCCTCCAGCAGCAGCAAGGGACAATCCCAGCGGTGAGGAATGCCCCCGCCTCCACCAGGGAAACAGAATTCAACACCAAAATCATGGAAGGCAGTTCAAGTTTGCATACAGTAATGTAGGAGATGCTTAAACAGTGATTGGATTAAGACACAAGAATTCCTCCCATAAGGTGTGAGGGGGGTTGTGTAAACGAACAATGAGCTTGTGGCTTGAACAAAGTCCTGGAAATGTGGCCTGTATGCTGGGAGAACAGTTTGGCTTGCATGATATTATAAACCAGGAGTGCCCAAACCCCGGCCCTGGAGCCACATGTGGCCCTCGAGGCTTCTCAATGCAGCCCACAGGAAGCCCCCAGTCTCCAATGAGCCTCTGGCCCTCCAGAGATTTGTTGGAGCCCACACTGGCCCGATGCAACTGCTCGCAGTGTGAGGGTGACTGTTTGACCATTCGCGTGAGCTGTGGGACGAGGGCTCCCTCCACTGTTTGCTGTTTCACGTCTGTGATGCAGTAGCAGCAGCAAAGGAAAGGCCAGCCTTGCTTTGTGCAAGGACTTTTATAGGCCTTGAGCTATTGCAAGACCTTCATTCATTCATATAAGTTCGTCTTTAATATATTCATTTATGTAAACTTATGTAAATTTATTCAAACTTTAAATGTAAATTAATTCTTTTTTTTTCCCGGCCCCCGGCACAGCATCAGAGAGCTGATGTGGCCCTCCTGCCAAAAACTTTGGACACCCCTGTTATAGACCATAGTAGCATAGAGAGAAAATCACAGCTAAAAGGCAAAAAGGGGAATTTTCATGTTAACAGAATGTCCCCTCTTGACCAAGGAATGGGCAGTGCAATCTTGAGCTGCCTGGAGCTGCGGGACCAGGCGGCTCCACGGAGGGCTCCCACCAGATCCAGCACCTCCTGTGCTACTGCAGGAGGCTCCTCAAGAGAAGGGGATGTTCATCCCCTTCCCCCGAGTAAGGGAAGCAGCCCTGCAATGGGGCTACTCACTTTAGCGGCGACTGTTTGGTCGCCGCTAAAGTGAAGGCACTTGTGTAGGGCGAGCAGCCCTGCCTGAGCGCCCTGGATCCTGTGGATCCGCCTCTCCCCCTCCCTCCGACTTGCCTCCCCCACACCCCCGGCCACGCCTCCCCCCTCCCCGGAACGCCTCCCCCCACGCCCCCCGGACATGTCCCCATCTTCTGACAGAGGAACAGAGGCAGACTCCTCAGTCAAGGCACTACTGCAGTGACAGGGGCGATCAGGCAGGACTCTCCATGAGCGCCCGGAGCCTGCCCAACACTCACAAGCACCGGCTCTGTTTTTACCTCAGCAGTTGGGGCTGACGGTGCCTGGTCCGTGTGTCTCTGAGGTGGCGGCAGGTTGGAGGAGCAGAGGCAGACCCCTCAGTCAAGGCGCTATTGCAGTGTCAGGGGCAGTCGGGCAGGACAATCCATGAGAGCCCAGAGCCTGCCCAACGCTCAGAAGCATCAGGTCTGGTTTACCTCAGCGGGCGCCATTTTTTACCTCAGCAGTTGGGGCTGACGGTGCCTGGTCCGCACCTCTCTGAGGTGGCGGCAGGTTGAGGAACAGAATCAGACCCCTCAGTCAAGGCACTACTGCAGTGACAAGGGCGATCAGGCAGGACTCTCCATGAGCACCCAGAGCCTGCCCAACGCTCACAAGCACCGGCTCTGTTTTTACCTCAGCAGTTGGGGCTGACGGTGCCTGGTCCGTGCCTCTCTGAGGTGGCGGCAGGTTGAGGAACAGAGGCAGACCCCTCCGTCAAGGCACTACTGCAGGGGCAGTCGGGCAGGACTTTCCATCAGCGTGCCCGGAGCCTGCCCAACACTCACAAGCGCCGGCTGTTTTTTACCTCAGTGGGTGCCACTTTGTGTCTCAGTGGGCAACATTTTCCTCACATGCAGTGAGGGGTTTGTTTTCCTGCTCCTTTTGCCCAGCCTCTGTTTTTCCCTCATAAACAGTCCAGTGGACAGCCAGGTGGTGATTCTTCGGCTGCTCAGTGTGGTAATATATATATATATATTTTTAAAAAGGCCAACATGTCTTCTGAGGCCAGCTCAGAGTCAAACCTGTGCAGGCACTCCAAAGAGTCTGGCGGTGCTAGTAAGCTGAAGGGGTCAAGCAGTGGTGCTGCCGTCACCCCTGTTCCTCCTTTCCCGGGTGCTGTGGCTCGAGGGCTTGACTGATAGCAAGCTGGCCTTGCAGGGTCTGCTCACTCTCCCTAAACCCTCAACCCTCCCTAGCCCTCAGCCTAACACTCAGCCCCGTCCCTTCCAGCTCTCCCTCACAATGTTCAGGCCAGTGTGACTTCTCAGATTCAGAGTTGCCCATTCCTCAGTAAAGGACCAAAAGAAAAAAATGGTGAGGATGTGGAGAGTGCGGAAGCTCACGTCAATGGGAAAAAAACCTCTTTCCAGAGGGAGTTTTTTTTCCCAGGATATTGGATAAGGTTATTAAGCGGTTGAGCCTCAAAGCCTCAGAATGAGAGCCAGTGCTGCAGCTCTAACTTCTTTCTGCAGAAAGTCTCCTTTCTCAGGGTCCACTGAGGCCAGCAGAGATGCCTTTTTCCAGAACCCATCCTAAAATGATGGAGATGGAGTGGTCCTCCTCACTGCACGGCTAGTGAGATGCCAAACTCATGAGTAAGTTTTACTCTCTTCCTAAGAGAATCTTAGATAAACTCGAGGTACCATCAGGAGGCAGGAGGTCTGGTCTAGAGGGTAGAGCCTCCGTCTGCCTGAAGATAACATCCGCAAGGTCGCCAGTTTGAGGCCACTGGCACCGTGCAACCTTGAAGCAGCTGACAAGCTGAAGGCGAGCTATTCCATCTGCTCTGAGCGTGGGAGGATGGAGGCCAGAATGTGAAGCCAGATCGGAATGAAACACCTGAATGTAGTGGTTCTTGAAAGAAAGAACCTTCTTTCAATTGTAAAAATCCCTATTTAATAAGGGATTTAAATAAAGCCTGCCTATGTAAACAGCCTTGAATAAAGACCAAGAAAGGCGGTATATAAATACCTGTTGTTGTTGTTGTTGTTGTTGTTAATAATAATAATATTATTACCATCAGTGAATGGATGCACCTGTTGCAGCACTGTCTTTTCAAACTGTGATCCCTTCAGATGGGGAACATGGCCCTTGTGTTCCATGCAACAAGTGCATTGAGGCGTAACTGAAGAGAGCTTTCTAGACCAGGGGTTTCAAACTCATTTCATATGGAGGGTCACATAGCATTCATGATGCCTGCTGCGGGCTGGAAGTGATGTCATTAGGCAAGAAGTGAGATCATTAAACAGGTGATAACCAAAAACAAATACTTTTTTCTCACTTAGGAACTCATTAGCTGCAAACAACAAAAGAGAAAATATATGAATCTTGATCATATTTCAAGATATGGGAGAACCCAATTTTCATGTGGGCTGCCCTTTCAACAGTAACACCTCAGCACTACTCAGAAGCTGAAAGCCTGAGGGCCGTATAAAAAACTTCCACGGGCCGCATCCAGCCCCCGGGCCTTATGTTTGACACCCCTGTTCTAGACTATTTCGTTTGCTCTCAGAGCCTCAGCAGCCAATTTGTTTTTCTCCAGAGCCACCTATTTTTGCGAGGAACAACAGCACCTTATCCAAACCAATCAAGACACTTTGGAAAAGGTACCCTTGCCAACTGTTTTCTCAGCTGACTATTTGTTCTAGAACTACCACCTCCAGTGTGGCGGCCAGAAGAAATTTGTGGCTGTGCAATCTCAAAGTAGATTACTGGGGACTGTTCTCCAGATCTAAGTTATTTGGCAAGCACTAGACCTTGTTCTCATTGAAACAAGGACAAAAGCAGAGCACTTCCCACAGCTTCCAAGACAGGGAAGACTAAAACCAACCAGAGCTTTCACCCCTTTCATCTTGAAAGAAGGAACAGAGAGCCATCCAAATTCAACCCCAAGTGGCACAAATCCGGGAATTTCCACAGAGAGTTCCAGCATTCCCATTCTTCCAGTGCGGGGAATGAAGCTAGAGACAGGTTGGCATGATGCCACGCCCAGGGGTTTCTCACCCAAGGTGCAGGCTAGGCTTCAGGATTATGTGCGAACCTGCTACAACACAATATTGGACGCATGGTTCCTGGAGACACGTCTCCAAAGACTATTCCTTGGAATTTGTAAGGAAACAAAGGGACAGGTTCTGGCAGATCTCAAAATCAAGGGATGCAAATAAACATGTGGCTATCCTAGCAGTCATATACCGTCTACCTCATATAGGGGCAATAGAGGCAGTTCCCTCTACTGAGAGAGGTACCAGGGTTTACTTGGTGCTCTTTCCAGTACTGAAGCGGAATGCAGAGATGCATGGAATCCTAGATCAAAGGTGGTTGCACTGTTTTTGTAAAATCACAGAAGGTATCTGAGGTCTCCTACAAATCCTCGCACTTTCAGTGCCATGCCTTTTCCTTTGGGTTAATGACCTCCGCAAGGGGGTTCCCAAAAGTGTTAGTGGTACTATTGGTGCATCTCAGGCAGAGGGGACTGTTCTTTTCCCTCACCTGGATGACTTTTAAATAAAGTTGTCGTCCAGGGAGCAAGCAGAGGTCAACACACACCAGATGGTGCTCTGCCTGCAAACTCATGGTTTTGTGATAATACAGTCAAACAGGTCACTGGTTCCCACCCAGATACTGGAACACATGGGAGTGTTTTTCAATACTCACATTTTCCATGCTGTTTTGTCAACAGAGAGATGACAGAGGACCACAGACACAATCCTCCAGATTCTCAGTCAGGTAGGCAGATATCATGACGCTGGTCCACCTGCTATGTATGTTGGTTCTGTCACTAGCTGGTCAACTAGACCCAATTCCACACCAGAACTCTTCAGGAGTGTCTCTGGTCCCACTCAAGAAGATAGAGAGGAGATGACACTTCCACCACCCCTGAAGAGGGACTTGCAGTGGTGGGTGTACAATGGACAGCTGTCCAAGGGGTGAGCCTTCAGGACTGGCAACAAGTAATCCTGACCACAGATGCCAGCATATTTGGTTGGAGGGCCCAACTAAATGGCAGAGGGCCCAACTAAATGGCACCGGGTAGATGGGACTCGTCAGCCTAGGAAGGCAGCTCATCTAAGAGAAGGAAACTCTGACCTCAAACCTCCACTGCCTTGTGGCTACATCCAGTTCTGGAAAAGGCTTCAGGAGTCAACCACGAGGCAAAATCAGGAGCCAGAGTCCCTGAGGCAGTTCATGGCTGAACACAGTCACGTTCTGGCAACTCCTGCGACGCCGCTGGAACCAACCGTATTGGCTTTTGCCTTTCCATTGGACCATTCCAGCGACGTGGAGAGGGGGGATTTGCTGCATGGGTAACAGCCTATCCTCCATACCTTCTTTACCCAGGCTTCGCGCACTGGAGAGGACACTCCAACTTCGCCATACGGCGTCGGCACAACACGGGAAGCAGCAGTTTACCGGTTATAAGTCTTTGCTCAATTGGCATAGAGCATGACGCCAGGGGCTGCTTCCGACGGTGGGAGAGATCATTGCATCTCATTGGGCAGCTACCGCCCGCCTTAAGCTGGGCAGTCCCCAGCCAGTAAGGTGTTGCCTCGCCACGGTCCGTTAACCTCATGGGGTGCATGGGGTTTAGGGTGAAAACCGACAAGCGGATCGACAACTCTGCACCATGCAACAGAAAACAGAAAACTACTGCCCTAAAGCTGGGCACCTGGAATGTTAGGACAATGACACCTGGCTTCTCTGATGACCTGCAAGAAATAGACGACGCACGCAAAACAGCTGTCATCGACATGGAGCTGAGCAGACTGCAGATGGACATCGTCGCCCTTCAAGAGACTAGGCTGCCAGATTCCGGATCTGTCAAGGAGAGAAATTTCTCATTTTTCTGGCAGGGAAAACCACCAAACGAAACCAGGGAACATGGCGTTGGCTTTGCGGTCAGAAATACCCTGCTGAAATCCATCATCCCACCTACTGTGGGAAGTGAAAGAATTTTGTCCCTGCAGCTCCAGTCATCAGCAGGACCTATCACTCTCATCAGTGCTTATGCACCGACTCTGTCGTCTCCAGCAGAAGCCAAAGACAAATTCTATGATGACCTGGCCACCACTGTCAAGAAAATCCCTGTAAAAGAGCCATTGTTCATCCTCGGCGATTTCAATGCTAGAGTTGGTGCTGATAACAGTTCATGGCCCACTTGCTTAGGTCAGTTTGGCACTGGGAGGATGAACGAAAATGGCCAACGCCTGCTAGAGTTTTGCTGTCATCACGGTCTCTGTGTCAGCAACACTTTCTTCAACACAAAGCCCCAACACAGAGTCTCTTGGAGACATCCAAGATCAAAGCACTGGCGCCAGCTCGACCTGATCCTCACCAGACGCTCCAGCCTTCCCAGCATCAAGATCACACGCAGTTATCATGGTGCTGCCTGCGACACTGACCACTCCCTGGTGTGCAGCAGAGTGAAACTGCAAACAAAGCGACTGTATCACACGAAAAAGGAAGGAAGACCTCGCATTGATACCAGCAAGACCCGGGATCAGAGAAAAGTGGAGGAATTTGCACAAGCGCTTGAGGAATCTCTTCCAGGCCTGGCCGACGCAAACGCATCCAACAGATGGGAACATTTCAAGAATACCGTTTACAACACCGCCTTGTCCATATTCGGCAAGAAGACCAACAAGGCGGCAGACTGGTTTGAAGCCCACTCTGAGGAGTTGACACCAGTCATTGAGGAAAAGAGGAGAGCTCAAGCAGCATACAAGGCCTGTCCCAGTGAGCGCAACCTGCAGGTCCTCCGAACTGCTCGCAGCAAAGTCCAACAGACTGCCAGGAGATGTGCTAACGACTACTGGCTCCAGCTCTGTTCCGAGATACAGATAGCAGCTGACACGGGCAACATCAAGGGGATGTATGATGGTATCAAGCAGGCCCTAGGTCCAACACAGAAGAAAATTGCCCCTCTGAAGTCTGCCACAGGCGAGGTCATCCAGGATCGGGCGCAGCAGATGGAACGCTGGGTGCAGCACTACTCTGAGCTATATTCCAGAGAAAATGTAGTCACCGAAGAAGCGCTGAACAACATTGAGTGCCTGCCTGTGCTGGAAGAGCTTGACAGTGAACCAACCCTAGAAGAACTTCACGTGGCCCTGGACTCCCTTGCCTTTGGCAAGGCACCTGGAAAAGACGGCATCCCTGCTGAAGTCCTAAAATGCTGCAAAGAGATCATCGTCACTGAGCTGCATGAAATCCTCTGTCTCTGCTGGAGAGAAGACGGAGTACCTCAAGACATGAGGGATGCAAACATCATCACGCTGTACAAGAACAAAGGTGACAGGGGTGACTGCAACAACTACCGCAGCATCTCTCTCCTTAGCGTTGTAGGAAAGCTGTTTGCCCGAGTTGTACTAAAGAGGCTCCAGGTACTTGCAGAGAGCGTCTATCCAGAATCGCAGTGTGGATTCCGAGCCAACAGGTCCACCACTGATATGGTATTCTCCCTTAGACAACTGCAGGAGAAATGCAGGGAACAACGACAGCCACTCTTTATAGCCTTCATAGATCTCACAAAGGCTTTCGACCTGGTCAGCAGAGACGGCCTCTTCAAGATTCTCCCCAAGATTGGATGTCCACCCAGGCTCCTCAGCATCATCAGATCTTTCCACAAGGACATGAAGGGCACTGTTGTCTTCGATGGCTCCACATCAGACCCTTTTGACATCCGAAGCGGAGCGAAGCAGGGCTGTGTTCTTGCACCAACCTTGTTTGGGATTTTCTTCGCTGTCCTGCTGAAGCAGGCCTTTGGAACTGCAACAGAAGGCATCTATCTCCGGACCAGATCAGACGGAAAGCTCTTCAACCTCTCCAGACTGAGAGCAAAATCCAAAGTCCAGCTGAAATGTCTGCGTGACTTCCTCTTTGCCGACGATGCAGCTGTCACTACCCACTCTGCCAAAGATCTCCAGCAGCTCATGGATCGTTTTAGCAAGGCCTGCCAAGATTTTGGACTGACAATCAGCCTGAAGAAAACACAGGTCATGGTTCAGGATGTGGACTCACCTCCCTGCATTACAATCTCTGAGCATGAACTGGAGGTTATCCATGACTTTGTGTACCTTGGCTCAACGATCTCCGACACTCATTCTCTCGATACTGAGCTAAACAAGCGCATCGGTAAAGCAGCTACCACGTTTTCCAGACTCACAAAGAGAGTCTGGTTCAACAAGAAGCTGACGGAACATACCAAGATCCAGGTCTACAGAGCTTGCGTCCTGAGTACACTTCTGTACTGCAGCGAGTCATGGACTCTTCGCTCACAACAGGAGAGGAAACTGAGCGCTTTCCACATGCGCTGCCTCCGACGCATCCTCGGCATCACCTGGCAGGACAAAGTTCCAAACAACACAGTCCTGGAACGTGCTGGAATCCCTAGCATGTATTCACTGCTGAAACAGAGACGCCTGCGTTGGCTTGGTCATGTCGTGAGAATGGATGATGGCCGGATCCCAAAGGATCTCCTCTATGGAGAACTCATGCAAGGAAAGCGCCCTACAGGTAGACCACAGCTGCGATACAAGGACATCTGCAAGAGGGATCTGAAGGCCTTAGGGATGGACCTCAACAAGTGGGAAACCCTGGCCTCTGAGCGGCCCGCTTGGAGGCAGGCTGTGCAGCATGGCCTTTCCCAGTTTGAAGAGACACTTTGCCAACAGTCTGAGGCTAAGAGGCAAAGAAGGAAGGCCCATAGCCAGGGAGACGGACCAGGGACAGACTGCACTTGCTCCCAGTGTGGAAGGGATTGTCACTCCCGGATTGGCCTTTTCAGCCACACTAGACGCTGTGCCAGAACCACCTTTCAGAGCGCGATACCATAGTCTTTCGAGACTGAAGGTTGCCAATACAATACAAGATTCAGGGTCATTATTCCTCTCAGGAGATGTCTCAAAGCATCAGTCTCCTGGAGCTGATGCAAGATTTGGATTGATACTTAAGAAAATGACATGATTTGGCAGTTATGTTTATATCTGATTTGAGATAAGAGAATAGATATGTTAGAATTCTATAGGTTAATTTTGATGAATTAGAATTAAATGTGTTTGATATTATTTTGGAATTTATCGATGGGGAAAAGATATGAAGATGGAAAAGTAAAGTCTAGAGAATAATGGATATGTAAAACACGGAAGTGACCTGGTAGTATTGTATTGGCAACCTTCAGTCTCGAAAGACTATGGTATCGCGCTCTGAAAGGTGGTTCTGGCACAGCGTCTAGTGTGGCTGAAAAGGCCAATCCAGGAGTGACAAACCCTTCCACACTGGGAGCAAGTGCAGTCTGTCCCTGGTCCGTCTCCCTGGCTATGGGCCTTCCTTCTTTGCCTCTTAGCCTCAGACTGTTGGCAAAGTGTCTCTTCAAACTGGGAAAGGCCATGCTGCACAGCCTGCCTCCAAGCGGGCTGCTCAGAGGCCAGGGTTTCCCACTTGTTGAGGTCCATCCCTAAGGCCTTCAGATCCCTCTTGCAGATGTCCTTGTATCGCAGCTGTGGTCTACCTGTAGGGCGCTTTCCTTGCACGAGTTCTCCATAGAGGAGATCCTTTGGGATCCGGCCATCATCCATTCTCACGACATGACCAAGCCAACGATCTGTTTATAATTAGACCTATGATATGTATTTAGTAGAATAATGTGGGAATAGAGGAAATAAGAAAGATTTTATATGCTATGATAAAATTTACTACAGCAATATTGAAAATGTATTTTTAGATACTAATAATTTTAGAATTTTATATAATAATTTTGGATGTTATAGATAGAGAAATTATATATTTAGTTATCATGACATTAACCGTTGTAAAATTTAGCATATTAGATATTGAAAAGAGTCTAGAATTTTAATGAAGGAGGGAAAGCTATGATGGCGGAAATGATGAAAGAAAGTACAGAAAATAGAAAAAAGGCATTAGAGATAAATATGTATCCTTTTTTTAGTTTCTTTTCTTTGTCATATTAAGAGATATTAGAATTCACTAAGTATGATATGAATAAAAGTTCATATGAGGTTAAAGGTAGAACAAAAGTAGTTTAGGAAATGTAGAATGAGATATTAACTAACTGGTATATGGTATCCTGCACCCCCAATGTTGGTGGCTGTGTGTGTTTGTGTGTATTTTATTTTTGTATTGTATTATGTGTGTTTATATTTGTTTTTGGGAAAACAATAAAAAAAAACCCAGCAGAGAAGCCATATAAACCATTGTGCACGTCGGTCCACTGGGTTGGGTAAGGGGGTGAAGGGGCTGGAGTTTCTCTTTCCTGTCCAGGAGTGTGTCTGCCAACTGCAGGGATTTGCAGAAGTGGTAAACAGGAGGCTGCTGGTGCTCCTAAGGACATGAAGTCACAGAGGGGCCTCTATGTCCAGGTGGCAGAAGGGGGTTTGTTCCACTCAGAATCCTTTGCTGTCTGGTGGGAGCCGGTTGGCTTCCCTGAGAGTAATGACACGGCCTGACCAAGGCCTCCACCGTCCTCCCACAGCTGCACATTCAGACAACCCAGCCTCATCATTGGCATCCAGACTCTTCTTTTAGGTTTTTCTTGACTTTCCCTCTTCCTGCCCTGCCCTTCTTTGCCCTGGAGTGGCCACAACGTCCCCTTCCCCTTTTCCCATCTTCTTCCTTCCTGCTGCGCTCTCCCCCATCTGCCCATGAAGGGCCTGGAGTCCTGGTCCTCCAACCACAGCAGATGGTGTGGGATGTTCTGCATGGCATGGGTTGGGAGAGCCTGCACCCCGTGAGAGCCTGGGTGGAGGTCCGTGTAGCATCAGCCAGCATTTGGGTGCTCTCTCTCTCAGCTGCCCCATCCTGGCAAGCAGGTGGGTTTCCCTGTGGGAACCCTCCCCCCCCCATTCATCAGGGCACCTGGCTGTTGTAATCCCTTCTGCGCTCCGCTCCAGGAGGGTCAGAGTCCATGCACAGACACCATTTACCATCTATCTGCTGAAGCTCCGATCTGACAGTATAGCAAACTATCCATAGAGATGAACGTGTTTGTAGTGTGTAAAAAGTTTCACTCATTGCTTAAAGTATATCTACAAATCCACAAGGATGAAGAACCATATCAAGGCTTAGGGTGTGGAAAGTCCTTGTGTGTCATCTTAATCCTTAAGACACACCAAAGAGTTTCAAGAGCTGAGTCAGAAGAAAGAAGGGAAGAGGGATGCAAGGAAGAAAGGAGGGATCCAAGCAAAATAAGAAACAGTCCTGCCCAAGAGAGAGGAGGAACTGGGCAGTAAGAAAATTCCTGGACCAAGTCTCAAGGGGTGGGAGAGGGGCACACAGAGTGGGAGCTTGAGTTTCACAGTCCCCTGAGCTGTGGCCAGCACCAGGACGATCCCTCCTGCCAACTTTTCCCTGCAGGTCCGTGGACTTCAGTCCAAGTACCCAGTCTACTGCATGCTGCTTGGGGAATGGGGTTGGGATCCGGCATTACAGCCAGGTCCCAGCACCACCTCCCACTTCCTGCCCACCCTCCCCCTGCCCCAGACCACCTTCCTGCCGCCTCCTCCCCACCTCCTCCCCATCCACCCCAGACCCCTGCATTGGCCAGTCATGGCCGACGCAACCCTCCCTCCCCAAGTTGGCACAGACGGTGGATGCAGCCTCTGCAGGCTGGCATGCATCCCTGCGCTGGCCCGGCCAACTCCTGAGGAGATGCAGACATGATTTACGACACGTTTGCAAGCCTCCTGGGTCGTCCAAGGCGCAGTTAGGATTGCGCCCTTAAACAAACTAGGCCCAAATCCTAACCAGCTTTCCAGCTCTGACATAACTGTGCCAGTGGGGCATCTGCTACAGCCTACAGTTTGTTCCCTTATCTCAGAGCTGCATTGCCCTCATCTCGGTGTTGGAAAGTAGGTTAGGATTGGGCCCTTAGGCCTATATCAACAGGCATAACAGAGAACACAGGGGGAATTAACCTGGGTTGAATGCTTTTAAAATAACAGCGAGGAGGCAGAGCCAAATAAGATGCGATGAGCGATTCGTGAAGCGACTCTCCTATAGTTTCCTTTCCTGCTAGTAGCAGCGCCCTTCCAGGAGTCTGGTCCCTTGATCCTCACTCTGCGCAGGCTCACAGAGTTCCAAGGGTTGGTCATTGCCCAGGATGCCGTGCCGAGTACATCCCAGTGGCGAAAGGGCACAGAAACTGCTGGGGGGGGGGTTGTTTTAAAACCAACAAACATACAGAAAGGGAGACAAAAAATGCTCCCAAACACGTTTAAAAGCAGCAGCAAACTCAGGAGGCAATGGAGACGCATCACAGACTTACTCCCATGTTAGCAGTGGTTCCCAAAGTGTGTGTCAGGACCCACTGGTGGGTTGCTGTCTGATTTTTGGTGGGTTGGCAAAGGGTGATGGAAAAATCAGAGAACTAATTGCCTCGAGCCCTGAGGCTATTCAAAAAGCAGATAGCGGAGCTGGTAATTACCCTGCAAAGAGCTCAGCTCCTGCAGTTTGCAAGAGTGTAAATATAGGGAGATAAATGTTTGACAGTCATTTGACTGATTATTATTACTAATAATAAATAAATAAAATTTCTTTCTAGGCCTCCCTTTCTTAAGGTCTAGGAAGCCGAGGTGGGTCTTGATAGAGTGTCATTTTAAAAAGTGGGTCCGGTGCTAAAAGGTTTAGCAACCACTGGTATATAGGATTACAGCCTTAATAGCCTGACGCTGCACATGACACAAACCCTGTGTTTAGGGTGAACAAGCTTGATTTTAACTAAATAAATGGCAGGTGGGCCTGACCATCTGTCCCCAACACTTGTGAGTTGAGATGACTGTGGAGGGTTAGGAGCACTTTTGCATCAGAGACCCCCCCCTTCCCATGCACACTGAATTTAACCCCTTGGTGTCATTCAGATATTGTTACATAGTGTGCTGGGGGGGTAGGCCTGTGGCAGGCTGGTTGGGCTTGGTCCCCACCTGTCTGCTTTGGCTCAGGTGCCAAAGAAGCGGGCCAAGAAATTTCCTGAGATATTTTTCTATCTCACCTGGACTCGGGACCCACGTAGGATGCTGGGTGTGTGGCTGCTGCTGTGCTGGGCCAAGGAATGCATCCATGTCACGGTGCTTGCATAACACAGTGTCAAATCTGGAAACAAACCGGCCTGCCACAGCAGCTCCTTGGTGTATCGATCGGCTTCCATGAAGGAGCGGATGGGAGCTCAGGGACACAGCTGTGGCAGAAGTCAGCTGTGGCGCCCACAGGACGCTTTCCATTCTGGCGCAAGCCTCCATACGCTGATGATCATTTTCTGCCCTGATTTTCAAGGATTTTATAGGGACTTGGGAGTGTGTCCGACTGGACCCAGCTGCCGATGCTGCACGGCTCTGCCTTGGGAAACCCAGTAGACCTGGCCTCCACAGCTGTTGCCACCCTCCCCTGCCTGTTCTGCCCACTCTGGTCAGCACCCTCCCCTGCTCTGTTTCATCCTCTCCCCTCCCCTTCTGGGAAGGGCCCCCAAAGATACTCTGGACCCCTCAGGGAGGTGGCAGGAAAGCCCTGCTGCAAGCACCAGGCAGGGGGACCAGCAGAGACTCCCCGGTCTGTGCCCTTCCTTGCGCATCAGATGCTGCGCCTGGGAGCAGGAGGAGGGATGCCCTGCAGAGTGGAGGGTGCCACCAGGGATGCTCTGCCAGAGTCCTTCCTCTCCGCTCACTGGCACGCCAAGGGTTAACACGAGCGACTCCGGATTCTCAGACTGGCAAATGGTGAGGGCGAGTGAATGGGAACTCCTCTTCCTCCACCGTCCCTTCCTTCCTTTCTCTCCACTTGGAAGTGTCAGCAGCCCCCCTGGTGAGTCCCCAGCCAGCGGGGGCAGAGGGGGGGTCCCAAGGCTGCGGTGGGTGCCAAGGAAGAGGGAGGGGAACCCCCAGAGGGGCAGAGACAGCCAGGGAAGGGACTGGGGGGTGGGATGGGAAGAGAAACTGGCAATCCTGCCCCCCCCCCAGCTGCCTGCTAAGCTCTGGGTTTGCCCTTAAAGGGCTTTGTTGCTGTGCTGGGGGGTTGGCCAGGGACAGTGTCAGAGCAGGCATGGAGAGAGCCAGCAGCGTCCACTAAGCCCTGAAACCCAGCAGGGCAGCTGGAGGATCGCATCTCAGGCCTGGGAGTGCCGCATCTTTGACATCCTGTGGTGATCTGAACTGTGCTCAGCTTCCCCGCTTTTGGTTTTAACGCAGGAACTTTGCAAACAAAGTCATAGGAAAGAGAGCTGGAGTTTGCAGCAGAAAAGGATCTTTCTAGCATCGAGTCTGATCCAGGGGGATTGTGGGAGAGCCGACCTCTCCAGAAGAGGGGACTGAGGAGGACAAAGCAGGCTGAGCCCCCCAGCGTCTGAGAAGGGAAGATAAAGCCCCAAAGGTCGAAGAATAATGTCCTTCCGTGGCCAGTGTCAAAACATCTGTGTCGTCCAAGGTGAGTGTCAGGGCAGGTGGCTCTCCACTTATGGCACTACTTGTAACAAGGGATGCAGGGATGTTCGGGGGCGGGCACGGGAAGGGCCGAGAGTCCAACCCGCTGCAGAGAGAGAGAGAAGCACAGGTCTTCCTCCTCCTCCAAGGATGCTTGCAAGAGCAGAGTCTCCTTCCTGTGATCTCAGTACACACAAATATGAAGGAGAGGAACGCAGAGAGAGAGAAGCACGTCTCTGCCGCCTTCCTCCTGGCACATCCGAGGAGGTGAGAGGCCTGCAAGTGGGAGCCGCTCTGCTGTCTTGCAAACCTCTGGTCTGCTCAGGGGTGCCAGGAGGAGGAGGGGGGACATGTATGCTTCTCTCTCTCTCTCTTACTCTCTTTCTTATGCTGCTGGCTGGAGCAAAGCTGGAGGGAAGTGGAGAACCTGGGAGAACAGACTGCTCGGGGCCAAGATAGAAGGAGGGATAAAAGGGCTGCAAGGGAAATACTTTAATTTAGTTGGAAAAATATCCACATGCAAATTGCTGTATTGGCGTGAGATTTTGAAGGATGGCTTCACGGAGCTGTCACAGAAATTTGAGCAGCATCAGGGTAGTCACTGAAAGACCTGGTAAATTTTGTTTTAATTAATTACCCAAACACACTGTGGATGTTTATTAACTTGCACTAATTCCATGGGGCACCAGACTGAGAGCGAAACTGTATTTAGGGTCACTGTTAAAATTGTTTTGGAAGCGCCAACTTAAGGCCCAGACCTAACCAACTTTCCAGTGCTGATGCAGCCATGCCAACGGGTCATGCACTGCATGCCGCAGAGGGTTGGTGGTGGTCATGGAGGCCTTCTCAAGGTAAGTAAGGTGGACACTGGAGAAGAATGCAGTGGGCCCTATTTAGCGGGCTTGACACCCACAGATTTGAGCCTCCGAACATGCCGGGAATCAGAGGGCCTCCCAGGAGTCACACTGGCCATGTAGCCTCCTCAGATGGTTTCCTGGATGTGACTGAAATCCACTTCTGGCTCGCGTTGGCGACATCTGGTCATGTCCTAAAGACTGGCGTGAACTCCGCAGGATCCTGAGGCACTGTGACCAAGTCCCCCCTCCCCCGCATGGATTTCAGCATCTCTGAATATCATGGACCACTATATTTTCTTACCTAACAATCCCTTAGCTCATGGTTGCATTGCAGCTGCATCAGCGCTGGAAAGTTGGGTGGGCCTTTGGAGAGATAACCGAGACCGAGTCTTCCTGCTGAGTCTGTTCCAGAACACAGCCCCACTCAGACACCCCAGTTAACTCTAACTCGCCTCCACCCCCTGCAGCTGCAAATCAGGGTTTTCCCCACATCAGCTCTTGCAGTCCAGATTATAGGACATCACCTGGATTCTCCTGTCTCATGTGCTGCTCACGTCCCAGTCTTGGGAACTGGGCTTTGTGAAAGGATGGAAGCAGGAGGGCTGAACTGAGGAAGAAGATCCCACAGGAAACGTGGGTCTCAGTGGCCTGAAACACCCTGAAGGAGCAAGTAGTGCAAGCAGATTTCAAGGGGAGGACAGAGGTAATTAGATAGGCAGAGAAGGGAAGAAACAGGAACAAAGGGCAGAAGTAAGAATGTGGAGAAAGGGATTGAAGATATGTGGGGATCCACCTAGTGGGGCATTTTTGGGTTGGAACCAGAGCTATGGAGAAAATAGTGACAAAGTTGGAAAAGGACATGAGGGTGAACCTCTTCCCATTGCATTTGTCTCCCTCACAGGCAGTGGGATGGCACCGAGGCCTCGTTCTAGACTTCCTCCTTTTTCCTGTGGAGCAGAATCAGCAACTCTGCAGCCTGCTCAGGTAAAGGGGCAGATAATCAGCGCAGTGGGCTAGAAACAGCTTGGCCTCCTCCTTCTCTCTTGCAGGCCTTGAAGGAAGCTTTTTTGACTGGTGCAGTAAAATATCCTACTTGATCACTCAGAAGAGTGTGTTGGAACTCCAGGGATCTCCAGGAGTTGGAGGGGCAGTTGACCCATAAAACCTTGTAATTTGTTCTGTTACTAAACCGTCCTTGCGTGTTCTCAGATGTTCCTTGGACTACACAAACAGTTTTAAGTGTCCTGCGAGTCTCACCGGAGAGCCTCTGCCCCCTCCTCCATCAGCTGGACACCATGGCCCAGCTGCTCCTGCTGGCCATTTGCTTCTTCATGATTAATTCTAGGTTTTGATATTTGAGTGAATGCTAGGCACACACAACAGGGTGCTTGTGCGTGTGTGTGAGCAAGAGAAGTTGGCTGAGCTTCTGACCTGCTTGCAGGTCTTGGGAACAAGTCCAGGCTATGGAGAACCTGGGCTGCCCTTTAGTTCCAGGTAGACCTTTTGTTGTGAGCAGCCGAGCAGAGAGCAAGTCAAAAAGCTGCAAACCAGGAAGTCTTAAGTGTATAATTTGGGGATTCTAGACGGTGTAGAGAAAGGTCTGTCAGAACACCAAATGTGCTGAATTGAAGGTTCCATAAAATTCAGTGTCCTGTGTTAATATGTGACTAAACATTCACGCAGTCGGCCAACCTTTCCTTAGACCCCTGTTCACGAACAAGTCAATTGCCCTGCCTCCCAGCCGGATACGGTAGCTGTGATCACGAGGATACCATGTGGTGTTTTTCTTCGGAACGCCAAGTGTCCGACGGAGTTGGCATAAGTTTTGTCAGAAACAAACGGGGAAAAAACCTGGGCAATGAACCACTTTGATTTGCCAAAAACACTGCAGGAAAATACCAGTTGCTCCCATCTTCATTTTTCTCTTCAGACTGTGGGCAAAAAGCAAGTGCGTGTCATGTCTCAAGAAGTGGGACCTGATTTGAGAGGACAGACTGTTCTTTCCTTCCTGGGTTCAGTGTCCTTCGAGGAGGTGGCTGTGCGCTTCACGGAGGAGGAGTGGGCTCTGCTGGCTCCAGACCACAAGGCTCTGTACAGGGAAGTCATGCTGGAGAACTACAGGATCGTGGCCTCTCTGGGTAAGGACACCCTTTCTATCTGGTGAGAAAGAAAAGGCATGACCATTTCTTGTTTCTCACAGTTAGGACTGCACCTTAGAAAGGGGGTGTGTGGGGCTGGAACTGGTGCCCTGGACAGGCCTGCTGTGCTTCAGTGTTGCAGTGCTGAGCTTGGCCTGATACTCTTTGGGGATGAAACGGCAGGATAGAAAAGTCTAACTAAAGAAACTAGACTTTGTGACTGATGTCACCTGATGCCACCTGGACTCGCAGCTGCTCCTGCATTCCCAGGTGGTGGCTGTGGCTAGGGGGCCTTTGCTCAGCTTCGGCTGGTGTGCCAGCTGCAGCCGTACGTGGATCGTTCAGACCTGGCCACGGTGATCCATGCCATGGTGACATCGAGGCTAGACTATTGTAACACACTCTATGTGGGGCTGCCCTTGAAGACAGTTCAGAAACTGCAACTAGTGCAGAATGAGGTGGCCCGCGTAGTTACTGGAGGTAGGCGGTTTGACTCTGTCAGTCCGCTTCTCCAGCGGCTGCACTGGCTGCCCATTTCAAGGTGCTGGTTTTGACCTTTAAAACCCTGTACTGCTCTGGGCCAGGGTATCTTAGAGATCGCCTACTCCCGTACAATCCGGCTCGTCCTCTTAGGTCATCAAAGAAGGCCTTTTTACAAGTGCCGCAGCCTAGGGAGGTACGTGGGGCGGCAGCAAGAAACAGGGCCTTCTCAGTAGTGGCACCAACACAATGGAATTCCCTTCCCCTTGACTTAAGAACTGCTCCCTCTCTTGAAACTTTTCGGCGAGGCCTGAAGACCTTTCTGTTTAGACAAGCCTTCTGAGTTCCTGGCCTTTTAAACATCTCTTAATATTTTTTAACATCTGTTTACAGGCCTGATCCTTTCTAATTTGCTGCACTATGCTCTTATCTGACTAGTTTTTTTTTAATCTGACTACTGTTTTTATGATATGTTTTTTAATCTGTTTTTAAACTATGTTTTTAATGTGTTTTAACCTTGTTTTGCAAGCCGCCTTGAGTCCCTTCGGGGAGAAAGGCGGGGTAAAAATAAAGTATAATAATGTCCCCAGTGAGACCCTGGCCTGTTGCACTGGTGGTGGGGGGACATGATGGGGGTCCAGTCTAGTTCCTTATACAGGAGGCTTGATGTCTAAGTGAAGGGGGACAGGATTCAAGATTATTGTCATCTCCTGATTCCCACAAATGTTTGCCAGATCACCTCCAGGGCTCGTGGCTGACGCCATCTTGGATTTGGTTTGTGTGCCATCAAGAAAGGCTTTTGGAACCTGCCTGCTGCTTTGGTCAACCCAGGCAAACAGAGGAACTGGCCACTTGACTCCTCCTTCTGTTGGTTTTCTTTAGTGACCAGCTTTTGATACTTTTCTGGTTATGAAAAACGGCTTTGTACAGGAGGAGGTTTAATAGCCATTGTGATCCAAGAGGAAGACCTTGAAGCCCCTCTTCCTCTCAGCCTGTGCTTGTCTGGGAGGCATTTGCAGAGTTCTGGGACAAAGGGAAGCCACCTTCCCACAAGTCAGACCCTTGGTCCATCCAGCTCTGTTTTCTCTATGCTGACTAACAGCAGCTCTCCAGGGTTCATGCAGGGACATTTCCCAGCGCTGCCTGGAGTTGGTGCCAGCGATGGATGGATCCTGCATGCAAAGCAGGTTCTCTGCCACTGAGCTACGGCTGCTCTGGACAGGGGTGATGCTCCAGTGAGAGTCTTGCTAAGGGCCTGAAAATGCAGGAGAGAGCCACTTTTGGGCTGCCTAAATTTCCATCATCTTTGCATAGAGGGAATTGCCTGAGGAGCAGGTGGAGGGGGACAGTTTCCCTGGGATGAGAGCTGGATGGAAGAATTGTGGATGGCTCACCTCCACAACTAGATTCCAAACTGGTCATTCATTCCAGCTGTCATGAGCGGTGAGCCTGCACTCCCATAAGCCAGGCTAACACTTCAGGATTCATACAGCTGGTCCTGCAGCACATTCACGTGTGAGAGTACTGCGAGGTCACCTCTTGTCCTCTATGTCCTTTTGGGGATTGGAGGCAACCCAGAGTCAGGTGGCTTTGGAAAGACTTGCTATCTAGTAGTGGGAAGGATCTCATCTCCTGTTTCTTTCCTAGAGGAGTTTCCCAAACCTGCCTTCATTTCCCAGCTGGAACAAGGGAAGTGGGCATTTCTCCAGGAGCTCCAGAAAGAAGAGGAATCAACAGGTAACCTGCTTATGCATAGGATTTATGGACAGAGCAGGAGCTTCGGCCCAAAGGGTGAATGTGCACCCCCAGTATTGATACTCCCCACTTTTCTGGGGTATGTTGGTGCTGTTGAGGATGAATCAGCACAGCAGATCTCTGCCATTCGGATCTCATCACCTGCAAGCCGGGACAGCAGCTAGACTGAGTACTAGACTAAAAGTGCCAGTGTGATCGGAGTGAATTGATGCCTCGCCTTCCATCTTCTGCTCCATATCACAGCCTCCTCACAGGACCCCAGACTCTAAAGTCCCAAATCAGCCCCACCCAGCAAACACAGGAGCAGGAGCCAAGTGGCTGTTAAGGGATTCCAGGCGGCGAGATCAGAATGGCAGAGCTGAACTGTGCTGAGTCATCCTAACCAGTACCCCAGAAGGAGGGGAGTGTCTGTTGTGGCAAAGGGTCCACATTCTCCAAGCCTCCTTTGAAATGGGTCTTCACAGGGCTTTTGACCCCAAAGCTGGAGCTGATGCTGGGGGTGGGGTGGGGGAGAGTGGCGACCTTTTGCTTTCCACTGATTCCAGTGAATACTTGTTAACTTGAACCCCCTCGGAAGGCAGTGCCATTTGAGAGCACTGTTCGGTTCATGACTGGATTTCAAGGGGGTCATAGGATTTGACGTTCCACCTCTCCTGTCCGTCCCCCTTGTTCCTCTGCTCATTTTAGATCTGCACCGGTGAAATTGTGGCTCCAGTGGCTCAGAGACCATGTTTGCACTGGAATTCCACTGACAGCTCTGCCTAGTGTAACAGCATCTTTGGTATAAGGGAGCTTCTATCAGATCCTGGGCTGCTCAGCCTGTAGTCGTTGCAACAGCGAAGTGATAGTTCCCAAAGCTGCTTGCTTGCTCCTAATGACCTTTCAATGTAATTTGGGTATGGAACAAAGACCCTGCCTATCGTGAGTGCTCCACGGGCCATGTCAGAATGCCGGATGCAAGGGAGGGCACCAGGATGAGGTCTCTTGTTATCTGATGTGCTCCCTGGGGCATCTGGTGGTCTGCTGTGAGATACAGGAAGCTGGACTAGATGGGCCTATGGCCTGATCCAGCAGGGCTGTTCTTATGTTCTTACGATCTTGTAAAGCAATGGTTCCCATGACTGTGGGTCATGACCTGATTTTTGGTGGGTTGCAAAACTTTCAAGCTGGTAGCTGACAATGTGTTGAACCCTATGGAAACCGAAATGGAGTAGCAGGTGTGCCTTTAAAGTGGGTCCCAGAGTTAAAATGTTTGGGAACCACTGTTGGAGGGAATTTCCACTTGACTCCTGAACCGCTTGGCTTTTATCCTTCTCCTTTTCTGTCTTATGCTTGTGACTCCCTTTCACATACATGCAACAGCTTCTTGGTCAAAATCAAGTTTTGGCTGAGTGTGGCTTGATGCCAGACCGAGAGCCCTCAACACAGGGTTTCTGCAGACATGGCCTGACTGGTCTCCAACCTAGAATGTTCCTCCCACGCTCAGGCCCCAGTGCAGAGCTGTTCCACTGTA
Source organism: Tiliqua scincoides (assembly GCF_035046505.1). Lineage (NCBI taxonomy): Eukaryota > Metazoa > Chordata > Lepidosauria > Squamata > Scincidae > Tiliqua > Tiliqua scincoides. Next base: position 264,607,801 of record NC_089822.1, read on the forward strand.
TACCAGCTGCAGTTCCCAGCTGTTTTCAAGAGTATCTCTTACACAGAACAGTCACAAAAAACCCAACCTTGGTATGAGTAAAGCATATGTCACACTGGCCAGACTGGCTTCCACTGCAAGTTGGCACCCCAGCCACGGATTTGCAGACTCGTCCCTCTTTTCTCTTGTGGCCTCAGAGACATCATGCAATGCCTTTGACTCAACTCTGCCCTGCCATTCCTGCTGCAACTCTACCTGTGGGAGTTCCAAGAGCCTGGCTCTGGACCATGTCTGACCAAGCTGACCTTGTCTCTTGGCTAGATGGAGGAGACACTAGCTTTGTCCCGGACTCCAAGTAAGAGGGTGGATCAGCAGGTAGCTGTTTAGCTGTTCTGCAGATATTGTCCTTTGGGGGTGGTTGAGGTGGTGGTATTCAGTCTCTTCACATGTCGTGTAACACATGTCCATTCAAAGAAAAGTTCCACTGTACAAAATAGCAGACATTTTAACATTTAGAATTAATTAAAGTTGCAGTGAGGCCTGAGAGAATCCAGAGGGAGTCCCCCCTCTTGTGCCTTTTCCTCAGAAGTGTTGTCCAACAGCATTAACAAAGCAGCCTCCATCCCTGGACGAGGTTGGGTTGCCACAGGCCATGGAGGCTCAATTGTGCTGCTTCTCCCCATCAACTAACTGAGAGTCGGTCACTCAGCAGGGCTGCCATCCTTTGTATACTGTCCTGGGAGTCAGTGCCACTGAATTCATTGGGTTCACTTCTAAGTAGACACGACTAAGATAGTGCTTTACAAGTCCCATTCCTGAGTTGTGAGGGAGATTTTTAAGGTTTAACTGTATTGATATATCTTCTTATGTAAACTTATGTATTTGTCTAATTCAAGTAATGTATATTGCTCTCTGAAACTGGTTCTCAGGCCTACAAATATGGATACAGACTTTGGTTGTGCAGTTTTCTGCTTACGCAGATAAGAAGGAATGTGTTTTTGAGCTTTTGACTGTGGCTGATAGCCAGGGACTTTTGCAAGGGAACAGAGAAGATCATGTCAGACAGTACTAGGGCGCAATGACCCAGGTTTATGAATTCTGGAAAGTTTGGAAATTCCCGAGAAGCCAAAATGCATCATGGTTGTTATGCACAGTTGTTTTCCTACTGTTATAAAAGTGATCACAAAAGGGGGAGGTACAAGGGGTATGGTCTTGTCCGAGACAAGTCTGTTCGAGCCTGCTAGCTAATAAACCATCTGAAAGAGAGAAATTCTTGATTTTTCATTTCGGCTCCTAATTGGAAAACAAAGAAATCCAAATTCTTTCTATCAGTTGCATTGCTAATCCAGGTTCTCTCTCTGTTCCAGGACGCAACAGGCAAGACAAGGAGGGTCAGAGGGAGCGATGGGGAGTGTCATCAGAAACGGGAGTGCTTGATGTAGAAGAAGTGCATTTCTGGGAACAAGATGGATCAAGGAGCTGGGAGGGAAGCACAGACCTTCCTTGGAGGATAACTTGTCAGGATGATGACCCCCATGCAATACCCATCCAATTAGAACAACACAGAGGGAGGAAAAAGAAGCGTCCATCACACAGGGAAACAATGAGTTGTAAATCCAACTTTAATAGACACAGAAAAATCCACACAGGGAAGAAATCATTTAAATGCTCTGAGGGGGAAAAGAGCTTCAGTTCAAGCACACACCTTGCTTGTCTTATAAAGATCCACAGGAGAGAGGAAGTTGTGCATCCCGATACATCAGAGAAGGAGGAAGGAAAGCAGACGGACAACTGGAGAAAAGAATCTGATGCTCAACAAGATGGAGATTTCAATATCATCTCACTCGATCCAGAACCAGGAACTAAAAAGAGGAAGGAACAATTCCCTCAATGTGCAAAGACCTTCAGCAGTAAGTCTGGATGTAGAAGACATCAAAGAACTCACACAAGGGAAAAACTGTATCAATGCTTGCAGTGTGGAAAGAGCTTCAGTGACAATGGGAAACTGACTGTGCATCAAAGAACCCACACAGGGGAGAAACCATATCAATGCTTGCAGTGTGGAAAGAGCTTCAGTCGGAGCTCACACCTCACTGTGCACCAAAGAACCCACACAGGGGAGAAACCATATAAATGCTTGCAGTGTGGAAAGAGCTTCAGTATGAAATCAAGCCTGACTTTGCATCAAAGAATCCACACAAGGGAGAAACCATATAAATGCTTGGACTGTGGAAAAAGCTTCGGTCAAATGAGAATCCTGATTGTGCATCAAAGAACCCACACAGGGGAGAAGCCATACAAATGCTTAGAGTGTGGAAAGAGCTTCAGTGATATGAAAATCCTGACTGTGCATCAAAGAACCCACACAGGGGAGAAACCATATCAATGCTTGGAATGTGGAAAGAGCTTCACTCGGAATTCACACCTGACTGTGCATCAAAGAACCCACACAGGGGAGAAACCATATGAATGCATGAAGTGTGGTAAGAGCTTGAGTAACATGAGAAACCTGATTATGCATCAAAGAACCCACACAGGGGAGAAGCCATACAAATGCTTGGAATGTGGAAAGTGCTTCAGTGATATGAGCATTCTGACTGTGCATCGAAGAAACCACACAAGGGAGAAGTCATACAAATGCATGGAATGTGGAAAAAGCTTCAGTTGGAATTCACATCTGGCTGTGCATCAAAGAACCCACACAGGGGAGAAGCCATACAAATGCTTGGAATGTGGAAAGAGCTTCAGTCGGAATACACACCTGGCTGTGCATCAAAGAACCCACACAGGGGAGAAGCCATATAAATGCATGGAATGTGGAAAGAGCTTCAGTCGGAATACACACCTGGTTGTGCATCAAAGAATCCACACAAGGGAGAAACCATATAAATGCTTGGATAGTGGAAAGAGCCTCAGTCGGAGATCACACCTGACTCTGCATCAAAGAACCCACACAGGGGAGAGACCATATCAATGCTTGGAATGTGGAAAGAGCTTCAGTCGGAGCTCACACCTGACTTTGCATCAAAGGACCCACACAGGGGAGAAACCATATCAATGCTTGGAGTGTGGAAGGAGCTTCAATAGGAGCTCACACCTGACTTTGCATCAAAGAACCCACACAGGGGAGAAACCGTATCAATGCTTGCAGTGTGGAAAGAGCTTCAGTATGAAATCAAGCCTGACTTTGCATCAAAGAATCCACACAGGGGAGAAACCATATCAATGCTTGGAGTGTGGAAAAAGCTTCAGTCAAATGAGAACCCTGATTGTGCATCAAAGAACCCACACAGGGGAGAAGCCATACAAATGCTTAGAGTGTGGAAAAAGCTTCAGTGATAAGAAAATCCTGACTGTGCATCAAAGAACCCACACAGGGGAGAAACCATATCAATGCTTGGAATGTGGAAAGAGCTTCACTCGGAATTCACACCTGACTGTGCATCAAAGAACCCACACAGGGGAGAAACCGTATCAATGCGTGGAGTGTGGTAAGAGCTTGAGTAATATGAGAAACCTGATTATGCATCAAAGAACCCACACAGGGGAGAAGCCATACAAATGCTTGGAATGTGGAAAGTGCTTCAGTGATATGAGAATTCTGACTGTGCATCGAAGAAACCACACAAGGGAAAAGCCATACAAATGCATAGAATGTGGAAAAAGCTTCAGTTGGAATTCACACCTGGCTGTGCATCAAAGAACCCACACAGGGGAGAAGCCATACAAATGCTTGGAATGTGGAAAGAGCTTCATTCGAAATTCACACCTGGCTGTGCATCAAAGAACCCACACAGGGGAGAAGCCATATAAATGCTTGGAATGTGGAAAGAGCTTCAGTCGGAGTTCACACCTGGCTGTGCATCAAAGAACCCACACAAGGGAGAAACCATATAAATGCTTGGATAGTGGAAAGAGTCTCAATCAGAGCAAACACCTGCCTGTGCATCAAAAAACCCAAACAGGGGAGAAACCATATCAATGCCTGGAATGTGGAAGGAGCTTCGGTGATAGCTGGAACCTGACAGTGCATCAAAGAATCCACACAGGGGAGAAACCATATCAATGCCTGGAGTGTGGAAAGAGTTTCAGTCATAGCGGCAGCTTGACTGTGCATCGAAGAATCCACACAGGGGAGAAACCATATCAATGCTTGGAATGTGGAAAGTGCTTCAGTCGGAGCTCACACCTGTCTCTGCATCAAAGAACCCACACAGGGGAGAAACCATATCAATGCTTTGAATGTGGAAAGAGCTTCCGTGATGGCTCACAGCTGACTGTGCATCAAAGAAACCACACAGGGGAGAAACCATATCAATGCTTGGAGTGTGGAAAGAGCTTCAGTCGGAATTCACACCTGAATCTGCATCGAAGAACCCACACAGGAGAAACAACATCAATGCTTAGAGTTTGGAAAGAGCTTCAGTGACAGCTCACTGCTGACTGATGCATCAAAGAACCCCTACAGGGGAGAAACCATATAAACGCTTGGAGAGTGGAACAAAACAGAGTCTGTTAGAGATCAAGTCTGACTTTCCACTGGAAAACCCATAAAGGGGACAAACTTTATAAACACTTGGAATGTGGAACAAACTTCAGTGTGAGCTCAATCCTGAGTTTGCATCAAAGTAGCCACACAGAGAAGAAACCATAGAAATGCTTGGAGTGTGGAATTAGCTTTTGTCCGATAGCTCTATTTCACATCAAAAACCAACAGAGAAGCCGTATAAACCATTGTGCACGTCGGTCCACTGGGTTGGGTAAGGGGGTGAAGGGGCTGGAGTTTCTCTTTCCTGTCCAGGAGTGTGTCTGCCAACTGCAGGGATTTGCAGAAGTGGTAAACAGGAGGCTGCTGGTGCTCCTAAGGACATGAAGTCACAGAGGGGCCTCTATGTCCAGGTGGCAGAAGGGGGTTTGTTCCACTCAGAATCCTTTGCTGTCTGGTGGGAGCCGGTTGGCTTCCCTGGGAGTAATGGCACAGCCTGACCAAGGCCTCCACTCTCCTCCCGCAGCTGCACCAGAGCAGAAATGAATCTATGCCTGATTGATTTGTATTTTCCTAATAAAACTTCTAATATTTTAAATTATTAAGACTGGCTTTATCTGAACGGTGATCCATGTGTCAGCAAAGGATTTAAAAAAATCTCCATCAAGGTAGAGAGCTCCATGCATTTACTTGCCATGAATCTACTGCCAATTAACTTCATTGCCAGGTCTGAAATTCCACTCGAGTGGGAGAAAATAATGTTCTCATTTGGGGCAATGCAGCTTTTATGATAGAAGTGTGGGGTGCAGAACTCAAAATTCTGCAGGGTTTTTCAAAATTCTCAAAAGGATGCAGAACCCTCTGATTTGCCATTACAAAAAGAATGGACATTAAATATTTGGGATGGGTGGGAAGGAGGTTACCTAACAGAGACAGAAAATGGTCTGAAAGTGACCTTCTTAGACAGCCTCCAGCTCCAAATCCCTGCTCAGATGTACACAATGGGCCCAACTCACTGCTTGCCATGTCATTCCTGAACATGCTCACCTCTCTTTTTATTTATCAAATTTTTATACCATCCTTCCTCCAAAGAGCTCAGGGCAGTGTACCCAGCTGCTCCCCTCCTTTTTCCTCACAACAGCCCTGTGAGGTAGGTGAGGCTAAGAGAAAGTGACTGGTCCAAGGTCACCCAGGAAGCTTTGTGGCTGAGGGGGATTTGAACCTGGATCTTCCAGGTCTGACTACACCTCCCAACCCACTACACCACCCTGGCTCTCTATACCACCCTGGCTCCTCTGCTCCCTTGGTCAGGTCCAGCGAAGTCTTTCCTATGTCTTGGTTCTCTTTGTGCCCATCCCTGATTTGACTCATTCTGCCCCTGGACCAAGAAATAACTCACGTGCGGAGCCTCTGTTCCTTCCAGCAGATTCTGCAAGGGTAGATCAGGAGAAGGACAGACAAGAAACTCTGGGGAAGTGAAGCCCCACCGGATGCTGTCAGGAGAAGCAGAACAGACCATTTCTGAGTGTCATGACCAGAGAGGACTCCTGAAAAGCAGCAGGAAATGTGTCCACAGAGGAGGCGTCCCCAGGGCCAGAAGGCATAAAGAAGTCCCTTCCAGTTTCCCCCTGAAAACCAGAAGTGTTGTTCTAAGGCTGGGGTTGGCAACCTGCCATTCTGGAGCCGCAAGCGGCTCTTTCAGCCTTTTGCTGCGGCTCCGTGCGGGGCCAACCCATCTGGGGGAGAGGGGCTCGCCCCTCCCGAGACACAGCCACTGCTCACCAGCCCAAGCACATGAGCGCAGCTCCCACGCCTCCTGCAGCTGCGCCCCATAGGAGAGGGCGCGAACGGGCTGGCGGAGCAGCTCCTGCCCAAAGAGCCCACACCGCCTCTGAGGGCGAGCCGCCGCCGCATGATCCCTCCTGCCCGAGCCACAGCGCAAAAGCAAGCAATTGAGTGCAGCTGCTCAGTCCTCCTGTGCGTGTCTCCTCAGAAGTAAGTCCCATTGTGCTTGCTCCCAGGAACCTCTGCACAGGATTACAGCCTTCACGCTCCCCACTCAGCATTCCCCCATCTTTACTCGCCCTCTCACTGCCCCATTTCCTGAGTGCAGCTGCTCTGCCCTCCTCCCAAGCTCAGAGCACAATCCTGTGTGTGTCTCCTCAGAAGTAAGTCCCATTGTGCTTACTCCTAGGAAAGTGTGCACAGGATTACAGCCTTTAAGCTCCCTACTCAGCATTCCCCCATCACTCACTCACACTCTCACTGCTCCATTTCCTTCACTTGGAAACTTGAAAAGGGTTTGGAGACCTCTGCACCAGATGGTATTCTGTATATGTTTGTATACTGTATGTGTAACACACTGTATATGTAGCACCAAAGCATATTTCATTGTTGGGAAGTAATCACTGTTAGTATGCCTTTTATTTTATGCAGTTTTGAACTCTTAGCTTGTTTGTTCAGGAGCACTTTTGTGAACAGTGTTAAGTAGTACTAAGTGGTCTTGTTCAGAGGTAGTATTGTGTGGAAAGGCATTTACAAAAGTACAGAAGTAAATGACTGTAAAGAATGACAGTATCCTTCACAAGCAGTTCACCTGTGCACAAACTAAAACAGTTGTTCTCCAACTGTGGGTCTGGACCTGATTTTTAGTGGGACCTAGAAGAGGGAAGTGTATTATATAACTGTGACCTACAAGAGGGGAGTGCAAACTATATATGCAGTGTTATCTTCATTTCAGATGTCAAAAGGATTTTGTGGCTCCCGAGGATTTCCTTTTTCCGGAAAACGGGTCCAAATGGCTCTTTGAGTGTTTAAGGTTGCCGACCCCTGTTCTAAGGCCTCCCAAAAGCCTAAGAACACCCTCCGGAAGCGACCACAGCACTGTCACATTTGGAGGGAATGTAGGGGTAGCGGCCATGGAAGGTGTGCCCCAGGGTGGCACTCCTTCTAGCCACACCAGTGATTCTGGGTGGGGGATTCTTTAGATGCCTGGCTGGATTCATTAACAACAGAGAAACCGTATGAATACTAAGGCATTTTGCAGTGGAAAGTCCCCTGTTGTGCATCTACAGATGGACACAGGAGAGAAGCCATTTATACATACTCAGCATGTGGGAATAGCTTCAGCCGCCACAAAGTCCTTCATAATGAAAACTGGAAGTGGGTCGTGATCGCATCAGGGAGCCATTCTGAGGTGTGTGGAGGCCTACAAGAGGCGACACAGGGCCCCGCATGCTCCAGAGGGCTGGCACTACTTCCAGGAACTGTAACAAACCCTGTTTTCACAGCAGTGGCGCAATTCCAGAGATGCCATCATTCGTCTCCACATCAGCATATGTTGCCACCCTCCTTATGGGGGTAAAGACTGGTTCCTGCTGCCCTGGCCGGGGGGGGGGGGGTTGCAACCCCTAGGTTTTGAACAACTGCAATACAGGAGTGTGTCACTTAACAGCCATCAGCTTAATGATGGACTGCATATACAACAATGGTCAAAGAACAACAAAGAGGCTCTTAATGAGGTAGTTTGGGCTCCCAATAGCCTGCAGCAGTGTCTGTTTACACAGCAAAGATGCTCTTAATGCAAAGAAGAGGCAATCTCCAGTAGCCTGTGCAGCCAGCTAGTTTCTGGCAGAGAGTGTCTGTTTACACAACAAAGACACTAGATCAGGCTGAATGTTCACTTAACAACCTAATGACATAACAGGGATAGGAGAACGTATCCCCATAGTTAAGTGGTGCACACCTGTATATCAGTTATGAATGCATGTATAGGACAGTTGCTAGGAGTGAAGTCCCCAAGGTGTTCTGATCTGAATCTTGATCAGGGGAATATGCAGTTACTTATGAATGTTGGTGGGACGCTCTCCTGCAGAAGGTATAAATATATTGTTATTCCCAACAGAGATAGACCAAAATGAGCTGTTGCCCAAGGAGAGTATTCACTGGATCCCGGCGAAAGTCATTGGTCTGGTCTGGCCTCTTTTCAGTCAGCCTCTGCTGGGGACGTGGCAATTATTCCGCACATTTTTACATCAGGGTGATTGGCTGGTTCCATCCCCCTGGATGCTGGTCCCCAGTAGAGTCCCCAGCATCGGGTCCACTGGTGCTTGCTTCTCGGCAGGAGGTGCCACTCTAAGTTGGTCAGCCATTGACGTGACGTAAGTGGGCCTCTCATGTCCCTGCAAGTACTGATGCAAAGTTAAAGTGATAAAGCTGAAGCTCATAAGAATAATTTCAACGGCACCTTAGAGCCAAATGGTGGAAGGAAGTACCACTATTTATTTCAAACAACTCATAATTCATTTCTGGAATTTGATGCCATCAGGTTGGACGAGGTCTACTTTAGATCTTTTTAAACACTTATCTGAAATGTGGCTTTTTAAAAAGGGGATTTGACAAATTTCCATATTACGGGCTGGCTGTGTGCTTTAATTGTGGCTTCCCTCCATGTTTTATTTATTGCTCTTCATAGGGTAAGGGAAAACTTAAAGAGCAGGAAAAGTTGTAACCAGTGCCTAGGACTAGTGACCACATATGATTCTCCTTCTGTGGTTACATGTTCTGTAAATTACTTAGTTACTTAGAGCAGGGGTGCCCAAACCCCGGCCCCGGGGCCACTTGCGGTCCTCAGGGGCTCCCAATGTGGTCCTCAGGGAGCTCCCAGTTTCCAATGAGCCTCTGGCCCTCTGGAGCCCATGCTGGCCTGACGCAACTTTTCTCAGCATGATGACGACTGTTCAACCTCTCACCTGAGCTGTGGGACAAGGGCTCCCTCCACTGCTTGCTGTTTTACACCTGTGATGCAGCAGCGGCAGCGAAGGAAAGGCCAGCCTTGCTTTGTGCAAGGCCTTTTATAGGCCTTAAGCTACTGCAAGACCTTCATTCATTCATATAAGTTTCATCGCTAATAAATTCATTTATGTAAACTTTTATGTTAACTATGTCAAATTTTAAATGTAAATTAATTCTATTTTTTCCTGGCCCCCCGACTCAGTGTCAGAGAGATGATGTGGGCCTCCTGCCAAAATGTTTGGACACTCCTGACCTAGAGCAAGAGTAACTCCATTTTATTTGTCAGCCATGTTGAGTTATGTAACATTATAACTAAGTTGGCCATCACCTCTCAGCACAGGCTGGAACTGACCTTGTTAAACCCCTAGGACAGGAAGGAGTGCAGCAAACATGCCCGTGTAAAGGAGATGGAGCATTGAAGCTGCAGAAGAAACATCTGGGCATGTGGGTGGGTGTTCTCTGCTGATGTTTGTAATAGTAACTTGTTGTTCAAGCTAATAAAGTTACTTTCAACCTTGCGGGCATTGATCTAGTTGACCTGGCAGCTGGACAACAAACTCGAGGCAGTCCCCTTGAACACTGTACCAAGCAGGGGCTGACCTGACTGTGAAGAGGGGCCAATTCAGACAACATCACGTGAACTGGCCCTGCAACAGGCTGACATGGCTGCCTCCCCCAGAAGCTAGCATGTGAGGCCTACAACACAGCAAACAGACACTCTTCTGTGGCTGCAGCGTTCAATCAGTGGAGCGAGGCCACCTGACATCAAAGAACTCAGCCACCACTGGACTACTCTTGTGGGAACCTTTAATATGCCTCTGAAGAGACCCAAGGCTGAGCAGATCCACACGTTTGAAGCCGGTGCTCTATACTGTACACAGGGTGTCTCAAGAAAGAATACACACACTTTGTAGTGTCAAATTATAGTATAATTCACACATACGCTGCATATGCTGTATACAGAAGCAGTTACTTGACCCAATTAATTAGTTAATTGCTGTTTATAGTTGGCAACCTTCAGTCTCGAAAGACTATGGTACCTCTGAAAGGTGGTTCTGGAACAGCGTCTAGTGTGGCTGAAAAAGCCGATTCGGGAGTGACAATCCCTTCTACACCGGGAGCAAGTGCAGTCAGTCCCTGGTCTGTCTCCCTGGCTATGGGCCTTCCTTCTTTGCCTCTTTGCCTCAGACTGTTGGCCAAGTGTCTCTTCAAACTGGGAAAGGCCATGTTGCACAGCGTGCCTCCAAGCGGGCCGCTCAGAGGCCAGGGTTTCCCACTTGTTGAGGTCCACTCCTAAGGCCTTCAGATCCCTCTTGCAGATGTCCTTGTATCACAGCTGTGGTCTACCTGTAGGGCGCTTTCCTTGCACGAGTTCTCCATAGAGGAGATCCTTTGGGATCAGGCCATCATCCATTCTCACAACATGACCGAACCAACGCAGGCGTCTCTGTTTCAGTAGTGCATACATGCTAGGGTTCATTGCTGACATGTTGACTAATGGCCCAAACCTATGGTGGGCCTATAGTGCTGGCATGCGCTGTCACTAGTTCTGCTGGCCTGTGCAGTCACAAAAACACCATAAAGTGCTTTAGAGCAGTGCAAGGGCCCGCTGCGCCACCAGGAAGGCCAGAGTCTTCCTGCTAGCACCAGCAACTGGAGGGACACCCACTGGAGCAAGTAAGTCTGGAACGGGGTGGGAGGACAGATTGGCCTGGGAGGAGGGTGGGGTCAGTGGGGCAGCACATACCGTATCCTAACCCCCTTCCTGGGTCTGATCCCCCGATACGGATCAACATGGCCTTGACACAGGAATATCAGTGGCACAGGTCCAAGTTGACCTGCTAGGGCTAACCCAGGGGCAAGGGGACAAATGGTTCCACACATCTTTTCAATGGCTGTTTGAGTGTTACAGGTTTTCTACAATGATGTATGAATGAGAGCTCATTCAAGATGCGTGTATATTTTTTTTAGACACCCTGTACATGCAAAGGCTAAGATGGAAACACTCGATTTACAGCCTGTTGCTCACACCACCTCTTACAGATGCTCGAACACCATTTTTTCTTGCTTTTTGGTAGTTTTTATCCTTCATAAGTGTGTTTTAATGGCTTTTGGGAGCTGCTTTGGGTCCCCTCCAAAGGGGAACACTTGTCAGGGTTAGAAGACAACCCAAGGAAATTTGGCCTGAATAAGGTAAAGCCTAAGCTGTGTAAAATGCTGAGTCACCAAGAAGCAGGTGGAAAGAGAGCTCACTAATTGAAACAGGTGAGCATCAGCTAGCATCAGGAGGAGGAGACACTGCCCATCCTGATTCACGCACAGTGCTTAAGAAGGACTTTAAGAGCCCTCATGAGTGGGAAGGCAGGGGAGGCTGGTGGTCATGTATATTGCACGTTGTGCTGTCTCTATTTTCTTTGCTATGCTGCTGTTGTTTCCGTTACCTTGCAAATACAGACTGAAATAATGAAGGATTTGTGTCTGAAGTGCTCTCTATCGTGTGGGCTGAATCTTTGAGGCTGCTTTCCGCAGGCAGCTACAGATAAGAGGCTGCTCCCTCTTCGACAAACACAGGGCATGAGTTTTTCTAAGAAATAAAATAAATGTTTACATCATTCAATTCCTTTGAAAAAAAATTTTATTCGTTCTTTTCAGTATTTCTTACATAGCCCATAAACACGTTTTTCTAAGCAATAATTTAAAAAAAAACCAAAAACACATATACACCTCAGAGCTTATGCTAAGAACCCAAATCCATCCAGGACACACACACTAACTATGTTAGTCACACCTCTTTATAGCACAATTTATCTCCTTACATGGAAGCTGAGCCAAGCCAATAAACTTGAGCTATCTTGGAAGAGCTGGAATATGAGAAGCAGGAGGCTGTGCTCCCCAAACCATCTCAAGTCTGCCACTTCTGGAATACAAAAAGACAAAACCTTAACCCTGCTCCTCACCCGCCGCAAATGTGCTGTCCCTGGAAATGAAAACAGAAGTCCCACACCTCTGGGTTTCATGGCAGCAGGCGAGGAGCAGCGTAAGAAGGGGAATTACTTACTTTTCTCTGAAGCAAGTGAGAAGCAGATCCTTGCAGCCTGCGTGAAAGGCACCCCAAATCTGCCACCCCCTCTGACCCCTTGCAACCTGCTGCACGGATGGGCTCGGGCTGGCGGTGATGGGAGGGGAAGTATACATTCCTAGATAAGTATACATCTCTCTATACCAGGGGTGTCAAACATATGGTCCACAGGCTGGATGCAGTCCATGGAAGCCTTTTATCCAGCCTGCGTGATGGTGATGCTGGGAGAGCCCAACCATCAGCTGCTGAGCTGCAAAGTGAGGCACTGGCAAAAGCAGCTCTGCTGAAAGGGTGGCCCATATGATAACTGGGCTAGCCCAGAACCACCCTTTCAGCAGCACTGCTTCTGCCGAGGTTCTGGGAGGGAGAAACAGAAGGAGGCCTCGGAAGGAATGGTAAGGGGAGAGGCAGACCAAGAGGGGTGAGAGAGGGAGAAGCTGTGGATGCAGTGGGAGAGCCCAACTACCAGGGGCTGCTCTTTCAGCAGCACTGCTTCTGCTGAGGCATAACTCTGCAGAGCGCCTCTCAGCTGCTGAAAGAAGTGACACCTCGGCAGAAGTGCCACTGCAAAAAATGCTGGCCTGCATTGGAATTTGGGTCTCATATCCTGAAAATATGACCAAGACTTTAGTGTATTTCCCCTTCTGGCATTGAGTTCTAAGTGAGCAAGTGCTTAGTTCTGGTCTATGCTTAATGATGTCAATTCCTGCTTAAGGACATCACTTCAGCAGGCAACGTGAATGCTGCTTGGCCCAGTGTATGAAACCGCCTCGACTCCCCTGCTAAATACAGATCCATCTCACGTAGGACATTGGAGGGGCTTCTCTGTTTGCGTGGGCTCATTTCAGCCTAAAGTGGCAGCCTCAACGTTTCTGAAAGCCAGCTTTTTGGCCATTTATCGACAACTACATGCCAATAAAATGTATCCACATCATCACTGCTGCTCTTACCAGGCCTGTGACTAACCAGGAGACCAGGAAGGGAAATCCAAGTCTGGTTTTTCAAACTGATGCTTCAGCATACAACAGTACTGCACTAACATCTGTAGGCCCCAGCACTAACTGATTGACATCCTTGAAAAGGAAAAATATCAATTCCTTTGGCTTCTCTGCAGAATAGCCTCTTTAGCGCTCTCTCACCCTCTCCCACTCCTCCTCTGTATCTACAATAGCAAAATATTTAACATTATTTCCTTCCTGTCCATCAGTATGCTTCATGACCAAGTAAGGACTGAACCTGGGTCTCTCTGGGTGACACTCTAACCACTATACCACACTGCCCAGCACCCACACAGATGCAATACACCTCCACCCATTCATCAGCTTGAGCCTTACAGCCCAATCCTATCCACACTTTCCTGGGAGTAAGCCCCATTGACTCTAATGGGACTTACTTCTGAGTAGACATGCACAGGATTGGGCTGCTAGTCCCCTTTACATGTCTAGCTTGGGGAGGAATACAAAGTTCTGATTCAGTTTACTGCTACCACAGGGAAAAAAACCTTTTAAGATGATTGATAAATTTTAAAACACACACATTCGAACTGACTGAGAAGCTTCAGTACAGCTGCGCTCCCCGTCTGTCTATTTTCTTTTGTATGTGTGGGTATTTAAGCCAACAAGTGACAAATGCAGGGATATTTTTAGGCAAGGTGGTTAAAGAAAGATTTTCAGCACAATCCTATGCATGTCTTCCAAAGAGTTAAGCCCCACTGATTTAACCCAAACAACGTATATGCAATGTTGAGCAGTAATGGCTTAAATGGGACCGATTCCCAGGTAAGCGTGCATAGGATTGCAGACTTTGTGGGCCTATTTGCAAGTCAGTGACCTGTTTTAGGTACATAAGAACATAAGAACAGCCCCACTGGATCAGGCCATAGGCCCATCTAGTCCAGCTTCCTGTATGTCACAGCGGCCCACCAAATGCCCCAGGGAGCACACCTGATAACAAGAGACCTGCATCCTGGTACCCTCCCTTGCATCTGACATTTCTAAAATCAGGAGATTGCATATACACATCATGGCTTGTAACCCATAATGGATTTTTCCTCCAGAAACATGTCCAATCCCCTTTTAAAGGCATCCAGGCCAGATGCCGTCACCACATCCTGCTGCGTTCCAGACTGACCACACTCTGAAATATTTTCTTTTGTCTGTCCTAACCCTCCCAACACTCAATTTTAGTGGATGTCCCCTGGTTCTGGTGTTATGTGAGAGTGTAAAGAGCATCTCTCTATCCACTCTGTCCATCCCCTGCATAATTTTGTATGTCTCAATCATGTCCCCCCTCAGGTGTCTCTTTTCTAGGCTGAAGAGGCCCAAACGCCGTAGCCTTTCCTCATAAGGAAGGTGCCCCAACCCAGTAATCATCTTGGTCACTCTCTTTTGCACCTTTTCCATTTCCACTATGTCTTTTTTGAGATGCGGCGACCAGAACTGGACACAATACTCCAGGTGTGGCCTTACCATAGATTTGTACAACGGCATTATAATATTCGCTGTTTTGTTCTCAATACCTTTCCTAATGATCCCAAGCATAGAATTGGCCTTCTTCACTGCCGCCGCACATTGGGTTGACACTTTCATCGACCTGTCCACCACCACCCCAAGATCCCTCTCCTGATCTGTCACAGACATAAAAAAATAAGAGGGAAAATTGGTGTAGTTGAAATGATAACCTGTTGCAAGGCAACAGCAGAGTCCTCATCCTAGTTCTGCACTTTCTGATGAAACAGGAAATTCCAAGGGATTCTTCTTGCATTACCTACAGCAGCACAGGAAGATCCTAGTTCATGCTTCGTCCTCTCCCATTGCAAGTGGAAGACCTTCAGTGGGCCTCAGAAGTGCTCGACTTTGGAACAGGGGCAGGTTACAAATGTGAAAAAGGGCACTGTCCAGTCAAGGAGCTATAAAGTGGCTTTTCCCCCCCATCTCCATTTCATACCCACAACAATCCTGCAAGGTTGTCCAAGCAAGGAGATTGCAACCAGCACAGGTCACACAGAATGCTTCATGGCCAAGTGAGGATTTGAACATGGGTTGCCATGGGCAACACTCAAACCACTATACCACACTACCCAGCAACCATACAGCCACAGTTCTGCCTCCCGCTGTTTCCCAGCTTGAACCCTCTCTAAAATGCATGGGAATCGAATGGCTATTCCCACCATAACCAGAGTCCATGTGGACATTTCGTACACATCTGGGTATTACTTGTGTGGCACACTAACCACACTGCTAGCAGTGTTTCTCAAACTGTGGGTCAGGACCCACTAGGTGGGTTGCGAGCCAATTTCAGGTGGGTCCCCATTAATTTCAATATTTTATTTTTAATAGATTAGACTTGAAGCTACCATGGTATGTGACTGCATTTGGGGGAATGTGACAGACCTGTACTTTTAACAAGCTACTATGTATATTCCTTTAGCAATGATAGTCAATGAGACTTACTCCTGGGTCAGTGGGGGTAGGATTTGCAGCCTAGGATTGTTAAAAATTTTCCTGCTTGATGAGATCACTTCCGGTCATGGCATCACTTCCAGCGGGTCCTGACAGATTCTCATTCTAAAAGGTGGGTCCCAGTGCTAAATGTGTGAGAACCACTGTGCTAGAGGAACCCTGGGAACGGGAGGCTTTATGCTAGTGGTAGGCAGCTGGATTCCCGGAGTGAAGTCCAGCCCTCCAGAGGCTTCCCATCTGGTTCCAAAGGCCACCAACACCATCACAGACAAGGAGATCCACCATCTTCCCACAGAAAGCTGCCTTGGCCTGGGTCAGACTTTTGGTCCAGCTAACTCAGATTGTCCTGGCTGGCGGTGGCTCTCCAGGGTTCCAGATTAAGAACAGTCTTTCCCAGCCCAAGTTAGTTCATCACACTATTAGTTGCATACGCCAAGTGTGTGTCCATTTTCAAGGTTCTAGATGGTGTGGAAGTACCCTAGCAATTCTGCTAACACAACGAGTTCATTCATTTTGCTTTCTGTCAACACTTCCCCTCTTGGTGGATGCTCTGATGCCTGACCAGAAGCGACCTGTCACTGAAAATTTTCCCACAGTCTGAGCATCTGTACGGCTTCTCTCCGGTGTGGATTCTCATGTGCACTCTCAAGTTCGAGTTCCCGCCAAAGCTTTTCCCGCAGTCCGTGCACGTGTACGGTTTTTCGCGGGTGTGTGTTCTCTCGTGCACAAGAAGGCCGGAGCTCTGGCTGAAGCTCTTCCCACAGTCCCGACACTTGTACGGTTTTTCTCCCGTGTGAATTCGCTGGTGTCTGATGAGGACCGGCCGCTCTCTGAAGCTCTTCCCACAATCCGTACATGTGTATGGCCGCTCTCCCGTGTGAGTCCTCTTGTGCACGATCAGGTTGGAATTGTCACAGAAGCTTTTCCCACAGTCCGAGCATTGGTACGGCTTCTCACCAGTGTGGATCCTTTCATGTGTGATCAGGTAAGCTCTTGTACTGAAGCCTTTCCCACAAACAGAACACTTGTACGGCTTCTCTCCCGTGTGGGTCCTCTCGTGAGCTTGGAGGTTACACTTCAGCTGGAAGTCTTTCCCACAATGACTGCATGACTTCTCTCTCTCGTGGACCGGCTTTGGCATCTCGCCCCCAGGGATCGTTAGCCGAACCACGTCTCCATCGAGTTCCACATACCGTCCTTGAGAATTGATAAACTTGTCCCCTTCTTTCTCAGCATATGTCTCCTCCTGCCTTGGTGAGGGTTCCCCTGGACTGGGCCAGCAGGAAAAGGTCTGCTTGGCTCTCCCTGGCAACATCCTATGTGGTTCCAGTTTCCTGGAGTTCTCCACTTGGTTCTGCTCCTTGGCATCCCCTGCTGAAATAAGGACACAGAATCCCAATGTGAGTCTTCCCCCATGTTAGTTACCAGCTGCTTTAGTTTTTACGAGCTTGGTAATACCTGTGGACATATTTGCACATGTTGTCTTACCTGGTGGCGATCCGGGGGGGCAAGAGGGGCAAATACCCCAGAGGCCATGCCTCTGGGGGCAGCGTCACCTTCCTCTCCCTTACCTCTGCCCACCACCCCCATCCAGGGGCCTTTGGAGAGAAAGGGAGGCTGCGCGCAGCCTGTCCGGTTCTCTGAAAGCCCCTGGATGGCAGGAAGAGACACTCAGCGGTGGGGGGGTGCGCTGCGGTCCTGGGGTTGGGTGGCACAGAGGCCCCGATACATTAGTGTGCCATGAAAGGTCTGCAGGTGTGCTGCTGGGAGTTTGGAGCACAGTGGTTAAAAAAAATAACCGAAAAACTCTTCTGGGTTCTGCAGCTCTGTTTCTAGGGCAACTGTCTAGAGCAGGGGTCTCCAAACCCTGGCCCGAGGGCCAGATGCGGCCCGCAAAGAGACTCTAACCAGCCCACGGTCAGCCTCTGATCCCCTGAGAGTCTCTGGTCCAGTTGCCAAACACAACCAGAGTTGTGCTTGTGTGGTGGGGGAATGGAGGTCCATTTAAGCGTGTGCTTTATTTCTTGGGCTCTGTTGGTGCTTGGAGAAATTCTGGACATTTGAGCCCATCCATTCATTCATTCATTCATTCATTCATTCATTCCAGTCATTCTTCTAAGTTCTACCTCTAATGTATTTATTTAAATTTTATATTTAATTTTTTTCCAGCCCTCAACACCGTGCCAGAAATTAGATGCGGCCCTTCAGTCAAAAAGTTTAGAAACCCCTGGTCTATAGTAACAAATGTCTGTTCCTCTTCCTCTGCTGGCAAAGGGATAGACAAGTCATAATTCTCTAGCCCAGGGGTGTCAAACTCGTTTCATACAGAGGGCCAAATAGCATTCATCATGTCTGCGGAGGGCAGGAAGTGATGTCATTAAACAGGTCATAAAAAATAAACACTTTCTCACTTAGAAACTCATTAGCTGCAAACGACAGGAGAAAATATGCAAATCTTGATCATATTTCAAGATATGGGAGAGTCCAATTTTGGGTTACCCTTTCAGCAGTAATTCCTTAGCACTGCTCAGCAGCCTAGGACATGAAGGCTGAATAAAAAGCTTCAGCGGGATGCATCCGGCCCCCGGGCCTTATGTTTGACAGCCGTATTCTAGACAGTTGTCCTAGAAACAGAGCCACAGAACCCAGAAGAGTCTCCTGGAAGAGATATCACAACAGGCAAAGACCATAGTGGTCAGTGTGCCAGGAGAAGACAAACACTGAAAATTGCTCTTCTATAACATGGGCTGAGGTGAAAGGTGGGCAGGTCTGGGACAGCAGCACATAGCTATCTTTCCCTTTCCCATTGTATCGCAGTGCTGACCAGAGTTACAACCCTGAAGTTATTATTGGCCCCAGGAGCAGAATTTTAACTGGTGCCAATTGCAACTTTCTTCTCAGGGTCCACGACAGCTTCAGGGGTTCAATTTTTGTTGTGAAAAAAGAAAAGGGTTAAATTCCCACCTATTGGCTGCTATTTACATGTGTATGCACATATGTGCACACAATACCACCGGGCCAGATTATGGGTCACACATTGCTTCCAGTCTCCTCCATGTGCATATGTACATAAGAACATAAGAACAGCCCCACTGGATCAGGCCATAGGCCCATCTAGTCCAGCTTCCTGTATCTCACAGCAGCCCACCAAATGCCCCAGGGAGCACACCAGATAATGTAAAATGGCTAAGAGGCTTAAGGGCACTCCGAAGCAGAAGCTCCACCCAGGGCAGCAGTCCCTGCCCTGGCAGAGGGTGTCACAAATGTGCCACAAGGTACATTTGAACACCCAGAGAGTAAGCAGTGCCAGCAGGGAGGCCTGCATCACCCCGCCAAAGCGGCATCCAGGCCTTCTGCCTGACGGAGCAGGTAAGATCACACCAGGTGGTTGAAAGAGCGTAGTTCAAAGGCGGGGAGGAGGCATTCCAGGTGGGGGGAGGAGAAGAGTGGAATGGGGTGAATCAGGCTTGGGAGGGGCTGGGATCAGCAGAACAGACCTCTGCTTTTTCTAACCCCCTTTCCAGCCCTGCCAGTATTACTCTGGGCCACTTGCTTAGCAGGCACAGATCCGAGTAGCCCCATAGGGCAAGCTGGGGCATTACTTGGGGTAAGGGAGAAAATATCCCCTTGCCCCCAAGTTGACCTTCAGCCTGCTCCTAAGCTGCATTGGATACAGCAGAGACTTGGCTCTGCTGTGCCAGCGCAGTTTAGGATTGGGCTGTGAGACAAATCAGTACTCCTGCAGCAGGAAGTTCTGGAAGGCAGTTGTTTCAGCCCCATCTCATCAGCAGTGCCTCTGCCCCATACATACAGCATCTAACCGTTCGCTGTCAACCAGTCAAAAGTCAGCCACAGAAATGCTTTCTTGCGATGGTGAAAGCTCAGCCACAAGGACCTCTTACCCAGCACGGTTGCCGCTCTGTCGCTTTCCTGTTTTATCTCCCTGAAGAGTGGCCTCTGCCAGGCATCCGGAGGAGACTTTGATTCAGCGGGCATAGAAGCGGCTCCTTCCTTGAACGTCCCCGACACCTGAATCAGAAGGAAAGATCACTGTCATAGGAACCTGAATGCAGAAGAAGGGCAGTATGGGAAGCTAGTCCATCCTTCGCCAATCTTTGCCACCAAAGGGCAAGCGAACAAGATAAACCAATGTTACACATAGCCAGCATCGCATTTAGAACTGGCCCTCGGTAACATCAGCATGCTGACATAGTTCCTACCCAGCAGGAAGTCAAATCACAACAAATCCGGGTTCATTTCCACAGCAGATTCACCCATGTTCGGTTCAATTCCAGTTCAAACCCTAGTAGCGCAATCCGATGCATGCTTACTCAGCAGTGAGTCCCACTGTGTTCAACGGGGCATACTACCAGCAAGGGGCATATAAAGTTGCAGTCTAATTTTAAAAATCACTGTGCTAGTTGGTTCCCTACCACAGAGACTCTGCTTGCTTTTATTCCTCTTTTAAACATGCAGACACATTCAAATATGGCACACACACACCCCCACCAGCAGCCTGGTGCAGTCCACTATGCCGTCAGGATTCTACCACCTTGATCTCCTGCAGGGGGAGACCAGATTGTATTCCCAGCCCCTCAGGACTGACAGTAGAGAAATGCTCTTACCTGCTCTTGATGCTTCTTCTCAGCTTGGTGCCTCAGCAGGAAGTCTTCAGCCAAGGCCACTGCCTGAGAGCAGTTCTCCGGCACGCCATTCCGGACCCAGCTCTGCATTTCCTGGGGTAAGATGGCCAGGAACTGCTCCAGGATCACCAACTCCAGGATCTGCTCTTTGGTGTGCTTCTCCGGCTTCAGCCACTGGTGGCAAAGATCCCAGAGGCAGCTGCAAGCCTCTTGGGGCCCCTTGGCCTCCCCATAGTGGTACTTCCGGAAGCGCTGGCACTGCATGTCGGCACTGATGGTCTCCGCTTCCTCAAGAATCTCTTCCTTCACTCTCCCACGCTCTTCCTCATCTTTGGCCGAGAGGTGGTTCTCCCCCTGTTTGGCTTCTCTGCTGGGGCCTGGCAGGAGTATCGTCCCCCTCTGTTCCCCGGCATCAGCTGTTCCCTCAAAAGGGGTACAAAAAGTCTGCATTTCGTCTCTCCACGACAACCCTTGCTGAGGTGGGTTTCTCCCTTCCAAGTGGGAAGCCTCCATGGCCTTCAGGAACTCCTGCAGTTGAGCTTCCCAGGGCTTTGGCTGCCCCTTCTGTGGCTCCTGTTGGATGCGGTCAGGGACATTTCTTTCCCAGAAGTCCCTGACAGTCCCAGCCTGCATGAGGTAAGGGCCTAATCCTACCCCTGGCTCCAAGGCAGCAGAGTCGAGTTTCTCTGTTTTCACCTCCTGCTCTACAGCAGCCTCCAGCTGGAGACCCAGAGAAGATGGATTTTGTTGCTCTCTTTGCTCTGCAGCCATTTTCTCTTTCAGGCAGAGTTGGGTGATATCAGCAGTTTCCCCCCAGTCTCAGTTCATCACCACATTGCAGGGTTTCCGGACATGGAGGTAGTTGAGAAGGGAACTTTAATCGAGGTGATGGACAGCAGAGAGGGGCTTCTCCCTAAGGGAGGGGGAAAGAGAGACCAGCATTGAAAGTCAAACAGAATCCAGTGATTGGGATGGCCATCCTTGAACCTGGAAAAAAAGAGTACTTCTGGGCATGTGCAGAGTAAGAACATTCAAAAAGCTCATCTGGATAAGGTCAAAGGTCTATCCAGCATCTTGTTTCCCATAGGGGCTGATCAGCAGCCTCTGGGAAGCCCACAAGCAAGAGGAAAAGACACTTCTCTCCCACCACAGCTCCCCCTCCAACTGGTCTTCAGAGGCAGACTGCTGATGGATCAAGTGACAGCACATAGGCAGCATGACTAGTAGCCAGCAATAGACCTGTCCTCCAAGAAATTGTGGAAGTGCCTTTCTCCCACTGTGAAAGAATCATCATCACAAGCCCACAGGTTCTGGGGATCAGCAGGAAGTTTGCATGTCATTCATAGATATTATTTGCAAGCCATGACATCCAAGAAAGCCCTAAGTGCCAATTTAGGCATGGAACAAGAGGCCTGCAGCACCTAAAAGATGAACAGTTTTGTTAATGGCAATACCAGGACCAGACTGATTGGGGGCCTTGTGTTGGCTCCCCCGCCCCACAGTGGCCCTGTCCATCCCTGATGGTACACTGGATGATACCATTGCCACTGGAAAGGGAAACAGGTGTCAGTCCAGCCAGCTGGGCCGTCTGATTTGCGTGGGCCATCAGCCAGTCCCAATATGACATCATCACATCTTAAGATAAGTGACACAAGTGAAATTATTCTTTAGCCAAGACGTACTGGAGGAAAACAAAACTGTACTAAAGGTTACCTTAGGACGTCCTATCTGCTTAGAGCCATCAGTGTTTTCACTGAAATGTACTAATGAAGCAATTTTGGACAGAGACACATAATTAGCCCCCTTTGGATACAATCATGATTATTGAAATAAATGAAAATAGGCAACAATCCCCAGTGTTTCTCCAGCTGTGGGTTGAGACCTGCTAGATGGGTTGCGAGTCAATTTCAGGTTGACCCCCCATTAGGTGGGTCCCCATTCATTTCAATATTTTATTTTTAATATATTACACTTGATGGTACTATGGTGTGTGACTGCCTTTGGGGAAATGTTACACATCTGTACTTTTAAAAGGCTACTAGGTATATGCTTTTAACAATGATAGTAAATGGGACTGAATCCTGGGTAAGTGTGAGTAGCATTGCAGCCTAGGGTCGTTAAAAATTTTTCCTGCTTGATGAACTCACTTCCGGTCATGACATCACTTCCAGTGGGTCCCGACAGATTCTCATTCCAAAAAGTGGGTCCTGGTGCAAAAAGTTTGAGAACCACTGCCCTACACAAAATACTCCGAGTGCTAGTATGAAAGCCTAACTTCCTAATATACGAGTCATCCTTGTGGCCAAAAGTACAAAAAAAAAAATCAAAGAGGGAAGAAATGAATCGATAACTAGATCTTTTACAAACTCTTATAAAATGAGGGGCAAATCCTATCCAACTTTCCAGCACGGATGTGGCCATGCCAACAGAGAGTGCATGAAACAGGGTACACACTGCATCCTGTGGTGGGGGGCAGTCATGGAGGCCTCCTCAGGGAAAGGAAAAGTTTGTTCCCGTACCTTGGGGCTATTTCTTTACCTTTGTAAAGCTGCTGGAAAGTTGGATAGGATCGGGCCCTAAATCAGTGTTTCTCAAACTGTGGGTAGGGGCATGTAGACATTAAGCACACAATCTTACCGACATTATCTGGCAAGATCTGGTAAGACATGTAGACATTAAGCACACAAAGGTCACAAGCCAAAGCTCAATCACCTCCAAAACCAGCTGTGCTACTGAACCCGGCATGACACCCTGCAGGGCTTTTCATCTCCCTTCAAGTCATTCTTCTGCCCACTTCCTTTATCCCTTCCCATAACTATCACATTCCCTCCTCATATTCTATAGGACAATGTTTCTCAACCAGGCATACTTGTACCACTGGGCAGTACTTGAGGTGGTGTCCAGTGGTATCTGTGACCCCCACCACCTGGCAGCAATGCAACAGGACAAGCAGCCGTAGAAGGCCTGGCTCAGCAGGCGGAGCGCCAGCATGCACTTTTCATGTGCTCAGAAAAGCCCTCCTGTCCACCCTGAGCCTCTTACTGGTGTTTGAGCCCAATCCTATGCACATCTACTCGAAAACATCCTATTAGAGTCAATGGGGCTTACTCCCAGGTAAGCGTGTTTAGGACTGCAGCCTTTATCACATTGGGTCAAGCCTTCCAATCTAGAAGCAACTGGTGATGATATCATCAGCAGTTACTTCTGGTGGTACTTTCAATAGGTGGACCGTGTGAAGAGGTGCAGTGGGGGCCAGGCATTGAGAAATGCTGTCCTAGGATAAAGTCAGACCTGGCAACCACCACTCACGCCCTACTAACCCCCAAGCCCAGACTTCTGCAGCATCCAGGGCATGATAAGAGAATTCTGACATTATGAATGTTGTGGAACGGGATGCCCAAACCCTGGCCCTGGGGCCACTTGCAGCCCTCGAGGCCTCTCAATGCGGCCCTCAGGGAGCCCCCAGTCTCCAATGAGCCTCTGGCCCTCTGGAGTTTTGTTGGAGCCCACACTGGCCTGACACAACTGCTCTCAGCGTGTGGGCAACTGTTTGACGTCTCACATGAGCTGTGGATGAGGGTTCCCTCCACTGCTTGTTGTTTCACATCTGTGATGCAGGAGCAGCAGCAAAGGAAAGGCCAGCTTTGCTTTGTGCAAGGCCTTTCATAGGCCTTGAGCTATTGCAAGACCTTCATTCATTCATATAAGTTCAATCTTTAATATATTCATTTATGTACTTATGTAAATTTATTCAAATTTTAATGTAAATTAGTTCTTTTTTCCCTGGCCCCCAACACAGTGTCAGAGAGACCATGTGGCCCTCCTGCCAAAAACTTTGGACACCCCTGTTGTGGAGCTGTCCCAAATTTCAGGGGGAGGCAGATGCATTTTCCAGCCTTGCCACTCAAGAACCAATTACCTGGACATTCCTAGGAGAGAACCTGGACCTGACTGCCTGTACAGAGCCACAGATGCTCCTGGCGCACACAGGAATCCAGCCTCCACCCAGCTACGTCTACCTGTCCTAGCATTGCCTAATCTTACTGACAGCTGTTCTCCAGGTACTTAGGGTCTTCCCTGGCCCAACCGAGATCTGCCTAACCAGAAATGCCAGGGACCAGAGCTCAGATCTTTTGCAGGTTCAATCAGAAGTTTCAAACAACATTCTCTCCAAGCCCAGTCCTGCCTCCTGCCTCCCTGTCCTGATTCTTCCATGCTTCTGCTATCTCTGTCAGACAAGTGCTTGATCCAAAGGAGGGTGAACCCAACCACTGCTGCTTTCTCCAGTGTAGATGCAGCGATGGAGAGAAGAGTCACCTGTGTGACTTCTGCCTGTCACACAGCTGCTGAAGCTCAACCAGAACAGCAAACCTGCAGCCCTCCCTGCCTTTGCCATAGACACACTTCCCCACTCACCAGACCCTTCCCTGATGCACAGAGGGAGCCACTCCAGGTTGACAGCACCCACTGCCAGGGAAATTTAAACCTGACTTTCTCCAGGTGGGCGGGGCAGGAAGTGACTTACACAATTTGCATCCCTCCCTTCCCAAAGGAGTTTGCCTTCTCTAGGAAACGGCGGCTCAATGAGGTTAACCCTTTATGGACTGCCCCAGCCCTGATGCTGGAAACGGTGCAGTGATTTGTACAGTGCCTGGGAAATCAGGAAGGATTTGCTATGCTCTGATAGCGTTGGACAGCATTTGTGAAGGGCTGATCTGTCACCAGCCATGATGACTAAGTAGAACCTCCATGTTCAAATGCTGTATATCTTGGAATTCTAGATGCCTGCTGTTTGTTGGAGACAGTATACTCAATTAAGGCTGCAATCATATACACCAGGGGTGCTCAATAGGTGGATCGCGATCTACCAGTAGATCGCGAGGCAAAATGAGTAGATCGCGGAGTGCCGACCCCCCCCTTCAGGTGCCTCTGGGAGGAAACACCGGGAGTAAGGCCCATTGTACTCAATGGGGCTTACTCCCAGGTAAGTGTGGCTAGGATTGCAGCCTCACAGCCTAATCCTAGGCATGTCTACTCAGGAGTAAGTCCTGTTATACTCAGTGTGGCTCAAGGTACACCAACATACATTGTGCACATAAATGTTATATGTTATGATGGCGCGAACATTGTAAAAAAAACTCTGGTAGATCTCCGGGCCCTGCTGGGTTCCAAAGCAGCTCTTGAGCCAAAAAAGTGTGAGCACCCCTGATATACATGCTTGCCTGGAACTAAGTCCAAATGAACACAAGGGGGTTTACTTCTGAGTAGGCATTGAGACCCACAGCCTTTCCAGTTATGCTGCTTTAGTATTTAATAAAGTATGCAAGATTATATTAATCCTGGCTTATGTTCCAGAGTATAGACCAAGTTTTATTGCAATCTTTGTCCCATTTTCTCCTTGAGAAGAGCTGTTTAATCCTCATTTTTGAGATCCGAAAGGGTACTTCTCCACTGGTGCCTGTTGGGGTTTAGGCTGCAATCCTAACCACACTTTCCTGAGAGTAAGCCCCATTGAACAAAATAGGACTTACTTCTGAGTAGACCTGGTTAGGCTTGTGCCCTTAATGACATTTCTATTAGCCTCCTGGTTCTTCTAATATGCACTAGATCAGTGGTCCCTAAACTTTTTAGCACCAGGACCCACTTTTAAAGACAGTACTCTATCAGGACCCACCTCAGTTTAGCAAATTTTTAAAAAGAAGATATAGAAAGAAATATTCTGTTCTATTCACTCATTTATAAGTAATGATAACCAGAAAAAGGCCCTCAAACTTTATCACTCTGTATTCACAGAAGCTTGTGGGGCAATTAGCAGCTATCTTGCAAACTGCAGGAGCTGAGTTCTTTGCAGGGTAATTACCTGAGGGTAATTAGCTTTGCAGGCTAATTAGCTGAGCTCCTGCTGTTTGCAGGCATGTGTAAAATATAGGGAGATAAATGTGCATCTTACTGGTTATTATTACTTATCAGTAAATAAACATTTCTTTCTAGATCTCCTTTTAAAAAAGTCTGATAAACCTACATAAGAAGAGCCCCATTGGATGAGGCCAAAGGCCCATCAAGTCCAGCTTCCTGTATCTCATGGTGGCCCACCAAATGCTTCAGGGAGCACACAAAACAACAAGAGACCTGTGTCCTGGTGCCCCCCCCCCCGGCAACTGGCACTTTGAGGTAGACTACCTCTAAAATCAGGAGCTTGCACATACCTACCATGACTTGTAACCCGTGATGAACTTTTCCTCCAGAAATTTGTCTGATCCCCTCTTAAAGTCATCTAGGCAAGATGCCATCACCACTTCCTGTGGCAAGGAGTTTCACAGACCAGTGACACGCTGGGTAAATATTTTCTTTTGTCCGTCCTAACTCTCCCAACACTCAATTTTAGTGGATGTCCCCTGATTCTGGAATTGTGTGAGAGAGAAAAGAGTATCTCTCTAGCCACCAAATCTAGATGGGTCCAGATAGAGTGTCGTTTTAAAAAGTGGGTCCTGATGCTAAAAAGTTTGGGAACCACTGGTCTAAGGCAGCTTCCTGCCGGGCGCAGTGTTGGGGGGACAGCTCTACTCATTGGATTGCAGCCTACTGCACACAGCTTTTAAAGTCTCCGAGCCCCCAGCCAAAGCCCTTCTCAGCTCTCCAAAATGCTCTGCCCAATGGTTAAGGACATGGAGCTCTGCAGCCTAGAGAGGTCCGGAAACATGAGCTGCTTTATGTCAACAAGGACAGCTTGTTCCGGGTGCTTTTGCCCTGTTTTGCAGCCTTGCAACCTGGGTGGGGAAAGTCCAGGGAGTTGCACCTTGCAGATCTGGCCTGGGCTTGGAAGGCCGAGAGAGGCGGTGAGTGCAAAGGGAGCTGGCTGCAAGGAGCAGCACCAGAGACAGAATTCCTGGGCACCGAAGGCTGGGCAGCCCCCTGGTGCAAGCTGCTTCCTGCCTGCTGCTTTCCATGGCTTGAGTTAAGTGGCTTGCCTGGCCCCTCTCCGGCTCCATCAGCACAGCTCAGGAGCCTTCAGAGCCCACAAAAAGCAGTGAAAACCAAAATAGTTAGCAAGGAGAAAGCAAAGCAAGAAACAAAACAGGTGCTACTTGCCAAGCGGCTAAAACAATTCACAGAAACTTGGCCAAAAGGAAAGAAAAAGTTGTGTTATACCAAGATCCAGGTTCAGATTCCTGCTCCTGGGTGACTTTGGGCCAGTCAACATCTCACAGCCTCTCCGGGTTGTTGTGAGGGCAATTGAGGGCAGGAACTATGTACACCCCCCTGAGAATGTGGGGCAGAGGGGGATGCAAGCCCCCCACACCCTCTGGATGGCCAGCACTATCCCTCAGGTACATTACAAAACCCCTTGGTCGTGGCGGTGGCACGATTGCTGCAGTGCCATTGCCAACCCACCCACCTTACCTCAAATAAAGAGTTTCCAGCTTCTGGGTAGAAGTTTTGGAATCATTGATTTAATGTGTCACTTCACCCTTTGTTCTGACTCTGAGTTTACAGGTTTTATATTGTGTGTTTGTGTTGACCAGCTGCCGCACCAGGTCCACCTGGACGTAATTTGCCCTTCAGGAAACCCCTTTTGTTTCAGTCTCATTTCGAAAGTATTGACTGTGTCCGGTTTTCTCCGTGGGCCGCATCTGCAAAGCTGGGCTGCTGCGTTCTCCGCTGCCTAGTCTCCTGATCGCAGAAGGTGGTCTTGAGGTCTTAGTGGTCTTGTGCAAGACAGAACCACTGTCCATGTTTGCCCCCAGGTATCCTCCTCCCTGCCCACTTCAGTTTTTCTTAGGCGAGAAAATTCTAAACCACCCAGCCTGAGTAGGCCTCTGGTCATGGTGCAACTCACCATTAAGGTGAGCAGCTCACCATTACGGCCTGAAGTGGCACACCTAGGACCTTTCCAGGACCAGACTGACAACTTTAGCACAAATTAGTATTATGTAACATAATTTGAGAGCGCAATACCATAGTCTTTCGAGACTGAAAGTTGCCAACGTGAACATAACATAACAAAACATAACATAACGTAATATCATTCGTTGTGGTAGTAGTAGTATTTAAGTCTATTTGTACAAAGGACTGACTTTCATTCCCTGGAACAATTGTGGAGGTCTCCATGTAACCCCCTTTCCTGGAGGGAGGAATGATAGAGATAGAGGTCTCCATGTAACCCCCTTTCCTGGAGGGAGGAATGATAGAGATAGAGGTCTCCATGTAACCCCCTTTCCTGGAGGGAGGAATGATAGAGATAGAGGTCTCCATGTAACCCCCTTTCCCTTGCTCCTGCAGAACCTGCGCAGTGTTGGGCAGCCTCAGAGAGGGAGTAATGGCAGCTGATCAGGGGTACAAGATGACTGTCACTGAGAGGACAGCAGCAAGTGTGGGTTTCCATTTCCAGCCTGCCCTTGACCCGAACACGCAGCCCAGGATGAAGATGGAACCGCCTGTCCTATCTGCTGCCGAAACAGAGGAGGCATCCCAAAGCACTTCTTTTGCTGCTGAGGTGGGGAGTCTGAGGGAGTTACTGAAAAGGGCACCACAGCAAGTCAAAGAGGAACCAAATGAAGGATTGGCTCAGTGTTGGGAAGCCCAGTGGCAGGAGTTCCTGAGGATCATGCAGTCGCCTCACTCGGGTTGGGGGTACCACCTGCCACCTCCCAGTCCAACAGACGATCCAAAGATTTCCCCAAAGGCTCCCTTTGATGAAGTGGTTGACCCTAGCCCGTGGTCCAAAGCCATGTGGGTGAGCCAGCTCCGGTCAGGCCTCGGTGGAGACATGTCACAGACCTGTTGCGGCCCGGATGTCACAGACAGGGGAGTGAAGGAAGAAATTCTGGACACTGAGGCTATCAGCTCAGACCTCGAACGGCAGCGCTTCAGACAGTTCGTTTACCAGGAGACCGAGGGCCCCCGAGATGTTTGCATGCAACTCTGGGAACTTTGTCGCCAGTGGCTGAAGCCAGAGAAACACACCAAGGAGCAGATCCTGGAGCTGGTGGTTCTGGAGCAATTCCTGGTGGTTCTGCCTTTGGAAATCCAGACCTGGGTCAAAGAGGGTGGCCCAGAGACTTGTATCCAAGCAGTGTCTCTAGCAGAGGATTTTGTGCAGAGGCAACAAGATGCTGAAAGACAAGAAGAACCGGTGAGAGGCAGCTTCAGGCCTTATTTAGCGATGGCAGTGTTGCTCAGGGTTCACTCCTGTGAGCTTTCAGTGCTGGTGCTAGGCGTTGTAAACGTGCTGTAAGGCTAAGGCACAGTACCGGGGGGGGGGGAGCTGGAGCTGGGCCAGCGCCAGTAGTAATGTGCCTCAGCATTGCAGGGACAACCAGCCAGCAGTCTACCAGAACCATCCAGCAGTGGTATTTTGGGGGGGGGGGAGGTGGGAAGTGGGAAGTGGGTGGAATGGGGCAGAGCGAAGGGAGAAGAGGACCCAAGAGGGGGGTGGAGATGGTGGCAGATGAAAAGTGAGTGCAAAGCTGAGGAGACCCATTGCCACCAGCTGCTATCTACCCAGGGTAAGGGAGCAAATGCTTCCTTCTCCAGAGGAGTCCTCTAGTGGCATCTTGGCACCCACAGGATCCAGGGTAGCCATGGGTGCCGGGAATCATAGGATTGGATTGTCAGTCTGTTCAGACCTGCTTTGTGTCCAACAGGTACTAGCATTAGCCAATTTGCTAAAGCCCCTCAGGGACTTTGTGGTTCATCCTGGTGCAGCAAAATCAAATATGCAGCAGATTAGAAGTTTGGAATGCTTCCAAATTTTATTCTGCAGAAGAGAGAAAAATAAGCAACCCAGTCTCTGCCCTAAGGGCTAAGGCAGGGGTGCTCAATAGGTGGATTGCGATCTACCGGTAGATCGCGAGGCAAAATGAGTAGATCGCGGAGCCCTGTCTCTCCAAACTGTTAATATGTCAGTTTCGTCTAGTGACTAGACGAAACTGACATATTTAGCTGACACTAAACTGACACTGAAACTGACACTTTAGCTGCTCTTCAGGCATGCAGCAACAAAACTGAGGAAACTGACTAGACTCCAGCAGGGGCTCCATACATTAAAGGGGGTGTCTGTCAGACGCTTCCTTCCCCCCTGGTAGATCTCCGGGCCTTGCCGGGTTTCAAAGTAGCTCTCGAGCCAAAAAAGTGTGAGCACCCCTGGGCTAAGGGTTTATTATTTATACAGTGTGCCCTCCTTATCCGTGGGCTCGGAGTCCACAGATTGAATATATGCAGATGTGAGCCCTTGAATAATGAAAACTCAGAGGACACATGCGGTCTCCATGGGCCTTGGAAGGCTACCAGAGGTGTCCAGAAGGCACTTTTGGTTTTCAGTCACGTCCAGGAGGCCCTGTGAAGCCCTTCTACAGATTTGAATAAATGGATCCCCCACGGATAGGGCCCACTACATGTAGCTATTTCAAGCAAGTAACAGCCCAATTCTGTGCATGTCTGCTCAGAAATAAGTCCCACTAGAGTCAACGTGGCTTACTCCCAGGAAAGTGTGGCTAGGATTGGGCTGTTTGTCCCTTCCCCTTTGGGGGCTGAACTCCTTCGACATAGTGGTCAGTTACATTCTTTTCTCTACACCAGGGGCGGGCAAACATTTTGGCAGGAGGGCCACATCATCTCTCTGACACTATGTCGGGGGCTGGGGGGGGGAAGAATTAATTTACATTTCAAATTTGAATAAATTTACATAAGTTTACATAAACGAATACATTAGAGACAGAACTTCTATGAATGAATGAATTTTACTGAGGTTATTGATAATACACATGAGAACTATAATACAGGCATGTAGAAACACATGAGAACTGTGAAGTGTTTGCCACATGCCTCTTGCACAGTGGAAACATACAGACCAAGCCTTGCTCTAACTTGGTCCGCTGCTCACGTCTGGCGGTCACAGCCAGCAGTTGCAGGCCAGTGCAGGCTCCAACAGTCTCCGGCAGACCAGAGGCTCATTGGAGACTAGGGACTCCCTTTGGGCCAGATTGGGGGTCCCAGAGGGCTGCAAATGGCCTCCAGGCTAGCGTTTGCACACCCCTGATCAACACCCTTCCCTTTTTTGCTGGGCAGAAGACCCACCCAAAAAGGAAGGGTGTAGATAAAAAAAACATAACTGACCACCATGTAAAATGAGTTCAGCCCCCAAAGGGGAAGGGACTTGCTTGCTTGATTTACCCAGCAAGTAAGTTTTGACTTACACCCTAGTCAAGATGGGCATTCATTGACTGGTGAGGAAGATATCTGTGCAAACACAGTAATATTGATTGTGGGAATGAACATGAGATAAAAAGGAAAAAAATAAGAACTAAAGTGTAACGGAAAGGAAATTATTTTAAGTCAATAAATCGCTACTGCTGTTATTTGCAGCAGTGGTTAAGCTATGGTGGCGAGGATGAAGTGT
Organism: Tiliqua scincoides; assembly: GCF_035046505.1. Taxonomy (NCBI): domain Eukaryota; kingdom Metazoa; phylum Chordata; class Lepidosauria; order Squamata; family Scincidae; genus Tiliqua; species Tiliqua scincoides. The sequence goes on from NC_089822.1 coordinate 264,639,641, forward strand.
CAATGAAGAACCTAGGAGTGCCACATCCTAGGGACTGCCAAAGGGCCTTCCAGTGGCGTAGCTAGAGGGGGTGCAAAGCACTATGTTTTTCAGGAAGCCTCATTGCGGTGTGCAAGCAGCCCCTCTCCTTTGGAGCCATTCTGGGCCGTGAGAGCAAAACGGAGGCATTGCCTCCGTTTTGCTCTCACGGCCTGGAATGACTCCAAAGGGTGGGGGGGGGCCGCTTGCTCACTGCGATGAAGGTCCTTGCAAAACTTAGTGCTTTGAACCCCCTCTAGCTCAGCCACTGTGGCCTTCAAACCCAGCACTGCCCACCGAGCTGCTGACCTGTGTATTTTAAAATAGAGATGCCACTTTTTAACATAACTCCCAAAAGTGTTGCACAAATTCTTAATAAAAACTGTGTTTAAAAAAAAAATGAAGTAACCAATGCTGGCGACAAACAACAGGAAGGTGGGCTTGTCGCATTCTGTGAGGTTCCTGAAGCACTGATTTAGCTCCTGTGGGAGAGCATGATGCAGTGGGCCTTTGCTGTGATCTAACAGCAGATCACAGCAGATCTAACAGAGGGTTGTTCTTACGTCCTTAGCATGGTGTTCTTCTTTTTTCAGATTCCAAGGCCTTCAGAGTGCACAGCCGCTGTGTCCCCCGAGGCAGAGAGAGTTCCCTCGAATGCTGAACAGAGTCAGTTTTGTGATGGGACCAAGCAGGAGAGAGACTCGCAGGGTAAAATTCATTCGTTCAACATACTTGTGTTATCAGACTGTGGTCTTGTGTCAGTGACTGCATGCTCTGCCCTCAAATTCTCTGCAGCCTACAAATCGGAAATGACACTGCCCACGTAACCCTGAGTATTAAGAATGCAAAGCTTACCTTGCCAGGATCAGACCAAAGGACCATTAGCTTAGTATTCTAACAGTGGGCAGCCAAAAGCTTACAGGAAGAGGGTAGCCCATCCATGAGGCTGACTAAGGGCCCAATCTTATATTTACCGGCATCGGTGGTCCTCGGCTGCTGTGGGCTGTCACAAAAGTGCCATAAAGCACTTTTGCGTTGGAAGGGAAGATGCTGGCCAGCATTCAGCCCAGTGCCAGTTGGTGCTTAGAGCAGCACCAGGAAGGTGACAGTGCAGCACAGCCAGCGGTAAATATTGCCACCAGCTGGCAGCGAGCCTTTTTGGGGCGGGGGGAGAGTGGAACTGGATGGGGGGTGCATCCGGCCCAGGAAGAGGTGGAAATTGTGGTAGACTCTCCCTCCATAGCCTAACCCCCCTCCTGGGCTGGGAAACCCCACATGAGCCTCCTTGGTTCTGCACCCATTGACTTATAACCCGTGATGGACTTTGTAGTAGTTATCTACACAGGCGCTGGGCTTTAAGATGCTTTAGCAGTATTTGGCAATAATGACGCAGGCACACCTGCGTCTGAACAAGAGCAAACTCTTGGCCTTGAGGATACGCTGAGTGTCTTTGCCCAGAGTCTGTCAACAAAGGATGTTATGAAGAAGTGCATATCTAGGAATGTGTACTGCGGTCAAGCCAGAGCCAGCAGGTTTCTTAGTAGTGCAGACTTCAGCAACCTTCAATAATTTTCTCTAGTGTCATCATGTGCTTTTAGAATGAATAAAAGTCTGTGGAAGCTAGCCGGGGAGGCGGACTTCTCTCTCAATCTCATACCGTCCTACTTCCGGCTTCGCTCTCCCTGCATCAACTCCCTGAATGTCTGCTGTGTCTCTCTCATTGCTCTGACTTCTTGTTGCTCCAGTTCTAACTTTCAAACCCTCAGAGTGCTTCTGCCTTTAGCACTTTTCCTCAGGCACCAAGGTTCTAAACCCTGGGTGCTTCCCAAGCAACATTGCATTGCAACAGACTTTTCCTCCAGAAATTTGTCCAACCCCCTCTTAAAGGCATCCAGGCAAGATGCTATCACTACTTCCTGTTGCAATGAGTTCCACAGACTAATTACACGCTGGGTAAAGAAATTTTTTTTTGTCTGCCCTGACTCTCCCAACACTCAACTCTCCCAACACTCCCTTTTGACGCCACCGTTCCTCTTGGCGCTGAGGCTCCATAGAATTGGGCTGTCCACAGTTACCTCTGGCAGCAGAGTGGCAGGGAGTGCCTGTCTCCATCTACTTTTTTGCCTCCCTCCTCCCACTTCCTGCACTAGGAAAGGAAGCAGATGGAGCAGAAGAGAAAGTGTGAAGGAGAGGAGAAGTGTCTCCTGATGTTCTTGCCCATCACTCGTCTCCTCCCTACTGCCTCTTCTGCTTCCTCTCCCTTTTTTTTTTCCAGTCGAAGGGGTGGGAGAAGCAGAGATTGGCACATCACCACATAATGAGAGGCAGAATCAGACATTGGAAGAAAGCTGGAAGAAAATGCTTTTTCCTTTTGTTTTCAGCCTGTTAATAAGCTCCAAATGACTAATAGAGGCATGTGGAGACAAATGAGCACCAGAGAATCCACATAGGAAAAATGTGTTTAATCATGTGGGCTAGCGGTTTCCCTGGATTTATTTGCAAATAATAATAATTTTCTCTTTTTGTTCCTGTAAGGTGACGGTGAGTGGTTACCCAAGAGCAACAAAGAGATATGTCTGCTACAAGGATCTGTGGGAATGGAACCAGCCAAAACTTCTCTGAAAAGAGCAGAGGCAAGAATTTCCCAGAGTTGTGAAGAATCCTCGGAAAATCAGCAGAGCTTGGTCAAGGAGCATAGAAGCCAGGGAGGTAAAAGAATGGATGGTTCTGGAGGAAAGAACCCAGCCGCAAGCCGGCAGAGAACCAAGGGAGGGAGACACAAGATGCATTTTGAGCAAGGGAAAAGTCTGTGTGCACACTTGGATGAGAATGGTGTGGAGGAGAGAATGAACACAGGAGAGAAGCCATATAAATGTCCAGACTGTGGGAAGTGCTTTAGCCAGAGTTCCTCTGTTGTTAATCACCAGAGAATCCACACAGGAGAGAAACCGTATTTATGCTTAGAGTGTTGCAAAAGCTTCCGGGTTAGCTCAGACCTCATCAGACATCAGAAAATCCACACCGGAGAGCGCCCTTACAAGTGCTCCGACTGTGGGAAAAGCTTCTGCCGGAGCTCACACCTGGTTAGACACCAGAGAATCCACACAGGTGAAAAGCCTTATAAATGCCTACGCTGTGGGAAAGGCTTCAGTGACAGTTCATATCTTATTACTCACGAGAGAATCCACACCGGAGAGAAACCCTACAAGTGTTCAGAATGTGGGAAAAGATTCAGCAACAACTCGAATCTTACTGTCCACGAGAGGACACACCTCACAGAGAGGCCATTCCGGTGCCCAGATTGCGGGAAAAGGTTTAGTAACAGTCCTGAGCTCACGGCTCATGAGAAGACGCACCTGTCGGAGAAGCCATACAAATGCTCAGAGTGTGGGAAGAGCTTTAACTGGAGCTCTGACCTTACAGTCCATCAGAGAATCCATGGAGCCGTAGGGGAAATGGTACTTCATTGATTTGTCACAAAATATCTAAAAATTGTATAATATTTTATTTTTGAATGATTGTTTCGAGTCCTCCAATAATTTGGCTATTTCATGATTTTCTGGATTTTCTTTCCTTTTGTATGATTTTGATAATTTATTTAAAATTCTTATTTATCATTGTAATAAAATAAATCAAGAAGAAATCAGGAAGAAATGGTCTTTTCCTTTCTCCATCTTACATAAGAACATAAGAACATAAGAACAGCCCCACTGGATCAGGCCATAGGCCCATCTAGTCCAGCTTCCTGTATCTCACAGCGGCCCACCAAATGCCCCAGGGAGCACACCAGATAACAAGAGACCTCATCCTGGTGCCCTCCCCTACATCTGGCATTCTGACTTAACCCATTTCTAAAATCAGGAGGTGGCGCATACACATCATGGCTTGTACCCCATAATGGATTTTTCCTCCAGAAACTTGTCCAATCCCCTTTTAAAGGCGTCTAGGCTAGACGCCAGCACCACATCCTGTGGCAAGGAGTTCCACAGACCGACCACACGCTGAGTAAAGAAATATTTTCTTTTGTCTGTCCTAACCCGCCCAACACTCAATTTTAGTGGATGTCCCCTGGTTCTGGTATTATGTGAGAGTGTAAAGAGCATCTCCCTATCCACTCTGTCCATCCCCTGCATAATTTTGTATGTCTCAATCATGTCCCCCCTTAAGTGTCTCAATCATGTCCCCCCTCAAGCGTCTCTTTTCTAGGCTGAAGAGGCCCAAACGCCGTAGCCTTTCCTCATAAGGAAGGTGCCCCCGCCCCGTAATCATCTTAGTCGCTCTCTTTTGCACCTTTTCCATTTCCACTATGTCTTTTTTGAGATGCGGCGACCAGAACTGGACACAATACTCCAGGTGTGGCCTTACCATAGATTTGTACAACGGCATTATAATACTAGCCGTTTTGTTCTCAATACCCTTCCTAATGATCCCAAGCATAGAATTGGCCTTCTTCACTGCCGCCGCACATTAGGTTGACACTTTCATCGACCTGTCCACCACCACCCCAAGATCTCTCTCCTGATCTGTCACAGACAGCTCAGAACCCATCAGCCTATATCTAAAGTTTTGATTTTTTGCCCCAATGTGCATGACTTTACACTTACTGACATTGAAGCGCATCAGCCATTTTGCTACCCATTCTGCCAGTCTGGAGAGATCCTTCTGGAGCTCCTCACAATCACTTCTGGTCTTTACCACTCGGAAAAGTTTGGTGTCGTCTGCAAACTTAGCCACTTCACTGCTCAACCCTGTCTCCAGGTCATTTATGAAGAGGTTGAAAAGCACTGGTCCCAGGACAGATCCTTGGGGCACACCGCTTTTCACCTCTCTCCATTGTGAAAATTGCCCATTGACACCCACTCTCTGCTTCCTGGCCTCCAACCAGTTCTCAGTCCACGAGAGGACCTGTCCTCTAATTCCCTGATTGTATTTTTCAGTAGCCTTTGGTGAGGGACCGTGTCAAACGCCTTCTGAAAGTCCAGATATATAATGTCCATGGGTTCTCCCGCATCCACATGCCTGTTGACCTTTTCAAAGAATTCTATAAGTTTCGTGAGGCAAGACTTACCCTTACAGAAGCCATGCTGACTCCCTCAGCAAGGCCTGTTCATCTTCAACATGCAAATGAAGTTGCTTGTTCTTAGTTGCCCTTGTGTTCTATATGGCAATGTTTCGTACAGTTGTCTAATTACAGAAGTTCAATTCCACCATCTTTTAGTGGTTAAAATGCCAGTTGTTAACAGCTACATTTACAAGATGTTTTAAAAGCACCCCCCCCCCCAAAATAGAAGAGAACCAAACAGGAGCAGTGATTTAATGGAGGGGGCACCCCCCCATTGCGCCCCTTGTCATGGGAAGTCCTGAAGTGTTCGAGGGTTGGGGCTGCCACATGCAGCCTCCCCAGCCCTCTGAAGGCCTTCTGAGGCCTCTGGAGGACCTTGAAACGTCACTTCTGGTTTTTCACATAAGGTCTCTCCGGCCCTCAGAACACTACAGGGCAGAGAAGCAGCAAACGCGTGCAGCCCTCAAGTTGGCATGACTGGGGTGCCAGTGCCACCCCTGCAGCAATGCAGCTGGGGGCACATGCACCTGCTGACCCCCCCCCCCCCCCCCGGGACACCAGTGGCTCAGGGTGAGGAAGACATTTCTTGCCATTGGGAGCACTTTCTGAGAGAGCCAAAGGCTAGTGCTCATTTGAGGGGCCTCCTGCAAGAAGGGCACCGTGGAACCATGGTGGCTGCAAGACTGTCAATGCATCCACTCCAAAACTGTGAGAACCACTTAAGAACATAAGAAGAGCCCCGCTGGATCAGGCCAAAGGCCCATCTAGTCCAGCTTCCTGTATCTCACAGTGGCCTACCAAATGCTTCAGGGAGCACACAAGACAACAGACACAACCTGTGTCCCAGTGCCCTCCCCTGCATCTGGCAATCAGAGGCAGCCTGCCTCTAAAACCAAGAGCTTGCACATACCTACTATGACTTGTAACCCATAATGAACTTTTCCTCCAGAAATCCGTCCAATTCCCTCTTAAAGGCATCCAGGCAAGATGCCATCACTACTTCCTGTGGCAAGGAGTTCCACAGACTAATTACATGCCAGGTAAATAAATTCTGCAGAATTATAGGCTTGCTTCAGATGTGCTGGAGGTGGGGATTGGCTGGTCCAGATACTCCTAGATTGTGAGGTTCAGGACTTTTCTTCTGAGTGCTCAACATGGCTACCTACAAATTTTGGGAGGTGGGGGTGGGGATGCACTGAATTTTTTCCAGTGCTCTGCTTTGACAGCAGGCAGATATCCCCTCTTGGGCTGGCTGCACCACTGACTTTCATGGCGAGGGCAGCTCTGCCCACAGCTTCTGGGAGCTGCAGCTGCTTCCTGTGCAGATTTGAGAGGGTGTGAAATCTGGACGGAGGTGAGTGCACCTCAGAGGGGTGAAGGGGAGGCCCCGGCAGGGACTGCAAGCCCCAGGCACCTGCATATAGTCAGGGAAGTGGAGCCAACAGTGACGGGCGGAAGGAGGAGGAAGATGCCTTCCATTGCCTTTCCTCCTCACTCCCAGCCAGGGCTGGCCCAGGACCTCCTGGGGCCTGAGGGAGTAGGCCAGGCAAGAGCTTAAGAACAGCCTTACCATAATTTTTTGAGCTGAAACTGGGATCAACTGGAGTATCACCAGGCATGGGACAAACGGAAAGGGTTAAATCTCCCTGTACTGTGATCCTGGTTCTCCCTTCTGGACTCAGCTCGTGAAAGCGTCTCTCCCCAAATTACGTCTTATTCACTGGAAACAGACATCTCTACATACCAGCAATCGGACAGGGATCTACGACATGTTTGGAGAATGTAAGAATTTTCACTCATTCCTTATAGTACAGCAATGAATCCAGCCAGAGGAAGAACCATATAAATGCATAGGCTTCTCTTAAGCCTTCAGGGCCCAATCTTAACCAACTTTCCAGCACCAATGCAGCTCTGAAGTAATGAAGAACCATTCTCTTACCTAGAGGAGGCCTCTGTGACTCCCCCACCACCCCAGCACAGGATGCAAGCGTAAGCCCCACTGGCATGGCTGCATCAGCGCTGGAAAGTTGGATAGGATTGGGCCTTAAGACGCATGAAAAGAGTTTGAAGAGCTGAGTCACATGTAAGAGGAGGAATAGGGATAGGGAAATGCAGGGAAGGAAGGGAGACCTTGGAGGAAAAAGCAGCTGAAAGAAGAGATTCAAGCAAAAAAAGGGCTCAGCCTAGCCAAGGAGATGGGAGGAACTGGACCAAGCATCTGGACCAAGCAGCAAGCGATAGGAGGGGGCACACCTGGTTTCCATAGACCCCTGAGCTTTGGCCAGCCCCAGGGCAAGCCCTCACGCCAGCTCTTCCCTGCAGGTGGGAGGACCCTGCAGCCCAATGTCCTGGTCTGCTCCTGCAGTGACAGGTGTGCTTGGCCCTGCGACAAGGGGCAGGGGCAGAGACTTGCCTGCTTGCTCACCCATTGAGAAGCTTTGTTGGTCTCTCTTCTGCAGAATAAACTTGGAAGTGTTCCAATCAAAAGCTGTGGCGTTTTTTGATTTTGCCACACCAGGGATGAACCAAAGTCCCTTAGGGGCTATAGCCAGTGAGCTAACAAAAGGCCGTAATGTGGCCTGGAATGTGACTGGGGGATGACAAGCAGCATTGGTTGATCCCCTTGGTGGGACAGTCATCACGTGCGAAACAGCTGTGACTGGACCAGCCCTCTGACTGGGGTAGAATACCAGGTCTTAGCTGCAGAAAGAAAAAAAACAAAAACAGTTGTACTGAGTTCCACAATGGAATCCTGCCGGATCAGACTAAGCCTGCATCCTGTTTCCTATAGCACCCAGCCAGATGCCTTCAAGAAGCCCTCAGAGTCAGCCTGAATAGTCCTTTCCTATTTGTTCCCCCAGCACCACCTTCTGCCATCTTCATCTGTGCCTCTTCTTGAAAAGAAACAGATATGAAGGAGTATCTAAGTGTCTTCAAGCACAGACAGGGTGCCTTTCTCTCCAGAAGCAACCGTAGCCTGTTCCTGGCCTACACAGAACTAAGGAGCAAAGCCGGGCAAAGTGGCACAGACAAAAAGCATGACGTACAGTCTGTGCCTTTTTTGGAACCTTCCAAATGATAGTGATACTCCTCTACTACCTCTACGTGTAGCCATGTATACCATTCGTGTTCACCAACACGCAACACACAGGAAGAGGCCAACTCTAACCCATAAGCAGGGCTCAAAAGCAATCACCCCCTCCCCACTGTTGGCCCCCTAGTAATTGATATTCAGAGGTACACTGCCCCTGAACCTGGAGTTTCAATTTACCTATCAGTGTGTATTAGTCATACTAGATCTCTCCTACATGAATTCACTAAATTCACTCTTAAAAGCCCCTTATGTCCATGGTTATCACTGCACTGCCTGGTACTGAATTCTAAGAACAAATCATGCGAGTACCTGGTAATATGCTGTTTCTGGGGCAAAGTTATCAACAGAATTAATACAATTCTGTAATTGTATTACAAACACCCTTGATAGTCACTGTTATTTTGAACTATTTACCTGTGTTTTGGAGGCTAACTGCAGGCCAGCGAAAATGGACTGTCTGCACCCTGACAATGGTAAAAAGACCAATAATGAAAAATTGGATAGATAAGTGCCCTCTTTCCATCATTCAGTGGACTAAAGGCCTTTTGACCCTATTGACTTTCGAGTGAATGGCCTATCGACATCGACTTTAGTTTGATCTAAATATCTAAATTGTAATAGTTTTAGTTTGTTAACAAACCAATTAAAAAATAATATAAACTCCAAAAAACGTTCAAACTTTTTTGTATTCTCTTTTTTGTCGCTGTTGGTTCTTCATAAAATGAAAAATGGTTATTTAAACACACAAATCATATACGGTAAAGTTTATTTCTTCTGCTATGGCTCTACTTCCAAACAATTGCATTGGACAATTCTACCTCCTCTTGCAATGGGAGAGAGCAAATGAATTCTCTTTAACCACACCACTCTTAAGTGGAGAGTGGTTTCCACACCAAACACACGCCCTTCTCTACTTCAAACATGAAAATATTTATTGGGGGTGAATAAACACAAACATTTGAGAAAACAAGTTGATTAACTATACCAGCATTTCTTAAACTGTACATAAAACAACAGTTCAAGATGTTATGAACTGAACAGCAAGACCTTGAAGCAGCTGACAAGCCGAGCCAAGTTATTCCATCTGCTTTGGCTGCCCTCCATGTGAGAGATGAAGGAGCTGCTTGTCAGCCTGTGTGGGATGCACTGAGGCCAGAAGAGAGATCAGACCAGGAAGATCCAACTGAAATGTTGTGTGGTTCTTGAAAGAGAGAACCATTTATGATTGTAAAAATCCCCTTGAGGGATTTAGAAACACCTACCTATGTAAACCGCCTTGAATAAAATCAGAGGAGTAATCCAATGACCAGAAAGGCGGTATATAAATACCTAGTTAGTTAGTTAGTTAGTTATGGATCAGGGCCAGTAGCTTGTGCGAGGAGTTAGCTTGGTCACCCCCTTAGTTCTGTGCTTCTCTTCCTACAAAATCTTATCTGCAGGAGACTGCAATACCATAACTAACCCATGATTGCCCAATCAAGATGTTTCCAAAACTTCTCAGTTATCTGAGATCTCTTCTAGCAGAGACAATTCCACAAAAGGTCATTTCGAGAGCTATTTCCTGAAAGTCACTGACGTCTGTTGATGGATGTGCACGTAAAAACTGATTTAGCAGAGACCCTGCAAGTTGGGCAGAAGTATTTTGTTCTGCACAGAGACCACTTCCCACAGACACTGCTAGAGAGAAATGGCCACTCATACAGCTTTGCGCTGTTACAAATCTTAGAAAAGTTGTTTTTTAATCCAAGAAAAGGCCAAAAGATTTTAGCACTATAAGTTGTTACAAAATATGGGGTTTCAGCAAAGTGGATTCTCATGTCATTTGTCAAGTGGATTTTCCATGTTCTCTAAATGCCTGATCATTCTGACTACCTTCTCCTACAATATCCTTTTCTTGACACACAGAGGTCACCTGGCAGCTGGATAACGTGAGTTAATTCCAGTCTTTTGGTTCTTGTCTCTGCCCCTGCATCTTCCAATGTGTACAGGTGCTTTTGCACATGAATAACACACACACACACACACACAGAGGGACCGTGAATCCCAGAATCTTGTCTGCCTGTGTGATTGACCAAATGTGCTGCATTTCATCAGTGGTGGTTCATGTTCACCAGCCATTACAGGGGAAAACACAAAAACCAAGAACAGGTGGAAGAAAATGTAAACAGCAGCATACTGCACACAGGACATTTCCAAAATCAAAATTCTCCATGTTAATTTGGAAGGAAGATGGATTTGATCCCACAGAATTGTGGAAGGGAGCAGGGGAAATACATCCCCCCCCCGTTTATAATAGTGACTCTAAGGCCACAATCCTATCCACACTTACCTGGGAGTAAGCTCCATTGACTATAGTGGGACTTACTTCCCAGTAGATATGCATAGGATTGGGTAAGTAGCATCCTCAAATCCAGTCCGTGGATTACTCCATCTGCTTCTCCTGCTTGGTTGACAAGGGGAAATCATATAACCAGGCACCTGTAACAACAGACAGCTATTAGGGGTGGGATGCCATGGAGCTTTGGCCAACCATCCCTTATGCCCTCTTCTGGGGCTCTTACTAAGGCAGTGGTTCTCAAACTCTCTGGGAGAGTTTGAGCCACAATAAGTCTTTGCGGGGGGTGGGGGGGAGACAGCGATGTGATCCCCAGGATCGCGTCACTGGGGAGCGGGTGCAGGCAATGGCATTTACTTACCAGTCCCTGCAGCAGCCTCCTGGGGGTGCCGGGAGCCCTGTGCAACCATCTGCAGGGCTCCCCAGCCTCCAGAAAGTGAAAGCAGAGCGATTGCGTCCCGCCTTTGCAAAACCAGAAGTGGAGCGTGACCGCTCTGCTTTCACTTTTAGAAGGCTGGGGAGCAGACGGTTGCGCAGGGCTCCTCGCACTCCCGGAAGGCTTCAGCAGGGACTGGTAAGCAAATGCCAGTCCCTGTGCCCCCCCTTAGCGACACGATCCTGGTGACCGCATCGCTGCCTCCTCCCTGCCCCCACCACTTAAGATGCATCAGACTGGAGCGTCATGATGCCCTAATTTGAGAAGCCCTGGACTAAGGGGATCCCACAGTTGAGACCAGGGAATCCCAGTTGGAATTATAAATGTTTGTGACTGTGCCAAAGCAGGGCAAACGTGCCACAACCTTCCACCCAGTTCCAGTCAGATCAATCACAGGATCCCATCACTCATGTGGATTCTCTGATGTTTGGTAAAGTTTGAAATGTAATGGAATATCCTCCCACAGTCCTGGCATTCATAGGATTTCTCTCCTGAGTGGACTCGCTGGTGTTTGGTGAGGCTCTGCTTGCTACAGAACCGCCTCCGGCATTCCAGGCATTCATACGGCTTCTCCCCCGTGTGGATCCGGTGGTGAGAGGCCAGGTGGCCTTTGCTGATGAAGCCCTTCCCGCACTGGAGGCATTCATAAGGCCTTTCCCCTGTGTGGATTCTCAGGTGCTTCACAAACTCTTCTTTCCAGCGATAGGTCTTCTGGCACACGGGGCAGGTGTAGGGCTTCTCACCTGTGTGGATTCTCTGGTGGTTGATCAGCTTGCCTCTTTCACGGAAGCTTTTTCCGCACTCTGGGCAGGCGTGGGGTTTCTGCCCTGTGTGGATTCTTTGGTGCCTGATCAGCTTGTCCCTTCGACGAAACGTCTTCCCACATTCCAGGCACACGTGGGGCTTCTCACCGGTGTGCATCTTCTGGTGCCTGATTAAAGTTGATTTGTGCTGGAAATTCCTCCCACACTCTGGGCACAGGTGCTTTATCTCCCTCCCATGGAGCATCACAGCCATGTCACCTTCTGCACGCGTCATGTGCTCACTCCATATCATCACTGGTGGCTGATCCTGCTGCCTCGTTGACCCATAGCCTTGCTCAAAACTCTCACACCATAGCTGGGGGTGCCTTTGAGATCTCCCAGGGTGCGTCCTGCACAATTCTGCTGGCTCCAAGCGTCCCTCTTGCTGTTTCTCTTCCTTGCTCTCATCTGCTGTGCCTCCACCTAAGTGAAAAGGCAATGGACAGAGGAGTCAGGACACAGGAAAAGACGCACGAGAAGGAGAAGGAGCGAGGAGAACATCACTGCAAAATAAGGAGGAATGACAGCTCCGTGGGTGCATGGTTATTCTCGCCCCCTTGCCCTGCAGAGCAGTTTCCTTCTCTGGTGTTAAAACCGAGACTCGGAAACTGGTACATTCTGTGGTTGATAATGATATTTAACATTTTATATGAACATAAGAACATAAGAAGAGCCTGCTTGGTAAAGAAATACATTTTCTTTTGTCTGTCCTAACTCTCCCAACACTCAATTTTAGTGAATGTCCCCTGGATCTGGTGTTATGTGAGAGGGAAAAGAGCATCTCTCTATCCACTCTGTCCATCCCTTGCATTATTTTGTATGTCTCAATCATGTCCCCCCTCAGGCGCTTCTTTTCTAGGCTGAAGAGGCCCAAACGCTGTAGCCTTTTCCTCATAGGGAAGGTGCCCCAACCCAGTAATCATTTTGGTTGCTCTCTTCTGTACATTTTCCATTTCCACGATATTCTTTTTGAGATGTGGCGATCAGAACTGGACGCAATACTCCAGATGTGGCCTTACCATCGACCATGTTTGGTCAACTGTATAGTTTTATTCTGCTTTAACCAATTGTGAGAGCTGCCTTGTTATGGTTAAAAAGTGGGTTAAAATTATTACAGACAACACGTTACTGTCTTAAATGTTAGATCTAATCCTGGGTATAATTGGGGTGCCGATTCCAAAAATGGCATCAGTTTTGCCCTGTCACATCTCGTTTCAGAGGTATGGCATAACCTCAGTCACCATGGTGTTGGCTTCCTCATGATGAGGCTGCTTGAAACTATTCCGTAATGAGGCTATGCTGATGTGATAGGGCAAAACTAATGCCATTTTTGGAATCAGTACCCTAAGTTCATATAAAATCACCATAAATATTGGAAAGTTTTTCTGACCCTCAATTTTGCAGGCCTGTGTAATATACCAATATTACCGATACCAATTGGTACCAATACCAATACTAATACCAAATCAACCAAAAGATTTTTCAAAATAGTGCACTGATGAACCTGTTAGAATGAAGTATTTTCTAGGCCAGTGGTCTTCAACATTTTTCACGCCACAACCCAATCAAGTATGAGACTGGGGAACCAATGCCAATTCTGCCCCCTCAGGGAACCTGTTAAGTCCACGCCTCACCCCCATCACTTCCCACAACCACCTCTCTGGTGCTTAGCCGACACACTTAAGGCACATTTGCAACAGTGCACACTGGTGGGGAGCCAGCATGTACTACATAGGATGGGGCCCTCACTTCTCAGTAAACACTGATGAAGGATCGGGCTCTCAGTTTCACACAATGCCAGTAACAAATTCAGTAATCTACAGAATACTTAGGGAATGTGTACAGATGATTTTATTTTATACATTGGCTTGATGTTGTAGGCACACTCTAGAATAACTAGGCATTCTACACAATACCATAGTTTCACACAGGAATGCTAACATAAATACTTCAGAGAACTGGTCTCTCTATTTAAACAATTACTCTGATACTGAGTGCTCCGTATTTACATTTAGACATGGCCATATTCTCTTCATATTTGCTATAAGCTTCTATTCTGGAACTTCATGTTGTTTGCTGATAGGAGTACCTTTTCTAAATGTGCAGGTGAAGACTGGACTAGCACATGCCATAAAAACATTCCTAAATGCAATCCCTTCCCTGTTGTGCCACAGAACATTTAAAACTCTGGTAGAGACTGGCTGGCATAAGAGAAGGTCGCCTTCCTCGGCTGGGTTTGATTAAGAACAGTTGGACAAGGACATAGCATCCTGTTTCTTCTGAGGTCTCCTTCTGTCTCTCCCTCTCAGAGCCTTGGCAAAAGCAGTGCTGCTGAAAAAGCAGGGCAGCATTGGGAAAGCCCAATTGCCATGTGGGCCAGATAAAGAGCTTCAAAAGACTGTATCTGGCCTGTGAGCCTTATGTAGGACACCCCTGGTTGAGACAAAGCCAAAGCAATGTGCATGCTTCTGAAATGGATGTCCCCTGGTTCTGGTATTATGTGAGAGTGTAAAGAGCATCTCCCTATCCACTCTGTCCATCCCCTGCATAATTTTGTATGTCTCAATCATGTCCCCCCTCAAGCGTCTCTTTTCTAGGCTGAAGAGGCCCAAACGCCGTAGCCTTTCCTCATAAGGAAGGTGCCCCAGCCCCGTAATCATCTTAGGTGCAAAAGAGAGCGACTAAGATGATTACGGGGCTGGGGCACCTTCCTTATGAGGAAAGGCTACGGCGTTTGGGCCTCTTCAGCCTAGAAAAGAGACGCTTGAGGGGGGACATGATTGAGACATACAAAATTATGCAGGGGATGGACAGAGTGGATAGGGAGATGCTCTTTACACTCTCACATAATACCAGAACCAGGGGACATCCACTAAAATTGAGTGTTGGGAGAGTTAGGACAGACAAAAGAAAATATTTCTTTACTCAGCGCGTGGTCAGTCTGTGGAACTCCTTGCCACAGGATGTGGTGCTGGCGTCTAGCCTAGACGCCTTTAAAAGGGGATTGGACAAGTTTCTGGAGGAAAAATCCACTATGGGGTACAAGCCATGATGTGTATGCGCAACCTCCTGATTTTAGGAATGGGTTAAGTCAGAATGCCAGATGTAGGGGAGGGCACCAGGATAAGGTCTCTTGTTATCTGGTGTGCTCCCTGGGGCATTTGGTGGGCCGCTGTGAGATACAGGAAGCTGGACTAGATGGGCCTATGGCCTGATCCAGTGGGGCTGTTCTTATGTTCTTATGGATTGTAGCCCAGAGAGGTTTATGCTGAAATACACTGGTTAGCCTTTAAGATGCTGGTTGGGATTAAGTACCACTGAACTCAATGAGACTTGCACCTGAGTAAAAAAGCACTGGTCCAAGCTGTCAATTACCCTGGTAGAATGATGCCATACCTAATGATGGGACATCTCTGTCCCTCTCTTGCTCAAATTCCTTGAAGAGTGGCTTCTGCCAGGCATCCGATGGAATGTGCTCTCTCTCAGGGGAATTCACCGTTACCTCCACAAAGGGCCCCACTGCCTGCAAAAAGAGCAAAACTGATTTGGAGCAAGGGCAAGTAGGGAGAGGGAACCCATTAAGGGGAAGAAAGCTCCCTGCAAAAAGACAACTAGTACATCAGGGAATGAAGGTTCCCAACCCTTGGCCTACTAAGCTAACTTTTTATTTACATGAATGTTTCCCATGGAGGAAATTCAGAAATGGCATCCATCGTTTAGCTTCATGGCTCATCAACAAATTTGGACACCACCCCTGAAAAGTCCCCCTTGAACCCCAAGATTTTCAGGCTGAAGTCAATCACCTCCTGTTCCCATTGCTCTGACTCTTGCTGCCTCAGCAGGAAATCTTCAGCCAGCGCGATCACATGGGCACAGGTTTCTGGGTCCCGTTCCCTGACCCAGCTTTGCACTTCTGGGGGCAAGACGGTCAGGAACTGTTCCAGGATCACCAGCTCCAAGATCTGCTCCTTGCTGTGCCTCTCAGGTTTGAGCCACTGGTGGCAAAGCTCCCGCAGATGGTTGTAGACCTCATGCAACCCTCCACCCTCTTGGTAGCAAAAGTGTCGGAACTGCTGGCGCTGTGCCTCCACTCTGACCACTTCACTCAGAAGAGTGGCCTTGTTTCCATTCCCAACTCTAGTGCTGTTTGACCTCCTAGTGGCCTCCTGGCCTCCTGCTCCAAGGACAGGTGTCTGCCGAATCCCATGCTCTCTTGTCAACCTTTTGCAATAAGCAGATGCTCCCTCAAAGCAGCCTGGGAATGTCTTGGTATTGCCCCACAGCACTGGCTCTGTCGACAGCGAATTGCCCCACCCTGAGCAAGGAGACAGTGTCACTTTTTGGAACTCCTGCTTCTGTTGGGCATCCCAATGCTCTTCTTCCTGCTTCACCTGTGTGGAAACAGCCCATCCCAGGGGCTCTTCAATCCGCACCACCTGGATGTCGCAAGCACTGGTGACAGCTGGATCCTGGACCTCCATTTTTATTCTCCCCTCCTGTTCAAATGCAACCTGGAGACTCGGGAATGGGGAGGTTGCTTCTTCCTTAGCAGCCATTTTGTCTAGAGCGCCTTACCCCAGCTGTTGCTCTTAAACTCACATTTCTCAGCACAAACTTGAGGAAAAACTCCTGCCTTTCTTTGTGGGCTTGGTCCTGAGATTAGGTGGGGACTGGCATGAGGGACTGATCAGTGGAGAAATGGCATTTTTTCAGCACCAATATGAGAGAACTGGAATCTTTTTGCCAAAGTGGTTTATAGGCAGGAGTCTGGGACAACTAGGTCTTCTACCTGAAATAAAGCGATAAGAAAGATCATTTTAAAAGTTGGCTGCTAGGTTGAAAGTGGGTCTCCCCAGCCACAGTGGACTTCTAAGAGCCCCTTTCAACATGGATGCCAGAGCATCTCATACCCTACGCTGAATACACCACCTTATGATGAAAGTCAGCATATTAAAAAAAAAAAGATGGGGGGGGAGTCACAGTGAGCAGCTGTATTATAACTGAGAGGGAGATGGCTTGCAAAGAAAAGGCCATCTTGGGGGTGTCATCCTACCAATTTGTAAACATACTGATGGTGTGGAAATAATTGTTTTCTCAAGATTGGGTTGGGAAGCTTTGTAAAAAGATTTTCTTTTTTTCCTTGCAGGCTACAGATAAAAAGCACATGAAGTGCTACTCTTAGCTGGCAGGTAAATACACACACCTTGAGAACAGAGAGAGAAAGGAAACATTGGTATATAAAAACAGCTGGCACAGGGCCTGTGAGAAGGTTTGGGAGGTGGAAGATCTAGGTTCAAATCCCTGCTCAGCCATGAAGCTTGCTGGGTGACCTTGGGCCAGTCACTTTCTCTCAGCCTCACCTACCTCACAGGGTTGTTGTGAGGGGGAAAAAAAGGAGGGGAGCAGCTGTGCTCTTTGGAGGAAGGGCGGGATACAAATGTGATAGATAAATAAATAAATAACTAAATAAATAAATAAGGTTGTGCAGGAGGTAGTTTGTACATGGACCCAGGATCAAAAAGGGGGCCAGTTATGGAGAGGGCACAGAAATTTCCCAGGATCTTACATTTTCCCACCTCATTTTGGCCCACACGGGATGCTCTCCGTTCTAGTGCGAGCCTCAATGCGATGATGCTCATTTTCTGCAATGATCTCTGTATTTAAAAGACTTTAGAGAGACTTAGGAGTGCGTTTGGCTTTCCATATGACTGCTGAGGCCGCATGGGCAGGTAGACCTGGGTTCTTCATTGGGAAGGCCAGCAGGGATGTGCGGTGGGTGGGGAGGCAGGTGAGGCAGAGCCTCCCCATCGGAGTCCTTTGAAACGTGCCCAAGCACCCAAGCATCCACAACCGGCCTACCTGCCTCCCCACTCACCGCATGTCCCTGAAGCCCGGTAGACCTGGGCTCCAAAGACCTTTCTGGCTGTTGCCACACACTGCCCTGTGCTGCCTCCTCCTCACCCCTTCTGCCCATCCTGTTGCCCCTCCCCTTGCTCTCACTCACCCCACTTTGAAAGGGTCTCCCCAAAACCTGGTACCCACTGATAAAAGCCATCTCAGAGGCAGGCCCTGTGCACGATCAAACCCCCCCAGGTCCCTCCACCTGCCACCTCCCTCCACCCACCTGCTCCTTCCACCGTCTCCATGGCAACCCCTGGGGCAGTTCGCTGCAGCCCTCCTTCGGCCTCTTGCGCCTGAGAAAAGGCAGGAAGTAGCTTCCCATCAGGGCATGGAGGGGGGAGAGGAAGGAAGGGCCCTCCTGATGGCAGCATTCAGCGCTTCCTGGTCTCTCTAGGAAGCCTGGAGGCCGCAAGCTCCTCTTTTAACCCCTTGTAGCCCAGGGCCATTTTCTGCACTAGTCCAGGGATGTCAAACTCTTTCATGCAAAGTCAGCATTCATGGTGCCTGCTGAGGGGAAGGAAGTGACGTCATTGAGTAGAGAGTGATGTCATTAAGCAGTAAGTGACATCAGTGAGCAGAAAGTGACATCATTACACAGAAAGTGATGTCATTAAGCAGAGATGACATCACTGAGCAGAACGTGATGTCATTATGCACATGATGGCCAGAAATATGCACTATGTGCTCACATAGAAACTCATTCTATGAAATCCTCTGTCTCTGCTGGAGAGAAGGTGAAGTACCTCAAGACATGAGGGATGCAAACATCATCACGCTGTACAAGAACAAAGGTGACAGGGGTGACTGCAACAACTACCGCGGCATCTCTCTCCTTAGTGTTGTAGGAAAGCTGTTTGCCCGAGTTGTACTAAAGAGGCTCCAGGTACTTGCAGAGAGCGTCTATCCAGAATCGCAGTGTGGATTCCGAGCCAACAGGTCCACCACTGATATGGTATTCTCCCTTAGACAACTGCAGGAGAAATGCAGGGAACAACGACAGCCACTCTTTATAGCCTTCATAGATCTCACAAAGGCTTTCGACCTGGTCAGCAGAGACGGCCTCTTCAAGATTCTCCCCAAGATTGGATGTCCACCCAGGCTCCTCAGCATCATCAGATCTTTCCACAAGGACATGAAGGGCACTGTTGTCTTCGATGGCTCCACATCAGACCCTTTTGACATCCGAAGCGGAGTGAAGCAGGGCTGTGTTCTTGCACCAACCTTGTTTGGGATTTTCTTCGCTGTCCTGCTGAAGCAGGCCTTTGGAACTGCAACAGAAGGCATCTATCTCCGGACCAGATCAGACGGAAAGCTCTTCAACCTCTCCAGACTGAGAGCAAAATCCAAAGTCCAGCTGAAATGTCTGCGTGACTTCCTCTTTGCCGACGATGCAGCTGTCACTACCCACTCTGCCAAAGATCTCCAGCAGCTCATGGATCGTTTTAGCAAGGCCTGCCAAGATTTTGGACTGACAATCAGCCTGAAGAAAACACAGGTCATGGTTCAGGATGTGGACTCACCTCCCTGCATTACAATCTCTGAGCATGAACTGGAGGTTGTCCATGACTTTGTGTACCTTGGCTCAACGATCTCCGACACTCATTCTCTCGATACTGAGCTAAACAAGCGCATCGGTAAAGCAGCTACCACGTTTTCCAGACTCACAAAGAGAGTCTGGTCCAACAAGAAGCTGACGGAACATACCAAGATCCAGGTCTACAGAGCTTGCGTCCTGAGTACACTTCTGTACTGCAGCGAGTCATGGACTCTTCGCTCACAACAGGAGAGGAAACTGAGCGCTTTCCACATGCGCTGCCTCCGACGCATCCTCGGCATCACCTGGCAGGACAAAGTTCCAAACAACACAGTCCTGGAACGTGCTGGAATCCCTAGCATGTATTCACTGCTGAAACAGAGACGCCTGCGTTGGCTTGGTCATGTCGTGAGAATGGATGATGGCCGGATCCCAAAGGATCTCCTCTATGGAGAACTCGTGCAAGGAAAGCGCCCTACAGGTAGACCACAGCTGCGATACAAGGACATCTGCAAGAGGGATCTGAAGGCCTTAGGGATGGACCTCAACAAGTGGGAAACCCTGGCCTCTGAGCGGCCCGCTTGGAGGCAGGCTGTGCAGCATGGCCTTTCCCAGTTTGAAGAGACACTTTGCCAACAGTCTGAGGCTAAGAGGCAAAGAAGGAAGGCCCATAGCCAGGGAGACAGACCAGGGACAGACTGCACTTGCTCCCGGTGTGGAAGGGATTGTCACTCCCGGATTGGCCTTTTTAGCCACACTAGACGCTGTGCCAGAACCACCTTTCAGAGCGCGATACCATAGTCTTTCGAGACTGAAGGTTGCCAATACCAATACCTAGAAACTCATTAGCTGCCAAGGACAGAAGAGAAAATTTTGTTCATATTGTCAAGATATGGGAGAGCCCCATTAACATGCTGGGAGTGCCCAGATATAATGGGGGCCGGATAAATGGCTTCTGGGGGCCGTATCCGGCCCACAGGCCTTACATCTGACACCCCTACACAAGGCTACTCATGACTGACACGCTTT
Organism: Tiliqua scincoides; assembly: GCF_035046505.1. Taxonomy (NCBI): domain Eukaryota; kingdom Metazoa; phylum Chordata; class Lepidosauria; order Squamata; family Scincidae; genus Tiliqua; species Tiliqua scincoides. The sequence continues at coordinate 264,659,853 of NC_089822.1, forward strand.
TTTCCTGGCAGGGTTTCTGGGCCTTTAGCAATGGCCTGATAGGATGAAACCAGGAGGTGCAGCTCCCCTCATCACTGTCTGACCGGGGTGGGGGTGGGGTCCCTCAGCAGGGTGCCTACTGCAGAGGGCCCTCCACCCAGCTCAGTGGGTCCTTATCCTCATCTCCCATGTCTCCCACCACACCAACAGTCCACGTAAGAAGGGGGATCCATCTGTGCAGTGGCCACAGTGGCTGGCTGGGCACAATGTTCCCCAAGGAGATAAAGCAGGTATTAGAGGTGAGGCCCCATTAGCTGCCAGAGGAGGTCATGTGCTGACACCAGCCCTGGTCACTGTTTTTCGCCACAGTTGAACACAGTGAAGCGTTCTGAATTTCCGACGTTCTTCATGCCACAAAAGGAAAAGGTTTCCCAACTGCAGTAAAAATGTGACAACCACGTTGAGGACCACCTTTTACAGCTCTCATGTTCCCATAGAGATAGCACAATTGTGTGTCGTCATTGTCGTTGTCGTCCCAAAAAAACCCAGCACGATACACTGTCATGTGAAGATACAAAGCTGCAGCCTATGGGTCAGATTATTGGTCCATCTAACCCAGTATTGTGCACATTCTAGAACAGTGCTTCCCAAACTTTTTAGTACCAGGACCCACTTTTCAAAATGACACTCTATCAGGACCCACCTAGTTTTACAAGACTTTAAAAAAAATATAGAAAGGAATAATATGTTTATTTATTTACAAGTAGTAATAACCCAAAAAAAGATGCTTCAACATTTATCTCCCTATATTTACAAATGCTTGTAAACAGCTGGAGCTGTTGGAAAGGTAATAATAATGATAATGATGATGATGATGATGATGACCTTTCTTTGTCATCAGATTTCTCCTCAGACTTTAATTCAAGGCGGTTTACATAGGCAGGCTGTTCTAAATCCCTGTAGGGAATTTTACAATTGAAGAAAGGTTCTATCTTCAAGAACCACAATATTTCTGATGGATCTTTGCTGATCTGGTATCACATTCTGGCCTCCAGTTTCCTCCCACACAGGCTGACAAGCAGCTCCATCTCTCACTTGAAGGGCGGCCAAGACGCTTACAGGTGGAATAACTCAGCTGGGCTTGTCAGCTGCTTCAAGGTCTCGCCATTCACAGTGCCAGTGGCCTCGAACTGGCGACCTTCGGATGTTATCTTCAGGCAAACAGAGTCTCTACCCTCTAGACCAGACCTCCTGCCCCTAGTTAGGTAGTTAGCAGGTATCTGATTTTTGAAGTTTCAGGGCTTCAGGCAGTTTTCTGATCCTTCCATCACCTGTGTTTTCATTGGAGGCTCTGCTTGGCTGCTATGGGACCCACCAAAAATCAAATCGAGACCCACCGGTGGGTCCCAAGCCACAATCTGGGAGCCACTGTTCTAGAATATGTCCCTGATGCCATGTCCTGTGACAAAGACTTCCAAGAATTACAGGCTGAGTAAAGAGATATTTCCTTTTATCTGTTCTAGCTCTATTGCCAGTCAATTATAGTGGATGCTCCTGGTTTTGGTGTTGTGTGAGAAGGAAAAGAACTTGCCTCTATCTGCTCCATCCATCCCATGTGTAATTTTATATGCTCAATCATGTCTTCACACAGTAGCCTGTCCACTTATCATTTTGGTTCCCCTCTTTTGCACCATTTCAGTTCCACTATATCCTTTTTGAGATGTGGCCACCAGAACTGGACACAACACTCCAGATGTAGCCTTACCATCTATTTGCACAAAGGCATAATAATATTGGCCATTTTATTCTCCCTTTCAAAATGATTCTAAGCATGGAATTGGCCTTCTTCACAGCCACTGCACACTGCGTCGACACTTTCATCAAACTGTCCACCAGCACCCCAAGATCTCTCTCCCACTGTTACAAACAACTGTTGCCAACACTGCTCCTTAACATTACACGTGTGTCCTACACGCATCATGCGCGCACACACAAATAACTGAAATTGGGGAAATGAGCAAGTGAGAGTTCATATCCAGCAGTGTGACAACGGGTTGGATCGTTGACGTGGATGAGGGGGACAATCAATCTCAAGGTGCCTCAAAATAGCCACAAGACAGAACTTTTTTTTTTAACAAAAAAATAGTTTATTAAAGAAGTATAGGGTCCAATCCTATCCAACTTTCTAGCACTGATGCAGCCACGCCAACAGGATGTGCGCAGTATCCTATATTGAGGATGCAGTCATGGAGGTGCCAGGTGAGGCACTCCAGGTAAGGGAGTGTTTGTTGGCTTACCTTGAGGCTGCACCGGCCCTGGAAAGCTGGATAGGATTGGGCCCATAGACAACAAGGGCACGTTTTTCAGGTCAGTTAGAGAGGAGAGATACTTGCAAATAGCTGTATTTGGCAGTGGTGGAGCTGGGGTGGGGGCAGGGGGGGCAAAAGTCCCCGGCACTGCACCTGGAAGCCACCTTCTGAGGCTTCTCCCACTGTTTTGAACAAGACTTCTGGTGTCCTGACGAAACCGGAGCAGAGGAAGCCTCTGAAGGCTTCTCGCCCACTGCCAAGCACTGTGTGGAACCTCGCTTGCCTGTGGCTCAGATGGGCAGGAAGGGTGGCGTGGCAGTCGGAGGTGGCAGGGGTGGGGGTGTAACGAGTGCGCAGCAGGTGCAGTGCCGGGGACTTTTGCCCCCCTGCCCCCACCCCAGCTCCACCACTGCCAAATACAGCTATTTGCAAGTATCTCTCTTCGCTAACTGACCTGAAATTAAGCATGCCCTTTACTTGTTGTCTATGGGCCCAATCCTATCCAGCTTTCCAGGGCCGGTGCAGCCTCAAGGTAAGCCAACAAACACTCCCTCACCTGGAGGACGCCTCCATGACTGCATCCTCAATACAGGATACTGTGCACACCCTGTTGGCGTGGCTGCATTAGTGCTAGAATGTTGGATAGGATTGGACCCTATATTTCTTTAATAAACTATTTTTTTGTTTAAAAAAAAAAAAAGCTCTGTCTTCTGGCTACTTTTAGCCTAATTTTGAGGCACCTTGAGACTGATTGTCCCACTCATCCATGTCAATGATCCAACCCGTTGCCACACTGCTGGATATGAACTCTCACTTGCTCGTTTCCCCAATTTCAGTTATTTGCATGATGCCTGACACACATGATGCGTGTAGGACACACGTGTAATGTGAAGGAGCAGTGTTGGCAACAGTTGTTTGTAACAGTGGGAGAGAGATCTTGGGGTGTTGGTGGACAGTTGGATGAAAGTGTCGAGCCAGTGTGCAGTGGCTGTGAAGAAGGCCAATTCCATGCTTAGGATCATTTTGAAAGGGAGAATAAAATGGCCAATATTATTATGCCTTTGTGCAAATAGATGGTAAGGCTACATCTGGAGTGTTGTGTCCAGTTCTGCTGGCCACATCTCAAAAAGGATATAGTGGAACTGAAATGGTGCAAAAGAGGGGAACCAAAATGATAAGTGGACAGGCTACTGTGTTTGGGGCTCTTTAGAAAGAAGGGACCTTAAGGAAGACATGATTGAGCATATAAAATTACGCATGGGATGGATGGAGCAGATAGAAGCAAGTTCTTTTCCTTCTCACACAACACCAAAACCCGGAATATCCACTATAATTGACTGGCGGTAGAGCTAGAACAGATAAAAGGAAATATCTCTTGACTCGGCCTGTAATTTTTGGAAGTCTTTGCCATAGGACATGGCATCAGGGGCATATTCTAGAACAGTGGTTCCCAAATTGTGGGTCGGGACCCACCGGTGCGTCTTGATTTGATTTTTGGTGGGTCCCATAGCAGCCAAGCAGAGCCTCCAATGAAAACACAGGTGATGGAAGGATCAGAAAAATGCCTGAAGCCCTGAGACTTTTCAAAAATCAGATACCTGCTAACTACCTTTCTAACAGCTCCAGCAGTTTACAAGCTTTTGTAAATGTAGGGAGATAAATGTTGAAGCCTCTTTTTTCTGGGTATTACTACATGCAAATAAATAAACATTATTCCTTTCTTTATTTTTTTTTAAAGTCTCGTAAAACCCTAACCAGGTCTGCTCAGAAGTAAGTCCTATTTTGTTCTATGGGGCTTCCAGAGCAGGAAGTTATAGAACCTTTTACAAAGGAAAGAAAGGAATTTTTGGCAGGACAAAGGAGTTTGTGGAGGTCCTATCTTGAGCTTCCTGGCCTGGTCTTCCAGGAGGACATAAAAAGTGTGATGGCCATCTAGGGGAGTGTTACCGGGTGTGTTGCTCAGGTTGGGGACTTCTTGGTCAAGAGGCTGAAAAGAACTACACAGTTGGGCAATTGTCATTTAATTGAACATTCAGGCAGGAAGTTCTTGCTAGCTATCCTTTGGTCAGATTTCAAGCACCCAGATTTAACTGACCTCAGAGGAGCCTCTCCTTGGGAGCCAGCCAAATCTCTCCCCTTTCCGCAGATTAGGGAGGCCTGCCCAACTCTAAAACCAAGATAAAGTCAGTTGAAACTGCATGTGCTTGGGAAAGAGAGTGTGCGTAACAGCTCAGGCCCCATTGTCATACACGTGAATCTCTTGCCCCAATGTGCATTACTTTACACGTGCAGCGCAATCCTATCTTGCACTGGAACAGGCAAGCCAGGAGGCTTGCACCGTATTCAGCGCAAGGTAGGGCCCTGAAGTGGCTCTGCCAAAGGTAAGGGGAAACCCTTGGGTAAGCCACCCTGGCCCCCACAGGCCTTGTGTTACAATGGGGACTTGTGCTACCTCCTGAGGTGCAAGGAACGGAAGGGAAGAGCAAGGGAAGAACCATAAATGATGCTGTGAGCAGCTTAGAGGAAAGATGGGAAAGAAATGAAATAAACCTTCAGAGATGCACACACAGAATACCCACCTCTATTTATTTAATGGAATGTAAGTTGCCTGACACCCCCTTCCCCTGGGGGCTGGGGAAAATAGGCCCTCAGTTTGGCTGTACTTGTAGTAAGAGGTGACTAAACAGCCCCCGGGTAGATGGAACTCGTTAGCCTGGGAAGGCAGCTCATCTGAGAGAAGGAAAACTCTGATCCCAAACCTCCACTGCCTTGTGGCTACATCCAGTTACGGAAAAGGCTTCAGGAGTCAACCTCGAGGCAAAATCCGGAGCCGGAGTCCCTGAGGCAGTTCATGGCTCAACACAGTCACGTTCTGGCAACTCCTGCGACGCCGCTGGAACCAACCATATTGACTTCTGCCTTTCCATTGGACCATTTCAGTGACGTGGAGAGGGGGGATTTGCTGCATGGGTAACAGCCTGTCCTCCATACCTACTTTACCCAGGCTTCGCGCACTGGAGAGGACACTCTGTTCCAGAACCACCATTCAGAGCGTGACACCATAGTCTTCTGAGACTGAAGGATGCCAACAGCCTGACACCCCCATGAGAGCTAACAATTCCCTTTAAAAAATTTAAAAGTACAAATACAATTTTAAAGCAAAATTTAAAAATGACACTAAAAAAATTATGTCACTGGACCCTGAGATCCCACACAGTAGCCATGGACAGGTCTATCCTCCATGAATCCTCCTGTTCCACGCGCAGGGCCAGCTAGGCAGGCGGAGATCAGGGGTCTCAATGTGTGGATGAGACGGTGGTGTAGGGAAGAGGGGTTTAGATTCGTTAGGCACTGGGGAACGTTTTGGGACAAGCGGGGCCTGTACAAGAGGGACAGGCTCCATTTGAACCAGAATGGAACCAGACTGCTGGTGCATAACATTAAAAAGGTGGCAGAGCAGCTTTTAAACTGATCCCTGGGGGAAGGCCGACAGGAGCCGAGGGGCATCCGGTTCGGGACTCCTCATCCCTATGGGATGAGAATGGGGAGGTTAGAGAACAACAAGACAAAGGCAGGGTAGGAGAAGAAATTGGGAAAGGTAGGGTGATGGGATGTGATAGACGGTTTGGCACAATGAGAAGATGCGGGGACAAAGGAGCAAATAAGCAGCCCATCCTGGGGCATTCCGTGTATAAATGCTTTTATGCGAATGCCCGAAGTCTACAAGCAAAGGTGGGAGAACTGGAATGTCTGGTGACAAGGGAAAACATTGACATAGTGGGCATAACGGAAACCTGGTGGAATGCGGAGAATCAGTGGGATACCGCAATCCCGGGCTATAAACTCTACAGGAGGGACAGGCAGGGGCGTGTTGGAGGTGGGGTGGCCGTTTATGTTAAGGAAGGGATAGAATCCAGCAAAGTAGAGATTGAAGGTGGGTCCGACTCCACCGTAGAATCTCTGTGGGTTAAATTACCAGGCTTGTGCAACGATGTAATACTGGGGACGTGCTATCGTCCTCCAGACCAGAAATCTGATGGGGACCTTGAAATGAGGAAACAGATCAGGGAGGTGACAAGGAGGGACAGGGTTGTAACCATGGTGTTACATTGTGTTCTGGTCACGATAAGGAAACCGGATTTCTTGACGTGCTAAATGACTGTGGCTTAGATCAGCTAGTCACGGAGCCCACCAGAGGACAGGTGACTCTGGATTTAATATTGTGCGGTACGCAGGACCTGGTTAGAGATGTAAACGTTACTGAGCCATTGGGGAACAGTGATCATGCTGCGATCCGTTTTGACGTGCACGTTGGGGGAAGAATACCAGGCAAATCTCTAACAAAAACCCTTGACTTCCGACGGGCGGACTTCCCTCAAATGAGGAGGCTGGTTAGAAGGAGGTTGAAAGGGAGGGTAAAAAGAGTCCAATCTCTCCAGAGTGCATGGAGGCTGCTTAAAACAACAGTAATAGAGGCCCAGCAGAGGTGTATACCGCAAAGAAAGAAGGAGGGTTCCACTAAATCCAGGAGGGTGCCCGCATGGCTAACCAGCCAAGTTAGAGAGGCTATGAAGGGCAAGGAAGCTTCCTTCCGTAAATGGAAGTCTTGCCCTAATTAGGAGAATAAAAAGGAACATAAACTGTGGCAAAAGAAATGTAAGAAGGTGATATGGGAGGCCAAGAGAGACTATGAGGAACGCATGGCCAGCAACATGAAGGGGAATAATAAAAGCTTCTTCAAATATGTTAGAAGCAGGAAACCCGCCAGAGAAGCGGTTGGCCCTCTGGATGGTGTGGGAGGGAAAGGGGAGATAAAAGGAGACTTAGAGATGACAGAGAAATTAAATGAGTTCTTTGCATCTGTCTTCACGGCAGAAGACCTCGGGCAGATACCGCTGCCCGAACTGCCCCTCCTAACCGAGGAGTTAAGTCAGATAGAGGTTAAAAGAGAAGATGTTTCAGACCTCATTGATAAATTAAAGATCAATAAGTCACCGGGCCCTGATGGCATCCACCCAAGGGTTATTAAGGAATTGAAGTTGCAGATCTCTTGACTAAGGTATGCAACTTGTCCCTCAAAACGGCCACGGTGCCAGAAGATTGGAGGATAGCAAATGTCACACCTATTTTTAAAAAGGGAAAGAGGGGGGACCCGGGAAACTATAGGCCGGTCAGCCTAACATCCATACCAGGTAAGATGGTGGAATGCCTCATCAAAGATAGGATCTCAAAACACATAGACGAACAGGCCTTGCTGAGGGAGAGTCAGCATGGCTTCTGTAAGGGTAAGTCTTGCCTCACGAACCTTATAGAATTCTTTGAAAAGGTCAACAGGCATGTGGATGCGGGAGAACCCGTGGACATTATATATCTGGACTTTCAGAAGGCGTTTGACACGGTCCCTCACCAAAGGCTACTGAAAAAACTCCACAATCAGGGAAATAGAGGACAGGTCCTCTCGTGGATTGAGAACTGGTTGGAGGCCAGGAAACAGAGAGTGGGTGTCAATGGGCAATTTTCACAATGGAGAGAGGTGAAAAGCGGTGTGCCCCAAGGATCTGTCCTGGGACCGGTGCTTTTCAACCTCTTCATAAATGACCTGGAGACAGGGTTGAGCAGTGAAGTGGCTAAGTTTGCAGACGACACCAAACTTTTCCAAGTGGTAAAGACCAGAAGTGATTGTGAGGAGCTCCAGAAGGATCTCTCCAGACTGGCAGAATGGGCAGCAAAATGGCAGAATGGGCAGCAAAATGGCAGATGCGCTTCAATGTCAGTAAGTGTAAAGTCATGCACATTGGGGCAAAAAATCAAAACTTTAGATACAGGCTGATGGGTTCTGAGCTGTCTGTGACAGATCAGGAGAGAGATCTTGGGGTGGTGGTGGACAGGTCGATGAAAGTGTCGACCCAATGTGCGGCGGCAGTGAAGAAGGCCAATTCTATGCTTGGGATCATTAGGAAGGTTATTGAGAACAAAACGGCTAGTAATAATACTATTGTACATAGTAATAATGCCGTTGTACAAATCTATGGTAAGGCCACACCTGGAATATTGTGTCCAGTTCTGGTCGCCGCATCTCAAAAAAGACATAGTGGAAATGGAAAAGGTGCAAAAGAGAGCGACTAAGATGATTACGGGGCTGGGGCACCTTCCTTATGAGGAAAGGCTACGGTGTTTGGGCCTCTTCAGCCTAGAAAAGAGGCGCTTGAGGGGGGACATGATTGAGACATACAAAATTATGCAGGGAATGGACAGAGTGGATAGGGAGATGCTCTTTACACTCTCACATAATACCAGAACCAGGGGACATCCACTAAAATTGAGTGTTGGGCGGGTTAGGACAGACAAAAGAAAATATTTCTTTACTCAGCGTGTGGTCGGTCTGTGGAACTCCTTGCCACAGGATGTGGTGCTGGCGTCTAGCCTAGACGCCTTTAAAAGGGGATTGGACAAGTTTCTGGAGGAAAAATCCATTATGGGGTACAAGCCATGATGTGTATGCGCAACCTCCTGATTTTAGAAATGGGTTAAGTCAGAATGCCAGATGTAGGGGAGGGCACCAGGATGAGGTCTCTTGTTATCTGGTGTGCTCCCTGGGGCATTTGGTGGGCCGCTGTGAGATACAGGAAGCTGGACTAGATGGGCCTATGGCCTGATCCAGTGGGGCTGTTCTTATGTTCTTATGAATGGGCCCAACCCTCTTCTGGCCTCCTTTTCCTCCCCCAAACGAGGCAGCTCGCAGTCAAACAGATTCTTCCAGGCACAGAAACTAGAGGTGTATGAGGAAAGTTCTTCAGTACAAGGGTTCGTTCTGACAATGTCCAATAGAAGAAACACAGCCTGAACAAAATCATGCGCGGGGGGGGGGGGGGCCACGCATCAATGCCACCCCTCAGGGTTACCTCACTCTTGGGGGCTCCTACGGTCCAGAATCTGGTGTCTTAAGGGGCAGCTTGTTTTCCAAACCCCAGCAACCGATAGCCAGGGTGCCAGCCAACATATCACTGTAAGAGCAGATATGGGTTGTAGGGTCCTCCCACCTCCAGGGAAGAGTTGGCATGAGGGTTGCATTGGTGCTGGCCAGAGCTCAGGGGTCCATGCAAACCAGACCCCCATTCCGGTCCCCCCTCTCCTACCCCTTGGGACATGGCCCAGGATTTTCCGTACCACTCAGTTCCTCCCTCCCCCTTGCCTAGGTTGTGCTCCTTCTTTATTCGCACTCCTTTCAACCACTTTTTCCACAGTCAGGCCTCTCCTCCATATGCTGCCTAATCAGAGTTTTGACTAAAGCAATTTCCGCACTCCAAGCCTTCCTTGTGAGTTCTCTCTACATGATGATTTGAGACCCGTGGATGTGTTTATCCATGGGGAGCAGGACTGCCACCTGCCTCTCAGGATTTGTGCTCAGGCTGGTGCTCTAGCAGGAAAGCGACCCCCCCCCCCAACATGTTCCTCCCAGTTGCTGTCAGAGCCATTCAGTGCCAGCTCCTTCCACACTCCAATCATTTATATGGCTTTTCTCCTATGTGGGTTTTTTGATGCAAAGTCAGACTTGAGTTCACACTGAAGCTCTTTCCACACTCATAGCATTTATATGGTTTCTCCCCATGTGGGTTATTTGATGACCCCAAGATCTCTCTCCGGATCTGTCACAAACAGCTCAGAACCCATTAGCCTATATGTAAAGTTTTGATTCTTTGCCCCAATGTGCATGGCTTTACACTTACTGACACTGACGCGCATCTGCCATTTTGCTGCCCAGTCTCCCAGTTTGGAGAGATCTTTCTGGAGCACTTCACAATCTGATCTCGTCTTCACCACTCGGAAAAGACTGGTGTTGCAGCTCCTCTTCTCAGTCCCCCTTTCCCTTCACCAGCCAGGCTTTGAGCTTGACTGCCTCATCCCCCTGGGGGCTCCTCTCCCACCCCTCTTGATTCCTTCCTACCACTGCAGTCCTGGGACCCCCCCCTTGCAGCATGGGAGGGGGAGCTGCTGACTCAGACACTTGAGCAGAGGAGGCAAAGGAAGGGGCAGAGCAGGAAGTGGTTCCCACCCCCCTTTGCTCCTCTGGGAAGAGGAAGGTCTCTTTGCAGGTCTGGACCCACCAATCCTGCCTTGTGTTCTGAAGACTACCTTGATGAGTACAGCAGTGGTTCTCACACATTTAGCACCAGGACCCATTTTTTAGAATGAGCATCTGTCAGGACCCACCGGAAGTGACCCACCCCACTGCGGGTTGAGAACCTCTGGCTGGAGGACTCACAAAAAACCTACTGGACATGAATGGAAGTGCCTTTTAGTTGAATCTGTGAGGTTTTCTGAGCCCACCAGATACCACCAGAAGGCCCTTCCCATCGCATCTGGAGGTCAGGTGAAGGCCCCAACCCACAGAATTGGTAATACTTCTGTTTCGGTATCTGCGGGGGTTCAGGAAGCAGAGGACCGACCTGTACTATAAAGGAATGAGTGAAAATTCTTACAGACTCCAAGCATTTATGTGGCTGCTCTCCTTTAAGGAGTGTTAGATATGCTGTGAGATTGGAGCTCCAACCGATGTATGGCGATATGGATTCTTCCCATTCTGAGTTCCTTAATGCTTTGATGCACTGACAGGCTTGTTTTCCAGGGAAACGCTTTCCACACTCCAAGCATTTCTAAGGTTTCTCTCATGTGGGTATTGTCTGATGCACAGTCAGATTTGAATTCATTCTGAAGCTCTTTCCACACTTGTAGCAGCGCTATGCTGCTTTGGGAAGCACACAAGGCTTAGGGTCTTGTTGCTAGATGTGGAGTGCAAAGAGCAGAAGCACTCTGAGGGTTGAGAGTGGGAACTGGAGCAGCAAGGAGCCAGAGCAATGAAGAGACGGCAGACAAGTATTCAAAGGTTGATGCTGGGAGGAAGCCAGAAGCTGGAGTGAGGGGAGAGTGAGAGAGAGTGCTTTGCTTGCTTAGCTTCTTCCAAGCTTTTATTCATTCTTAAAACCATGAAGCAATACCGTGCAATACGGAGGGTTACTGAAGGTTGCTGAGATTACACTAGCTGCAACTAGCTGGCTCTTAGCTAACCACACACATTCCTAGATATGAGCGCCTTTCTATAACATCCTATTGTTTACAGCACTGGGCTTAGACACTCAGCATATTTCAAGGCTTCCAGAGTGTGCTCTCGCCAAACAGCTGTACCTGCGGTTGTTGCCACATACTAAAGCTAAGCCCAGCGCCTATGCATATGCTACACACACTAATAACCTTGATGTGGTTTCTCCCTTGTGTGGATTCTTTGATGCGCAGTCAGGTTTGAGCCCTGACTGAAACACTTTCCACACTCCATGCATTGATACGGTTTCTCCCCTGTGTGGATCCTTTGATGCAAAATCAGCTGTGAGTTCCTACTGAAGCTCTTTCCACACTCCAAGCATTGATAAGGCTTCTCTCCTGTGTGGGTTCTTTGATGCACAGTCAGGTCTGAGCTCTTACTGAAGCTCTTTCCACACTTCAAGCATTGATATGGTTTCTCCCCTGTGTGGATCCTTTGATGCACAGTCAGCTGTGAGCTCTGAATGAAGTTCTTTCCACACTCCAAGCATTGATATGGTTTCTCCCCTGTGTGGGTCCTTTCATGCTTAGCCAGGGATGAGCTCACACTGAAACTCTTTCCACACTCCAGGCATTGATAAGGTTTCTCCCCTGTGTGGGTCCTTTGATGCAAAGTCAGGTGTGAGCTCACACTGAAGCTCTTTCCACACTCCAAGCATTGATATGGTTTCTCCCCTGTGTGGGTTCTTTGATGCAAAGTTAAGGTTGAGCAATCAATGAAGCTCTTTCCACACTCCAAGCATTGATATGGTTTCTCCCCTGTGTGGATCCTTTGATGCTTAGTCAGGTCTGAGTTCATCCTGAAGCTCTTTCCACACTGCAAGCATTGATATGGTTTCTCCCCTGTGTGGGTCCTTTGATGCACAGTCAGGTTTGATCTCATACTGAAGCTCTTTCCACACTCCAAGCATTGATATGGTTTCTCCCCTATGTGGGTCTTTTGATCCAAAGTCAGGCTTGAGTTCATCCTGAAGCTCTTTCCACACTGCAAGCATTGATATGGTTTCTCCCCTGTGTGGGTTCTTTGATGCACAGTCAGGTTTGAGCCCTGACTGAAACACTTTCCACACTCCATGCATTGATACGGTTTCTCCCCTGTGTGGGTCCTTTGATGCAAAGTCAGCTGTGAGTTCCTACTGAAGCTCTTTCCACACTCCAAGCATTGATAAGGCTTCTCTCCTGTGTGGGTTCTTTGATGCACAGTCAGGTCTGAGCTCTTACTGAAGCTCTTTCCACACTTCAAGCATTGATATGGTTTCTCCCCTGTGTGGATCCTTTGATGCACAGTCAGCTGTGAGCTCTGAATGAAGTTCTTTCCACACTCCAAGCATTGATATGGTTTCTCCCCTGTGTGGGTCCTTTCATGCTTAGCCAGGGATGAGCTCACACTGAAGCTCTTTCCACACTCCAGGCATTGATACGGTTTCTCCCCTGTGTGGGTCCTTTGATGCAAAGTCAGCTGTGAGTTCCTACTGAAGCTCTTTCCACACTCCAAGCATTGATAAGGCTTCTCTCCTGTGTGGGTTCTTTGATGCACAGTCAGGTGTGAGCTCGTATTGAAGCTCTTTCCACACTCCAAGCATTGATAAGGCTTCTCTCCTGTGTGGATTCTTTGATGCTTAGTCAGGTCTGAGCTCTTACTGAAGCTCTTTCCACACTCCAAGCATTGATATGGTTTCTCCCCTGTGTGGGTCCTTTCATGCACAGTCAGCTGTGAGCTCTGACTGAAGCTCTTTCCACACTCCAAGCATTGATATGGTTTCTTCCCTGTGTGGGTCCTTTGATGCACAGTCAGGTTTGAGCTCTGACTGAAGTTCTTTCCACACTCCCAGCATTGATATGGTTTTCCCCCTGTGTGGGTTAGTTGATGTCTTCTTAGTTTTGATTTACTGCTGAAGATCTTTTCACATTGGGGGCACTTTTCTTTCCTCTTTCCAATTCCATTTTGTGGTTTAACTGGGATGACACTGAAATCTTCAGATTTATTTTTCCATTTCTCTTTCTTGTTTCCCTGCTGCATCCTTGTCCTTTTTGATGTGCAGGTGTCTCCCTTTTGCGTATCTTCTATGCGTGAATTTTGCTGAGTTTAGTAATGTTGGATGTACAACTGATTCTCTCCTGGTGAAATGGAAGCCTCTTTCCTCTCTTCCCTTTGAGATGTTCCTGCTTGATCAGGATTTCATGTCCATCATAACCCTGATAAACAACTCAGTGAGGGTCCAATCCTTTCCAGTTTTCCAGTGCTGGCCCAGCCATGCTACATCCTGTAGTAAGGAGGCAGTTGCACAGCCCTCCTCAAGATGATTGTTCCCTTACCTCAGTGCTGGAAAGTTGAATAGATTTGGGTCCTGAGTACTCCAGAGAGAAGCTGGGCTTCCCTCCTGCTTCACCTATCCATCCTGGTCTCTAAAAGTCACTTCCTGCAGGTCACATGTAGTTGTTTCCAGTGACACCCCACATGGCTCCCTCTGGTCTTCACTGTCTTCTCTGTAGCTTGCTGCAAGGAGAGGGAAACTTGTTTAGCAGCACAACAGAGAAATGGGACCTCTAACACATACTCAGAAGTAAACCCCAGTGGGTTAAGTGGCACTGAATTCTGTCCTTTCTAAACGGGGCTTGTCATGTTTGTTTTTCTAAAAATGGCAATAAATACTGAATGAGATTGAGCACTAACAAACAAATAAGCCTGGAGGGACAGTTCCACGTAAGCTGGAGATCAGCCAGGGCACGTCTGCAAAACCCTCTTTTGATGGTGCTGGTGTCAGGACACGCTCAGCCAAACCTCGATTTGGATAAAGCAGTTACTGCACCCACCTGAAAGAAGAAACAGGCAGGAGGCAGCCTAGGACAGAAGAGAAGATCTGGGAGGAGAAAGACTGAAACTAAGGTGTCACGGGGTGGGGCAAGTGCCTTTCCCTTTAAGATGGATTAAGTTGGTGGTTGTTACCCAGGTGTAGTGCATCAGTAATTTAGAGAATAAAACCTGGGTGTGGGTGCCTGAAAAGACCAGTCAGCAGACAGCAGGAGGAAGGGAGCTGGGGGTTTACAGCTTTTACATTGGAAGAAATGCCAAGAGATTTGTGGTGGTAATTTTAGCCTCTTTTAGTTTATGACCTTTTCTTGTTTCGAGCTACTGTAATGCATGTAAATATGTTTTTTGGAGCAATTTGAAGCTCCCTTAAAGTTATAATAAAAATCTGTTACATGAAAATTGAGTGCAATAATTATCCAAGGACATGTATGTTAATAGGACCTAGTGCTTGAAGTAAGCAAATAGAAAACATTGCCCTTGGGGGTTGGTGGAGGATGGTGTAGGTGGAGGAGGGTTAAATCCTGGCTGACTTGGGAATCTCCCCTGGTCCTTCCCTACCCCAAGGGTGATGTTTGTGACATACAGGGTTCAAGAATTGAGTTGAATATTCCTCTACAACAGTGGTTCCCAAACTTTCCAGCACAAGGACCCACTTTTTTAAAATGACACTCTACTGGGACCCACCTATCTTTCTGAGACTAAAAAAAGTTTCACTTTACCACCCGTTCATGCTTCTGTCTTTATTCTTTCTACTATTGTTGGGGGAGGGGACGACCACCTCCTGGAGCACTGTTGAGTTCCACAGTCATCAGATCTGACTGGTGGCCTTGGATTCCCATTTGCTTTGGACCAAGACATGGTCACCTACTCATGAGTAAGTGCGTACATACTTCTCCATTTTTGAACCTCCTTAGGGCTCAATACATTTTCCTTGTCAGCTATCAGTTTGTCAGTTTCATGACCCACCAAAATTTGCATCGCAACCCACTGGTTGGTCCCGACCCACAGTTTGGGAACCTCTGCTCTACAACATCTTAGAGGACTCAGACATGATTGATAGGGCCTCCACTCTACTCCTGGATTGCACTGGCCATCTGTGGCAAGCAGGCAGGTTTTGGGAACTATCAGACACCTGGACTGTGTGTGTGTGTGTGTGTGTGTGTGTGTGTGTGTGTGAACGTAAACATCAACCCTGTAATAATTTAATGTGGTGTTGCTCCTTATCTGCCAAATGAGTCTCTGGCATAATTCCCCACAACCTGTGTGATATCCTCTTCCACTGTAATGAATCCAGACTGAGCAGAACAGGATTAGAGGGAAGCCCCCTTACACCAAAGATACCACTATGCTGGGCAGATCTGCGGATAAAATGCTATGCTGTCACTAATTCTATGTAGTCACTCCACCAGCAGGCAGAGGCACAAGGGTGATGGGCAGGGGAGGTGGTGTGGCAAATCCTATGCCTGGATCCTGGTCACAACCTTGATGGTGCCCTTAAGCTGCACTGACTTCAGAGGTGGTGCAAGTTAAAAGGTACTCACTGGAATCAAGTGACATTTTGTTTTGCTCTTTATCTCCTCTCTCCACTCCAGCTTTTGGGACAAAAGTCCCATGAGGGCCACCATCCAAAGGCCGCATGGTGAATGGGGACCCTTCCTCACAACAGAAACTGCCCTCCTTTCTGGGGAGACTCTGCTCTGGTTAGGATGAGTCAGCACAGCACAGCTCAACTGTACTGGTCTCATTGCCTGGAAGCCCTTCACAGAAGTTTGATTCCTGCGTTTGCTGGGTGAGGCTCATTTGGGACTGTCTTCCATCAGGGTCCGGCGTCCTTGGAGGAGGCTGTGGTGTGGAGGGGAAAGTGGGGAGGGGGGGTCAGCGCATTAGTCGCTCAAATCACACTGACATTTTCAGACTACAGCTCAGCCAAGCTGCTGTCCTGGCTTGCAGGTGATGAGATCAGAATGGCAGAGATGTACTTTGCAACAACTTACCCCAGAAGCAGGGGGCAGGTGTCTACTGTGCCGAAGAATTTCCCCCTCAGCTAGCACACTATGCTCTGAAGCTACTGCTGTGTTAAGTACATAAAGTACCTGCTGACTTCTGTTCTTCCTGGAGATCCTGGAGAAACACACACTCCCCTTCTTCCAGCTGGGAAACGAAGGCAGGTTTGGGAAATTCCTCTGAGAAATAAACAAGGAGATGAGATACTTCAGTCTGCACCACAGCAAGGCTTTCCTAAGAGACCTGATCCTAGGCAGACCCCCATCTGTGATGACCATGATAAAGACTCTGGCTAGGCCTGACTCCATCTTGTAGGCCAGAAGCTGTTTTGAAGCTGGAAATTCCCTTTTTGTGTGTGTCAAAACAAGTGAACAGAGAAAACACATGGCCAAAAAAAAAAAAGTATTTTTGCAGTTTAAATCATAATGTTTTCAAAAGAACAGTGTAATATATACACATATTAAACACTGGGACCCAAGTATCATAGAGGTGCAAAATGATTGCTTGCTTACCAAATAATTATTCAATGCTTAATAGTTAATGCCTTAAATTATAATTAACATATATAATAATGTTAAGTGGCAATATGTAGTGGCTGTAAAGTGAGTTTTAACTGTATGAAAGTTTAATAATAGCATAAAATTACATAGAAAGGAGAAAAAGCTATTAGAAATGCTTAAGCCTCAAGTCTCAAATGTAACTCAGAAAAAGCCATTCCAGCTCTAATCAAAGGTCTGTCTCAGCCTGTATCTCTGTAAGACCTTGAGAACTCCAAGCTTTGCAGAATTTGTTGCATCTCAGACTTTTGGCGACAGCAAACGGGGAAAGCAAGGGAAAAAGTTGCATCTCAGATAAAACTTTTGCAACAGCATATGGGCAAGAGGGAAAAGAGGGATAAAACTTTTGTCTTGGCACCAAAAACGGGGCAAGTTGAAAATGTTATGAAGGAAGATACATGGACTTGCAACATTTTGGTGAGAGAACCTTAGCATTACAGAAATGATAAAGGTTTTGGCAGATGGAAATAGGATTTGCTAACAACAGAGATACAGACACCTGCAAACACCAGCTAGACAGAAGATAACAGAAACATCTATGAGAAAACCCCCTGATTAAGCTAAAGATATCTATGGGAGCCTTTGCCTGGGTTAAACAGACAGAGGGAAATAAGATTTAGTTAAAATACATGGATGCTCTTTACAGGTTCCAGTGTACTCCTCCATCTCAAAGGTCACAACACTCTATGAGATATCAGTGTACAGTTCTCAGGGCAAATATGCTTCACCGTAAGTTCTTGCACGCCCCCACCTTATTGGCCAAACACCCCAGTTGGATGGGTGTGTGGTTTCTCAAGGCTAAATGCACTAGGGTGAGTGACACCCCCCTTTTAACAGCCAGTCCTCCAGCTGACAGCCGTGGCTCCCCAGGGAGCAGCAGAAACCAGCTAGAGGAGCCGCTGAAGGCTCATGAAAAACCTGCTGCCCTATACATAAACGTATACGATTGCAGCCCTAGTGGGGAGCCATGGCCAATGGCCCAGTAAGTCAACGGAGCTGCCACCACTCTTAAAAGTTTGGGATCCACTGAGCTAGAGGGAAGCTAAAGTTCTACAGGCTGACTCCCCCACTTTTGCTTTTTGGAGCCCCCAACTCCAAGGAATCAAGCCTCAAGTTTCTGGTTTGCCTCAGTAGTTTGACTGAGTAACCCAGGATGGATTTAGATGGATCGGTTCAGAGGTGTAGCTCGGTCATTTGACATCCAGGGCCCATAAATTTTTGACACCACCCCACATACAACAAAATTATTTTCAGTAGTAGTCATGATATGAAATGAGTGGCCAGAAAAAACACAGTGAGCATTTCTCCACTAACAAAAGAACAGCCCAGCTGGATCAGGCCACAGGCCCATCTAGTCCAGCTTCCTGTATCTCACAGCGGCCCACCACTAGCAGGGATGAAAGTCAGTGCCCTCTCTGGCTGTTGCTCCCCTGCACATAGTGCTCAGTGACATAGTGCCCCAGCATCTGGAGGTTCAATGTAGCCATCATGGTTTGTATCGATTCAGAGGCCTTTAGTCCACCACGAATGTTTAGAATCCACTTCATCTAGGCTAGTGACCAAAAAAGTCACAAAGAAGTTTACAGACAAAATCAAATAACTAAATGGCTTCCTGTCCCCAAAGTTACTCTCCCCCTGCTAAATATACGAGGAGCACCACTTGAAAAAGTGTCTCTTTACCCGGTTAGCAGGGGAAACTGTAATATGCTACATGGAAATGAGAGCTGACTCATACTCACATTCAATAAGTTTCTCAAACTGGGACTCTGCAACCCCCCAGCCTGAGAAGCTCTGACCCTGCACCCTAAAGGTGCTCCTGCAGTCGCGCAGGCACTGGGGACACTGGGGCCAAGTTTAGACTCAGCAAGGCCCGGTGGGGTGGGGGAAGCCTGCGGGGCCCTTGGCAAGCCTCCTCGCATATTAGAATTGTTGAAAAATGCTCATGCGGCTCATTTCCTGTTTCACAGCGAGAAACAGAAGTGGGTCGCGCGAGTATTTTTCAACAAGTACTGGTGAAAACTGGAAGTTGCTCTGGGCAGCACTCTGAGCCTTGGAGAGACTGCGTTCAGTGGAGGGCAGCCCCTCCGAGGTTCAGAAAACCTCCCAGACACAACCGGAACAAGGTTCCAGTCACGACTGGGAGGTCTGCAGTACGGCAATCCGGGGGTTCGGCATCCCTGGTGAGGCAAATCTGCAGATGCCGACTCTGGATAAAGGAGCCCGACCTGTATTTCAAGCTGGTTTGTTTCATTGCATTCTGAATTAAATTACCTATCAAGTGATATGCAGAGCTCAATACAGATATAGAGGAGTAACGGGATTTATATCCCCTTTCCCCTCCAAAGGATCCCAATCCCACTCACACACACACACACACACACACACACACACACACACACACACACCCGATACAGTGCGACTTTTTGGTGCAGCTTCACCAGCGGGGAAGGGATAAAGGGCTGACTTGAGCATAAGAGTTCTGCCTCCACAATAAGAAGGAAAATTATGATTTGGGCTGTGGAGAAAACCAAGAGAAGGATGACTCAAGTTGCCAGTTCCTCTGTGTGGCTCTGATGCTGGAATAGGGCTGGCAAAGCAGCAGGTTCCAAAGGCCTCTCTTGACACCATCACAGACCAAGTCCAAGAGGGCATCACCCACAAGCCCTGGAGTGTGGAGGTGATCAGGCAAATGGAGAAGGCTCTTGGTATTAGGAGAAGCTAAAACTAAACTTGACTCCTTGAAGGGTAGATCCAAAGGTTTGGCATGTGGGGGGGACGGGACTGTCACAGATTCACTTCCCAGCTCCTCTCCCCCCACCTGGGG
The DNA here is from genome assembly GCF_035046505.1 of Tiliqua scincoides. NCBI lineage: Eukaryota > Metazoa > Chordata > Lepidosauria > Squamata > Scincidae > Tiliqua > Tiliqua scincoides. The sequence continues at coordinate 264,679,434 of NC_089822.1, forward strand.
AGCTTTCAGTCTCCCCTCACCTGGGGGCTTCTCTTCCTCTCCCTTCACTGGCTGAGCCTGGCTGTCTCCCACCCTCACGTGGGGGCTTCTCTCCCTCAACTCCCCTCCCTCTCCCTCAACAGCCTGGGACCCCCAGTCACACATTTGCAAATGGGGGGGAGTCATGATTTCCCACCTGGAGGTTCCTCTCCCCCTCCCCCTTCTCTTCCACCCACTTCAGCCTGGGACCCCCATTCAGCCCCATACAAATGGGAGGTGTCACTGTCTGTCTTTCCAGCCCCCTGCCCTTCCCTGCCTGGGCTCTGAGCCTCCGTCTGCCCCACCTGGGGGCTCCTCTCCCCCTTCCTCTTCTCTTTTCTTCCAGCCTCCTCAGCCTGGCACCCCCATTCAGCCCCCATACAAATGGGAGGTGTCACTGTTTGTCTTCCCAGCCCCCTGCCCTTCCCTGCCTGGGCTCTGAGCCAGTCATCTGCCTGCCCCTCTATGGGCTTCTCTCCCACCCCCTCCCTTTCCTTTCCACCCACTGCAGCCCCAAGACTCTGCTTTGCCCCCCAAACAGGGATTCACCAGAGAAGGTAGCTTGGGGGGGGGGGAGAAGGAAGTAGCTTCCAACTCAGTCTCCCTCCGGGGGGGGGGGAGCCCCCCCACTTGTCCCTCTAGGAATCCAGAGCTGCTTAACTTAACCCTGCCAGAGCCGTAAGTAAGTGTCAAGTCCTGCACGTTGGGGGAAAGCAGCCAAACTGCACATAGAGGCTTTGTGTTCAGAGCTGTCTGCGACAGAGTGCAATGTCCATGGTGGGTGGAGACCCCGCCCCTTGGCGAGCGATCAAGCAGGGGGGGGCTTACCCTGTCAATGAAGGGCGGTCGTCGAGGGAGAGAAGAACGGGAGACAGACACGGCCGTTTTGCACAGGCAGTTTACTTGAGTCAACCGTTTGACATTCACGGGCCCTGTTACGTCACAGGCCCCTTATTGGTTCACACAGACACGTGCTGTCGGCACACGATAGGATCCTTCCCGACCCCTTGAAGTTCCGGTCGGAGCTCTCCAGCTGGTCCTGTTGCCCAGGGATATGGGTTCCCGGGAGCTGCAGTACTGTTGTCCGGGGTCAGCCTAGATGTCCTCAGGAGGACCCAGGTACTACAGTGTTTGCACCTTGATCAGCTGGCCACCATTGGGGAGAGTCAGCTGTGAGTCCTCGGGTCTGGGAGCTCCCAGTCCCACCTCGCTCTCTCTGGGGCTGAGGTGGTCAAAACCCCTTTCGGGTCCTGGGTCATCAAATAAGGCCAGGGTTGCTACCCCCTCTGGCCTTCCCTCCAGCACTGCTGCTGCCTGGAGAGGACTGACCTCTTCCCAGGCTGCCTAGGCCCCTTATGAAGCCAGGCTCAGGCTTGGCCGGCCCCAGCCCTCCTGGCCAGGTGGCTGTTTGCTGCTCCCAGGAGTCCCTGGGCCCTACTCCCAGGGAGGTGTCCTGCCTGGGGGCCCAGTCCTGTCCATACTTATGTCTTACCCACCCCCAGGAGGCCCCTACCAAAATTATGCATGGGAAGGATAAAGTGGATAGAGAGATGCTCTTTACACTCTCACACAACACCAGAACTAGGGGACATCCACTAAAGTTGCGTGTTGGGAGGGTTAGGACAGACAAAAGAAAATATTCCTTTACTCAGCATGTGGTTGGTCTGTGGAACTCCTTGCCACAGGATGTGGTGATGGCGTCTGACCTGGACGCCTTTAAAAGGGGATTGGACAAGTTTCTGGAGGAAAAATCCATTACGGGTTACAAGCCATGATGTGCATGTGCAACCTCCTGATTTTAGAAATGGGCTATGTCAGAATGCCAGTGCAAGGGAGGGCACCAGCATGAGGTCTCTTGTTATCCGGTGTGCTCCCTGGGGCATTTGGTGGGCCGCTGTGAGATACAGGAAGCTGGACTAGATGGGCCTATGGCCTGATCCAGTGGGGCTCTTCTTATGTTCTTATGATGACTGTGGAACTCAACAGTGCTCCAGGAGGTGGTCATCTCCTCCCCCAGCAATAGCAGAAAGAATAAAGACAGAAGCATGAGCGGGTGGTAAAGTGAAATATTTTTTTAGTCTCATAAAGCTAGGTGGGTCTCAATACAGCGTCATTTTAAAAAAGTGTGTCCTGGTGCTAGAATGTTTGGAAACCACTGTTGTAGAGGAATATTCCACTCAACTCATGGACCCCGTAGTTTCAATTTTTTTTTTAGCAGGGGGAGAGTAACTGGCCCATCTCACCCCAGCAGTGTCTGTTCTAGTGGCTGTCTGCTGGAATTCATTTGCATCTTTTTAGATTGTGAGCCCTTTTGGGACAGGGAGCCATTTAGTTATTTGATTTTTCTCTGTAAACCGCTTTGTGAACTTTTAGTTGAAAAGCGGTATATAAATACTGTTAATAATTAATAATAATAATCTTTCTCCTCCCAGATCTTCTCTTCTGTCCTAGGCTGCCTCCTGCCTGTTTCTCCTTTCAGGTAGATGCAGTAACTGCTTTATCCAAATCGAGGTTTGGCTGAGTGTGTCCTGACACCAACACCAGCACCGTCGAAAGAGGGTTTTGCAGACGTGCCCCAGTGTGTGGTTGGTCTGTGGAACTCCTTGCCGCAGGATGTGGTGACGGCATCTGGCCTGGATGCCTTTAAAAGGGGGTTACAAGCCATGATGTATATGTGCAACCTCCTTATTTTAGAAATGGGCTATGTCAGATGCAAGGGGGGGGGGCACCAGGATGCAGGTCTCTTGTTATCAGGTGTGCTCCCTGGGACATTTGGTGGGCCGCTGTGAGATACCGGAAGGTGGACTAGATGGGCCTTTGGCCTGATCCTGCGGGGCTCTTACTGCAGCTTCTCCGGCTGGGGCTCAGCTTCTCCTCATCCCCTCCTCTCCCCCTCAGCTTCTCCTTCCCTGATCCCACTAAATGTTATTCCAGCCTGAGCGCCCCAGCCAGCATTGCGAGAACATCGTCTGCAAGACAGGCACAGGGTGGGATCAGCCCGGGTGGGAGGAGGGAGGAGATGCAATCCTCAGAAGAGAGTCTGTTCTGCAGGCGGCGAGACTGGTGCTTTGCACCAGTGGCGTAGCTAAGGGGGTGAAGGGGGTAGCAATTGCACCGGGCTACAGCTGCTGGGGGGACAACAGCGGGGCAGAGAAAGTTTGCAGCTCTGCTCCACTGCACCTGAGACCTCGGCAAGGGCTGTGAGAGGCCTTCGTGGGGCGCCGTAGCCCCCCCTGCCAAGAACCAATAGCCACCTGCAGGCGCTGAGGTGAGGGAGCTTCGCCAGTGGGGCTGCCAACCACCTCCGCTTTGCTTGCCGTTTTCCATGGGGGCAGCAGCTGGAGGGAGGGAGGAGGAAGCGTGTTGCTGCCGCCACCACTGCCACCTCCCTTGCAGCCCCTGCAGCTGGGCATCACACAGGTGTGTGTCCAGGTGGGCCTGGCCTGTGCTGAGCCTCCAGCCGTGACACACACACACACACACTGAACCGGCTTCCAAGCAGCCCCTGCATCAGGGAGAGGCTTTGCACGCACAAAAGTCCTTGCACGGCATGGAATTCACCTGTGGAATGGGCTGCCACTTGACGGCTCAGGTGACTGGAGACTGGAATTGAACTGGATGAAGTGCTAGATCTGTGGCACCACTAAAAGGGACCATGGGTGTCAGAGGCGAATGCAGGAAGGCAAATGCCTCCGTTTTGCTCCCCCCACCTAGAATGGCTCCGAAGGGGGAGAGACCCATTGCACATTGTGATGATGCTCCCTGCAAGAGTTGATGCTTTGCACCCCCTCTAGCTATGCCACTGACTGAATTGAGCTGAATGAAGTTCCAGATTTAAGGCCGTATCTTACATCTCTTGAGCCCGATTTCAAAAACGATGTGCCTCAACACCAGCTCCACACTGAACATCAGTTGAGTATCAAGTATTGGTTGTGTGTTTCATAAGAATCATTCCATTGCTTTCTCATCCCATTATTGGGCCACATTTCCAGTTATACTTTTGAAAGAATAGCAACTGTATTAATTACAAACATTCTGTTAATAAGAGGGGTATAATTTCTGTACATGGGCTGCCGAGGGGTATGCCAGTGAAACAAGTTTGGGAACCACTGATCGGTCTCAAGGACCTCAAAGACTGTAGCTTTTCTTCATAAGAGAGATGCCCACTCATTTTGCTCACTCACTTCTGCACCTTTCCCAGTTCCAGTATGTCCTTTATGAGATGCGGGGATCATAAGAACATGAGCAGAGCCCTCCTGGATCAGGTCAAAGGCTCGTGTAGTCCAGCTTCCTGTATCTCACAGCAGCCCACCAAATGCCTCAGGGAGCACCCAAGACAAAGAGACACAAGCTGCCTCCTGGGGCTCTCTCCTGCATCTGGCACTCTGAGGTAGCCTACCTCAAAAACAGGAACTTGCACATACCTATCATGACTTGTAACTCATGATGGACCTTCCCTCCATAAACATGTCCAATCTCCTCTTAAAGGCATGCTATCACTACCTCCTGTGGTAAGGGATTCCACAGACTAATTAAAGTGCTGGGTAAAGAAATATTCTCTTTTGTCTGTCCTAACCCTCCCAACACTCAATTTTAGTGGATGTCCCCTGGTATTGGTGTTATGTGAGAGGGAAAAGAGCATCTCTCTGTCCACACCCTAATAGTTGGCAACCTTCAGTCTCGAAAGACTATGGTATCACGCTCTGGATGGTGGTTCTGGCACAGCGTCTAGTGTGGCTGAAAAGGCCGATTCGGGAGTGACAATCCCTTCCACACTGGGAGCAAGTGCAGTCTGTCCCTGGTCTGTCTCCCTGGCTATGGGCCTTCCTTCTTTGCCTCTTTGCCTCAGACTGTTGGCCAAGTGTCTCTTCAAACTGGGAAAGGCCATGCTGCACAGCATGCTCCAAGTGGGCCGCTCAGAGGCCAGGGTTTCCCACCTGTTGAGGTCCACTCCTAAGGCCTTCAGATCCCTCTTGCAGATGTCCTTGTATCGCAGCTGTGGTCTACCTGTAGGGCGCTTTCCTTGCACGGGTTCTCCATAGAGGAGATCCTTTGGGATCTGGCCATCATCCATTCTCACGACATGACCAAGCCAACGCAGGCGTCTCTGTTTCAGCAGTGCATACATGCTAGGGATTCCAGCTCGTTCCAGGACTGTGTTGTTTGGAACTTTGTCCTGCCAGGTGATGCCGAGGATGTGTTGCAGGCAGCGCATGTGGAATGCGTTCAGTTTCCTCTCCTGTTGTGAGCGAAGAGTCCATGACTCGCTGCAGTACAGAAGTGTACTCAGGACGCAAGCTCTGTAGACCTGGATATTGGTATGTTCCATCAGCTTCTTGTTGGACCAGACTCTCTTTGTGAGTCTGGAAAACGTGGTAGCTGCTTTACCGATGCATTTGTTTAGCTCGGTATCGAGAGAAAGAGTGTCGGAGATCGTTGAGCCAAGGTACACAAAGTCAAGGACAACCCCCAGTTCATGCGCAGAGATTGTAATGCAGGGAGGTGAGTCCACATCCTGAACCATGGCCTGTGTTTTCTTAAGGCTGATCGTCAGTCCAAAATCTTGGCAGGCCTTGCTAAAACGATCCATGAGCTGCTGGAGATCTTTGGCAGAGTGGGTAGTGACAGCTGCATCGTCGGCAAAGAGGAAGTCACACAGACATTTCAGCTGGACTTTGGACTTTGCTCTCAGTCTGGAGAGGTTGAAGAGCTTTCTGTCTGATCTAGTCCGGAGATAGATGCCTTCTGTTGCAGTTCCAAAGGCATGCTTCAGCAGGACATCGAAGAAAATCCCAAACAAGGTTGGTGCAAGAACACAGCCCTGCTTCACGCCGCTTCGGATGTCAAAGGGGTTTGATGTGGAGCCATCGAAGACAACAGTGCCTTTCATGTCCTTGTGGAAAGATCTGATGATGCTGAGGAGCCTGGGTGGACATCCAATCTTGGGGAGAATCTTGAAGAGGCCGTCCCTGCTGACCAGGTCGAAAGCCTTCGTGAGATCTATGAAGGCTATAAAGAGTGGCTGTTGTTGTTCCCTGCATTTCTCCTGCAGTTGTCTAAGGGAGAATACCATATCAGTGGTGGACCTGTTGGCTCGGAATCCGCACTGCGATTCTGGATAGATGCTCTCTGCAAGTACCTGGAGCCTTCAAGAATACTGTTTACAACACCGCCTTGTCCATATTCGGCAAGAAGACCAACAAGACGGCAGACTGGTTTGAAGCCCACTCTAAGGAGTTGACACCAGTCATTGAGGAAAAGAGGGGAGCTCAAGCAGCATACAAGGCCTGTCCCAGTGAGCTCAACCTGCAGGTCCTCCAAGCTGCTCACAGCAAAGTCCAGCAGGCTGCCAGGAGATGTGCTAACAACTACTGGCTCCAGCTCTGTTCCCAGATACAGATAGCAGCTGACACGGGCAACATCAAGGGGATGTATGATGGTATCAAGCAGGCCCTAGGTCCAACACAGAAGAAAATTGCCCCTCTGAAGTCTGCAGCAGGCGAGGTCATCCAGGATAGGGCGCAGCAGATGGAACGCTGGGTGCAGCACTACTCTGAGCTATATTCCAGAGAAAATGTAGTCACCGAAGAAGCGCTGAACAACATTGAGTGCCTGCCTGTGTTGGAGGAGCTTGACAGTGAACCAACCCTAGAAGAACTTCACATGGCCCTGGACTCCCTTGCCTTTGGCAAGGCACCTGGAAAAGACAGCATCCCTGCTGAAGTCCTAAAGTGCTGCAAAGAGATCATCGTCACTGAGCTGCATGAAATCCTCTGTCTCTGCTGGAGAGAAGGTGGAGTACCTCAAGTCATGAGGGATGCAAACATCATCACGCTGTACAAGAACAAAGGCGACAGCGGTGACTGCAACAACTACTGCGGCATCTCTCTCCTTAGCGTAGTAGGAAAGCTGTTTGCCCGAGTTTCACTAAAGAGGCTCCAGGTACTTGCAGGTGTCTACCCGCTACATGATTTTGCATGTCTCAATCATGTCCCCCTCAGGTGTCTCTTTTCTAGGCTGAAGAGGCCCAAACGCAGTAGCCTTTCCTCATAAGGAAGGTGCCCCAGCCCAGTCATCATTTTGGTTGCTCTCTTTTGCACCTTTTCCATCTCCACTATATCCTTTTTGAGATGTGTACTCAAACACAGATACTTTGAAAACTGTATGCAATACTCCTGGAGTGACCTTGCCCTCAATCTGAACAATGACAGAATAATTTTGGAGAAGGAGAGGAGGAGGAGCAGGAAGAGGAGGTAAGTGTACTCATTCTAACGCTTTGTCTTTCTAACTCCCTGTCTTCTAACTTTAACCTTACCTTTAAAGCAACCTTAAATCAAAATTGAAAGTTAGCACCTAAGGGAGGTACATAGGGCTACTCTGAGCAGGAGCAGAGTCCTACTCGTGAGTAAGAGCAGGGTCCTACTCGTGAGTAAGAGCCCAAGGGTCAGGCATTTAAATCAAAGTTGAAAGTTAGCTGCACCTAAGGTAGCACTTAATCGAAGGAAGGGAGGAGGATAAAGTGGAAAGCAGGTTTTCTACTTGTTTAAATTAAACCTATACTTAACCCAGGTTAAACCTAATCTAAGTTAGAACATAACCTAAACAGGTCAGTAAATTGGGACACAGGATCTAGAGAGCACTAAATAATTAAACAAACCCAAATAAAAACTAGCTTGAGGTTACAAAAACAGTCCAGCCTAAGAGAACAGAACTAGGAGGGAAAGGACCTAGGAAGGGCCAGTTCCCAACCCATTAAGAGCCCCATTAGGCTAATCCAAGCAGTCCATTCAGGAGCCTGCAGAGTAGGTCACGCCCATCAGCAGCCATTTGCCTTCCTGAGCTTTTGTAAACTCACCTGGGAAGGCCAGCCCCCTTTCAATCAGGAAGGAAGGAGGGGGGAGGAGCCAGCCAGGAGTATAAAGCTAGGCGGGCCATCGCGTGAGGCTCTCTGCAGACGTGTGTGGCCTCTGGGAACCAAGTGCCTCGGGAATTAAGTGCCAGGTAAGGCACAAGAGTTTAGCATCTGGGCGAGGAGAAGGCAAGGAGACCTCTGAGTTTTGGAGAAGGAGAGGAGGAGGAGCAGGAAGAGGAGGTAAGTGTACTCATTCTAACGCTTTGTCTTTCTAACTCCCTGTCTTCTAACTTTAACCTTACCTTTAAAGCAACCTTAAATCAAAATTGAAAGTTAGCACCTAAGGGAGGTACATAGGGCTACTCTGAGCAGGAGCAGAGTCCTACTCGTGAGTAAGAGCAGGGTCCTACTCGTGAGTAAGAGCCCAAGGGTCAGGCATTTAAATCAAAGTTGAAAGTTAGCTGCACCTAAGGTAGCACTTAATCGAAGGAAGGGAGGAGGATAAAGTGGAAAGCAGGTTTTCTACTTGTTTAAATTAAACCTATACTTAACCCAGGTTAAACCTAATCTAAGTTAGAACATAACCTAAACAGGTCAGTAAATTGGGACACAGGATCTAGAGAGCACTAAATAATTAAACAAACCCAAATAAAAACTAGCTTGAGGTTACAAAAACAGTCCAGCCTAAGAGAACAGAACTAGGAGGGAAAGGACCTAGGAAGGGCCAGTTCCCAACCCATTAAGAGCCCCATTAGGCTAATCCAAGCAGTCCATTCAGGAGCCTGCAGAGTAGGTCACGCCCATCAGCAGCCATTTGCCTTCCTGAGCTTTTGTAAACTCACCTGGGAAGGCCAGCCCCCTTTCAATCAGGAAGGAAGGAGGGGGGAGGAGCCAGCCAGGAGTATAAAGCTAGGCGGGCCATCGCGTGAGGCTCTCTGCAGACGCGTGTGGCCTCTGGGAACCAAGTGCCTCGGGAATTAAGTGCCAGGTAAGGCACAAGAGTTTAGCATCTGGGCGAGGAGAAGGCAAGGAGACCTCTGAGTTTTGGAGAAGGAGAGGAGGAGGAGCAGGAAGAGGAGGTAAGTGTACTCATTCTAACGCTTTGTCTTTCTAACTCCCTGTCTTCTAACTTTAACCTTACCTTTAAAGCAACCTTAAATCAAAATTGAAAGTTAGCACCTAAGGGAGGTACATAGGGCTACTCTGAGCAGGAGCAGAGTCCTACTCGTGAGTAAGAGCAGGGTCCTACTCGTGAGTAAGAGCCCAAGGGTCAGGCATTTAAATCAAAGTTGAAAGTTAGCTGCACCTAAGGTAGCACTTAATCGAAGGAAGGGAGGAGGATAAAGTGGAAAGCAGGTTTTCTACTTGTTTAAATTAAACCTATACTTAACCCAGGTTAAACCTAATCTAAGTTAGAACATAACCTAAACAGGTCAGTAAATTGGGACACAGGATCTAGAGAGCACTAAATAATTAAACAAACCCAAATAAAAACTAGCTTGAGGTTACAAAAACAGTCCAGCCTAAGAGAACAGAACTAGGAGGGAAAGGACCTAGGAAGGGCCAGTTCCCAACCCATTAAGAGCCCCATTAGGCTAATCCAAGCAGTCCATTCAGGAGCCTGCAGAGTAGGTCACGCCCATCAGCAGCCATTTGCCTTCCTGAGCTTTTGTAAACTCACCTGGGAAGGCCAGCCCCCTTTCAATCAGGAAGGAAGGAGGGGGGAGGAGCCAGCCAGGAGTATAAAGCTAGGCGGGCCATCGCGTGAGGCTCTCTGCAGACGCGTGTGGCCTCTGGGAACCAAGTGCCTCGGGAATTAAGTGCCAGGTAAGGCACAAGAGTTTAGCATCTGGGCGAGTTCAGCAGCAGGGCGAGGAGGCCAGGGCCCCATACACTGCCCTTCCTTTTCCCTAGAGAAAAGGGCTGCTATCCAGTGTACGGTTTTTAAAAGGACCCCTAAATAAAACAACAACAACAAAAAAAGCTATGCAGTCAGACAGCCAGCAGCAGGGTGGGGGCTATCCAGTGTTCTGCATCGAGTGCCACATGTATGATTATATGCCTCTGGGGCATAAGTCATGGGTGTGTCCTCGATGCAAGGAGCTCCAGGCTCTCAGGGAACGCGTCCGCTCCCTTGAAGCCTTGGTGGCCAACCTGGAGAAGCGCAGGCAGCCAGAGGAGGACCGTGGGGAGACTTCTGGGGACGATCAGGCTTCGTCCCAACCTCAGGCGTGCAGCTCCTCGGCTGCCCGGGTGGGAAGTCTCGGGACTGGAGGACGTCATCCTGGAGAGGAGGGAAACAATCCCCTAGGGGGGACCCTTTCTCCAGGGGATGGGCCCGTATCCGAGCGCACTCGGGATACTCCTCGGCGGGAGGGGGGTCGGGGGCTTCTTGTAGTGGGGGATTCGATTATTAGAAACATAGAGAGGGGGGTTTGCGACGGATGTGAGGACCGCATGGTGACTTGCCTGCCTGGTGCGAAGGTTGCGGACATCACTTCTCGTCTAGACAGGCTGGTAGACAGTGCTGGGGGAGAGGTAGCGGCTGTGGTGCATGTCGGCACCAACGATGTGGGCAAGTGTAGCTGGGAGGTCCTGGAGGCCAAATTTAGGCTTTTAGGCAGGAAGCTGAAAGCCAGGACCTCAAAGGTAGCGTTCTCTGAAGTGCTACCTGTTCCACGCGCAGGGCCAGCTAGGCAGGCGGAGATCAGGGGTCTCAATGCGTGGATGAGACGGTGGTGTAGGGAGGAGGGGTTTAGATTTGTTAGGCACTGGGGAACGTTTTGGGACAAGCGGGGCCTGTACAAGAGGGACGGGCTCCATTTGAACCAGAATGGAACCAGACTGCTGGCGCATAACATTAAAAAGGTGGCAGAGCAGCTTTTAAACTGATCCCTGGGGGAAGGCCGACAGGAGCCGAGGGGCATCCGGTTCGGGACTCCTCATCCCTATGGGATGAGGATGGGGAGGTTAGAGAACAACAAGACAAAGGCAGAGTAGGAGAAGAAATTGGGAAAGGTAGGGTGATGGGATGTGATAGACGGTTTGGCACAATGAGAGGATGCGGGGACAAAGGAGCGAATAAGCAGCCCATCCTGGGGCATTCCGTGTATAAATGCTTTTATGCGAATGCCCGAAGTCTACGAGCAAAGGTGGGAGAACTGGAATGTCTGGTGACAAGGGAAAATATTGACATAGTGGGCGTAACGGAAACCTGGTGGAATGCGGAGAATCAGTGGGATACCGCAATCCCGGGCTATAAACTCTACAGGAGGGACAGGCAGGGGCGTGTTGGAGGTGGGGTGGCCCTCTATGTTAAGGAAGGGATAGAATCCAGCAAAGTAGAGATTGAAGGTGGGTCCGACTCCACCGTAGAATCTCTGTGGGTTAAATTACCAAGCTTGTGCAGCGATGTAATACTGGGGGCGTGCTATCGTCCTCCAGACCAGAAATCTGATGGGGACCTTGAAATGAGGAAACAGATCAGGGAGGTGACAAGGAAGGACAGGGTTGTAATCATGGGGGACTTCAATTATCCTCATATTGACTGGGTCAATTTGTGTTCTGGTCACGATAAGGAAACCGGATTTCTTGACGTGCTAAATGACTGTGGCTTAGATCAGCTAGTCACGGAGCCCACCAGAGGACAGGTGACTCTGGATTTAATTTTGTGCGGTACGCAGGACCTGGTTAGAGATGTAAACGTTACTGAGCCATTGGGGAACAGTGATCATGCTGCAATCCGTTTTGACATGCACGTTGGGGGAAAAATACCAGGCAAATCTCTAACAAAAACCCTTGACTTCCGACGGGCGGACTTCCCTCAAATGAGGAGGCTGGTTAGAAGGAGGTTGAAAGGGAGGGTAAAAAGAGTCCAGTCTCTCCAGAGTGCATGGAGGCTGCTTAAAACAACAGTAATAGAGGCCCAGCAGAGGTGTATACCGCAAAGAAAGAAGGGTTCCACTAAATCCAGGAGAGTGCCCGCATGGCTAACCAGCCAAGTTAGAGAGGCTGTGAAGGGCAAGGAAGCTTCCTTCCGTAAATGGAAGTCTTGCCCTAATGAAGAGAATAAAAAGGAACATAAACTGTGGCAAAAGAAATGTAAGAAGGTGATAGGGGAGGCCAAGCGAGACTATGAGGAACGCATGGCCAGCAACATTAAGGGGAATAATAAAAGCTTCTTCAAATATGTTAGAAGCAGGAAACCCGCCAGAGAAGCGGTTGGCCCTCTGGATGGTGAGGGAGGGAAAGGGGAGATAAAAGGAGACTTAGAGATGGCAGAGAAATTAAATGAGTTCTTTGCATCTGTCTTCACGGCAGAAGACCTCGGGCAGATACCGCTGCCCGAACGGCCCCTCCTGACCGAGGAGTTAAGTCAGATAGAGGTTAAAAGAGAAGATGTTTCAGACCTCATTGATAAATTAAAGATCAATAAGTCACCGGGCCCTGATGGCATACACCCAAGGGTTATTAAGGAATTGAAGAATGAAGTTGCAGATCTCTTGACTAAGGTATGCAACTTGTCCCTCAAAACGGCCACGGTGCCAGTAGATTGGAGGATAGCAAATGTCACGCCTATTTTTAAAAAGGGAAAGAGGGGGGACCCGGGAAACTATAGGCCGGTCAGCCTAACATCCATACCGGGTAAGATGGTGGAATGCTTCATCAAAGATAGGATCTCAAAACACATAGACGAACAGGCCTTGCTGAGGGAGAGTCAGCATGGCTTCTGTAAGGGTAAGTCTTGCCTCACGAACCTTATAGAATTCTTTGAAAAGGTCAACAGGCATGTGGATGCGGGAGAACCCGTGGACATTATATATCTGGACTTTCAGAAGGCATTTGACACGGTCCCTCACCAAAGGCTACTGAAAAAACTCCACAGTCAGGGAATTAGAGGACAGGTCCTCTCGTGGATTGAGAACTGGTTGGAGGCCAGGAAGCAGAGAGTGGGTGTCAATGGGCAATTTTCACAATGGAGAGAGGTGAAAAGCGGTGTGCCCCAAGGATCTGTCCTGGGACCGGTGCTTTTCAACCTCTTCATAAATGACCTGGAGACAGGGTTGAGCAGTGAAGTGGCAAAGTTTGCAGACGACACCAAACTTTTCCGAGTGGTAAAGACCAGAAGTGATTGTGAGGAGCTCCAGAAGGATCTCTCCAGACTGGCAGAATGGGCAGCAAAATGGCAGATGCGCTTCAATGTCAGTAAGTGTAAAGTCATGCACATTGGGGCAAAAAATCAAAACTTTAGATATAGGCTGATGGGTTCTGAGCTGTCTGTGACAGATCAGGAGAGAGATCTTGGGGTGGTGGTGGACAGGTCGATGAAAGTGTCGACCCAATGTGCGGCGGCAGTGAAGAAGGCCAATTCTATGCTTGGGATCATTAGGAAGGGTATTGAGAACAAAACGGTTAGTATTATAATGCCGTTGTACAAATCGATGGTAAGGCCACACCTGGAGTATTGTGTCCAGTTCTGGTCGCCGCATCTCAAGAAAGACATAGTGGAAATGGAAAAGGTGCAAAAGAGAGCGACTAAGATGATTACGGGGCTGGGGCACCTTCCTTATGAGGAAAGGCTACGGCGTTTGGGCCTCTTCAGCCTAGAAAAGAGACGCTTGAGGGGGGACATGATTGAGACATACAAAATTATGCAGGGGATGGACAGAGTGGATAGGGAGATGCTCTTTACACTCTCACATAATACCAGAACCAGGGGACATCCACTAAAATTGAGTGTTGGGCGGGTTAGGACAGACAAAAGAAAATATTTCTTTACTCAGCGCGTGGTCGGTCTGTGGAACTCCTTGCCACAGGATGTGGTGCTGGCGTCTAGCCTAGATGCCTTTAAAAGGGGATTGGACGAGTTTCTGGAGGAAAAATCCATTATGGGGTACAAGCCATGATGTGTATGCGCAACCTCCTGATTTTAGGAATGGGTTAAGTCAGAATGCCAGATGTAGGGGAGAGCACCAGGATGAGGTCTCTTGTTATCTGGTGTGCTCCCTGGGGCATTTGGTGGGCCGCTGTGAGATACAGGAAGCTGGACTAGATGGGCCTATGGCCTGATCCAGTGGGGCTGTTCTTATGTTCTTATGTTCTTAATATTGGCCATTTTATTCTCCCTTTTTAAGCGACCCTGAGTGTGAAATTGACTTTCCTCGCAGCCGATGTACACTGGGTCAACACCTTCGTCGAACTGCCCACCAGCACCCCAAGATCTCTCCTGTTCCATCACCGACAGGCCAGAACCCATCAGCATATATGTGAAATTATTTCTTGCTCCACGTGCATCACTTTACACTTTCTTACATTGAGGTGCACCTGCCATTCCCACCCACCTGCCAATACAGCCCAGGAAAAAGGTTAAGATGTAATGGGAGGGAGGAAGTGGGAATGCTGTCCTGTCCAGCTCAGAGGAGGGATGGGATACAAGTGACATACCTGGGGGGGGGGCTCCAGGGGAACATGTTCCCAGGCAGCAGAGGGGTAAGGGCAGCATTTCCAGTGCAGGCAGACCCACTGTGCCCCTCCCCCAGGCATTCTGAGTGCTGGGGAGGCAACATGCAGCCTTTCTAACCCTCAGAATGCCTTCTGCCTCCGGAGGGCCTTTAAACTTAGAAGGCATTCTGGGTGCTGGGAATGCTGCGTGGCCTCTCTGGCCCGTAGAACACCTCTGGTTGAAAGCAGCAGGCACATGGGGGTGCAGGATCTCCAGTTGGGTGGCAGCACCCCTGGAGAGATGCCCCTGGGCACCACTCATCACCATTCATACAAATGAAATAAATCATCAGAGATGCACGTGCAAAATGCCCAGCTTTATTTATTGATCAGAGTGCCACAAACTGGCCTCTGGGCTCCGTAATGAAACCCCAAGAGAGCTAACATCTCCCTTTCAGAATATTTAAAAGCAGAAAAGTTTAAAAATAACACTTAAAAAAATGAGGGCACATACAGCTCTGGTACAAATCCCCATTATAGAAGGAGGCTACATATACAACAGCGAGTAGAGTTGACCCAAATCCAGTATACACATAACTAACGACACAATCCTACACATGTCTACTCAGAAGTACGTTTTCCAGGAACCCGGCAGCTGCTCTGAGAATGTGGCATCTCCCACGTCTGGGCCAGCTGCACCCTGAAAGGGGCAGAGCATGTGGCAGTCCTTCCTTGGAGGACCAGAGAGTGTGGGCAGGTTCACATAGGCAGGTCTGGTCCCTTTTGGATACTTGGATCCCAAACAGGTACAGGTGTCAAACGCCGTTCATTCCGTGGGCAGCGGGGTGCGGCTGGCACAGACGTGGGAGATGGTACATTCTCAGTGTCCCAGTCCAGGAATCATCTTAGTCGCTCTCTTTTGTACCTTTTCCATTTCCACTATGTCCTTTTTGAGATGTGGTGACCAGAACTGGATGCAAAACTCCAGGTGTGGCCTTACCATTGATTTGTACAACGGCATTATAATATTAGCCGTTTTGTTCTCAATACCTTTTCTAATGATCCCAAGCATAGAATTGGCCTTCTTTACTGCCTCCGCACATTGGGTCGAAACTTTCATCGAACTGTTCGCCACCACCCCAAGATCTCTCTCCTGATCTATCACAGACAACTTCACAGAATATGTGAAGTTTTGATTTTTTGCCCCAATGTGCATGACTTTACACTTATTTACATTGAAACGCATTTGCAATTTTGCTACCCATTCTGCCAGTTTCTGTTGATATGAAGAAACCAGTAATATTTGTTTATAAATATCTAATGTCATGTACTAAGTTTGGTACACATTTACTCCAAACTAAATGGAATTCTGAATTGGAATGTCCTATCCTGGGTGAGCAATGGGACGTGGCACTTAAGAATACCTAGAGATCTTAAATTATGCCGAATACAGCAAAAAATAGTCTTTAGAATACATTGGACACCACAGAGGCTATTCCTTAAAGGGCTTAGCAATGAATCTAGATGTTGGAGATGCTCGAGTTTGAATGCTACACTTACACATATGTTGTGGCCATGTCCAGTTATTGTAAGCTTTAGGGATGAAATAATTAATATTATAAAGACAGTGCTACAGCAACCTTTAAATTTTACAGATAGGTATGTAATTCTTAATTATCTACCCGTTATCTGGAGACTCACACCTGGACAACTGAAATGGACTCTCTGTGCCCTCACGGTAGCAAAAAGACTTATATTGTTCCATTGGAAGGAGAGATGCCCACCTACATCTGCCCAATGGACAAACAATGTTTTGCATTTATCAGTATTCGAGTGAATGGCATATCGGCGTCAACTGCGTAGGGATTTATTTGAGGGTCTCTGGAGGCCATTCCTTGATATAATAACATAAGCCGCATGAAGTGTTGATATGTAGATACTCTGGTCGTGTATATGTATAAATATTTCCCCCCCCCTTTTTTTTAAAGTAACTCATAAACATGTATTGATGTATCGATTTCAAGAAGCAGCCATGAGAGATGGCCTCCTGCTTGATTCTCTCAGGCCTCACAGTAGCTTCTCTCAGATTCAAGAGTCCAGTGCAGTGGTTCTCACACATTTACCACTGGGACCCACTTTTTAGAATGAGCATTTCGCAGGACCCACTGGAAGTGATGTCCTGACCGGAAGAGACATCATCAAGCAGGAATATTTTTAACTATCCTAGGCTGCAATCCTACCACACTTACCCAGGAGTAAGTCCCATTGACTATCATTGTTAAAAGAACATACATAGTAGCTTGTTAAAAGTACAGGTCTGTAACATTTCCCCAAATGCAGTCACATACCAGGGGGGCATCAAGTCGAATATATTAAAAATAAAATATTGAAACGAATGGGGACCCACCTGAAATTGGCTCACAACCCACCTAGTGGGTACTGACCCACAGTTTGAGAAACACTGGTCCAGTGGAATGTTCCTCTACAATAGTGGTCTTTAACAATTTTCGGTGCCACAACCCAAAACAAAAAAGTATGGGACTGGCAACCACAGCACATCATGGAAGGTTGTCAGTGACAAACTTCTGCGTTGCTGGGCTCTCACACCTGCCACACTTCTGTGCAAGGCAGTACCACTGTAGGACCCAACCCAGGCGTCCCCAGCTGGAGAGGAATGTGGCGGGCCAGGAGGCTTGCGCTGTATCCAGCACATGATAGGGCTGCAAAGTGGCTCAGCTGAAGGTAAGGGGAAGCTCTTCCCCTTAACCGTGGGTAAACCACTGCAGCCCCTAAGGGTCTCCTAGAACCCACAGAGTGGAGAGTGGAGCAGGTTCAAGTCGCTCCGTTCTCCCCAGGAATGGAGGTTGGGATCCAGCATAACTGCGGGGTTCCAGCCCCGCCTCCCACTCTCCACTTGCCTGTCCCCGGGGCCGCTCACCCTCCCACTGCCCTGGGACGCCTCCCTCCCGCCTCTTCCCTGCCCACCTCAGAGTCTTGCATCAGCAGAGCTCAGCCATTGGTGTGGAGGCTGAAGTGAGCCTCCGCGGGCCGGTGTGCTTTATGGCACATTTGCGACCCTCCTGGGGCGGTGCAAGAGACATGTGCCGGCCCAAGGGCGCCTCAGGATTGTGTCCTTAGTAACTCAGATAACACTGGCACTTTCAGTCTACAGTTCACCCAAGTTGAGTGATAAGATCAGAATGGCAGAGGTGCAATTTGCTGACTCGCCCTAATCATAACCTGCATCAACATACCCCACAGGGAAGGGGGAGTTATTATGGTGAAGGCTCCCCATTCAGCCAATATCCTCTAAGTAGAAGCTTCTGCTGTGTTTACTACACTACATAAAGCAAATTACCTGTTCTCTTCTTCCTGGAAAAATGCACCCTCCCCGTCTTCCAGCTGGGAAACAAAGGCAGGTTTGGGAAATTCCTCTGAGAAGGAAACAAGGAGATGAGTTGCTTCGGTCTACAACATATTGAGGCTTTCCCAAGAGACCTCATCCTATTCTGACCCCCATCTGCGATGACCATGATAAAGACTGGCTAGACCTGACTCCACCTTGCAGGCCAGAAGTTACTGGCTCAACACCCCAGCCAGTTGGGTGTGTGATTTCTCAGGACCAACTTGCCCTACGGTGGGTGCCGCCACCCCTCTTAACAGCCAGTCCTCCAGCTCAAGGGAAGCTGAAGTCCTAAGGGCTAACTCCCCAGCCTTGGCAATCCCTGTGTCCCCCAAACAGCCCTAAGGTTCTGCTTTCCTTTGGTTGCTTGACTGAGCAGCCCAGGCCAGATTTCAATGAATCAGTTCCTTTGGTTCTCACACATGTACAGGCCTGTGTGATTTATTTAAAGAATAGAAATTTGGTTACATGTTTCTGATGGCCCATTTTATTACATTCACACAAAATATTAAAACAAGAACGCTAAGCTCCTGACTTCTCCCTAACATTCAGCTGGACTTACTAATCTCCTCTGGAAGATATGAACTGATCTCCACAATGGAATGACGAGGCGCAGACCTCTCCCACCCTTGCAGCTGTTTTTGTCACACTTTGAAGGTGACTATTGTTCAAAAAGAGACACAGACCAGCTGAAGCTTCTGGAAGATGACCTCACTGCCTGATGCGATGCCAGGCAATCCCGCTCATCCCTTCCCAACTGGAGAATCATAACTGCACCTTGTTGCTTTAAGGCAGTGGCTCCCATCCCATGGTCCACAGACCACAGGTGATCCACGAGACCCTGAGAAGTGGTCCACCAGGTCTCAGAAGAGAAAGATGGCCTTCAATCACTTCCAGTTTCTCATTCAGCAGCTACTCCCCATGGACCACCAGAGAGGATGGAAAACAGACCGCCCATAGCCAGCGCCAGCACTTCCAGCATCTCACCAAGTGAGTGCCCACCCACTGACCGCCAGAGAGGGGAGAGAACAGATTGCCTGCCATTGGCACTGAAGTGTTGCTGCGACTGCTGGCAGTCTGCCCTTTCTAGTAGGTCTGTGGGAGAGTGCTTGCTTGGTAAGAGGCTTCCACACAGACCAGCAGGAGGGTGGATATCTTGGTGCCAGCAGAGTTCCAAGCACAGCCGTTTGCCAGGAGGAAGGAGAAGGTTGTCACTGTCTCATAACCAGCTACTTTCCCACAGCAGCTTCAAAATGGCTTCAGGCCTACAAGATGGATGCAGACCCAGTCAGTGATTTTTACATGCTCGTCACAGTCCCATTTCTTGTCTTCAGATCTTACATTTTCAGGCTTGTGTCTGAACTGAGGTCCAAATCCTATCCAGTTTCCCAGTGTTTCTGTAGCTGCAATGCAGTCTTGAGGAAAGGGAACAGACATTGCAGTGCACACTCCATTGATATGGCTGCATCAGTGCTGGAAAGTTGGATAGGACTGGGCCCTGAGCCATCCAAGTGCCTGAGAACTGCTCTCTCACTGAGTGCTGTGACCTGTGAGGTAGGGGAGCACATAAGACCATATGGGCAACATGCATTTCTGATTCATTGGGGGTTATTAACAGCTGGCTTCTCTCCTCCCCCCATTGAAGAAGCCGCTCTAAAAAAGGGGCGTATCGGGGTGAGGGAGTCGAATCAAGAGGCTACAGAGGGAGTTAAACCTGTTACACTTCTGTAAGAAGCTATTTCGCTGATGCAAGCCTGAAGAGAGAAAAGGGGTAGGGAAGATGCAGAAGAGGAGGTTAGGATCTGGCATCAGGAGAAAATAAAACGAGTCTTGACTCCTGGTTCTACTTCCACTGAAATGTAAATCCTCCCACATGCACAAGAACTCTGCTACGCCCATCTTGGAATGGATGGATATTCCCATCAAGGGAGGGCACCAGGATGCCCTCAAGGGAGGGCACCAGGATGAGGTCTCTTGTTATCTGGTGTGCCCCCTGGGGCATTTGGTGGGCCGCTGTGAGATACAGGAAGCTGGACTAGATGGGCCTATGGCCTGAGCCAGTGGGGCTGTTCTTATGTTCCCCCCCCCACATACCTTCTTTCTCTGTTAGAGCCCAATCCTATTCATGTCTACACAGAAGGAAGTCCCATTAGAGTCTATGTGGTTTACTCTCAGGAAGGTGTGGATAGCATGACAGTCTTAGGGCGCAATCCAAAGACGGTAATGGGCTGGCACAAGTCCCTTGCACTGGCCCACCTGTGTCTCAAAAGTGCCGTAAAGTACTTTTGCGCCACTGCTCAAGGAAGGTGGCTGACGCAGGACCCACTTACCCGGGCAACAGGTGAGTCTGTGCCAGCCAGATTAGGCCAATGCAGGGTTCGGGGGGGGCATGGGGAGGGTGGTTGCAAGATGCTTTGGGGTGGGCAGCGGGTGGGCACCTGGGCAGATGGGGTTGAGCAGGGGGCAGAGCCTATCCCTGTTCCTGGGCAGCCCTGGGCTGCTGAGATCTGCACCACCTATTTAGGTGGTGAAGAGCCAAGTAGACGCATTGGACTGCTGCGGCGTTGCCCTTGGAAGTTCCTTGTGCAATGTGATGGGAAGTTCCTTGTGCAATGATGTTCCCGTTTGCTCCATCCAGAAATGCTCAAATGGGTGAGCCCTACACATCCTGATTCACTTTCTTTGCTTCTTCATTCTGCCACTTTCTCCCCATTTCTTCCCCTCTGTGCCTGTCAGGTCATCTCCCTCCCCACTTTTAAATCTCCTGGCTAAACATGCTCCTTCAAAGCTTTCCTGGCCTTTCCAACCAAGACCTGTCTTCTCTATTCTCTTTTCTGTCTCCATTCGGTCCTCCTGCTGCTTGCTATCCTTCCACACAGCTGACTCCCAAAGATGGAGATTCAGCAACATGCAAGCCAGGTGCTGTGGCCATTCCAGGTGATGTCCTGTAATTAGGACCATCAGAGCTGATGTGGGGGGAAACCCTGAATTGCAGATGCAGGGGGTGGAAGCTGGTCAGATGCAGCAGAGATGTCTTGGCAGGGCTGTTTTCCAGAACAGACACATTGGTCCTAAGTGGAATGAGACCTGCCCGCCCCACTTGCCACCCCCTCCCCGGCTGGCCATCACCCAGATGTGTGTGCAGCTGGGCCTGGCCTGAGCCCCCAAACGTGATCCACACACAGAACCCCTGAACTGGCTTCCGAGCAGCCCCTGCATCACGGGGAGGCTTTGAACGCACATGGAATTCACCTGTGGAACGGGCTGCCACTTGATGGCTCAGGTGACTGGAGGCTGGAATTGGACTGGATGAAGTGCTAGATCAGTGGCATCGCTAAAGGGGACCGCGGGGGAGCAACCAATGGCGTAGTTAGAGGGGGTGCAAGGCACTAGGTCCTGCAAGGAGCCTCACTGCAGCGTGCAAGGCCCTTCCCCCCCAGCCATTCCAGGTGGGGGGGAGCAAGACAGGGCAAAGGCAGGGAGGCAAATACCTCCATTTTGCTCCCCCCACCTAAAATGGCTCCAAAGGGGAGGGGCAGGAGCCACTTGCACACTGTGGTGGGACTCTGTGCAAGACTTAGTGCTTTGCACCCCCTCTAGCTACGCCTCTGGCCACCCACACCAACAGCCCACCAGTGGCTGGCTGGGCACAATGCTCCCAGACCAGAGCGAGCAGGTATGAAAGGTGGGGCCCCAACAGCTGTCAGAGGGGGCCCTGTGCTGTGCCAGCCCTGGTCACCATTTTTTCAGCCCATCAAACGCTTTTGCTACTGGATTTGAAGGAATTTGGAGCTTGGGGATCCGCCTGGATTCCCAGCTGTTCTTGGATTCCCAGGCAGCGCTTGTGACAGGGGGGACTTTGCCCTGCTTTGGCTGGTGTGCCAGCTTGTGGCCTTACTTGGATCGTGCAGACCTAGCCATGGTGACCCATACCACTGGTGACATCCATCCAATGGGGACATTGAGGTGAGATTGCTGTAATGCCCTCTCCATGGGACTGCCTGTGAAGATGGTTTGGAAACTGCACTTCATGCAGAATGCAGCACCCCTGTGATCACTGGTCCAGCAGCTGCACTCTTACTGGGCCTAATTCCAGGTGCTGGTGTTGACCTTTCAAGCCCTATACTGCTTAGGGCCAGGCTGTCTTAGAGACCATCTACTGCTACAGAATCCAGATCATCATCGGAGAAAGTCCTCTTGTGAGTACTTACGCCTATGGGGGTGGGAGGGGTGGGGGCAAGAAACAGGGCCTTCTCAGAAGTGGCACCAACCCAGTGGAACTCCCTCCCTCTTGATTTATGAACTGCTCCCTCCTTAGAGACCTTCTGGTGGGGCCTGAAGACATTTCTTAAAATTTTTTATTTTATTAAAAGCAAATAAAAAAATTAAAAAGTTAAGATATTGTAAGTTGTGTGACAAGTACGGAGATCTCGAACTACATTTCTTAGTTCTACTACAAAATCATGCAAAATATTAGCTATCAAATCATAAACAGTCTACTAGTTATTAAAAACTACATTTTCAACACAAAAAGAAAAAAGAGAAAAGCATAAAAATTAAATCCCCTCTCTACTCATCAAATCCATAGGTTATTTGGCCCATTTTCCTCTCAATGCACAGGAAGTCCATGAATGGTTTCAAACTGTCCATAAAAGTTTTTACCGACTTATCTTTAAGAAGAATTGTATCCATTTCTGCCAAATCCAACACAATTAGCCACCATTCTTCCAGTGCAGGTATCTCTGGAACATTTCAGTATTTGGCATACGATATTCTTGCAGAAGTTGTCATATATAAAAATATAGTTTCACTGTCTTTGTGAATCGAATCATCCAATAATCCCAACAAAACCACTTCTTGTTTCATTTAAATTTACCTTAAATATCAACTATATTTGCTGGTGTATCAGTCCAATTTTTTTTGCTTTTGTACAGGTCCACCACATATGATAAAACATTCCTTTTTGTGTGTTACTTTTCCAACATCTATTCAGTACATTTTCAAACAGGAGGCTTGCACCGTATCCAGCACAAGGTAGGGCCCTGAAGTGGCCGTAGGTAAAGGGAAACTCTAGGGTAAGCCACCCTGGCCCCAATGGGCCTTGTGTCACAATGGGGACTTGTGCCACCTCCTGAGGTGCAAGGAACGGAAGGGAAGAGCAAGGGAAGACCCGTAAATGATGCTGTGAGCAGCTTAGAGGAAAAGTGGGAAAGAAATGAAATAAACCTTCAGAGATGCACACACAGAATACCCACCTCTATTTATTTAATGGAAAGTAAGTTACTGACACCCCCATGAGAGCCAACAATTCCCTTTAAAACATTTAAAAGTACAAATACAGTTTAAAAATGAGACTAAAAAAATTCTGTCGCTGGACCCTGAGATCCCACACAGCAATCATGACTAATAGCCAAGGACAGGTCTATCCTCCATGAATGGGCCCAACCCTCTTCTGGCCTCCTTTTCCTCCCCCAAATGAGGCAGCTTGCAGTCAAACAGATTCTTCCAGGCACAGAAACTAGAGGTGTATGAGGAAAGTTCTTCAGTACAAGGGTTCGTTCTGACAATGTCCAATAGAAGAAACACAGCCTAAACAAAATCATGCGCGGGGGGGGGGGGGCCATGCATCAATGCCACCCCTCAGGGTTACCTCACTCTTGGGGGCTCCTACACTCCAGAATCTGGTGTCTTAAGGGGCGGCTTGTTTTCCAAACCCCAGCAACGGATAGCCAGGGAGCCAGCCAACATATCGCTGTAAGAGCAGACCAGTACCTTGGGTTGTAGGGTCCTCCCACCTCCAGGGAAGGGTTGGCATGAGGGTTGCATTGGTGCTGGCCAGAGCTCAGGGGTCCATGGAAACCAGACCCCCATTCCGGTCCCCCCTCTCCTACCCCTTGGGACATGGCCCAGGATTTTCCGTACCACTCAGTTCCTCCCGTCCCCCTTGCCTAGGTTGTGCTCCTTCTTTATTCGCACTCCTTTCAACCACTTTTTCCACAGTCAGGCCTCTCCTCCATATGCTGCCTAATCAGAGTTTTGACTAAAGCAATTTCCGCACTCCAAGCCTTTCTTGTGAGTTCTCTCTACATGATGATTTGAGACCCGTGGATGTGTTTATCCATGGGGAGCAGGACTGCCACCAACTCAGGCTGGTGCTCTAGCAGGAAAGTGACCCCTCAAACTAACATGTTACTGTCAGAGCCATTCAGTGCCAACTGATTGACTGGGATCAAAGATTCCCTATCTTCGGATTGGGTACCTCCTGGGATTTCCAGGAACTTCCAGAACTAACTATATATACTTTTCCTCTGTGTGGGATCCTTTATGCACAACCAGGTGTGAGCTCTAACTGAAGCTCTTTCCACACTCCAAGCATTCATAAGGTTTCTCCCCTTTGTGGCATCTTTGATGGATGGTAAGAGTTCTGCTGTTACAGAAGCTCTTTCCACACTCCAAGCATTTATATGACTTTTCTCCTATGTGGGCTTTTTGATGCAAAGTCAGACTTGAGTTCACACTGAAGCTCTTTCCACACTCAAAGCATTGATATGGTTTCTCCCTGTGTGGGTTATTTGATGCACAGTCAGGTTTGTGCTCTGATTGAAGCATTTGCAGGTTTTTTCCCCTCTGTGAATTTTTAGATGCACATCTAAGTGTGAGCTCCGACTGAAGCTCTTTCTGCATTCCAAGCACTTATATGGCTTTTCCTGTGTGGGTTCTTTGATATCTTACAAAGTCTGCCTTACTGCTGAAGGTAGTAGCACATTGAGGGCATTTCTCACTCCTCTTTCCAGTTTCTTTCTGCAGATTGA
This sequence comes from Tiliqua scincoides, assembly GCF_035046505.1. Classification (NCBI taxonomy): domain Eukaryota; kingdom Metazoa; phylum Chordata; class Lepidosauria; order Squamata; family Scincidae; genus Tiliqua; species Tiliqua scincoides. Next base: position 264,703,960 of record NC_089822.1, read on the forward strand.
CTGGGATGACACTGAAATCCCTATTCTGATGAGCATCAGATTTATTTTCCCATTTCTCTGGCTCCTTTACCTTCCGAGCTCTTGATCTTTTTGGGTTTTCAGCTTTCACCCTTTCACATATTTTCTTATGGGGAGTGGGATGAATTCCTGTGCTGATGGTTTCCACACCCCAAATTTTCTGCAGTGCTCAAGGGCCCCTGCTGGCCCTCCCAGATTTTCCACTGTCCCTGCCAAAACCCCCACCAGAAAATCAAACCATCCCAGAGCAGACCCAAAGTTTAGGATGCAAATGGGTGGGGGGTTTGTGTCAGAACAGCCCCACTGGATCAGGCCAAAGGCCCATCTAGTCCAGCTTCCTGTATCTTACAGTGGCCCACCAAATGCCTGAGGGAGTTCACAAGGCAACAGGTACAACCTGCGTCCCAGTGCCCTCCCCTGCATCTGGCAAACAGAGGCAGCCTGCCTCTAAAACCAAGAGCTTGCACATACCTACTTCCTGTGGCAAGAGTTCCACAGACTAATTACAGACTAATTACATGCTGGGTAAAGAAATATTTTCTTCTGTCTGTCCTAACTCTCCCAACACGCAACTTTAGTGGATGTCCCCTGGTTCTGGTGTTATGTGAGATTGTAAAAAGCCTCTCTCTATCCACTCTATCCTTCCCATGCATTATTTTGTATGTCTCAATCATGTCCCCCCTCAGGAGCTTCTTTTCTAGGCTGAAGAGGCCCAAACGCTGTAGCCTTTCCTCATAGGGAAGGTGCCCCAGCCCAGTAATTGTTTTGGCCACTCTCCTTTGCACCTTTTCCATCTCCACTATATCCTTTTTGAGATGCGGCGACCAGAACTGGACACAATACTCCAGGTGTGGCCTTACCATCAATTTCTACAACAGCATTATAATATTAACTTTTTTGTTCTCAATGCCTTCCCTAATGATCCCAAGCATGAAATTAGCCTTCTTTACTGCTGCCGCACATTGGGTCGACACTTCCATCGCGTTGTCCACAAGGACCCCAAGATCTCTCTCCTGATCTTTCACAGAGAGCTCAGAACCGATTAGCCTATATGTAAACTTTTGATTCTTTGCCCCAATGTGCATGACTTTACACTTTAACTACATTGAAACGCATCTGCCACTTTGCTGCCCAGTCTCCCAGTTTGAGAGATCTTTGTGGAGCTCTTCACAATCTGATCTCGTCTTCGCCAGTCAGAAAAGTTTGGTGTTGCAGCTCCTCTTCTCAGTCCCCCTTTCCCTTCACCAGCTGGGCTTTGAGCTTGGCTGCCTCTGCCCCCTGGGGGCTCCTCTGCCAACCCTCTTGAATCCTTCCTACCACTGCAGTCCTGGGACGCTCCCCTTTTGCAGCATGGGAGGGGGAGCTGCTGACTCAGACACTTGAGCAGAGGAGGCAAAAGAAGGGGCAGAGCACGAAGTGGTTCCCACCCCCTCTTGCTCCTCTGGGAAGCGGAAGGTCTCTTTGCAGGTCTGGACCCACCAATCCTGCCTTGTGTTCTGAAGACTACCTTGAGGAGTAAAGCAGTGGATCTCACGCATTTATCACCAGGGCCCATTTTTTAGAATGAGAATCTCTCAGGACCCACCGGAAGTGACCCACCCCACTGAGGGTTGAGAACCTCTGGCTGGAGGACTCACAAAGAACCTCCGGGACATGAATGGAAGTGCCTTGTGCGGTACGCAGGACCTGGTTAGAGATGTAAACGTTACTGAGCCATTGGGGAACAGTGATCATGCTGCGATCCGTTTTGACGTGCACGTTGGGGGAAGAATACCAGGCAAATCTCTAACAAAAACCCTTGACTTCCGACGGGCGGACTTCCCTCAAATGAGGAGGCTGGTTAGAAGGAGGTTGAAAGGGAGGGTAAAAAGAGTCCAGTCTCTCCAGAGTGCATGGAGGCTGCTTAAAACAACAGTAATAGAGGCCCAGCAGAGGTGTATACCGCAAAGAAAGAAGGGTTCCACTAAATCCAGGAGAGTGCCCGCATGGCTAACCAGCCAAGTTAGAGAGGCGGTGAAGGGCAAGGAAGCTTCCTTCCGTAAATGGAAGTCTTGCCCTAATGAAGAGAATAAAAAGGAACATAAACTGTGGCAAAAGAAATGTAAGAAGGTGATAGGGGAGGCCAAGCGAGACTATGAGGAACGCATGGCCAGCAACATTAAGGGGAATAATAAAAGCTTCTTCAAATATGTTAGAAGCAGGAAACCCGCCAGAGAAGCGGTTGGCCCTCTGGATGGTGAGGGAGGGAAAGGGGAGATAAAAGGAGACTTAGAGATGGCAGAAAAATTAAATGAGTTCTTTGCATCTGTCTTCACGGCAGAAGACCTCGGGCAGATACCGCTGCCCGAACGGCCCCTCCTAACCGAGGAGTTAAGTCAGATAGAGGTTAAAAGAGAAGATGTTTCAGACCTCATTGATAAATTAAAGATCAATAAGTCACCGGGCCCTGATGGCATACACCCAAGGGTTATTAAGGAATTGAAGAATGAAGTTGCAGATCTCTTGACTAAGGTATGCAACTTGTCCCTCAAAACAGCCACGGTACCAGAAGATTGGAGGATAGCAAATGTCACGCCTATTTTTAAAAAGGGAAAGAGGGGGGACCCGGGAAACTATAGGCCGGTCAGCCTAACATCTATACCGGGTAAGATGGTGGAATGCCTCATCAAAGATAGGATCTCAAAACACATAGACGAACAGGCCTTGCTGAGGGAGAGTCAGCATGGCTTCTGTAAGGGTAAGTCTTGCCTCACAAACCTTATAGAATTCTTTGAAAAGGTCAACAGGCATGTGGATGCGGGAGAACCCGTGGACATTATATATCTGGACTTTCAGAAGGCGTTTGACACGGTCCCTCACCAAAGGCTACTGAAAAAACTCCACAGTCAGGGAATTAGAGGACAGGTCCTCTCCTGGATTGAGAACTGGTTGGAGGCCAGGAAGCAGAGAGTGGGTGTCAATGGGCAATTTTCACAATGGAGAGAGGTGAAAAGCGGTGTGCCCCAAGGATCTGTCCTGGGACCGGTGCTTTTCAACCTCTTCATAAATGACCTGGAGACAGGGTTGAGCAGTGAAGTGGCTAAGTTTGCAGATGACACCAAACTTTTCCGAGTGGTAAAGACCAGAAGTGATTGTGAGGAGCTCCAGAAGGATCTCTCCAGACTGGCAGAATGGGCAGCAAAATGGCAGATGCGCTTCAATGTCAGTAAGTGTAAAGTCATGCACATTGGGGCAAAAAATCAAAACTTTAGATATAGGCTGATGGGTTCTGAGCTGTCTGTGACAGATCAGGAGAGAGATCTTGGGGTGGTGGTGGACAGGTCGATGAAAGTGTCGACCCAATGTGCAGCAGCAGTGAAGAAGGCCAATTCTATGCTTGGGATCATTAGGAAGGGTATTGAGAACAAAACGGTTAATATTATAATGCCGTTGTACAAATCGATGGTAAGGCCACACCTGGAGTATTGTGTCCAGTTCTGGTCGCCGCATCTCAAAAAAGACATAGTGGAAATGGAAAAGGTGCAAAAGAGAGCGACTAAGATGATTACGGGGCTGGGGCACCTTCCTTATGAGGAAAGGCTACGGCGTTTGGGCCTCTTCAGCCTAGAAAAGAGACGCTTGAGGGGGGACATGATTGAGACATTCAAAATTATGCAGGGGATGGACAGAGTGGATAGGGAGATGCTCTTTACACTCTCACATAATACCAGAACCAGGGGACATCCACTAAAATTGAGTGTTGGGCGGGTTAGGACAGACAAAAGAAAATATTTCTTTACTCAGCGCGTGGTCGGTCTGTGGAACTCCTTGCCACAGGATGTGGTGCTGGCGTCTAGCCTAGACGCCTTTAAAAGGGGATTGGACGAGTTTCTGGAGGAAAAATCCATTGTGGGGTACAAGCCATGATGTGTATGCGCAACCTCCTGATTTTGGGAATGGGTTAAGTCAGAATGCCAGATGTAGGGGAGAGCACCAGGATGAGGTCTCTTGTTATCTGGTGTGCTCCCTGGGGCATTTGGTGGGCCGCTGTGAGATACAGGAAGCTGGACTAGATGGGCCTATGGCCTGATCCAGTGGGGCTGTTCTTATGTTCTTATGTTCTTATGCCTTTTAGTTGTATCTGGGAGGTTTTCTGAGCCCTCCAGATAACACCAGAAGGCCCTTCCCGTCACATCCGGAGGTCAGGTGAGGGCCCCAAGCCACAGAATTGGTTATCTGTCTGTTCCAGTTTCTGCAGGGGTTCGGGAAGCAGAGGACCGACTGTACTATAAAGGAATGAGGAAAATTCTTACAGACTCCAAGCATTTATGTGGCTGCTCTCCTTTAAGGAGTGTTTGATATGCTGTCAGATTGGAGCTCCAAACGATGTATGGCGATATGGATTCTTCCCATTCTGAGTTCTTTAATGCTTTGATGCACTGACAGGATTGTTTTCCAGGGAATGAAGTTCTTTCCACACTCCAAGCATTGATATGGCTTTTCCCTTGTGTGCGTTCTTTGATGTTTAGGCAGGGATGAGCTATCACTGAAACTCTTTCCACACTCCAAGCATTTCTAAGGTTTCTCCCACATGGGGGTACTCTGTTGCACAGTCAGGATTGAATTCATCCTAAAGCTCTTTCCACACTAAAAGCATTGATGTGGTTTCTCCCTTGTGTGGGTTCTTTGATGCACAGTCAGGTTTGAGATGGCACTAAAGCTCTTTCCACACTCTAAGCATTGATAAGGTTTCTCCCCTGTGTGGGTCTTTTGATGCAAAGTCAGCTGTGAGCTCCTGCTGAAGCTCTTTCCACACTCCAAGCATTGATATGGTTTCTCCCCTGTGTGGGTTCTTTGATGCACAGTAAGTTTTCCACTTTCAGTGAATCTCTTACCACACTCCAAGCATTGATATGGTTTCTCCCCTGTGTGGGTCCTTTGATGCAAAGTCAGGTATGAGCTCGTACTGAAGCTCTTTTCACACTCCAAGCATTGATATGGTTTCTCCACTGTGTGGGTCCTTTGATGCAAAGTCAGGTTTGAGCTCATACTGAATTTCTTTCCACACTCCAAGTATTGATATGGTTTCTCCCCTCTGTGGATCCTTTGATGTTTAGTCAGCTGTGAGCTCCTACTGAAGCTCTTTCCACACTCCAATCATTGGTATGGTTTCTCCCCTGTGTGGGTTCTTTGATGCACAGTAAGTTTTCCACTTTCAGTGAAGCTCTTTCCACACTCCAAGCATTGATATGGTTTTTCCCCTCTGTGGATCTTTTGATGTTTAGTCAGCTGTGAGCTCCTACTGAAGCTCTTTCCACACTCCAAGCATTGGTATGGTTTCTCCCCTGTGTGGGTCCTTTGATGCAAAGACAGGTGTGAGCTCCTACTGAAGCTCTTTCCGCACTCCAAGCATTGATATGGTTTCTCCCCTGTGTGGGTCCTTTGATGTACAGTAAGGTTTGAGTTCATCCTGAAGCTCTTTCCACACTCCAAGCATTGATATGGTTTCTCCCCTCTGTGGGTTCTTTGATGCACAGTCAAGTCTGAGCTCTGACTGAAGCTCTTTCCACACTCAAAGCACTGATATGGTTTCTCCCCTGTGTGGGTCCTTTGATGCAAAGTCAGGTGTGAGCTGCTACTGAAGCTCTTTCCACACTCCAAGCATTGATAAGGTTTCTCCCCTGTGTGGGTTCTTTGATGCACAGTTAGGGTTGAGCTCTGACTGAAGTTCTTTCCACACTCCAAGCATTGATAAGGTTTCTCCCCTGTGTGGATTCTTAGATGCACAGTAAGTTTTCCACTTTCAGTGAAACTCTTACCACACTCCAAGCATTGATAAGGTTTCTCCCTTGTGTGGATTCTTAGATGCACAGTAAGTTTTCCACTTTCAGTGAAACTCTTACCACATTCCAAGCATTGATATGGTTTCTCCCCTCTGTGGATCCTTTGATGTTTAGTCAGCTGTGAGCTCCTACTGAAGCTCTTTCCACACTCCAAGCATTGGTATGGTTTCTCCCCTGTGTGGGTCCTTTGATGCAAAGACAGGTGTGAGCTCCTACTGAAGCTCTTTCCACACTCCAAGCATTTATATGGTTTCTCCCCTCTGTGGATCCTTTGATGTTTAGTCAGCTGTGAGCTCCTACTGAAGCTCTTTGCACACTCCAAGCATTGATATGGTTTCTCCCCTGTGTGGGTCCTTTGATGTACAGTAAGGTTTGAGTTCATCCTGAAGCTCTTTCCACACTCCAAGCAATGATATGGTTTCTCCCCTGTGTGGGTTCTTTTATGCACAGTCATGTCTGAGCTCTGACTGAAGCTCTTTCCACAATCCAAGCATAGATAGGGTTTCTCCCCTGTGTGGGTTCTTTGATGCACAGTCAGGGTTGAGCTCTGACTGAAGCTCATTCCACACTCCAAGCATTGATATGGTTTCTGCCCTGTGTGGGTTCTTTGATGCACAGTCAAGTCTGAGCTCTGACTGAAGCTCTTTCCACACTCAAAGCACTGATATGGTTTCTCCCCTGTGTGGGTCCTTTGATGCAAAGTCAGGTGTGAGCTGCTGCTGAAGCTCTTTCCACACTCCAAGCATTGATAGGGTTTCTCCCCTGTGTGGGTTCTTTGATGCACAGTTAGGGTTGAGCTCTGACTGAAGTTCTTTCCACACTCCAAGCATTGATAAGGTTTCTGCCCTGTGTGGATTCTTAGATGCACAGTAAGTTTTCCACTTTCAGTGAAACTCTTACCACACTCCAAGCATTGATAAGGTTTCTCCCCTGTGTGGGTCCTTTGATGCTTCGCCAGGTATGAGCTCGTACTGAAGCTCTTTTCACACTCCAAGCATTGATGTGGTTTCTCCCCTGTGTGGGTCCTTTGATGCAAAGTCAGGTTTGAGCTCATACTGAATTTCTTTCCACACTCCAAGCATTGATATGGTTTCTCCCCTCTGTGGAGCCTTTGATGCAAAGACAGGTGTGAGCTCCTACTGAAGCTCTTTCCGCACTCCAAGCATTGATATGGTTTCTCCCCTGTGTGGGTCCTTTGATGCAAAGTCAGGTGTGAGCTGCTACTGAAGCTCTTTCCACACTCCAAGCATTGATAGGGTTTCTCGCCTCTGTGAATCCTTTGATGCTTAGTCAGCTGTGAGCTCAGACTGAAGTTCTTTCCACACTCCAAGTATTGATACGGTTTCTCCCCTGTGTGGGTCCTTTGATGCACAGTCAGGCTTGTGTTCATCCTGAAGCTCTTTCCACACTTAAATGATATGGTTTCTCCCCTGTGTGAATTCTTTGATGCACAGTCAGGTCTGAGCTCTGATTGAAGCTTTTTCCACACTCCAAGCACTGATATGGTTTTTCCCGTGTGGGTTCTTTGATGTCTTCTTAGTTGTGATTTACTGCTGTTGGGATCTGTGCTCATTGGGGGCACTTCTCCTTCCTCTTTCCAATTCCATTTTGTAGTTTAACGGGGATGACAAGGAAATCTCCATTCTGATGAGTACAGAGGTGGTGCAAGTTAAAGGTACTCACTGGAATCAGAGAGCAAAACAAAATGTCACTTTTCTCCTCTCTCCACTCCAGCTTTGGGACAAAAGTCCCATGAGGGCCCCCATCCAAAGGCCGCATGGTGAATGGGGACCCTTCCTCACAACAGAAACTGCCCTCCTTTCTGGGGACCCTTCATCACAACAGAAACTGCCCTCCTTTCTGGGGAGACTCTGCTCTGGTTAGGATGAGTCAGCACAGCACAGCTCGAATGTACTGGTCTCATTGCCTGGAAGCCCTTCACAGAAGTTTGACTCCTGCATTTGCTGGGTGGGGCTGATTTGGGACTGTCTTCCATCAGGGTCCAGCGTCCTTGGAGGAGGCTGTGGTGTGGAGAGGAAAGTGGGGGGCAAGAGCATCAGTCGCTCAAATCACACTGACATTTTCAGACTGCAGCTCGGCCAAGCTGCTGTCCTGGCTTGCAGGTGATGAGATCGGAATGGCAGAGATGTGCTGTGCTGACTCATCCTCAACAGCACCAACTTACCCCAGAAGAGGAGGGGTTTCTACTGTGCCAAAGAATTCCCCCCTCAGCTTGCACACTGCTCTGAAGCTACTGCTGTGTTAAGTACATAAAGTACCTGCTGACTTCTGTTCTTCCTGGAGATCCTGGAGAAACACACACTCCCCTTCTTCCAGCTGGGAAACGAAGGCAGGTTTGGGAAATTCCTCTGAGAAATAAACAAGGAGATGAGATGCTTCAGTCTGCACCACAGCAAGGCTTTCCCAAGAAACCTGATCCTAGGCAGACCCCCATCTGTGATGACCATGATAAAGACTCTGGCTAGGCCTGACTCCATCTTGTAGGCCAGAAGCTGTTTTGAAGCTGCTGTCCAGGTGAGTGTTAGGAAGTCCAGGAGTTTAGTTTTCTTGTTTTTAATACAGGGTCATGAAAGCCAATTATGCTATAGAACTTATTATTAGTTTAAAGCAATTAGAGCAAAGTTTAGAAATAGGGAAAATGTTTGCAAAAAATCCATATAACTTTTCTGTTTGGAAACTGCTGAGACAGGCAGTTTAAAAATAGCACAAGCAGGAGGACAGCTAGAATTGGCAGACTGTCAAGCAGCTCTTGGCTGCTTACCAAGGCATCTAGGAGATAGCGGTTCAGGCTTCTTTTACAATACAAGGCACTGCTTTGAAGTAGAGAGTTTGCTGGAAAGCATCCAAGTCATCTTAAGCTGGAAATTCCCTTTTTGTGTGTGTCAAAACAAGTGAACAGAGAAAACACATGGCCAAAAAAAAAAAAAAGTATTTTTGCAGTTTAAATCATAATGTTTTCAATTCGGCATCCCTGGTGAGGCAAATCCGCAGATGCCAACTCTGGATAAAGGGGCCCGACCTGTATTTCAAGGTGGTTTGTTTCATTGCATTCTGAATTAAATTACCTATCAAGTGATATGCAGAGCTCAATACAGATATAGAGGAGTAACGGGATTTATATCCCCTTTCCCCTCCAAAGGATCCCAATCCCACTCCCCCCCCCCCCAATACAGTGCACCTTTTTGGTGCAGCTTCACCAGCGGGAAAGAGATAAAAGGCTGACTTGGGCATAAGAGTTCTGCCTCCACAATAAGAAGGAAAATTATGATTTGGGCTGTAGAGAAAACCAAGAGAAGGATAACTCAAGTTGCCAGTTCCTCTGCGTGGCTCCAATGCCGGAATAGGGCTGGCAAAGCAGCAGATTCCAAAGGCCTTTCTTGACACCATCACAGACCAAGTCCAAGATGGCATCACCCACAAGCCCTGGAGGTGATCAGGCAAATGGACAAGGCTCTTGGTATTAGGAGAAGATAAAACTAAACTTGACTCCTTTAAGGGCAGACCTAAAAGTCTGGCGTGGGGAGGGGGACTGTCACAGATTCTCTTCCCAGCACCTCCTCAGCTTTCAGTCTCCCCTCACCTGGGGGCTTCTCTTCCTCTCCCTTCACTGGTTGAGCCTGGCTGTCTCCCACCCTCACTTGGGAGCTTCTCTCCCTAATCTCCCCTCCCCACCCTCATAAGACTGAGACCAACATTCACACCCTTGCTAATGGGGAGGGGGTACCTCTCCCCCTCCCTCTTCTTTTCCACCCACTTCAGCCTGGGACCCCCATTCAGCCCCATGCAAATGAAGGTTGTTGCTATTTGTCTTCCTACCCCCTGCCCTTCCCTGCCTGAATTCTGAGCCCATCTGTCTGCCCCACCTGGGGGCTCCTCTCCCCCACTCTCTGCTTCTCCACCCTCTTCAGCCTGGCACCACCTTTCAGCTCCATGCAAATGGGAGTGTTGCTGCCCCCTGCCCTACCCTGGCTGAGCTCTGAGCCTGTCTGTCTGCCCCACCTGGGGGCTTCTCTCCCTCCCTTCCCCTCCCCCTTCCTTTCCACCTACTTCAGCCTGGAACTCCCATTCACCCCCATGCAAATAGGAGGGGTGTTGCTGTTTGACTTCCCAGCCCCCTGCCCTTCCCTGCCTGGGCTCTGAGCCAGTCATCTGCCTGCCCCTCTATGGGCTTCTCTCCCACCCCCCTTCCCTTCCTTTCCACCCACTGCAGCCCTAAGACTCTGCTTTGCCCTCCAAACAGGGAATCACCAGAGAAGGCAGCTGAGGCCAGTGGGGGGAGGGAAGTGGTTTCCAACTCAGTCTCCCTCCTGTCCCCCCTCCCCCCCCAATTTGCCCCTCTAGGAATCTGCAGCTGCTTAACTTAACCCTTAGAGAGCCAAGATGAAAGACTGCAGCAGAGGCTCTTCCAAGCCTGCAGGAGTGATGAGTGGAGGGGCTGGGAGGGAGGGGCCGGTGTCTTTGCAGGGACTCTCGGAAGCACCCCAAGGTGACTCAGGCGCAGGAGGACCAGGGCAGGTGCAACAGGGCAGGAGCTGCCTGAAGTGGGAAGCTGGTGGGGAGGAGGAAGAGCCTGAGATACTGTCCCTGAGTGGAGGGGCTGGGGTCTTTGTAGGGACTCTTGCAAGCACCCCAAAGTGACTCAGGCGCAGGAGGACCAGGGCAGGTGCAACAGGGACAGGCAGCTGTGAAGGTACCACTTAGCAAGCTAGAGAGTTAGAACATAAGAACAGCCCCACTGGATCAGGCCATAGGCCCATCTAGTCCAGCTTCCTGTATCTCACAGGAATGCCCCAAATGCCCCAAGGTGCACACCAGATAACAAGAGACCTCATCCTGGTGCCCTTCCTTGCATCTGGCATTCTGACATAGCCCATTTCTAAAATGAGGAGGTTGCACATACGCATCATGGCTTGTAACCCCAGTTCAGTTCAGTTCAGTTCAGTAAGACCTTTATTGGCATAAAATACAGAGAAAGAACAAAACAAAACAGAAATATACAAAGACAACACAACATAAGCATAAACATCAGTCACTACCCAGAGTCCCAGGGCTCTGCCTGGCTATTACCCCAGATAAAAAGGAAGTGACATTATCCAGAGTCTCAGAATCAGGTGTGGAAAGGAGAGACTGAAGCATGATTGAATCCTCCCAGCCCTGCATCCTAGCTAACAATGGGCCTAGATATTTCTTGCGTGACGCATCATGTATCAGGCAGTAAAAAAAGGTATGCATTAAAGTCTCAACGCAATCCCTACCACACTTGCATTTCCTCTCTGAGTAGGGGATACCGCTGAACCTGCCAGTTAATAAGGCAGATGGAAGAGCGTTACACCTTGCCAGTGTGAAAGCTCTCCAGGCCTGTGGGCACACCAGGTGGTAAAAGAAGGAGGCCGGTTTCCCAAAACTGACTGGAATACGGAGATGGAGAACATGTGGTTCTGGCGGCACTAAACAGCTCAAGGCTTGTAACCCTTAATGGATTTTTCCTCCAGAAACTTGTCCAATCCCCTTTTTAAAGGCATCCAGGCCAGACGCCATCACCACATCCTGTGGCAAGGAGTTCCACAGACCAACCACACGCTGACTAAAGAAATATTTTCTTTTGTCTGTCCTAACCCTCCCAACACTCAATTTGAGTGGATGTCCCCTGGTTCTGTTACGTGAAAATCCCCTTTTTTGTTCTGTTACGTGAAAATCCCCTGTGTTGTGTCAGAGGGTCCTCCACACAGGACCCCCCCCCCCAATCAAACTGCTTTACAGGACAGGTAACTATCTCACGCCTGGAACTCTTTTCCTTTCCCCCCCCTTTTTCTCTTCTTCTCTCCCCATCTTTAGTTAGCAACTGGTTTAGGCAGATCAGGGACCTCTAAAATCCTTCCCTACAACCTTTCCCTTTTCTAATTTCCTTGGATGCACCAAATACTCTTTACATGCAACCACCACAAAAGCTAGGTACACAAGATTCAAGTACTAGGACCAAGGAACATATACTTATCATTTCTCCATGTGCATTATGTTTACCTTTGTGCTTTTGTAATAAAACTATATATATATATATATATATTGGCAACCTTCAGTCTCGAAAGACTATGGTATCGCGCTCTGAAAGGTGGTGCTCGTACTAGATGCTGAGGTATAGTTATAAAACTATAATCTTTTATTAAAAGTTATCTTTCACTCAGTCTCTTCTTTAAGCTAAAGGGAATTTCTCTGCATTACGCTGTCTTGTTATCCAGCCTGCGATCCTGAGGTTCCAATAAGGGTAGTGTAATAATTCCCCTAAACAAAACAGCCCTTTTGGTAACAGTTCTGGTGTTATGTGAGAGTGTAAAGAACATCTCTCTATCCACTTTATCCTTCCCATGCATAATTTTGTATGTCTCAATCATGTCCCCCCTCAGGCGTCTCTTTTCTAGGCTGAAGAGGCCCAAACGCCGTAGCCTTTCCTCATAAGGAAGGCGCCCCAGCCCAGTAATCATCTTAGTCGCTCTCTTTTGCACCTTTTCCATTTCCACTATGTCTTCTTTGAGATGTGGCGACCAGAAATGGACACAATACTCCAGGTGTGGCCTTACCATTGGTTTGTACAACAGCAGTATAATATTAGCCGTTTTGTTCTCAATACCTTTTCTAATGATCCCAAGCATAGAGTTGGCCTTCTTTACTGCCACCGCACACTGGGTCGACACTTTCATCGACCTGTCCACCACCACTCCAAGATCTCTCTCCTGGTCTGTCACAGACAGCTCAGAACCCATCAGCCTATATGTGAAGTTTTGATTTTTTGCCCCAATGTGCATGACTTTACACTTACTGACATTGAAACGCATCTGCCATTTTGCTGCCCATTCTGCCAGTTTGGAGAGATCCTTCTGGAGCTCCTCACAATCACTTCTGGTCTTCACCTCTCGGAAAAGTTTGGTGTCATCTGCAAACTTAGCCACCTCACTGCTCATCCCTGTCTCCAGGTCATTTGTCTTTTAGTGACCCCGGGCAGTGCATCACCTCGTCAAAGGACGTAGGCCTGTCTCGTTTGGGTATTCATTGCTCTAAGGCAGCAGTGTGCTGACCACTGTGCACTGGTATTGTGTTTTGCAGCACAGCCAGTATTTTGTGTTCTGGAGCACTGCGCAACTGCTAGTCCCAAGATTGAGACAGTGCGATGCTCTGGCCCATCACATCTATAGTGCAGTGCCCCAGCGGGTATTGCGACCAGATCTCCACAGAGACGTGATGAGAGACTTACTCTTCTGTCCATCATTCTTTTCCCTCATTTCTCCCCATTTTCCAACCAGAGCAAATCAAGAAGAGTAGAGAAGTTTTTTGCATTTGGATATCTGGGTTTTCAGAAGGCGTTCGACACAGTCCCTCACCAAAGGCTGCTGAGAAAACTCCACAGTCAGGGAATTAGAGGGCAGGTCCACTCATGGATTCCTCTTGGGAACTGGTTGAAGACCAGGAAACAGAGAGTGGGTGTCAATGGACAATTTTCACAATGGAGAGAGGTGAAAAGCGGTGTGCCCCAAGGTTCTGTCCTGGGACCAGTGCTTTTCAACCTGCTCATAAGTGACCTGGAGATAGGGATGAGCAGTGAGGTGGCCAAGTTTGAGGAAGACACCAAACTTCTCAGAGAGCTGAAGATCAGAAGAGTTTGTGAGGAGCTCCACAAGCAAAATGGCAGGTGCATTTCAATGTTAGTAAGTGTAAAGTCGGGCACATTGGGGCAAAAAATCAAAACTTAACATATAGGCTAATAGGTTCTGAGCTGATTGTGACAGATCAGGAGAGAGATCTTGGGGTGCTGATGGACAACTCTATCAATGTATCGACCCAATGTGCAGCAGCAGTGAAGAGGGCAAATTCCATGCTTGGGATCATTAGAAAAGGCATTGAGAATAAGATGGCTAGTATTGTAATGCTGTTGACGGAACATACCAAGATCCAGGTCTACAGAGCTTGCGTCCTGAGTACACTTCTGTACTGCAGCGAGTCATGGACTCTTCGCTCACAACAGGAGAGGAAACTGAATGTTTTCCACATGCACTGCCTCCGACGCATTCTCGGCATCACCTGGCAGGACAAAGTTCCAAACAACACAGTCCTGGAACGTGCTGGAATCCCTAGCATGTATGCACTGCTGAAACAGAGACGCCTGCGTTGGCTCAGTCATGTCGTGAGAATGGATGATGGCCAGATCCCAAAGGATCTCCTCTATGGAGAACTCGTGCAAGGAAAGCGCCCTACAGGTAGACCACAGCTGCGATACAAGGACATCTGCAAGAGGGATCTGAAGGCCTTAGGAGTGGACCTCAACAAGTGGGAAACCCTGGCCTCTGAGCGGCCCGCTCGGAGGCAGGCTGTGCAGCATGGCCTTTCCCAGTTTGAAGAGACACTTGGCCAACAGTCTGAGGCAAAGAGGCAAAGAAGGAAGGCCCATAGCCAGGGAGACAGACCAGGGACAGACTGCACTTGCTCCCAGTGTGGAAGGGATTGTCACTCCCGAATCGGCCTTTTCAGCCACACTAGACGCTGTGCCAGAACCACCTTTCAGAGCGCGATACCATAGTCTTTCGAGACTGAAGGTTGCCAATATGTACAAACCTCCCTTATGAGGAAAGGCTCCAGCATTTGGCTCCTTAGTCTAGGACAGTGATTCCCATCCTGTGGTCCCTGAGACCCTGAAAAGCGGTCCACGAGGTATAAAGAAAAAAAATGATCATCTTCCATCACTTCCAGTGCCCTGCCAAGCAAGCAGTCCCCCATGGACCACTTGAATGTTGGCTGTGGCTGTGGAGGGTCCTCTGCCTTCTCTGGCAGGCCATGGTGAGTGCTTGCTCAGAAGATGCTTCCCAGAGAGGGTGGAGAACTGACCGCTCGTAACCACAGTTTGCGCTTCCAGTGTCTCATTGTGTACTCCCCCATGGACTACCAAATTTAGTTGTATTTGTAATGTGCAGGGCGTGGGGTGGGGTTGCATATGGTTCATGGATTCCAATTTTTCCCTCAGTGGTCCACCAAAAGGTTGGGAACCACTGGTCTAGAAAAAAGGCACCTGATGGGGGACATGATTGAGACATAAAATTATGCAGGGGATGGACAGAGTGGGTAGAGGGAGGTTCTTTTCCCTCTCGCACAGCATCAGAACCAGGGGACATCCACTAAAACTGAGTGCTGTGCATTTGGACAGACAAACAAAAATATTTCTTTACCCAGCATGTGGTTAGTCTGTGGAACTCTTTGCCACAGGATGTGGTGATGGCATGTGCCTAGATGCCTTTAAAAGGGGGCTGGACAAATTTCTGGACAAACAGTTCATCACGGGTTACAAGCCATGATGGGCATGTGCAAACTCCTGGTTTTAGAACTAGGCTATTTCAAAATGTCAGATGCCAGGGAGGGCACCAGGATGCAGGTCTTGTGTGCTCCCTGGGGCATCTGTTGGACTATTGTGATCAGTGGTGTAGCTAATGATTGTGTAGACTGTTGCATAAAAGTGATGCCCCAGAAGTGATGTCACAAGGAAGTGATGTCATATCCAGGCTTTTAAACACATGAAAATAAGGAGAGTGCCTGCATCCTCTCCACAGAAGCTTGCCACCCACTTGCTTTCCCGCCTCCCCCCAGCCCGTGGCATAGCTAAGGCATCAATCTGCTCCCCCAGGTCAAAGAAGATTTTGTAGCCCCCTACGAGAAAATCAAATTTAATTAATGAAGGAAATAAATAAAAAGCGTGCTCCTTATTAGTTAGAAACACTGTACTGGGGTGAAGAGGGACAGTTATTCTCCCCTGCTAAATATAAGAGAAGCACCACTTGAAAAAAGTGCCTCTACCCAGTTAGAAGGGCTTATATTATGATACATGGAAATGAGAGCTGACTCATATTAATACCTTATTGATTCCATGTTGTATCATAATAACATCTCATTGGCACTTAGAAAAATTAGGGTGCAATCCTCACTCCTTATGTCAGTGCTTTCCAGCACTGACATAAGGGCAATGCAGCTCTGAGGTAAGGGAATAAATATGCCCTTTTTGTGAGGAGGCCTCAGTGAGTGACACCTAACTGCAGGATGCAGCACACGGCCCATTGGCACCTCTATGCCAGTGCTGGAAAGGCGTTAGGATTATGCCCTTAGTCTCATAAGTCTCATTGTGCCCTTAATCTGTTTTGAGTTCAGAAATCCACTTTTTGTTCCATAGTGCAGTTGTGTTTTCATTTTCTGATTAATTGGCCATAATTTTTGATAGAATACAGATATTTCAATGAGGTTAGTCTCATTGCATTTTGCATTAAATTACCTTTCCAAAGATATATAACATGATGGTATTATTCTTACATACCAATTTTTTTCCCACAATTTTGGCCACTAGTGTCAAGCTCAGCTTGCTGCCCCCCCCCAAAGCTGGATGCCTGGTGCAACTGCTACCCCTTCCACACCCTTAGCTATGCCACTGACTGTGATAGGATGCTGAACTAGATGGATCTTTGGCCTGATCCAGTGGGGCTGTTCTGATGTTAGGTGTGGTGCCCTAAACGTGCCCATTGCAGCTGCAGGGGCTGTAAGCTGGTTGGATGCAGCAGAGATGTCTGGGCACTTTGGTCCTAAGTGGAATGAGACTCCAGCACCCCCAACCTGCTGAGACACACACCTTGAAAGATCACCCGGCTTTGCTTTGTCCTCCTCTGTTCCTCATCTGGAAGAGATCAGATCTCTAATGACTTCTACGCTTCTTTTGCAACACGTGAGGAAGGATCCTTTTCAGCTTCAAATTCCACCTCTCTTTCTCACAATTTTTATTCCAACTGCATCTGTTGAAACCAAGAGGAAAAAACGTACAATAGTTAAAACAATCAACAGTCCCAGGGCTAAAATACTGTCCTCCAGTGTCCCTCCTACACACCCCCTTTTCTGCATGGGTTTCAGTGCTGAATGGCCCCTTCTGGCCCTCTCTGTTTCAGCTTTTAAATTGCCCATGTCTAAACCCACACCACAGGAACTGAGAGCAAACCCATAGCTGAGCATGCAATGGGGAGGTGCTGCCGTTGGTCTTCTTCTCAGCCGTTGGTCTTCTTCTTCACCTCCCCTTTCCCTCCACTGGCTGGGCTTCCAATCTGGGCATCTCCACCCACAAGGTGGGGGGGGGGCTTCTCCTTTCTACCCACCTCTGCCCTGGGACTCCCCCTTCGCCACAACTGCATTTGGACTCAGCAGAGGGACTGAGGTGGTGAGTCCATGTCTGCTGAGTCCACATGTTTGCTGGGGTGGAGGAGGCAAAGGAAGGGGCCTCCCTACTCACTCACATCCCCTCCCCTTTTTGCTCTTCTAGGAATCCAGAGTAGCTCCTTGTAAGGCTTAGATTTTTGCAGAGGATCCCAAGTGAGGAGGCACATCACCTCTGGGCATCCCCTCCTCCTCTTCCCAGGGAGCTGCTGAAAGGATCCTTTTTGGCTGCAAACTTCAGCTCTCTTTCCTATGATGTTTATCCCACTTGCCTCTGTTAAAGCAAAGAGACCTGCAATGATTCAAACAATAAACAGTGTCAAAGATCCAGCATGCATGAAAAACACAACAGAGTTCAAAAGCACCCATCGCCACAGTTTCAGGAACAGTTCGGGGCTCCAGATCCTGCTCTCCAGGGTCCCCTCCACACCCCACAGTTTTCTGCAGGGGTTTCACTGCTGAAGGGCCCCTGCTTCCCCTCCCTGTTCCGGCTTTTCCATTGTCCCTGCCAAAAACCCCACCAGAAAATCAAGCCATCCCAGAGCAGAACCAAAGTTTAGGATGCAAATGGGGGGGGGGGGGGGGGACAACTGTCGCAGCTCCTCTTCTCAGCCCCCCCTTTCCCTTCACCAGCTAGGCTTTGAGCTTGGCTGCCTCTGACACCTGGGGGCTCCTCTCCCACCCCTCATGATTCCTTCCTACCACTGCAGTCCTGGGACCCCCCCTTTGCAGCTTGGGAGGGGGAGCTGCTGATTCAGACACTTGAGCAGAGGAGGCAAAGGAAGGGGCAGAGCAGGAAGTGGGTTCCCACCCCCTTTTGCTCCTCTGGGAAGAGGATGGTCTCTTTGCAGGTCGTCAAAGTCTGGACCCCCCAACTCCCAGGTGGGGCAGGAGGTGCATCTCCTCCAGCTGGGCACCCCTTCTCCTCCCTACCCGCCATTCCCCCAATGAAAGCTGATCATCTCCTCTCCCCCACCCAAGCTGCAGGTGGCTCTTCCAGGGTCTCCTTCCCCAGCATGATGTCCTGTTCCTGAGTCCAGGAGGCTGGAAAGTCTTTGCAGGGGCTCTTCAGAAGCATTCCAGTGAGCCTAGTGCATGCTGGTACTTGAAGTCCTTCCCCTCCTCCTTTCCAAGATACAGAGCATCCTGGGAGTTGTAGTTTTACCTTTTGGCTTGTCCCTGTGCTGAAAGACTCTTCAGCTGCCCTGCTGCTTTGGGAAAATCTGGTGTATTCTGATGCACTCAATGGAACTAGATCCAAAAGGGGTTTAAAACTTCTGGTGCATTTAGCAGTTGTGCAGCCAAGAGAATTAGAAAAGGTATTGAGAACAAAACAGCTAATATTATAATGCCTTTGTACAAATCGATGGTAAGGCCACACCTGGAGTATTGCGTCCAGTTGTGGTCGCCACATCTCCAAAAGGACATAGTGGAAATGGAAAAGGTGCAAGCGACTAAGATGATTCCTGGGCTGGGGCACCTTCCTTATGAGGAAGACAAAAGAAAATAGTTCTTTACTCAGCGTGTGGTCCGTCTGTGGAACTCCTTGCCACAGGATGTGGTGACAGGATCTGGCCTGGATGCTTTTAAAAGGGGATTGGACAAGTTTCTGGAGGAAAATATCCATTACGGGTTACAAGCCATGATGTGTATGTGCAACCTCCTGATTTTAGAAATGGGCTATGTCAGAATGCCAATGCAAGGGAGAACACCAGGATGCAGGACTCTTGTTATCTGGTGTGCTCCCTGGGGCATTTGGTGGGACTGCTGTGAGATACAGGAATCTGGACTAGATGGGCCTATGGCCTGATCCAGTGGGGCTGTTCTTATGTTCTTAAGTTTTTTGCAAGCCAGGAGGAGAAAAGCTGCACCTGCCTGAATTCCCCCTTTTACAACAGCCTGGCCCTCGTTTGCATGTGGTCATCCTAGCCAGAGTTCAGGAGCGTAAGAACGTTAGAAAGCCCTACTGGGGCGGTGTCGTATACTTGTCGCACACTCCCAGGATTTTGGGATGCTCAGAGTTCTTGGTTCTCGAACCCAGAGCCCTCAAGGATCCCAGTTCGGTAGTACTGCCACCACCCTGTATGTGCCAGTGTCTCAGTCCAGGGACACTGCGACTCTCTAGGCTTAACTATATCCCTTGTAGGCACTGAGCACTTTCTTTACTTAAAGTCTCAGTCCTCAAGTTACTAGTCCACAATGAGGATTTGGTAGCTTGCTGAACAGCTAGGCAGGATTCTGAACCTTTGTCCCCAACAGACAATGAAACAGCATGGTAAAATGATTTTTACTTTATTAAGTAAAGTAAGTAAGTTGACCTTAAGCAAAGGTCAACAGGCATGTGGATGCGGGAGGACCCGTGAACATTATATATCTGGACTTTCAGAAGGTGTTCGACACGTTCCCTCATCAAAGGCTACTGAAAAAACTCCACAGTCAGGGAATTAGAGGACAGGTCCTCTCATGAATTGAGAACTGGTTGAAGGCCAGGAAACAGAGAGTGGGTGTCAATGGGCAGTTTTCACAATGGAGAGAAGTGAAAAGCTGTGTGCCCCAAGGATCTGTCCTGGGACCGGTGCTTTTCAACCTCTTCATAAATGACCTGGAGACAGGGTTGAGCAGTGAGGTGGCAAAGTTTGCGGACGACACCAAACTTTTCTGAGTGGTGAAGACCAGAAGTGATTGTGAGGAGCTCCAGAATGATCTCTCCAGACTGGCAGAATGGGCACCAAAATGGCAGATGCACTTCAATGTCAGTAAGTGTAAAGTCATGCACATTGGGGCAAAAAATCAAAACTTTAGATATAGGCTGATGGGTTCTGAGCTGTCTGTGACAGATCAGGAGAGAGATCTTGGGGTGGTGGTGGACAGGTCGATGAAAGTGTCGACCCAATGTGCGGCGGCAGTGAAGAAGGCCAATTCTATGCTTGGGATCATTAGGAAAGGTATTGAGAACAAAACGGCTAATATTATAATGCCATTGTACAAATCGATGGTAAGGCCACACCTGGAGTATTGTGTCCATTTCTGGTCGACACATCTCAAAAAAGACAGTGGAAATGGAAAAGGTGCAAAAGAGAGCGACTAAGATGATTACTGGGCTGGGGCGCCTTCCTTATGAGGAAAGGCTACGGCGTTTGGGCCTCTTCAGCCTAGAAAAGAGACACCTGAGGGGGGACATGATTGAGACATCCAAAATTATGCAGAGGATGGACAGAGTGGATAGCGAGATGCTCTTTACACTCTCACATAACACCAGAACCAGGGGACATCCACTAAAACTGAGTGTTGGGAGAGTTAGGACAGACAAAAGAAAATATTTCTTTACTCAGCATGTGGTTGGTCTGTGGAACTCCTTGCCACAGGATGTGGTGATGGCAACTGGTCTGGACGCCTTTAAAAGGGGATTGGACAAGTTTCTGGAGGAAAAATCCATTATGGGGTACAAGCCATGATGTGTATGTGCAACCTCCTGATTTTAGAAATGGGCTATGTCAGAATGCCAGATGCAAGGAAGGGCACCAGCATGAGGTCTCTTGTCATGTGGTGTGCTCCCTGGGGCATTTGGTGGGCCGCTGTGAGATACAGGAAGCTGGACTAGATGGGCCTATGGCCTGATCCAGTGGGGCTGTTCTTATGTTCTTATGTAAGTACATAGGGTTACAAAAAGTTACAAAAGGCAGCAAATGCTAGAGGCATGTAACTTCTAGGAAATATCTCAGCATTAAAATAATAAAGCTAACTTGCTATCTCTATTATTCTCTAACTCTCACCTGGGTCAGCTTCTTTTGTAGATCCTCAGCCCAGTTACCTATGAGGCCACATGGTCCTGGCGGGGCAGGATGTGCACCCATCACCTATTCCACCAAGAGACAAAGACCAAAGACAAAGAGCAAAGGGCACCCCTTTGGGCTTTGTTCTTATACTTCTCATGCTACAGGATGAGGTGATTCTGTACTTATTTGAACTAACCAATCAGAACCCTTGGGGACAGAATCTTCTGGAAGTGGGGCTGGAGGCTAGCCCTCTTAGTTCTCCCTCTCCCCACTGGGGATTCATGGCGCCCCTCGGTCTGCTGAGGTGCTACATTATCACCTTTCATTGAGTTGTAAATTTCTTGCAGCTAGGATGCAAGCCACTTCTATGTTACTGGGTTACTTTGGTTCAGGCTTTTCCATGCTACTAGGCCTAAACTGTACATATTCATGACAATCGGGCCAAAGGCCCATCTAGTCCAGCTTCCTGTATCTCACAGTGGCCCACCAGGCCACAAGAAAGTTGCATCCTGGTCAGGGGCAGACTCGGAGGGGGGGCATTGATGTGTGCCCCCCCAAAATGTCTTGCAGCAGATGACGTTTTCCAGCTGCCACGCACAGACAGTTTCCTGTGTGGGGCTTTGGTGGCCGCCTCCTGCTTCTCTGCAGGGACTTTCCCTGGCCAGGCAGCTCCCCCCCACCCCATTCCTCCTCCCTCACCCCTTACCCCAGCATTGTGCGACTCTACTCAGGACTGCAGCGGGAGTGAAAGAGAGCGAGAGCCGCTCCCCCAGCTCCTCCTTGGTCATGGAGGCCACAAGTTAAATCAGGAGCCCAGGTCTACCCGCCTGGTTGACCTGAGCTCTGGAGTTTGTAGTTATCATGGCCCTGCCCCCTGTCATGAATATGTACAGTTAGGCCTAGTAGCATGTACAGCCTGAACCACATGCTGAGTAAAGAAATATTTTCTTTTGTCTGTTCTAACTCTCCCAACACTCAATTTTTGCGGATGTCCCCTGGTTCTGGTGTTATGTGAGAGTGTAAAGAGCACCTCTCTATCCACTTTATCCTTCCCATGCGTAATTTTGTATGTCTCAATCATGTCCCCCCTCAGGCGTCTCTTTTCTAGGCTGAAGAGGCCCAAACGCCGTAGCCTTTCCTCATAAGGAAGGCACCCCAGCCCAGTAATCATCTTAGTCGCTCTCTTTTGCACCTTTTCCATTTCCACTATGTCTTTTTTGAGATGTGGCGACCAGAACCGGACACAACACTCCAGGTGTGGCCTTACCATCGATTTGTACAATGGCATTATAATATTAACTGTTTTGTTCTCAATACCTTTCCTAATGATCCCAAGCATAGAGTTGTCCTTCTTTACTGCCGCCGCACACTGGGTCGACACTTTCATCGACCTGTCCACCACCACCGCAAGATCTCTCTCCTGATCTGTCACAGACAGCTCAGAACCCATCAGCCTATATCTAAAGTTGTTGTTTTTTTTTGCCCCAATGTGCATGACTTTACACTTACTGACATTGAAGTGCATCTGCCATTTTGCTGCCCATTCTGCCAGTCTGGAGAGATCCTTCTGGAGCTCCTCACAATCACTTCTGGTCTTCACCACTCAGAAAAGTTTGGTGTCGTCTACAAACTTTGCCACCTCACTGCTCAACCCTGTCTCCTGGTCATTTATGAAGAGGCTGAAAAGCATTGGTCCCAGGACAGATCCTTGGGGCACACTGCTTTTCACTTCTCTCCATTGTGAAAATTGCCCATTGACACCCACTCTGTTTCCTGATCTTCAATCGCTCTACTTTTCCTCCTCTGGAACCTGGAAACTTTGCAGCCCTATCTTGCTGCTCAGGAAGGACTTCACACTCAAGCCATAACCAGCAGACTAGGATGGCTGACCTTTCCTCCCCACCTTTTGATCTCTCTCCACCCCCCAAAAAAATTTAGTCTCCTTACCAGCTAACTCCTGCTGTCCAAATACCAGTAGTGGACCTGCCCTCATGGTTACTCCGGTCAGGTCCGCAACATACCTCCCTCCTCCAGTACGCCTCCCCAGGAAGCTTACTGAGACTCAGAGCCTTGCATGATGTTCCGCAGTGGTTGAGAAGCCTTCTGAGGCTTCTCCCACTGTTTTAAACAATACTTCTGGTGTCCTGACAAAACCGGAGCGGAGGAAGCCTCTGAAGGCTTCTCGCCCACTGCCAAGCACTGTGTGGAACCTCACTTGCCTGTGGCTCAGATGGGCAGGCAGGGTGGCGCGGCAATTGTAGGCAGCAGGGATGGGGGTGCAACGAGTGCGCAGCAGGTGCAGTGCCGGGGACTTTTGCCCCCCCTGCCCCCACCCCAGCTCCACCACTGCCAAATACAGCTATTTGCAAGTATCTCTCCTCTCTAACTGACCTGAAAAACGTGCCCTTGTTGTCTATGGGCCCAATCCTATCCAGCTTTCCAGGGCTGGTGCAGCCTCAAGGTAAGCCAACAAACACTCCCTTACCTGGAGTGCCTCACCTGGCACCTCCATGACTGCATCCTCAATATAGGATACTGCGCACATCCTGTTGGCGTGGCTGCATCAGTGCTAGAAAGTTGGGTAGGATTGGACCCTATACTTCTTTAATAAACTATTTTTTTGTTAAAAAAAAAAGTTCTGTCTTGTGGCTATTTTGAGGCACCTTGAGATTGATTGTCCCCCTCATCCACGTCAACGATCCAACCCGTTGTCACACTGCTGGATATGAACTCTCACTTGCTCATTTCCCCAATTTCAGTTATTTGTGTGTGCGCGCATGATGCGTGTAGGACACACGTGTAATGTTAAGGAGCAGTGTTGGCAACAGTTGTTTGTAACAGTGGGAGAGAGATCTTGGGGTGCTGGTGGACAGTTTGATGAAAGTATCGACGCAGTGTGCAGTGGCTGTGAAGAAGGCCAATTCCATGCTTAGAATCATTTTGAAAGGGAGAATAAAATGGCCAATATTATTATGCCTTTGTGCAAATAGATGGTAAGGCTACATCTGGAGTGTTGTGTCCAGTTCTGGTGGCCACATCTCAAAAAGGATATAGTGGAACTGAAATGGTGCAAAAGAGGGGAACCAAAATGATAAGTGGACAGGCTACTGTGTGAAGACATGATTGAGCATATAAAATTACACATGGGATGGATGGAGCAGATAGAGGCAAGTTCTTTTCCTTCTCACACAACACCAAAACCAGGAGCATCCACTATAATTGACTGGCGATAGAGCTAGAACAGATAAAAGGAAATATCTCTTTACTCAGCCTGTAATTCTTGGAAGTCTTTGTCACAGGACATGGCATCAGGGACATATTCTAGAACAGTGGCTCCCAGATTGTGGCTTGGGACCCACCGGTGGGTCTCGATTTGATTTTTGGTGGGTCCCATAGCAGCCAAGCAGAGCCTCCAATGAAAACACAGGTGATGGAAGGATCAGAAAACTGCCTGAAGCCCTGAAACTTCAAAAATCAGATACCTGCTAACTACCTAACTAGGGGCAGGAGGTCTGGTCTAGAGGGTAGAGACTCTGTTTGCCTGAAGATAACATCCGAAGGTCGCCAGTTCGAGGCCACTGGCACTGTGAATGGCGAGACCTTGAAGCAGCTGACAAGCCCAGCTGAGTTATTCCACCTGTAAGCGTCTTGGCCGCCCTTCAAGTGAGAGATGGAGCTGCTTGTCAGCCTGTGTGGGAGGAAACTGGAGGCCAGAATGTGATACCAGATCAGCAAAGATCCATCAGAAATATTGTGGTTCTTGAAGACAGAACCTTTCTTCAATTGTAAAATTCCCTACAGGGATTTAGAACAGCCTGCCTATGTAAACTGCCTTGAATTAAAGTCTGAGGAGAAATCTGATGACAAAGAAAGGTCATCATCATCATCATTATCATTATTATTACCTTTCCAACAGCTCCAGCTGTTTACAAGCATTTGTAAATATAGGGAGATAAATGTTGAAGCATCTTTTTTTGGGTTATTACTACTTGTAAATAAATAAACATATTATTCCTTTCTATATTTTTTTTAAAGTCTTGTAAAACAAGGTGGGTCCTGATAGAGTGTCATTTTGAAAAGTGGGTCCTGGTACTAAAAAGTTTGGGAAGCACTGTTCTAGAATGTGCACAATACTGGGTTAGATGGACCAATAGTCTGACTCCATACGCTGCAGCTTTGTATCTTCACATGACAGTGTGTTGTGCTGGGTTTTTATTGGGGGGGGGGGTCAGGACGACACACAATTGTGCTATCTCTATGGGAACATGAGAGCTGTAAAAGGTGGTCCTGATGGTGGTTGGCACTTTTTTACCACAGTTGGGACACGTTTCTTTTGTGGCATGAAGAATGTTGGAAATTCAGAATGCTTTACTGCGTTCAACTGTGGCGAAAAACAGTGACCAGGGCTGGTGCCAGCACGTGACCTCCTCTGGCAGCTATTGGGGCCTCACCTCTAATACCTGCTCTATCTCCTTGGGGAACATTGTGCCCAGCCAGCCACTGTGGCCACTGCACAGATTGCTCCCCCTTCTTATGTGGACTGTTGGTGTGGTGGGAGACATGGGAGATGAGGATAAGGACCCACTGAGCTGGGTGGAGGGCCCTCTGTAGTAGGCACCCTGCTGAGGGACCCCACCCCCACCCCAGTCAGACAGTGATGAGGGGAGCTGCACCTCCTGGTTTCATCCTATCAGGCCATTGCTAAAGGCCCAGAAACCCTGCCAGGAAAAAAGTGTGTCAGTCATGAGTAGCCACAGGGTGTTCCTCAGGTTAACACCAGTCGCATTGCTCCCTTCGCTCAGGAAGCGAGTACTGGTTGAAGTCACTGTGTTTTCAACCAAGGAAAGCTTTCCTTTCTCCCCCCACGTCCTTCATTAGGTGCTCAGACCCTCAACATCAGGGGGGAGGATTTTTACCTCAGAAACTGCAGCTGCAGTTAGAGGGTTGCTCGGCTCCTGCCTGGGCACATTCTGCCCTCAGCTCCTCAGCTGAGGGGGCTTTCTGACTGTGCCGTGAGGCATGGAGGCAGCAGACTAGGAAGCCAAGAGGCTGCTGACCAGTCGCCCTTAACTGATGCGCCAAGTCCTGACTGGGGCTGTGCTGCCCCTTCACGCCTCAACACAGCGAGGCGGAGGGTTCAGGAGCTCACAGGGCTCCTGTCGGCCATGCTCCTTGCTTCAGCACACTGAGGGCCAGGCAGCCTTGAAAGAGATCTCCTGCCCAGCCTGTCCCTCACTCCCCAGCTTCTCCCTCCACGTCTGCTGAGGAGTGCCTTAAGGACACCATTTTATGGGTCCTGGTTCCCTCCAGGCTTCCACACGACAACCAGCACTCATGAAGGCTCTGGGGAACAGGGAGATTTGAGCTTACCTGCGAACTCCTCTTCTTTGTGGTTTCCATGGCAGGGTCATGGAGACTTAGAGATGGCAGAGAAATTAAATGAGTTCTTTGCATGTGTCTTCACAGCAGAAGACCTCGGGCAGATACTGCTGCCCGAACGGCCCCTCCTGACCGAGGAATTAAGTCAGATAGAGGTTAAAAGAGAAGATGTTTCAGCATGTGGATCTGGTCGCCGCATCTCAAAAAGGATATAGTGGAGATGGAAAAGGTGCAAAGGAGAGTGGCCAAAACAATTACTGGGCTGGGGCACCTTCCCTATGACAAAAGGCTACAGCGTTTGGGCCTCTTCAGCCTAGAAAAGAGACGCCTGAGGGGGGACATGATTGAGACATACAAAATTATGCAGGGGATGGACAGAGTGGATAGGGAGATGCTCTTTACACTCTCACATAATACCAGAACCAGGGGACATCCACTAAAATTGAGTGTTGGGCGGGTTAGGACAGACAAAAGAAAATATTTCTTTACTCAGCGTGTGGTCGGTCTGTGGATCTCCTTGCCACAGGATGTGGTGCTGGCGTCTAGCCTAGATGCCTTTAAAAGGGGATTGGACAAGTTTCTGGAAGAAAAATCCATTATGGGGTACAAGCCATGATGTGTATGCATAACCTCCTGATTTTAGAAATGGGTTATGTCAGAATGCCAGATGCAAGGGAGGGCACCAGGATGAGGTCTCTTGTTATCTGGTGTGCTCCTTGGGGCATTTGGTGGACGCTGTGAGATACAGGAAGCTGGACTAGATGGGCCTATGGCCTGATCCAGCGGGGCTGTTCTTATGTACTTAAACTACAATTCCCAGGAGGCCTTGCAGGTCTCTTGTTACCTGGTGTGCTCCCTGGGGCATTTGGTGGGCCGCTGTGAGATACAGGAAGCTGGACTAGGTGGGCCTATGGCCTGATCCAGTGGGGCTGTTCTTATGTTCTTAAGTGGCTCCGCCGAAGGTAAGGGAAACTCTTCCCCTTTGCCTTGGGTAAGCCACCCTGGCCCCAATGGGCCTTGTGTCACAATGTTGACTTGTGCCACCTCCTGAGGTGCAAGGAACGGATGGGAAGAGCAAGGGAAGACCCATAAATGATGCTGTGATCACCTTAGAGGAAAGATTGGAAAGAAATGAAATAAACCTTCAGAGATGCACACACAGAATACCCACCTCTATTTATTTAATGGAAAGTAAGTTACTGACACTCCCATGAGTGCTAACAATTTCATTTAAAAAATTTAAAAGTACAAATACAATTTAAAAGCAAAGTTTAAAAATGACACTAAAAAAATTCTGTCGCTGGACCCTGAGACCCCACACAGCAATCATGACTAGTAGCCATGGACAGGTCTATCCTCCATGAATGGGCCCAACCCTCTTCTGGCCTCCTTTTCCTCCCCCAAATGAGGCAGCTCACAGTCAAACAGATTCTACCATGCACAGAAACTTTTCCCATTTCTCTGGCTCGTTTACCTTCCGAGTTCTTGATCTTTTTGGGTTTTCAGCTTTCACCCTTTCACATATTTTCTTATGGTGAGTGGGATGAATTCTTGTGCTGATGGTTTCCACACTCCAAATTTTCTGTAGTGCTGAAGGGCTCCTGCTGGCCCTCCATGTTCCAGGTTTTCCACTGTCCCTGCCAAAACCCCCACCAGAAAATCAAGCCATCCCAGAGCAGACCCAAAGTTTAGGATGCAAATGGGGGGGGGGGGGGAATTGTCATAAGAACATAAGAACAGCCCCACTGGATCAGGCCAAAGGCCCATCTAGCAGCCTGCCTCTAAAACCAAGAGCTTGCACATACCTACTTCCTGTGGCAAGAGTTCCACAGACTAATTACAAACTAATTACACGCTGCTTAAAGAAATATTTTCTTCTGTCTGTCCTAAATGTTTGCTGTTGCAGCTCCTCTTCTCAGTCCCCCTTTCCCTTCACCAACTGGGCTTTGAGCTTGGCTGCCTCTGCCCCATGGTAGCTCTTCTCCCACTCCTCTTGATTTCTTCCTACCACTGCAGTCCTGGGACGATCCCCTTCTGCAACATGGGAGGGGGAGCTGCCGCTGACTCAGACACTTGAGCAGAGGAGGCAAAAGAAGGGGCAGAGCACGAAGTGGTTCCCACCCCCTCTTGCTCCTCTGGGAAGCGGAAGGTCTCTTTGCTGGTCTAGACCCACCAATCCTGCCTTGTGTTCCAAAGACTACCTTGATGTGTAAAGCAGTGGTTCCCATGCATTTAGCACCAGGGCCCATTTTTTAGAATGAGAATCTGTCAGGACCCACCAGAAGTGACCCACCCCACTGCGGGTTGAGAACCTCTGGCTGCAGGACTCACAAAGAACCTCCTGGACATGAATGGAAGTGCCTTTTGGTTGCATCTGGGAGGTTTTCTGAGCCCTATAGATATCACAAGAAGGCCATTCCCGTCGCATCCAGAGGTCAGGTGAGGGCCCCAAGCCACAGAATTGGTTATCCGTCTATTTCGGTATCTGCGGGCGTTCGGGAAGCAGAAGACCAACCTGTACTATAAAGGAATGAGTGAAACTTCTTACAGACTCCAAGCATTTATGTGGCTATTGTCCTTTAAGGAGTGTTTGATATGCTGTCGGACTGGAGCTCCAGTCCAATCCAGCACCATATCCATGGTGATATGGATTCTTCCCATTCTGAGTTCCTTAATGCTTTGATGCACTGACAGGCTTCTTTTCCAGGGAATGAAGTTCTTTCCACACTCCAAGCATTGATATGGCTTCTCCCATGTGTGGGTTCTTTGATGCTTAGCCAGGGATGAGCTATCACTGAAACTCTTTCCACACTCCAAGCATTTCCTAGGTTTCTCCCATGTGGGGGTTCTCTGATGCACAGTCAGGCTTGAATTCACCCTAAAGCTCTTTCCACACTAAAAGCATTGATGTGGTTTCTCCCCTGTGTGGGTTCTTTGATACACAGTCAGGATTGAGCTCGCACTAAAGCTCTTTCCACACTCCAAGCATTGATATGGCTTCACCCCTGTATAGGTCCTTTGATGCAAAGTCAGCTGTGAGCTCCTATTGAAGCTCTTTCTGTACTCCAAGCATTGATATGGATACTCCCCTGTGTGGGTTCTTTGATGCAAAGTCAGGTTTGAGCTCTCACTGAAGCTCTTTCCACACTCCAGGCATTGATATGGTTTCTCCCCTGTGTGGGTCATAAGAACATAAGAACATAAGAACAGCCCCACTGGATCAGGCCATAGGCCCATCTAGTCCAGCTTCCTGTATCTCACAGCGGCCCACCAAATGCCCCAGGGAGCACACCAGATAACAAGAGACCTCATCCTGGTGCTCTCCCCTACATCTGGCATTCTGACTTAACCCATTCCTAAAATCAGGAGGTTGCGCATACACATCATGGCTTGTACCCCATAATGGATTTTTCCTCCAGAAACTCGTCCAATCCCCTTTTAAAGGCATCTAGGCTAGACGCCAGCACCACATCCTGTGGCAAGGAGTTCCACAGACCGACCACGCGCTGAGTAAAGAAATATTTTCTCTTGTCTGTCCTAACCCGCCCAACACTCAATTTTAGTGGATGTCCCCTGGTTCTGGTATTATGTGAGAGTGTAAAGAGCATCTCCCTATCCACTCTGTCCATCCCCTGCATAATTTTGTATGTCTCAATCATGTCCCCCCTCAAGCGTCTCTTTTCTAGGCTGAAGAGGCCCAAACGCCGTAGCCTTTCCTCATAAGGAAGGTGCCCCAGCCCCGTAATCATCTTAGTCGCTCTCTTTTGCACCTTTTCCATTTCCACTATGTCTTTTTTGAGATGCGGCGACCAGAACTGGACACAATACTCCAGGTGTGGCCTTACCATAGATTTGTACAACGGCATTATAATACTAACCGTTTTGTTCTCAATACCCTTCCTAATGATCCCAAGCATAGAATTGGCCTTCTTCACTGCTGCCGCACATTGGGTCGACACTTTCATCGACCTGTCCACCACCACCCCAAGATCTCTCTCCTGATCTGTCACAGACAGCTCAGAACCCATCAGCCTATATGTGAAGTTTTGATTTTTTGCCCCAATGTGCATGACTTTACACTTACTGACATTGAAGCGCATCTGCCATTTTGCTGCCCATTCTGCCACTCTGGAGAGATCCTTCTGGAGCTCCTCACAATCACTTCTGGTCTTCACCACTCGGAAAAGTTTGGTGTCATCTGCAAACTTAGCCACTTCACTGCTCAACCTTGTCTCCAGGTCATTTATGAAGAGGTTGAAAAGCACCGGTCCCAGGACAGATCCTTGGGGCACACCGCTTTTCACCTCTCTCCATTGTGAAAATTGCCCATTGACACCCACTCTCTGCTTCCTGGCCTCCAACCAGTTCTCAATCCAGGAGAGGACCTGTCCTCTAATTCCCTGACTGTGGAGTTTTTTCAGTAACCTTTGGTGAGGGACCGTGTCAAACGCCTTCTGAAAGTCCAGATATATAATGTCCACGGGTTCTCCCGCATCCACATGCCTGTTGACCTTTTCAAAGAATTCTATAAGGTTTGTGAGGCAAGACTTACCCTTACAGAAGCCATGCTGACTCTCCCTCAGCAAGGCCTGTTCGTCTATGTGTTTTGAGATCCTATCTTTGATGAGGCATTCCACCATCTTACCCGGTATAGATGTTAGGCTGACCGGCCTATAGTTTCCTGGGTCCCCCCTCTTTCCCTTTTTAAAAATAGGCGTGACATTTGCTATCCTCCAATCTTCTGGCACCGTGGCCGTTTTGAGGGACAAGTTGCATGCCTTAGTCAAGAGATCTGCAACTTCATTCTTCAATTCCTTAATAACCCTTGGGTGTATGCCATCAGGGCCCGGTGACTTATTGATCTTTAATTTATCAATGAGGTCTGAAACATCTTCTCTTTTAACCTCTATCTGACTTAACTCCTCGGTTAGGAGGGGCCGTTCGGGCAGCGGTATCTGCCCGAGGTCTTCTGCCGTGAAGACAGATGCAAAGAACTCATTTAATTTCTCTGCCATCTCTAAGTCTCCTTTTATCTCCCCTTTCCCTCCCTCACCATCCAGAGGGTCAACCGCTTCTCTGGCGGGTTTCCTGCTTCTAACATATTTGAAGAAGCTTTTATTATTCCCCTTAATGCTGCTGGCCATGCGTTCCTCATAGTCTCGCTTGGCCTCCCCTATCACCTTCTTACATTTCTTTTGCCACAGTTTATGTTCCTTTTTATTCTCTTCATTAGGGCAAGACTTCCATTTACGGAAGGAAGCTTCCTTGCCCTTCACAGCCTCTCTAACTTGGCTGGTTAGCCATGCGGGCACTCTCCTGGATTTAGTGGAACCCTTCTTTCTTTGCGGTATACACCTCTGCTGGGCCTCTATTACTGTTGTTTTAAGCAGCCTCCATGCACTCTGGAGAGACTGGACTCTTTTTACCCTCCCTTTCAGCCTCCTTCTAACCAGCCTCCTCATTTGAGGGAAGTCCGCCCGTTGGAAGTCAAGGGTTTTTGTTAGAGATTTGCCTGGTATTCCTCCCCCAACGTGCACGTCAAAACGGATCGCAGCATGATCACTGTTCCCCAATGGCTCAGTAATGTTTACATCTCTAACCAGGTCCTGCGTACCACACAAAATTAAATCCAGAGTCACCTGTCCTCTGGTGGGCTCCGTGACTAGCTGATCTAAGCCACAGTCATTTAGCACGTCAAGAAATCCGGTTTCCTTATCGTGACCAGGTTTCCTTATCGTGACCTTATCGATGCACTTATCGGGTCCTTTGATGCAAAGTCAGGTTTGAGTTGTTACTGAAGCTCTTTCCACACTCCAAGCATTGATAGGGTTTCTCCCCTGTGTGGGTTCTTTGATGCACAGTTAGGATTGAGCTCTGACTGAAGTTCGTTCCACATTCCAAGCATTGCTACGGTTTCTCCCCTGTGTGGATTTTTAGATGCACTGTAAGATTTCCACTTTTAGTGAAGCTCTTTCCACACTCCAAGCATTAATACGGTTTCTCCCGTGTGGATCCTTTGATGCTTAGCGAGGTATGAGCTCTTACTGAAGCTCTTTGCACACTCCAAGCATTCATATGGTTTCTCCCCTCTGTGGATCCTTTGATGCTTAGTCAGCTGTGAGCTCCTACTGAAGCTCTTTCCACACTCCAAGCATTGGTACGTTTTCTCCCCTGTGTGGGTTCTTTGATGCAAAGTCAGGTGTGATCTCCTGCTGAAGCTCTTTGCACACTCCAAGCATTGATATGGTTTCTCCCCTGTGTGGGTTCTTTGATGCACAGTCAGATATGAGCTCGTACTGAAGCTCTTTCCACACTCCAAGCATTTATAAGGCTTCTCCCCTGTGTGGGTCCTTTGATGCAAAGTCAGGTTTGAGTTGTTACTGAAGCTCTTTGCACACTCCAAGCATTGATATGGTTTCTCCCCTGTGTGGGTTTTTTGATGGAAACTCAGGTGTGACTTCACACTGAAGCACTTTCCACACTCCAAGCATTGATAAGGTTTCTCCCCTGTGTGGGTCCTTTGATGCAAAGTCCGGTGTGAGCTCCTACTGAAGCTCTTTCCACACTCAAAGCATTGATATGGTTTCTCCCCTGTGTGGGTCCTTTGATGCACATTCAGGTATGAGCTTGTACTGAAGCTGTTTCCACACTCCAAGCATTGATATGGTTTCTCCCCTGTGTGGGTCCTTTGATGCAAAGTCAGGTATGAGCTCGTACTGAAGCTCTTTGCACACTCCAAGCATTGATATGGTTTCTCCCCTGTGTGGGTTTTTTGATGGAAACTCAGGTGTGACCTCACACTGAAGCACTTTCCACACTCCAAGCATTGATAAGGTTTCTCCCCTGTGTGGGTCCTTTGATGCACAGTCAGCTGTGAGCTCCTACTGAAGCTCTTTCCACACTCGAAGCATTGATATGGTTTCTCCCCTGTGTGGGTTATTTGATGCATAGTCAGTGTTGAGCTTTTACTAAAGCTCGTTCCACACTCCAAGCATTGATATGGTTTCTCACCTTTATGGATTCTTAGATGCACTGTAAGTTGTCCACTTTCAGTGAAGCTCTTTCCGCACTCCAAGCATTGATATGGTTTCTTCCCTCTGTGGATCCTTTGATGCTTAGTTAGCTGTGAGCTCTGACTGAAGCTCTTTCCACACTCCAAGCATTGATATGTTTTCTCCCCTGTGTGGGTCCTTTGATGCAAAGTCAGGCATGAGCTTGTAGTGAAGCTCTTTCCACACTCCAAGCATTGATATGTTTTCTCCCCTGTGTGGGTCCTTTGATGCAAAGTCAGGCATGAGCTTGTAGTGAAGTTCTTTCCACACTCCAAGCACTGATATGGTTTCTCCCCTGTGTGGGTTCTTTGATGCAAAGTCAGGTTTGAACTTGTACTGAAGCTCTTTGCGCACTCCAAGCATTGATACGGTTTCTCGCCTCTGTGAATCCTTTGATGCTTAGTCAGCTGTGAGCTCAAACTGAAGTTCTTTCCACACTCCAAGCATTGATATGTTTTCTCCCCTGTGTGGGTCCTTTGATGCAAAGTCAGGCTTGAGTTCATTCTGAAGCTCTTTCCACACTCCAAGCATTTATAAGGCTTCTCTCCTGTGTGAATTCTTTTATGCATAGTTAGGTCTGAGCTCTGACTGAAGATCTTTCCACACTCTAAGCACTGATATGGTTTTTCTCCTGTGTTGTTTCTTTGATGTCTTCTTGTGATTTACTGCTGTTGGGATCTGTGCTCATTGGGGGCACTTCTCCTTCCTCTTTCCAATTCCATTTTGTGGTTTAACTGGAATGACAACGAAATCTCCATTCTGATGAGTATCAGATTCATTTTTCCATTTCTCTTTGTCGTTTCCCTTCTGCTTCCTTGATCTTTTTGATGTGCAGGTTTCTCTCTTTTGCGTATCTTCTCTGTGTGGATTTTGCTGAGTTTAGTAATGTTGGATGTACAACTGATTCTCTCCTGGTGCAAAGGAAGCCTCTTTCTTCTCTTCCCTTTGAGATGTTCCTGCTTGATCAGGATTTCATGTCCCTCATAACCCTGATAAGCAACTCAGTGAGGGTCTAATCCTTTTCAATTTTCCAGTGCTGGCCCAGCCGTGCTCTATCCTGTAGTAAGGAGGCAGTTGCACAGCCCTCCTCAAGATGTTTGTTCCCTTACGTCAATGATGTTAAGTTGGATAGATTTGGGCCCTGAGTACTTCAGACAGGAGCTGGGCTTCCCTCCTGCATCACTGATCCATCCTGGTCTCTAAAAGTCGCTTCCTGCATGTCACATGTAGTTGTTTCCAGGGACAGCCCACATGGCTCCCTCTGGTCTTCACTGTCTTCTCTGTAGCTTGCTGCAACGAGAGGGAAACTTATTTAGCAGCACAATAGAGAAACGGGACCTCAAACACACACATCTAGGTGTATATACTCAGAAGTAAACCCCAGTGGGTTCAGTGGCACTGAATTCTGTCCTTTCGACACTGGGGCTTGTCAATGAATGTGTTTGTTTTTTTAAAAAAATGGCGATAAATACTGAATGAGCTTGAGCACTAACAAATAAGCCTGGAGGGACAGTTCGAAATAAGCTGGAGATCAGCCAGGGCATGTCTGCAAAGCCCTCTTTCGATGGTGCTGGTGTCAGGACATGCTCAGCCAAACCTCGATTTGGATAAAGCAGTTACTGCACCCACCTGAAAGGAGAAACAGGCAGGAGGCAGCCTAGGACAGAAGAGAAGATCTGGGAGGTGAACGACTGAAACTACGGGGTCCAAGAGTTGAGTGGAATATTCCTCTACAACAGTGGTTCCCAAGCATTCTAGCACCAGGACACACTTTTTTAAAACAACAATCTATTGGGACCCACCTAGCTTTATGAGACTAAAAAAATGTTTCACTTTACCACCCGCTCATGCTTCGGTCTTTACTCTTTCTACTAGTGTTGGGGGAGGGGATGACCACCTCCTGAAGTACTGTTGAGTTCCACACTCATCGGATCTGATTGGTGGCCTTGCATTCCCTTTTGCTTTGGACTATTTATCTAAAGAATGTCCAAGGAGAACAGCAAGCTTCCATGGCCTTGAGTAAACAAGTGGCAAACCTTTAATCTGTGACTGATGGAGAAATACGGAACACAGCTGGCTTATATCATCAGTCACAGCTCCACTTCCTGAATGCTTTGGGACTAACAAAGAGAACTACGTTTGAATAATTAGCTGATTATATGGATCTGAAGAGTTATATGCTTGGACTTGTGTACATTCCCACTAAGAAGATATAAGTTGGAGACATCATAGGAAACATGGACTTTAATGTGAAGAGAAGAATTATACAACTTTTTGGAACTGGTACTCATTGGTGACTATTTGACTCGGAGGGGAGGTTTCCTGGAAGAGGGGGCCCGGTTTTTGGATACAAGCTTGGACTTATGGAATTTTTGAAGGAGCTGAAAGAGGATAAGACACAAATTAAGGAGGATGTCAAAACGTTGGAACAGAATGTTAAAAAACAGTTTGACCAATCCGCAGACCGGATGAATGAATTGGTACAAATTATGAAAAATAAACAAAAACAGGTAAATAAGAATAAGAGTGAATTGAAGAAGTTGAAATTAGGAAGTAAAGTGCATGAACAGAAGATGGAAAAAATGGAAGAAACAATAACGGAAATGAGAGCCCAATTCTGTGGTTCGTGCTGCGCCTCCACAGCGCGGACTACAGTCGCAAATGTGCCATAAGGCACGTTTGCAGGGCTCACTGCTGGGCTCCCGCCAGAGGTGGCTCAGCTCCAGCTGGCACTGAGCCACTGCCCGGCGGGCACCCGTGTTCCACAGCTGGGCAGTGCCTGCGACCGCCGGGCTGTGGAACGGGGAATGGGGCAAGGACTGGAGCATTCCGGGGAGCAGGGAGTCCAGCGTGATGCAGGGAGGGGGTAGGGAGGCCGGCGTGACATGGGGAGGCGTGCCGAAACTTGCCCGGGGGTGGGCAGGAGGAGGATCCGTGGAGCTCTGCTCCGCAGAATTCTAGGTGCTCGTGGAGGCTGCGTGCCTTACACGAGCGCCTTTACTTTAGCAGCGCCAAAGAGAGTAGCCCCATTGCGGGGCTGCCTCCTTTACGAGGGGGAAGGGGACGAATGTCCCCTACTCCTGAGGTGCCTCCCGTGGTAGCGTGGGAGGTGCTGGATTCGGCAGCAGCCCTCGTGGTGCCGCAGAACGGGGGCTCCCCGGGCAGCTCAGGATTGGGCTGCCTTGGGAAGTCAGACAGCAGAATTTGGAATTGGAATCCAGTGCGATGAAGCTGGAATTGGAAGCAGGACATGATTCGCATTCAGAACTTTCCAGAACAAAAAGAGGAGAAAGTAAAGGATAGAATCCAAGAGTGGCTAATGGAACAGACAGAGTTAGAGAGAGAAATTACTGAAGGAATAGAAGCCACTTATAGATTGAGCTCTAATTATGCAAGGATACACAAACTACCTAGAGAAATCATAATAAAATTTACACAAAGAAGAACCAGGGACAAGATTCTGCAGAGGCTAGAGGAAAAACCAAGAAAGGCAGAGGGAAATCCTATTAGAATTCTGAGAGAAATTTCTTGGCGGATTCAACAAAAAAGAATCTCATATAGAAATTCTGCCGCTATATTAAGAAGGAATGGGGATAAATATAGATGGCAGATTCCAGAAGGAATGACTTTTTACTTCAAGATGAAACATTATAATATTAATTCTATAATGAATATGGAAGAATTTATGGAAAGACACAGAGAAGATTTGGGTGAGATATCTCAAGTGATGGAGCCCTCTGGGAACAGATCTCCAAGTCCAGGAAAGGACAGCTCATCACCAAGAAGAGAATTGACTGAAAGTGGAACAGAAGAAGAATCAGAGGACTCTGAGAAAGAGGAAGAAGGAGCAGCTGCGCACAAAACTCAAAGACCCCAAGAGACAAGAAAATTGAGAAACAGGAAAACTAGTGGAAAATATGATGGAAGAAAAAAATTAAATTGCTGTCAGTTAATGTTAATGGATTGAACTCCCCGCAGAAAAGAAGTAAAATTTTTCACCAATAGGAGAAATGTAAAGTCGATATAATCTGCATTCAGGAGACCCCTATAAAAAGAAAGGATATTAAATATTTATTAAATAAAAAATTGGGAGAAGCTTTTAATGCATCAGATTTAAATAAGATAAAATGTGGATTAGTAACGTATGTGAAACCATAGTTAAATCCAAAAATGATTTGGGCTTCACAAGACGGTAGAATTTTGATGGTTGAAATATATCTGGATGGGAAAAAAAATGTTGATAGTTAATATTTATGCGCCAAATGCAGGACAAGATTTGTTTTTTAAGAAATTACATGAAAAATTAGAACTATGGAACAATCTGGAGATTATTATAATGGGGGATTTTAATGCTACACTAGTTCAAAAACTTGATAGGATTACTCAAGGAAAAAGTAAAAAAGGAGAAGAAAATCTTCCACGAGCATTTTTACAAATTGGTAAAGAATTTAATGTAGTAGATGCCTGGAGTGTGCAGAATCCAAAGAAAAAACAATATACTTTTTCTCTCATCGTCATAACTCTTGGTCCAGGATTGATATGAGTTGGATATATGGAGGACTGAGATACACTGAAGCAGAAATCTTACCAAATACTTTTGCTGACCATAACCCAATATTATTGACAATAAACAGACAAAAAAGGAAAGGACTCTGGACAAAAAAGAAATGGACTTTTATAAAAAAATTAATATTCAGCCGCAGATGAAAATACAAACAATATGGGATACTAGTAAAGCTTTTTTTAGAGGGATAGCTCTGAGCTATGTGGCAAAAATGAGAAGAAAGCAAAACTTGAAGATAAATTAGATGTTAGCTGGCAACCTTCAGTCTTGAAAGACTATGGTATCGCGCTCTGAATGGTGGTTCTGGAACAGCGTCTAGTGTGGCTGAAAAGGCCGATTCGGGAATGATAATCCCTTCCACACTGGGAGCAAGTGCAGTCTGTCCCTGGTCTGTCTCCCTGGCTATGGGCCTTCTTTCTTTGCCTCTTTGCCTCAGACTGTTGGCCAAGTGTCTCTTCAAACTGGGAAAGGCCATGCTGCACAGCCTGCCTCCAAGCGGGTCGCTCAGAGGCCAGATGTTTCCCACCTGTTGAGGTCCACTCCTAAGGCCTTCAGATCCCTCTTGCAGATGTCCTTGTATCGCAGCTGTGGTCTACCGGTAGGGCGCTTTCCTTGCACGAGTTCTCCTAATGCAGAAGCTAAAGGAGGAAGAGAAGAAAAGTCAAGGCAACCCCTCAAATGAAGCAAACAAACAGAAAATACAGAGATTACAACATGAACAAACGGAAGAAAATTTGAGAAATTTGGAAAGAAATTTGAGAATGACAAAACAATCTTTTTTTGAGAATATAAATAAACCGGGAAGATGGTAAGCATATAAACTCAAGAAAGAAAGACAGAAGAATCAGATAAAGGTACTCAAAGACCAGACTGGAGAGGAAAACACAAAAATGCAAGAGATGAAAAGGATTCTAGAATGTTATTTTCAACTGTTATACAATAAAAAGGAATTAAAGAGAAACTAAGAGAATATTTAGCCAATAATAATAAATTAAGTCTCTTGAAAGAACAAAAAGATTTATTAGAACATAAAATTACAATCCAAGAGATGTGTGAAGCCTTTAAGATACAAAAAAAAAAAAGAAAGACTCCTGGACCTGATGGTCTACCGTTCGAATATTATAATAAATTTGAAGAAATCCTGCAAACTCCTTTTAAGATGGTATTGGATGAGATCTGGAAAATGGGTGAGATGCCAGAGACATGGAAAGAGGCTATAATAACGTTGATACATAAACAAGATACAGATGAGGGGGGCAGAGCCAACTGTCGGCGAAGTAGCAGTGAACCTCGGGGGCTCCCGAGGAGACTGCTAAATAGATGTGTTGCCTGAACAACTAAGGCACGCTTCATTGCCAGGAAGACGGTACGAAGAGCAGAGAGCTTGAATGGGGGTGTCCTTTGAAACAGGCAATTTCAAGGATTTCTCTCTGTTTTGCTCCGTGCTGAATCACATTCTATCCCGGGTGCCATTTTGGAGAAGATCTGGAAAGCTGAGAACTTGAACTCCACGGTCTAGATACAACAACATCACAGCGAAAAAAGCTTTAAAATGTGAGTAAAATTGGCTCATTAAAAGGCTTTAACGAGAACTGCAATCAAGAACCTTGAAGGAGGAAAAGATAATTTCAAGATTATTCACGCTGGCTGGTAGCTACCCAGGGAGGAAATAAGTGAATTTGGACTTCCCCTGCTGGAGCAAGCACAAAACTATTTTGATTAATGGTATGTACCGAAGAGAAATAAATAAGTAATCCTCAACGGAGGAAATAAAGTCTACTTTGGTTTTCCCAGCAAAAAGCCTTGATTCAAGCCTGCTCATTGTTACTTTCGATTTCCTAGCAAGAGGCTTGAAATCTGCTTTGGTTATTTAAAGGCATACTAACCTAATTTGACTGTGTTATTGACCTGGATTAGTGATACACCCTTTTTGGAAGAAGGGATGCAAGATAAAGATTTGGATTTTTTGATGGTTTGACTGATTTGACATTGATTTGATATTGATATTGACTGGACGGGGAATATTGACCTATACTTTTTGGATAAAAAAATTGGAAAGTAGCCCTACAAGAAGTGCCTGGATTTGACATCGATAAAAATGGAAAGCCAGACCTTGTTGGTGGATTTCTTGATGGATTTTAGAAGAGAAATGGAACAACAGGTCAGAGAATTGTCTGAACAAATTGGGCAAATAAGCTCCTCCCTCGTAAACATGCAGGAAGAGATCACAAACAATGGACAAGAAAAAAGAATGGATCAAATGTCGGGTGAAATTAAAGAAGTGGAGTATTTTGAAATGAGACAGGAGACGGAAGAAGCATTTGTCACTATAACAATTAAGAATCTTAAGGAAGAAAGAAGAAGAAATGTTCGGGGAGCAGGCTGTCTCAAGAAGAGGAAGAATTTATGGATTAAATCCAAAAACAACAGAATGAAAAAGAAGAAAGAAAAACAGAGAAGGGCTAAGAAACTCAAGAGATTTAAGAGGAAAAAGAAGAAATGGAAGAAGCAGTGAGAGGAGTAAGAAGGAACACCGATAAGACAGAGTACAAAGCAAGCATTAAGACAGAAAGTTAAAATGGCTGAATAATAAGTAGAAATTTTTTTTAACCATATTAAATTAAAATAGATGTAAATGAAAATTCGAAATATAAATATTGCAAAAATTAAGTGGTATTAAGATAAATAAGGGTTATTTTTTTAAAAGAGAAGTTATATATGATAATCTATAGATGGTATTTTATTTTAGAGGAAATAGTAAAAGTGTAGTCTGGATAATTAAATATGTTGCATCAGTAAAGAATTAAGGGAAGTTTTTTATTATGTGTGGTGGAAGGGCGAAAAAATAAAGACATTTGGGAAAGTGATATATAACATGTCATAAGAGATATGGTTGTATTACCATTTTAATTGGAGATATTCCTCTTAAATGTGATATTAGAATTTAAAAATTAGATAAGAAATATTTTATTTTAAATATTAGTTTAGTGGCAAGAAGATTGAATAAGTAAAAGTTTGAAGTCTTTTTACGATTGGATAGATAATTTTAGAGTAAAAGTATTGATTGTTTAGTTAAACTATTAATTAGTAGATTAATAAATATGATAATTTTTGTATTAATGAATAATTTAGTTTGGACTAATGTATGTTGTAATTGATGGCCAATACCCTCATGTGTAACCTGTGAAGTCCCAGCCCTAAGTTTATTCAATCTTCCTTACCTGTTTCTGTAATAAATAAATAAAGTATTGTAAAAAAAAGGGGGGGGAGAACAAGATACAGATGAAAAAGAAATTAAAAACTGTAGACCAGTTTCTCTGCTGAATGTTGATTATAAGATTTTCGCTACAATAGTAGCAACAAGGATGAAAAAGATTTTAATTCAGATAATACATGAAGACCAAGCAGGTTTTCTACCAAAGAGACATTTGAAAAATAATGTGAGGATAATTATTGATATGTTAGAATATTTTGAAGCACATCCAGGAAAAAAGATGGGTTTGGTCTTTCTAGACACACAGAAAGCATTCGATAATGTGGACTGGGGTTTTATGATACAACAATTAACAGAAATGAGATTTGGAGAAAATTTTACAA
This sequence comes from Tiliqua scincoides, assembly GCF_035046505.1. NCBI lineage: Eukaryota > Metazoa > Chordata > Lepidosauria > Squamata > Scincidae > Tiliqua > Tiliqua scincoides. The sequence continues at coordinate 264,745,412 of NC_089822.1, forward strand.
AAGTCATCTATTCTACACAAAAGGCAAAAATAAGAATAAATGGAGAATTTACAAAGGAAATACTGATCCAACAGGGAACTCGACAATGATGCCTGCTTTCACCATTGCTCTTTATCCTTACATTGGAAATGTTAAGTAATGTAATAAGAACAGATGACAGAATTTCAGGAGTAAAAATACAGAATGAAATCTTTAAATTGCAAGCATATGCAGATGATTCGGTATTTATATTGGAAAACCCAAGTAATTCTTTGGAATCTTCATTGGAAGATTTAAATAATTATGGAAATGTAGCTGGATTAAAGATTAACTATCAAAAGACTAAACTATTAGTGAAGAATATAAGAGAGAAGGAGAAACAACAACTACAAGAGTATGGTTTACAAATAACTTCCAAAATCAAATATTTGGGTATAATTTTAACTAAAAAATCCAGCACCCTGATGGAAGATAATTATTTGAAACTGTTAAAAGAAATAAAAAAAAGACCTAGAAAAATGGAGCAAATTGAAACTTTCTTTTATGGGCAGGATTGCAACGATTAAAATGAATATATTACCTAAAGTTGATGTTCTTATTTCAAACTATCCCAATTTTACTTAAAGGGAATTTTTTTATAGAATTAAATAGAGTCATAACTAAATTTGTTTGGCAAGGTGAAAAAGCAAGAATTAAGATGAAGATTCTACAAGACTCTAAAGAATGGGCTGGATCTGGACTCCCAAATGGGGAAATATACACTGCTCAAAACAATAAAGGGAACACTTAAACAACACATCCAAGATCTGAATGAACGAAATATTCCTATTAAATACTTTGTTCCTGACATAGTTGAATGTACTGACAACAAAATCACACAACAATCATCAATGGAAATCACATTTATTAACCCATGGAGGTCTGGGTTTGGTGTCATACTCAAAACTGAAGTGGAAAAACACACTACAGGCTGATCCAACTTTGATGTAATGTCCATAAAGCAAGTCAAAATGAGGCTCAGTAGTGTGTGTGGCCTCCACATGCCTGTATGACCTCCCTACAATGCCTGGGCATGCTCCTGATGAGGTGGCGGATAGTCTCCTGAAGGATCGCCTCCCAGACCTGGACTAAAGCATCCGCCAACTCCTGGACAATCTGTGGTGCAACGTGGCGCTGGTGGATGGTGCGAGACATGATGTCCCAGATGTGCTCAATTGGATTCAGGTCTGGGGAACGGGCGGGCCAGTCCATAGCATCAATGCCTTCATCTTGCAGGAACTGTTGACACACTCCAGCCACATGAGGTCTAGCATTGTCCTGCATTAGGAGGAACCCAGGGCCAACCGCACCAGCATATGGTCTCACAAGGGATCTGAGGATCTCATCTCGGTACCTAATGGCAGTCAGGCTACCTCTGGCGAGCACATGGAGGGCTGTGCGGCCCCCCAAAGAAATGCCACCCCACACCATTACTGACCCACTGCCAAACCGGTCATGCTGGAGGATGTTGCAGGCAGCGGAACGTTCTCCCTGCCATCTCCAGACTCTGTCACGTCTGTCACATGTGCTCAGTGTGAACCTGCTTTCATCTGTGAAGAGCACAGGGTGCCAGTGGCGAGGTTGCCAATCTTGGTGTTCTCTGGCAAATGCCAAACGTCCTGCACGGTGTCGGGCTGTCAGCACAACCCCCACCTGTGGACGTTGGGCCCTCATACCACCCTCATGGAGTCTGTTTCTGACCATTTGAGCAGACACATGCACATTTGTGGCCTGCTGGAGGTCATTTTGCAGGGCTCTGGCAGTGCTCCTCCTGTTCCTCCTGGCACGAAGGCGGAGGTAGTGGTCCTGATGCTGGGTTGTTGCCCTCCTACGGCCTCCTCCACGTATCCTGGTGTACTGGCCTGTCTCCTGGTAGCACCTCCATGCTCTGGACACTACACTGACAGACACAGCAAACCTTCTTGCCACAGCTCGCATTGATGTGCCATCCTGGATGAGCTGTACTACCTGAGCCACTTGTGTGGGTTGCAGACTCCGCCTCATGCTGCCACTAGAGTGACAGCACCGCCAGCATTCAAAGGCCACCCAAACATCAGCCAGAAAGCATAGGGACTGCGAAGTGGTCTGTGGTCACCACCTGCAGAACCACTCCTTTATTGGGGGTGTCTTGTTACTTGCCTATGATTTCCACCTGTTGTCTACTCCATTTGTGCAACAGCATGTGAACTTGATTGTCAATCGGTGTGGCTTCCTAGGTGGACAGTTTGATTTCACAGAAGTGTGATTGACTTGGAGTGACACTGTGTTGTTTAAGTGTTCCCTTTATTGTTTTGAGCAGTGTATTATCAAGCTGCAGTTTTAAACTGGATTAAAGAATGACAAATCTGAAGAATCAAGGATTATTGAAGAAATCTGAAGAATCAAGGATTATGATCTTCAAATTGGATGGCATGCTTTTCTTATATACAATAAAGCTAATTATAATGGACATTTTAAACAACATTTAATAAGAAGAGCATTGCTACGAGTATGGGAGCAGATTAGATATAAGCTCTATGAGAAAATACCAATATGGATTAAACCATTGGAGATAGCGACCAAACCAGAATGGATTGATGAATCGCAAAATTAAACCTATCGAGAGCTGCTAAATGAAAAAACAGAACTATGGTCGAAAGAAGAACTTAATAATAAACGTATAGCTCTGGATTGGTGGTTAGAAATCCAAATAAAATCAAGACTCAAGGAAGATACAAAAACAGGAATATATTTACAAGATACTGACTTTGATAAGCTGTTTTTTGAAGATGAAGGAAAATATAGAAAAAAGATGCATAAGTTTTTATTAGACATAAATATGGAAGATAAAATAGTAAAAGACACAATGATACAACGGGCAAAAAATATTGGACATACTATACCTCTGGAAAGTTGGGAGCAAATATGGAAAAATAATATTAGATTAACTAAAGCAGTTTTGTTTAAAGAAAATATTTACAAGATGTTTTATAGGTGGCATTTTCCCCCTGACAAACTAGCTAAAATGTATTAAGGATTGTCCAACAAATGCTGGAAATGTAAAGATTCTGTGGGCACATTTTACCATATGTGGTGGACCTGCTCTAAAGTGAAAAAGTACCCGGAAAATGTACATACTATGTTACAGAAAATGTTAAAATGTTCTGTCCCCTTTGTTCCAGAATTATTTCTCCTAAATATTATACCAGATCATTATAGTAGAAATATCAGACATGTTTTGATTCACATCAACACTGCAGCAAGACTTTTATTTGCACAGATGTGGAAAAATATAGAGGTGCCAAATATGAACATGTCAATAGAAAAAAATTATGAAATAGTTGAAATTGATATTTTATCAGAAACATTACATGATGATGGTAAATTAGATAGAATTAAGGATATATGGGAACCTTTTTACAATTGGTTAGAAATAGAATAAATAGAACAAAATAATTAAAATGTATCAGATCTGTAGTTGTTTGAAGGAAAAAACAAAAAACGAAAACTGTACTCTGGTGGAGACCTAATGTATCTTTCCTTTGTATTCCCCCGACCTACGTATGTACCTTTGTACCTATCCCCATATCTGAATTTTTTAAAAAATGCATCGCAAACCACTGGTTGGTCCGGACCCATAGTTTGGGAACCTCTGCTCTACAAAATCTTGTAGGACTCAGACATGATTGATAGGGCATCCACTCCACACCCGAATTGCATCAGCCATCTGCGGCAAGCAGGAAGCTTTTGGCAACTATCAAACACCTGGACCTTGTGTGTGTGTGTGTGTGTGTGTGTGTGTGTGTGTGTGTGTGTGTGTGTGTGAACGTAAACATCAACCCTGTAATAATTTAACGTGGTGTTTCTCCTTATCTGCCAAATGAGTCTATGGCATAATTCCCCACAACCTGTGTGATATCCAGACTGGCAGAATGGGCAGCAAAATGGCAGAAGCCTTTTAATGTGGATAGAAAGAAGCTCTTTACACTCTCACACAACACCAGAACCAGGGGACATTCACTAAAATTGAGTGTTGGGAGAGTTAGAACAGACAAAAGAAAATATTCCTGTACTCAGTGTGTGGTTGGTCTGTGGAACTCCTTGCCACAGGACGTGGTGATGGTGATGGCATCTGGCCTGGATGCCTTTAAAAGGGGATTGGACAAGTTTCTGGAGGAAAAATCCATTATGGGTTACAAGACATGATTTTAGAAATGGGCTATGTCAGAATGCCAGATGCAAGGGAGGGCACCAGGCTGAGGTCTCGTTAGCTGGTGTGCTCCCTGGGGCATTTGGTGGGCCGCTGTGAGATACAGGAAGATGGACCACAAGCTGAGTAAAGAAATATTTTCTTTTGTCTGTCCTAACCTCAATTTTAGTGGATGTCCCCTGGTTCTGGTGTTGTGTGAGAGTGTAAAGAGCATCCCTCTATCTACGCTATCCTTCCCATGCATAATTTTGTATGTTTCAATCATGTCCCCCCTCAGGCGTCTCTTTTCTAGGCTGAAGAGGCCCAAATGCCGTAGCCTTCATTAGAAAAGCCATTGAGAATAAGACAGTTAATATTGTAATGCCGTTGTACAAATAGATGGTAAGGCCACATCTGGAGTATTGTGTTCAGTTCTGGTCGCCGCATCTCGAAAAGGATATAGTGGAAATGGAAACGGTGCAGTATAGAGCGACCAAAATGATTGCCGGGCTGGGGCACCTCCCTTATGGCTGTGGGAGGTTCTCTGCCTTCTCTGCCAGGCCATGGCGAGTGCTTGCTCAGGAGATGCTTCCCAGAGAGGGTGGAGAACTGACCGCTCGTAACCACAGTTTGCGCTTCCAGTGTTTCATTGTGTACTCCCCCATGGACTACCAAATTTAGTGGTATTTTTAATGTGCAGGGCGTGGGGTGGGGTTGCATATGGTTCATGGATTCCAATTTTTCCCTCAGTGGTCCATGGGCTCCAAAAGGTTGGGAACCACTGGTCTAGAAAAAAGGCACCTGAGGGGGGACATGATTGAGACATATAAAATATTTCTAACAGCATGTGGTTAGTCTGTGGAACTCTTTGCCACAGGATGTGGTGATGGCATGTGCATAGATGCCTTTAAAAGGGAACTGGACAAGTTTCTGGAGAAAAAGTTCATCACGAGTTACAAGCCATGATTGATATGTGCAACCTCCTGCTTTTAGAACTAGGGTATTTCAAAACGCCAGATGCCAGGGAGGGCACCAGGATGATGGTCTCTTGTCTTGTGTGCTCCTTGGGGCATCTGGTGGACCATTGTGATCAGTGGCGTAGCTAATGATCGTGTAGCCCTTTGCATAAAAATGATGCCCCAGAAGTGATGTCACAACTGGAAGTGATGTCATATCCAGGCTTTAAAACATGAAAATAAGGAGAGTGCCTGCCTCCTCTCCCCAGAAGCTTGCTACCCATATGCTCTCCCACCTCCCCCCCCCAGCCAGTGGCATAGCTAAGGCATCTATCTGCTCCCCCAGGTCAAAGAAGATTTTGTAGCCCCCTACAACAAAAACAAATTTAATTAATGAAGTAAAAAAATAAAAAGCGTGCCCCTTATTAGTTAGAAACACTGTACTGGGGTGAAGAGGGATAGTTATTTTCCCCCGTTAAATATAAGAAGAGCACCACTTGAAAAAGTGCCTCTAACCAGTTAGAAGGGCTTATATTATGATACATGGAAATGAGAGCTGACTCATATTAACACCTTATTGGTTCCATGTTGTATCATAACAGCATCTCATTGGCTCTTAGAACAATTAGGGTGCAATCCTCACTCCTTATGTCAGTGCTTTCCAGCACAGACATAAGGGCAATGCAGCTCTGAGGTAAGGGAACAAACATGTGCTTACTCTGAGGAGGCCTCAGTGAGTGACACCTAACTGCAGGATGCAGCACAGAGCCCATTGGCACCGCTATGCCAGTGCTGGAAAGGATTGTGCCCTTAGTCTCATAGGTCTGTTTTGAGTTAAGAAATCCACTTTTTGTTCCATAATGCAGTTGTGTTTTCCTTTTCTGATTAACTGGCTATAACTTTTGATAGATATTCCAATGAGGTTTGTCTCATTGCATTTTGCATTAAATTACCTTTCCAAAGATATATAACATGATGGTATTATCCTTACATACCAATTTTGTTTTCACAATTTTGGCCACTAGTGTCAAGCTCAGCTTGTTGCCCCCCTAAAGCTGGGGCCAGGTGCAACTGCTACCTCCTCCACATCCTTAGCTATGCTACTGATACTACTGCTACTGTGATATACAGGATGCTACACTAGATGGAACTTTGGCCTGATCCAGTGGGGTTATTCTGATGTTAGGTGTGGTGGCCCTAAACGCGCCCATTGCAGCTGCAGAGGCTGAAAGCTGGTTGGATGCAGCAGAGATGTCTTGGCACTTTGGTCCTAAGTGGGATGAGACTCCAGCACCCCCAACCTGCTGAGACACACACCTTGAAAGATCACCCGGCTTTGCTTTGTCCTCCTCCGTTCCTTGTCTGGAAGAGATCAGATCTCTAATGACTTCTACGCTTCTTTTGGATCAGGCGAGGAAGGATCATTTTCAGCTTCAAATTCCACCGCTCTTTCTCACAATTTTTATCCCAACTGCATCTGTTGAAACCAAGAGGAAAAAACGTACAATAGTTAAAACAATCAACAGTCCCAGAGCTAAAATACTGTCCTCCAGTGTCTCTCCTACACACCCCCTTTTCTGCATGGGTTTCAGTGCTGAATGGCCCCTTCTGGCCCTCTCTGTTTCAGCTTTTAAATTGCCCATGTCTAAACCCACACCAAAGGAACTGAGAGCAGACCCATAGCTGAGCATGCAATGGGGAGGTGCTGCAGTTGGTCTTCTTCTCAGCCACCTCCCCTTTCCCTCCACTGGCTGGGCTTCCAATCTGGGCATCTCCACCCACAAGGTGGGGGGGGGGCTTCTCCTTTCTACCCACCTCTGCCCTGGGACTCCCCCTTCGCCACAACTGCATTTGGACTCAGCAGAGGGGCTGAGGTGGTGAGTCCATGTCTGCTGAGTCCACATGTTTGCTGGGGTGGAGGAGGCAAAGGAAGGGGCTTCCCTACTCACATCACCTCCCCTTTTTGCTCTTCTAGGAATCCAGAGTAGCTCCTTGTAAGGCTTAGATTTTTACAGAGGATCCCAAGTGAGGAGGCACATCACCTCTGGGCATCCCCTCCTCCTCTTCCCAGGGAGATGCTGAAAGGATCCTTTTTGGCTGCAAACTTCAGCTCTCTTTCCTATGATGTTTATCCCACTTGCCTCTGTTGAAGCAAAGAGACCTGCAATGATTCAAACAATAAACAGTATCAAAGATCCAGCATGCATGAAAAAGACAACAGAGTTCAAAAGCACCCATCGCCACAGTTTCAGGAACAGTTCGGGGCTCCAGATCCTGCTCTCCAGGGTCCCCTCCACACCCCACAGTTTTCTGCAGGGGTTTCACTGCTGAAGGGCCCCTGCTGGCCCTCCCTGTTCCGGCTTTTCCACTGTCCCTGCCAAAAGACCCCACCAGAAAATCAAGCCATCCCAGAGCAGACCCAAAGTTTAGGATGCAAATGGGGGGGGAACGGGACTGTCACAGCTCCTCTTCTCAGCCCCCCCTTTCCCTTCACCAGCTAGGCTTTGAGCTTGGCTGCCTCTGCCTCCTGGGGGCTCCTCTCCCACCCCTCTTGATTCCTTCCTACCACTGCAGTCCTGGGACGCCCCCCCTTTGCAGCATGGGAGGGGGAGCTGCTGACTCAGACACTTGAGCAGAGGAGGCAAAGGAAGGGGCAGAGCAGGAAGTGGGTTCCCACCCCCTTTTCCTCCTCTGGGAAGAGGAAGGTCTCTTTGCAGGTCGTCAAAGTCTGGACCCCCCAACTCCCAGGTGGGGCAGGAGGTGCATCTCCTCCAGCTGGGCATCCCCTTCTCCTCCCCCCCCCCATTCCCCCAATGAAAGCTGATCATCTCCTCTCCCCCACCCAGGCTGCAGATGGCTCTTCCAGGGTCTCTTTCCCCAGCATGATGTCCTGTCCGAGTCCAAGAGGCTGGAAAGTCTTTGCAGGGGCTCTTCAGCAGCATTCCAGTGAGCCCGGTGCATGCTGGTACTTGAAGTCCTGGATACTCCTCGGCGGGAGGGGGGTCGGGGGCTTCTTGTAGTGGGGGATTCAATTATTAGAAGCATAGAGAGGGGGGTTTGCGACGGATGTGAGGACCGCATGGTGACTTGCCTGCCTGGTGCGAAGGTTGCGGACATCACTTCTCGTCTAGACAGGCTAGTAGACAGTGCTGGGGGAGAGGTAGCGGCTGTGGTGCATGTCGGCACCAACGACGTGGGCAAGTGTAGCTGGGAGGTCCTGGAGGCCAAATTTAGGCTTTTAGGCAGGAAGCTGAAAGCCAGGACCTCAAAGGTAGCGTTCTCTGAAGTGCTACCTGTTCCACGCGCAGGGCCAGCTAGGCAGGCGGAGATCAGGGGTCTCAATGCGTGGATGAGACGGTGGTGTAGGGAGGAGGGGTTTAGATTCGTTAGGCACTGGGGAACGTTTTGGGACAAGCGGGGCCTGTACAAGAGGGACGGGCTCCATTTGAACCAGAATGGAACCAGACTGCTGGCGCATAACATTAAAAAGGTGGCAGAGCAGCTTTTAAACTGATCCCTGGGGGAAGGCCGACAGGAGCCGAGGGGCATCCGGTTCGGGACTCCTCATCCCTATGGGATGAGGATGGGGAGGTTAGAGAACAACAAGACAAAGGCAGGGTAGGAGAAGAAATTGGGAAAGGTAGGGAGATGGGATGTGATAGACAGTTTGGCACAATGAGAGGATGCGGGGACAAAGGAGCGAATAAGCAGCCCGTCCTGGGGCATTCCGTGTATAAATGCTTTTATGCGAATGCCCGAAGTCTACGAGCAAAGGTGGGAGAACTGGAATGTCTGGTGACAAGGGAAAATATTGACATAGTGGGCATAACGGAAACCTGGTGGAATGCGGAGAATCAGTGGGATACCGCAATCCCGGGCTATAAACTCTACAGGAGGGACAGGCAGGGGCGTGTTGGAGGTGGGGTGGCCCTTTATGTTAAGGAAGGGATAGAATCCAGCAAAGTAGAGATTGAAGGTGGGTCCGACTCCACCGTAGAATCTCTGTGGGTTAAATTACCAGGCTTGAGCAGCGATGTAATACTGGGGGTGTGCTATCGTCCTCCAGACCAGAAATCTGATGGGGACCTTGAAATGAGGAAACAGATCAGGGAGGTGACAAGGAAGGACAGGGTTGTAATCATGGGGGACTTCAATTATCCTCATATTGACTGGGTCAATTTGTGTTCTGGTCACAATAAGGAAACCGGATTTCTTGACGTGCTAAATGACTGTGGCTTAGATCAGCTAGTCACGGAGCCCACCAGAGGACAGGTGACTCTGGATTTAATTTTGTGCGGTACGCAGGACCTGGTTAGAGATGTAAACGTTACTGAGCCATTGGGGAACAGTGATCATGCTGCGATCCGTTTTGACGTGCACGTTGGGGGAAGAATACCAGGCAAATCTCTAACAAAAACCCTTGACTTCCAACGGGCGGACTTCCCTCAAATGAGGAGGCTGGTTAGAAGGAGGTTGAAAGGGAGGGTAAAAAGAGTCCAGTCTCTCCAGAGTGCATGGAGGCTGCTTAAAACAACAGTAATAGAGGCCCAGCAGAGGTGTATACCGCAAAGAAAGAAGGAGGGTTCCACTAAATCCAGGAGGGTGCCCGCATGGCTAACCAGCCAAGTTAGAGAGGCTGTGAAGGGCAAGGAAGCTTCCTTCCGTAAATGGAAGTCTTGCCCTAATGAAGAGAATAAAAAGGAACATAAACTGTGGCAAAAGAAATGTAAGAAGGTGATAGGGGAGGCCAAGCGAGACTATGAGGAACGCATGGCCAGCAACATGAAGGGGAATAATAAAAGCTTCTTCAAATATGTTAGAAGCAGGAAACCCGCCAGAGAAGCGGTTGGCCCTCTGGATGGTGAAGGAGGGAAAGGGGAGATAAAAGGAGACTTAGAGATGGCAGAGAAATTAAATGAGTTCTTTGCATCTGTCTTCACGGCAGAAGACCTCGGGCAGATACCGCTGCCCGAACGGCCCCTCCTAACCGAGGAGTTAAGTCAGATAGAGGTTAAAAGAGAAGATGTTTCAGACCTCATTGATAAATTAAAGATCAATAAGTCACCGGGCCCTGATGGCATACACCCAAGGGTTATTAAGGAATTGAAGAATGAAGTTGCAGATCTCTTGACTAAGGTATGCAACTTGTCCCTCAAAACGGCCACGGTGCCAGAAGATTGGAGGATAGCAAATGTCACGCCTATTTTTAAAAAGGGAAAGAGGGGGGACCCGGGAAACTATAGGCCGGTCAGCCTAACATCTATACCGGGTAAGATGGTGGAATGCCTCATCAAAGATAGGATCTCAAAACACATAGACGAACAGGCCTTGCTGAGGGAGAGTCAGCATGGCTTCTGTAAGGGTAAGTCTTGCCTCACAAACCTTATAGAATTCTTTGAAAAGGTCAACAGGCATGTGGATGCGGGAGAACCCGTGGACATTATATATCTGGACTTTCAGAAGGCGTTTGACACGGTCCCTCACCAAAGGCTACTGAAAAAACTCCACAGTCAGGGAATTAGAGGACAGGTCCTCTCGTGGATTGAGAACTGGTTGGAGGCCAGGAAGCAGAGAGTGGGTGTCAATGGGCAATTTTCACAATGGAGAGAGCTGAAAAGCGGTGTGCCCCAAGGATCTGTCCTGGGACCGGTGCTTTTCAACCTCTTCATAAATGACCTGGAGACAGGGTTGAGCAGGGAAGTGGCTAAGTTTGCAGATGACACCAAACTTTTCCGAGTGGTAAAGACCAGAAGTGATTGTGAGGAGCTCCAGAAGGATCTCTCCAGACTGGCAGAATGGGCAGCAAAATGGCAGATGCGCTTCAATGTCAGTAAGTGTAAAGTCATGCACATTGGGGCAAAAAATCAAAACTTTAGATATAGGCTGATGGGTTCTGAGCTGTCTGTGACAGATCAGGAGAGAGATCTTGGGGTGGTGGTGGACAGGTCGATGAAAGTGTCGACCCAATGTGCGGTGGCAGTGAAGAAGGCCAATTCTATGCTTGGGATCATTAGGAAGGGTATTGAGAACAAAACGGTTAGTATTATAATGCCGTTGTACAAATCAATGGTAAGGCCACACCTGGAGTATTGTGTCCAGTTCTGGTCGCCGCATCTCAAAAAAGACATAGTGGAAATGGAAAAGGTGCAAAAGAGAGCGACTAAGATGATTACGGGGCTGGGGCACCTTCCTTATGAGGAAAGGCTACGGCGTTTGGGCCTCTTCAGCCTAGAAAAGCGACGCTTGAGGGGGGACATGATTGAGACATACAAAATTATGCAGGGGATGGACAGAGTGGATAGGGAGATGCTCTTTACACTCTCACATAATACCAGAACCAGGGGACATCCACTAAAATTGAGTGTTGGGCGGGTTAGGACAGACAAAAGAAAATATTTCTTTACTCAGCGCGTGGTCGGTCTGTGGAACTCCTTGCCACAGGATGTGGTGCTGGCGTCTAGCCTAGACGCCTTTAAAAAGGGGATTGGACGAGTTTCTGGAGGAAAAATCCATTATGGGGTACAAGCGATGATGTGTATGCGCAACCTCCTGATTTTAGGAATGGGTTAAGTCAGAATGCCAGATGTAGGGGAGAGCACCAGGATGAGGTCTCTTGTTACCTGGTGTGCTCCCTGGGGCATTTGGTGGGCCGCTGTGAGATACAGGAAGCTGGACTAGATGGGCCTATGGCCTGATCCAGTGGGGCTGTTCTTATGTTCTTATGTTCTTATGTTAAGTCCTTCCCCTCCTCCTTTCCAAGATACAGAGCATCCTGGTTGTTGTAGTTTTACCTTTTGCCTTGTCCCTGTGCTGAAAGACTCTTCAGCTGCCCTGCTGCTTTGGGAAAATCTGGTGTATTCTGATGCACTCAATGGAACCAGATCCAAAGGGGGGTTAAAACTCCTGGTGCATTTAGCAGTTGTGCAGCCAAGAGAATTAGAAAAAGCATTGAGAACAAAGCAGCTAATATTATAATGCCGTTGTACAAATCGATGGTAAGGCCACACCTGGAGTATTGTGTCCAGTTCTGGTCGCAGCATCTCAAAAAGGATATAGTGGAAATGGAAAAGGTGCAAAGGAGAGCGACTAAGATGATTCCTGGGCTGGGGTACCTTCCTTATGAGGAAGACAAAAGAAAATATTTCTTTACTCAGTGTGTGGTAGGTCTGTGGAACTCCTTGCCGCAGGATGTGGTGACGGCATCTGGCCTGGAGGAAAAAATGCATTATGGGTTACAATTCATGATGTGTATGTGCAACCTCCTGATTTTAGAAATGGGCTATGTCAGAATGCCAGATGCAAGGGAGGGCACCAGGATGCAGGTCCTGGTGCAAAGAAGGGCACCAGGATGCAGGACTCTTGTTGTCCTGTGTGCTCCCTGGGACATTTGGTGGGCCACTGTAAGATACAGGAAGCTGGACTAGATGGGCCTATGGCCTGATTCAGCAGGGCTGTTTTTATGTCTGGCTTCCTTTACTGGCCAAGGGGCATCTTTCAGCCGGCAAATGCCTCCAAAGGAGACAGTGCATTCTGCATTGTCCGCTATGGTGCCAGGGAACAGTCAGGAACAGCATCATCAGTGAAGAAGGCCAGTTCCATGCTTGTGATCGACAGAAAAGGCATTGGGAATAAGATGGCTAATATTATAATGCCGTTGTACAAAGGCCACACCTGGAGTATTGTGTCCAGTTCTGATCACCACATCTCAAAAAGGACATAGTGGAAATGGGAAAAGTGCAAAAAAGGGGTGCTGCTGCATTGTGTGCTCAGGGCGTCATGAGGCGCTCCGGAAGGAAGCGTTCTGATCACAGGAGGGACGGTTTCGGCTGAATGTCGGATCTGCCCTCACGCTGAGGTTGGCCCAGCTCTGCTCTCTGGATATAAAGAGGGACCTGGAGGAGTGGCTTTGTGTGGCATTCTTGGAAAACTTAGAGAACATCTCTGTTGCTGTGTCTGGTTCCAGCATGGCTGAAGGAACTCCCCACCCACACCTAAGCATTTTTGTGGTTCTTGACTGCATGGATTAGTTGATGCACAGTGGGTCCTCTTTATCAGCGGGTTTAGAACCTCTGGCTGGAGAACTCACAAAGAACCTCCTGGACACGAATAGAAGTGCCATTTGGTTGCATCTGGGAGGCTTTCTGAGCCCTCCAAATACATACACCGGAAGGCCCTTCCAGTTGCATCCAGAGGTCAGGTGAGGGCCCCAACCCACAGAATTGGTTATCCGTGTGTTTTGGTATCTGCGGGGAATTGGGAAGCAGAGGGCCGACCTGTACTATAAAGGAATGAGTGAAACTTCTTACAGGCTCCAAGCATTTATGTGGCTGCTCTCCTTTAAGGAGTGTTAGATATGCAGTCAGATTGGAGCTTCAACTGATGTGTGGCGATATGTCAGTTATCTGCTATCTCTGAAGCTGCTTCCACACTCCAAGCACTGAAGTTTTTTTTTGCCCCAGGTGGGTTCTTTGATGCACAGTTAGGCTTGAATTCATCCTGAAGCTCTTTCCACACTGTTTCTCCCCTGTGTGGGTTCTTAGATGCACAGAAAGTTTTCCACTTTCAGTGAAGGTCTTTTCACACTCCAACTTTGTACCCCCTGACTAAACTCCTCTCGGAGGCCCTGCATATGAGCAGTTACATGTTACATGAGCGTTATGTGTTACATATGACCCCGTGCGATGATCCCCCCCTCAAGCCAGAACCCCCTTACCTGCCACTCCTCCGCCGCTGCGCGACTTCCGAGGAGACCTTCTGCCAGGGCCGCTGCCTAGGCGCTGCTCTCTGGCACCAGCGCGCAACCTCCGGGGGCAGGAGGGAGGAGCCTCTCCAGGACCAGCAGGTCGAGCATCTGCGCCTTGGTGCGCCGCCCGGGCTGCAGCAACCCGCGGCAGAGCGCCGGCTGCAGAGCGAGCGGGGCCCTTCGCCCTCCCGGGAGCGCAGCTGCAGGGCCGGCCGGCCGTGCAGCAGCCCCCGTCAGAACTCCGCGGCGCTCCTCTGCGGGTCTCTGCCCCGAGGCGCCTCCACAACAGCCTTCTGGTCCCGCTGCGCAGCTGATGCTGGCGGCACAGCCGAGCTCCGCCGGGCCAGACTCGTCCGCAGCGGGACCGGCTGGACTCTCCAGGCGGCTGCAGGAGATCCCTGGGAAGCCAACCAGGGAAGACACGAAAGGAACTGGAGGCGGGCACGTGGGAACGGAGATCTTCCGTGTTCGGGAAGATCATCCACAGCGGGGCTCAACTCCGTGCGATCCAAGGAGTCCTTCTCAACCGGATGCGGTTTCAAGAGGCGGAGGCAGGGGGTCTTGTGGGGGGGGGAGGCAGGCGGAGGGCAGGGCGAGGGGAGGGGCGCCTGGGGAGGACGGGCCTCCGTGGGGAGAGGAGGGGCCGGCCGTGGGGAGGACGGAGGAGAGGGGGGCGCCCGACACCCAGATCCCCCACACTTACTTTCAGCCCTCCGCACTCGCTGCCCCCTTTGCAGCGCGCAGGGGGGCGGAGCGGGTGAGCAGCGCTCCCAGCAGGGTCTCCGCCCCGAGCTGCTTCCAGGCAGATCGGGGCAGAGCAAGAGGGAGGCGCCTGAAGGTTCTTGGCTGGCCGGCTCCTCTTTTGCAGGCTGAACCACAGACCCCAGAAACAGTCACCCGCGCTGGTCCCCTTAGGCAGCCTCCTTTGCCCCTCCCTCCCTCCCTTGGGTGCGTGGCTAGACTGGAAGCTGTGGTCTGTCAGCCCAGTCCCTAGCCATGCTTTCCTGGGAGTAAGCCCAATTGACACTAATGGGACTTACATCTGAGTAGACATGCCTAAAATTGGGCTCTGTGTCTCTTTCTCCAGGATTCCAGAGTGGGCGTGTCTTAAGGAAATTGTGGGTCTGGTGAAGTTGCTTGTGGCTTTGGGGAAACTGGGGAGATCTGGGTGGTCGGATTCTCGGTGGTCTCCATGGCAGGGCCAGTCCTTGTCATCTGGGAAGCTCCTCTCTCTCAGGCAGGCAGGTTAGGTTGCAAAGTCTTCCTCAGGGGAGGGGCTGCCTCGATTCCCCAGACTGCAAAGACCACGATGGCCCCTCTGTCTTGGACTTGCTTGGGTAGATAGATGTCCATCCTTCAAGTCCAGTGTGTCAAAAGGCCATCCAGATAAACTCTGACGACCTAAATCTAACCCCATTCTGGACCAAGAAAGACGAGGACCATGCTGTACCCCAGATACAACCACACTGTACCTAAGGGGGACCTGTCAAGGAAGATGCATCCTTATCTTCTACCATTCCATTGCTTTGCATTTGCTTTCTTCTTTTTCATATGCTTCAGGCTGTGAGGGTGGGCAGACTGACCCTGCCATGGAGACCGCAAAGAAGAGGAGTTCGCAGGGAGGCTCAAATCTCCCTGTTCTCCAGTGGGGTCTCTATGGCAGGGTCAGTCCTTGTCATCTGGGAAATGCCCAAGCCCTGCCTCCTCAAGGGTGGGAGCTGCCTGAAGTCTCTGAAATTATGCCCTGGAGGATAGTGTATGACCCCCCCAGGTGGACCCCCCAAGCCAGTCTCCCGGTGCCTGTGGGGTCACAACCTCCTAATGAGGGAGGATGGGGCTTAAATTTGGACCAATCTAAACTTGGATTGACCCTTGGGACTAGAGGATTGCTTGTGACCTTGAAAGGACTGTGGGTGGGCAAAACCTTTCTCTTATCCCTGTTCTCAATGAGAATGGGATCTAGTGCCTCCCCCAAAAGTTTATTCCGCTCAAAGGGGATGGCGACCAATCTGGCCTAGAAGCCTGAGTTGACATCCCAGTGTCAGAGCCAGATGTTTCTCCTGGCCACTAAGACAGAGGCCATGGATCGTGCAGTAAATTGAAAAGAATCAAAAGGGGCATCTGCAGAAAGGGCTGCTGATAGAGCAATTTCCTTCAGCGTATCAGCTCTTCCACCCCAAAATAGGTAGGTCTAGACATCAGGAAGTTAGTGGCAGCTGCCCTGGGGGCCTAAGAAGAGGTTTCAAGGCTCTCTTGTGTGCACCTCTATCCCTTTTATCACAAGGGTCCTTTGGTCCCCCTTCGCCCCTCTGATGGTATCTCAGCATGCAAAGTGAAGGCAGCAATGGGAGCATCAACTGTGGGGACCTTCAAGGTTGCAGAGTATTGAGATTTCTACTCAGACTTTAATTCAAGGCGGTTTACATAGGCAGGCTGTTCTAAATCCCCGTAGGGATTTTTACAATTGAAGAAAGGTTCTATCTTTCAAGAACCACAACATTTCAGATGGATCTTTGCTGATCTGGTATCACATTCTGGCCTCCAGTTTCCTCCCACGCAGGCTGACAAGCAGCTCCATCTCTCAATTGAAGGGCGGCCAAGACGCTTACAGGTGGAATAACTCGGCTTGGCTTGTCAGCTGCTTCAAGGTCTCGCCATTCACACTGCCAGTGCCAGTGGCCTTGAACTGGCGACCTTCGGATGTTATCTTCAGGCAAACAGAGTCTCTACCCTCTTCAAGGTCTCGACATTCACAGTGCCTGTTGCTTGGATGTTATCTTCAGGCAAACAGTCTCTACCCTATAGACCAGACCTCCTGCCCCTAGTTCGGTAGTTAGCAGGTATCTGATTTTTGAAAAGTCTCAGGGCTTCAGGCAGTTTTCTGATCCTTCCATCACCTGTGTTTTCATTGGAGGCTCTGCTTGGCTGCTATGGGACCCACCAAAAATCAAATTGTGACCCACCGGTGGGCCCTGACCCACAATTTGGGAACCACTGTTCTAGAATATGTCCCTGATGCCATGTCCTGCAGCAAAGATTTCCAAAAATTACAGGCTCAGGGGAGCCTCTCCTTGGGAGCCAGCAAAATCTCTCCCCTTTCTGCAGATCAGGGAGGCCTGCCCTGCCCTACTCTAAAACCAAGATAAAGTCAGTTTAAACTGCATGTGCTTGGGAAAGCAGGTGTGTATAACAGCTCAGACACATGAATTTCTTGCCCCAATGCGCATTACTTTACACATGCAGCGCAATCCTATCTTGTGCTGGAACAGGCAAGCCAGGAGGCTTGCACCGTATCCAGCACAAGGTAGGGCCCCTGAAGTGGCTCCGCCAAAGGTAAGGGGAAACTCTTGGGTAAGCCACCCTGGCCCCAATGGGCCTTGTGTCACAATGGTGACCTCCTGAGGTGCAAGGAACGGAAGGGAAGAGCAAGGGAAGAACCATAAATGATGCTGTGAGCAGCTTAGAGGAAAGATGGGAAAGAAATGAAATAAACCTTCAGAGATGCACACACAAAATACATCTATTTATTTAACGGAATGTAAGTTACTGATACCACCATGAGAGCTAACAATTCTCTTTAAAAAATTTAAAAGTACAAATACAATTTAAAAGCAAAAATGAGACTAAAAAAATGCTGTCGCTGGACCCTGAGATCCCACACAGCAATCATGACTAATAGCCATGGACAGGTCTATCCTCCATGAATGGGCCCAACCCTCTTCTGGCCTCCTTTTCCTCCCCCAAACGAGGCAGCTCACAGTCAAACAGATTCTACCATGCACAGAAACTAGAGGTGTATGAGGAAAGTTCTTCAGTACAAGGGTTCGTTCTGGCAATGTCCAATACGAGAAACACAGCCTAAACAAAATCTTGTGCGGGGGGGGGGGCTCACGCGTGGGGTCACTCTCAATGCCTCCCCTCAGGGTTACCTCACTCTTGGGGGCTCCTACAGTCCAGAATCTGGTGTCTTAAGGGGCAGCTTGTTTTCCAAACCCCAGCAACGGATAGCCAGGGAGCCAGCCAACATATCGCTGTAAGAGCAAACCAGTACCGGGTTGTAGGGTCCTCCCACTCCAGGGAAGGGTTGGCATGAGGGTTGCATTGGTGCTGGCCAGAGCTCAGGGGTCCATGCAAACCAGACCCCCATTCCGGTCCCCCCTCTCCTACCCCTTGGGACATGGCCCAGGATTTTCCGTACCACTCAGTTCCTCCCCTCCCCCTTGCCTAGGTTGTGCTCCTTCTTTATTCGCACTCCTTTCAACCACTTTTTCCACAGTCAGGCCTCTCCTCCATATGCTGCCTAATCAGAGTTTTGACTAAAGCTCTTTCCGCACTCCAAGCCTTCCTTGTGAGTTCTCTCTACATGATGATTTGAGACCCGTGGATGTGTTTATCCATGGGGAGCAGGACTGCCACCTACCTCTCAGGATTTGTGCTCAGGCTGGTGCTCTAGCAGGAAAGCGACCCCCCCCCCCCAGCATGTTGCTGTCAGAGCCATTCAGTGCCAACTGATTGATTGGGATCAATGATTCTCTATCTGCGGATTGGGTACCTCCTGGGATGTCCAGGAACTTAAACTGTGCAGATACCAAGAACTAACTGTATATACTTTTCCCCTGTGTGGGTTCCTTTATGCAGTTAGAGCCAGGTGTGAGCTCTAACTGAAGCTCATTCCACACTCCAAGCATTTATTTGGCTTTTCTCCTATGTGGGTTTTTTGATGCAAAGTCAGACTTGAGTTCACACTGAAGCTCTTTCCACACTCATAGCATTTATATGGTTTTTCCCCTGTGTGCACAGTCAGGTTTGTGCTCTGATTGAAGCACTTTCCACACTGCAAGCATTTGCAGGTTTTTTCCCCTCTGTGAATTCTTAGATGCACATCTAAGTGTGAGCTCTGACAAAAGCTCTTTCCACACTCCAAGCATTGATACGGTTTCTCCCCTGTGTGGGTCCTTTAATGGAAAGTCAGGTTTGAGCTCTGACTGAAGCTCTTTCCGCGCTCCAAGCATTGATATAGCTTCTCCCCTGCGTGGGTCCTTTGATGCAAAGTCAGGTGTGAGCTCCTATTGAAGCTCCTTCCACACTCCAAGCATTGATATGGTTTCTCCCCTGTGTGGGTCCTTTGATGCAAAGTCAGGTTTGAGCTCCTATTGAAGCTCTTTCCACACTCAAAGCATTGATATGGTTTCTCCCCTGTGTGGATCCTTTGATGCACAGTCAGGGTTGAGCTCTCACTGAAGCTCTTTCCGCACTGCAAGCATTGATATGGTTTCTCCCCTGTGTGGGTCCTTTGATGCAAAGTCAGGTGCGAGCTGCTATTGAAGCTCTTTCCACACTGCAAGCATTGATATGGTTTCTCCCCTGTGTGGGTCCTTTGATGCACAGTTAGGGTTGAGTTCATCCTGAAGCTCTTTCCACACTCCAAGCATTGATACGGTTTCTCCCCTGTGTGGGTTCTTTGATGCATAGTCAGGGTTGAGCTCTCACTGAAGCTCTTTCCACACTGCAAGCACTGATATGGCTTCTCCTCTGTGTGCTTTCTTTGATGCACGATCAGCTGTGAGCTCTGAATGAAGTTCTTTCCACACTCCAAGCATTGATATGGCTTCTCCCCTGTGTGGGTCCTTTGATGCAAAGTCAGGTGAGAGCTCCTATTGAAGCTCTTTCCACACTCCAAGCATTGATAGGGTTTCTCCCCTGTGTGGATCCTTTGATGCAAAGTCAGGTGTGAGCTCTGACTGAAGCTCTTTGCACACTCCATGCATTGATATGGCTTCTCCCCTCTGTGGATCCTTTGATGCAAAATCAGGTGTGAGCTCTGACTGAAGCTCTTTGCACACTCCATGCATTGATATGGTTTCTCCCCTGTGTGGGTCCTTTGATGCACAGTCAGGTGTGAGCTCACACTGAAGCTCTTTGCACACTCCAAGCATTGATACGGTTTCTCCCCTGTGTGGGTTCTTTGATGCACAGTGAGGGTTGAGCTCTCACTGAAGCTCTTTCCACACTCCAAGCATTGATAGGGTTTCTCCCCTGTGTGGGTCCTTTGATGCAAAGTCAGGTCTGAGCTCTGACTGAAGCTCTTTCCACACTCCAAGCACTGATATGGTTTTTCCCCTGTGTGGGTTAGTTGATGTCTTCTTAGTTGTGATTTACAGCTGAAGATCTTTTCACATTGGGGGCACTTCTCCTTCCTCTTTCCAATTCCATTTTGTGGTTTAACTGGAATGACAACGAAATCTCCATTCTGATGAGTACCAGATTTATTTTTCCATTTCTCTTTCTCGTTTCCCTTTTGCATCCTTGATCTTTTTGATGTGTAGGTTTCTCCCTTTTGCGTATCTTCTCTGTGTGAATTTTGCTGAGTTTAGTAATGTTGGATGTACAACTGATTCTCTCCTGGTTCAATGGAAGCCTCTTTCTTCTCTTCCCTTTGAGATGTTCCTGCTTGATCAGGATTCTAGAATGTTATTTTCAAGTGATATACAATAAAAAGGAATTAAAGAGAAACAACGAGAATATTAATAATAATAATAATAATGATAATAATGATAATAATAAATTATTATTATTATTCGGCAACAATAAATTACCGAAGAAACATCGCCTATAAGTCGACTCCACAGATAAGTCGAGGGCAGGCTTTGATAAAAAAAATCATGGAATTTTATATGACCCTCGGATAAGTCTGGGGTTAAACTTAAGGAGGTGTCTGACTATAGTTTTGTCTGATTTTACCCCAGGCCAGATACTGAAAAATAACCTACCTCTAATTGTTACCTAAGAACTGTAGCCTCGCCTCTAATTTATTAAAAACATAGTAAAAGATCATAAGATACATTTTTATTCTTTTTAAATTCTGGTCTTTACCACCTTTTTGTAAACACTATCAGAGTTAGTGCACTGTAAACAACATACCCGTAAATCAGTGGTTCCCAACCTGGTATTCATGTTCTCCCAGGGACACTCAACAGGACCTTTAGGGGTACTTGAAAAAGAATGGAATAATGGTAGAAAAAGGCAGGTCATGCTCCAGAATGCCTTGCAAGGCAGGATGGGAGGTAGCTAGTTGGCTTTGAAAGCCCCAGCAATAGCTAGTTTTTGGTCATGTATGAACCAGTGATTGAAAACCAGCACATTAAAAAAGCTGAAACATAATATGAAAAGTGATCAATCACCCAGAATTTCTCAGCACACTTCTGGTGCAAAACAGTGCAAAGGCAGAGTCTTCTGTTCTTCAAACAGATAAAAAGAGAAAACATTGTGATGAATACATGAAGTCTGGGTTTTCATAGAGAGGAGATGAGGGCTTGTATTATTACAAACATTTTGCTAATATGAAGGGTACAATTTATTATTGCCAAGGGATTAGTTGGCAACCTTCAGTCTCGAAAGACTATGGTATCGCGCTCTGAAAGGTGGTTCTGGAACAGCGTCTAGTGTGGCTGAAAAGGCCGATTCGGGAGTGACAATCCCTTCCACACTGGGAGCAAGTGCAGTCCGTCCCTGGCCTGTCTCCCTGGCTATGGGCCTTCCTTCTTTGCCTCTTAGCCTCAGACTGTTGGCCAAGTGTCTCTTCAAACTGGGAAAGGCCATGTTGCACAGCCTGCCTCCAAGCGGGCCGCTCAGAGGCCAGGGTTTCCCATTTGTTGAGGTCCACTCCTAAGGCCTTCAGATCCCTCTTGCAGATGTCCTTGTATCGCAGCTGTGGTCTACCTGTAGGGCGCTTTCCTTGCACGAGTTCTCCATAGAGGAGATCCTTTGGGATCCGGCCATCATCCATTCTCACGACATGACCGAGCCAACGCAGGCGTCTCTGTTTCAGTAGTGCATACATGCTAGGGATTCCAGCACGTTCCAGGACTGTGTTGTTTGGAACTTTGTCCTGCCAGGTGATGCCGAGAATACGTCGGAGGCAGCGCATGTGGAAAGCATTCAGTTTCCTCTCCTGTTGTGAGTGAAGAGTCCACGACTCGCTGCAGTACAGAAGTGTACTCAGGACACAAGCTCTGTAGACCTGGATCTTGGTATGTTCCGTCAGCTTCTTGTTGGACCAGACTCTCTTTGTGAGTCTGGAAAACGTGGTAGCTGCTTTACCGATGCGTTTGTTTAGCTCGGTATTGAGAGAAAAGAGTGTCGGAGATCGTTGAGCCAAGATACACAAAGTCATGGACAACCTCCAGTTCATGCGCAGAGATTGTAATGCAGGGAGGTGAGTCCACATCCTGAACCATGACCTGTGTTTTCTTCAGGCTGATTGTCAGTCCAAAATCTTGGCAGGCCTTGCTAAAACGATCCATGAGCTGCTGGAGATCTTTGGCAGAGTGGGTAGTGATAGCTGCATCGTCGGCAAAGAGGAAGTCACGCAGACATTTCCGCTGGACTTTGGACTTTGCTCTCAGTCTGGAGAGGTTGAAGAGCTTTCCATCTGATCTGGTCCGGAGATAGATGCCTTCTGTTGTAGTTCCAAAGGCCTGCTTCAGCAGGACAGCGAAGAAGATCCCAAACAAGGTTGGTGCAAGAACACAGCCCTGCTTCACGCCGCTTCGGATGGTTTGTGTGTATCAGGAAGTTGAACAGGGAGCAGTGGTGAGGCAAACGGGATGCAGGGGGAGGGGCAGGAGAGGGGTTTGTGTGTATCAGGAAGTTGAACAGGGAGCAGTGGTGAGGCAGACGGGATGCAGGGGGAGGGGCAGGAGAGGGGTTTGTGTGTATCAGGAAGTTGAACAGGGAGCAGTGGTGAGGCAAACGGGATGCAGGGGGAGGGGCAGGAGAGGGGTTTGTGTGTGCCAAGGGATATGCCAGTGAAAAAGGTTGAACCATGAATCAAATCCTCCTTTAAGGTGTCTGGTGTGTTAAGCCAGAACCTCTACATGCAACATACAACCCATAACACATAACTGAGAGTGTGCCATTCAATTCACAGCAGACAGATGCAGCTGCATATATTTGCAATCCTTTTTACTCAAAAGTAGACCCACTGCTTTCCATGGGTGTTATTCTTAAGTAATGCTGCATTGAATTGTAGCCTGGGAATTATTGCTTCAAATGGAAAGGGGATCCCATCCCGGTGTTGAAAAAAAAAGACCTCTGCCAAATGCAAAGTATTTGAATCAGGTTGCAGCAGCAAAAGGGAACGGAGGGTAATAAAAGGTTAACTTTGGCTGAAACGTCCCAGGAAAGTAACTATGGCAACTAAACAGCTGCCTGCCTAAGCTTAGCTGAGAAACTAACCTGTTCAGAGTTGAAAGGCTCTGCCCTCTGATTGACCCGGAGATAAGGTGAAGTGAGAATTGGAGCTTGATTACTTGGCAAAAATTTCAGGTACTATACCTGAGTATCTACGGTAAGATTCTCGAAAGAACAAAAAGATTTATTAGAACATGAAATTACAATCCAAGAGATGTGTGAAGCCTTTAAGAAA
Organism: Tiliqua scincoides; assembly: GCF_035046505.1. Taxonomy (NCBI): domain Eukaryota; kingdom Metazoa; phylum Chordata; class Lepidosauria; order Squamata; family Scincidae; genus Tiliqua; species Tiliqua scincoides. The sequence continues at coordinate 264,768,724 of NC_089822.1, forward strand.
CAAAAAAAAGAAAAAGAAAGAAAGACTCCTGGACCTGATGGTCTACCGTTCGAATATTATAATAAATTTGAAGAAATCCTGCAAACTCCTTTTAAGATGGTATTGGATGAGATCTGGAAAACAGGTGAGATGCCAGAGACATGGAAAGAGGCTATAATAACGTTGATACATAAACAAGATACAGATGAAAAAGAAATTAAAAACTATAGACCAATTTCTCTGCTGAATGTTGATTATAAGATTTTCGCTACAATAATAGCAACAAGGATGAAAAAGATTTTAATTCAGATAATACATGAAGACCAAGCAAGTTTTCTACCAAAGAGACATTTGAAAAATAATGTGAGGATAATTATGTTAGAATATTTTGAAGCACATCCAGGAAAAAAGATGTGTTTGGTATTTCTAGACACACAGAAAGCATTCGATAAAGTGGACTGGGGTTTTAAGATATAACAATTAATGGAAATGAGATTTGGAGAAAATTTTATAAAAGTCATCCGAAGCATCTATTCTACACAAAAGGCAAAAATAAGAATAAATGCGAGAATTTACAAAGGAAATACCGATCCAACAGGGAACTCGACAAGGATGTCCGCTTTCACTACTGCTCTTCATCCTTACACTGGAAATATTAAATAATGTAATAAGAACAGATGACAGGAGTAATTTGATGACAGATGACAGGAGTAACAGATTTACAGGAGTAAAAATACAGAATGAAATCTTTAAATTGCAAGCATATGCAGATGATTTGGTATTTATATTGGAAAACCCAAGTAATTCTTTGGAATCTTTATTGGAAGATTTAAATAATTATGGAAATATAGCTGGATTAAAGATTGACTATCAAAAGACTAAACTGTTAGTGAAGACTATAAGAGAGAAGGAGAGACAACAACTACAAGAGTACAGTTTACAAATAACTTCCAAAATCAAATATTTGGGTATAATTTTAACTAAAAAATCCAGCACCCTGATGGAAGATGTTTTGATTTGAAACTGTTAAAAGAAATAAAAAAAAGACCTAGAAAAACGGAGCAAATTGAAACTTTCTTTTATGGGCAGGATGGCAAGGATTAAGATGAATATGTTACCTAAAGTGATGTTCTTATTTCAAACTATCCCAATTTTACTTAAAGGGAATTTTTTTAATAGAATTAAATAGAGTCATAACTAAATTCGTTTGGCAAGATAAAAAAGCAAGAATTAAGATTAAGATTCTACAAGACTCTAAAGAATGGGCTGGATCTGGACTCCCAAATTGGGAAATATTTTATCAAGCTGCAGTTTTAAACTGGATTAAAGAATGGCAAAACTGAAGAGTCAAAGATTATTAGAAATTTATAATCTTCAAATTGGATGGCATGCTTTTCTTATATACGATAAAGCTAAGTATAATGGACATTTTAAACAACATTTAATAAGAAGAGCATTGCTACGAATATGGGAGCAGATTAGATATAAGCTCTATGAGAAAATACCAATATGGATTAAACCAGGGATGTCCAAAGTTTTTGGCAGGAGGGCCACATCATCTCCCTGACACTGTGTCAGGGGCCGGGGGGAAAAAAGAATTAATTTACATTTAAAATTTGAATAAATTTACATAAATGAATATATTAAAGATGAACTTATATAAATGAATGAAGGTCTTGCAATAGCTCAAGGCCTATAAAAGGCTTTGCACAAAGCAAGGCTGGCCTTTCCTTTGCTGCCGCTGCTGCATCACAGATGTGAAACAACAAGCAATAGAGGGAGCTCTCATCCCACAGCTCATGCGAGAGGTCAAATGGTCGCCCTCATGCTGAGAGCAGTTGCGTCGGGCCAGTGCGGGCTCCAACAAATCTCTGGAGGGCCAGAGGCTCATTGGAGACTGGGGGCTCCCTGAGGGCCGCATTGAGAGGCCTCGAGGGCCACAAGTGGCCCCAGGGCCGGGGTTTGGGCACCCCTGGATTAAACCATTGGAGATAGCGACCAAACCAGATTGGATTGATGAATCGCAAAATTAAACCTATCAAGAGCTGCTAAAGGAAAAAACAGTACTGTGGTCGAAAGAAGAACTTAATAATAAAAGTATAGCTCTGGATTGGTGGTTAGAAATTCAGATAAAATCCCATTGGAGATAGCGACCAAACCAGATTGGATTGATGAATCGCAAAATTAAACCTATCGAGAGCTGCTAAAGGAAAAAACAGTACTGTGGTCGAAAGAAGAACTTAATAATAAAAGTATAGCTCTGGATTGGTGGTTAGAAATTCAGATAAAATCAAGACTCAAGGAAGATACAAAAACAGGAATATATTTACAAGATACTGACTTTGATAAGTTATTTTTGGAAGATGAAGGAAATATATAAAAAAGATGTCTAAGTTTTTATTAGACATAAATATGGAAGATGAAATAGTAAAAGACACAATGATACAATGGGCAAAAAATATTGGACATACTATACCTTTGGAAAATTGGAGCAAATATGGAAAAATAATATTAGATTAACTAAAGCAGTTTTGTTTAAAGAAAATATTTACGTTTTATAGGTGGCATTTTTCCCCTGATAAACTAGCTAAAATGTATAAAGGATTGTCTAACAAATGTTGGAAATGTAAAGATTCTGTGGGCACATTTTACCATATGTGGTGGACCTGCTCTAAAGTAAAAAAAAATTACTGGGAAAAAGAACATACAGTGATGCCTCGCAAGATGAATGCCTTGCACAATGAAAAACTCGCAAGACGAAAGCGTTTTGCAATTTTTTTGGTGACTCGCAAGACAAATTTTTCTATGGCCGTGCTTCGCAAGACGAATTTTTTTGCATTTTTTCTGTTCAGTTTCAGTCACGTTCACCCTAAGGAAGGAGGGGATCTTCATGCCAGTTTATGCTCACATTCACCCTAAGGAAGGGGGGATCTTCATGCCAGTTTATGCTCACATTCACCCTAAGGAAGGGGGGGATCTTCATGCCAGTTTATGCTCACATTCACCCTAAGGAAGGGGGAGGAAGAAAGTGATGTCAGTGATTGTGAGCAAATGAGCTTCATAAATTCTGACTCTAGCGATGATGAGTTCTTGGGGTTTCCAGAAAACTAGAGTACTCAAACCTTTAAGTCTCTCTATTTGTTAATGACAGTGATAATGGTTCTTAATGCCACTATTGACTGCTGTTCACATTACATGGAGCGAAAAATACGGTATGCCTTTAAAGAGCACTTAATAAACACTTTGGAAACCAAATTTGACTTTGTTCTGACTTTTTTTGCCCATAGGAACGCATTAATTAAATTTCAATGCATTCCTATGGGAAACGCACTTCGCAAGACGAAATTTTCGCAATAAGAAACGACTTGCGGATCGAATTAATTTCGTCTTGCGAGGCATCACTGTACTATGTTGCAGAAAATGTTAAAATGTTCTGTCCCCTTTGTTCCAGAATTATTTCTCCTAAATATTATACCAGATCGTTATAGTAGAAATATCAGACATGTTTTGATTCACATCAACACTGCAGCAAGACTTTTATTTGCACAGATGTGGAAAAATATAGAGGTGCCAAATATGAACATGTCAATAGAAAAAAATTATGAAATAGTTGAAATTGATATTTTATCAGAAAGATTACATGATCATGGTAAATTAGATAGAATTAAGGATATATGGGAACCTTTTTACAGTTGGTTAGAAATAGAATAAATAGAACAAAATAATTAAGAAGATGTGTCAAATCTGTAGTTGTTTGAAGGGAAAAAAAAACACCAAAACTGTCCTCTAGTGAAGACCTAATGTATCTTTCCTTTGTATTCTCCCGACCTACGTATGTACCTCTGTACCTATCCCCATTTCTGAATAATTTAAAAAAATGCATCACAACCCAGTGGTTGGTCCCGACCCTCAGTTTGGGAACCTCTGCTCTACAACATCTTGGAGGACCTGGACCATGTGTGTGTGTGCTCGTGTGTGTGTGTGCGTGTGTGTGCGTGCGAACATAAACATCAACCCTGTAATAACCCTGTAATAATTTAACGTTGCGTTGTTCCTTATCTGCCAAATTAGTCTCTGGTATAATTCCCCACAACCCGTGTGATATCCAGACTGGGCAGCAAAATGGCAGATGTGTTTCAATGTAAGTAAGTGTAAAGTCATGCACATTGGGGCAAAAAATCAAAACTTCACATATAGGCTGATGGGTTCTGAGCTGTCTGACGGATCAGGAGAGAGATCTTGGGGTGGAGGCGGACAGATCGATAAGAGTGCCGACCCAATGTGCGGAAGCAGTGAAGAAGGCCAATTCTATGCTTGGGATCATTAGAAAAGGTATTGAGAACAAAACGCTTAATATTGTAATGCCGTTGTACAAATTGATGGTAAGTTCACACCTGGAGTATTGTGTTCATTTCTGGTCGCCACATCTCAAAAAAGATATAGTGGAAATGGAAAAGGTGCAAAAGAGAGCGACTAAGATGATTACTGGGCTGGGGCACCTTCCCTATGATGAAAGACTACTGTATTTCGGCCTCTTCAGCCTAGAAAAGAAATGCCTCAGAGGGGACATGATTGAGACATACAAAATTATGCAGGGGGTGGACAGAGTGGATAGAGAGATGCTCTTTACACTCTCACATAGCACCAGAACCAGGGGACATCCACTAAAATTGAGTGTTGGGAGGGTTAGGACAGACAAAAGAAAATATTTCTTTACTCAGCGTGTGGTTGGTCGGTGGAACTCCTTGCCACAGGATGTGGTGACAGCATCTGGCCTGGATGCCTTTAAAAGGGGATTGGACAAGTTTTTGGAGGAAAAATCTATTATGGGTTGGATACAAGCCATGATGTGTATGTGCAACCTCCAGATTTTAGAAATGGGCTATGTAAGAATGCCAGATGCAAGGGAGGGCACCAGGTTGAGGTCTCTTGTTATCTGGTGTACCCCCTGGGGCATTTGATGGGCCGCTGTGAGATACAGGAAGCTGGACCACAAGTGGGGCTGTTCTGATGTTAGGTGTGGTGGCCCTAAACGTGCCCATTGCAGCTGTAGGGGATGAAAGCTGGTTGGATGCAGCAGAGATGTCTTGGCACTTTGGTCCTAAGTGGAATGAGACACCAGCACCCCCACCCTGCTGAGACACACACCTTGAAAGATCACCTGGCTTTGCTTTGTCGTCCTCCGTTCCTTCTCTGGAAGAGGTCAGATCTCTAATGACTTCTACACTTCTTTTGGATCAGGCGAGGAATGATCCTTTTCAGCTTCAAATTCCACCTCTCTTTCTCACAATTTTTATCCCAACTGCATCTGTTGAAACCAGGAGGAAAAAACATACAATAGTTAAAAGAATGAACAGTCCCAGGACTAAAATACTGTCCTCCAGTGTCCCTCCTACACACCCCCTTTTCTGCATGGGTTTCAGTGCTGAATGGCCCCTTCTGGCCCTCTCTGTTTCAGTTTTAAATTGCCCATGTCTAAACCCACACCACAGGAACTGAGAGCAGACCCATAGCTGAGCATGCAATGGGGAGGTGCTGCAGTTGGTCTTCTTCTCAGCCACCTCCCCTTTCCCTCCACTGGCTGGGCTTCCAATCTAGGCATCTCCACCCACAAGGTGGGGCAGCTTCTCCTTTCTACCCACCTCTGCCCTGGGACTCCCCCTTCCCCACAACTGCATTTGGACTCAGCAGAGGGGCTGAGGTGGTCAGTCTATGTCTGCTGAGTCCACGTTTGCTGGGGTGGAGGAGGCAAAGGAAGGGGCTTCTCTACTCATGTCCCCTCCCCATTTTGCTCTTCTAGGAAACCAGAGTAGCTCCTTGTAAGGCTTAGATTTTTGCAGAGGATCCCAAGTGAGGAGGCACATCACCTCTGGGCATCCCCTCCTCCTCTTCCCAGGGAGATGCTGAAAGGATCCTTTTCAGCTGCAAACTTCAGCTCTCTTTCCTATGATGTTTATCCCACTTGCCTCTGTTAAAGCAAAGAGACCTGCAATGATTCAAACAATAAACAGTGTCAAAGATCCAGCATGCATGAAAAACGCAACAGAGTTCAAAAGCACCCATCGCCACAGTTTCAGGAACAGTTCGGGGCTCCAGAAGCTGCTCTCCAGGGTCCCCTCCACACCCCACAGTTTTCTGCAGGGGTTTCACTGCTGAAAGGCCCTGCTGGCCCTCCCTGTTCCGGCATTTCCACTGTCCCTGCCAAAAAACCCCACCAGAAAATCAAGCCTTCCCAGAGCAGACCCAAAGTTTAGGATGCAAATGGGGGGGGGGGGGGAACGGGACTGTCACAGCTCATCTTCTCAGCCCCCCCTTTCCCTTCACCAGCTAGGCTTTGAGCTTGGCTGCCTCTGCCCCCTGGGGGCTCCTCTCCCACCCCTCTTGATTCCTTCCTACCACTGCAGTCCTGGGACGCCCCCCCTTTGCAGCATGGGAGGGGGAGCTGCTGACTCAGACACTTGAGCAGAGGAGGCAAAGGAAGGGGCAGAGCAGGAAGTGGGTTCCCAGCCCCTTCTGCTCCTCTGGGAAGAGGAAGGTCTCTTTGCAGGTCATCAAAGTCTGGACCCCCCAACTCCCAGGTGGGGCAGGAGGTGCATCTCCTCCAGCTGGGCATCCCCTTCTCCTCCCTCCCTCCCCACCCCCATTTCCCAATGTAAGCCGTCCCTCAGTCCAGGAGGCTGGAAAGTCTTTACAGGGGATCTTCAGAATGATTCCAGTGAGCTCAGTGCATGCTGGTACTTGAAGTCCTTCCCCTCCTCCTTTGCAAGATACAGAGCATCCTGGGAGTTGTAGTTTTACCTTTTGCCTTGTTCCTGCGCTGGAAGACCCTTCAGCTGCCCTGCTGCTTTTGGAAAATCTGGTGTATTAAGAACATAAAAACATAAGAGCAGCCCCACTGGATCAGGGCATAGGCCCATCTAGTCCAGCTTGCTGTATCTCACAGCGGCCCACCAAATGCCCCAGGGAGCACACCAGATAACAAGAGACCTCATCCTGGTGCCCTCCCTTGCATCTGACATTCTGACATAACCCATTTCTAAAATCAGGAGGTTGCACATACACATCATGGCTTGTACCCTGTAATGGATTTTTCCTCCAGAAACTTGTCCAATCCCCTTTTAAAGGCATCCAGGCTAGACGGCAGCACCACATCCTGTGGCAAGGAGTTCCATAGACCGACTTCACTCAATGGAGCCAGATCCAAAGGGGGGTTAAAACTCCTGGTGCATTTAGCAGTTGTGCAGCCAAGAGAATTAGAAAAGGTACTGAGAACAAAACAGCTCATATTATAATGCCATTTTACAAATCGATGGTAAGGCCACACCTGGAGTATTGCGTCCAGTTCTGGTTGCCACATCTCCAAAAGGACATAGTGGAAATGGAAAAAGTGTAAAAGAGAGCAACTAAGATGATTCCTGGGCTGGGGCACCTTCCTTATGAGAAAGACCAAAAAAAATATTTCTTTACTTAGCGTGTGGTCGGTCTGTGGAACTCCTTGCCGCAGGATGTGGTGACGGCATCTGGCCTGGATGCCTTTAAAAGGGGACTGGACTTCAACCTACTCTGCCGTGCCATGATCTCCTATGGAACCTGTGCCAGCTCTTTTAACTGGCACAAGTCTGGGGAGACAAAGGGAGTTTTCTGGCTGCTATCACAGAAATAGCATTCTGTAGGGACGCTGTCACGAAGGCGCTGGCAAACCACGCCACCCGTGATTCAGCCTCCTTGCCTCAAACCCAATCAACAAAAGGCAGACGTGGTGTGAGAGGATTAGCTTGTTTGATTAGGCAAAGAGAGTGTCTGGAAGAGGGGATAAAAATAAAGAGCTCTGGAAAAAGAGCAAGAGATCTTGCACCAAGCCCAGCCCTCGTCTCTCTTATTCATCTCTATTTGAGATCCCATATTCTGTATTCATCTCTATTGAGATCCCACATCTGGTGACCCCGACGTGATCCCAGAACCCAACTTACCTCGACTGGAACAGTCTTCGGTATACCTCAGCTTCGGCTCCCTGGTAAGTATGGGGGATTCCTTGTCAAAGGAACAGAGCGAGCATGCTCAAGAATTATATAAATTGGTCAAACAGACCGGCGAGGGCTCGGCTTCAGTGCAAGATCTTCGAGATCTTGTCAGGGAATTGGACACCTCTTGTTCATGGTATCCGAAACGAGGCAGTCTTCTGACTGCGGATTGGGGGAGGCTGGGGAAAAATCTGCAGGCAGAACCCCGGATCCCCATTGCTCTAATTTTAACCTGGAAAAAGGTATATAAAGCTCTGTGCCAACTTAATCCACCTGATAATATGCTTCTGAAAGGTACTCTCCCCTCTGCTACAGGGCCACCCCTATATCCAATACTCCTTCCAGCAGCGCCAACCCTCGAAATAATTAAATCGCCTCCCGTGCCTAGTGCTCCTTCGGAGCCACCGCGGTGGTCTCAAATAGCCACCCGCGCAGCAGGCACCCTAGATCTGGCCGACCACTGGGAATCCCCTGCCTTTTTTCCTCTAGAAAAGAAAGAACCTCCAGAAACTACCCCTCACAGGCAGGCTTCAGTCATGGAAGGCATGGCCAGAGAGACCCTGAAATCAGGAGAATTAAAAGCAGAAAAAAATTCAATGATCTGCCCTGCAGGGGCTGGCCAGAACACACAGGGACAAGCCATCCGAGTAGATCAGTTTCTGAATGAAACAGACAAGCAAGTGCAATTAGGAAACCCTTAACCCACTATCCCATTCCATGTTAATTAATAAATATCCAAAACTCATAATGCATCATTTTATGGAAGATATATTGATAGCAGGTCCCCAATTAAATTCTTCTCTCCTGCAAGACCTATCTAAAAATTTACAACAGTTTGGTCTTCACATAGCACCAGAAAAGGTACAGCAACAAGTTCCTTACTTGTAGCTAGGGCATAAAGTATTAACAACTTATGCTGCGCCTGCAAGCCCAGAATTAAAAATCTCCCAATGCCTGACTTTAGTACAATTGCAGCAGTTACTGGGACATATTCATTAGGTATGTATTTTAAGCTTCCCACACAACTATTAAAGCCAGTATTTGACCACCCTAAAGAGGGCCAAGACCCCGCAAAGCAAATCACCCTCTCTCCAGAAGCTTGTAATTCCATACAAGAAATATAACAAATCACGAGACACTAATTTGTAGATTGGCTCCCATCTTTTGTGGCTAGTAATTCTACTCTCTGACCCATACACCCACCTTTGTAGCTTAAAACAGAAACTCAGATATACATTCTTGAATGGCTTTGTCAGTCAGCCAACCCATCCAGGAATGTGTTATCTTATCAGAAGGCTATCACTGCTCTCATTCACAAGGGGCCAGAAAGAGCAGTGAGGCTCCAAGGCAAGGCTGTAGTAAAAATTAAATTGCCTTTTACCAAAAAATGAAAACCTTCATTTGTGGGAAATTTCCACTTCTTATCAGATTATCGTGTTGGAGCAAAGACTAAACCATGTGTATGTTTAAGGCATTTTAAAACCTATTAAAAGGTCTTAATAACATTTTTGTTTCCTTGATGCTAGGTTAATAGATCCTGCTGGTCAATGGAACTCCCTGCCACTGTAGCCAGCAACAGAAGTTTGAATAATAACTTAGTGTTTCCTTAAAACTGTCTAGGTTTCTCATGTATGCAAGGCAAAAAGCCAATGCATGGTTCCTAAGGAAAAGAAAAGCAGAAGGACCTCTCCTAATCTCAGAGCATGAGAGCCTCAGAGCATGCACAGAGTGCAAAATATCAGCAATCATTTGTTTTAACCCTTTTTGTTTCAACAAGAAAGAACAGGAAAAGAAAACATTTGCTCTCAAGAGAAGGACTAAAGATTACTAAACCTTGTTTCTTTTACAGGACATATGTACACATTTTATTTTGCTTGATACAGCAACTTTTTGTTTCAGCAGCAAGTAAGGACAAAGAAAAGAAAAAAGCATTTGTCCTCCAGAGGACAAATTTACTTAATCTCAATTTCCTTTACAGGAATAAGCAGTGATCCTATATCTGTATTTTTAATACTAATGAAGTATTTCTTTTCTAATGGAAAAATTGTCATTACAAATTCTTTTAATTCTACTTATGTTCTCTGCTTATATACATATAAATACTAAAATGTTCTATATGTTCTTTGGATGTGTGTGTGTGGTATGAAAGAAGCGCTTTGTCTGTCTTTGTTCTTGTTTGTCTTTGACTTATAGTGAAGTCTATCTGAAGTCCACATGACTTCCTTTCTGTAATAGGCCTGATATTCGTTGCAACAATTTTTTATTATTTTTGTATATTGAGCTCATTATCATTTTTGGTACCATGATTTTTTCTTCTATCTTCTTTTAAAACCAATGTGTTTTCTTTTCACACACACCCCCATCACCAAAGATGGAAGAAACATGCAGAATTTGCTTCAAGACTGGACCCAGCCTTATTTTGTAGCCCACATCGTAATCACAACCCCCTTCCAAGGCTCTTATCTAAAGGACAAAGCTGATCAGACTCTCAGGAGCCTCCCTATTTCATCAGTGAACTCCCTCCCTGTTCTCTGATCCAATAGCTAGTCACTCAGGGAAGATGGTAAACAATTTTCCATCCCTTTTTCACAAGTGCAAACACAAATTATTAAAACCTTTTTATTAAAACAAAAAAGGGAGATATGAGACTATTTGGGCTAATACATATTTAGGAAACACTCTATACTTTATCATATTCTATACTTTATTATATACTTAAAATTATACTTAAAATTTTTAACATTAAATGCAGAAAGGTTTACTCCTAATGAAAGACATGAAGGAGTCAGGAAACCATTACCCAGCCCCATTGGTAACTTGGGGGCGAGGCTATGCTGTTATGCTTACTCCTACAGGAATGCTTTAGGCACCAGCGCAGTGTGTGCAGCCAGCCAAAGATGTCACCAGGGCCTGGAGAATCCGATCCCCAATTTCCAGATGACCTACCCCCAATTTCCAGATGAGTCCAGCTGGGACTACAGGAGCAGCCAAGGAACAGACAGCCAGCCAAAAGACCCAGACAGGAAGCTCATCCCCTAACCTGGGGAGATCTGAAGGCGCTGACACTCTAACACTCCACAGTGATTGTGATTCAAATGTAAAATTGTTAAGCAAAGCTGAGTATGTTTCACTGGCAGCCTCCCTAGTAGTAATCCTAGCATTGGTGGTGGACAACTCAAGACAATTGCACAAATACAACAAGATGTAAACTTTGGTGGATTTTGGGATTGGCTTACAGGATGGCTGCCGGACTTTGCATGGCTTGGACAGACTTTTGGACATGGGATTTTTTGGGATGGTTGTTCTGATCATTATCTGTTGTTTTATTCAATGTATCCCCTCCTTGTGTCAATGTATCCCCTCAGTTGTATCTTTAGCAGCCAGTTTAGTAGGTGTCCCTGGCCTTGCAGTGAATAATGCAAAAACTATAGGCCAGATGGCCTGTTTGTTAGCAAAAACCATCAACGCCACTTCTACAGCCATTGGTCTCTTAGCAAAAGAACAGCACGAACTTCACCATGCTATTCTAGATAACCGAGCTGCTATTGTGAAGCAGTAAAAGATATGTGTTGTTTTAACCTAACAGACAATAGCAACCGAATTCAACAACAAATTAACAAACTTAAGAGCTATGCGCAGAGCATACATCAAGACCTGCATCCCTGCATGGTAGGATGCCCTTTGGTCTTGGCTTCCCACTGGCCTGCTTCGTACCTTAGTACAATATGGTGCACTAATTTGTATTGTTTTAATCATAGGATGTTGTTTTGTACAATGTATTCCTAATTTGTTAGCCCTCTGTATCCCTTATTGTCAGCCGAAAGCCTTAGTGCCCACTCAACGCCAGATGTATTATGCATATCAATGCCTTAAAACAAGAAAGGGGGATATGTAGGGACGCTGTCACGAAGGCGCTGGCAAACCACGCCACCCGTGATTCAGCCTCCTTGCCTCAAACCCAATCAACAAAAGGCAGACGTGGTGTGAGAGGATTAGCTTGTTTGATTAGGCAAAGAGAGTGTCTGGAAGAGGGGATAAAAATAAAGAGCTCTGGAAAAAGAGCAAGAGATCTTGCACCAAGCCCAGCCCTCGTCTCTCTTATTCATCTCTATTTGAGATCCCATATTCTGTATTCATCTCTATTGAGATCCCACAGCATTCAGTGCAAATCACCCATGCCAGTTGCCACCCTCCTGCTCCATCATGTGCCCCTCCTGTTCTGCCCTTCCCTATTTCACCTCTTCTAGCGATTGTCTGTGCATGGTGTACATGGTTTGTCTCCTCCGACTGACTCCATAAAGAGTGTCTGTTTCTTTGGGTGTAGTATGCTGCTATGGGCTATCTTTTTGCTAAAAAAAAAGACACACAAGCACACATAAAATAAACATGGAACAACCTGTACAGTGCAGTTCTATGCAAATGTGCCAACGTCACACTGACGCCAGCAAAACACCCGTCATATCCTCCACCTGCTCAGGCAACACTGCACTGGCCCGGCCTTGGTGCCACATTAGGGTGTCATCAGCGTGATGTTGGTGCAACCACTGAAGAGACAAGCACCACATCGACCCAGCCCCAATGCCAGCAGCCAGAGGATGCCACCAGGGTGAACTGAAAAGGGGGCAGGCCAGGGTCAAGATCAGTGAGGGCCCACTGTAATGGGAAGCAGGGGTGGTTTACGTGTTACTCTTTCACAGCTCTGTTCTGTTGTCCATTTTGGCTGGAAGTGTGTGAGCACACACACAGAGTTTTCCAAATACTCCCAGCAGGGCCGTTTTAATTAGGAAGTACAAAGTTTCTTTTGGGCCCCTCTCCTATTCCCTTGTTAATTTGGTTCCTGGGCCATCTTATCAACCCAGGGCCCAGGCCAATGTACCTCCACAACACAACTCTCAGAGGCCCATTATTCTCAGTCAAGCGCAGCCCCATCCCACAATCTTTTTGTCCTTAAAGAGCACCAGGTGTGGAGGGGTGAAACACCAGGCTCACTCCATCAACTCAGGGGAGATTGGACTAACAAGTAGTGCTACCACCACTCCCTTAATACCAGTGTTGGAACTTCCCCTTAGGGAGCCAGGGAGTCCACTCCAGCTTCACAGGGTTCTTGGGACACAAGATGTATTCAGCACCCCCTCAAGCCCACCTCATTCCCTAGGCCAAAGCAAGAATTATTTGGTGGTATAATCAACAGTCCAAGGACCAGATTTAAAGGAACACTTTTTCCACATTCAGAGACAGATGTTCAGTTTTCAAGATAAAATCTCCTCTATGGAGAATTCGTGCAGGGAAAGCGCCCTACAGGTAGACCACAGCTGCGATACAAGGATATCTGCAAGAGGGATCTGAAGGCCTTAGGGATGGACCTCAACAAGTGGGAAACCCTGTCCTCTGAGCAGCCCGCTTGGAGGCAGGCTGTGCAGCATGGCCTTTCCCAGTTTGAAGAGACACTTTGCCAACAGTCTGAGGCTAAGAGGCAAAGAAGGAAGGCCCATAGCCAGGGAGACAGGCCAGGGACAGACTGCACTTGCTCCCGGTGTGGAAGGGATTGTCACTCCCGGATTGGCCTTTTCAGCCACACTAGACTCTGTTCCAGAACCACTTTTCAGAGTGCAATACCAGAGTCTCTCGAGACTGAAGGAAGCCAATGTAAGTAAAAGGAATAAACTTCATGGTTCAAAACTAAGGAGCTTACGCTCAGAAAGGTGAGTACAAAGAAGAAAATTTCCAACATAGTACAGAAAAATGCAACGACTAAACTGCTCTAACATGTTCAATGTTCAACACAGTGAGGCACAGCACTGACATCACTGCCACGTGTCATCAGCCTCCCCCCCCCCCATTTGCTGTCACTTCCATCTGCAGTACCACAGCTTGGCAGACTCCGTGGACGAGACCTCTTTTAAAGCCATCCCAGCTAGTGGCCATCCCCACTTCTTGTAGCAATGAATTTCACCGGCTAAGCATGCACGGCGTGAAGCACCACTTCCTTTTCTTCATGCAAAATCTTCTGCCAATTACTTTCTCTGGACAGCTGCGGGAAAGTAAGAATCGGGCCCTCACCTCTGGCACCCGATCCTCACTTTGTTTTACTGCCCCCAACTCTGCTATCCCAACTCTTAGCAGTCCAGGGTTCTCCTCCCTGCCCAATTTAGGTTCTTAGGCAGATCAGGCACTTAAGAGCTCTCAGCTTAAATGTCAAGCCTACTATTCTTACAGTGTAATCCTATCTTGCGCTGGAACAGGCAGGCCAGGAGGCCTGCACTATATCCAGTGCAAGACTGGGGCCTGAAGTGGCTCAACCGGAGGCAAGGGGAAACTCTTCCGCTTACCCCGGGTAACCCATCACAGCCCCAATGGATCCCTTGGACTTGTGCCACCTCCAGAGGTGTCACAAGTCCAAGGAGAGCAGAGCAACATGCAACTGCTCCGTACTGCTCAGGGAATGGGGTTGGGATCTGGCTAACAGCTGGGTTCCAGCCCTGCCTCTGGCTCCCCACCACCCGCCCACAGGATCACCCTTCCCCCGCCCTGGAACGCCTCCCTCCCGCCTCCTCCATGCCCACCCCAGATCCCTGCATCACCTGAGCACAGCCAACGCGACAGTCCCTCCCCAAGTCAGCGTGGAGACCGGATGCAGCCTCCATGGGCCGGAGTGTGTCCCTTCACAGCACATTTGCGACCCTCCTGGGCCAGTGCAAAGGCACAGTCAGGGTTGCACAATCTCTTGCAATCTCAAGAGGGCACAATGTATCTTGAGACAGTGAGGCTCAGTTCTTAGCTAATTAAACCAAATTATAGAGTACTGAATCTTGGCAGGTTTGCCACCACCCTGATTACGCCAGTGCCTCAGCTCAGGGACTCTAAGGGCGCAATTCTAACCCCTTATGTCAGTGCTTTCCAGCACTGACTTAAGGGCAATGCAGTTCTGAGGTAAGGGAACAGGTAAGGGTAATTCCCTTACTTTGAGGAGGCCTCTGTGAGTGACACCCAACTGCAGGATGCAGTACACATCCCATTGGCACGACTATGCCAGTGCTGGAAAGCACAGACACATGGGATTAAGATTGCGCCCTAAGGCCCTATAGGTTTATGCCAGCCCCTGCACGTCCTGGACTTCGTCTCAGGGACTGCGACCAGGCTCTGGACCAATGTTACTCTGGCAGTTCAACCAAGCAGTTAGGCTGGATAACCGCCTCCTGTTCCCAGCACTCAAGACACCTAGGCCCTCCTCACCCCAGCAGTGTCTGTTCTAGTGGCTGTCTAGTGGTGTGCTTTTGCATCTTTTTAGATTGTGAGCCCTTGTGGGACAGGGAGCCATTTGCTATTGGATTTTCTCTGTAAACCACTTTGTGAACTTTCTGTTGAAAAGTGGTATATAAATAATAATAATAATAATAATAATAATAATAATAATAATAATAATAATAATAATAATAATTTTGGTTTATTAAAGAAAGTTAAGGTTAAAAAGAACACAGTTACCTTCCCACCGAGGTGGCACCTATTTACCTACTCGCATTTCTACATGCTCTCGAGCTGCTAGGTTGGCAGGAGCTGGGACAAGCAACGGGAGCTCACCCCGTTTCAAACTGCCAACCTTGCAGTCAGCAGGCTTGTCGACTCACCAGTTTAACCCACTGAGCCACCACGTCCTTACAAGTTAAGATTACACACACATAAATCAACTGCAAGAGATGCAGACTTCCAGAATCACATCAGTCTAAAATAACAAAGCTAGCTTTCTGAAAATACTTAGTGAGAGATATACCTATCTCTCACCTGGGTCTGCTGACCACTGGAGACAAATGGCTCTTAGGCTACTTGTTGAGACTGGCACCCAAGATAGACAAAGGGCTGAAGACATGAGCAGCAGGCAGGGCCACTCACTGCCCAGCAGAAACACTTAGGCCCCCTTGAGGATCTCTTTTTATGATAATTACACCTGCACTAGCCAATCGGGTTGCAAGATGGTCCGAAACTTCTAAACAGACTGGCTACTAATGGTCTCTGCTCTTACCCCTCCCAACTAAAATTACGCAGCTGAAGAGAATCTTCCTTGCTAAGTACATTCTCTCCAAAAAGATGCACTCTACTCTGTGATTGGCTACCTGCTCTTCCTGGCCACTGAAGAACAGATAACAAATTCCTTTCTCCAATTAATTGCCTCCTTTCCCACCAGCTACAGAGAGGCAGTGGGTTCTTTGCTGTCCTCTCAGATGTGAAATAACACTGAAGCTTTTTCCACATTCCAAACATTTATATGGTATGTCCCCTGTGTGGTTTTTTTCGATGCACAGTCAGGGCCGAGCTGCTTCTGAAGCTCTTTCCACACTCCAAGCATTTATATGGTTTCTGCCCCATGTGGGTCCTTTGATGCACAGTCAGGGCTGAGTTCAGATTGAAGCTCTTCCCACACTCCAAGCATTAATATGGTTTCTCTCCTGTGTGGATTCTCCAATGGATAGTAAGTGATCCACTCTCAGGGAAGTTCTTTCCACACTCCAAGCATTGATATGGTTTTTCCCCTCTGTGGATCCTTTCATGCAAAGACAGCTGTGAGCTCTGACTGAAGCTCTTTCCACACTCCAAGCATTGATACGGTTTCTCCCCTGTGTGGGTTCTTTGATGCACAGTAAGTTTTCCACTTTCAGTGAAGCTCTTTCCACACTCCAAGCATTGATATGGTTTCTCCCCTGTGTGGGTCCTTTGATGCACAGTAAGTTTTCCACTTTCAGTGAAGCTCTTTCCACACTCCAAGCATTGATATGGTTTCTCCCCTGTGTGGGTCCTTTGATGCAAAGTCAGATGTGAGCTCACACTGAAGCTCTTTCCACACTCCAAGCATTGATATGGTTTCTCCCCTGTGTGGGTCCTTTGATGCAAAGTGAGGTGTGAGCTTTGACTGAAGCTCTTTCCACACTCCAAGCATTGATATGGTTTCTCCCCTGTGTGGGTTCTTTGATGCAAAGTCAACTGTGAGCTCCCACTAAAGCTCTTTCCACACTTCAAGCATTGATATGGTTTCTCCCCTGTGTGGGTTCTTTGATGCAAAGTCAACTGTGAGCTCCCACTAAAGCTCTTTCCACACTCCAAGCATTGATATGGTTTCTCCCCTGTGTGAGTTCTTTGATGCAGTGTCAGCTGTGAGCTCGTACTGAAGCTCTTTCCACACTCCAAGCATTGATATGGTTTCTCCCCTGTGTGGGTTCTTTGATGCAAAGTCAGGTGTGAGCTCGTACTGAAGCTCTTTCCACACTCCAGACATTGATATGGTTTCTCCCCTCTGTGGATCCTTTGATGCTTAGTCAGCTGTGAGCTCTCACTGAAGCTCTTTCCACACTCCAAGCATTGATATGGTTTCTCCCCTGTGTGGGTCCTTTGATGCAAAGTCAGGTGTGAGCTCTGACTGAAGCTCTTTCCACACTCCAAGCATTGATATGGTTTCTCTCCTGTGTGGGTTCTTTGATGCAAAGTCAGGTGTGAGCTCTGACTGAAGTTCTTTCCACACTCCAAGCACTGATACGGTTTCTCCCCACTGTGGATCCTTTGATGCTTAGTCAGCTGTGAGCTGTCACTGAAGCTCTTTCCACACTCCAAGCATTGATAGGGTTTCTCCCCTCTGTATAACCTTTGATGCAAAGTCAGGTGTGAGCTCTCACTGAAGCTCTTTCCACACTTCAAGCATTGATACGGTTTCTCCCCTGTGTGGGTTCTTTTATGCGAAGTCAGCTGTGAGCTCTGCCTGAAGCTCTTTCCACACTCCAAGCATTGATACGGTTTCTCCCCTGTGTGGGTTCTTTGATGCACAGTAAGTTTTCCACTTTCAGTGAAGCTCTTTCCACACTCCAAGCATTGATATGGTTTCTCCCCTGTGTGGGTTCTTTGATGCAAAGTCAGGTATGAGCTCGTACTGAAGCTCTTTCCACACTCCACGCATTGATATGGCTTCTCCCCTGTGTGGGTTCTTTGATGCACAGTAAGTTTTCCACTCTCAGTGAAGCTCTTTCCACACTCCAAGCATTGATATGGTTTCTCCCCTGTGTGGGTCCTTTGATGCAAAGTCAGGTGTGAGCTCACACTGAAGCTCTTTCCACACTCCAAGCATTGATATGGTTTCTCCCCTGTGTGGGTCCTTTGATGCAAAGTGAGGTGTGAGCTTTGACTGAAGCTCTTTCCACACTCCAAGCATTGATATGGTTTCTCCCCTGAGTGGGTTCTTTCATGCACAGTCAGGGTTGAGCTCCCACTAAAGCTCTTTCCACACTTCAAGCATTGATAGGGTTTCTCCCCTCTGTGCATCCTTTCATGCTTAGTCAGCAGTGAATTCTGACTGAAGCTCTTTCCACACTCCAAGCATTGATATGGTTTCTCCCCTATGTGGGTCCTTTGATGCAAAGTCAGGTATGAGCTCGTATTGAAGCTCTTTCCACACTCCAAGCATTTATATGGTTTCTCCCCTGTGTGGGTCCTTTGATTCACAGTCAGGCTTGAGTTCATCCTGAAGCTCTTTCCACACTCCAAGCATTGATATGGTTTCTCCCCTGTGTGGGTTATTTTATGCACAGTCAGGTTTGAGCTCTGACTGAAGCTCTTTCCACACTCCAAGCATTGATATGGTTTCTCCCGTGTGGTTCTTTGATGTCTTATTAGTTTTGATTTACTGCTGTTGGGATCTGTGCACATTGGGGGCACTTCTCCTTCCTCTTTCCAATTCCATTTTGTGGTTTAACTGGGATGACAATGAAATCTTCATTTTGATGAGTATCAGATTCATTTTTCCAATTCTCTTTCTCATTTCCCTTCTGCATCCTTGATCTTTTTGATGTGCAGGTTTCTCCCTTTTGTGTATCTTCTCTGTGTGAATTTTGCTGAGTTTAGTAATGGTGGATGTACAACTGATTCTCTCCTGGTGCAATGGAAGCCTCTTTCTTCTCTTCCCTTTGAGATGTTCCTGCTTGATCAGGATTTCATGTCCGTCAAAACCCTGATAAACAACTCAGTGAGGGTCTAATCTTTTCCAATTTTCCAGTGCTGGCCCAGCCATGCTGCATTCTGTAGTAAGGAGGCAGTTGCACAGCTCTCCTCAAGATGTTTGTTCCCTTACCTCGGTGCTGGAAAGTTGAATAGATTTGGGCCATGAGTACTCCAGAAAGGAGCTGGACTTCCCTCCTGCCTCACTGGTCCATCCTGGTCTCTAAAAATCACTTCCTGCAGGTCACATGTAGTTGTTTCCAGTGACACCCCACATGGCTCCCTCTGGTCTTCACTGTCTTCTCTCTAGCTTGCTGCAAGGAGAGGGAAACTTGTTTAGCAGCACAATAGAGAAATGGGACCTCTAACACACACATCTAGGTGTATATACTCAGAAGTAAACCCCAGTGGGTTCAGTGGCACTGACCTCTTTCCTTTTCTACACCGGGGCTTGTCCATGAATGTGTTTGTTTTTAAAAATGGCAATAAATACTGAATGAGCTTGAGCACTAACAAACAAATAAGCCTGGAGGGACAGTTCCACATAAGCTGGAGATCAGCTAAGGCACATGTGCAAAACCCTCTTTTGATGGTGCCGTTGCTGGTGTGAGGACACGCGCAGTTACTGCACCTACCTGAAAGGAGAAACAGGCAGGAGGTTACCTAGGACAGAAGAGAAGATCTGGGAGGAGCAGGGCTTTTTTTGTAATGGAATGCACGTTCCGGCACCTTTTTTTTCCCCTCCTCTCTGCCCCCACCATTTCCCCCCCTGCCGTGCACCGCCCCGCCCCTTTTCCCCCTCCTCCTTGCCCCCAACTTTTTCCCCTGCCTGCACCACTCCACTCCGCACTGCTGGCTAGGGAGGGATTTGAACCTCCAACCTTGTGCTCCACAGCCCAGCACTCTCTCCATTGGGCTATAGGAAAGCCTATTGTTAAAGTGTTCAGAACTAATATATAAGGTCTTCAGCCCAGCTGGTGGCTATCAGTGCCTTAAGTATTAGTTCCAAACACTTTGAGCCTAAGAGCTCTGGTGGCTCAATGGTTAAACTGCAGGTCTCTGGAGCCAGAGGCTAGGGGTTCAAATCCCAGTGAGGAATAATATATATTTTTTTAAGGTGGGAAGGTGCTCCATGGCTGCAAAATATAAAGGTTGGTTGCTAGTTGCCAAAAGGGGGGCCAGTTGAGGCTGCAAAACTCCTCAAAGTTCAGTCCCAGGCAGGCTCTTTTTTTAACTTTTTTTTTTTTTAAGTCCCAGGTAGGACTTAACCCACAGCCTCCAGCAGGGGGCTCACTCCAGGAGCTTAACTGTGGGTTAAGTCCTAACTGGAACTTAAAAAAAAAAAAAGTTAAAAAAAAAGCCTGCCTGGGACTGAACTTTGAGGAGTTTTGCAGCCTCAACTGGCCCCCCTTTTGGCAACTAGCAACCAACCTTTATATTTTGCAGCCATGGAGCACCTTCCCACCTAAAAAAAATTATTCCTCATAGGGATTTGAACCCCAAGCCTCTGGCTCCACAGATCTGCAGTCTAGCCACCGAGCCACGAGAGCTCTTAGGCTCAAAGTGTTTGGAACTAACACTTGAGGCACTGATGGCCACCAGCTGGGCTCAAGACCTTATATATTTGTTCTGAACACTTTAACTACTGTATAGGCTTTCCTATAGCCCAATGGAGAGAGTTTCCTATAGCCCAATGGAGCACCTCCCCACCTAAAAAAATGGGGTGTTTCACTCCAGCTGTGGCAGGAGTGCTTTTGCTATCAGGGAGCTCACACGGGATGGACGTGTGTGTGTGTGTGTGTGTGTGTGTGTGTGTGTGTGTGTGTGTGTGCGGGCGCGCGCACGAATAAAAAATGGTTTAAAAATAAATAAAAAGTTGTGAGTTCCTGCACCTATTTTTTTACAAAAAAGCACTGGGGAGGAGAATGACTGAAACTAAGGGATCCAAGAGTTGAGTGGAATATTCCTCTACAACACTGGTTCCCAAACATTCTAGCACCAGGAGACAATTTTTATTTATTTATTTATTACAGATGCAGGAAAGGAAATAGGTTTTACTTAGGGTAGGTATAACACAGGTTACACATAAGAGTTTTGGCCCTAGATTCCAACATACATCATTCAGTGAAACAAAAAAAACAACAACTCAATAATCATCAATACAAAGGCTATCATATTTATCAATATAAAAAATTGACTTTAGCGGAACACTCAATATTGTCTAACTAAATTTGTCTACCCAATTGTACAAAAACTTCCAATATTTTCTTACTCTATCTAAATCTCTCTCTTTCATTCTTTCTGTTAGAACTTCCATTTCTGCTACTTCATAAATTTTGTCTATCAAATTTCTTTAGTTGGCACATCTACAGATTTCCATTTTTGCGCAAACAATATTCTTGCCGCTGTAACAATGTGTACAATAAGGTGTTTCTTAGATTGGTCTTTAATTTCTGATGTCACATTTGGGGGAATATTTCTGGTTTGAATGGTAATACACAATGCAATATCTCTTGCAACACTTTATGTATCATTTTCCAGTATTTCTTTGCTTTTTCGCATGTCCACCACATATGATAAAAAGTTCCTTCTACCTCATTACATTTCCAACACTTATTTGATAACCCAGAGTACATTTTTGCTAATTTCTCTGGCGTTAAATACCATCTATAAAACATTTTATATAAATTCTCTTTAAAAGACACTGCTTTAGTTATCTTAATGTTTGTATTCCAAATTTGATTCCAGTCATCCATTATAACCAAAAAATTTTGCCCAATGCACCATTGCATCTTTAACTTTCTCATCTTCCATTCTTATCTCCAGGAGAAAACTGCACATTTTTCATATATATTTCCCCTCATCAATCAAAAATATTTTATCAAAACTTATATCTTCTTCATTTAGACCTATTTTTTTGGTCTTCTCGTAATCTTATTCTTATTTGCATTTCATTCCACCATTCCAGCTTTATTCCTTCCTCTTCTAACTTGTATTTACTTAGGATGTCTCCTTTATTATTCAGCAACTCGCTATATGCTTTATTTTGATCTTTTTTAATCCAATACGAATTGGTTGCTATTTCAAGCGGTTTTATCCATCTAGGTAATTTAGAATATATCTTATATTTTATCTGATCCCATATCCAAATTAAAGATCTTCTTAAAATGTGTTGTTTAAAATATTCGTGCTGTTTAACTTTATCATAAAACAGGAACGCGTGCCAGCCTATTTGTAAATCATGTGCCTCTAGTGTTAAAATTTTCGAGTTTAATATGTCCCCAATCTTTTATCCAGTTTAAGGCTGCTGCTTGATAATATAATTCCCAGTCTGGTAGTCCAATTCCTTCTCTTTTTTTATCCTCTTGAAGTAACTTCAATCTTATTCTCGGTTTTTTGCCTTGCCAGACAAACTTTGTAGTAATTTTATTCATTTCTTCGAAAAAAGTTCTCTTCAAAATAATCAGAATAGTCTGGAATAAAAACATTAATTTGGGCAATATTTTCATTTCCAATAAAGCTATTCTTCCCATTAAATATAATTGCAGCTTGTTATATTTCTCCAAATCTTTTTTTACTTCTTTCATTAATTTAATATAATTATCTTCCATTAATGTACTTGTCTTTTTTGTAATTATAATTCCTAGATATTTTACTTTGTTTGTTATCTGTAGTCCAAATTCCTTTAATCGTTCTAGTTCATTGTCTTTTACATTTTTAAATATCATTTTGGTCTTCTGGTAATTTATTTTTAAGCCTGCTACTTTTCCATATTGTTTTAAGTCTTCTGTCAAAACTTCCATGGAATTAAGCGGCTCTTCCAAAATAAATACCAAATCATTCGCAAACGCTTGTAATTTATATTCTTCACTTTTAATTTTGAGCGGTTTCATCTTCTCTTATTACATTATTCAGTATTTCTAATGTCAAGATAAACAACAATGGTGAAAGTGGACAACCTTGTCTTACTCCTTGTTGAATGTTAATCTCTCTTGTCAATTCTCCATTTACTCTTAGCCTTGCTTTTTGGTCCGAATATATTCCTTGTATCATCTTGATAAATTTTGGACCAAAATCTAATTCTTGAAGACAATTAATCATAAAGTCCCAATGTAAATTATCAAAAGCCTTCTCAGCATCTAAGAACACTAGAGCTAATTTCTTATCTGGATGTGCTTCAAAAAATTCCAATATATTTATTATAATTCTCACATTGTTTTTCAATTGTCTTTTTGGTAAAAAACCAGTTTGATCTTCTTTGATTATTTGATTTAATACTTTTTAAAATCTTGTAGCTAAAATTGAAGCGAAAATTTTGTAGTCTGAGTTTAAAAGCAAATGGGTCTATAGTTTTTAATTTCTTTTTCATCTGTGACTGATTCCTGTATCAAAGTAATTGTTCCTTCCTTCCATGAATTTGGCATTTCTCCAGTCTCCCATATGTCATCAATCACTTTTTAAAATGGTAACAACAATACTTCTTCAAATTTCTTATAATATTCAGCTGGTAATCCATCAGGGCCTGGCATTTTTTTGAAGTTTTTGTCTTTTAATCGCTTCTGTAATTTCACTTATAGTAATTGTATTTTCCAATAAATTCTTTTGATCATCTAAAACTTTCATGCTGTTGTTTTTTTTCAGATATACTGTTTGTTTCTGGTGTTCTATATTTTTTCTCCCGTATAATAACTGATAAAATTGTTCAATAATGGTTTTTTTTATTTCTAATTCTGTTTCCCCTTTTCCAGTCAAATCTTTCAATGTCTTAATATGATTTTTTTGTCTTTCTTTTTTGAGCTTGTAAGCTAACCATCTTCTGGGTTTATTTGCATTTTCAAAAAAATTCTGTTTTGCCATTTTCAATTTCTTCTCCATTTCCTGGGTTTGGAATATTTTGATTTCATGTTGTATCTTCTTAATTCTTTGTTGGATTCTTTGATTTGTAGATTCTTTCTGTAATTCCTTTTCGTCATTCTCTAATCTTTGTACAAGATCTTTCATTGTCTTCTCTTGTCCAATTCTTTGTTTCATTGCATTTCTTATTGCTAATCCTCAAAAAAAATGCTTTACTTGCATCCCACACCATTTGTGTTTTAGTTTCTAGATGAAAATTGGTCTTAAAAAAATTCCATTTCTGTTTTTGTTTGATTCAAAAAATCCTGATTACTCAACTGAGTTGTATTTAGCTTCCAAGTATTTCTCCTTAATTTTTTATTTATTATTAATGAAATTGGATTATGATCTGCATATATATTAGGTAAAATTTCCGTCTGAAATGTTCCACCTAAACCGGATATTGAAGCTCAACACATATCAATTCTGGATCAGGAAGTATGTGTATTTGAATAATATGTAAACTGTTTTTTCTCTGGCCATTGTGTTCTCCATGTATCAATCATCTGTAATTCTTCTGCCATTTCCAAAAAAGGTCCGGGTAGGGTTCCTCCTCTTTTGTTAAATTTTCTGTCTCATTTAGCTTGAAAGACCGCATTAAAATCTCCACATAGAAAAAGATCCCTGTCTTCTCCTGTAATTAGTTTCTCATATAGTCTTCTATAAAACTTATCTTGATGGGTGTTTGGTGCATAAATATTGACAATTAATGCTTTCCTTGTTTCAACTTGGATCTCTATAATCAAAATTCTCCCATCTTCCAATTGCCATTTCAATTCGGGTTCCAATTTGCGGTTAACATATGTAGCTACCCCCCTTTTCTTCTGGTGTGGGTCTGAGGCAAAAAATAAAGTTTCCATTTTTCCATTATTAAGAAATCTAGCATCATTTTTTTCTAATGTGTGTTTCTTGTATACAGATTACATCTGCTTTGGTTTGATATAATTGATGAAATATTCTTCTACGCTTCTGAGGAGAATTCATTCCATTAATATTTACAGAAAAAAATTTCACTTGTTGTTCAGCCATTTTCATTTAGAAATTTTTATTCTCTTTCTTGTTAATTTACTTGTTCTCTGTCTTGTTTGTATTGTCCTTCTTCCTCCTACTGCCCCTTCTGCTTCTTCTTGCTCTTGTTCTTGTTCTTGGCTGTCTTCTATATCTTGCTCCTTATCTTTCATTTTTTCCTTTCCTCCATTCTGTTCGTTTTGAATTTGTTCCGAGGATTCTTCCTCTTCTTGAGAGGAAGTGCTCTCTTTCTCTGAGGATTCCCTGTTTTGTTCTCCCAGGCTTTCTCCATATTTTGATAAAATTGTTGAACTTTCATCATTGAAATTATATTAAATCTTTTCTCTTCATAAACAAACAGGAGACCTTCTGGAATTTGCCAACGATATTTCACATATTCTTTCACATATGGCTAATATTGCAGCAAAGTTTCTATAGGATGCTCTCTTTTGGCGAACTTTCCAGGGCACTTTTCTCAAAATTCTCACTTGCTCACCCTCCACTATTCTTTGTTTTTCTTCCAATCTTTTTAGTATATTATCTCTTGCAGATCTTTTCGTAAATTTTATCAATATTGGCTTTTTATTTAGTCTTGCATATCTAGAATTGACTTTGTATACGGTATCTATTATCTCTTTAATCTGATCCTCCTCCAGTTCCAGCTCCATTGACAACCATTCTTCCATTCGACCTCTAATATCTTCTGGGGATTTTTCTTTAAAATTTTGTATTCTAATAATAAATGCTGCTTTTTCCATCTCGTGTTTCATTACAGAAGTCTCTAACTCTTCATTTTGCTTTTGCCTTTGATCCATTTTCTTTTCCATCTCTTCCATACTATTATTAATTTTCTTCATATCTCTCTTTAGATTTTTGACATCCTGCTTATTTTTTGTAATCTGATCCTGCATACTTGTCAAATAAGTATTTATCTGCTTCATTTGGTTGGAGAGATTGCCTCTCTGTTCTTTCATCTCATTTCTAAAATCTTTCATCAGGTCAAATAGTGAAGTCTGACTTTTTCTCCTTTGTTCCATAGCTGCATATGTAGCAATTTGGGATCCAACCGATGGTGATGTCTTAGACATAATTTTACTAGCTTCCTTTTTTGATGTCATTCTTTCCTTTTTGCTATTTTTCTCTTTTAATCCATCTAATCCCTAAAAATAACACTCTCAATATCTCAAATATCTCAAAACAAAACACTTCAAAAAACAATCATAACCACAATTCAATAACTTCACACAATTACAAACACAAAATAAAAAAAAGAAAAAAGTCATTAGTCTAACATTTAAAAAGTTTCACCCCCAGTCTAATTTTTCTTTCTTCACCTTCTTGTAAGGCAAATCTCAAAGTTTATCTCCAAAAAGAGTGCTTTACTTCACCTTCTTGCAAGGCTAATCCCCAAATTTGATATAAAAAAAATCAATAATCCGCTTTAAGACAAATCAATACCAATATCAGTTCCAATATCAGCTCCAATCAAAGAGTCTTTAAATGCTCTGTCTATCAAAAAACGACAACATCTTACTTCACCTTCTTGTAAGGCTAATCCCCAAGTTCTATATCCAAAAAGGGTGCTTTACTTCACCTTCTTGCAAGACTAATCCAGTCACAGCTCCACATCCTGAATGCTTTGGGACTAGCAAAGAGAATTACGTTTGAATAATTAGCTGATTATATGGATCTGAAGAGTTGTATGCTTGGAGGTGTGTACATTCCCGCTAAGAAGATATAAGTTGGAGACATCATAGGAAATTCCCCCCCCCCTTCTAAGGGAAGAGGTGCACCCTCTGATTTTTAATTATGGCTGTAGAGAATAAAAAAAAGAAACATGCAACAATTTGAAGTGGAATCATTTTGATTGTCATGATGGCAGCAGACCAGCACAGGGAGTCTTAAAGACACAGTTTACTCTATTGGCTGCTAGGTGTTTCTGAGGTGAAGGAACTTGGGGGAGGTTTTCCCTTCCCTTATGTGTGAAATAGAACTTTACAACACTCAGACTATGCTGAAAAAGCAAAGCATTAGCAACCACTTAGCGTGTGGTTGGTCAGTGGAACCCCTTGCCACAGGATGTGGTGATGGCATGTGGCCTGGATGCCTTTAAAAGGGGACTGGACAAGTTTCTGGAGTAAAAATCCATTATGGGTCACAAACCATGATGTGTATGTGCAACCTCCTGATTTTAGAAATGGGCTATGTCAGAATGCCAGATGCAAGGGAGGGCACCAGGATGAGGTCTCTTGTTATCTGGTGTGCTCCCTGGGGCATTTGGAGGGCTGCTGTGAGATACAGGAAGCTGGACCACAAGCTGAGTAAAGAAATATTTTCTTTTCTCTGTCCTAACCCTCCAAACACTCAATTTTAGTGGATGTCCCCTGGTTCTGGTGTTATGTGAGAGTGTAAAGAGCATCTCTCTATCTACGCTATCCTTCCAATGCATAATTTTGTATGTCTCAATCATGTCCCCCCTCAGGCGCCTCTTTTCTAGGCTGAAGAGGCCCAACCGCTGTAGCCTTTCCTCATAAGGAAGGCGCCCCAGCCCAGTAATCATCTTAGTTGCTCTCTTTTGCACCTTTTCCATTTCCACTATGTCTTTTTTGAGATGCGGCGACCAGAACTGGACACAATACTCCAGGTGTGGCCTTACCATCGATTTGTACAACAGCATTATAATATTAGCTGTTTTGTACTCAATACCTTTTCTAATGATCCCAAGCATTGGGAATTGGCCTTCGTTACTGCCGCAGCACACTGGGTCAACACTTTCATCGACTTGCCCACCACCACCCCAAGATCTCTCTCCTGATCTGTATCAGACAGCTCAGAACCCATCAGCCTATATGTGAAGTTTTGATTTTTTGCCCCAATTTGCATGACTTTACACTTTCTTACATTGAAACGCATCTGCCATGTTGCTGCCCATTCTGGCAATCTGGAGAGATCCTTCTGGAGCTCCTCACAATCACTTCTGGTCTTCACCACTCGGAAAAGTTTGGTATCGTCTGCAAACGTAGCCACCTCACTGGTCAACACTGTCTCCAGGTCATTTGTCTTTCAGTGACCCCAGGCAGTGCATCACCTTGTCAAGGGATGTAGGCCTTTCTCGTTTTTGTATTCATTGCTCTAAGGCAGCAGTGTGCCGACTACTGCGCACTTGTATTGCGTTTTCCAGCACAGCCGGTACTTTGTGTTCTGGAGCACCTTGCAACTGCTAGTCCCAAGATCGAGACAGTGCGATGCTCTGGCCCATCACATCTATAGTGCAGTGCCCCAGCAGGTATTGCGACCAGATCTCCACAGACACGCGATGGGAGACTTACTTTTCTGTCCATCATTCTTTTCCCGCATTTCTCCCCATTTTCCAACCAGAGCAAATCAAGCAGAGCAGAGAAGTTTTTTGCATATTGGATATTACATATTTGGGTTTTCAGAAGGCGTTCAACATGGTCCCTCACCAAAGGCTGCTGAGAAAACTCCAGTCAGGGAATAAGAGGGCAGGTCCTCTCATGGATTCCTCTCATGGATTCTTCTCATGGGAACTGGCTGAAAACCAGGAAACAGAGAGTGGGTGTCAATGGACAATTTTCACAATGGAGAGAGGTGAAAAGCGGAGTGCCCCAAGGATCTGTCCTGGGACCCGTGCTTTTCAACCTGTTCATAAGTGACCTGGAGACAGGGGTGAGCAGTGAGGTGGCCAAGTCTGCGGAAGACACCAAACTTTTCAGAGAGCTGAAGACCAGAAGAGATTGTGAGGAGCTCCACAAGCAAAATGGCAGGTGCTTTTCAACGTAAGTAAGTGTAAAGTCATGCACATTGGGGCAAAAAATCAAAACTTCACATATAGGCCACTAGGTTCTGAGCTGATTGTGACAGATCAGGAGAGAGATCTTGGGTGCTGGTTGACAACTCTATCAGTGTATCAACCCAATGTGCAGCAGCAGTGAAAAGGGCAAATTCCATGCTTGGGATCATTAGAAAAGGCATTGAGAATCAGACGGCTAATATTGTAATGCTGTTGTACAAATAGATGGTAAGATCACACCTGGAGTATTGTGTCCAGTTCTGGTTGCTGCATTTCAAAAATGATATAGTGGAAATGGAAATGGAAAAGGTGCAGAAGAGAGCAACCAAAATGACTGCCGGGCTGGGGCACCTCCCTTATGGCTGTGGGGAGTCCTTTGCCTTCTCTGGCGGGCCATGGCGAGTGCTTGCTCAGGAGATGCTTCCGCGACAGTGTGGAGAACTGACCGCTCGTAACCACAGTTTGCGCTTCCAGTGTTTCATTGTGTACTCCCCCATGGACTACCAAATTTAGTTGTATTTTTAATGTACAGGGCGTGGGGTGGGGTTGTATGTGGTTCATGACGATTCCAATTTTTCCCTCAGTGGTCCATGGGCTCCAAAAGGTTGGAAACCACTGGTCTAGAAAATAGGCACCTGAGGGGGACATGATCGAGACATATAAAATTATGCAGGGGATGGATAGAGTGGGTAGAGGGAGGTTCTCTTCCCTCTCGCACAGCATCAGAACCAGGGGACATCCAGTAAAACCGAGTGCTGTGTATTTGGACAGACAAACAAAAATATTTCTTTCTCCAGCATGTGGTTAGTCTGTGGAACTCTTTGCCACAGGATGTGGTGATGGCATGTGCATAGATGCCTTTAAAAGGGGACTGGACAAATTTCTGGAGAAACAGTTCATCACGGGTTACAAGCCATGATGGGTATGTGCAACCTCCTGCTTTTAGGACTAGGCTATTTCAAAACACCAGATGCCAGGGAGGGCACCAGGATGATGGTCTCTTGTCTTGTGTGCTCCTTGGGGCATCTGGTGGACCATTGTGATCAGTGGCATAG
Organism: Tiliqua scincoides; assembly: GCF_035046505.1. NCBI lineage: Eukaryota > Metazoa > Chordata > Lepidosauria > Squamata > Scincidae > Tiliqua > Tiliqua scincoides. The sequence continues at coordinate 264,798,462 of NC_089822.1, forward strand.
CTAATGATTGTGTAGACTGTTGCATAAAAGTGATGCCCCAGAAGTGATGTCACAAATGGAAGTGATGTCATAGCCAGGCTTTAAAACATGAAAATAAGGAGAGTGCCTGCCTCCTCTCCCCAGAAGCTTGCCACCCACTTGCTTTCCTGCCTCCCCCCACCCCCAGCCAGTGGAATAGCTAAGGCACCTATCTGCTCCCCCAGGTCAAAGAAGATTTTGTAGTCCCCTACGACAAAATCACATTTAATGAATGAAGTAAATAAATAAAAAGCGTGCCCCTTATTAGTTAGAAACACTGTACTGGGGTGAAGAGGGACAGTTATTCTCCCCTGCTGAATATAAGAGGAGAACCACTTGAAAAAGTGCCTCTACCCAGTTAGAAGGGGTAATTATATTAAGATACATGGAAATGAGAGCTGACACAGATTAACACCTTATTGGTTCCATGTTGTATCGTAATAACATCTCATTGGCTCTTAGAACAATTAGGGTGCAATCCTCACACCTTATGTCAGTGCTTTCCAGAACTGACATAAGGGCAATGCAGCTCTGAGGTAAGGGAACAAACATGCCCTTACTTTGAGGAGGCCTCAGTGAGTGACACCTAACTGCAGGATGCAGCACACGGCCCATTGGCACCTCTATGCCAGTGCTGGAAAGGCATTAGGATTGCGCCCTTAGTCTCATAAGTCTGTTTTGAGTTCAGAAATCCACTTTTTGTTCCATAGTGCAGTTGTGTTTTCATTTTCTGATTAATTGGCCATAACTTTTGATAGAATACAGATATTTCAATGAGGTTAGTCTCATTGCATTTTGCATTAAATTACCTTTCCAAAGATATATAACATGATGGTATTATTCTTACATACCAATTTTTTTTCCACAATTTTGGCCAATAGTGTCAAGCTCAGCTTGCTGCCCCCCCCCCCAAGCTGGATGCCTGGTGCAACTGCTACCCCCTCCACACCCTTAGCTATGCCACTGACTGTGATAGGATGCTGAACTAGATGGATCTTTGGCCTGATCCAGTGGGGCTGTTCTGATGTTAGGTGTGGTGCCCTAATTGTGCCCATTGCAGCTGCAGGGGCTGTAAGCTGGTTGAATGCAGCAGAGATGTCTGGGCACTTTGGTCCTAAGTGGAATGAGACTCCAGCACCCCCACCCTGCTGAGACACACACCTTGAAAGATCACCAGGATTTGCTTTGTCCTCTTCTGTTCCTTGTCTGGAAGTGATCAGTTCTCTAGTGACTTCTATGCTTCTTTTGGATCAGGCGAGGAAGGATCCTCTTCAGCTTCAAATTCCACCTCTTTCTACAATTTTTATTCCAACTGCATCTGTTGAAACCAAGAGGAAAAAACATACAATAGTTAAAATAATCAACAGCCCCAGTCCGGCTTTTCCACTATCCCTGCCAAAACCCCACCAGAAAATCAAGCCATCCCAGAGCAGACCCAAAGTTTAGGATGCAAATAGGGGGGGGGGACTGTCGCAGCTCCTCTTCTCAACCCCCCCTTTCCCTTCAGCAGCTAGGCTTTGAGCTTGGCTGCCTCTGCCCCCTGGGGTCCTCTCCCACCCCTCGATTCCTTCCTACCACTGCAGTCCTGGGACCCCCCCCCCCCTTTGCAGCATGGGAGGGGGAGCTGCTGACTCAGACACTTGAGGCAAAGGAAGTTCTATTTGCAGGTCGTCAAAGTCTGGACCCCCCAACTCCCAGGTGGGGCAGGAGGTGCATCTCCTCCAGCTGTGCATCCCCTTCTCCTCCCTCCCCCCCCCCATTCCCCCAATGCAAGCTGATCATCTCCTCTCCCCTACCCAGGCTGCAGGTGGCTCTTCCAGGGTCTCTTTCCCCAGCATGATGTCCTGTCCCTGAGTCCAGAAGGCTGGAAAGTCTTTGCAGGGGCTCTTCAGAAGCATTCCAGTGAGCCCAGTGCATGCTGGTACTTGAAGTCCTTCCCCATCTCCTTTCCAAGATACAGAGCATCCTGGGAGTTGCAGTTTTACCTTTTGCCTTGTCAGTGCTGAAAGAATCTTCAGCTGCCCTGCTGCTTTGGGAAAATCTGGTGTATTCTGATGCACTCAATGGAACCAGATCCAAAGGGGGGTTAAAACTCCTGGTGCATTTAGCAGTTGTGCAGCCAAGATAATTCGAAAAGCTATTGAGAACAAAACAGCTAATATTATAATGCCTTTGTACAAATCGATGGTAAGGCCACACCTGGAGTACTGCATCCAGTTCTGTTCGGCGCATCTCAAAAACAATATAGTGGAAATGGAAAAGGTGCAAAAGAGAGCAACTAAGATGATTCCTTGGCTGGGGCACCTTCCTTACGAGGAAAACAAAATAAAATATTTCTTTACTCAGCGTGTGGTTGGTCTGTGGAACTCCTTGCCACAGGATGTGGTGACGGTATCTGACCTGGATGCCTTTAAAAGGGGATTGTACAGGTTTCTGGAGGAAAAATCCATTACGGATTACACGCCATGATTTGTATGTGCGACCTCCTGATTTTAGAAATGGGCTATGTCAGAATGCCAATGCAAAGGAGGGCACCAGGATGCAGGTCTCTTATTATCAGTTGTGCTCCCTGGGGCATTTGGTGGAGCTGCTGTGAGATACAGGAAGCTGGACAAGAAGGGCCTATGGCCTAATCCAGTGGGGCTGTTCTTATGTTCTTAATTTTTTGCATGCCAGGAGGAGAAAAGCTGCACCTGCCTGAATTCCCCCTTTTACAACAGCCTGGCCCTCGTTTGCATCTGGTCATCCTAGCTGGAGTTCAGGAATGTAAGAACATAAGACAGCCCAACTGGATCGGGCCAAAGGCCCATCCAGTCCAGCTTCCTGCCTCTCACGGTGGCCTACCAGATGGCCCCACCAGGGCACAAGAAAGTTGCATCCTGGTCAGGGGCAGACTCGGGGGGGCCATGGATGTGTGCCCCCCCAACTGTCATGCAGTAGCTGAATTTTTCCAGCTGCCACGCACAGACAGTTTCCTGCTTTTCTGCAGGGAGATTCCCTGGTCAGGCAGCTCCACCCCCCCCACCCCATTCCTCCTTCCTCACTCCCCCCCCCAGCATTGTGCGACTCCCTGGCAGGGAGTTTGTAATCAGGGCTGCAGCGGGAGTGAAAGAGAGCGAGAGCCGCTCCCCCAGCGAAACTTGGCCATGGAGGCCACAAGTGAAATCAGGAGCCCAGGTCTACCCGCCTGGTTGCCCTGAGCTCTGGAGTTGGTAGTTATCATGGCCCTGCCCCCAGACACAAACTCTGGACCCACCCCTGGCGCAGGAAGGCCAGAATGAGTCAGTAGGACAGAAGCTGTCTAGAGTGGGAAAACAGTGGGGAGGCTCAGCACCACCTTCATATGGGGGGGGCAGAATATCAGGTTGCAACCTCCATTTCTTGCCATTGTTCTTTATTGATTTGAAAAATGTACACCCTGCCTTTCCCAGGGCAAAGCAAATAAGAACATAAGAACATAAGAACAGCCCCACTGGATCAGGCCATAGGCCCATCTAGTCCAGCTTCCTGTATCTCACAGCGGCCCACCAAATGCCCCAGGGAGCACACCAGATAACAAGAGACCTCATCCTGGTGCTCTCCCCTACATCTGGCATTCTGACTTAACCCATTCCTAAAATCAGGAGGTTGCGCATACACATCATGGCTTGTACCCCATAATGGATTTTTCCTCCAGAAACTCGTCCAATCCCCTTTTAAAGGCGTCTAGGCTAGACGCCAGCACCACATCCTGTGGCAAGGAGTTCCACAGACCGACCACGCGCTGAGTAAAGAAATATTTTCTTTTGTCTGTCCTAACCCGCCCAACACTCAATTTGAGTGGATGTCCCCTGGTTCTGGTATTATGTGAGATTGTAAAGAGCATCTCCCTATCCACTCTGTCCATCCCCTGCATAATTTTGTATGTCTCAATCATGTCCCCCCTCAAGCGTCTCTTTTCTAGGCTGAAGAGGCCCAAACGCCGTAGCCTTTCCTCATAAGGAAGGTGCCCCAGCCCCGTAATCATCTTAGTCGCTCTCTTTTGCACCTTTTCCATTTCCACTATGTCTTTTTTGAGATGCGGCGACCAGAACTGGACACAATACTCCAGGTGTGGCCTTACCATCGATTTGTACAACGGCATTATAATACTAACCGTTTTGTTCTCAATACCCTTCCTAATGATCCCAAGCATAGAATTGGCCTTCTTCACTGCCACCGCACATTGGGTCGACACTTTCATCGACCTGTCCACCACCACCCCAAGATCTCTCTCCTGATCTGTCACAGACAGTTCAGAACCCATCAGCCTATATCTAAAGTTTTGATTTTTTGCCCCAATGTGCATGACTTTACACTTACTGACATTGAAGCGCATCTGCCATTTTGCTGCCCATTCTGCCAGTCTGGAGAGATCCTTCTGGAGCTCCTCACAATCACTTCTGGTCTTTACCACTCGGAAAAGTTTGGTGTCGTCTGCAAACTTAGCCACTTCACTGCTCAACCCTGTCTCCAGGTCATTTATGAAGAGGTTGAAAAGCACCGGTCCCAGGACAGATCCTTGGGGCACACCACTTTTCACCTCTCTCCACTGTGAAAATTGCCCATTGACACCCACTCTCTGCTTCCTGGCCTCCAACCAGTTCTCAATCCACGAGAGGACCTGTCCTCTAATTCCCTGACTGTGGAGTTTTTTCAGTAGCCTTTGGTGAGGGACCGTGTCAAACGCCTTCTGAAAGTCCAGATATATAATGTCCACGGGTTCTCCCGCATCCACATGCCTGTTGACCTTTTCAAAGAATTCTATAAGGTTTGTGAGGCAAGACTTACCCTTACAGAAGCCATGCTGACTCTCCCTCAGCAAGGCCTGTTCGTCTCCCAGGAGGCCTACTATCCCCCAGGAGGCCTACAATCCCCCAGGAGGCCTACAAGCTCCATAGTAAAAGTATGGGTGAGCCCCATATCCGTAGATCCCACGCAGGAGGAGCAGCTACCCCAAAGCAGACCCAAAGCTTGGCATGCAAATAGGGGGAGGGTTGCCACTGTCTCTCTTCCCCTCCCCCTCCCCTGGCTGTCTTTGAGCCTGGCCCTCTAGAACCACCTGGGGGCTCCTCTTCCCCCTCCCTCTTCTTCTCCACCCATTTCAGCCTGGGACCCCCCCCCTTTGCCCCCATGCAAATGAGGGGGTTACTGTCTTCCCATTGTTTGTCTTCCCAGCTCCCCTGTCCCTTCATTGGTTGTCTTTGAGCCTAGCTGCTTCAACCCCCTAACCATCTGGGGGCTCCTGTCACCCTCCCTCTTCTTTATTACCCACTTCAGCCTGGGACCCCCATTCGGCCCCCCTGCAAATTGGGTGTGTGTGTGTGTGTCGCTGTTTGCCCCCATCCCTTCATTGACTGTCTTTCAGCCTGGCCCTCTCTGCCCACCTGTGGGCTCATCTACTCCCTTCCCTCTTCCACCCACTTCAGCCTGGGACCCCCATTCGCTCTCCTGCAAATGGAGGATGCCACTGTTTAGATCCCCAACTCCCTCCCGTCTCTTCCCTGGATGTTTTTGAGCCTGGCTGTCTCTATCTAGCTATGCTCTTTTCCCTTTCACACAACACCAGAACCAGGGGACATCCACTAAAATTGAGTGTTGGGAGAGTTAGAATAAGCAAAAGAATATCTTTCTTTACCCAAAGTGTAATTAGTCTGTGGAACTCTCTGGCTTGGCTTGGCTCCCTCTGCCCCCTGGGGGCTCCTCTCCCACCCCTCTTGATTCCTTCCTGCCACTGCAGTCCTGGGACCCCCTCCCCCTTTGCAGCATGGGAGGGGGAGCTGCTGACTCAGACACTTGAGCAGAGGAGGCAAAGGAAGGGGCAGAGCAGGAAGTGGGTTCCCACCCCCTTTTCCTCCTCTGGGAAGAGGAAGGTCTCCTTGCAGGTCATCAAAGTCTGGACCTCCCAACTCCCAGTTGGGGCAGGAGGTGCATCTCCTCCAGCTGGGCATCCCCTTCTCGTCCCTCCCCCCCCATTCCCCCCAACGTAAGCTGTCCCTCATTCCAAGAGACTGGAAAGTCTTTGCCGGGGATCTTCAGAATCATTCCAGTGAGCCCAGTGCATGCTGGTACTTGAAGTCCTTCCCCTCCTCCTTTCCAAGATACAGAGCATCCTGGGAGTTGTAGTTCCTGTGTAGTTCCTTTTGGCTTGTCCCTGTGCTGGAAGACTCTTCAGCTGCTCTGCTGCTTTAGGAAAATCTGGTGTATTCTGATGCACTCAATGGAACCAGATCCAAAGGGGGGGGGGGGTTAAAACTCCTGGTGCGTTTAGCAGTTGTGCAGCCAAGAGAATTAGAAAAGGTATTGAGAACAAAACAGCTCATATTATAATGCCATTGTACAAATTGATGGTAAGGCCACAACTGGAGTATTGGTCAACACATCTCCAAAAGGACATAGTGGAAATGGAAAAGGTGCAAAAGAGAGCAACTAAGATGATTCCTGGGCTGGGGCACCTTCCTTATGAAGAAGACAAAAGAAAATATTTCTTTACTCAGCGTGTTGTCGGTCTGTGGAACTGCTTGCCGCAGGATGTGGTGACGGCATCTGGCCTGGATGCCTTTAAAAGGGGATTGGACAAGTTTCTGGAGGAAAAACCCATTATGGGTTACAAGCCATGATGTATATGTGCAACCTCCTGATTCTAAAAATGGGCTATGTCAGAATGCCAATGCAAGGGAGGGCACCAGGATGCAGGACTCTTCTGTGGGGGTGGTGTGAGACACAGGAAGGTGGACTAGATGGGCCTATGGCCTGATCCAGTGGGGCTGTTCTTATGTTCTTATGATGACTGTGGAACTCAACAGTGCTCCAGGAGGTGGTCGTCCCCTCCCCCAGCAATAGGAGAAAGAATAAAGACAGAAGCATGAGCGGATGGTAAAGTGAAATATTTCTTTTGTCTCATAAAGCTATAGCGTGTCGTTTTAAAAAGTGTGTCCTGGTGCTAGAATGTTTGGGAACCACTGTTGTAGTGGAATATTCCATTCAAATTTTGGACCCTACTATTTTGGAAAGATAGTTTCAATCTTTCTCCTCCCAGATCTTCTCTTCTGTCCTAGGCTGCCTCCTGCCTGTTTCTCCTTTCAGGTGGGTGCAGTAACTGCTTTATCCAAATCGAGGTTTGGCTGAGCGTGTCCTGACACCAGCACCATCGAAAGAGGGCTTTGCAGACATGCCCTGGCTGATCTCCAGCTTATGTGGAACTGTCCCTCCAGGTTTATTTGTTTGTTAGTGCTCAAGCTCATTCAGTATTTATTGCGATTTTTAAAGAAACAAACACGTTCATCGACAAGCCCCGGTATAGAAAGGACAGAATTCAGTGCCACTGAACCCACTGGGGTTTACTTCTGAGTATATACACCTAGATGTGTGTGTTAGAGGTCCCGTTTCTCTATTGTGCTGCTAAACATGTTTCCCTCTCGTTGCAGCAAGCTACAGAGAAGACAGTGAAGACCAGAGGGAGCCATGTGGGGTGTCACTGGAAACAACTACATGTGACCCACTTTTGTGGATGTCCCCTGGTTCTGGTGGAGGGAAAAGAGGCATCTCTCTATCCACTCTGTCCATCCCCTGCTGGATTTTGTATGTCTCAATCAGGTCCCCTCTCACGCGCCTCTTTTCTAGACCGAAGAGGCCCAAACGCTGTAGCCTTTCCTCATAGGGAAGGTGCCCCAGTCCAGTAATCATTTTGGTTGCTCTCTTCTGCACCTTTTCCATTTCCACTATGTCCCTTTTGAGATGTGGTGACCAGAACTGGACACAATACTCCAGGTGTGGCCTTACCATAGATTTGGACAACTGAATTACAATATTGGCTGCCTTATTCTCAGTGCCTTTCCTAATGATCCCAAGCATGGAATGTACAAACATGGAATCCACATGAAGCTACAACTACCCTCCCCCCTTCTTTTCAGTTTGAACGTAGCAAAATTTAACCTGCAGGATATCTGCAAGAGGATATCTGCAACAGCCTTAGAAATTGACCTCAACAGGTGGGAAACCCTGGCTTCTGAGCGGCCCGCTTAGAGGCAGGCCATGCAGCATGGCCTCTCCCAGTTTGAAGAGACACCTGGCCAACAGTCTGAGGCTAAGAGGCAAAGAAGGAAGGCCCGTAGCCAGGGAGACACACCAGGAACAGACTGCACTTGCTTCCAGTGTGGAAGGGATTGTCACTCCCGAATTGGCCTTTTCAGCCACACTAGACGCTGTTCCAGAACCACTTTTCAGAGTGCAATACCATAGTCTCTCGAGACTGAAGGAAGCCAATGTAAGTAAAAGGAATAAACTTCATGGTTCAAAACTAAGGAGCTTACGCTCAGAAAGGTGAGTACAAAGAAGAAAATTTCCAACATAGTACAGAAAAACGCAACATCTGACTAAACTGCTCTAACATGTTCAATGTTCAACACTGTGAGGCACAGCACTGACATCACTGCCACATGTCATCAGCCTCCCCCCCCCCATTTGCTGTCACTTCCATCTGCAGTACCACAGCTTGGCAGACTCCGTGGACGATACCTCTTTTAAAGCCATCCCAGCTAGTGGCCATCCCCACTTCTTGTAGCAATGAATTTCACCGGCTAAGCATGCACGGCGTGAAGCACCACTTCCTTTTCTTCATGCAAAATCTTCTGCCAATTACTTTCTCTGGACAGCTGCGGGAAAGTAAGAATCGGGCCCTCACCTCTGGCACCGGAACCTCACTTTGTTTTACTGCCCCCAACTCTGCTATCCCAACTCTTAGCAGTCCAGGGTTCTCCTCCCTGCCCAGTTTAGGTTCTTAGGCAGATCAGGCACTTAAGAGCTCTCAGCTTAAATGTCAAGCAATCCTATCTTGCGCTGGAACAGGCAGGCCAGGAAGCCTGCACTATATCCAGTGCAAGACTGGGGCCTGAAGTGGCTCAACCGGAGGCAAGGGGAAACTCTTCCACTTACCCCGGGTAACCCATCACAGCCCCAATGGATCCCTTGGACTTGTGCCACCTCCAGAGGTGTCACAAGTCCAAGGAGAGCAGAGCGACTTGCAGCCACTCCGTACTGCTCAGGGAATGGGGTTGGGATCTGGCATAACAGCTGGGTTCCAGCCCTGCCTCTGGCTCCCCACCACCCGCCCACAGGATCACCCTTCCCCCGCCCTGGAACGCCTCCCTCCCGCCTCCTCCCTGCCCACCCCAGATCCCTGCATCAGCCAAGCTCAGCCAACACAACCCTCCCTCCCCAAGTCAGCATGGAGACTGGATGCAGCCTCCACAGGCCACTGTGTGTCCCTTCACAGCATGTTTGTGACCCTCCTGGGCCAGCGCAAAGGCACAGTCAGGGTTGCGCAATCTCTTGCAATCTCAAGAGGGCACAATGTATCTTGAGACAGTGAGGCTCAGTTCTTAGCTAATTAAACCAAATTATAGAGTACTGAATCTTGGCAGGTTTGCCACCACCCTGATTACACCAGTGCCTCAGCACTAGGGCGCAATTCTAACCCCTTAAGTCAGTGCTTTCCAGCCCTGACTTAAGGGCAATGCAGTTCTGAGGTAAGGGAACAGGTAAGGGTAATTCCCTTACTTTGAGGAGGCCTCTGTGAGTGACACCCAACTGCAGGATGCAGTACACATCCCATTGGCACGACTATGCCAGTGCTGGAAAGCACAGACACATGGGATTAAGATTGCGCCCTAAGGCCCTATAGGTTTATGCCAGCCCCTGCACGTCCTGGACTTCGTCTCAGGGACTGCGACCAGGCTCTGGACCAATGTTACTCTGGCAGTTCAACCAAGCAGTTAGGCTGGATAACCGCCTCCTGTTCCCAGCACTCAAGACACCTAGGCCCTCCTCACCCCAGCAGTGTCTGTTCTAGTGGCTGTCTAGTGGTGTGCTTTTGCATCTTTTTAGATTGTGAGCCCTTGTGGGACAGGGAGCCATTTGCTATTGGATTTTCTCTGTAAACCACTTTGTGAACTTTATGTTGAAAAGCGGTATATAAATACTGTTAATAATAATAATAATAATAATAATAATAATAATAATAATAATAATAATAATAATAATAATAATAATAATAATTTTGGTTTATTAAAGAAAGTTAAGGTTAAAAAGAACACAGTTACCTTCCCACCGAGGTGGCACCTATTTACCAACTCGCATTTCTACATGCTCTCGAGCTGCTAGGTTGGCAGGAGCTGGGACAAGCAACGGGAGCTCACCCCGTTTCAAACTGCCAACCTTGCAGTCAGCAGGCTTGTCGACTCAGCGGTTTAACCCACTGAGCCACCACGTCCTTACAAGTTAAGATTACACACACATAAATCAACTGCAAGAGATGCAGACTTCCAGAATCACATCACATCTAAAATAACAAAGCTAGCTTTCTGAAAATACTGAGAGATATACCTATCTCTCACCTGGGTCTGCTGACCACTGGAGACAAATGGCTCTTAGGCTACTTGTTGAGACAGGCACCCAAGATGGACAAAGGGCTGAAGACACGAGCAGCAGGCAGGACCACTCACTGCCCGGCAGAAACACTTAGGCCCCCTTGAGGATCTCTTTTTATGATAATTACACCTGCACTAGCCAATCGGGTTGCAAGATGGTCCGAAACTTCTAAACAGACTGGCTACTAATGGTCTTTGCTCTTACCCCTCCCAACTAAAATTACACAGCTGAAGAGAATCTTCCTTGCTAAGTACATTCTCTCCAAAAAGATGCACTCTACTCTGTGATTGGCTACCTGCTCTTCCTGGCCACTTAAGAACAGATAACAAATTCCTTTCTCCAACTAAATTGCCTCCTTTCCCACCAGCTGCAGAGAGGCAGTGGGTTCTTTGATGTCCTCTCAGATGTGAAATAACACTGAAGCTTTTTCCACATTCCAAACATTTATATGGTATGTCCCCTGTGTGGTTTTTTTTGATGCACGGTCAGGGCCGAGCTGCTTCTGAAGCTCTTCCCACACTCCAAGCATTTATATGGTTTCTGCCCCGTGTGGCTTCTTTTATGCGCGGTCAGGTGTGAGCTGTCACTGAACCTTTTTCCACACTTCAAGCATTGATATGGTTTCTCCCCTGTGTGGGTTCTTCGATGCACAGTTAGGGCTGAGCTACTTCTGAAGCTGTTCCCACACTCCAAGCATTTATATGGTTTTTCCCCTGTGTGGGTTCTTTGATGCACAGTCAGGGCTGAGCTCACACTGAAGCTCTTCCCACACTCCAAGCATTTATATGGTTTCTCTCCTGTGTGGATTCTCCGATGCATAGTAAGTGATCCACTCTCAGGGAAGCTCTTTCCACACTCCGTGCATTTATAGGGTTTCTCCCCTGCATGCCTTCTTTGATGAACCCTCAGATTAGAGGGCTGACAGAAGCTCTTTCCACACTCCAAGCATTGATATGGTTTCTCCCCTGTGTGGGTTCTTCGATGAAAAGTCAGGCTATCTCTCCTGCTGAAGCTTTTTCCACACTCCAAACATTTGTATGGTTTCTCCTCTGAGTGGCTTCTTTCATGTACAGTCAGACTTGAGCTAAAATTGAAGCTCCTTCCACACTCCAAGCATTTATATGGCTTCATCCCAGTATGAGCTCTTTGATGGGCACTAAGTTTCCCACTATCAATGAAGCTCTTTCCACACTCCAAGCATTTATATGGTCTTTCCCCTGTGTGGATTCTTTGATGGACAGTCAGGCTTGCGCTAATACTAAAGCTCTTTCCACACTCCAAGCATTTATATGGTTTCTCCCCGGTGTGGGTTCTTCGATGTATAGTGAGGTGTCCAGACTGACTGAAATATTTTCCACACTCCAAGCATTGATATGGTTTTATCCCTGTGTGGCTTCTTTGATGGAAAGTGAGGGATAGGCTCATAGCAAAGCTTTTTCCACACTCCAAGCATTGATAGGGTTTCTCCCCTGTGTGTGATCTCTGATGCACTGTCAGGCTTGAGCTCACACTGAAGCTCTTTCCACACTCCAAGCATTTATAGGGCTTCTCCCCAGTGTGGGATCTTTGATGCAAAACTAAGCTTGAGCTCACACTGAAGCTCTTTCCACAAGTCAAACATTTATATGGCTTCTTCCCTGTGTGGGATCTTTGATGCACAGTAAGCTGCCCACTGTCAGTGAAGCTCTTTCCACACTCAAGACATTTATATGGCTTCTCCCCTGTGTGGGATCTTTGATGCACTGTCAGTCTTGCACTTTCAGTAAAGCTCTTCCCACACTCCAGGCATTTATATGGCTTCTCTCCTGTGTGGGTTCTTTGGTGCATAGTCAGGTGTGAGCTCTCACTGAAGCTCTTCCCACACTCCAGGCATTTATATGGCTTCTCCCCTGTGTGGGTTCTTTCATGCACTTTGAGGTGTGTGCTCTTACTGAAGCTCCTTCCACACATCAAACAAGTATACAGTTTCTCCCCTGTGTGAGTTCTGTTATGATCACTCAGATGTGAGCTTTTCCTGAAGCTCTTTCCACACTTCAGGCATTTATATGGTTTCTCGCCTGTGTGGGTTCTTTGGTGGACAGTAAGTTGTCCACTATCAGTGAAGCTCTTTCCACACTCAATACATTTATATGGCTTCACCCCTGTGTGGCTTCTTTGATGCACAATCAGGCTATAGCACCTACTGAAGCTCTTTCCACACTTCTGGCACTTATATGGTTTCTCCCCTGTGTGAGTTCTTTGATGGACAGTAAGTTTTCCACTCTCAGTGAATCCCTTTCCGCACTCCAAGCATTGATATGGTTTTTCCCCTGTGTGGGTTCTCTGATGTGTTCTAAGTGTTGATTTACCACGTATGCTTGTAGCAAATGGAGGACATTTTTCCTTCCTCTTAGTTTTATTTTTCGGATCGGCTGCGATGACTCTTAAATCACCACCCTGACAAGCATCAGATTTATTTCTTTGTTTCTTGGACTGGTTTCCCTTTTGCTTTTTGGATCTGTGTTGATGCTCTGCTTCCTCCCTTGTGTGGATCTTCTCATGGGACGTAAGATGTGTGCCTGTACTGAAGCTCTTTGTCCTCTCAGGGCATTCAAATGATTTCTTTCCTATGTGGATTTTGCTGTGGTTATTAATGTTGGATTTACAACTGGTTTTTTCTTGGTGCAAAGTAAGTTTATCCCTTCTCTTCCCTTTGTGTTGCTCCTGTTGCACTAGGATTCCATGGTGGTCGTATTCCTGACAAACAACAGATATTGTCATGGGTACTGGTGCTGGGCTTCCCTCCTGCCTTCCTGATCCGTCTTGGGCTCTGTGAGTCACTTCCTCTACACCAAGTGCTTCTGGTGACACTCCACATGGCCCCACCAGCTCCTCATTGTCTTGGATTTTGCTTCCTGAAATAGAAAGATAATCTTGATTCTCTGTTTCTCTGCTAAGCACTGGCATACAAATGGGGGGACTGGGGGGCCATCGGGCAAGGGTGCCACCCTCAGGGGGGTGCCACCACTAGTGAACAAAATCACTAAAACCACGATTTGTACGAATAATACCATCGTGTTATATACCATTTGATGTGTAATTTACAGCAGAATGCAATGAAACAAACCACACTGAAATACCTGTGTTCTACCAAAAGCTATTACTAAATAACCAGAAAAGAAAAACACAACTGCCTTATGCCACAAAAAGTGAATTTCTTAACTCAAAAGCTAATGAGGTGTTATTATGACACAGCATGGAACCAATAAGATGTTATTATGGGTCAGCTCCCTCTTCCCTGTATCAGAGCTAATACTAGAACTACTAGAGATTCAGTTGTGTGAGCGTCATCACATTTTTGTTGGTTACTGATTGATTGGGTAACCTGTACTGCTCTACAGTAAAAAGAATATAGTTAATGGGGCTGACAGCCTGAATTGGTGATGCCACTGGTGGGATGGTTGGGTGTTGTACACTGGCTTAGAATTTCTAATTCACCCAATTTGAGTTGAGTTTCTGTTGTATGTACAGGACACATGCAGGAAAAGACATGTTCATGTGAATGAGTAGTGCTGGTTAGTGCTTAATTTCTAAAGGGAGAGGGGCTTAGCTTGGGAGAAAAGAACATCCCATCCTAGCTCTGATGAGGAAAAGAGGGTCAAAGGAGAGAAATTTTGTGAGATGTCAACGTGAATGGGCAGAGCAAAGCCACAAAAATGTTCACTAATCACTGCTGAATCTATTTCCTTGAAGTGAGTAAACACAACACCCCAAAGGACAGGATCCACAATGGCAGGTGAATTTGAATCTGTGACCCTTCCAGTTGCTAAATTTCTACATTTCAGCAACTTGAAGCGGGCTAAGTTGCTGGTTCTAAGCAACTTGGAGTAACTGTGTAAGCAAACTGGTGTGTTTTAACTCTTATTTCCTATCTCTCTTTTAATATATACCTTCATACATGACTGTTTGGAGATATTAGTTGTAAAACTATATGCCTAATAAAGGTTTGTTGTATGTTGTATGTTATGACAGGATCCACAACATAGTTAAGCAGCTACCTGCTGATCCGTCCCCTTTCTTGGAGTCCAGGCCAAAGGTGGCATCCTCTTCATTTAGCCAGGAGACATCAGGTGTAGGACATTCTTTGGAAGAAACAAAGGCAATTCTCATTTCTGGCTGCCACATATCTGGGCATTTCACATTCATCTGCTCCAATGAACCCTTCCCCAAAGTTACAAGCTCTTGTAACTCCCACATAGGTTTGTAGCAGAAATAGCCAAGTGGAGTAGAAGCCAAAGCATTGGCTGACATTTCTAAGGCCATAAGAGGCATCAGTTGAAAGCAATTACAACAGACTTCGCTGGGGTGCCAAGAGACTTGACTGGGGTGCAAACCTTTGGCCGGGGTGCCAACCATGCCCCTTGAGGCAGAGGCTGATGTGACCAGTGTTACACATGCTTTACTCACACCCAGTGTGGGTTTTTAAAATGCTCTGGTTCCCAAACTATGGTCCGTAGACCACCAGTGGTCCATGTGGTCTCAGGAAGAAATAAAGATCACCTGTGGTTACTACCAGCATCTCACCAAGTGAGTGCTCCCCCACAGTTGGCTGCAGCCAGTCTGTTCTCCATCCTCTCTGGTAGTCCATGTGGGAGTGATAGCTCAGAAGACCACCAGAGAGTGTGGAGAACGGACTACCTGCAGCCAGCAACCACCCGCAGCTGCAACCCGCAAATCTTCTCTGCAAATAACAAATCTAATATATTAAATCTCTAATAAATCTTCTCTAATTATCACACATTTAACTGTATTTTTTGTATGCGGGTGGATGGGGTTCTGTGTGGTCCACGACAATTCCAATTTTTGCCTAAGTGGTCTTCAGCCTCCTAAAGGTTGGGAACAACTAATGGGCTATGCTTGAGAAACACCTGGAAACTGCAGCTAGGATAACGTCAAACAGCCAGGTCCTTGCTGGGGCCTGCGCATGGGAGCACATGAATCCTCTTTTATTCCTATGTGCATTTATTGCCAGACTGCTTCCAGGCTCAATTCAAGATGCTGGCTATTGAGAGCCCAGTCCTGTGCATATCTACTCAGAAGTAAGTCCCATTAGAGTCAAAGGGGCTTACTCCCAGGAAAAGGTGGATAGGGTTGGGCTGCAATTGCCAAGCCCTCAATAGTTTGGGGTGAGGAAATGTCAAGGATTGATGCTCGCCTCGTGAATCTGCTCACCAACCACTGTCAACGCCTGCTGTCTGTGTCTCAAGATCTCAGAAGACAAGATCCCACAGAAAAAGTATAAAAGCCACAGGGTCCAAGAGTTGATTGGCAATGCCCTCTACAACCACTTGCAGGACTCAGACAAGATAGACAGAGTTCCCACTCCACACCAGAATTGCACTGACAGTTGCACTGACACATCAGTTGCAAGTGGGGAACTTTTGGGAACCCTCAAAGGCCTGGAGCACACTTAGATATGCCCTTCCCTGGTAGATCCTCCCTGGCTTGCCCTTCCCAAGCCAGAAGTGGGAGGAGGTGCAATGTGGAAGCAAGTGGGTAGTTGGAGATGGTCACCCCTAGCAATTTGCTGCCTGAGGCAACTGTCTCCATTAGCCTCACGGATAGGCCAGTGCCTGTTACTCCACTGTGTGTGATGCAGCTTTCACAGCCACATCAGTGAACAGTCAGGTAGTAGAATCCTGAAATTGTCATTGGGCTGAACCCGGAAAGCTCCCTTATGCAGAGTCCGACCCTTGGTCTGTCTAGCTCAATATTGCCTGAATTGAGTGACAGCTGCTCTCCAGTGCTTCTAGTGGAGGGTCTTTCCCAGGCCAACCTGGAAATGCTGCCAGAGATTGAACCCTAGATCTCCTGCATGTACAGCAGCTGCTCTGCCATGGAGCGATGCCCCTTCCCTTGAGCTCTCTCACTTTAGAACCTTCCCGTCTCTCCAATAGGATTGCACAGATACAACATGGCATGACTTCAGCCCAGCCCAGGTCTGCAAAAAGGAAGCAAGCAGGCATTTGCTACCTATTCTCCTGGGGAGTCACTGTCGTGCCAAATGTCAAAAGCCGACAGCAGTTCGCACTTTTAGTGTCTACAAAAAAAATAAAAAAATAAAAATAGAAAAAGGGATCCTGATTTACCCAGCGAAGTCACGTTTTCCTGATTCTCCAGCATCACTTCTGCATACAGGGCCTTCTGGTCTGGATCCAGCAGAGCCCATTCCTCCTTGTTGAAATACACAGCCACCTCCTCAAAGGACACCAGACCCTGAACAAAGATAGTCACAAATCATCCACCCAAGAAACATTTCAAACCCAACTCAAAAGGAGGAAGGAGAACCTGATATTTGCTTGCAGAGCAAAAAAACACTTGGCCTTTCCACAGTTTGAAAATGTGGTTGCTTGACCAGCTGAGTGTTTAAGATTTTGCTCATTAAGAATGAGAGAAAAATGCATCACACTAAACTTCTGTTTCTGCAAGGCCCTACGTGCAGCCCTTCAGCAAAGTTAGAGGGTCCCCTGCCAGAGCCAGCACATGCAGGCAACTCTTTGACGCCTCAGTCCATGTGCTCTGTGTAGATTGCAGAACACCCTGGTCCTGGTACATCACAAACAGCCCAACCCAATGGGCCTCTTGCGCCAGCAGAACTACAAAAGGCCCAGTGGCGGCACAAAGATAGTGGCACTGCCAGTCCAGCGTAAGCCACCATGGCAAGGCACCAGCAGCATCGAAGCCATGCCTCTGCAGACCCTGAGCTGTGCTGCTCCTGGTGAGTCAGTGGTGTGGCATTTCTAGGATAGGCAGCGGGGAGGAGAGGTTGGATCCTGGGGGCAATCAGCATGTGCCATGATCCTATCCCCTCTTCTCTCTCTCCCTATTTGCTCCTCAGACTTTTACCAGCTATATAGCCGCTGCGGGTTCGAGGAGTCACATAGGTGGCCTGAGGGTTTACATGGAGGTAAGAAAAACTGTTTTTTGCTTACACCTTCCATGTGCCTTTTTGTCATAAGCTCCATGCTATATCGTGCTGGGGGAACATCACTGGTAGATGGCCCCCAGCAAGGGAGAGCCCATCCACTCTGCTTAACTGGGTCCACTCACAGCTGCCACCTTTTCACTGTCAGCAAATACCAGCACCTGCGGCTGAGTCTATCTCAGCAAGCGCAGGGTTCTCTTGGAAGGTGAGCAAAACTTTTCCATAGAGGACACAAGGGCAAAGCACTCCTGGGCATGTGCAGAGTGCCTTATCCTTGCGGAAGCAACACTTCCTCACCTGTCCCAAGACTTGGTAGAACCTGAACCTCGACTTTTGCTTGCCCACCCAGAGCAGAACTGCCAGAAACAGTTTCCTACCTGAGAGGTGGTCAAGGGCAAGATGGTAGTAAGGCTTTCAAAAGAGCAGGTGAAGCTCAGGCTCTGCTCTGGGCAAGCTTGTTTCCTGCAAGAAGGAGCCCTGCCCCTCCTCACTCCTGCCAGTGCAATCAGATAATGCCAGTAAAGGACAGTTGCCACTTCCACACAAGGGCATTCCTGACCACATGGAGTATCTGGGAAAACAGGACCACAGTCTGAAAACAGGCAATCGGGGGACAGCAGTTGACAAGTCCCAACCCAGGCCAGGAGATCCAAGCAGCTCAGGGTCTTCTGACTGGGCACCCCAAACATTGTGCAGCACCAGAAGCCACAGGAAAGGAAGACAATCTTTCCAGCCACAGGAAGGAAGGCCCCTTCCATCGCTGTTCCCTGGTCACCTGCCTCCTACCTGAGTAGACATCACAGCAGCCGCTCCTTCTCCAGCCGACAGAGGAGGCGATCCAGAACCCGACACTGACGTCACTCCGCTGCCTGTGCAGGAGACAGGTGAGGTGGAACTTCAGTCTTCCAGTTCAGAGAATGACTGAAAGTTGTTCTGCTTGCTTCCAGGCTCCGATTGTGATCTTGTGTCAGTTAACAGAGACCAAGGAGACAGCAGGAAGCCTTTCTTCACACAAGGCATCATTCCTGCACAGAACTGGCTTCCACATGACATGGCAAGTCTCATTTCCTCAGTTGACCTTGCAAAGGGGTGAGAGGGATGCAGGGAGGGTGCATACAGTGTTTCTCAACCAGTGGTATGGGTACCACCGGTGGTACTTGAGGTGGTGTCTGGAGGTACTTGAGGTTTGGCAGGCAGAGCTCCAAAGCATGCCTTTCATATGCTCAAGAAAGCCCTTCTGTCTACCCTGAGACTCTTACTAGTGTTTGGCGTGTCATATCTGGCCTCCCAACCCAGAAGCAATGGTTAATGGCGTCATAACCAGTTACTTCTGGTGATACTTCCAATAGGTGGACCACGCAAAATGGTAAGGCAGGGGACAAACATTGAGGAATGCTGGTGTGCAGCATATCAGTTTAAATCAATTGCCAGACTCGGAGGCAGGATAGGGGAGGCAAACAGTGGGGACAACTACAGTCTTTGCATTCAGTTTCTGCCCAGTTATGGTGGGAGAAAAACACTGCCTTGTCTGCTTCAGCAAGTATGTGGATGGAGGCAAGACAGCCAATACTGTGCACTTGGACTTCCAAGGAGCCCCCTGAGAGAATCCCTCACCCAAGGCATAAACGTAGCAGTCATGGACTAAAACGCAGTGTTAATCCTGGCCCTGGTGCTGTCTAAGGCCACGACCACAAGTTGCTCCCCCCCACTGGTCCTGCCCCCTGCTTTCCTTCCGGAAGCCATGAGACTTCCCCAACCCTCCAAAGGCCTTTTAAAGCCCTTAGAGAGCCCAAAATAATCACTTACAGTTTCACAGAGGAAACTGTTAATTGGTTGCAAATGGAAAGCACAGAGTGAGAATAAACAGACATGTTGCTCAATGGAGAGAGGAAGAAATGGGGACCCCCAGGAATTTGCCTGGTAGCTTTTAATCATTTATACATGATCTGGAATTGAGGGTAAGCAGCAAGTGGCCCACATTCACAGAGGACACCAAGTGAGTCACAGCCCAATCCTATTCACACTTTCCTGGGAGTAAGCCCCATTGACTCTAATGGGACTTGCTTCTGAGTAGACATGCATAGGATTGGGCTGTCAGGGTGGTAAAAGCAAGAGCAGAGGAGAAGCTTTAAAAAGTCCTCTCCAAATTGGCTGAATGGGCAACCAAATGGCTGAAGCCTGCTTCGCAGGGGCCTTTGGGGACGAGGCCCACTCAGTTCAAGCACTGGGGAGCTCTGAAACTCACTAAAGGAGGCGGAGCCGGTGTGATGAACAACCCTGATTTTGTACCTGTTTTCAACCTTCCTCTTGCCTCAGAGCCTCCTGGGATGCCTCAGCCCCTGATCAGGCTGCGGAGCCATTTCAATGGAGAATTCAGGTTGGCCCTTAAGAACATAAGAACATAAGAACAGCCCCACTGGATCAGGCCATAGGCCCATCTAGTCCAGCTTCCTGTATCTCACAGCGGCCCCACCAAATGCCCCAGGGAGCACCAGATAACAAGAGACCTCATCCTGGTGCTCTCCCCTACATCTGGCATTCTGACTTAACCCACTCCTAAAATCAGGAGGTTGCGCATACACATCATGGCTTGTACCCCATAATGGATTTTTCCTCCAGAAACTCGTCCAATCCCCTTTTAAAGGCGTCTAGGCTAGACGCCAGCACCACATCCTGTGGCAAGGAGTTCCACAGATCGACCACGCGCTGAGTAAAGAAATATTTTCTTTTGTCTGTCCTAACCCGCCCAACACTCAATTTTAGTGGATGTCCCCTGGTTCTGGTATTATGTGAGAGTGTAAAGAGCATCTCCCTATCCACTCTGTCCATCCCCTGCATAATTTTGTATGTCTCAATCATGTCCCCCCTCAAGCGTCTCTTTTCTAGGCTGAAGAGGCCCAAACGCTGTAGCCTTTCCTCATAAGGAAGGTGCCCCAGCCCCGTAATCATCTTAGTCGCTCTCTTTTGCACCTTTTCCATTTCCACTATGTCTTTTTTGAGATGCGGCGACCAGAACTGGACACAATACTCCAGGTGTGGCCTTACCATCGATTTGTACAACGGCATTATAATACTAACCGTTTTGTTCTCAATACCCTTCCTAATGATCCCAAGCATAGAATTGGCCTTCTTCACTGCCGCCGCACATTGGGTCGACACTTTCATCGACCTGTCCACCACCACCCCAAGATCTCTCTCCTGATCTGTCACAGACAGCTCAGACCCCATCAGCCTATATCTAAAGTTTTGATTTTTTGCCCCAATGTGCATGACTTTACACTTACTGACATTGAAGCGCATCTGCCATTTTGCTGCCCATTCTGCCAGTCTGGAGAGATCCTTCTGGAGCTCCTCACAATCACTTCTGGTCTTTACCACTCGGAAAAGTTTGGTGTCGTCTGCAAACTTTGCCACTTCACTGCTCAACCCTGTCTCCAGGTCATTTATGAAGAGGTTGAAAAGCACTGGTCCCAGGACAGATCCTTGGGGCACACCGCTTTTCACCTCTCTCCATTGTGAAAATTGCCCATTGACACCCACTCTCTGCTTCCTGGCCTCCAACCAGTTCTCAATCCACGAGAGGACCTGTCCTCTAATTCCCTGACTGTGGAGTTTTTTCAGTAGCCTTTGGTGAGGGACCGTGTCAAACGCCTTCTGAAAGTCCAGATATATAATGTCCACGGGTTCTCCCGCATCCACATGCCTGTTGACCTTTTCAAAGAATTCTATAAGGTTCGTGAGGCAAGACTTACCCTTACAGAAGCCATGCTGACTCTCCCTCAGCAAGGCCTGTTCGTCTATGTGTTTTGAGATCCTATCTTTGATGAGGCATTCCACCATCTTACCCGGTATGGATGTTAGGCTGACCGGCCTATAGTTTCCCGGGTCCCCCCTCTTTCCCTTTTTAAAAATAGGCGTGACATTTGCTATCCTCCAATCTTCTGGCACCGTGGCCGTTTTGAGGGACAAGTTGCATACCTTAGTCAAGAGATCTGCAACTTCATTCTTCAATTCCTTAATAACCCTTGGGTGTATGCCATCAGGGCCCGGTGACTTATTGATCTTTAATTTATCAATGAGGTCTGAAACATCTTCTCTTTTAACCTCTATCTGACTTAACTCCTCGGTTAGGAGGGGCCGTTCGGGCAGCGGTATCTGCCCGAGGTCTTCTGCCGTGAAGACAGATGCAAAGAACTCATTTAATTTCTCTGCCATCTCTAAGTCTCCTTTTATCTCCCCTTTCCCTCCCTCACCATCCAGAGGGCCAACCGCTTCTCTGGCGGGTTTCCTGCTTCTAACATATTTGAAGAAGCTTTTATTATTCCCCTTAATGTTGCTGGCCATGCGTTCCTCATAGTCTCGCTTGGCCTCCCCTATCACCTTCTTACATTTCTTTTGCCACAGTTTATGTTCCTTTTTATTCTCTTCATTAGGGCAAGACTTCCATTTACGGAAGGAAGCTTCCTTGCCCTTCACAGCCTCTCTAACTTGGCTGGTTAGCCATGCGGGCACTCTCCTGGATTTAGTGGAACCCTTCTTTCTTTGCGGTATACACCTCTGCTGGGCCTCTATTACTGTTGTTTTAAGCAGCCCTTCTGGTTGTTCTTTATAATTCTTGATCAAGAATCACTCTTCTTTCTCAGTAGACCAGTAAACTAAGAACTTGACTTAGAGGTAACTCATTGGGTCACAGGAGCCCACCTGATTCCCCACAGCAGGAGTGTCTTTGGGCTCAGGTGACCCCAGGCATCCAATTGCACAGGCAAAATCTGGTGAATGCCCACAAGTTACACAAAGATGAGTGATTCACCCTCCCCCTCTGCTTATTTGTCCTGGTCTCTCACCTGAGCATTGGATCATGAGTGGGGGGGGGGGGTTGCTTGCCTGTTTGGACAGGTGTGGAATTAAGGACCACTATCAGGGACTCTAGACAGAAGAAGCACTTGGGGTTGAGAAAGTGCCCAGCAAGCCACACCAGTGTGTTGTGTTACTTTCCGCCTGCTTTTTATTTTCTGTGCAAATCTTTTGTCCAACCTCCCCCACCTTGTTGCAGATGCACTCGCTTCACCTTTGCAAGTGCTGAGCCCTCTCCTTTATCTTTTTCTTCCATTGCTTTGTGCTGTTTTCACCCACATTCACAAACCTGTTTTTATTTTACTGTTTACCGTTTTTGTTGACAGCTGGGTTGTATTAACTGAAGCACAAATTAATTGAGACATGAGCAGTTACAGTTCTGCTCTATACTGCATATGTCAGACCAGTGACATAGCTAGATGGGATGCAAAGCGCTAAGTTTTGCAAGGAGCCTCACCACAACATGCAACTGGTCCCTCCCCTTCTGAGCCATGAGAAGATGGAGAAAAGGGCAAAATATAGGCAAAACTAGAACATGGATATGGATTACTGAAAATATCCAAAATGAGGCCAAAAAAGAAAAAAGAGAAGCTTAGCTTGCAGTTACTTCTTTTTTTGTTACAAGGAGAAAATGAGACAAGATGTTCACGCGGCCCCCTTCATTCCTTCTTTCAATGCAACATTCATCTCCTTTCTACCTCTTCTCTGGTGTTGGGGGGGGATACGTGGCTTTGCTCCCCCAGCCCTCAACCTGCAGTTCTTTGCATCAAGAAATGGCCACTTTCCTTTCTCTCCCTCTGTCCTTCCCTCTTCTTCTTTCTCTGTCTGTCCATCCACCTCATCTCTGCTCCTCCTTGCTGCGCTCAGTGAAAACAGGATACCAGGCTCTTCCTCTCCCAGAAAGTTACAAAATAGGGAAGTCTCAAATTCGGGGGGGGGGGGGAGACATGAAATGTGGTTGTCTGCAGCATGCAGGCACATTGGGGTGGGGGAGTTGTGCATGAAAAACAGAAGAAGATTGTGTATTCTATGCTTCAGTCTCTTGTATTGGGGGGAAAAATATGAAAATCCAGTCTCCATGTTGGTCTAGCTCAGCACACTCTTCAACTTGAGTGTGGTGTGTGTGTCCCCAAAGACTTGGGGGACGGACGGACATGAAAGCAGCCCACCTACCTCAGGCCAGCTTGAGAAACGGGGACATCTCCCATTCCCACCCACCCCCATCCTCCTCCTCTTTCTTCCCTTTTCTCACTCTGGCTCTCCATCGGACCCAGCACTTCTCTCCCCTGCCAAGTTCAGTGACAGCAGTGCACAAAAATTCTGCTTTTATGAAAGTTACGGGGGGGAGGGACTGCAGTGTGGTTGCTGCAAGACTCAGGCAGGCAGGCTGGGGAGGAGTCACATCCTCTTTCTTCAAGTTTTTTGAAATACACCTTTGAGATTTCAGGCCCCTGTGTACAGAAACTTGCAGCCTGGTCTCATGTTGGCCATGAAGCAGGCTTCCCAGTGGTGGAATGAGCCTGAAAACTTAAGAACATAAGAAGAACCCTGCTGGATCAGGACAAAAGCCCATCTGGTTCAGCTTCCTGTATCTCACAGTAGCACACCAAATGCTTCAGAGAGCACACAAGACAGCAAGAGACCTGCATCCTGCTGCTCTCCCTTGCATCTGGCATTCTGACATAACCCATTTCTAAAAACAGGAAGTTGCACATACACATCACAGCTTGGAACCTAGGATGGACTTTTCCTCCAGAAATTTGTCCAATCCCCTTTTAAAGGCACCTAGGCCAGATGCCATCACCACTTCTTGTGGCAAGGAGTTCCACAGATTAATAACACGGCAGGTAAGGAAATATTTTCTTTTGTCTGTCCTCCCAACACTCAATTTTAGGTCAACACGTTCTTCAAGGGTGAAGGGAGCAGGAGATGTGTGTCTGTCCATCCCCAAAAAGACTCAGGAGACAATGAAGGCAGTCCCTGCAACTCTGGCCGGCTTGGGAAAGGAGGCCAGGTTGTAACAAACCCCCTTAGTCCTCTTACTCACCCCACAACTGGTCAGCCTCTGGCAGGCACCCCCTGAGTTCCAGCCCCGGACTGGGTTCCAGTGAAGCCTCCTCCTGGGAATCAGCCCCGGTCCCCATCGCCTGTGCCCCCTGCAAGAGACAAGAGTCAGGATCTGGGCAGGGAGCTGGGAAGGGGACTGGCAGGGATGAGCGAGGGGCAGGGGGTGAGACCCCCCACCCCGGGATTTATTTACCCATATGGCAAAATGCAGTATCATTGTATTACATTCGCAATATACTAACTAGATAGATAGATAGATAGATAGATAGATAGATAGATAGATAGATAGATAGATAGATATAAACAAGCAATAAATTATTAAAACTTAATGGGTAAAGCATAGTGGATGACATAGTGGATTAAAACATAGAGGTACATTATATGTCACATACAGTGGCATAGCTAGCGGGGCGGGGGCGGTCCACCCCGGGTACCACCCTTGGGGGGGTGACACCACAAATATCCCAACATCGCTAACATTGCAGAGGTTCATAGTAACCCCAACATGCCATATACCATTGGATATGGAATTTCCAGCAGAATGCAATGCAAAAAAACCAGATTGAAATATCTCCTTTCCATCAAAAGTTATGGCCAAAAAACCGGAAACAAAAAATGTATGGAATCCTATTGAAAATGAAACTGAGCCACATCGTGCAGTTACTTGCGAGTAGGCGAACTTGCCATAGTTCGTCGGAAAGGGCAGGCTGAGAGGCATCCAATGACACCAGAATGTTTCCTAGCCAATGAAAGCAGCCCCCCCAAAAAACACCCAAGACGGAAGTCTCTCCCTCCAATCAGACAAATGTATTGAGCCCTAAGGGAAGCGGAAGTAAGCTACATGGTTGCGTTTACTCATGAGTAAGCAAACGTGCCTTGGCTCGTTGGTCAAGTCAGGCAAAGGGGAATGCAAGGCTAGCTAGCTGCATGGTCCCAATCTGATGAAAGTGGAGCTCAATAAATGCTTCAGAAGGCAGCCTTCCCCCCCCCCCAAAGAATAAAGCAGAGGCTTCAGCTGGTAAGGTCCATTTTATTTGTTTTTAGACTGGCTGGCTTCCCCTTATTTAATTATTTGTTTTTCTTTAATTTAATTATTTATTTTATTGTGCTTGATGATGTCACTTCCAGCCATGGCATCACTTCCAGTGGGTCCTGGACAGATTGTCATTCTAAAAAGTGGGTCCCAGCTAAAGTTTGAGAACCACTGCCTTAACTCAAAACAGGCCAATGTGACATCCGGGGTGGGGGTGACACCCTAGTGACCAAAATTCTGGAAATTGTGACTTTTAGGAATAATACCATCATGTTATATGCCATTGGATGCAGAATTTTCATCCATTGCTTGTGGGGAAATATTCACTGCATTTATTTTCTGGCCATTATTATTATTCATTTCAAATCCTGAGCTGCTTAGAGGAAGGGTGGTATAAAAAGGTGAATGAATGAATGATGTCATATTGTGAGGGGCCCCCTAGAATTTAGCGTGTTTGAATCTATTCAGAGCCCCTTGCTGTGAGCAGAGGCAGGGTGCTTGGCCAAAGTAGGCCCTATATTTAGCTGCTTGGGTCAGCAAGATATTTCAGAAAATGCCCCTTGAATGCCTTTCTGTGCCTGTGTAAAAGAGGAAAGGGTGTTGCTGACTAAACTTGACGCAGAAGTTGTTTGCAGAGCTAGAAAGCCTCAATAACAGGAAACTGCTAGCTTAACTGCAACTGGGGAGCAGGTGTGAGGAGAACAGGGACTTTTTGCAAGTCTGCTATTAGCCAATGCAAAGAGGGGGAGATGGGACTTCTGCAGCTTAGAAAGATTTCACATATTTTAAATGCCATTTTTATTTATTTATTGGATTTGTATTCCGCCTTTCTCCCCAAAGTGCACCCAAGGCGGTGGTAGAACATGCTGGGCAGAATTTGAATAGTGGGATATGTAGTCAGACAGAGCTTCACTTGATATGCTGTTTGCCAATCAGGAATGTATCCAATGCTTTGCAATTTGCATTCTGCCAATCAGAAATCTGACCAATGCTTGACATGCTTTACCAGTGCTGGAGACACTCCTGATGCCACGTGGGTTAGTAGACCTGGACTCCAAAGACTTCTCCAGCAGTCTCTAGCCTCCCCCCCTGTTTTGCCCCTTCCTGCCCCTATTCTGCTTGCCCATCACCAACCTCCCCTGCTTCACTACCTTCCCCTTTGCAAAGGGGCCCAAAAGAAACTTTGTACCCCCTGATCAAACTCCTCTGGGAGGCCCTGCATAAGAGCAGTTACATATTACATGAGCAGACATGTTACATAGGAGCAGTTACATGTTACATGAGCATTATGTGTTACATATGACCCCGTGAGATGATCCCCCCAAGCATCTCGAGCCAGACCCACCTTACCTGCAACTCTTCCGCTGCTGCGCGACTCCCGAGGAGACCTTCTGCCAGGGCCACCACCTGGGCGCTGCTCTCCGGCTGGCAGCCCCGCACCCAGCGCGCCACCTCCGGGGGCAGGAGGGTGAGGAGCCTCTCCAGGACCAGCGGGTCGAGCATCTGTGCCTTGGTGCGCCGCCCGGGCTGCAGCCACCTGCGGCAGAGAGAGCGGGGCGCCTCGCCCTCCCAGGAGCACAGCTACAGGGCCGGCCGGCCGGCTGTGCAGCAGCCCCCGTCAGAACTCCGCGGCGCTCCTCTGAGGGTCTCTGCCCCGAGGCTCCTCCAAAACAGCCTTCCGGTCGCGCTGCGCAGCTGATGCTGGCGGCACAGCCGAGCTCCGCCGGGCCAGACTCGTCCGCAGAGGGACCGGCTGGACTCTCCAGGCGGCTGCAGGAGATCCCTGTGAAGCCAACCAGGGAAGACACGAAAGGAGCTGGAGGCGGACAGGCGGGCACGTGGGAACGGAGATCTTCCGTGTCCGGGGAGATCATACAAAGCAGGGCTCAACTCCGTGCGATCCAAGGAGTCCTCCCCATCCGGATCCGGTTTCAAGAGGCGGGGGTCTTGTGGGGGGGAGAGGCAGGCGGAGGGCAGGGCGAGAGGAGGGGCGCCTGAACGGCCGTGGGGAGGACGGAGGGACAGGAGGGCGCTCGCCACCCAGATTCCCCGCACTTACTTTCAGCCCTCCGCGCTCGCTGCCCCCCTGCTGGTCCCCTTTGCAGCGCGCATGAGGGCGGAGCGGGTGAGCAGCGCTCCCAGCAGGGTCTCCGCCCCGAGCTGCTTCCAGGCAGATCAGGGCAGAGCAAGAGGGAGGCGCCTGAAGGTTCTTGGCTGGCCGGCTCCTCTTTTGCAGGCTGAACCACAGACCCCAGAAACAGTCACCCGCGCTGGTCCCCTTAGGCAGCCTCCTTTGCCCCTCCCTCCCTCCCTTGGGTGCGTGGCTAGACTGGAAGCTGTGGTCTGTTAGCCCAGTCCTAGCCACGCTTTCCTAGGAGTAAGCCCAATTGACACTAATGGGACTTACTTCTGAGTAGACATGCCTAAGGTTGGGCTGTGTGTCTCTTTCTCCAGGATTCCAGAGCAGGTGTGTCTTAAGGAAATTGTGGGTCTGGTGAAGTTGCTTGTGGCTTTGCGGAAACTGGGGAGATCTGGGTGGTCGGATTCTCGGTGGTCTCCATGGCAGGGTCAGTCCTTGTCATCTGGGAAGCTCCTCTCTCTCAGGCAGGCAGGTTAGGTTGCAAAGTCTTCCTCAGGGGAGGGGCTGCCTCGATTCCCCAGACTGCAAATGGCCCCTCTGTCTCCGACTTGCTTGGGTAGATGTCCATCCTTCAAGTCCAGCGTGTCAAAAGGTCATCCAGATAAACTCTTGACGACCTAAATCTAACCCCATTCTGGACCAAGAAAGATGAGGACCATGCTGTACCCCAGGTGCAACCATACTAAACCTAAGGGGGTCCTGTCACGGATGTTTCATCCTTATCTTCTACCATTCCATTGCTTTGCATTTGCTTTCTTCTTTTTCATATGCTTCAGGCTGTGAGGGTGGGCAGACTGACCCTGCCATGGAGACCGCAAAGAAGAGGAGTTCGCAGGTAGGCTCAAATCTCCCTGTTCTCCAGTGGGGTCTCTATGGCAGGGTCAGTCCTTGCCATCTGGGAAATGCCCAAGCCCTGCCTCCTCAAGGGTGGGAGCTGCCTGAAGTCTCTGAAATTATGCCCTGGAGGATGGTGTATGACCCCCCCAGGTGGACCCCCCAAGCCAGTCTCCCAGTGCCTGTGGGGTCACGACCTCCTAATGAGGGAGGATGGGGCTTAAATTTGGACCAATCTAAACTTGGATTGACCCTTGGGACTAGAGGATTGCTTGTGACCTTGAAAGGACTGTGGGTGGGCAAAACCTTATTCTGTGTTAGTGGCTCCCCCCACCAAGAGTTCTCCTTCCTCCTTAGAGGATGTAGTGTCCAGTTCAAGAAGCCAGTTACCTTTAGTAGGGGGAGCCTCTTTTCTTGACTGCGCCTGTAAGAGCTTCAAGGCAGAGAGGATGATGGAGGATGGGGACTTGCGCCTCTTAGGTGGAGACGCATCAGAGGAAGTGGAACCAGTGAAGATGGGGGGGGGGAGTTGGATGCTGGTGTTTGGACCTGTGGGACTTTCCCCCCCCCCAAAATAAAAACAAAACAACAAATTTAAACAAACACATAACAAACACAAATTCAATATACAACACAAAAACACACTGTTGGAGGGTGCAGGCAGTCATATATCAATATATCTAATCAATCAATACATATCTCCTAATCTTGTTCCTCTTCTGGTTTAGCCTCTTAATATCATGTCTATCATATCATATAAAATATATCATGTATACAATACATTCTTCTAAATGTCCCATCTTGTACATCTACAACTTCATTTTTAACCAAGCATAGAATGGTCTCCATTGCTCTATCAGTGTCAGTTTGCGCTGTTGATCCAAAATCTCTGTAAGTCTATCCATTTCCGCCACATTCATTATTGTATCTATTAATCCATCTTTCGTTGGAATTTTAATGTCCTTCTGGTATCTAGCATATAAAATTCTTGCAGCAGTTAATATCATAATAACGAAATACACATCATTTTCTTCATCTATAATATCTAAGGTAATATTAAGCAAAAATAACTGGTTTCAGCGGTATCGTAAATCCAACTATCTCTTGTATTAGATTCCTTACCATTTTCCAATATACTTGCATTTTATTACATGTCCACCACATATGATAAAATGTTCCTTCTTCACATTTACACTTCCAACCATTTTTTGATATATTCTGGTTCATTTTTACCAGTTTTACTGGTGTCATGTACATTTTATATACATTTTCTTTAGAATTTGTTGCTCTAGTAAATTTTATATTGTATTTCCAAATCTGTTCCCATTATTCTAATGTAATATTATGGCCTATATTTTGCGCCCATTTTATCATACATTCTTTTATTGTTTCTTCTTGCATCTCAAAATCCAATAGGAACATATACATTCTTTTGATATATTTTTCTTTTGTTTCTAAGTGTATTCTATCAAATGGTGTCTGTTCTGAATAGAATCCTTCTTGTTTATCTTTCCCACATTTTGAATCAAGTTGCTAGCGAGTCCACCAATCCATCTCCACACCCTGTCTTAACAGTTCTTCTTTTGTCTTTAATTGCCCATCTTTGTTCAATAAACTTTCATATCTAAGCATTTTTGTTGTCTCTAATAAATTCAATAAACATCAAAAATCTCATCCCTTGCAATTTCCCGGTTTTTTTTTAGCCAAGGTAACAGATATGTCCCAGCTGCTTTAGAGGTATTCACGGCTAAGGTACTTTTGCAAGTTCTTTATGGCTGTCCAATCTGGCATAAGGCCTTGAATCATTCAACTGAGAGCATACAGGCCTCCTTCCTGCAGAGGATCTTGGGTTTTCCCAGATGTGTTCCATACTCTGCTATGTGTCTTGAAGTGGGTTTTATCAGACTCAAAATGTTGGCTTGTTTGAGATCAGTAAAATTTTGGCTTGCAATCCTCTTCAATGCTGCCCCGTATGGGCTAATGTACCAGCTTCTGACTGATCCAGTACTGCCTGTGGAGGTTGCAGATACACTCACCAAGCTTAAATCGATAGGACTAGACACAGCAAGCCTGGGTATGATTGGTTTAAGCGAAGCCTACAGGACTATATTGAGCATCAAGAGCTATTCTGTGCAGCTAACACCATTTGCTCCCCTCTCCATCTGCACATCCCAGTCAGTTTTGGGAAGCCAGCTTCTTTCTTTTATCATCTGCAGTGCCCGCAGGCTCGTAGAGCATTCTCCCTTGCGTGATGCAATGCATTTCCATCAGCTCTGCTAGCGGGCAGGTTTAGTGGCATTCCCTACTCAGAATGAAGATGTACCTGTGACAGGAATTGTGTGGAGACATTACATCATATATTTTTTTATTGCCCACTGCATTGACACCCTTCGTAAGAACTATCTGGCTCCACTGCTGAACAAAATGCAGGGCTGGGAGGATTCATTTAAATTACAAACTCTTCTTTCCATAGAGGAAACTGACTCTGTTGACAAGGTTGCCAACTTTGTTTCTGGGATTCTGGCAGGACGGAATTCTGGGTCTTCTGCTATATTATGGTGAATGGGGGGAGGGGGTATTTGATGATCATAATTGTTTTATTTTATTGTTTGTGCGTGTGTGTGTGTTCTGGATGTTTGTTTGTTGTTCTGTATTTCTATTATCTATGCCAATAAAGGTCTTATGTTGGCTCTAATAAATTCAATAAACTTTCATATCAAAGCATTTTTGTTGTTTCTGATAAATTCGGCCTGGTACATGCTTCTAGCAGCACCACCCATTGGGGGATTTTGGTATACATCTGTCTTTGTATTTTAGCCCAGATCCATATTAGAGATTTCCTTAATACATGGTTATTGAATCGCTTGTATTCGTTTGCTTTTCCATACCAGACAAATGCATGACATCCGCATTCAAGATCATGTCCCTCCAGTTTAAGTATTCTTTCATCTTCTAATATAATCCACTCTTTAATCCATAAATCCTGTCCTCTCCCCTCCTGCTGAGATCCCATGAGCTGTCCCAAGTTGTCAGCCACTGTCTGGTCCACACACCCTTCAACAAGCCTCACACTAAATTTTGTGCTTCCAGGGACACTGCAAGGCAGCCTGCGCCTGGGCAGTCTTGTCCTGGGGGAGAACCGCTGCCGCAGTGGCATCCCAGTACCCCTTCAGGCCCAACTCCAGCTGAACCAGCCCTTTCCCCCAGTGCCCTGGAGAAAGGTACTTGCCCTGCATGCAGGAAAGCAGAGCCTTCATGAGTGCTGGTTGTGGTGTGGAAGCCTCGAGGGAACCTTTTTTGGTTGGCAACCTTCAGTCTTGAAAGACTATGGTATAAGCCTACCAGCACCCTGTACCACGACCCATAAAATGGTGTCCTTAAGGCACTCCTCAACAGACGTGGAGGGAGAAGCTGGGGAGTGAGGGACAGGCTGGGCAGAAGATCTCTTTCAAGGCTGCCTGGCCCTCAGTGTGCTGAAGCAAGGAGCATGGCCGACAGGAGCCCTGGGAGCTCCTGAACCCTCCGCCTCACTGTGTTGAGGCGTGAAGGGGCAGCACAGCCCCAGTCAGGACTTGGCGCATC
Organism: Tiliqua scincoides; assembly: GCF_035046505.1. NCBI lineage: Eukaryota > Metazoa > Chordata > Lepidosauria > Squamata > Scincidae > Tiliqua > Tiliqua scincoides. The sequence continues at coordinate 264,830,400 of NC_089822.1, forward strand.
AGTTAAGGGCGACTGGTCAGCAGCCTCGTGGCTTCCTAGTCTGCTGCCTCCATGCCCCACGGCGCAGTCAGAAAGCCCCCTCAGCTGAGGAGCTGAGGGCAGAACGTGCCCAGGCAGGAGCTGAGCAACCCTCTAACTGCAGCTGCAGTTTCTGAGGTAAAAATCCTCCCCCCTGATGTTGAGGGTCTGAGCACCTAATGCAGGACGTGGGGGGAGAAAGGAGAGCTTTCCTTGGTTGAAAACACAGTGACTTCAACCAGTACTCGCTTCCTGAGCGAAGGGAGCAATGCGACTGGTGTCAACCTGAGGAACACCCTGTGGCAGAAGTGCGGATGCTCTGCGCTTTCTTAGTGCTGTGGCCACCTGAGGACTGGGCTTCTTGTCAGGAGGGGCTGAGGCTGAGGCTCCTCCTGCTGCTCAGGTGTGGACCTGGCAGGGCTGGAGGGGCTGAACCAGGACTGCAACATCTGCCACTCTGACTGGACTCTGGGGGCCAATCCTATTCCACTTTCCAGCAGCGGTGCAGCTGCAATGCAGCCCCAAGGAAAGGGAACACATGTTCCCATACCTTGAGGAGGCCTCTGTGACTGCAGAGCACGCAGGTTGCGGGTTCTTGGGCACCTCACAGGATGGCGGCACTTTTCAAAGGACTCCGGTAGGGAGGCTCTGCCTCGCCTGCCTCCGCACTCACCGCATGTGCCTGAAGCCCAGCAGACCTGGCCTCCAAAGACCTTTCTGGCTGTTGCCACCGCCTGCCCTGTGTTGCCCACTCCTCACCCCTTCTGCCCATCCTGTTGCCCCTCCCCTTGCTCTCACTCACCCCCTTTGAAAGGGTCCCCCCAAAACCTGGTACCCCCTGAGAAAAGCCAACTCAAAGGCTGTCACGGTATGATCCCCAAGGTGACAGGTAATTTGCTGGCTGCACAGTAACAGGCCTGAAGCCTTGGCCAAACCAGGACTGCGCAGCATCCTGGGAGCCTCATGCTGATGCAATATCTGGTGATATTGCATCAGGTGATTTCATGTGAGTGTGTGTGTGTGTGTGTGGCAGCAGCTGCACAGTCAGCATGACTGTGCAGTATTCCCAACGCTGTGATTGGCTGCAGGAAGTATAAATGTCCAGCAGAGGCAAGCAAGTGTGTGGGAGAAGCAGAGCATTGTGAGCCGGAGGCTACGTTGGTTGGAGAGTGGATCGTGTACCGTTTGTACTACTTGGACTCTGTATATATCTGTACATAGTAAAGGAGGAGTGTGGTGGAGAACCTCTGCCTCTGAGTCTTCTTTGTCGCCGGGGGTGATAGTGCTTCGGCCTTGAGGTACAGAAACAACAACAGCTGTGCAGCTTTCTGCCGTGCCAAGCCGTTGGCGGAGCTCCAGCGGCAGACCGGAGCGGTTCCGGAGCGGCCTGGGCACAACGCAGCTAGCAACAAAGGCAGGCCCTGTGAACCCTGAAACTCCCCAGGTCCCTCCACCTGCCTCCTCCCTCCTGCTCCTTCCACCGTCTCCATGGCAACCCCTGGGGCAGTTCACTGCAGCCCTCCTTCGGCCTCTTGCGCCTGAGAAAAGGCCTGAACTAGCTTCCCATCAGGGCATGGAGGGGGGAGAGGAAGGAAGCGACCCCCTGATGGCAGCATTCAGCGCTTCCTGGTCTCTCTAGGCTCCTCTTTTTACCCCTTGTAGCCCTGGGTTGTCTTCTATGCGCGTCCAGGGACAACAAACTGCTTCATGCAAAGTCAGCATTCATGGTGCCTGCTGAGGGGCAGGAAGTGACATCATTGAGCAGAGTGATGTCATTAAGCAGTAAGTGACATCACTGAGCAGAAAGTTACGCCATTAAGCAAAAGTGACGTCATTAAGCAGAAAGTGAAATCACTGAGCAGAAAGTGACGTCATTAAGCAGTAAGTAACATCACTGAGCAGAAAGTTACATCATTAAGCAAAACTGACGTCATTAAGCAGAAAGTGAAATCACTGAGCAGAAAGTGACGTCATTAAGCAGTAAGTGACATCACTGAGCAGAAAGTGACGTCATTAAGCAGAACTGACGTCATTAAGCAGAAAGTTACGTCATTAAGCAGAAGTGACGTTATTAAGCAGAAAGCGATATCACTGAGCAGAAAGTGACGTCATTAAGCAGAAGTTACTTCATTAGACAGAAGTGACATCATTAAGCAGAAGTGACGTCATTACGCATATGATGGCCAGAAATAAGCATTTTATTCTCATACAGAAACTCATTAGCTGCCAAGGACAGAAGAGCAAATGCGCAAATCTTGTTCATATTTTCAAGATATGGGAGATCCCAGATATAATGGGGGCCAGATAAATGGCTTCTGCGGCCACATCTGGCCCACAGGCCTTACATCTGACACCCCTACACAAGGCTACTCATGACTGACACACTTTTTTCCTGGCAGGGTTTCTGGGCCTTTAGCAATGGCCTGATAGGATGAAACCAGGAGGTGCAGCTCCCCTCATCACTGTCTGACCGGGGTGGGGGTGGGGTCCCTCAGCAGGGTGCCTACTGCAGAGGGCCCTCTACCCAGCTCAGTGGGTCCTTATCCTCATCTCCCATGTCTCCCACCACACCAACAGTCCACGTAAGAAGGGGGATCCATCTGTGCAGTGGCCACAGTGGCTGGCAAGGCACAATGTTCCCCAAGGAGATAAAGCAGGTATTAGAGGTGAGGCCCCAATAGCTGCCAGAGGAGGTCATGTGCTGGCACCAGCCCTGGTCACTGTTTTTCGCCACAGTTGAACACAGTAAAGCGTTCTGAATTTCCGACGTTCTTCATGCCACAAAAGGAACAGGTTTCCCAACTGCAGTAAAAATGTGACAACCACGTTGAGGACCACCTTTTACAGCTCTCATGTTCCCATAGAGATAGCACAATTGTGTGTCGTCGTTGTCGTCCCAAAAAAACCCAGCACGATACACTGTCATGTGATGATACAAAGCTGCAGCCTATGGAGTCAGACTATTGGTCAATCTAACCCAGTATTGTGTACATTCTAGAACAGTGCTTCCCAAACTTTTTAGTACCAGGACCCACTTTTCAAAATGACACTCTATCAGGACCCACCTAGTTTTACGAGACTTTAAAAAAAAAATATAGAAAGGAATAATATGTTTATTTATTTACATGTACTAATACCCAGAAAAAAGATGCTTCAACATTTATCTCCCTATACAGTGGTGCCTCGCAAGACGAATGCCTTGCACAACGAAAAACTCGCATTTTGCGTTTTGCGATTTTTTGGTGACTCGCAAGACTAATTTTAATGACCGTGCTTCACAAGATGAATTTTTTTTTTATGCTTCATGCCAGTTTTTGCTCACATTCACCCTAAGGAAGGGGGAGGATCTTCATGCCAGTTTATGCTCACATTCACCCTAAGGAAGGGGGGGATCTTCATGCCAGTTTATGCTCACATTCACCCTAAGGAAGGGGGGGGGATCTTCATGCCAGTTTTTGCTCACATTCACCCTAAGGAAGGGGGAAGATCTTCATGCCAGGTTATGCTCACATTCACCCTAAGGAAGGGGGAGGATCTTCATGCCAGTTTATGCTCACATTCACCCTAAGGAAGGGGGGATCTTCATGCCAGTTTATGCTCACATTCACCCTAAGGAAGGTGTGCGCACTATCCTGTATTGAGGAGGCAGTCATGGAGGCGCCCTCCAGGTGAGGGAGTGTTTGTTGGCTTATCTTGAGGCTGCACCGGCCCTGGAAAGCTGGATAGGATTGGGCCCATAGACAACAAGTAAAGGGCACGTTTAATTTCAGGTCAGTTAGAGAAGAGAGATACTTGCAAATAGCTGTATTTGGCAGTGGTGGAGCTGGGGTGGGGGCAGGGGGGCAAAAGTCCCAGGCACTGCACCTGCTGCGCACTCGTTGCACCCCCACCCCTGCCACCTCCGACTGCCGCGCCACCCTGCCTGCCCATCTGAACCACAGGCAAGTGAGGTTCCACACTGCTTGGCAGTGGGCGAGAAGCCTTCAGAGGCTTCCTCCGCTCCAGTTTCATAGGGACACCAGAAGTATTGTTTAAAACAGTGGGAGAAGCCTCAGAAGGCTTCTCAACCACTGCGGAACATCATGCAAGGCTCTGAGTCTCAGTAAGCTTCCTGGGGAGGAGGGGGTGGCAAACTGGAGGAGGGAGGTATGTTGTGGACCTGACCGGAGTAACCATGAGGGCAGGTCCTTGTTGGCAACCTTCAGTCTCGAAAGACTATGGTATCCCGCTCTGAAAGGTGGTTCTGGAACAGCGTCTAGTGTGGCTGAAAAGGCCAATTCGGGAGTGACAATCCCTTCCACACTGGGAGCAAGTGCAGTCTGTCCCTGGTCTGTCTCCCTGTCTATGGGTCTTCTTTCTTTGCCTCTTTGCCTCAGTCTGTTGGCCAAGTGTCTCTTCAAACTGGAAAAGGCCATGCTGCACAGCCTGCCTCCAAGCAGGCCGCTCAGAGGCCAGGGTTTCCTACCTGTTGAGGTCTACTCCTAAGGCCTTCAGATCCCTCTTGCAGATGTATCATAGCTGTGGTCTACCTGTAGGGTGCTTTCCTAGCATGAGTTCTCCATAGAGGAGATTCTTTGGGATTCGGTCATCATCCAATCTCACGACATAACCGAGCCAACACAGGCGTCTCTGTTTCAGCAGTGCATACATGCTAGGGATTCCAGCATGTTCCAGGACTGTGTTGTTTGGAACTTAGTCCTGCCAGGTGATGCTGAGGATGCGTCTGAGGCAGCGCATGTGGAAAGTGTTCAGTTTCCTCTCCTGTTGTGAGCGAAGAGTCCATGGCAGGACCTGCCCATGAAGAGGGCAGGTCCACTACTGGTATTTGGACAGCAGGAGTTAGTTGGTAAAGAGACTAAATCTTTCTGGGGGGTGGAGAGAGAGATCAAAAGGGGGGGAGGAAAGGTCAGCCATCCTAGTCTGCTGGTTATGGCTTGAGTGTGAAGTTCTTCCTGAGCAGCAAAATAGGGCTGCAAAGTTTCCAGGTTCCAGAGGAGGAAAAGTGGAGCAAAAGCTGACCCTGTTCAAAAACGAAGGTTCAAGACATCTTGCTGGAGAGAAAGCTGGCCTTCGGGCACATTCCTAACCAGGTCTACTCAGAAGTAAGTCCTATTTTGTTTTATGGGGCTTCCAGAGCAGGAAGTTATAGGACCTTTTACAAAGGAAAGAAAGGAATTTTGGGCAGGACAAAGGAGTTTGGGGAGGTCCTATCTTGAGCTTCCTGGCCTGGTCTTCCAGAAGGACATAAAAAGTGTGATGGCCATGAGTGTTGCAGGGTGTGTTGCTCAGATTGGGGACTTCTTGGTCAAGAGTCTGAAAAGAACTACCCAGTTGGGCAATTGTCATTTAATTTAACATTCAGGCAGGAATTCTTGCTAGCTATCCTTTTGTCAGATTTCAAGTACCCAGATTTAACTGACCTCCGAGGAGCCTCTCCTTGGGAGCCAGCAAAATCTCTCACCTTTCAGCAGATCAGGGAGGCCTGCCCAACTCTAAAACCAAGATAAAGTTAGTTTAAACTGCATGTGCTTATGATAGAGATTTTAGAGGGTTAACCTAACTTTGCTTCAGATGAAGGAAAATAACTGAAATAGGAGCCAAGAAGAAGGCTGGTCTTTCTCTTAAAAACAGGATAGCCATTATGTCAAAGTGACCTGCACAAGAGAACATGCACGTCATAGCTTTCCCAAAAGGAAAGTTCCAGGGTCTTGTGTAACAAAGTTGTGGGACATGAACTTTTCCTTAGAAGGGTAAAAATGACTTTCTAGTTAGGGCTGGAACCATGCACCAGTGTCAAAGTATGCCCAAATTAGGAGGTGGAAGTGACATGCAGTGTCACATGGGTGTCTTGTTTGTCGCAGGTTATAAATATGAGATTCTGGGTGTGGTTCTCTGAGAAACTAGGAGTAAACGTCTGTATCCAACTGAATCAGTTAAACTGTAAATAGCTGTAAATAAAACCTCTAAACACTTGTAAGAGTCTGTGACTGTTTAGCATTGGGTCAGTGACGGAATCTGGGAATCTTTCCATCAATGGCGACTCCTTGCCGGGACACTGATTGTTCTCTGCTAAACAGTTGTACAACAACTTAGGAAAATTGGGGGAAAAGAAGTTTGGATACAGGTTTCCTCTTTGCTTTTTTTCTCCCCTGGTTGCATGTTCTACTGGTTGTGAGTGGAGGTGCAAGCAGGTAAGTGCTTGTCTAAGCGTTAGTCTGTCTGATGTCTGTGTGTTACTCAGTGTAGTAGTTGTCAACCTTCAGTCTCGAAAGACTATGGTATCGCGCTCTGAAAGGTGGTTCTGGAACAGCGTCTAGTGTGGCTGAAAAGGCCGATTCGGGAGTGACAATCCCTTCCACACTGGGAGCAAGTGCAGTCTGTCCCTGGTCTGTCTCCCTGGCTATGGGCCTTCCTTCTTTGCCTCTTAGCCTCAGACTGTTGGCCAAGTGTCTCTTCAAACTGGGAAAGGCCATGTTGCACAGCCTGCCTCCAAGCGGGCCGCTCAGAGGCCAGGGTTTCCCACTTGTTGAGGTCCACTCCTAAGGCCTTCAGATCCCTCTTGCAGATGTCCTGGTATCGCAGCTGTGGTCTACCTGTAGGGCGCTTTCCTTGCACGAGTTCTCCATAGAGGAGATCCTTTGGGATCTGGCCATCATCCATTCTCACAACATGACCGAGCCAACGCAGGCGTCTCTGTTTCAGTAGTGCATACATGCTAGGGATTCCAGCACGTTCCAGGACTGTGTTGTTTGGAACTTTGTCCTGCCAGGTGATGCCGAGAATACGTGATGCATGTGGAAAGCATTCAGTTTCCTCTCCTGTTGTGAGTGAAGAGTCCATGACTCGCTGCAGTACAGAAGTGTACTCAGGACGCAAGCTCTGTAGACCTGGATCTTGGTATGTTACGTCAGCTTCTTGTTGGACCAGACTCTCTTTGTGAGTCTGGAAAACGTGGTAGCTGCTTTACCGATGCGTTTGTTTAGCTCGGTATCGAGAGAAAGAGTGTCGGAGATCGTTGAGCCAAGGTACACAAAGTCATGGACAACCTCCAGTTCATGTGCAGAGATTGTAATGTACTCAGTGTACTGGTCAACCAAAGAGGTTGCTGCAGTGACTTTGCTATGGAAGGTGTGAACAACCTCTTAAAACAAGGTAAGTGCGAGCAGGTAAGGGTTCCTAGTCTTGCATCTTAGGTTAAACCTTGTTAGGGAAATAAGGGCCCTTAATGATAATTGCTTGGGGATAATTGTGTGTTATCTCCTGTTATTTTGACTGTCTTTGGCAGGGCAGTCCCTTGAAGTTGTGCCAGGTCAGTTGTAAACTTCCGAGAAACTTTGAGAAACAGTTTCTTAACCAGTTCTGGGTTGTGTCCAGAACTGCGGTGTACAGGTGGAATATTCTATTGTCTGGAAATTAAACACTTTGTTTCTCGGTAGATAAAAGAACTACCTGTGGCGAGTGTTAGTAAGCGAAATTCTGCAATAGTATCCTTCAGGATTTATTGCTGCTCCCTGTCTATTGGAAAAAGGCAGAGAAAGAAAGTTCTTGTGTTGTTAAATGTTAAATGTGTCTGTTTCTGGGAGTTAGGCTAGCAGTTTGGCAGTTGTCCCAGAACTGTCTGTGAATCTGCTTTCTGTCTAAGGCTTGCTCTTGAGCTCTAAGTCAAAGTGTTTTTGATTTTAAATATTGACAACAGTGCTGTGTGCTTTCCTGTGCTGTTTTTGAAAAAAAAGTCATAGTAAGTCAGTTAATCAGTCATAGTGAATTAGTTAGTCGCAACATGGAACAAGGTAAGGATGTGCAAAACAGGTTTTCCCAAGAAAGAAGTGAAGGATGTCAAGATGTAGAGAAAATTGCATTAAGGGTTTGGGAGGAGCAAGATAAAAAGCAAAAAGTTAAGAAGTTAAAAGGGAAAGTTTGCCCATTGTTGATCCAACAATGAGATCTAATAGAAGTTAGTACCTGAAAAGTGATAATGTTACCTTGGCATTTGAAGAGAAAAGGTAAGATTTTGACATTTTGCATGTAAATTAAAGCTGTAAATTAAAGCATGTTTAATGTAAAATATACTATCTGTGTATCTGTGGATGAGTGAATGCAGTGATTGTTCACTGTGGAGTGTTTGAAGTGTGTCCATGGACAAAAATGTGTGGAATGTCAAAGTTCGTATGATAAAGTCAATATAATAATATGCTGCAGTATTTCCTCTTTGTTCATACTGAGCCAGAAAATTGGCTTGACTTTGAATAAAGGAAATTTAGGGAGTAACTTTAGGAAGGTCAGAAGCAGCTAAAATGAGGTATTCTTCATCAAATTTCTTCGCTCACAGTAATTGTTTTATAGATTAGCACTTCCAAATGGTCAGCTTTTGTGTTGCTGCTTGGGTTTAGCGCACCCTTCAGAAGGGAAGCCTTCAGAAGGAAAAATTTGGCTGCAGCTGCTGGGCTGACGGAAGAATTAGTTAGAAGTGCTATTTTCTCAAAAAATTAGCTGAAGTTACTTCCAAAGTGACTGTGAACTTAGGTAATGAGCTCATCATGTGTCTGTTGTATGTTGTTTGTCTGTTTCAATGGTTCGTGTTATGCTTCTCTAATTCCTCTTAGCTTGCAGTTGGCTTGAGCTGCACTGAGCTGCGCTGCGCTGGCTGGGTAGAGTCAGCTAGGGTTGTTTAAAGGCAGTGAGGTGCTTATTGGGAACGGAGAGTCTGTGGAAGGAACCAGACTCTGTTGGAGTGCAAGCTCACTCCAGTTATTTAGCCTGGCCAGGTGGGATTGGGGGAAATTTTCCCTGGTATACAAATGCAATGCATTGCTGTGAGTTCCCATGCTTCGGGATTTTTTTGGAAAATCCTGGTTTTCAGTTTAAATGAGCTGTTGCTCTGAAATAGGCTTTCCTCCTGCCTTTGTGAAGCTGGGTGTGGCTTTGCTCTGTGTCTTTCTGGGTGTTCAGCCAATTGTTTGGCAGTCGTCCCAGACTGGTTGCGTAGCCTGTCTGTTATAGCTATTTTTAAACTGTGGTCTGCTCAGTGCGAGTGAAAATTTTCCTTTCTGCGCAGCCTGTCATTTGCCTGTGACTCACTCAGTGTTTGATTTTTGAATTTGCACTGGTGTGTGTGTGTCTGCTGAATGAAAGGGGTTATTAGAAATTAAATTTTTAGGCATTTTGCCTGCACTGCAGTCCCAGAAATGCTGTCCAGCCATTGCTGAGTGCTGAGAGAGAGTAAAAGTTTTAAACAGAATTTTTACTTGCAAGTAAAATAATGTTTTAACTTCCTTAGAAATTAGTTAAATGAAATAGTGGCTGCACCACTTTCCTAAGTTTTGTTATGCTTGGTGATTTCTATCAAGTTTACCTTGGCTGAGAATGCATAACAGTAAATAAAGTATATATATGTAAAGCTAACTGAAGGAAGTTTTGGGGAGCACATCCAACTATGAATTGAATTGAGGATGAATTGGCATGATCACCCTCAATAACTGATGTTATTGATGATTGTAATAGTGATGTTCCCTTCAATTTCCTTATTATGTTAAAGAAAGTTAAATGTAAGAACAACATAGGTGATGTATACAAATCAAGTTAACACTAAGGAATGTTCATAATCAGCAAAATGATTGTGAAAAAGTATTTAGCGTGGATTTATAACCAATAGCATGTCGTGGTATTGAAAACTGTTAATTACAATGTTCTTTTTAACCTTTCTTTTCTTCTTTGAAATTCCTCTACTGCCTACAAGGTTAAAATGAGTCATCTAATTCTGTTTGAGTAGTCAAAATAAGCTTCTAGTTTTTGAGTCCTTTTGAAAACCTGTAGTTGACATACAGTCCCTTTTCTTTCCCTGGCATATAAGTAAGTAAATAAGTTGTTCTGTTGTGTTATTATTGAGAAGGAAACTTATAGTTTCTGTTTACAGGTTTAGCTTACAGGAACAACAGCATTCTAAAAGGGGAAAACACAAAGCTGATTAAGTACCAGATGAAATGATTAATTTTGTTGTGTTGTGTCATTTGGCATTTGTTGTGTTTCCTTTTGTTTCTTTTAATAGTGTGTTAAGTAAATATGTACTATCAGGTATATGTTTAAAGGAGTGTTAAAAATAATCTGCCAATGCAGGAACAAAGTAATTTGAGTAGATATTGTTTAAAAATATTGGAACAAAAGAAGCAAGTCAAATAGTTCCAATAAATGAAATTACAAACAATAGTACACATCCATAATAGTACAAAAGGAACAAGTCTGGGTGAGTTGATTTAATCTGTATGTTCTTATATGAACTATCTCTCATAGGTTCATTTGTATGCTTGTAATACCAAAGGCTTGTATGTAAAACAAAGTTCCAATTCTTGCTGTGAACGGATTGCTAGTACCTTGCAGCAGTGGACTTTAGCTAGGACAGGTGTGGGTGGAATTGGGACTACCGCCAGAAGATATCGAGGAGGACCAGTTAGATAGTAACCTGTTTTACTCTGTATGTTTTTATCTTTGTATTGCGTTTACCCCCCAAGCATAAAGGCTTGTAACTTGGAAAATCATAAATGTGTGTGTGAATGTATGCTGCCACAGCTAGCATAAAATAACTTGCCAGAGGCTTCTGGGAATTTTCCAATTCTGGGAAATTTGCCAATATTGCTCAGAGGAAATGAAAAAATGTTTCCTTTGCTTGTGAGTCTAAAAAAAAATGAAACTTTTGAAAGTTCTAAATGAATGAAAAAAAATGAAGCTTTCTGTTTCTGTTTCACAGGTCCTATCAAGTCTAACGAGGTTCTAGTGCATGTGTTTGTGGAGAATAATCACAAAAAGCTTGAGAGCTGTCCACTTGGAATAAACTGCCAACTGCAGACGGAGTAAAAAAAACGGAATGGACTTTATTTGGAAAGAAAGATGATTAAAACGTTTGACGTCCTATGAAGCACTACCTTGAAAAAAATGGACCCTTTTCTTAATGAACTCTTTCTTAATGATTGCAAACTGCAAAAGCATTTGTAGTCTCTAAACTGTTGTAATGAGATGTTTTAAGATGTGTTTGCACTGCTCCAACATTCTTCACATTTCAATGTTTTGTGATGTGTTTATTATGATGTGGTTATTATGTTTAATTTCTATTATGGTTTGTAATGTTGTTTTCTTATTGTGGTAGATGAATGTGCAAGAGTTAAGTCGTATGGGGTGTCTGAAGTGTAAAACAAACTGTTTATTGTTTGCTTTGATTCAAATCAGTCAAAAGAGCAATGAGGAGGAAAAATTAGCTAATAAGTGTAAAATGGGTAACTTATTGCAAAAGCACCCAGTTGAAGGAGGTGCTGAAATCCAAAAGACACTACACTGTGGGTAAAATGTCTCTTTAAAAAATATTTTTCAAAGGATTCCCGATTTAGTTTAAGTGTGTCTAACCACAATAGTTATCTGATTTATCACACTTGTGCTATGCTACACCATCAAATGTGCTACATCATGCGAAGGAAATTGCCTACCATACACAGTAGAATGACAAAGGTGAGATGACAAGTTTTCATAAGGTCAAACTACACTTATAAGATATCTCTACATGGAAAACATCTTCATACTAGATTAAGCTGTGCACACTGTACACAAATATAAAGTGGTCTGTCCTTAGTATTATTTAAATCTGAAAAAAGTTAAAAGAGCAAATTCTGGAGTACTTCTTTTGCAAACGTGTGCATTGAGCATTGTGTCGGCCATAGAAGCTAACTGCTAACAGCATGGCAGTGATCTTAAGGTTACTTAAGTCTGAAGGGACTTGAGTTGGCTTAGATTGCAAGGCCAAGTAAGCAGCCCATGGAATAAACAAGGTGGCACGGATGCTCTTTGCAAGCATTGATGTGAAAATATGGGAGTACTAACAGAAATGAGAAAAGAATTAAATATTGAATTGCTAAGGATATTGCATTTTATGCAGTGAAATATATATTTTTAGAAATATACCTTAGTCTACTGCTAACATACATAATGTCTATCATCCCTTGCATGCCACAGGGAGATTCCCTGGAAAACTGCTTTGTACCCCTCTAAACTACACCATTAGCTATCACCATGGCAGGTTCTCTTTCATGCTGGTCTCCCAAGTACCAGAAGTATGTTCCCCTCACAGTTCCAGAGGCAGGATACTGGAGTTGACATAGGTGAGAATTCAAAACCAAACTATTAAGGTGCACTCAAGAAGGTGTGGTTAAGACTTAGTGCCTTAGTTTGACATATACACACTGTCACATAATATAAAGAAACAAATGCACCTACATAACAAGGAAGGCCTAACAAAAGTTCAAACAAACATGCATGTTCCCAACCAGATATATAGCAATATATAGCATATTTGGCCAAGATGTTCCATTTTGGCCAAAGAAAATAAACTGATAGAGATTTTAGAGGGTTAACCTAACTTCGCTTCAGAAGAAGGAAAATAACTGAAATAGGAGCCAAGAAGAAGGCTGGTCTTTCTCTTAAAAACAGGATAGCCATTATGTCAAAGTGACCTGCACAAGAGAACATGCACGTCATAGCTTTCCCAAAAGGAAAGTTCCAGGGTCTTGTGTAACAAAGTTATGGGACATGAACTTTTCCTTAGAAGGGTAAAAATGACTTTCTAGTTAGGGCTGGAACCATGCACCAGTGTCAAAGTATGCCCAAATTAGGAGGTGGAAGTGACATGCAGTGTCACATGGGTGTCTTGTTTGTCGCAGGTTATAAATATGAGATTCTGGGTGTGGTTCTCTGAGAAACTAGGAGTAAACGTCTGTATCCAACTGAATCAGTTAAACTGTAAATAGCTTTAAATAAAGCCTCTAAACACTTTTAAGGGTCTGTGACTGTTTAGCATTGCGTCAGTGACGGAATCTCGGATTCTTAACAATCACTTGGGAAAGAAGGTGTGTGTAACAGCTCAGACCCCATTGTCATACACGTGAATTTCTTGCCCCAATGTGCATTACTTTACACGTGCAGCACAATCCTATTTTGTGCTGGAATAGGCAAGCCAGGAGGCTTGCACCGTATCCAGCACAAGGTAGGGCCCCTGAAGTGGCTCCGCCAAAGGTAAGGGGAAACTCTTGGGTAAGCCACCCTGGCCCCAATGGGCCTTGTGTCACAATGGGGACTTGTGCCACCCCTGAGGTGCAAGGAACGGAAGGGAAGAGCAAGGGAAGAACCATAAATGATGCTGTGAGCAGCTTAGAGGAAAGATGGGAAAGAAATGAAATAAACCTTCAGAGATGCACACACAAAATACACACATCTATTTATTTAATGGAATGTAAGTTGCCTGACACCCCCATGAGAGCTAACAATTCCCTTAAAAAATTTAAAAGTACAAATACAATTTAAAAGCAAAGTTTAAAAATGAAACTAAAAAAATTCTGTCGCTGGACCCTGAGATCCCACACAGTAGCCATGGACAGGTCTATCCTCCATGAATGGGCCCAACCCTCTTCTGGCCTCCTTTTCCTCCCCCAAACGAGGCAGCTCACAGTCAAACAGATTCTTCCAGGCACAGAAACTAGAGGTGTATGAGGAAAGTTCTTCAGTACAAGGGTTCGTTCTGGCAATGTCCAACAGAAGAAACACAGCCTGAACAAAATCTTGTGCGGGGGAGGGGGCTCACGCGTGGCGGCACAGTCATTGCCACCCCTCAGGGTTACCTCACTCTTGGGGGCTCCTACACTCCAGAATCTGGTGTCTTAAGGGGCAGCTTGTTTTCCAAACCCCAGCAACCGATAGCCAGGGTGCCAGCCAACATATCAGTGTAAGAGCAGATATGGGTTGTAGGGTCCTCCCACCTCCAGGGAAGAGTTGGCATGAGGGTTGCATTGGTGCTGGCCAGAGCTCAGGGGTCCATGCAAACCAGACCCCCATTCCGGTCCCCCCTCTCCTACCCCTTGGGACATGGCCCAGGATTTTCCATACCACTCAGTTCCTCCCGTCCCCCTTGCCTAGGTTGTGCTCCTTCTTTATTCGCACTCCTTTCAACCACTTTTTCCAGTCAGGCCTCTCCTCCATATGCTGCCTAATCAGAGTTTTGACTAAAGCTCTTTCCGCACTCCAAGCCTTCCTTGTGAGTTCTCTCTACATGATGATTTGAGACCCGTGGATGTGTTTATCCATGGGGAGCAGGACTGCCACCTGCCTCTCAGGATTTGTGCTCAGGCTGGTGAAGCGACCCCTCCCTCTAACACAGGGGTGTCCAAAGTTTTTGGCAGGAGGGCCACATCAGCTCTCTGACACTGTGTCGGGGGCCGGGGGGGAAAGAATTAATTTAAATTGAAAATTTGAATAAATTTACATAAGTTTTCATAAATGAATATATTAAAGATGAACTTATATGAATGAATGAAGGTCTTGCAATAGCTCAAGGCCTTGCACAAAGCAAGGCTGGCCTTTCCTTTGCTGCCACTGCTGCATCACAGATATGAAAGAGCAAGCAGTGGAAGGAGCTCTCATCCCACAGCTCACACAAGAGGTCAAACAGTCGCCCTCACGCTGAGGGAAGTTGCATTGGGCCAGTGTGGGCTTCAACAAATCTCCGGAGGGCCAGAGGCTCATTGGAGACTGGGGGCTCCCTGAGGGCCGCATTGAGAGGCCGCGAGGGCTGCTAGTGGCCCTCGGGCGGGGGGTTGGGCACCCCTGCTCTAACATGTTGCTGTTGGAGCCATTCAGTGCCAACTGATTGATTGGGATCAATGATTCCTTATCTGTGGATTGGGTACCTCCTGGGATTTCCAGGAACTTAAACTGTGCAGATACCAAGAACTAACTGTATATACTTTCCCCCTGTGTGGGATCCTTTATGCACAGCCAGGTGTGAGCTCTAACTGAAGCTCTTTCCACACTCCAAGCATTCATATGGTTTCTCCCCTTTGTGGCATCTTTGATGGATGGTAAGATTTCTGCTGTTACAGAAGCTCTTTCCACACTCCAAGCATTTATATGGCTTTTCTCCTATGTGGGTTTTTTGATGCAGAGTCAGACTTGAGTTCACACTGAAGCTCTTTCCACACTCTTAGCACTGATATGGTTTCTCCCCTGTGTGGGTTATTTGGTGCACAGTCAGGTATCTGCTCTGTTTGAAGCTCTTTCCACACTGCAAGCATTTGCAGGTTTTTTCCCCTCTGTGAATTCTCAGATGCACATCTAATTGTGAGCTCCGACTGAAGCTCTTTCTGCATTCCAAGCACTTATATGGCTTCTCCTGTGTGTGTTCTTTGATGTCTTACAAAGTCTGCCTTACTGCTGAAGGTAGTAGCACATTGAGGGCATTTCTCACTCCTCTTTCCAGTTTCTTTCTGCAGATTGACTGGGATGACACTGAAATCCCTATTCTGATGAGCATCAGATTTATTTTCCCATTTCTCTGGCTCATTTACCTTCCAAGTTCTTGATCTTTTTGGGTTTTTAGCTTTCGCCCTTTCACATATTTTCTTATGGGGAGTGGGATGAATTCTTGTGCTGATGGTTTCCACACCCCAAGTTTTCTGCAGTGCTGAAGGGCCCCTGCTGGCCCTCCCTGTTCCAGGTTTTCCACTGTCCCTGCCAAAACCCCCACCAGAAAATCAAACCATCCCAGAGCAGACCCAAAGTTTAGGATGCAAATGGGGGGGGGGGATTGTCATAAGAACATAAGAACAGCCCCACTGGATCAGGCCAACGCCCCATCTACTCCAGCTTCCTGTATCTTACAGTGGCCCACCAAATGCCTGAGGGAGCTCACAAGACAATGGACACAACCTGCGTCCCAGTGCCCTCCCCTGCTTCTGGCAAACAGAGGCAGCCTGCCTCTAAAATCAAGAGATTGCACATACCTACTTCCTGTGGCAAGAGTTCCACAGACTAATTACAGATGAATTACATGCTGGGTAGAGAAATATTTTCTTCTGTCTGTCCTAACTCTCCCAACACGCAACTTTAGTGGATGTCCCCTGGTTCTGGTGTTATGTGAGAGTGTAAAGAGCATCTCTCTATCCACTCTATCCTTCCCATGCATTATTTTGTATGTCTCAATCATGTCCCCCCCCCCCCCCCGGCGCATCTTTTCTAGGCTGAAGAGGCCCAATCGCTGTAGCCTTTCCTCAGAGGGAAGGTGCCCCAGCCCAGTCATCATTTTGGCCACTCTCCTTTGCACCTTTTCCATCTCCACTATATCCTTTTTGAGATATGGCGACCAGAACTGGACACAATACTCCAGGTGTGGCGTGGTACAAATACTCCAGATTTGTACAACGGCATTATAATGTCGGGGTTCCCCTCCTCCCACAAGTCCCCAGCATACCCAGGGAGAAGGCTTCTTGGCCAGAGGATCAGGGAGGGAGCCGGTGGATCATGGGCCCACCTCCCCATAGTGCCTGGGCACTCCTGTGGGCGGCAAGGCACAGCAGAGGAACACTGCGTGCTGAACCCCCGCTTCGCTCCCCCGCCTTGGGGGGAAGGGGAGCACTCCCTCGCCCAACCAACCATGGCCTCCCTTGCCGGGCAGGGCACCTGGCTGTGACATCAGGAGCCCACAGCTGGACCTCCCCGAGTTGCCTGCAGAGCTACAGGACCCAGGTGGGCAGGGCCAGCCCACCCCCCCAAAGGCAGAGACCAGAGCAGAGGCAGCAGCCTTCCCAGCCCTCTTAGGAACAAGCCTGGCAGCTCCAGGTGAGAGGAGGCGGGAGGGAAACAGAGAGAGGAAGGGGAGGAACTGTGGTAATCCCAGGGGAGGGCAGTCCCAGAGATAGGCCCTTTATGTACCCTCCCTGTGAGGGAAGGGGAGGGGCCAAAGGGGAGGGATCTGCCCTACATAAACCTAGAGGCCAGGGATGACAAGGCGGTTGGGAGTCAGAAGAGCAGGCAGGAGGATCTGCTGTTAGCAGCCCCTGCTCCAGACTGGCAAATGCTGCCAAACCAAAGAGAGGGAACCGGGTGACACAAACCCCCTTCATCTGGTGAAGTGTTCTGAGGCCTCCACAAGAGGGCCCCCCTCGGGAAAGCCGGGTGGGCCCTCCCCCCCCACAGTGAGGCCTCACATATAATATTAACTTTTTTGTTCTCAAGACCTTTCCTAATGATCCCAAGCATGGAATTAGCCTTCTTTACTGCTGCCACACATTGGGTCGACACTTCCATCGCCGTTGTCCACAAGGACCCCAAGAACTCTCTCCTGATCTGTCACAGACAGCTCAGAACCCATTAGCCTATATGTAAAGTTTTGATTCTTTGATCCAATGTGCATGACTTTACACTCACTTATATTGAAACGCATCTGCCATTTTGCTGCCCAGTCTGAAGTTCGGAGAGATCTTTCTGGAGCTCTTCACAATCTGATCTCGTCTTCACCATTTGGAAAAGTTTGGTGTTGCAGCTCCTCTTCTCAGCCCCCCTTTCCCTTCACCAGCCAGGCTTTGAGCTTGACTGCCTCATCCCCCTGGGGGCTCCTCTCCCACCCCTCTTAATTTCTTCCTACCACTGCAGTCCTGGGACCCCCCCCTTGCAGCATGGGAGGGGGAGCTGCTGACTCAGACACTTGAGCAGAGGAGGCGCAAAGGAAGGGGCAGAGCAGGAAGTGGTTCCCACCCCCTTTTGCTCCTCTGGGAGGAGGAAGGTCTCTTTCCAGGTCTGGACCCACCAATCCTGCCTTGTGTTCTGAAGACTACCTTGATGAGTACAGCAGTGGTTCTCACACATTTAGCACCAGGACCCATTTTTTAGAATGAGAATCTGTCAGGACCCATCCCACTGCAGGTTGAGAACATCTGGCTGGAGGACTCACAAAGAACCTCCGGGACATGAATGGAAGTGCCTTTTGGTTGCATCTGGGAGGTTTTCTGAGCCCTTTGGATATCACAAGAAGGCCCTTCCTGTCGCATCCGGAAGTCAGGTGAGGGCCCCAAGCCACAGAATTGGTTATCTGTCTGTTTCGGTATCTGCGGGGGTTCGGGAAGCAGAGGACCGACCTGTACTATAAAGGAATGAGTGAAACTTCTTACAGACTCCAAGCATTTATGTGGCTGCTCCCGATTAAGGTGTGCTTGATATGCTGTCAGATTGGAGCTCCAAACGATGTATGGCGATATGGATTTTTCCCATTCTGAGTTCTTTAATGCTTTGATGCACTGACAGGCTTGTTTTCCAGGGAAACGCTTTCCACACTCTAAGCATTTCTAAGCTTTCTCCCCTGTGGGGGTGATCTGATGCACAGTCAAGCTTGAATTCATCCCGAAGCTCTTTCCACACTAAAAGCATTGATGTGGTTTCTCCCTTGTGTGGGTTCTTTGATGCAGAGTCAGGTTTGAGCTCCTATTGAAGCTCTTTCCGCACTCCAAGCATTAATATGGCTACTACCCTGTGTGGGTACTTTGATGCAGAGCCAGGTGTGAGCTCTGACTGAAGCAATTTCCACACTCTAAGCATTGATATGGTTTCTCCCCTGTGTGGATCCTTTGATGCAGCTGTGAGCTCTGAATGAATTTCTTTCCACACTCCAAGCATTGATATGGTTTCTCCCATGTGTGGGTTCTTTGATGCACAGTCAGGTTTGAGCTCTGAATGAAGTTCTTTCCACACTCAAAGCATTGATATGATTTCTCCCCTGTGTGGGTTCTTTGATGCTTAGTCAGGGTTGAGCTGAAACGGAAGCTCTTTCCACACTCCAAGCATTGATATGGTTTCTCCCCTGTGTGGGTTCTTTGATGCACAGTCAGGTTTGAGCTCTTACTGAAGCTCTTTCCACACTCCAAGCATTGATATGGTTTCTCCCCTGTGTGGGTCCTTTGATGCTTAGTCAGGGTTGAGCTCCTATTGAAGCTCTTTCCACACTCCAAGCATTGATATGGTTTCTCCCCTGTGTGGGTCCTTTGATGCACAGTCAGGTTTGAGCTCTGAATGAAGTTCTTTCCACACTCAAAGCACTGATATGATTTCTCCCCTGTGTGGGTTCTTTGATGCTTAGTCAGGGTTGAGCTGAAACGGAAGCTCTTTCCACACTCCAAGCATTGATATGGTTTCTCCCCTGTGTGGGTTCTTTGATGCACAGTCAGGTTTGAGCTCTTACTGAAGCTCTTTCCACACTCCAAGCATTGATATGGTTTCTCCCCTGTGTGGGTCCTTTGATGCCCAGTCAAGTTTAACCTCCTACTGAAGCTCTTTCCACACTCCAAGCATTGATATGGTTTCTCCCCTGTGTGGGTCCTTTGATGCAAAGTGAGGTTTGAGCTCCTACTGAAGCTCTTTCCACACTCCAAGCATTGGTATGGCTTTTCCCCTGTGTGGGTTCTTTGATGCTTAGTCAAGGTTGAGCTGCAACTGAAGCTCTTTCCACACTCCAAGCATAGATGTGGTTTCTCCCCTGTGTGGATCCTTTGATGCAAAGTCAGCTGTGAGCTCTGAATGAAGTTCTTTCCACACTCAAAGCATTGATATGATTTCTCCCCTGTGTGGGTTCTTTGATGCTTAGTCAGGGTTGAGCTGAAACGGAAGCTCTTTCCACACTCTAAGCATTGATATGGTTTCTCCCCTGTGTGGGTCCTTTGATGCACAGTCAGGTTTGAGCTCGTACTGAAGCTCTTTCCACACTCCAAGCATTGATATGGTTTCTCCCCTGTGTGGCTCCTTTCATGCGAAGTCAGCTGTGAGCTCCTACTGAAGCTCTTTCCACACTCCAAGCATTGATATGGTTTCTCCCCTGTGTGGGCCCTTTGATGCCCAGTCAAGTTTAACCTCCTACTGAAGCTCTTTCCACACTCCAAGCATTGATATGGTTTCTCCCCTGTGTGGGTCCTTTGATGCAAACTGAGGTATGAGCTCGTACTGAAGCTCTTTCCACACTCCAAGCATTGGTATGGCTTTTCCCCTGTGTGGGTTCTTTGATGCTTACTCAAGGTTGAGCTGCAACTGAAGCTCTTACCACACTGCAAGCATAGATGTGGTTTCTCCCCTGTGTGGATCCTTTGATGCAAAATCAGATGTGAGCTCTGAATGAAGTTCTTTCCACACTCCAAGCATTGATATGGTTTCTCCCCTGTGTGAGTTCTTTGATGCTTAGTCAAGGTTGAGCTGCAACGGAAGCTCTTTCCACACTCCAAGCATAGATGTGGTTTCTCCCCTGTGTGGATCCTTTGATGCAAAGTCAACTGTGAGCTCTGAATGAAGTTCTTTCCACACTCCAAGCATTGATATGGTTTCTCCCCTGTGTGGGTTCTTTGATGCTTAGTCAAGGTTGAGCTGCAACTGAAGCTCTTTCCACACTCCAAGCATTGATATGGTTTCTCCCCTGTGTGGCTCCTTTCATGCGAAGTCAGCTGTGAGCTCCTACTGAAGCTCTTTCCACACTCCAAGCATTGATATGGTTTCTCCCCTGTGTGGGTCCTTTGATGCCCAGTCAAGTTTAACCTTCTACTGAAGCTCTTTCCACACTCCAAGCATTGATATGGTTTCTCCCCTCTGTGGGTCCTTTGATGCAAAGTGAGGTATGAGCACGTACTGAAGCTCTTTCCACACTCCAAGCATTGGTATGGCTTTTCCCCTGTGTGGGTTCTTTGATGCTTAGTCAAGGTTGAGCTGCAACTGAAGCTCTTACCACACTCCAAGCATAGATGTGGTTTCTCCCCTGTGTGGATCCTTTGATGCAAAGTCAACTGTGAGCTCTGAATGAAGTTCTTTCCACACTCCAAGCATTGATATGGTTTCTCCCCTGTGTGGGTTCTTTGATGCTTAGTCAGGGTTGAGCTGCAACGGAAACTCTTTCCACACTCCAAGCATTGATATGGTTTTTCTCCTGTGTGGGTTCTTTGATGCTTAGTCAAGGTTGAGCTGCAACTGAAGCTCTTTCCACACTCCAAGCATAGATGTGGTTTCTCCCCTGTGTGGATCCTTTCATGCGAAGTCAGCTGTGAGCTCCTACTGAAGCTCTTTCTACACTCCAAGCATTGATATGGTTTCTCCCCTGTGTGGGTCCTTTGATGCCCAGTGAAGTTTAACCTTCTACTGAAGCTCTTTCCACACTCCAAGCATTGGTATGGCTTTTCCCCTGTGTGGGTTCTTTGATGCTTAGTCAAGGTTGAGCTGCAACTGAAGCTCTTTCCACACTCCAAGCATAGATGTGGTTTCTCCCCACTGTGGATCCTTTGATGCTTAGTCAGCTGTGAGCTCTGACTGAAGTTCTTTCTACACTCCAAGCATTGATAAGTTTTCTCACCTGCATGGGTCCTTTGATGCACAGTCAGGCTTGAGTACATCCTGAGGCTCTTCCACACTCCAAGCATTGATACAGTTTATCCCTTGAGGGGGGTTCTTTTATGCACAGTCATGTCTGAGCTCTGACTCAAGCTCTTTCCACACTCCAAGCACTGTTATGGTTTTCCCCCTGTGTGGTTCTTTGATGTCTTCTTAGTTGTGATTTACTCTTGGGATCCGTGCACATTGGGGGCACTTCTCTTTCCTCTTTCCAATTCCATTTTGTGGTTTAACTGGGATGACAACGAAATCTCCATTCTGATGAGTACCAGATTCATTTTTCCATTTCTCTTTCTCATTTCCCTTCTGCATCCTTGATCTTTTTAATGTGCAGGTTTCTCCCTTTTTTCATATCTTCTCTGTGTGAATTTTGCTGAGTTTAGTAATGTTGGATGTACAACTGATTCTCTCCTGCTGCAATGGAAGCCTCTTTCTTCTCTTCCCTTTGAGATGTTCCTGCTTGATCAGGATTTCATGTCCATCATAACCCTGATGGGTCTAATCCTTTCCAATTTTCCAGTGCTGGCGCAGCCATGCTGCATCCTGTGGTAAGGAGGCAGTTGCACAGCCCTCCTCAAGATGTTTGTTCCCTTACCTCAGTGCTGGAAAGTTGAATAGATTTGGGCCCTGAGTACTCCAGAGAGGAGCTGGGCTTCCCTCCTGCCTCACCGATCCATCCTGGTCTCTAAAAGTCACTTCCTGCAGGTCACATGTAGTTGTTTCCAGTGACACCCCACATGGCTCCCTCTGGTCTTCACTGTCTTCTCTGTAGCTTGCTGCAAGGAGAGGGAAACTTGTTTAGCAGCACAATAGAGAAACGGGACCTCAAACACACACATCTAGGTGTATATACTCAGAAGTAAAACCCAGTGGGTTCAGTGGCACTGAATTCTGTCCTTTCTATACCGGGGCTTGTCGATGAACGTGTTTGTTTCTTTAAAAATCGCAATAAATACTGAATGAGCTTGAGCACTAACAAACAAATAAGCCTGGAGGGACAGTTCCACATAAGCTGGAGATCAGCCGGGGCACGTCTGCAAAACCCTCTTTCGATGGTGCTGGTGTCACCCAAACCTCAATTAGGATAAAGCAGTTACTGCACCCACCTGAAAGGAGAAACAGGCAGGAGGCAGCCTAGGACAGAAGAGAAGATCTGGGAGGAGAACGATTGAAACTACGAGGTCCAAGAGTGCAGTGGAATATTCCTCTACAACCGTGGTTCCCAAACATTCTAGCACCAGGACACACTTTTTTAAATCAACACTCTATTGGGACCCACCTAGCTTTATCAGACTAAAAAAATGTTTCACTTTACCACCTGCTCATGCTTTGGTCTTCATTCTTTCTACTATTGTTGGGGGAGGGGACGACCACCTCCTGGAGCACTGTTGAGTTCCACAGTCATCAGATCTGACTGGTGGCCTTGCATTCCCATTTGCTTTGGACCAAGGCACGGTCACCTACTTATGAGTAAGCACGTACATGCTTCTCCATTATTGTTTTCATAGGGTTCAATACATTTTCCTCGTTAGCTATCAGCTTGTCAGTTTCACGACCCACCAAAAATGTAAACTAAGCTCTGATTTTTGCTCTCTGTTTCCTCTCTCTTAGGTGTTGAGAGAGTCCCTTGACACCTCAGGAAAGAGGGTCTAAGGCAGGGGTCAGCAACCTGTGGCTCTACAGCCGCATGCGGCTTTCAGCTGTCTGCTGAGGCTCCTCCAGGTGAAAGTGGCAAAGAGTATGACAGGAGGCACCTGTGTTGGGAGTGCAGGCTGCTTCCCTCTGCCCCCTGAGCTCACTGCCCTCCTCTCCCTTCACCCCCACCTGCCCCACATTGGTTTCCTTTTTCAATTTTGCCCTCTCTGCAGGCTTAAGTTCCCTGTTTTTCCCTTCCCCAACTCTCCAGCAGGCTCAGCCAATCAGCATCCAGCAGGCTCCTGGCTTTTTCTGTTGGAATGGCTCAGGGCCCTTCACTGGCTGACCACCAGCCAATCCTGAGCTGCCCTCCTCCTCAGCCATTGTGAGCCCTTGCAGCCCGCCTTTCCCTGAGCAGGTCCCCACTCAGTGCAAGGAGAGGCTTTTCCTCCACAGCAGAGGAGACATCCTGTGTGTCTACTCAGTAGTAAGCCCCATTACAGTGGATAAGAACATAAGAACATAAGAACAGCCCCACTGGATCAGGCCATAGGCCCATCTAGTCCAGCTTCCTGTATCTCACAGCGGCCCACCAAATGCCCCAGGGAGCACACCAGATAACAAGAGACCTCATCCTGGTGCTCTCCCCTACATCTGGCATTCTGACTTAACCCATTCCTAAAATCAGGAGGTTGCGCATACACATCATGGCTTGTACCCCATAATGGATTTTTCCTCCAGAAACTCGTCCAATCCCCTTTTAAAGGCGTCTAGGCTAGACGCCAGCACCACATCCTGTGGCAAGGAGTTCCACAGACCGACCACGCGCTGAGTAAAGAAATATTTTCTTTTGTCTGTCCTAACCCGCCCAACACTCAATTTTAGTGGATGTCCCCTGGTTCTGGTATTATGTGAGAGTGTAAAGAGCATCTCCCTATCCACTCTGTCCATCCCCTGCATAATTTTGTATGTCTCAATCATGTCCCCCCTCAAGCGTCTCTTTTCTAGGCTGAAGAGGCCCAAACGCCGTAGCCTTTCCTCATAAGGAAGGTGCCCCAGCCCCGTAATCATCTTAGTCGCTCTCTTTTGCACCTTTTCCATTTCCACTATGTCTTTTTTGAGATGTGGCGACCAGAACTGGACACAATACTCCAGGTGTGGCCTTACCATCGATTTGTACAACGGCATTATAATACTAACCGTTTTGTTCTCAATACCCTTCCTAATGATCCCAAGCATAGAATTGGCCTTCTTCACTGCCGCCGCACATTGGGTCGACACTTTCATCGACCTGTCCACCACCACCCCAAGATCTCTCTCCTGATCTGTCACAGACAGCTCAGAACCCATCAGCCTATATCTAAAGTTTTGATTTTTTGCCCCAATGTGCATGACTTTACACTTACTGACATTGAAGCGCATCTGCCATTTTGCTGCCCATTCTGCCAGTCTGGAGAGATCCTTCTGGAGCTCCTCACAATCACTTTTGGTCTTTACCACTCGGAAAAGTTTGGTGTCATCTGAAAACTTAGCCACTTCACTGCTCAACCCTGTCTCCAGGTCATTTATGAAGAGGTTGAAAAGCACCGGTCCCAGGACAGATCCTTGGGGCACACCGCTTTTCACCTCTCTCCATTGTGAAAATTGCCCATGAATGAATGAAGCTTGCTCCCAGGAAAGGGTGCCTGGGATGGCAGCCTTGAAGCCTGCTCAAGACCAAGTGCAAGGACAGGTGAGTGGGAGCCCATGCAGGTCTGTTCCAGAGTAAGCCCCGATGTAGTCCCTGGGCTACTCCCAGGAAGGTGTGGAGGGCTGTATTCTCAGCCTCCTCCTGTGCAGGTCTACTCACAAGTAAGCACTGCTGTAGTCAGTGGGGCTTCCTCCCAGGAAGGTGTGGAGGGCTGCAGCCTCAGCCCCCACCTATGCAGGTCTACTCACAAGTAGTCAGTAAGGCTTCCTCCCAGGAAAGTGCGGAGAGGACTGCAGCCTGAGAGCTCCAACCAACTTGTCTGCTCAGAAGTCCCATTGTAGCCAATGGGGCTTACTCCCAGGATAGTGTGGAGAGGGTTGCAGCCTGAGTGAGGGAGGGAGGGAGGCAGGCAGGCAGGGCAGAAGCTGGCCTGTGGTTGCCCCCCCCCACCTTCCCCCCCAGCTTTGGCTTCTTCTCTGGAGTCTGTGTCCTTTTTTCCTTCCAGCAGGGTGCCTCTGGAAGGTGGGGGGAGTTCTTTAGTATCCATGTAAGATAAGCAGATGTCATAACCAACATATGTATTGGAGTCCTGGAAGATCTGGTGAGGAGGTAGATGTGGTGTCAGCAGTGGCCCCTTTAAGGGTAAGGCCTGGGCATCCAGCAGAGTGTGCTGCTCAGCTGCAGCCACTTGAAGGCAATAGGGCCCTCAGGGATATAAGGAGCACCTGAGGAAGGGGGTGTGGGTTGTAGAAGGAGTTCAGGTTGGAGGTAGGAGAGGCTAGGCTAATTGACTTTGACTTGGATACTCTGACTTACTTTGGAATCTGATCTTGGACTGTGACTTGGCTTATTGACTTTGGACTTTGCCCTGGATGCTCTGACTGACTTTGTGACTAATGGACTGCTGGAGACACAGGAGTTTGGTGTGTGGCTGCTGTGCCCAAGACCTACTGAGGACCCAGGGGTCTGCTGTAGTGGTGGGAGGCTGCTGGCAGGAGAGAGGACCTCTGCAGGTTGAACAGGTGAGCTACCCTGGAGGTGGGGTCCAGCAGGACTGCAGGGCAGAACCAGGGTCATTTGTTGGGGGAAAGAAGAGGAGCTAATTTGCTTAAAGTAGACCTAATTCTCCAGGCAGAGAATGGCCTTGGAATCAGGCAAAACACCATAGAGGACCAGGCGTCTGAAAACACAGGACAAGAATGTATGACAAATCTAACTAAAAGCTACAAGAGGGGGCTACATTATTAAAATGGGACCTATAAGAGCATAAAGGTGAAAAAAAACTATATATGCAGTATTATCTTCATTTTAGATGTCAAAAGGGTTTTGTGGCTCCTGAGGTTTTTTCTCTCCGGAAAATGGGTCCAAATGGCTCTTTGAGTGTTTAAGGTTGCAGACCCCTGGTCTAAGGGGTCAGGGCCTCTACGCTCCAGTCTACTCAAGGACGGCAGTCTTGTGGGGTGGATAGGAGCCGTGCTGTATGCAGATTCTTGGAAATGGCCTCCATTTCCAAGACTAGCTGGGTGTGAAGGAAATCAGACCACACTCCTTTATGGCCGGGTAATCTTTTTATTACCCTCAGGGTGATCAAGTAGCCATAAACCCTTATGGTCACTGGGCAGTTCTACAATTCTCTAAATTTGCCCATTGCAGCTGCAGGGGCTGTAAGCTGGTTGGATGCAGCAGAGATGTCTGGGCACTTTGGTCCTAAGTGGAATGAGACTCCAGCACCCCCAACCTGCTGAGACACACACCTTGAAAGATCACCTGGCTTTGCTTTGTCCTCCTCTGTTCCTTATCTGGAAGAGACCAGTTCTCTAATGACTTCTACGCTTCTTTTGGATCAGGCAAGGAAGGATCCTTTTCAGCTTCAAATTCCACCTCTCTTTCTTACAATACTTATCCCAACTGCATCTGTTGAAACCAAGAGGAAAAAATGTACAATAGTTAAAACAATCAACAGTCCCAGGGCTAAAATACTGTCCTCCAGTGTCCCTCCTACACACCCCCTTCTCTGCATGGGTTTCAGTGCTGAATGGCCCCTTCTGGCCCTCTCTGTTTCAGCTTTTAAATTGCCCATGTCTAAACCCACACCACAGGAACTGAGAGCAGACACATAGCTTAGCATGCAATGGGGAGGCGCTGCAGTTGGTCTTCTTCTCAGCCACCTCCCCTTTCCCTCCACTGGCTGGGCTTCCAATCTGGGCATCTCCACAAGGCGGGGGAGCGTCTCCTTTCTACCCACCTCTGCCCTGGGATTCCCCCTGCGCCACAACTGCATTTGGACTCAGCAGAGGGGCTGAGGTGGTGAGTCCATGTCTGCTGAGTCCACATGTTTGCTGGGGTGGAGGTGTTGCCAAAAAGGGCTGTTATGTTTTAAGGGGAATTATTATATTACCCTTTTGGAAACTTCAGGATTGCAGGCTAGATAACAAGAAAGTGTAATGCAGAGAAAATCCCTTGTTTAGCTTAAAGAGGAGACTGGGAGAAAGATAACTTTCAATCAAAGATTATATTTTTATTACAAAAGCACACAGATAAACATAATGCATATTTTGTGGTACTAGTCCTTATATATATTGTACCTAGCTTTCATGGTGGTTGCGTGTGAAGGGTATTCAGTGCATCCGAGAAGATTAGGAAAAGAGAAGGATATTAGGGAAGGATTTTAGGGGTCCCTGGTCTGCATAACCCAGTTGCTGACTAAAGATGGGGGAGAGAAGGGGAAAGAAAGGGAGGTGAGAGGGTTAAAGGTTCCAGAGGCAGATATAGTTACCTGTCCTGAGGAGCAGATGGATTGGGGGGGGGGAGTCCTGGAGGGAGGACCTGCCTTGGAAGGGCAGCCAGAGAGAGAGCGAGCACATGGCAGCCTTCTCTTTTTAAGGGTTTTTGCTGACCCTGGGTGACCCGGATGTGTCCTAAAGCTGATCTGGATGCGCATGCTCACCACACACAGTGGGACAGGTGGAGCAAGCAAGAGAAACTGGTGAACAGGAAGTCAGCTTATCTGCCAAGGCTGACCTGGGGGGGGGGTAGCTTGCTTTCTGTCCCTCCTGCTGGGAATTTGGAGTCAGGATGCACACAATAGCAGTGATTTAGTTAACAATAATCAACGATTTAGGTGGAGGTTAGGTAATACAATGGTTTAGTCTTTGCTGCTAGAGTCTTTGCCCTCTAAGGTGTTTGCATATTCAGTGATTGACTTAATCAATGATCTACTCTTCCAGACTTTTTAATGTATAATCACAGGGAAGTGCAAGTTGTGCAGATACCACTGCCTCAACGGCCCCTCCTGACCGAGGAGTTAAGTCAGATAGAGGTTAAAAGAGAAGATGTTTCAGACCTCATTGATAAATTAAAGATCAATAAGTCACCGGGCCCTGATGGCATCCACCCAAGAGTTATTAAGGAATTGAAGAATGAAGTTGCAGACCTCTTGACTAAGGTATGCAACTTGTCCCTCAAAACGGCCACGGTGCCAGAAGATTGGAGGATAGCAAATGTCATGCCTATTTTTAAAAAGGGAAAGAGGGGGGACCCGGGAAACTATAGGCCGGTCAGCCTAACATCCATACCGGGTAAGATGGTGGAATGCCTCATCAAAGATAGGATCTCAAAACAAATAGACGAACAGGCCTTGCTGAGGGAGAGTCAGCATGGCTTCTGTAAGGGTAAGTCTTGCCTCACAAACCTTATAGAATTCTTTGAAAAGGTCAACAGGCAAGTGGATGTGGGAGAACCTGTGGACATTATATATCTGGACTTTCAGAAGGCGTTTGACACGGTCCCTCACCAAAGGCTACTGAAAAAACTCCACAGTCAGGGAATTAGAGGACAGGTCCTCTCATGGATTGAGAACTGGTTGGAGGCCAGGAAGCAGAGAGTGGGTGTCAATGGGCAATTTTCACAATGGAGAGGTGAAAAGCGGTGTGCCCCAAGGCTCTGTCCTGGGACCGGTGCTTTTCAACCTCTTCATAAATGACCTGGAGACAGGGTTGAGCAGTGAAGTGGCTAAGTTTGCAGACGACACCAAACTTTTCCGAGTGGTGAAGACCAGAAGTGATTGTGAGGAGCTCCAGAAAGATCTCTCCAGACTGGCAGAATGGGCAGCAAAATGGCAGATGCGCTTCAATGTCAGTAAGTGTAAAGTCATGCACATTGGGGCAAAAAATCAAAAGTTTAGATATAGGCTGATGGGTTCTGAGCTGTATGTGACAGATCAGGAGAGAGATCTTGGGGTGGTGGTGGACAGGTCGATCATTAGGAAAGGTATTGAGAACAAAAGAGTTAGTATTATAATGCCGTTGTACAAATCTATGGTAAGGCCACACCTGGAGTATTGTGTCCAGTTCTGGTCGCCGCATCTCAAAAAAGATATAGTGGAAATGGAAAAGGTGCAAAAGAGAGCAACTAAGATGATTACAGGTCTGGGGCACCTTCCTTATGAGGAAAGGCTACGGCGTTTGGGCCTCTTCAGCCTAAGAGATGCCTGAGGGGGGACATGATTGAGACATACAAAATTATGCAGGGGATGGACAGAGTGGATAGGGAGATGCTCTTTACACTCTCACATAATACCAGAACCAGGGGACATCCACTAAAATTGAGTGTTGGGCAGGTTAGGACAGACAAAAGAAAATATTTCTTTACTCAGCGTGTGGTCAGTCTGTGGAACTCCTTGCCACAGGATGTGGTGCTGGCGTCTAGCCTAGATGCCTTTAAAAGGAGATTGGACAAGTTTCTGCAGGAAAAATCCATTACAGGATACAAGCCATGATGTGTATGTGCAACCTCTTGATTTTAGAGATGGGCTATGTCAGATGCAAGGGAGGGCACCAGGATGAAGTCTCTTGTTATCTGGTGTGCTCCCTGGGGCATTTGGTGGGCTGCTGTGAGATACAGGAAGCTTGACTAGATGGGCCTATGGCCTGATCCAGTGGGGCTGTTCTTATGTTCTTAACTACAATTCCCAGGATGCCTTGCAGGTCTCTTGTTATCTGGTGTGCTTCCTGGGGCATTTGGTGGGCTGCTGTGAGATACAGGAAGCTGGACTAGATGGGCCTATGGCCTGATCCAGTGGGGCTGTTCTTATGTTCTTATGTGCAGCCATGATCTTGTGGCTTGACCTGATTGTGAGAAGTTTAAATGTGTTGAGGTTTTGCCTGCATTATATTTTAACCAGACATAAAATTACAACTTGAAAGGAAAAAGGGGATTTTCACATAACAGAGGAGGCAAAGGAAGGGGCTTCCCTACTCACTCACATCCCCTCCCCTTTTTGCTCTTCTAGGAATCCAGAGTAGCTCCTTGTAAGGCTAAGATTTTTTGCAGAGGATCCCAAGTGAGGAGGCACATCACCTCTGGGCATCCCCTCCTCCTCTTCCCAGGGAGCTGCTGAAAGGATCCTTTTCGGCTGCAAACTTCAGCAAAGAGACCTGCAATGATTCAAACAATAAACAGTATCAAAGATCCGGCATGCATGAAAAACACAACAAGAGTTCAAAAGCACCCATCGACACAGTTTCAGGAACAGTTTGGGGCTCCAGAACCTGCTCTCCAGGGTCCCCTCCACCCCCCACAGTTTTCTGCAGGGGTTTCACTGCTGAAGGGCCCCTGCTGGTCCTCCCTGTTCCACTGTCCCTGCCAAAACCCCCACCAGAAAATCAAGCCTTCCCAGAGCAGACCCAAAGTTTAGGATGCAAGCGGGGGGGGGACGACGACGACGACTGTCGCAACTCCTCTTCTCAGCCCCCCCTTTCCCTTCACCAGCTGGGCTTTGAGCTTGGCTGCCTCTGCCCCCTGGGGGCTCCTCTCCCACCCCTCTTGATTCCTTTCTGCCACTGCAGCCCTGGGACCCTCCTCTTTGCAGCATGACTCAGACACTTGAGCAGAGGAAGCAAAGGAAGGGGCAGAGCCGGAAGCCCACCCCCTTCTGCTCCTCTGGGAAGAGGAAGGTCTCTTTGCAGGTTGTCAAAGTCTGGACCCCCCAACTCCCAGGTGGGGCAGGAGGTGCATCTCCTCCAGCTGGGCATCCCCTTCTCCGCCCCCATTCCCCCAATGCAAGCTGATCATCAACTCTCCCCCACCCAGGCTGCAGGTGGCTCTTCAGGGTCTCTTTCCCCAGCATGATGTCCTGTCCCTGAGTCCAGGAGGCTGGAAAGTCTTTGCAGGGGCTCTTCAGAAGCATTCCAGTGACCCCAGTGCATGCTGGTACTTGAAGTCCTTCCCCTCCTCCTTTCCAAGATACAGAGCATCCTGGGAGTTGTAGTTTTACCTTTTGGCTTGTCCCTGTGCTGAAAGACTCTTCAGCTGCCCTGCTGCTTTGGGAAAATCTGGTATATTCTGATGCACTCAGTGGAACCAGATCCAAAGGGGGGTTAAAACTCCTGGTGCATTTAGCAGTTGTGCAGCCAAGAGAATTAGAAAAGGTATTGAGAACAAAAGAGTTAGTATTATAATGCTGTTGTACAAATCGATGGTAAGGCCACACCTGGAGTATTGCGTCCAGTTGTGGTCGCTGCATCTCAAAAACAATATAGTGGAAATGGAAAAGGTGCAAAAGAGAGTGACTAAGATGATTCCTGGGCTGGGGCACCTTCCTTATGAGGAAGACAAAAGAAAATATTTCTTTACTCAGCATGTGGTCAATCTGTGGAATTTTTGCCACTGGATGTGGTGATGGCATCTGGCCTGGATGCCTTTAAAATGGAATTGGACAAGTTTCTGGAGGAAAATATCCGTTACGGGGTACAAGCCATGATGTGTATGCGCAACCTCCTGTTTTTAGAAATGGGTTATGTCAGAATGCCAGATGCAAGGGAGGGCACCAGGATGAGGTCTCTTGTTATCTGGTGTGCTTCCTGGGGCATTTGGTGGACCGCTGCGAGATACAGGAAGCTGGACTAGATGGGCCTATGGCCTGATCCAGTGGGGCTGTTCTTATGTTCTTAATTTTTTGCATGCCAGGAGTAGAAAAGCTGTACCTGCCTGAATTCCCCCTTTTACAACAGCCTGGCCCTCATTTGCAGCCAGAGTTCAGGAGTGTAAGAAAATAAGAGAGCCCTACTGGATCAGGCCCAAGGACCATCTAGTCCAGCTTCCTGCATCTCACAGTGGCCCACCAGATGGGCCCACCAGGCCACAAGAGAGCTGCATCCTGGTCAGGGGCAGACTCGGAGGGGAGACCATGGATGTGTTCCCCCCCCCCTAAACTTCATGCAGCAGCTGAAGTTTTCCAGCTGCCACGCACAGTTTCCTGTGTGGGGCTTTGCTGGCTACCCCCTGCTTCTCTGCAGGGACTTTCCCTCTTCAACCTGGCACCCCCATTCAGCCCCATACAAATGGGGGGTGTCACTGTTTGTCTTTCCAGCCCTCTACCCTTCCCTACCTGTGCTCTGAGCCTCTCTGTCTGCCCACCTGGGGACTCCTCTCCCCCTCCCTTTTCTTCTTCCCCCCTCTTCAGCCTGGGACCCCCATTCACCCCCATGCGAATGGGGGGTGTTGCTGTTTGTCTTCCCAGCCCCCTGACCTTCTCTGGCTGGGCTCTGAGCCTATCTGTCTCCTCCCCTCCCTCTTCTCTAGCACCCACTTCAGCCTGGGACCCTCATTCAGCCCCATGCAATTGAAGGGTGTTGCTGTTTGTCTTTCTAGCCCCCTGCGCTTCCCTGACTGGACTCTGAGCCTGTCTGTCTGCCCCACCTGGGGGCTCCTCTCCCCCTCCCTCTTCATCTCCACTCTCTTCAGCCTGGGACCCCATTCAGCCCCATGCAAATAGGGGTGTTGCTGTTTTTCTAGCCCCCTACCCTTCCCTGGCTGGTCTCTGAGCCTGTCTGTCTGCCCCACCTGGGGGCTCCTCTCCCCCTCCCTCTTCATCTCCACTCTCTTCAGCCTGGGACCCCATTCAGCCCCATGCAAATAGGGGTGTTGCTGTTTTTCTAGCCCCCTACCCTTCCCTGGCTGGTCTCTGAGCCTCTCTGTCTGCCCCACCTGGGGGCTCCTCTTCCCCTTCCTCTTCTCTTCCACCCTCTTCAGCATGGGACCCCCATTCAGTCCCATGCAATTGAGGGGGGTTGCTGTTTGTCCTCCCAGCCCCCTGCCCTTCCCTGCCTGGGCTTTGAGCCAGTGCCTGCCCTTCTATGGGCTTCTCTCCCCCCCCTTCCCTTCCTTTCCACCCACTGCAGCCCTAAGACTCTGCTTTACCCCCCAAACAGGGACTCACCAGAGAAGGCAGATGGGGGGGGGGGAGAGAAGGAAGTAGCTTCCCACTCAGTCTCCCTCCTGCCCTCCCCCCATTTGCCCCTCTAGGAATCTGGAGCTGCTTAACTTAAGCCTGCCAGAGCCATAAGTAACTGTCAAGTCCTGCACATTGGGGCAAAGTATCCAAACTGCACATAGAGGCTTTGGATTCGGAGCTGTCTGTGACAGGAAGTTGAGGGTTCTGCCTGGTGTGCAGAAAGAAAGAAACCAAAATACCAGCGATGGGTTTTAAAAATCTTACATTGCAATACAAGGACGCAAGTCGGCGGGTGCTTAAAAAGCTTGTGTGCCAAGCATCTCTTTCCACAGCTTTTGATACATTCCAAAGGTCCACGCAGTACATTCTTGTTTGTACATAGTTGCTGATTACCAGTAAAGATATCAGCAACTATTTTACTTCCTTCCAGGGGGCAGGATTATAGGATGTCTCTTGTCTTTTCCTTGGTAGACTAAGAATATCTCCATATCTCTGTGGTCCTTCTGAGGCCTCCCAGGAAGGATACCTAAAATCAGTCAATGCCCCCACTGAACTGTCTGATGGGCTAAGCATGTTCCTTCTTTTCTTGCCACACAAAGCTCTTCCCTACATTTTCCACTGTCTACTCACTGTGTGTTGGCTCTTGAGGCAGCAGGAGTCATTCCTTAATTTACTTATTGATCCTTCTCTGCAAGACAAAGGAGGAACAAGAGATTATCCTGCTTCCCAGCCCTTTGCCCTTTTGGTAGTTCCAGCACATACTCAAGTTCATGAAGGGGTCTCTAGAATGTCTCATGACAGAATGCATTTCATTCGGTTTGTTTTATAATATGCTCTCACTTCAAGATCAGGAGAGCAATCTTAGGGTGGAGGAGGACAGGTTGATGAGAGTGTCAAACCAATGTGCGGAGGCAGTGAAGAAGGCCAATTCTATGCTTGGGATCATTAGAAAAGGTATTGAGAGCAAAACGGCTAATATTGTAATGCTATTGTACAAATTGATGGTAAGGCCACACCTGGAGTATTGTGTCCAGTTCTGGTCGCCGTGAGGGAAGGCCCTGGAAGTTACAAGTTGTATGTAGCCATTATGCTGAACCAAAATATTTTAGATGCAAATACATCTCACAAAGAAGACTCATGAGAGAGAGCATTTGGGATATCAGAATTTATATGAATCAAATGTTATGTTATGTTAGAGAGGAATATGTATGTTAGCATGTTCACAAGCACAGTTGCCAAGAAGAGTTTAGATCCATTTTACCCAGAAGCCTTAGAGGAAGGACTACGAGCTGGGAGTCCTCAAGGGAAAGTCTGTTAGGAAGGAAACAAGGATACTTCCCAATTGCTCTTTTATCAGAACAAAAATTAAAGGAGAAGAATAATAAGTAGAGGAAATGGGTAAATAAGTTAGTAAATAAGTTTGGAAATAGAGAATAGGTAAAATCAAATGAACTCTGTGTCACCCTTCAGAGTCAGAGCTAGCCTAACACAGAGAGGCCCCAGATAGATAAACAGAGGTAGTTAATTGCTTAAGCAATAAACCAATTTGACACAATCAAGATAACAGCAATTAGTTGTCAAGCTAACTAGTAAAATTTATAGATTCAAGCTGAAGCTTCAAAGAATCCCCTTGACTAACTGCTTGCTGCTGGAATCCCCCCCTTCATCTGCAATCCCAAGACAGCATTGAGCAGAGAAAGGAAAAACACACAGAAGAGCATATTGGATTATTTTAAAAGCCAAAAGACATTGTTAAACCAGGATAAAGTTTAAAATAATGTATTTACAGAGAAACAGTGTAACATCTAAGAGTTAGGCTGCAGAAGAAAAGCTTACATTTAGACAAGAGGGAGCCTTCTATGATCTCTAAGACAGAAGCAAGATTATGAACCCTAATGGGGCTGATGAGGGTTAACTGATGAAGCTGTAAACAGAAGCAAACTGCCAGCAGAAGTGTTTTGTTTGGGTAAAAGTTGTAAAAGAATTAGTAGGAGAGATTAGAGGTCAACAGAAGCCACATGAAGTCCACAAGTGAAAATGCAGCTTCTGAACAGTTTGATTCAGACGCTCAAGTACCAAATAGGGACTTTAAAAGCTGTTCTAAAGTCATTTAAAAGGAGAGTAGCACATAGAATGTTACAAAATTTATTGTTAGTAAACTCAGAAGTTAGCAAGTATATTCTTTGCTGAATATTAGTTAAATTAATAAGGGAAAACCAAAGTTAAAAAGATTTAAGTCTGCCTTAGAGTGAGGCTTGCAAAATTAGATGCTGTACAGCTAATGTGGAATATGGAATGTGAAATTCTTATCTAAGCAGGAATATTTCAAATTTGACAACTAACTAAAATGCCCAGACTTTCCTAGGCGCCAGAATAGATAGTGAATTTAAGAATATTTCTAGTAATGAGAATAATTAATCTTGGTAGGCACAGACTCATTAACAGGGAGTCTGTTCAAACTCAAAGTTGACAGAACAGATATGAACTACATATCAAAGTTGGCAGAATCCGATAAGAGAGAGGCCTCTAGCTAGAGATTTCTCTTGAAAATGCAACTTATATCAGAGAAGAGAGATTTTATGGAAATCAGAAATTTCTATAATAACTTCTTGTAGGAAAAAGTTACAAAATAATTAAAATTAGATTAGAAGAGAGGATAAAATACTGAATAAAATAAGTATAAACACGGATTTAAATAAATGAATTATAACCAGATTAGTGTAATTAGGAAAATTAAGATAGAGGCACACTGCCCCCTTTTGAAATAGTATTGACATTACAGAAAGGGGAGGAGTTCTCCAAAATGGTGAATACAGTAACCTGAGATATTTAATGTATGCTCCAGATATGGCAATAGCCAATGAAAATCCCCATATCTGACATCATAGGCTCTAACAAATGTGATTGGAGTTTTCTCGAGACAAAGAACCTACAGGTATAAATGGTCACACCCAGAAGGGAATGTTGCTTTTTTCTCTGGGACACTGAGAGACCACAGCTCTCTGTGTTCCGCATTTTGAACCACCGAGAAAAGCCCATTGCTGGCAATGAATAAAGACTTGGAAATCACCACAATTTCAGTCTGCTGAGTTTGTTTTGAACCCTAAAGACACCGTGCAACAGCCGCATCTCAAAAAAGACATAGTGGAAATGGAAAAGGTGCAAAAGAGAGCGACTAAGACGATTACGGGGCTTGGGCATCTTCCTTATGAGGAAAGGCTATGGCGTTTGGGCCTCTTCAGCCTAGAAAAGAGACACCTGAGGAGGGACATGATTGAGACATACAAAATTATGCCTGGGAAGGATAAAGTGGATAGGGAGATGCTCTTTACACTCTCACACAACACCAGAACCAGGGGACATCCGCTAAAATTGAGTGTTGGGAGAGTTAGAACAGACAAAATAAAATATTTCTTTATTCAGTGTGTGGTCGGTCTGTGGAACTCCGTGTCGCAGGAGGTAGTGATAGCATCTGGCCTAGATGCCTTTAAGAGGAGATTGGACAAGTTTGTGGAGGGAAGGTCCATCATGAGTTACAAGTCATGATAGGTATATGTGCAAGTTCCTGTTTTTCGAGGTAGGCTACCTCAGAGTGCCAGATGCAGGAGAGAGCCCCAGGAGGCAGCTTGTGACTCATTGTCTTGGGTGCTCCCTGAGGCATTTGTTGGGCTGCTGTGAGATACAGGAAGCTTTGACCTGATACAGGAACTACACGAGCCTTTGACCTGATCCAGGAGGACTCTGCTCATGTTCTTATGATCCCCGCATCTCATAAAGGACATACTGGAACTGGAAAAGGTGCAGAAGTGAGTGACCAAAATGATATTTGTTTATAAATATATAATGTCATGTACTAAGTCTGATACACATTTACTCCAAACTAAATGGAATTCTGATTTGGAATGTCCTATTCTGGGTGAGCAATGGGATGTGGTTCTTAAGAATATACAGGCAATATCTAGAGATCTTAAATTACGCCTAATACAGCAAAAAATAGTCTTTAGAATATATTGGACACCACAGAGGCTATTCCTTAAAGGGCTTATCAATGAATCTAGATGTTGGAGATGCTCGAGTTTGAATGCTACACTTACACATGTTGTGGCCATGTCCTGTTGTTGTAAACTTTTGGAAAGAAATAATTAATACTATAAAGACAGTGCTACAGCAGCCTTTAAATTTTACAGATATGTATGTAATTCTTAATTATCTACCCGTTATCTGGAGACTCACACCCGGACAATTGAAATAGACTCTCTGTGCCCTCACGGTAGCAAAAAGACTTCCATTACTTCATTGGAAGGAGAGATGCCCACCTACATCTGCCCAATGGACGAACAATATTTTGCATTTATCAGTATTTGAGCGAATGGCATATCGGCGTCAACTGCGTAGGGATTTCTTTGAGGATCTCTGGAGGCCACTCGTTGATATAATAACATAAACCGCATAAAGTGTTCGTATGTAGATCAAGTATATGTATAAATATTCCCCCCCCTTTTTTTAAGTAACTCATAAGCATGTGTTGATGTATCGATTTCAAGGAGCAGCCATGAGAGATGGCCTCCTGCTTGATTCTCTCAGGCCTCACAGTAGCTTCTCTCAGATTCAACAGTACAGTGGTTCTCACACATTTACCATTGGGACCCACTTTTTAGAATGAGAATCTCTCAGGACCCACTGAAAGTGATGTCCTGACCGGAAGAGACATCATCAAGCAGGAATATTTTTAACTATCCTAGGCTGCAATCCTACCACACTTACCCAGGAGTAAGTCCCATTGACTATCATTGTTAAAAGAATATACATAATAGTTTGTTAAAAGTACAGGTCTGTAACATTTCCCCAAATGCAGTCACATACCAGGGGGGCATCAAGTCTAATATATGAAAAATAAAATATTGAAACGAATGGGGACCCACCTGAAATTGGCTCACAACCCACCTAGTGGGTACTGACCCACAGTTTGAGAAACACTGGTCCAGTAGAATGTACAATAGCGGTCTTTAAAATTTTCTGTGCCACAACCCAAAACAAAAAAGTATGGGACAGGCGACCCCAGCACATCATGGAAGGTTGTCAGTGACAAACGTCTGTGTTGCTGGGCTATCACACCTGCCACAGTTCTGTGCAAGGCAGTACCACTGTAGGACCCAAGCCAGGCGTCTCCAGGTGGAGAGGAATGTGGAGGGTCAGAGTCTTAAAGCACAGTCTTATCTTGCGCTGGAATAGGCAAGCCAGGAGGCTTGCGCTGTATCCAGCACATGATAGGGCTGCAAAGTGGCTCAGCCGAAGGTAAGGGGAAGCTCTTCCCCTTAACCCTGGGTAAACCACTGCAGCCCCTATGGGTCACCTAGGACCCAGAGAGTGGAGAGTGGAGCAGCTTCAAGTTGCTCCGTTCTCCCCAGGAACGGAGGTTGGGATCCAGCATAACTGCGGGGTTCCAGCCCCGCCTCCCACTCCCCACTTGCCTGCCCCCAGGGCCGCTCACCCTCCCCCTGCCCTGGAACGCCTCCCTCCCGCCTCTTCCCTGCCCACCCCAGAGCCTTGCATCAGCAGAGCTCAGCCGATGCAAAGCTCAGTCCCTCCATTGGTGTGGAGGCTGAAGTGAGCCTCCGCGGTCTGTGTGCTTTATGGCACATTTGCGACCCTCCTGGGCTGGTGCAAGAGACTTGTGCCAGCCCAAGGGTGACTCAGAATTGTGTCCTTAGTAACTCAGATCACACTGGCACTTTCAGTTCACCCAAGTTGAGTGATAAGATCAGAATGGCAGAGGTGTAATTTGCTGACTTGCGCTAATCATAACCTGCATCAACATACCTCACAGGGAGGGGGGAGATTATGGTGAAGGCTCCCCATTCAGCCAATATCCTCTAAGTAGAAGCTTCTGCTGTGTTTTCAATACTACATAAACCAAATTACCTGCCAATTTCTCTTCATCCTGGAAGTCCTGGAAAAATGCACCCTCCCTGTCTTCCAGCTGGGAAACAAAGGCAAGTTTGGGAAATTCCCCTGAGAAGGAAACAAGGAGATGAGTTGCTTCGGTCTACAACATATCAAGGCTTTCCCAAGAGACCTCATCCTATTCTGACCCCCATCTGCGATGACCATGATAAAGACTCTGGCTAGGCCTGACTCCACCTTGCAGGCCAGAAGCCATTTTGAAGCTGCTCTCCAGGTGAGCGTCCAGGTGAGCATTAGGAACAAGGAAGTCCAGGAGCTTCCGTTTATCATTTTGGTATTGAATGCGAATGTATTTATTCTCTGAAATAACAAAATGCCTTTCTATAATGTGTAACTGTTGTGGTTTTTGCTCTATGTTCTCACCCGCCCCACCCCCCACATCTCACTGGCTTAACAACTCCCAGTGAGTCAGTGATGTCTCTTCCCCAGGGTCCAGTGTACTCCTCCATTTCAAGGATCACAGCACTGTGTGAGATTGCAGGGAACATTTCATAGGGCAAGAAAGCCTCAAGGGAAGTACATGTTCCTGCATTCCCCATGTTACTGGCTCAACACCCCAGCCAGCTGGGTGTGTGGTTTCTCAGGGCCAACTTGCCCTATGGTGGATGCTACCACCCCTCTTAACAGCCAGTCCTCCAGCTCAAGGGAAGCTGAAGTCCTAAGGGCTAACTCCCCAGCCTCTGCAATCCCTGTGTCCCCCAAACAGCAAGCCCTAAGGTTCTGGTTTCCTTTGGTTGCTTGACTGAGCAGCCCAGGCCAGATTTCAATGAATCGGTTCCTTTGGTTCTCACACATGTACAGGCCTGTGTGATTTCTTTAAAGAATAGAAATTTGGTTACATGTTACTGATGGCCTATTTTATTGCATTCACACAAAATAGTAAAACAAGAACGCTAAGCTCCTGACTTCTCCCTAACATTCACCTGGACTTACTAATCTCCTCTGGAAGATACGAACTGATGTCCACAATGGAATGACGAGGCGCAGACCTCTCCCACCCTTGCAGCTGTTTTTGTCACACTTTGAAGGTGACTATTGTTCAAAAAGAGACACAGACCAGCTGAAGCTTCTGGAAGATGACCTCACTGCCTGATGCTATGCCGGGCAATCCCGCTCATCCCCTCCCAACTGGAGAATCATAACTGCACCTTGTTGCTTTAAGGCAGTGGTTCCCATCCCATGGTCCACAGACCACAGGTGATCCACGAGACCCTGAGAAGTGGTCCACCAGGTCTCAGAAGAGAAAGATGGCCTTCAATCACTTCCAGTTTCTCATTCAGCAGCTACTCCCCATGGACCACCAGAGAGGATGGAAAACAGACCGCCCACAGCCAGCGCCAGCACTTCCAGCATCTCACCAAGTGAGTGCCCACCCACTGACCGCCAGAGAGGGGAGAGAACAGACTGCCTGCCATTGGCACTGAAGTGTTGCTGCGACTGCTGGCAGTCTGCCATTTCTAGTAGGTCTGTGGGGGAGTGCTTGCTTGGTAAGAGGCTTCCACACAGACCAGCAGGAGGGTGGATATCTTGGTGCCAGCAGAGTTCCAAGCACAGCCGTTTGCCAGGAGGAACGAGAAAGTTGTCACTGTCTCATAACCAGCTACTTTCCCATAGCAGCTTCAAAATGGCTTCAGGTCTACAAGATGGATGCAGACCCACTCAGTGATTTTACCATGTTCGTCACAGTCACATTTCTTTTCTTCAGATCTTACATTTTCAGGCTTGTGTCTGAACTGAGGTCCAAATCCTGTCCAACTTCCCAGTGTTTCCCAGTGTTTCTGTAGCTGCAATGCAGTCTTGAGGAAAGGGAACAGACATTGCAGTGCACACTCCATTGATATGGCTGCATCAGTGCTGGAAAGTTGGATAGGACTGGGCCCTGAGCCATCCAAGTGCCTGAGAACTGCTCTCTCACTGAGTGCTGTGACCTGTGAGGTCACATAAGACCATATGGGCAACATGCATTTCTGATTCATTGGGGGTTATTAACAGCTGGCTTCTCTCCTCCCCCCACTGATGAAGCCGCTCTAAAAAAAGTGCAAGCTGTATCAGGGGGTGAGGGAGTTGAACCAAGAGGCTTCAGAGGGGAGTTAAACCCATTACACTTCTGTCAGAAGCTATTTCGCTGATGCAAGCCTGAAGAGGATGCAGGTCTCTTGTTATCTGGTGTGCCCCCTGGGGCATTTGGTGGGCCGATGTGAGATACAGGAAGCTGGACTAGATGGGCCTATGGCCTGATCCAGTGGGGCTGTTCTTATGTTCCCCCCACATACTTTCTTTCTCTGTTAGAGCCCAATCCTATTCATGTCTACACAGAAGGAAGTTCCATTAGAGTCTATGGGGTTTACTCTCAGGAAGGTGTGGATTGCATGATAGTCTTGGGGTGCGATCCAAAGAAGGTAATGGGCTGGCACAATTCCCTTGCACTGGCACACCTGTGTCTCAAAAGTGCCGTAAAGTACTTTTGCGCCACTGCTCAAGGAAGGTGGCTGACGCAGGACCCGCTTACTCTGGGCAACAGGTGAGTCTGTGCCAGCCACATTAGGCCAATGCGGGGTTCGGGGGGGGGCATGGGGAAGGTGGTTGTGAGATGCTTCAGGGTGGGGGGAGGGAAGGCGGTGGGTGGGCAACGATCTGCACCACTTTTTTAGGTGGTGAAAAGCCAAGTAGACACATTGGACCTCTGCGGCGTTACCCAGGGTAAGGGGAAGCAATTCCCCTTACCCTTGGAAGTTCTTTGTGCCATGATGTTCCCGTTTGCTCCATCCAGAAATGCTCAAATGGGGTGAGCCCTACACATCCTGATTCACTTTCTTTGCTTCTTCATTCTGCCACTTTCTCCCCATTTCTTCCCCTCTGTGCCTGTCTGGTCATCTCCCTCCCCACTTTTAAATCTCCTGGCTAAAAATGCTCCTTCAAAGCTTTCCTGGCCTTTCCAACCAAGACCTGCCTTCCCTATTCTCTTTTCTGTCTCCATTCAGTCCTCCTGCTGCTTGCTATCCTTCCACACAGCTGACTCCCAAAGATGGAGATTCAGCAGCATGCAAGCCAGGTGCTGTGGCCATTCCAGGTGAGGTCCTGTAATTAGGACCATCAGAGCTGATGTGGGGGGAAACCCTGAATTGCAGATGCAGGGGGTGGAAGCTGGTCAGATGCAGCAGAGATGTCTTGGCAGGGCTGTTTTCCAGAACAGACACATTGGTCCTAAGTGGAGTGAGACACCACCACCCTCCCTGCTGAGACACACACCTTGAAAGATCTCCCTGTTCTCCTCCGTTCCTTGTTGGGAAGAGATCTGCTCTCTAATGACCTCTGTGCTTCTTTTGGATCAGGAAGGAAGAATCCTTTGGAGCTTCAAATTCCACCTCTCTTTCTCATGATTTGTGTCCCAGCTGCGTCTGTTGAAACCAAGAGCAAAAAATGTACAGTGGTTAACACAATAAACAGTCCCATGGCTAAAATATTGTCCTCCAGTGTCCCTCCTACACCCCCCCCCCCGTTTCCCGCGTGGGTTTCAGTGCTGAATGGCCCCTTCTGGCCCTCTCTGATCCAGCTTTTAAACTGTCCCTGTCAAAACCCCCTCCAACCACACCAGCTGCTTCAGAGCAGACCCAAAGCTTAGCATGCAGTGGGGAGGTGCTGCAGTTGGTGATCTTCTCAGCCCCCTCCCCTCTCCCTCCACAGGCTGGGCTTCCAATCTGGGCATCTCTACCCATCTGGGGGCTTCTCCTGCCCACCCACCCCCCACTGGGACTCCCCCTTCACCACCACTGCATTTGGACTCAGCAGAGGGGCTGAGGTGGTCCGTCCATGTCTGCTGAGTCCACATGTCTGCTGCAGTGGGGAAGGCAAAGGAAGGGGCTATAGAAATCCCCACTAGAGAAACAAAACACTTTAAGGGCAGACCCAAAGCTTAGCTGGCAAGGGGGCGGGATTGTCACTTTTCCACTTCCCAGACCTCCTCCCCATCCTTTTCCTTCCCTGGCTGCCCTTCAGCCTGGGTGTTTCTGCCCCTCTGGGAGTTCCTCTCCCACCCCTCCTCTTCCCTTCCACCCACCACTGACTAGGGACCCCCTTCATCCCCAACTGCTTTTGAACTCGCCAGACAGGCTGAGGTGCTGAGTCCCAAAGCTTGGAGAGGGGATTGTCTCTCTGGGAGAGGGGATTGTCTCTGGAAGAGGGGATTGTCTCAATCCCTTTTCCCAGCCCACTCCCATGTTCCTTCCCTGGCTGTCTTTGGGCCTGGGTGTCTCTGCCCCTCTGGGGGCTCTTCTCCTCCCCTCCTTCTTCCACCCACTTCAGCCTGGGACCCCATGCAAATGGGGGGATCACTCCCACCCCTCCTCTCGCTCTTTCCTTCCACCCCCACCGCCCAGGGACCCCCCAGCTGCCTGGGAACTCACCAGAGGGACTGCTGAGCTCCAACACGTAGGAAGGTAGGCGGGTGGAGGAGGC
The DNA here is from genome assembly GCF_035046505.1 of Tiliqua scincoides. NCBI lineage: Eukaryota > Metazoa > Chordata > Lepidosauria > Squamata > Scincidae > Tiliqua > Tiliqua scincoides. Next base: position 264,873,611 of record NC_089822.1, read on the forward strand.
AGAGGAAGAGCCAGAGCAGGGAGGGGCTTCCCCACTCACACCCCCCACCCCCAGGAACCCAGAGTCGCTCCTGTTAGGTTCTTTGAGGCGCATCCCAGTCTGGAGACTGGGGGGAGGTGCACCACCTCTGGGCACCACTCCTGCTCCTCCCATGGAGATGCTGGGAGGGTCCTTTGGGGCTGGAGGCTCCAGCCCTCCTTCCCGGGATGCGCAGGGCTGCCTTCGCCTAGGCTGCAGAGGATCTATCCAGCCTGCAGGATTGGCCTTCTTCTGGATGGATCTGATCCAAGGACACGCCACCTTTCCAGGGCAGAGCAAACCCCAGGCAGCCTGCAAGCTCCAGGAGCAGCTGCCCCAAAGCTGGGCATGCAAAGGGGGCAGGACTGCCACTGGTGGTCCTGCCTGCCCCCCTGGCTGTCTCTGAGCCTGGCCCTCTCTGCCCACCTGGGGATCCTTCCTTCCCTCCCTCCTCTCCTCCATCCCCCATTCCAGGTGGAAGCCCTTCCTTCCCCCAGGCAGGCGGGCAGTGCAAGGAGCCTTGGACTGGGTCTCTGGAGGGAGCCACTCCGCAGCCCTGCCCGCCCCAATTGCCACCCCCTCCCCTGCTGGCCATCACCCAGAGGTGGGTCCAGCTGGGCCTGGCCTTTGCCCCCAAACATGACCCACACACAGACCCCCCTGAACTGGCTTCTGAGCAGCCACTGCATCAGGGGGAGGCTTTGCACGCACAAAAGACCTTGCACGGCATGGAATTCACGTATGGAACAGGCTGCCACTTGATGGCTCAGGTGACTGGAGGCTGGAATGGGACTGGATGAAGTGCTAGATCAGTGGCATCTACTACCCCTCCTCTTCCCTTCCACCCACCACTGACCAGGGACCCCCCTTCATCCCCAACTGCTTTGGAACTCACCAGACAGGCTGAGGGGCTGAGTCCCAAAGCTTGGCATGCAACTGGGAGAGGGGATTGTCTCAATCCCTTTTCCCAGCCCCCTCCCCTGTTCCTTCCCTGGCTGTCTTTGGGCCTGGGTGTCTCTGCCCCTCTGGGGGCTCTTCTCCTCCCCTCCTTCTTCCACCCACTTCAGCCTGGGACCCCATGCAAATGGGGGGATCACTGTTCGTCTGCCTAGCCCGCTTCCCTGTTCCTTCCCTGGCTGTCTCTGCCCCACTGGGGCTCCTCTCCCACCCCTCCTCTCGCTCTTTCCTTCCACCCCCACCGCCCAGGGACCCCCCAGCAGCCTCGGAACTCACCAGAGGGACTGCTGAGCTCCAACATGTAGGAAGGTAGGCAGGTGGAGGAGGCAGAGGAAGAGCCAGAGCAGGGAGGGGCTTCCCCACTCACACCCCCCACCCCCAGGAACCCAGAGTCGCTCCTGTTAGGTTCTTTGAAGCGCATCCCAGTCTGGAGACTGGGGGGAGGTGCACCACCTCTGGGCACCACTCCTGCTCCTCCCATGGAGATGCTGGGAGGGTCCTTTGGGGCTGCAGGCTCCAGCCCTCCTTCCGGGGATGCGCAGGGCTGCCTTCGCCTGGGCTGCAGAGGATCTATCCAGCCTGCAGGATTGGCCTTCTTCTGGATGGATCTGATCCAAGGACACGCCACCTTTCCAGGGCAGAGCAAACCCCAGGCGGCCTGCAAGCTCCAGGAGCAGCTGCCCCAAAGCTGGGCATGCAAAGGGGGCAGGACTGCCACTGGTGGTCCTGCCTGCCCCCCTGGCTGTCTCTGAGCCTGGCCCTCTCTGCCCACCTGGGGATCCTTCCTTCCCTCCCTCCTCTCCTCCATCCCCCATTCCAGGTGGAAGCCCTTCCTTCCCCCAGGCAGGCGGGCAGTGCAAGGAGCCTTGGACTGGGTCTCTGGAGGGAGCCACTCCTCAGCCCTGCCCGCCTCAATTGCCACCCCCTCCCCGGCTGGCCATCACCCAGATGTGGGTGCAGCTGGGCCTGGCCTTTGCCCCCAAACATGACCCACACACAGACCCCCCTGAACTGGCTTCTGAGCAGCCCCTGCATCAGGGGGAGGCTTTGCACGCACAAAAGTCCTTGCACGGCATGGAATTCACGTGTGGAACAGGCTGCCACTTGATGGCTCAGGTGACTGGAGGCTGGAATGGGACTGGATGAAGTGCTAGATCAGTGGCATCTACTACCCCTCCTCTTCCCTTCCACCCACCACTGACCAGGGACCCCCCTTCATCCCCAACTGCTTCTGAACTCACCAGACAGGCTGAGGGGCTGAGTCCCAAAGCTTGGCATGCAACTGGGAGAGGGGATTGTCTCAATCCCTTTTCCCAGCCCCCTCCCCTGTTCCTTCCCTGGCTGTCTTTGGGCCTGGGTGTCTCTGCCCCACTGGGGTCTCCTCTCCTCCCCTCCCTCTGCCACCCACTTCAGCCTGGGACCCCATGCAAATGGGGGGGATCACTGTTCGTCTGCCCAGCCCCCTCCACTGGCTCTGGGTGTCTCTGCCCCCCTGGGGGTTCCTCTCCCACCCCTCCTCTCGCTCTTTCCTCCCATCCCCACCGCCCAGGCACCCCCCAGCTGCCTGGGAACTCACCAGAGGGACTGCTGAGCTCCAACACCGTAGGCGGGTAGAGGAGGCAGAGGAAGGGCCAGAGCAGGGAGGGGCTTCCCCACTCACACCCCCCACCCCCAGGAACCCAGAGTCGCTCCTGTTAGGTTCTTTGAAGCGCATCCCAGTCTGAAGACTGGGGGGAGGCGCACCACCTCTGGGCACCACTCCTGCTCCTCCCATGGAGATGCTGGGAGGGTCCTTTGGGGTTGCAGGCTCCAGCCCTCCTTCCTGGGATGCGCAGGGCCACCTTCGCCTAGGCTGCAGAGGATCTATCCAGCCTGCAGGATTGGCCTTCTTCTGGATGGATCTGATCCAAGGACACGCCACCTTTCCAGGGCAGAGCAAACCCCAGGCGGCCTGCAAGCTCCAGGAGCAGCTGCCCCAAAGCTGGGCATGCAAAGGGGGCAGGACTGCCACTGGTGGTCCTGCCTGCCCCCCTGGCTGTCTCCGAGCCTGGCCCTCTCTGCCCACCTGGGGATCCTCCCCTCCCTCTTCTCCTCCATCCCCCATTCCAGGTGGAAGCCCTTCCTTCCCCCAGGCAGGCGGGCAGTGCAAGGAGCCTTGGACTGGGTCTCTGGAGGGAGCCACTCCGCAGCCCTGCCCGCCCCAATTGCCACCCCCCTCCCCGGCTGGCCATCACCCAGATGTGGGTGCAGCTGGGCCTGGCCTTTGCCCCCAAACATGACCCACACACAGACCCCCCTGAACTGGCTTCCGAGCAGCCCCTGCATCAGGGGGAGGCTTTGCACGCACAAAAGTCCTTGCACGGCATGGAATTCACGTGTGGAACAGGCTGCCACTTGATGGCTCAGGTGACTGGAGGCTGGAATGGGACTGGATGAAGTGCTAGATCAGTGGCATCTACTACCCCTCCTCTTCCCTTCCACCCACCACTGACCAGGGACCCCCCTTCATCCCCAACTGCTTTGGAACTCACCAGACAGGCTGAGGGGCTGAGTCCCAAAGCTTGGCATGCAACTGGGAGAGGGGATTGTCTCAATCCCTTTTCCCAGCCCCCTCCCCTGTTCCTTCCCTGGCTGTCTTTGGGCCTGGGTGTCTCTGCCCCTCTGGGGGCTCCTCTCCTCCCCTCCCTCTGCCACCCACTTCAGCCTGGGACCCCATGCAAATGGGGGGGATCACTGTTCGTCTGCCCAGCCCCCCCCACTGGCTCTGTGTGTCTCTGCCCCCCTGGGGGCTCCTCTCCCACCCCTCCTCTCGCTCTTTCCTCCCACCCCCACCGCCCAGGCACCCCCCAGCTGCCTGGGAACTCACCAGAGGGACTGCTGAGCTCCAACACGTAGGCGGGTGGAGGAGGCAGAGGAAGGGCCAGAGCCGAGATGGGCTTCCCCACTCACACCCCCCACCTCCAGGAACCCAGAGTCGCTCCTGGTAGGTTCTTTGAAGCGCATCCCAGTCTGGAGACTGTGTGGAGGCGCACCACCTCTGGGCACCACTCCTGCTCCTCCCATGGAGATGCTGGGAGGGTCCTTTGGGGCTGCAGGCTCCAGCCCTCCTTCCGGGGATGCGCAGGGCTGCCTTCGCCTGGGCTGCAGAGGATCTATCCAGCCTGCAGGATTGGCCTTCTTCTGGATGGATCTGATCCAAGGACACGCCACCTTTCCAGGGCAGAGCAAACCCCAGGCAGCCTGCAAGCTCCAGGAGCAGCTGCCCCAAAGCTGGGCATGCAAAGGGGGCAGGACTGCCACTGGTGGTCCTGCCTGCCCCCCTGGCTGTCTCTGAGCCTGGCCCTCTCTGCCCACCTGGGGATCCTCCCCTCCCTCCCTCCCTCCCTCCTCTCCTCCATCCCCCATTCCAGGTGGAAGCCCTTCCTTCCCCCAGGCAGGCGGGCAGTGCAAGGAGCCTTGGACTGGGTCTCTGGAGGGAGCCACTCCGCAGCCCTGCCCGCCCCAATTGCCACCCTCTCCCCTGCTGGCCATCACCCAGATGTGGGTGCAGCTGGGCCTGGCCTTTGCTCCCAAACATGACCCACACACAGACCCCCCTGAACTGGCTTCCGAGCAGCCCCTGCATCAGGGGGAGGCTTTGCACGCACAAAAGTCCTTGCACGGCATGGAATTCACGTGTGGAACAGGCTGCCACTTGATGGCTCAGGTGACTGGAGGCTGGAATGGGACTGGATGAAGTGCTAGATCAGTGGCATCTACTACCCCTCCTCTTCCCTTCCACCCACCACTGACCAGGGACCCCCCTTCATCCCCAACTGCTTTGGAACTCACCAGACAGGCTGAGGGGCTGAGTCCCAAAGCTTGGCATGCAACTGGGAGAGGGGATTGTCTCAATCCCTTTTCCCAGCCCCCTCCCCTGTTCCTTCCCTGGCTGTCTTTGGGCCTGGGTGTCTCTGCCCCTCTGGGGGCTCCTCTCCTCCCCTCCCTCTGCCACCCACTTCAGCCTGGGACCCCATGCAAATGGGGGGATCACTGTTCGTCTGCCCAGCCCCCCCCAATGGCTCTGTGTGTCTCTGCCCCCCTGGGGGCTCCTCTCCCACCCCTCCTCTCGCTCTTTCCTCCCACCCCCACCGCTCAGGCACCCCCCAGCTGCCTGGGAACTCACCAGAGGGCCTGCTGAGCTCCAACACGTAGGCGGGTAGGCGGGTGGAGGGGGCAGAGGAAGGGCCAGAGCCGAGAGGGGCTTCCCCACTCACACCCCCCACCTCCAGGAACCCAGAGTCGCTCCTGTTAGGTTCTTTGAAGCGCATCCCAGTCTGGAGACTGGGGGGAGGCGCACCACCTCTGGGCACCACTCCTGCTCCTCCCATGGAGATGCTGGGAGGGTCCTTTGGGGCTGCAGGCTCCAGCCCTCCTTCCCGGGATGCGCAGGGCCGCCTTCGCCTAGGCTGCAGAGGATCTATCCAGCCTGCAGGATTGGCCTTCTTCTGGATGGATCTGATCCAAGGACACGCCACCTTTCCAGGGCAGAGCAAACCCCAGGCGGCCTGCAAGCTCCAGGAGCAGCTGCCCCAAAGCTGGGCATGCAAAGGGGGCAGGACTGCCACTAGTGGTCCTGCCTGCCCCCCTGGCTGTCTCTGAGCCTGGCCCTCTCTGCCCACCTGGGGATCCTCCCCTCCCTCTTCTCCTCCATCCCCCATTCCAGGTGGAAGCCCTTCCTTCCCCCAGGCAGGCGGGCAGTGCAAGGAGCCTTGGACTGGGTCTCTGGAGGGAGCCACTCCGCAGCCCTGCCCGCCCCAATTGCCACCCCCTCCCCGGCTGGCCATCACCCAGATGTGGGTGCAGCTGGGCCTGGCCTTTGCTCCCAAACATGACCCCCACACAGACCCCCCTGAACTGGCTTCCGAGCAGCCCCTGCATCAGGGGGAGGCTTTGCACGCACAAAAGTCCTTGCACGGCATGGAATTCACGTGTGGAACAGGCTGCCACTTGATGGCTCAGGTGACTGGAGGCTGGAATGGGACTGGATGAAGTGCTAGATCAGTGGCATCGCTAAAGGGGACCGCGGGGGAGCCACCAATGGCGTAGTTAGAGCGGGTGCAAAGCACTAGGTCTTGCAAGGAGCCTCACTGCAGCCTGCAAGGCACTATACCCCCCCAGAGCCATTCCAGGCGGGGGGAGCAAGACAGAGGTACAGCTCCACCACATATGATAAAACATTCCTTCTTGTCTGTTTCTGTAATAAATAAATAAAGTATTGCAAAAAAAAAAAAAAAAGAATTGTATCAATTTCTGCCAAATCCAACATGATTAGCCACCATTTTTCCAGTGCGGGTATCTCTGTAACATTTCAGTATTTGGCATACAATATTCTTGCAACAGTTGTCATATATAAAAATATAGTTTCATCGTCTTTGTGAATCGAATCATCCAATATTCCCAACAAAAACGCTTCTGGTTTCATTTAAATTTACCTTAAATATCAACTGTATTTGCTGGTGTATCCAAGTCCAATTTTTTTTGCTTTTGTATAGGTCCATCACATATTATAAAACATTCCTTCTTGTCTTTTACATTTCCAACATCTATTTGGTACATTTTCAAACATTTTTGCCAATTTACCTGGAGTCAAATACCATCTATACATAATTTTATAAAAGTGCTCTTTAAGGCTTACATTCAATGCAAATTTTAATCTTTTAATCCACAAGCTCTCCCATTGCTCCATAGATATCTCATGACCAACATTTCTCACCCATTGCATCATATACTCCTTAACCTGTTCCTCTTCGGTCTCATATTATTGCGATAACTTAGACATTTTTGTAATGGCTTGTTCTTCTACCAGACGTATTTGACTCTCCAACAGAGACATACAGTCTCCAAAACCATACATTTTCTTATCTTTTTAGAACCTCTCCAAAAGTTGTAAATACTGAAATGACTGACAACAGAATCCTTCCCCTAAAAGCTCCTTTCTTGTCTTCATCCTAGCCTGAGTTTGTGTAAAAATTATTCCATTTCTATATGATAACCAAGTTTCTGTAGAACCTATACGACAACCAAAAAAAGCTTCTTCTGGAGAGATCCACAACGGTATTTTTGTATAAAATCTAATTTTGTACTTGCTCCATATTCTCAACAAAGCATGTCTAACATAGTAATTTTTAAATTCTAGATTTTCTTTTAGTTTATCATACCATAAAAATCCACACCATCCAAACCTTATGTCCAAACCTTCCAGATCCAACAATCTCTTATTTCATAGCTACAACCATTCTTTCAACCAAATAAAGACACATGCAGGGGCCTGAGACATTTCCTTTTAGACAAGCCTCCTGAGTTTCCAGGCTTTTCAAATTAGGACATCTGGGTTTTACAGGATGAGTGGCAACCCCCATAATTACCCAAAGCCCCGAGAAATCGGGTGTCACAGCTTGTGGAAGTTATTCCTCTGTGACCAGCAGCCGGCTAAGAATAAAAGCTTGTTTTCCTTGAATCTCCTTGGTGTCTGCCTGCATCCTTGTCTGAACCTACAACAATATGGGGTGACAAAAATTTAAGGGCCCCAGGTGTCAAATGACCTAGCTACACCACTGGTCACATATGAGCAGTTATATGTTACATGAGCAGTTACAAGTTACATATGAACAGTTACATGTTACATGAGCATTATATGTTACATATGAGCAGGGCCTAGGAGAGGAGGCAAAGGGGGTAATTTGCACCAGGGCCCAACATCAAAAGGGGGGCCCAGGAGCCAAAGGAGGGGGGCCCAGAAATTTCCTGGAACCTTACAATTTCCTATCTACTTAGACTTGTTGCCCACACGGGATGCTGGCGGCACTACTACAACTAGGGATGCTGGAGACACTCCTGATGCCACGTGGGTTACTAGACCTGGACTCCAAAGACTTTTCCAGCTGTCTCTAGCCTCCCCCCACCCTGTTTTGCCCCTTCCTGCCCCTATTCGGCTTGCCCATCACCACCCTCCCCCGCTCTGTTTCACCCCTCCCCCTTTGCAAAGGGGCCCAAAAGGAACTTTGTACCCCCTGATCAAATTCCTCTCAGAGGCCCTGCGTATGAGCAGTTACTTGTTACATGAGCATTATGTGTTACATATGACCCCGTGCGATGATCCCCCCAAGCCAGAACCCCATTGCCTGCCACTCCTCCACCACTGCGCAACTCCCGAGGGGACATTCTGCCAGGGCCACCGCCTGGGTGCTGCTCTCCGGCCGGCAGCCCCGCAACCAGCGCGCCACCTCCGGGGGCAGGAGGGTGAAGAGCTTCTCCAGATCAAGCATCTGCGCCTTGGTGTGCCACCCGGGCTGCCCTTCGCCCTCCCGGGAGCGCAGCTACAGGGCCGGCCGGGCGGCTGTGCAGCAGCCCCCGTCACAACTCCGTGGTGCTCCTCTACGGGTCTCTGCCCCGAGGCGCCTACTTCTGGTCCTGCTGCGCAGCTGATGCTGGCGGCACAGCCGAGCTCCGCCGGGCCAGACTCATCCGCAGAGGGACCGGCTGGACTCTCCAGGCGGCTGCAGGAGATCGCTGTGAAGCCAACCAGGGAAGACACGAAAGGAGCTGGAGGCGGGCACGTGGGAACGGAGATCTTCCGTGTCCGGGGAGATCATCCACAGTGGGGCTCAACTTTGTGTGATCGAAGGAGCCCTCCCCAACCGGATCCGATTTCAAGAGGCGGAGGCAGGGGGTCTTGTGGAGGGGGAGGCAGGCGGAGGGCAGGGCGAGAGGAGGGGTGCCTGGTGGGGAGGACGGAGGAAGAGGGCCAGATCTCCCACACTTACTTTCAGCCCTCCGCGCTCGCTGGCCCTCTGCTGGTCCCCTTTGCAGCGCGCAGGAGGGCGGAGCGGGTGAGCAGCGCTCCCAGCAGGGTCTCCGCCCCGAGCTGCTTCCAGGCAGATCAGGGCAGAGCAAGAGGGAGGCGCCTGAAGGTCCTTGACTGGCCGGCTCCTCTTTTGCAGGCTGAACCACAGACCCCAGAAACAGTCACCCGCGCTGGTCCCCTTAGGCAGCCTTCTTTGCCCCTCCCTCCATCCCTGAGCTCCCTTGGGTGCCTGGCTAGACTGGAAGCTGTGATCTGTCAGCCTAGTCCTAGCCACGCTTTCCTGGGAGTAAGCCCAATTGACACTAATGGGACTTACTTCTGAGTAGACATGCCTAAGATTGGGCTGTGTGTCTCTTTCTCCAGGATTCCAGAGCAGGCGTGTCTTAAGGAAATTGTGGGTCTGGTGAAGTTGCTTGTGGCTTTGGGGAAACTGGGGAGATCTGGGTGGTCGGATTCTCGGTGGTCTCCATGGCAGGGCCAGTCCATGTCATCTGGGAAGCTCCCCGGTCCTCATCGTCTGTGCCCCCTGCAAGAGACAAGAGTCAGGATCTGGGCAGGGAGCTGGGAAGGGACTGGCAGGGATGGGCGAGGGGCAGGGGGTGAGACCCCCCCACCTCGGGATTTATTTAACCATATGGTAAAATGCAGTATCATTGTATTACATTCGCAATATACTAACTAGATAGATAGATAGATAGGTAGATAGATAGATAGATAGATATAAACAAGCAATAAATTATTAAAACTTAATGGGTAAAGCATAGTGGTTGACATAGTGGATTAAAACATAGAGGTACATTATATGTCACATACAGTGGCATAGCTAGCGGGGCGGGGGGCGGTCCACCCCGGGTACCACCCTTGGGGGGGTGACACCACAAATACCCCAACATCACTAACATTGCGGAGGTTCAGAGTAACCCCAACATGCCATATACCATTGGATGTGGAATTTCCAGTGGAATGCAATGCAATGCAAAAAAACCAGATTGAAATATCTCCTTTCCATCAAAAGTTATGGCCAAAAAACCAGAAACAAAAAAATGCATGGAACCCTATGGAAAATGAAACTGAGCCATATCGTGCGTTTACTCACGAGTAGGTGAACTTGCCCTAGTTTGTCAGAAAGGGCAGGCTGAGAGGCATCCAATGACACCAGAATGGTTCCTATCCAATGAAAGCAGCCCCCCCAAAAAACACCCAAGAAGGAAGTCTCTTCCTCCAATCAGACAAATGTATTGAGCCCTAAGGGAAGCGAAAGTAAGCTACATGGTTGCGTTTACTCATGAGTAAGCAAACGTGCCTTGGCTCCTGGTCAAGTCAGGCAAAGGGGAATGCAAGGGTAGCTAGCTGCATGGTCCCAATCTGATGAAAGTGGAGCTCAATAAATGCTTCAGAAGGCAGCCTCCCCCCCCCCCCAAAGAATAAAGCAGAGGCTTCAGCTGGTAAGGTCCATTTTATTTGTTTTTAGACTGGCTGGCTTCCCCTTATTTAATTATTTGTTTTTCTTTAATTTAATTATTTATTTTATTGTGCTTGATGATGTCACTTCCAGCCATGGCATCACTTCCAGTGGGTCCTGGACAGATTGTCATTCTAAAAAGTGGGTCCCAGCTAAAGTTTGAGAACCACTGCCTTAACTCAAAACAGGCCAATGTGACATCCGGGGTGGGGGTGACACCCTAGTGACCAAAATTCTGGAAATTGTGACTTTTAGGAATAATACCATCATGTTATATGCCATTGGATGCAGAATTTTCATCCATTGCTTGTGGGGAAATATTCACTGCATTTATATTCTGGCCATTATTATTATTCATTTCAAATCCTGAGCTGCTTAGAGGAAGGGTGGTATAAAAAGGTGAATGAATGAATGATGTCATATTGTGAGGGGCCCCCTAGAATTTAGCGTGTTTGAATCTATTCAGAGCCCCTTGCTGTGAGCAGAGGCAGGATGCTTGGCCAAAGTAGGCCCTATATTTAGCTGCTTGGGTCAGCAAGATATTTCAGAAAATGCCCCTTGAATGCCTTTTTGTGTCTGTGTAAAAGAGGAAAGGGTGTTGCTGACTAAGCTGACCGCAGAAGTTGTTTGCAGAGCTAGAAAGCCTCAATAACAGGAAACTGCTAGCTTAACTGCAACTGGGGAGCAGGTGTGAGGAGAACAGGGACTTAGCCAATGCAAAGAGGGGAAGATGGGACTTCTGCAACTTAGAAAGATTTCACATATTTTAAATGCCATTTTTATTTATTTATTGGATTTGTATTCCGCCTTTCTCCCCAAAGTGCACCCAAGGCGGTGGTAGAACATGCTGGGCAGAATTTGAATAGTGGGATATGTAGTCAGACAGAGCTTCACTTGATATGCTGTTTGCCAATCAGGAATGTATCCAATGCTTTGCAATTTGCATTCTGCCAATCAGAAATCTGACCAATGCTTGACATGCTTTACCAGTGCTGGAGACACTCCTGATGCCACGTGGGTTAGTAGACCTGGACTCCAAAGACTTCTCCAGCAGTCTCTAGCCCCCCCCCCCCGTTTTGCCCCTTCCTGCCCCTATTCTGCTTGCCCATCACCACCCTCCCCTGCTTCACTACCTTCCCCTTTGCAAAGGGGCCCAAAAGAAACTTTGTACCCCCTGATCAAACTCCTCTGGGAGGCCCCGCATAAGAGCAGTTACATATTACATGAGCAGACATGTTACATAGGAGCAGTTACATGTTACATGAGCATTATGTGTTACATATGACCCCGTGAGATGATCCCCCCAAGCATCTCGAGCCAGACCCACCTTACCTGCCACTCTTCCGCTGCTGCGCGACTCCCGAGGAGACCTTCTGCCAGGGCCACCACCTGGGCGCTGCTCTCCGGCTGGCAGCCCCGCACCCAGCGCGCCACCTCCGGGGGCAGGAGGGTGAGGAGCCTCTCCAGGACCAGCGGGTCGAGCATCTGTGCCTTGGTGCGCCGCCCGGGCTGCAGCCACCTGCGGCAGAGAGAGCGGGGCGCCTCGCCCTCCCAGGAGCACAGCTACAGGGCCGGCCGGCCGGCTGTGCAGCAGCCCCCGTCAGAACTCCGCGGCGCTCCTCTGAGGGTCTCTGCCCCGAGGCTCCTCCAAAACAGCCTTCCGGTCGCGCTGCGCAGCTGATGCTGGCGGCACAGCCGAGCTCCGCCGGGCCAGACTCGTCCGCAGAGGGACCGGCTGGACTCTCCAGGCGGCTGCAGGAGATCCCTGTGAAGCCAACCAGGGAAGACACGAAAGGAGCTGGAGGCGGACAGGCGGGCACGTGGGAACGGAGATCTTCCGTGTCCGGGGAGATCATACACAGCAGGGCTCAACTCCGTGCGATCCAAGGAGTCCTCCCCATCCGGATCCGGTTTCAAGAGGCGGGGGTCTTGTGGGGGGGAGAGGCAGGCGGAGGGCAGGGCGAGAGGAGGGGCGCCTGAACGGCCGTGGGGAGGACGGAGGGACAGGAGGGCGCTCGCCACCCAGATTCCCCGCACTTACTTTCAGCCCTCCGCGCTCGCTGCCCCCCTGCTGGTCCCCTTTGCAGCGCGCATGAGGGCGGAGCGGGTGAGCAGCGCTCCCAGCAGGGTCTCCGCCCCGAGCTGCTTCCAGGCAGATCAGGGCAGAGCAAGAGGGAGGCGCCTGAAGGTCCTTGACTGGCCGGCTCCTCTTTTGCAGGCTGAACCACAGACCCCAGAAACAGTCACCCGCGCTGGTCCCCTTAGGCAGCCTTCTTTGCCCCTCCCTCCATCCCTGAGCTCCCTTGGGTGCCTGGCTAGACTGGAAGCTGTGGTCTGTTAGCCCAGTCCTAGCCACGCTTTCCTAGGAGTAAGCCCAATTGACACTAATGGGACTTACTTCTGAGTAGACATGCCTAAGGTTGGGCTGTGTGTCTCTTTCTCCAGGATTCCAGAGCAGGTGTGTCTTAAGGAAATTGTGGGTCTGGTGAAGTTGCTTGTGGCTTTGCGGAAACTGGGGAGATCTGGGTGGTCGGATTCTCGGTGGTCTCCATGGCAGGGTCAGTCCTTGTCATCTGGGAAGCTCCTCTCTCTCAGGCAGGCAGGTTAGGTTGCAAAGTCTTCCTCAGGGGAGGGGCTGCCTCGATTCCCCAGACTGCAAATGGCCCCTCTGTCTCGGACTTGCTTGGGTAGATGTCCATCCTTCAAGTCCAGCGTGTCAAAAGGTCATCCAGATAAACTCTTGACGACCTAAATCTAACCCCATTCTGGACCAAGAAAGATGAGGACCATGCTGTACCCCAGGTGCAACCATACTAAACCTAAGGGGGACCTGTCACGGATGTTTCATCCTTATCTTCTACCATTCCATTGCTTTGCATTTGCTTTCTTCTTTTTCATATGCTTCAGGCTGTGAGGGTGGGCAGACTGACCCTGCCATGGAGACCGCAAAGAAGAGGAGTTCGCAGGTAGGCTCAAATCTCCCTGTTCTCCAGTGGGGTCTCTATGGCAGGGTCAGTCCTTGTCATCTGGGAAATGCCCAAGCCCTGCCTCCTCAAGGGTGGGAGCTGCCTGAAGTCTCTGAAATTATGCCCTGGAGGATGGTGTATGACCCCCCCAGGTGGACCCCCAAGCCAGTCTCCCAGTGCCTGTGGGGTCACGACCTCCTAATGAGGGAGGATGGGGCTTAAATTTGGACCAATCTAAACTTGGATTGACCCTTGGGACTAGAGGATTGCTTGTGACCTTGAAAGGACTGTGGGTGGGCAAAACCTTATTCTGTGTTAGTGGCTCCCCCCACCAAGAGTTCTCCTTCCTCCTTAGAGGATGTAGTGTCCAGTTCAAGAAGCCAGTTACCTTTAGTAGGGGGAGCCTCTTTTCTTGACTGCGCCTGTAAGAGCTTCAAGGCGGAGAGGATGATGGAGGATGGGGACTTGCGCCTCTTAGGTGGAGACGCATCAGAGGAAGTGGAACCAGTGAAGATGGGGGGGGAGTTGGATGCTGGTGTTTGGACCTGTGGGACTTTCCCCCCCCAATATAAAAACAAAACAACAAATTTAAACAAACACATAACAAACACAAATTCAATATACAACACAAAAACACACTGTTGGAGGGTGCAGGCAGTCATATATCAATATATCTAATCAATCAATACATATCTCCTAATCTTGTTCCTCTTCTGGTTTAGCCTCTTAATATCATTTGTCTATCATATCATATAAAATATATCATGTATACAATACATTCTTCTAAATGTCCCATCTTGTACATCTACAACTTCATTTTTAACCAAGCATAGAATGGTCTCCATTGCTCTATCGGTGTCAGTTTGCGCTGTTGATCCAAAATCTCTGTAAGTCTATCCATTTCCGCCACATTCATTATTGTATCTATTAATCCATCTTTCGTTGGAATTTTAATGTCCTTCTGGTATCTAGCATATAAAATTCTTGCAGCAGTTAATATCATAATAACGAAATACACATCATTTTCTTCATCTATAATATCTAAGGTAATATTAAGCAAAAATAACTGGTTTCAGCAGTATCGTAAATCCAACTATCTCTTGTATTAGATTCCTTACCATTTTCCAATATACTTGCATTTTATTACATGTCCACCACATATGATAAAATGTTCCTTCTTCACATTTACACTTCCAACCATTTTTTGATATATTCTGGTTCATTTTTACCAGTTTTACTGGTGTCATGTACATTTTATATACATTTTCTTTAGAATTTGTTGCTCTAGTAAATTTTATATTGTATTTCCAAATCTGTTCCCATTATTCTAATGTAATATTATGGCCTATATTTTGCGCCCATTTTATCATACATTCTTTTATTGTTTCTTCTTGCATCTCAAAATCCAATAGGAACATATACATTCTTTTGATATATTTTTCTTTTGTTTCTAAGTGTATTCTATCAAATGGTGTCTGTTCTGAATAGAATCCTTCTTGTTTATCTTTCCCACATTTTGAATCAAGTTGCTAGCGAGTCCACCAATCCATCTCCACACCCTGTCTTAACAGTTCTTCTTTTGTCTTTAATTGCCCATCTTTGTTCAATAAACTTTCATATCTAAGCATTTTTGTTGTCTCTAATAAATTCAATAAACATCAAAAATCTCATCCCTTGCAATTTCCCGGTTTTTTTTTAGCCAAGGTAACAGATATGTCCCAGCTGCTTTAGAGGTATTCACAGCTAAGGTACTTTTGCAAGTTCTTTATGGCTGTCCAATCTGGCATATGGCCTTGAATCATTCAACTGAGAGCATACAGGCCTCCTTCCTGCAGAGGATCTTGGGTTTTCCCAGATGTGTTCCATACTCTGCTATGTGTCTTGAAGTGGGTTTTATCAGACTCAAAATGTTGGCTTGTTTGAGATCAGTAAAATTTTGGCTTGCAATCCTCTTCACTGCTGCCCCGTATGGGCTAATGTACCAGCTTCTGACTGATCCAGTACTGCCTGTGGAGGTTGCAGATACACTCACCAAGCTTAAATCGATAGGACTAGACACAGCAAGCCTGGGTATGATTGGTTTAAGCGAAGCCTACAGGACTATATTGAGCATCAAGAGCTATTCTGTGCAGCTAACACCATTTGCTCCCCTCTCCATCTGCACATCCCAGTCAGTTTTGGGAAGCCAGCTTCTTTCTTTTATCATCTGCAGTGCCCGCAGGCTCGTAGAGCATTCTCCCTTGCGTGATGCAATGCATTTCCATCAGCTCTGCTAGCGGGCAGGTTTAGTGGCATTCCCTACTCAGAATGAAGATGTGCCTGTGACAGGAATTGTGTGGAGACATTACATCATATATTTTTTTATTGCCCACTGCATTGACACCCTTCGTAAGAACTATCTGGCTCCACTGCTGAACAAAATGCAGGGCTGGGAGGATTCATTTAAATTACAAACTCTTCTTTCCATAGAGGAAACTGACTCTGTTGACAAGGTTGCCAACTTTGTTTCTGGGATTCTGGCAGGACGGAATTCTGGGTCTTCTGCTATATTATGGTGAATGGGGGGAGGGGGTATTTGATGATCATAATTGTTTTATTTTATTGTTTGTGCGTGTGTGTGTGTTCTGGATGTTTGTTTGTTGTTCTGTATTTCTATTATCTATGCCAATAAAAGTCTTATGTTGGCTCTAATAAATTCAATAAACTTTCATATCAAAGCATTTTTGTTGTTTCTGATAAATTCGGCCCGGTACATGCTTCTAGCGGCACCACCCATTGGGGGATTTTGGTATACATCTGTCTTTGTATTTTAGCCCAGATCCATATTAGAGATTTCCTTGTATTGTATTGGCAACCTTCAGTCTCGAAAGACTATGGTATCGCGCTCTGAAAGGTGGTTCTGGCACAGCGTCTAGTGTGGCTGAAAAGGCCAATCCGGGAGTGACAATCCCTTCCACACCGGGAGCAAGTGCAGTCTGTCCCTGGTCTGTCTCCCTGGCTATGGGCCTTCCTTCTTTGCCTCTTAGCCTCAGACTGTTGGCAAAGTGTCTCTTCAAACTGGGAAAGGCCATGCTGCACAGCCTGCCTCCAAGCGGGCCGCTCAGAGGCCAGGGTTTCCCACTTGTTGAGGTCCATCCCTAAGGCCTTCAGATCCCTCTTGCAGATGTCCTTGTATCGCAGCTGTGGTCTGCCTGTAGGGCGCTTTCCTTGCACAAGTTCTCCATAGAGGAGATCCTTTGGGATCCGGCCATCATCCATTCTCACGACATGACCAAGCCAACGCAGGCGTCTCTGTTTCAGCAGTGAATACATGCTAGGGATTCCAGCACGTTCCAGGACTGTGTTGTTTGGAACTTTGTCCTGCCAGGTGATGCCAAGGATGCGTCGGAGGCAGCGCATGTGGAAAGCGCTCAGTTTCCTCTCCTGTTGTGAGCGAAGAGTCCATGACTCGCTGCAGTACAGAAGTGTACTCAGGACGCAAGCTCTGTAGACCTGGATCTTGGTATGTTCCGTCAGCTTCTTGTTGGACCAGACTCTCTTTGTGAGTCTGGAAAACGTGGTAGCTGCTTTACCGATGCGCTTGTTTAGCTCGGTATCGAGAGAATGAGTGTCGGAGATCGTTGAGCCAAGGTACACAAAGTCATGGACAACCTCCAGTTCATGCTCAGAGATTGTAATGCAGGGAGGTGAGTCCACATCCTGAACCATGACCTGTGTTTTCTTCAGGCTGATTGTCAGTCCAAAATCTTGGCAGGCCTTGCTAAAACGATCCATGAGCTGCTGGAGATCTTTGGCAGAGTGGGTAGTGACAGCTGCATCGTCGGCAAAGAGGAAGTCACGCAGACATTTCAGCTGGACTTTGGATTTTGCTCTCAGTCTGGAGAGGTTGAAGAGCTTTCCGTCTGATCTGGTCCGGAGATAGATGCCTTCTGTTGCAGTTCCAAAGGCCTGCTTCAGCAGGACAGCGAAGAAAATCCCAAACAAGGTTGGTGCAAGAACACAGCCCTGCTTCACTCCGCTTCGGATGTCAAAAGGGTCTGATGTGGAGCCATCGAAGACAACAGTGCCCTTCATGTCCTTGTGGAAAGATCTGATGATGCTGAGGAGCCTGGGTGGACATCCAATCTTGGGGAGAATCTTGAAGAGGCCGTCTCTGCTGACCAGGTCGAAAGCCTTTGTGAGATCTATGAAGGCTATAAAGAGTGGCTGTCGTTGTTCTCTGCATTTCTCCTGCAGTTGTCTAAGGGAGAATACCATATCAGTGGTGGACCTGTTGGCTCGGAATCCACACTGCGATTCTGGATAGACGCTCTCTGCAAGTACCTGGAGCCTCTTTAGTACAACTCGGGCAAACAGCTTTCCTACAACGCTAAGGAGAGAGATGCCGCGGTAGTTGTTGCAGTCACCCCTGTCACCTTTGTTCTTGTACAGCGTGATGATGTTTGCATCCCTCATGTCTTGAGGTACTCCACCTTCTCTCCAGCAGAGACAGAGGATTTCATGCAGCTCAGTGACGATGATCTCTTTGCAGCATTTTAGGACTTCAGCAGGGATGCTGTCTTTTCCAGGTGCCTTGCCAAAGGCAAGGGAGTCCAGGGCCACGTGAAGTTCTTCTAGGGTTGGTTCACTGTCAAGCTCTTCCAGCACAGGCAGGCACTCAATGTTGTTCAGTGCTTCTTCGGTGACTACATTTTCTCTGGAATATAGCTCAGAGTAGTGCTGCACCCAGCGTTCCATCTGCTGCACCCGATCCTGGATGACCTCGCCTGTGGCAGACTTCAGAGGGGCAATTTTCTTCTGT
Organism: Tiliqua scincoides; assembly: GCF_035046505.1. NCBI lineage: Eukaryota > Metazoa > Chordata > Lepidosauria > Squamata > Scincidae > Tiliqua > Tiliqua scincoides. Next base: position 264,891,661 of record NC_089822.1, read on the forward strand.
GTTGGACCTAGGGCCTGCTTGATACCATCATACATCCCCTTGATGTTGCCCGTGTCAGCTGCTATCTGTATCTCGGAACAGAGCTGGAGCCAGTAGTCGTTAGCACATCTCCTGGCAGTCTGTTGGACTTTGCTGCGAGCAGTTCGGAGGACCTGCAGGTTGCGCTCACTGGGACAGGCCTTGTATGCTGCTTGAGCTCTCCTCTTTTCCTCAATGACTGGTGTCAACTCCTCAGAGTGGGCTTCAAACCAGTCTGCCGCCTTGTTGGTCTTCTTGCCGAATATGGACAAGGCGGTGTTGTAAACGGTATTCTTGAAATGTTCCCATCTGTTGGATGCGTTTGCGTCGGCCGGGCCTGGAAGAGATCCCTCAAGCGCTTGTGCAAATTCCTCCACTTTTCTCTGATCCCGGGTCTTGCTGGTATCAATGCGAGGTCTTCCTTCCTTTTTCGTGTGATACAGTCGCTTTGTTTGCAGTTTCACTCTGCTGCACACCAGGGAGTGGTCAGTGTCGCAGGCAGCACCATGATAACTGCGTGTGATCTTGATGCTGGGAAGGCTGGAGCGTCTGGTGAGGATCAGGTCAAGCTGGTGCCAGTGCTTTGATCTTGGATGTCTCCAAGAGACTCTATGTTGGGGCTTTGTGTTGAAGAACGTGTTGCTGACACAGAGACCGTGATGACAGCAAAACTCTAGCAGGCGTTGGCCATTTTCGTTCATCCTCCCAGTGCCAAACTGACCTAAGCAAGTGGGCCATGAACTGTTATCAGCACCAACTCTAGCATTGAAATCGCCGAGGATGAACAATGGCTCTTTTACAGGGATTTTCTTGACAGTGGTGGCCAGGTCATCATAGAATTCGTCTTTGGCTTCTGCTGGAGACGACAGAATCGGTGCATAAGCACTGATGAGAGTGATAGGTCCTGCTGATGACTGGAGCTGCAGGGACAAAATTCTTTCACTTCCCACAGTAGGTGGGATGATGGATTTCAGCAGGGTATTTCTGACCGCAAAGCCAACGCCATGTTCCCTGGTTTCGTTTGGTGGTTTTCCCTGCCAGAAAAATGAGAAAAATGAGAGATTTCCTTAATACATGGTTATTGAATCGCTTGTATTCGTTTGCTTTTCCATACCAGACAAATGCATGACATCCACATTCAAGATCATGTCCCTCCAGTTTAAGTATTCTTTCATCTTCTAATATAATCCACTCTTTAATCCATAAATCCTGTCCTCTCCCCTCCTGCTGAGATCCCATGAGCTGTCCCAAGTTGTCAGCCACTGTCTGGTCCACACACCCTTCAACAAGCCTCACACTAAATTTTGTGCTTCCAGGGACACTGCAAGGCAGCCTGCGCCTGGGCAGTCTTGTCCTGGGGGAGAAACCGCTGCCGCAGTGGCATCCCAGTACCCCTTCAGGCCCAACTCCAGCTGAACCAGCCCTTTCCCCCAGTGCCCTGGAGAAAGGTACTTGCCCTGCATGCAGGAAAGCAGAGCCTTCATGAGTGCTGGTTGTGGTGTGGAAGCCTCGAGGGAACCTTTTTTGGTTGGCAACCTTCAGTCTTGAAAGACTATGGTATAAGCCTACCAGCACCCTGTACCACGACCCATAAAATGGTGTCCTTAAGGCACTCCTCAACAGACGTGGAGGGAGAAGCTGGGGAGTGAGGGACAGGCTGGGCAGGAGATCTCTTTCAAGGCTGCCTGGCCCTCAGTGTGCTGAAGCAAGGAGCATGGCCGACAGGAGCCCTGGGAGCTCCTGAACCCTCCGCCTCACTGTGTTGAGGCGCGAAGGGGCAGCACAGCCCCAGTCAGGACTTGGCACATCAGTTAAGGGCGACTGGTCAGCAGCCTCGTGGCTTCCTAGTCTGCTGCCTCCATGCCCCACGGCGCAGTCAGAAAGCCCCCTCAGCTGAGGAGCTGAGGGCAGAACGTGCCCAGGCAGGAGCCGAGCAACCCTCTAACTGCAGCTGCAGTTTCTGAGGTAAAAATCCTCCCCCCTGATGTTGAGGGTCTGAGCACCTAATGCAGGATGTGGGGGGAGAAAGGAGAGCTTTCCTTGGTTGAAAACACAGTGACTTCAACCAGTACTCGCTTCCTGAGCGAAGGGAGCAATGCGACTGGTGTCAACCTGAGGAACACCCTGTGGCAGAAGTGCGGATGCTCTGCGCTTTCTTAGTGCTGTGGCCACCTGAGGACTGGGCTTCTTGTCAGGAGGGGCTGAGGCTGAGGCTCCTCCTGCTGCTCAGGTGTGGACCTGGCAGGGCTGGAGGGGCTGAACCAGGATTGCAACATCTGCCACTCTGACTGGACTCTGGGGGCCAATCCTATTCCACTTTCCAGCAGCGGTGCAGCTGCAATGCAGCCCCAAGGAAAGGGAACACATGTTCCCATACCTTGAGGAGGCCTCTGTGACTGCAGAGCGCGCAGGTTGCGGGTTCTTGGGCACCTCACAGGATGGCGGCACTTTTCAAAGGACTCCGGTAGGGAGGCTCTGCCTCACCTGCCTCCGCACTCACCGCATGTGCCTGAAGCCCAGCAGACCTGGCCTCCAGAGACCTTTCTGGCTGTTGCCACCGCCTGCCCTGTGTTGCCCACAACTCACCCCTTCTGCCCATCCTGTTGCCCCTCCCCTTGCTCTCACCCCCTTTGAAAGGGTCCCCCCAAAACCTGGTACCCCCTGAGAAAAGCCAACTCAAAGGCTGTCACGGTATGATCCCCAAGGTGACAGGTAATTTGCTGGCTGCACAGTAACAGGCCTGAAGCCTTGGCCAAACCAGGACTGCGCAGCATCCTGGGAGCCTCATGCTGATGCAATATCTGGTGATATTGCATCAGGTGATTTCATGTGAGTGTGTGTGTGTGTGTGTGGCAGCAGCTGCACAGTCAGCATGACTGTGCAGTATTCCCAACGCTGTGATTGGCTGCAGGAAGTATAAATGTCCAGCAGAGGCAAGCAAGTGTGTGGGAGAAGCAGAGCATTGTGAACCGGAGGCTACGTTGGTTGGAGAGTGGATCGTGTACCGTTTGTACTACTTGGACTCTGCATATATCTGTACATAGTAAAGGAGGAGTGTGGTGGAGAACCTCTGCCTCTGAGTCTTCTTTGTCGCCGGGGGTGATAGTGCTTCGGCCTTGAGGTACAGAAACAACAACAGCTGTGCAGCTTTCTGCCGTGCCAAGCCGTTGGCGGAGCTCCAGCGGCAGACCGGAGCGGTTCCAGAGCGGCCTGGGCGCAACGCAGCTCACAACAAAGGCAGGCCCTGTGAACCCTGAAACTCCCCAGGTCCCTCCACCTGCCTCCTCCCTCCTGCTCCTTCCACCGTCTCCATGGCAACCCCTGGGGCAGTTCACTGCAGCCCTCCTTCGGCCTCTTGCGCCTGAGAAAAGGCCTGAACTAGCTTCCCATCAGGGCATGGAGGGGGGAGAGGAAGGAAGCGACCCCCTGATGGCAGCATTCAGCGCTTCCTGGTCTCTCTAGGCTCCTCTTTTTACCCCTTGTAGCCCTGGGTTGTCTTCTATGCGCGTCCAGGGACAACAAACTGCTTCATGCAAAGTCAGCATTCATGGTGCCTGCTGAGGGGCAGGAAGTGACATCATTGAGCAGAGTGATGTCATTAAGCAGTAAGTGACATCACTGAGCAGAAAGTTACGTCATTAAGCAAAAGTGACGTCATTAAGCAGAAAGTGAAATCACTGAGCAGAAAGTGACGTCATTAAGCAGTAAGTGACATCACTGAGCAGAAAGTTACATCATTAAGCAAAACTGACGTCATTAAGCAGAAAGTGAAATCACTGAGCAGAAAGTGACGTCATTAAGCAGTAAGTGACATCACTGAGCAGAAAGTGACGTCATTAAGCAGAACTGACGTCATTAAGCAGAAAGTTACGTCATTAAGCAGAAGTGACGTTATTAAGCAGAAAGCGATATCACTGAGCAGAAAGTGACGTCATTAAGCAGAAGTTACTTCATTAGACAGAAGTGACATCATTAAGCAGAAGTGACGTCATTACGCATATGATGGCCAGAAATAAGCATTTTATTCTCATATAGAAACTCATTAGCTGCCAAGGACAGAAGAGCAAATGCGCAAATCTTGTTCATATTTTCAAGATATGGGAGATCCCAGATATAATGGGGGCCAGATAAATGGCTTCTGCGGCCACATCTGGCCCACAGGCCTTACATCTGACACCCCTACACAAGGCTACTCATGACTGACACACTTTTTTCCTGGCAGGGTTTCTGGGCCTTTAGCAATGGCCTGATAGGATGAAACCAGGAGGTGCAGCTCCCCTCATCACTGTCTGACCGGGGTGGGGGTGGGGTCCCTCAGCAGGGTGCCTACTGCAGAGGGCCCTCCACCCAGCTCAGTGGGTCCTTATCCTCATCTCCCATGTCTCCCACCACACCAACAGTCCACGTAAGAAGGGGGAGCAATCTGTGCAATGGCCACAGTGGCTGGCAAGGCACAATGTTTCCCAAGGAGATAGAGCAGGTATTAGAGGTGAGGCCCCAATAGCTGCCAAAGGAGGTCATGTGCTGACACCAGCCCTGGTCACTGTTTTTCGCCACAGTTGAACACAGTAAAGCGTTCTGAATTTCCGACGTTCTTCATGCCACAAAAGGAACAGGTGTCCCAACTGTGGTAAAAAAGTGCCAACCACCTTCAGGACCACCTTTTACAGCTCTCATGTTCCCATAGAGATAACACAATTGTGTGTCGTCGTCGTCGTCCCAAAAAAACCCAGCATGATACACTGTCATGTGATGATACAAAGCTGCAGCCTATGGAGTCAGACTATTGGTCAATCTAACCCAGTATTGTGTACATTCTAGAACAGTGCTTCCCAAACTTTTTAGTACCAGGACCCACTTTTCAAAATGACACTCTGTCAGGACCCACCTAGTTTTACGAGACTTTAAAAAAAAAATATAGAAAGGAATAATATGTTTATTTATTTACATGTACTAATACCCAGAAAAAAGATGCTTCAACATTTATCTCCCTATACAGTGGTGCCTCGCAAGACGAATGCCTTGCACAACGAAAAACTCGCATTTTGCGTTTTGCGATTTTTTGGTGACTCGCAAGACTAATTTTAATGACCGTGCTTCACAAGATGAATTTTTTTTTTATGCTTCATGCCAGTTTTTGCTCACATTCGCCCTAAGGAAGGGGGAGGATCTTCATGCCAGTTTATGCTCACATTCACCCTAAGGAAGGGGGGATCTTCATGCCAGTTTATGCTCACATTCACCCTAAGGAAGGTGTGCGCACTATCCTGTATTGAGGAGGCAGTCATGGAGGCGTCCTCCAGGTGAGGGAGTGTTTGTTGGCTTACCTTGAGGCTGCACCGGCCCTGGAAAGCTGGATAGGATTGGGCCCATAGACAACAAGTAAAGGGCACGTTTAATTTCAGGTCAGTTAGAGAAGAGAGATACTTGCAAATAGCTGTATTTGGCAGTGGTGGAGCTGGGGTGGGGGCAGGGGGGCAAAAGACCCAGGCACTGCACCTGCTGCGCACTCGTTGCACCCCCACCCCTGCCACCTCCGACTGCCGCGCCACCCTGCCTGCCCATCTGAACCACAGGCAAGTGAGGTTCCACACAGTGCTTGGCAGTGGGCGAGAAGCCTTCAGAGGCTTCCTCCGCTCCAGTTTCATAGGGACACCAGAAGTATTGTTTAAAACAGTGGGAGAAGCCTCAGAAGGCTTCTCAACCACTGCGGAACATCATGCAAGGCTCTGAGTCTCAGTAAGCTTCCTGGGGAGGAGGGGGTGGCATACTGGAGGAGGGAGGTATGTTGTGGACCTGACCGGAGTAACCATGAGGGCAGGTCCTTGTTGGCAACCTTCAGTCTCGAAAGACTATGGTATCGCGCTCTGAAAGGTGGTTCTGGAACAGCGTCTAGTGTGGCTGAAAAGGCCAATTCGGGAGTGACAATCCCTTCCACACTGGGAGCAAGTGCAGTCTGTCCCTGGTCTGTCTCCCTGTCTATGGGTCTTCCTTCTTTGCCTCTTTGCCTCAGTCTGTTGGCCAAGTGTCTCTTCAAACTGGAAAAGGCCATGCTGCACAGCCTGCCTCCAAGCGGGCCGCTCAGAGGCCAGGGTTTCCTACCTGTTGAGGTCTACTCCTAAGGCCTTCAGATCCCTCTTGCAGATGTATCATAGCTGTGGTCTACCTGTAGGGTGCTTTCCTAGCATGAGTTCTCCATAGAGGAGATTCTTTGGGATTCGGTCATCATCCAATCTCACGACATAACCGAGCCAACACAGGCGTCTCTGTTTCAGCAGTGCATACATGCTAGGGATTCCAGCATGTTCCAGGACTGTGTTGTTTGGAACTTAGTCCTGCCAGGTGATGCTGAGGATGCGTCTGAGGCAGCGCATGTGGAAAGTGTTCAGTTTCCTCTCCTGTTGTGAGCGAAGAGTCCATGGCAGGACCTGCCCATGAAGAGGGCAGGTCCACTACTGGTATTTGGACAGCAGGAGTTAGTTGGTAAGGAGACTAAATCTTTCTGGGGGGTGGAGAGAGAGATCAAAAGGGGGGGAGGAAAGGTCAGCCATCCTAGTCTGCTGGTTATGGCTTGAGTGTGAAGTTCTTCCTGAGCAGCAAAATAGGGCTGCAAAGTTTCCAGGTTCCAGAGGAGGAAAAGTGGAGCAAAAGCTGACCCTGTTCAAAAACGAAGGTTCAAGACATCTTGCTGGAGAGAAAGCTGGCCTTCGGGCACATTCCTAACCAGGTCTACTCAGAAGTAAGTCCTATTTTGTTTTATGGGGCTTCCAGAGCAGGAAGTTATAGGACCTTTTACAAAGGAAAGAAAGGAATTTTGGGCAGGACAAAGGAGTTTGGGGAGGTCCTATCTTGAGCTTCCTGGCCTGGTCTTCCAGAAGGACATAAAAAGTGTGATGGCCATCTAGGGGAGTGTTGCAGGGTGTGTTGCTCAGATTGGGGACTTCTTGGTCAAGAGTCTGAAAAGAACTACCCAGTTGGGCAATTGTCATTTAATTTAACATTCAGGCAGGAATTCTTGCTAGCTATCCTTTTGTCAGATTTCAAGTACCCAGATTTAACTGACCTCCGAGGAGCCTCTCCTTGGGAGCCAGCAAAATCTCTCACCTTTCAGCAGATCAGGGAGGCCTGCCCAACTCTAAAACCAAGATAAAGTTAGTTTAAACTGCATGTGCTTGTGATAGAGATTTTAGAGGGTTAACCTAACTTCGCTTCAGATGAAGGAAAATAACTGAAATAGGAGCCAAGAAGAAGGCTGGTCTTTCTCTTAAAAACAGGATAGCCATTATGTCAAAGTGACCTGCACAAAGAGAACATGCACGTCATAGCTTTCCCAAAAGGAAAGTTCCAGGGTCTTGTGTAACAAAGTTGTGGGACATGAACTTTTCCTTAGAAGGGTAAAAATGACTTTCTAGTTAGGGCTGGAACCATGCACCAGTGTCAAAGTATGCCCAAATTAGGAGGTGGAAGTGACATGCAGTGTCACATGGGTGTCTTGTTTGTCGCAGGTTATAAATATGAGATTCTGGGTGTGGTTCTCTGAGAAACTAGGAGTAAACGTCTGTATCCAACTGAATCAGTGAAACTGTAAATAGCTGTAAATAAAACCACTAAACACTTGTAAGAGTCTGTGACTGTTTAGCATTGGGTCAGTGACGGAATCTGGGAATCTTTCCATCAATGGCGACTCCTTGCTGATTGTTCTCTGCTAAACAGTTGTACAACAACTTAGGAAAATTGGGGAAAAAGAAGTTTGGATACAGATTTCCTCTTTGCTTTTTTTCTCCCCTGGTTGCATGTTCTACTGGTTGTGAGTGGAGGTGCAAGCAGGTAAGTGCTTGTCTAAGTGTTAGTCTGTCTGATGTCTGTGTGTTACTCAGTGTAGTAGTTGTCAACCTTCAGTCTCGAAAGACTATGGTATCGCGCTCTGAAAGGTGGTTCTGGAACAGCGTCTAGTGTGGCTGAAAAGGCCGATTCGGGAGTGACAATCCCTTCCACACTGAGAGCAAGTGCAGTCTGTCCCTGGTCTGTCTCCCTGGCTATGGGCCTTCCTTCTTTGCCTCTTAGCCTCAGACTGTTGGCCAAGTGTCTCTTCAAACTGGGAAAGGCCATGTTGCACAGCCTGCCTCCAAGTGGGCCGCTCAGAGGCCAGGGTTTCCCACTTGTTGAGGTCCACTCCTAAGGCCTTCAGATCCCTCTTGCAGATGTCCTTGTATCGCAGCTGTGGTCTACCTGTAGGGCGCTTTCCTTGCACGAGTTCTCCATAGAGGAGATCCTTTGGGATCCGGCCATCATCCATTCTCACGACATGACCGAGCTAACGCAGGCGTCTCTGTTTCAGTAGTGCATACATGCTAGGGATTCCAGCACGTTCCAGGACTGTGTTGTTTGGAACTTTGTCCTGCCAGGTGATGCCGAGAATACGTGATGCATGTGGAAAGCATTCAGTTTCCTCTCCTGTTGTGAGTGAAGAGTCCACGACTCGCTGCAGTACAGAAGTGTACTCAGGACGCAAGCTCTGTAGACCTGGTTCTTGGTATGTTACGTCAGCTTCTTGTTGGACTCTCTTTGTGAGTCTGGAAAACGTGGTAGCTGCTTTACCGATGCGTTTGTTTAGCTCGGTATCGAGAGAAAGAGTGTCGGAGATCGTTGAGCCAAGGTACACAAAGTCATGGACAACCTCCAGTTCATGTGCAGAGATTGTAATGTACTCAGTGTACTGGTCAACCAAAGAGGTTGCTGCAGTGACTTTGCTATGGAAGGTGTGAACAACCTCTTAAAACAAGGTAAGTGCGAGCAGGTAAGGGTTCCTAGTCTTGCATCTTAGGTTAAACCTTGTTAGGGAAATAAGGGCCCTTAATGATAATTGCTTGGGGATAATTGTGTGTTATCTCCGGTTATTTTGACTGTCTTTGGCAGGGCAGTCCCTTGAAGTTGTGCCAGGTCAGTTGTAAACTTCCGAGAAACTTTGAGAAACAGTTTCTTAACCAGTTCTGGGTTGTGTCCAGAACTGCAGTGTACAGGTGGAATATTCTATTGTCTGGAAATTAAACACTTTGTTTCTCGGTAGATAAAAGAACTACCTGTGGCGAGTGTTAGTAAGCGAAATTCTGCAATAGTATCCTTCAGGATTTATTGCTGCTCCCTGTCTATTGGAAAAAGGCAGAGAAAGAAAGTTCTTGTGTTGTTAAATGTTAAATGTGTCTGTTTCTGGGAGTTAGGCTAGCAGTTTGGCAGTTGTCCCAGAACTGTCTGTGAAACTGCTTTCTGTCTAAGGCTTGCTCTTGAGCTCTAAGTCAAAGTGTTTTTGATTTTAAATATTGACAACAGTGCTGTGTGCTTTCCTGTGCTGTTTTTGAAAAAAAAGTCATAGTAAGTCAGTTAATCAGTCATAGTGAATTAGTTAGTCGCAACATGGAACAAGGTAAGGATGTGCAAAACAGGTTTTCCCAAGAAAGAAGTGAAGGATGTCAAGATGTAGAGAAAATTGCATTAAGGGTTTGGGAGGAGCAAGATAAAAAGCAAAAAGTTAAGAAGTTAAAAGGGAAAGTTTGCCCATTGTTGATCCAACAATGAGATCTAATAGAAGTTAGTACCTGAAAAGTGATAATGTTACCTTGGCATTTGAAGAGAAAAGGTAAGATTTTGACATTTTGCATGTAAATTAAAGCTGTAAATTAAAGCATGTTTAATGTAAAATATACTATCTGTGTATCTGTGGATGAGTGAATGCAGTGATTGTTCACTGTGGAGTGTTTGAAGTGTGTCCATGGACAAAAATGTGTGGAATGTGAAAGTTCGTATGATAAAGTCAATATAATAATATGCTGCAGTATTTCCTCTTTGTTCATACTGAGCCAGAAAATTGGCTTGACTTTGAATAAAGGAAATTTAGGGAGTAACTTTAGGAAGGTCAGAAGCAGCTAAAATGAGGTATTCTTCATCAAATTTCTTCGCTCACAGTAATTGTTTTATAGATTAGCACTTCCAAATGGTCAGCTTTTGTGTTGCTGCTTGGGTTTAGCGCACCCTTCAGAAGGGAAGCCTTCAGAAGGAAAAATTTGGCTGCAGCTGCTGGGCTGACGGAAGAATTAGTTAGAAGTGCTATTTTCTCAAAAAATTAGCTGAAGTTACTTCCAAAGTGACTGTGAACTTAGGTAATGAGCTCATCATGTGTCTGTTGTATGTTGTTTGTCTGTTTCAATGGTTCGTGTTATGCTTCTCTAATTCCTCTTAGCTTGCAGTTGGCTTGAGTTGCACTGAGCTGCGCTGCGCTGGCTGGGTAGAGTCAGCTAGGGTTGTTTAAAGGCAGTGAGGTGCTTATTGGGAACGGAGAGTCTGTGGAAGGAACCAGACTCTGTTGGAGTGCAAGCTCACTCCAATTATTTAGCCTGGCCAGGTGGGATTGGGGGAAATTTTCCCTGGTATACAAATGCAATGCATTGCTGTGAGTTCCCATGCTTTGGGATTTTTTTGGAAAATCCTGGTTTTCAGTTTAAATGAGCTGTTGCTCTGAAATAGGCTTTCCTCCTGCCTTTGTGAAGCTGGGTGTGGCTTCGCTCTGTGTCTTTCTGGGTGTTCAGCCAATTGTTTGGCAGTCGTCCCAGACTGGTTGCGTAGCCTGTCTGTTATAGCTGTTTTTAAACTGTGGTCTGCTCAGTGCGAGTGAAAATTTTCCTTTCTGCGCAGCCTGTCATTTGCCTGTGACTCACTCAGTGTTTGATTTTTGAATTTGCACTGGTGTGTGTGTGTCTGCTGAATGAAAGGGGTTATTAGAAATTAAATTTTTAGGCATTTTGCCTGCACTGCAGTCCCAGAAATGCTGTCCAGCCATTGCTGAGTGCTGAGAGAGAGTAAAAGTTTTAAACAGAATTTTTACTTGCAAGTAAAATAATGTTTTAACTTCCTTAGAAATTAGTTAAATGAAATAGTGGCTGCACCACTTTCCTAAGTTTTGTTATGCTTGGTGATTTCTATCAAGTTTACCTTGGCTGAGAATGCATAACAGTAAATAAAGTATATATATGTAAAGCTAACTGAAGGAAGTTTTGGGGAGCACATCCAACTATGAATTGAATTGAGGATGAATTGGCATGATCACCCTCAATAACTGATGTTATTGATGATTGTAATAGTGATGTTCCCTTCAATTTTCTTATTATGTTAAAGAAAGTTAAATGTAAGAACAACATAGGTGATGTATACAAATCAAGTTAACACTAAGGAATGTTCATAATCAGCAAAATGATTGTGAAAAAGTATTTAGCGTGGATTTATAACCAATAGCATGTCGTGGTATTGAAAACTGTTAATTACAATGTTCTTTTTAACCTTTCTTTTCTTCTTTGAAATTCCTCTACTGCCTACAAGGTTAAAATGAGTCATCTAATTCTGTTTGAGTAGTCAAAATAAGCTTCTAGTTTTTGAGTCCTTTTGAAAACCTGTAGTTGACATACAGTCCCTTTTCTTTCCCTGGCATATAAGTAAGTAAATAAGTTGTTCTGTTGTGTTATTATTGAGAAGGAAACTTATAGTTTCTGTTTACAGGTTTAGCTTACAGGAACAACAGCATTCTAAAAGGGGAAAACACAAAGCTGATTAAGTACCAGATGAAATGATTAATTTTGTTGTGTTGTGTCATTTGGCATTTGTTGTGTTTCCTTTTGTTTCTTTTAATAGTGTGTTAAGTAAATATGTACTATCAGGTATATGTTTAAAGGAGTGTTAAAAATAATCTGCCAATGCAGGAACAAAGTAATTTGAGTAGATATTGTTTAAAAATATTGGAACAAAAGAAGCAAGTCAAATAGTTCCAATAAATGAAATTACAAACAATAGTACACATCCATAATAGTACAAAAGGAACAAGTCTGGGTGAGTTGATTTAATCTGTATGTTCTTATATGAACTATCTCTCATAGGTTCATTTGTATGCTTGTAATACCAAAGGCTTGTATGTAAAACAAAGTTCCAATTCTTGCTGTGAACGGATTGCTAGTACCTTGCAGCAGTGGACTTTAGCTAGGACAGGTGTGGGTGGAATTGGGACTACCGCCAGAAGATATCGAGGAGGACCAGTTAGATAGTAACCTGTTTTACTCTGTATGTTTTTATCTTTGTATTGCGTTTACCCCCCAAGCATAAAGGCTTGTAACTTGGAAAATCATAAATGTGTGTGTGAATGTATGCTGCCACAGCTAGCATAAAATAACTTGCCAGAGGCTTCTGGGAATTTTCCAATTCTGGGAAATTTGCCAATATTGCTCAGAGGAAATGAAAAAATGTTTCCTTTGCTTGTGAGTCTAAAAAAAAATGAAACTTTTGAAAGTTCTAAATGAATGAAAAAAAATGAAGCTTTCTGTTTCTGTTTCACAGGTCCTAACAAGTCTAACGAGGTTCTAGTGCATGTGTTTGTGGAGAATAATCACAAAAAGCTTGAGAGCTGTCCACTTGGAATAAACTGCCAACTGCAGACGGAGTAAAAAAAACGGAATGGACTTTATTTGGAAAGAAAGATGATTAAAACGTTTGACGTCCTATGAAGCACTACCTTGAAAAAAATGGACCCTTTTCTTAATGAACTCTTTCTTAATGATTGCAAACTGCAAAAGCATTTGTAGTCTCTAAACTGTTGTAATGAGATGTTTTAAGATGTGTTTGCACTGCTCCAACATTCTTCACATTTCAATGTTTTGTGATGTGTTTATTATGATGTGGTTATTATGTTTAATTTCTATTATGGTTTGTAATGTTGTTGTTTTCTTATTGTGGTAGATGAATGTGCAAGAGTTAAGTCGTATGGGGTGTCTGAAGTGTAAAACAAACTGTTTATTGTTTGCTTTGATTAAAATCAGTCAAAAGAGCAATGAGGAGGAAAAATTAGCTAATAAGTGTAAAATGGGTAACTTATTGCAAAAGCACCCAGTTGAAGGAGGTGCTGAAATCCAAAAGACACTACACTGTGGGTAAAATGTCTCTTTAAAAAATATTTTTCAAAGGATTCCCGATTTAGTTTAAGTGTGTCTAACCACAATAGTTATCTGATTTATCACACTTGTGCTATGCTACACCATCAAATGTGCTACATCATGCGAAGGAAATTGCCTACCATACACAGTAGAATGACAAAGGTGAGATGACAAGTTTTCATAAGGTCAAACTACACTTATAAGATATCTCTACATGGAAAACATCTTCATACTAGATTAAGCTGTGCACACTGTACACAAATATAAAGTGGTCTGTCCTTAGTATTATTTAAATCTGAAAAAAGTTAAAAGAGCAAATTCTGGAGTACTTCTTTTGCAAACGTGTGCATTGAGCATTGTGTCGGCCATAGAAGCTAACTGCTAACAGCATGGCAGTGATCTTAAGGTTACTTAAGTCTGAAGGGACTTGAGTTGGCTTAGATTGCAAGGCCAAGTAAGCAGCCCATGGAATAAACAAGGTGGCACGGATGCTCTTTGCAAGCATTGATGTGAAAATATGGGAGTACTAACAGAAATGAGAAAAGAATTAAATATTGAATTGCTAAGGATATTGCATTTTATGCAGTGAAATATATATTTTTAGAAATATACCTTAGTCTACTGCTAACATACATAATGTCTATCATCCCTTGCATGCCACAGGGAGATTCCCTGGAAAACTGCTTTGTACCCCTCTAAACTACACCATTAGCTATCACCATGGCAGGTTCTCTTTCATGCTGGTCTCCCAAGTACCAGAAGTATGTTCCCCTCACAGTTCCAGAGGCAGGATACTGGAGTTGACATAGGTGAGAATTCAAAACCAAACTATTAAGGTGCACTCAAGAAGGTGTGGTTAAGACTTAGTGCCTTAGTTTGACATATACACACTGTCACATAATATAAAGAAACAAATGCACCTACATAACAAGGAAGGCCTAACAAAAGTTCAAACAAACATGCATGTTCCCAACCAGATATATAGCAATATATAGCATATTTGGCCAAGATGTTCCATTTTGGCCAAAGAAAATAAACTGATAGAGATTTTAGAGGGTTAACCTAACTTCGCTTCAGAAGAAGGAAAATAACTGAAATAGGAGCCAAGAAGAAGGCTGGTCTTTCTCTTAAAAACAGGATAGCCATTATGTCAAAGTGACCTGCACAAAGAGAACATGCACGTCATAGCTTTCCCAAAAGGAAAGTTCCAGGGTCTTGTGTAACAAAGTTATGGGACATGAACTTTTCCTTAGAAGGGTAAAAATGACTTTCTAGTTAGGGCTGGAACCATGCACCAGTGTCAAAGTATGCCCAAATTAGGAGGTGGAAGTGACATGCAGTGTCACATGGGTGTCTTGTTTGTCGCAGGTTATAAATATGAGATTCTGGGTGTGGTTCTCTGAGAAACTAGGAGTAAACGTCTGTATCCAACTGAATCAGTTAAACTGTAAATAGCTTTAAATAAAGCCTCTAAACACTTTTAAGGGTCTGTGACTGTTTAGCATTGCGTCAGTGACGGAATCTCGGATTCTTAACAATCACTTGGGAAAGAAGGTGTGTGTAACAGCTCAGACCCCATTGTCATACATGTGAATTTCTTGCCCCAATGTGCATTACTTTACACGTGCAGCACAATCCTATTTTGTGCTGGAATAGGCAAGCCAGGAGGCTTGCACCGTATCCAGCACAAGGTAGGGCCCCTGAAGTGGCTCCGCCAAAGGTAAGGGGAAACTCTTGGGTAAGCCACCCTGGCCCCAATGGGCCTTGTGTCACAATGGGGACTTGTGCCACCCCTGAGGTGCAAGGAACGGAAGGGAAGAGCAAGGGAAGAACCATAAATGATGCTGTGAGCAGCTTAGAGGAAAGATGGGAAAGAAATGAAATAAACCTTCAGAGATGCACACACAAAATACACACATCTATTTATTTAACGGAATGTAAGTTGCCTGACACCCCCATGAGAGCTAACAATTCCCTTAAAAAATTTAAAAGTACAAATACAATTTAAAAGCAAAGTTTAAAAATGAAATTAAAAAAATTCTGTCGCTGGACCCTGAGATCCCACACAGTAGCCATGGACAGGTCTATCCTCCATGAATGGGCCCAACCCTCTTCTGGCCTCCTTTTCCTCCCCCAAACGAGGCAGCTCACAGTCAAACAGATTCTTCCAGGCACAGAAACTAGAGGTGTATGAGGAAAGTTCTTCAGTACAAGGGTTCGTTCTGGCAATGTCCAACAGAAGAAACACAGCCTGAACAAAATCTTGTGCGGGGGAGGGGGCTCACGCGTGGCGGCACAGTCATTGCCACCCCTCAGGGTTACCTCACTCTTGGGGGCTCCTACACTCCAGAATCTGGTGTCTTAAGGGGCAGCTTGTTTTCCAAACCCCAGCAACCGATAGCCAGGGTGCCAGCCAACATATCGCTGTAAGAGCAGACCAGTACCTTGGGTTGTAGGGTCCTCCCACCTCCAGGGAAGGGTTGGCATGAGGGTTGCATTGGTGCTGGCCAGAGCTCAGGGGTCCATGCAAACCAGACCCCCATTCCGGTCCCCCCTCTCCTACCCCTTGGGACATGGCCCAGGATTTTCCATACCACTCAGTTCCTCCCGTCCCCCTTGCCTAGGTTGTGCTCCTTCTTTATTCGCACTCCTTTCAACCACTTTTTCCAGTCAGGCCTCTCCTCCATATGCTGCCTAATCAGAGTTTTGACTAAAGCTCTTTCCGCACTCCAAGCCTTCCTTGTGAGTTCTCTCTACATGATGATTTGAGACCCGTGGATGTGTTTATCCATGGGGAGCAGGACTGCCACCTGCCTCTCAGGATTTGTGCTCAGGCTGGTGCTCTAGCAGGAAAGCGACCCCTCCCTCTAACACAGGGGTGTCCAAAGTTTTTGGCAGGAGGGCCACATCAGCTCTCTGACACTGTGTCGGGGGCCGGGGGGGGGAAAGAATTAATTTAAATTGAACATTTGAATAAATTTACATAAGTTTTCATAAATGAATATATTAAAGATGAACTTATATGAATGAATGAAGGTCTTGCAATAGCTCAAGGCCTATAAAAGGCCTTGCACAAAGCAAGGCTGGCCTTTCCTTTGCTGCCACTGCTGCATCACAGATATGAAAGAGCAAGCAGTGGAAGGAGCTCTCATCCCACAGCTCACACAAGAGGTCAAACAGTCGCCCTCACGCTGAGAGAAGTTGCATTGGGCCAGTGTGGGCTTCAACAAATCTCCGGAGGGCCAGAGGCTCATTGGAGACTGGGGGCTCCCTGAGGGCCGCATTGAGAGGCCGCGAGGGCTGCTAGTGGCCCTCGGGCGGGGGGTTGGGCACCCCTGCTCTAACATGTTGCTGTTGGAGCCATTCAGTGCCAACTGATTGATTGGGATCAATGATTCCTTATCTGTGGATTGGGTACCTCCTGGGATTTCCAGGAACTTAAACTGTGCAGATACCAAGAACTAACTGTATATACTTTCCCCCTGTGTGGGATCCTTTATGCACAGCCAGGTGTGAGCTCTAACTGAAGCTCTTTCCACACTCCAAGCATTCATATGGTTTCTGCCCTTTGTGGCATCTTTGATGGATGGTAAGATTTCTGCTGTTACAGAAGCTCTTTCCACACTCCAAGCATTTATATGGCTTTTCTCCTATGTGGGTTTTTTGATGCAGAGTCAGACTTGAGTTCACACTGAAGCTCTTTCCACACTCTTAGCACTGATATGGTTTCTCCCCTGTGTGGGTTATTTGGTGCACAGTCAGGTTTCTGCTCTGTTTGAAGCTCTTTCCACACTGCAAGCATTTGCAGGTTTTTTCCCCTCTGTGAATTCTCAGATGCACATCTAATTGTGAGCTCCGACTGAAGCTCTTTCTGCATTCCAAGCACTTATATGGCTTCTCCTGTGTGTGTTCTTTGATGTCTTACAAAGTCTGCCTTACTGCTGAAGGTAGTAGCACATTGAGGGCATTTCTCACTCCTCTTTCCAGTTTCTTTCTGCAGATTGACTGGGATGACACTGAAATCCCTATTCTGATGAGCATCAGATTTATTTTCCCATTTCTCTGGCTCCTTTACCTTCCAAGTTCTTGATCTTTTTGGGTTTTTAGCTTTCGCCCTTTCACATATTTTCTTATGGGGAGTGGGATGAATTCTTGTGCTGATGGTTTCCACACCCCAAGTTTTCTGCAGTGCTGAAGGGCCCCTGCTGGCCCTCCCTGTTCCAGGTTTTCCACTGTCCCTGCCAAAACCCCCACCAGAAAATCAAACCATCCCAGAGCAGACCCAAAGTTTAGGATGCAAATGGGGGGGGGGGGATTGTCATAAGAACATAAGAACAGCCCCACTGGATCAGGCCAACGCCCCATCTACTCCAGCTTCCTGTATCTTACAGTGGCCCACCAAATGCCTGAGGGAGCTCACAAGACAATGGACACAACCTGCGTCCCAGTGCCCTCCCCTGCTTCTGGCAAACAGAGGCAGCCTGCCTCTAAAATCAAGAGATTGCACATACCTACTTCCTGTGGCAAGAGTTCCACAGACTAATTACAGATGAATTACATGCTGGGTAGAGAAATATTTTCTTCTGTCTGTCCTAACTCTCCCAACACGCAACTTTAGTGGATGTCCCCTGGTTCTGGTGTTATGTGAGAGTGTAAAGAGCATCTCTCTATCCACTCTATCCTTCCCATGCATTATTTTGTATGTCTCAATCATGTCCCCCCCCCCTCAGGCGCATCTTTTCTAGGCTGAAGAGGCCCAATCGCTGTAGCCTTTCCTCAGAGGGAAGGTGCCCCAGCCCAGTCATCATTTTGGCCACTCTCCTTTGCACCTTTTCCATCTCCACTATATCCTTTTTGAGATATGGCGACCAGAACTGGACACAATACTCCAGGTGTGGCGTGGTACAAATACTCCAGATTTGTACAACGGCATTATAATGTCGGGGTTCCCCTCCTCCCACAAGTCCCCAGCATACCCAGGGAGAAGGCTTCTTGGCCAGAGGATCAGGGAGGGAGCCGGTGGATCATGGGCCCACCTCCCCATAGTGCCTGGGCACTCCTGTGGGCGGCAAGGCACAGCAGAGGAACACTGCATGCCGAACCCCCGCTTCACTCCCCCGCCTTGGGGGGAAGGGGAGCACTACCTCGCCCAACCAACCGTGGCCTCCCTTGCCGGGCAGGGCACCTGGCTGTGACATCAGGAGCCCACAGCTGGACCTCCCCGAGTTGCCTGCAGAGCTACAGGACCCAGGTGGGCAGGGCCAGCCCACCCCCCAAAGGCAGAGACCAGAGCAGAGGCAGCAGCCTTCCCAGCCCTCTTAGGAACAAGCCTGGCAGCTCCAGGTGAGAGGAGGCGGGAGGGAAACAGAGAGAGGAAGGGGAGGAACTGTGGCAATCCCAGGGGAGGGCAGTCCCAGAGATAGGCCCTTTATGTACCCTCCCTGTGAGGGAAGGGGAGGGGCCAAAGGGGAGGGATCTGCCCTACATAAACCTAGAGGCCAGGGATGACAAGGCGGTTGGGAGTCAGAAGAGCAGGCAGGAGGATCTGCTGTTAGCAGCCCCTGCTCCAGACTGGCAAATGCTGCCAAACCAAAGAGAGGGAACCGGGTGACACAAACCCCCTTCATCTGGTGAAGTGTTCTGAGGCCTCCACAAGAGGGCCCCCCTCGGGAAAGCCGGGTGGGCCCTCCCCCCCCACAGTGAGGCCTCACATATAATATTAACTTTTTTGTTCTCAAGACCTTTCCTAATGATCCCAAGCATGGAATTAGCCTTCTTTACTGCTGCCACACATTGGGTCGACACTTCCATCGCCGTTGTCCACAAGGACCCCAAGAACTCTCTCCTGATCTGTCACAGACAGCTCAGAACCCATTAGCCTATATGTAAAGTTTTGATTCTTTGATCCAATGTGCATGACTTTACACTCACTTATATTGAAACGCATCTGCCATTTTGCTGCCCAGTCTGAAGTTTGGAGAGATCTTTCTGGAGCTCTTCACAATCTGATCTCGTCTTCACCATTTGGAAAAGTTTGGTGTTGCAGCTCCTCTTCTCAGCCCCCCTTTCCCTTCACCAGCCAGGCTTTGAGCTTGACTGCCTCATCCCCCTGGGGGCTCCTCTCCCACCCCTCTTGAATCCTTCCTACCACTGCAGTCCTGGGACCCCCCCCTTGCAGCATGGGAGGGGGAGCTGCTGACTCAGACACTTGAGCAGAGGAGGCAAAGGAAGGGGCAGAGCAGGAAGTGGGTTCCCACCCCCCTTTGCTTCTCTGGGAAAGAGGAAGGTCTCTTTGCAGGTCTGGACCCACCAATCCTGCCTTGTGTTCTGAAGACTACCTTGATGAGTACAGCAGTGGTTCTCACACATTTAGCACCAGGACCCATTTTTTAGAATGAGAATCTGTCAGGACCCACCGGAAGTGACCCACCCCACTGCAGGTTGAGAACATCTGGCTGGAGGACTCACAAAGAAACTCCGGGACATGAATGGAAGTGCCTTTTGGTTGCATCTGGGAGGTTTTCTGAGCCCTTTGGATATCACAAGAAGGCCCTTCCTGTCGCATCCGGAGGTCAGGTGAGGGCCCCAAGCCACAGAATTGGTTATCTGTCTGTTTCGGTATCTGCGGGGGTTCGGGAAGCAGAGAACCGACCTGTACTATAAAGGAATGAGTGAAACTTCTTACAGACTCCAAGCATTTATGTGGCTGCTCCCGATTAAGGTGTGCTTGATATGCTGTCAGATTGGAGCTCCAAACGATGTATGGCGATATGGATTTTTCCCATTCTGAGTTCTTTAATGCTTTGATGCACTGACAGGCTTGTTTTCCAGGGAAACGCTTTCCACACTCTAAGCATTTCTAAGGTTTCTCCCCTGTGGGGGTGATCTGATGCACAGTCAGGCTTGAATTCATCCCGAAGCTCTTTCCACACTAAAAGCATTGATGTGGTTTCTCCCTTGTGTGGGTTCTTTGATGCAGAGTCAGGTTTGAGCTCCTATTGAAGCTCTTTCCGCACTCCAAGCATTAATATGGCTACTACCCTGTGTGGGTACTTTGATGCAGAGCCAGGTGTGAGCTCTGACTGAAGCAATTTCCACACTCTAAGCATTGATATGGTTTCTCCCCTGTGTGGATCCTTTGATGCAGCTGTGAGCTCTGAATGAATTTCTTTCCACACTCCAAGCATTGATATGGTTTCTCCCCTGTGTGGGTTCTTTGATGCACAGTCAGGTTTGAGCTCTGAATGAAGTTCTTTCCACACTCAAAGCATTGATATGATTTCTCCCCTGTGTGGGTTCTTTGATGCTTAGTCAGGGTTGAGCTGAAACGGAAGCTCTTTCCACACTCCAAGCATTGATATGGTTTCTCCCCTGTGTGGGTTCTTTGATGCACAGTCAGGTTTGAGCTCTTACTGAAGCTCTTTCCACACTCCAAGCATTGATATGGTTTCTCCCCTGTGTGGGTCCTTTGATGCAAAGTGAGGTATGAGCTCCTACTGAAGCTCTTTCCACACTCCAAGCATTGGTATGGCTTTTCCCCTGTGTGGGTTCTTTGATGCTTAGTCAACGTTGAGCTGCAACTGAAGCTCTTTCCACACTCCAAGCATAGATGTGGTTTCTCCCCTGTGTGGATCCTTTGATGCAAAGTCAGCTGTGAGCTCTGAATGAAGTTCTTTCCACACTCAAAGCATTGATATGGTTTCTCCCCTGTGTGGGTTCTTTGATGCTTAGTCAGGGTTGAGCTGAAACGGAAGCTCTTTCCACACTCTAAGCATTGATATGGTTTCTCCCCTGTGTGGGTCCTTTGATGCACAGTCAGGTTTGAGCTCGTACTGAAGCTCTTTCCACACTCCAAGCATTGATATGGTTTCTCCCCTGTGTGGCTCCTTTCATGCGAAGTCAGCTGTGAGCTCCTACTGAAGCTCTTTCCACACTCCAAGCATTGATATGGTTTCTCCCCTGTGTGGGTCCTTTGATGCCCAGTCAAGTTTAACCTCCTACTGAAGCTCTTTCCACACTCCAAGCATTGATATGGTTTCTCCCCTGTGTGGGTCCTTTGATGCAAACTGAGGTATGAGCTCGTACTGAAGCTCTTTCCACACTCCAAGCATTGGTATGGCTTTTCCCCTGTGTGGGTTCTTTGATGCTTACTCAAGGTTGAGCTGCAACTGAAGCTCTTACCACACTGCAAGCATAGATGTGGTTTCTCCCCTGTGTGGATCCTTTGATGCAAAATCAGATGTGAGCTCTGAATGAAGTTCTTTCCACACTCCAAGCATTGATATGGTTTCTCCCCTGTGTGAGTTCTTTGATGCTTAGTCAAGGCTGAGCTGCAATGGAAGCTCTTTCCACACTCCAAGCATAGATGTGGTTTCTCCCCTGTGTGGATCCTTTGATGCAAAGTCAACTGTGAGCTCTGAATGAAGTTCTTTCCACACTCCAAGCATTGATATGGTTTCTCCCCTGTGTGGGTTCTTTGATGCTTAGTCAAGGTTGAGCTGCAACTGAAGCTCTTTCCACACTCCAAGCATTGATATGGTTTCTCCCCTGTGTGGCTCCTTTCATGCGAAGTCAGCTGTGAGCTCCTACTGAAGCTCTTTCCACACTCCAAGCATTGATATGGTTTCTCCCCTGTGTGGGTCCTTTGATGCCCAGTCAAGTTTAACCTTCTACTGAAGCTCTTTCCACACTCCAAGCATTGATATGGTTTCTCCCCTCTGTGGGTCCTTTGATGCAAAGTGAGGTATGAGCTCGTACTGAAGCTCTTTCCACACTCCAAGCATTGGTATGGCTTTTCCCCTGTGTGGGTTCTTTGATGCTTAGTCAAGGTTGAGCTGCAACTGAAGCTCTTACCACACTCCAAGCATAGATGTGGTTTCTCCCCTGTGTGGATCCTTTGATGCAAAGTCAACTGTGAGCTCTGAATGAAGTTCTTTCCACACTCCAAGCATTGATATGGTTTCTCCCCTGTGTGAGTTCTTTGATGCTTAGTCAGGGTTGAGCTGCAACGGAAACTCTTTCCACACTCCAAGCATTGATATGGTTTTTCTCCTGTGTGGGTTCTTTGATGCTTAGTCAAGGTTGAGCTGCAACTGAAGCTCTTTCCACACTCCAAGCATAGATGTGGTTTCTCCCCTGTGTGGATCCTTTCATGCGAAGTCAGCTGTGAGCTCCTACTGAAGCTCTTTCCACACTCCAAGCATTGATATGGTTTCTCCCCTGTGTGGGTCCTTTGATGCCCAGTCAAGTTTAACCTTCTACTGAAGCTCTTTCCACACTCCAAGCATTGGTATGGCTTTTCCCCTGTGTGGGTTCTTTGATGCTTAGTCAAGGTTGAGCTGCAACTGAAGCTCTTTCCACACTCCAAGCATAGATGTGGTTTCTCCCCACTGTGGATCCTTTGATGCTTAGTCAGCTGTGAGCTCTGACTGAAGTTCTTTCTACACTCCAAGCATTGATAAGTTTTCTCACCTGCATGGGTCCTTTGATGCACAGTCAGGCTTGAGTACATCCTGAGGCTCTTCCACACTCCAAGCATTGATACAGTTTATCCCTTGAGGGGGGTTCTTTTATGCACAGTCATGTCTGAGCTCTGACTCAAGCTCTTTCCACACTCCAAGCACTGTTATGGTTTTCCCCCTGTGTGGTTCTTTGATGTCTTCTTAGTTGTGATTTACTCTTGGGATCCGTGCACATTGGGGGCACTTCTCTTTCCTCTTTCCAATTCCATTTTGTGGTTTAACTGGGATGACAACGAAATCTCCATTCTGATGAGTACCAGATTCATTTTTCCATTTCTCTTTCTCATTTCCCTTCTGCATCCTTGATCTTTTTAATGTGCAGGTTTCTCCCTTTTTCATATCTTCTCTGTGTGAATTTTGCTGAGTTTAGTAATGTTGGATGTACAACTGATTCTCTCCTGGTGCAATGGAAGCCTCTTTCTTCTCTTCCCTTTGAGATGTTCCTGCTTGATCAGGATTTCATGTCCATCATAACCCTGATGGGTCTAATCCTTTCCAATTTTCCAGTGCTGGCGCAGCCATGCTGCATCCTGTGGTAAGGAGGCAGTTGCACAGCCCTCCTCAAGATGTTTGTTCCCTTACCTCAGTGCTGGAAAGTTGAATAGATTTGGGCCCTGAGTACTCCAGAGAGGAGCTGGGCTTCCCTCCTGCCTCACCGATCCATCCTGGTCTCTAAAAGTCACTTCCTGCAGGTCACATGTAGTTGTTTCCAGTGACACCCCACATGGCTCCCTCTGGTCTTCACTGTCTTCTCTGTAGCTTGCTGCAAGGAGAGGGAAACTTGTTTAGCAGCACAATAGAGAAACGGGACCTCAAACACACACATCTAGGTGTATATACTCAGAAGTAGACCCCAGTGGGTTCAGTGGCACTGAATTCTGTCCTTTCTATACCGGGGCTTGTCGATGAACGTGTTTGTTTCTTTAAAAATCGCAATAAATACTGAATGAGCTTGAGCACTAACAAACAAATAAGCCTGGAGGGACAGTTCCACATAAGCTGGAGATCAGCCGGGGCACGTCTGCAAAACCCTCTTTCGATGGTGCTGGTGTCAGGACACGCTCACCCAAACCTCAATTAGGATAAAGCAGTTACTGCACCCACCTGAAAGGAGAAACAAGCAGGAGGCAGCCTAGGACAGAAGAGAAGATCTGGGAGGAGAATGATTGAAACTACGAGGTCCAAGAGTGCAGTGGAATATTCCTCTACAACCGTGGTTCCCAAACTTTCTAGCACCAGGACACACTTTTTTAAAACAACACTCTATTGGGACCACCTAGCTTTATCAGACTAAAAAAATGTTTCACTTTACCACCTGCTCATGCTTTGGTCTTCATTCTTTCTACTATTGTTGGGGGAGGGGACGACCACCTCCTGGAGCACTGTTGAGTTCCAGTCATCAGATCTGACTGGTGGCCTTGCATTCCCATTTGCTTTGGACCAAGGTACGGTCACCTACTTATGAGTAAGCACGTACATGCTTCTCCATTATTGTTTTCATAGGGTTCAATACATTTTCCTCGTTAGCTATCAGCTTGTCAGTTTCACGACCCACCAAAAATTTAAACTAAGCTCTGATTTTTGCTCTCTGTTTCCTCTCTCTTAGGTGTGGAGAGAGTCCCTTGACACCTCAGGAAAGAGGGTCTAAGGCAGGGGTCAGCAACCTGCGGCTCTACAGCCGCATGCGGCTTTCAGCTGTCTGCTGTGGCTCCTCCAGGTGAAAGTGGCAAAGAGTGTGACAGGAGGCACCTGTGTTGGGAGTGCAGACTGCTTCCCTCCGCCCCCTGAGCTCACTGCCCTCCTCTCCCTTCACCCCCACCTGCCCCACATTGGTTTCCCTTTTCAATTTTGCCCTCTCTGCAGGCTTAAGTTCCCTGTTTTTCCCTTCCCCAACTCTCCAGCAGGCTCAGCCAATCAGCATCCAGCAGGCTCCTGGCTTTTTCTGTTGGAATGGCTCAGGGCCCTTCACTGGCTGACCACCAGCCAATCCTGAGCCACCCTCCTCCTCAGCCATTGTGAGCCCTTGCAGCCCGCCTTTCCCTGAGCAGGTCCCCACTCAGTGCAAGGAGAGGCTTTTCCTCCACAGCAGAGGAGACATCCTGTGTGTCTACTCAGTAGTAAGCCCCATTACAGTGGATGAAGCTTGCTCCCAGGAAAGGGTGCCTGGGATGGCAGCCTTGAAGCCTGCTCAAGACCAAGTGCAAGGACAGGTGAGTGGGAGCCCATGCAGGTCTGTTCCAGAGTAAGCCCCGATGTAGTCCCTGGGCTACTCCCAGGAAGGTGTGGAGGGCTGTATTCTCAGCCTCCTCCTGTGCAGGTCTACTCACAAGTAAGCACTGCTGTAGTCAGTGGGGCTTCCTCCCAGGAAGGTGTGGAGGGCTGCAGCCTCAGCCCCCACCTATGCAGGTCTACTCACAAGTAGTCAGTAAGGCTTCCTCCCAGGAAAGTGCGGAGAGGACTGCAGCCTGAGAGCTCCAACCAACTTGTCTGCTCAGAAGTCCCATTGTAGCCAATGGGGCTTACTCCCAGGATAGTGTGGAGAGGGTTGCAGCCTGAGTGAGGGAGGGAGGGAGGGAGGGCAGGCAGGCAGGGCAGAAGCTGGCCTGTGGTTGCCCCCCCACCTTCCCCCCCCAGCTTTGGCTTCTTCTCTGGAGTCTGTGTCCTTTTTTCCTTCCAGCAGGGTGCCTCTGGAAGGTGGGGGGAGTTCTTTAGTATCCATGTAAGATAAGCAGATGTCATAACCAACATATGTATTGGAGTCCTGGAAGATCTGGTGAGGAGGTAGATGTGGTGTCAGCGGTGGCCCCTTTAAGGGTAAGGCCTGGGCATCCAGCAGAGTGTGCTGCTCAGCTGCAGCCACTTGAAGGCAATAGGGCCCTCAGGGATATAAGGAGCACCTGAGGAAGGGGGTGTGGGTTGTAGAAGGAGTTCAGGTTGGAGGTAGGAGAGGCTAGGCTAATTGACTTTGACTTGGATACTCTGACTTACTTTGGAATCTGATCTTGGACTGTGACTTGGCTTATTGACTTTGGACTTTGCCCTGGATGCTCTGACTGACTTTGTGACTAATGGACTGCTGGAGACACAGGAGTTTGGTGTGTGGCTGCTGTGCCCAAGACCTACTAAGGACCCAGGGTCTGCTGTAGTGGTGGGAGGCTGCTGGCAGGAGAGAGGACCTCTGCAGGTTGAACAGGTGAGCTACCCTGGAGGTGGGGTCCAGCAGGACTGCAGGGCAGAACCAGGGTCATTTGTTGGGGGAAAGAAGAGGAGCTAATTTGCTTAAAGTAGGCCTAATTCTCCAGGCAGAGAATGGCCTTGGAATCAGGCAAAACACCATAGAGGACCAGGCGTCTGAAAACACAGGACAAGAATGTATGACAAATCTAACTAAAAGCTACAAGAGGGGGCTACATTATTAAAATGGGACCTATAAGAGCATAAAGGTGAAAAAAAACTATATATGCAGTATTATCTTCATTTTAGATGTCAAAAGGGTTTTGTGGCTCCTGAGGTTTTTTCTCTCCGGAAAATGGGTCCAAATGGCTCTTTGAGTGTTTAAGGTTGCAGACCCCTGGTCTAAGGGGTCAGGGCCTCTACGCTCCAGTCTACTCAAGGACGGCAGTCTTGTGGGGTGGATAGGAGCCGTGCTGTATGCAGATTCTTGGAAATGGCCTCCATTTCCAAGACTAGCTGGGTGTGAAGGAAATCAGACCACACTCCTTTATGGCCGGGTAATCTTTTTATTACCCTCAGGGTGATCAAGTAGCCATAAACCCTTATGGTCACTGGGCAGTTCTACAATTCTCTAAATTTGCCCATTGCAGCTGCAGGGGCTGTAAGCTGGTTGGATGCAGCAGAGATGTCTGGGCACTTTGGTCCTAAGTGGAATGAGACTCCAGCACCCCCACCCTGTTGAGACACACACCTTGAAAGATCACCTGGCTTTGCTTTGTCCTCCTCTGTTCCTTATCTGGAAGAGACCAGTTCTCTAATGACTTCTACGCTTCTTTTGGATCAGGCGAGGAAGGATCCTTTTCAGCTTCAAATTCCACCTCTCTTTCTTACAATACTTATCCCAACTGCATCTGTTGAAACCAAGAGGAAAAAACGTACAATAGTTAAAACAATCAACAGTCCCAGGGCTAAAATACTGTCCTCCAGTGTCCCTCCTACACACCCCCTTCTCTGCATGGGTTTCAGTGCTGAATGGCCCCTTCTGGCCCTCTCTGTTTCAGCTTTTAAATTGCCCATGTCTAAACCCACACCACAGGAACTGAGAGCAGACCCATAGCTTAGCATGCAATGGGGAGGTGCTGCAGTTGGTCTTCTCAGCCACCTCCCCTTTCCCTCCACTGGCTGGGCTTCCAATCTGGGCATCTCCACAAGGCGGGGGGGGGTGTCTCCTTTCTACCCACCTCTGCCCTGGGACACCCCCCCTGCGCCACAACTGCATTTGGACTCAGCAGAGGGGCTGAGGTGGTGAGTCCATGTCTGCTGAGTCCACATGTTTGCTGGGGTGGAGGTGTTGCCAAAAAGGGCTGTTATGTTTTAAGGGGAATTATTATATTACCCTTTTGGAAACTTCAGGATTGCAGGCTAGATAACAAGAAAGTGTAATGCAGAGAAAATCCCTTGTTTAGCTTAAAGAGGAGACTGGGAGAAAGATAACTTTCAATCAAAGATTATATTTTTATTACAAAAGCACACAGATAAACATAATGCATATTTTGTGGTACTAGTCCTTATATATATTGTACCTAGCTTTCATGGTGGTTGCGTGTGAAGGGTATTCAGTGCATCCGAGAAGATTAGGAAAAGAGAAGGATATTAGGGAAGGATTTTAGGGGTCCCTGGTCTGCATAACCCAGTTGCTGACTAAAGATGGGGGAGAGAAGGGGAAAGAAAGGGAGGTGAGAGGGTTAAAGGTTCCAGAGGCAGATATAGTTACCTGTCCTGAGGAGTAGATGGATTGGGGGGGGGGGAGTCCTGGAGGGAGGACCTGCCTTGGAAGGGCAGCCAGAGAGAGAGCGAGCACATGGCAGCCTTCTCTTTTTAAGGGTTTTTGCTGACCCTGGGTGACCCGGATGTGTCCTAAAGCTGATCTGGATGCGCATGCTCACCACACACAGTGGGACAGGTGGAGCAAGCAAGAGAAACTGGTGAACAGGAAGTCAGCTTATCTGCCAAGGCTGACCTGGGGGGGGGGTAGCTTGCTTTCTGTCCCTCCTGCTGGGAATTTGGAGTCAGGATGCACACAATAGCAGTGATTTAGTTAACAATAATCAACGATTTAGGTGGAGGTTAGGTAATACAATGGTTTAGTCTTTGCTGCTAGAGTCTTTGCTGCTAGAGTCTTTGCCCTCTAAGGTGTTTGCATATTCAGTGATTGACTTAATCAATGATCTACTCTTCCAGACTTTTTAATGTATAATCACAGGGAAGTGCAAGTTGTGCAGATACCACTGCCTCAACGGCCCCTCCTGACCAAGGAATTAAGTCAGAGGTTAAAAGAGAAGATGTTTCAGACCTCATTGATAAATTAAGATCAATATGTCACCGGGCCCTGATGGCATCCACCCAAGAGTTATTAACGAATTGAAGAATGAAGTTGCAGACCTCTTGACTAAGGTATGCAACTTGTCCCTCAAAACGGCCACGGTGCCAGAAGATTGGAGGATAGCAAATGTCATGCCTATTTTTAAAAAGGGAAAGAGGGGGGACCCGGGAAACTATAGGCCGGTCAGCCTAACATCCATACCGGGTAAGATGGTGGAATGCCTCATCAAAGATAGGATCTCAAAACACATAGACGAACAGGCCTTGCTGAGGGAGAGTCAGCATGGCTTCTGTAAGGGTAAGTCTTGCCTCACGAACCTTATAGAATTCTTTGAAAAGGTCAACAGGCAAGTGGATGTGGGAGAACCTGTGGACATTATATATCTGGACTTTCAGAAGGCGTTTGACACGGTCCCTCACCAAAGGCTACTGAAAAAACTCCACAGTCAGGGAATTAGAGGACAGGTCCTCTCGTGGATTGAGAACTGGTTGGAGGCCAGGAAGCAGAGAGTGGGTGTCAATGGGCAATTTTCACAATGGAGAGGTGAAAAGCGGTGTGCCCCAAGGCTCTGTCCTGGGACCGGTGCTTTTCAACCTCTTCATAAATGACCTGGAGACAGGGTTGAGCAGTGAAGTGGCTAAGTTTGCAGACAACACCAAACTTTTCCGAGTGGTAAAGACCAGAAGTGATTGTGAGGAGCTCCAGAAGGATCTCTCCAGACTGGCAGAATGGGCAGCAAAATGGCAGATGCGCTTCAATGTCAGTAAGTGTAAAGTCATGCACATTGGGGCAAAAAATCAAAAGTTTAGATATAGGCTGATGGATTCTGAGCTGTCTGTGACAGATCAGGAGAGAGATCTTGGGGTGGTGGTGGACAGGTCGATGAAAGTGTCGACCCAATGTGTGGCGGCAGTGAAGAAGGCCAATTCTATGCTTGGGATCATTAGGAAGGATATTGAGAACAAAATGGCTAGTATTATAATGCTGTTGTACAAATCTATGGTAAGGCCACACCTGGAGTATTGTGTCCAGTTCTGGTCGCCGCATCTCAAAAAAGATATAGTGGAAATGGAAAAGGTGCAAAAGAGAGCAACTAAGATGATTACGGGTCTGGGGCACCTTCCTTATGAGGAAAGGCTACGGCGTTTGGGCCTCTTCAGCCTAAGAGATGCCTGAGGGGGGACATGATTGAGACATACAAAATTATGCAGGGGATGGACAGAGTGGATAGGGAGATGCTCTTTACACTCTCACATAATACCAGAACCAGGGGACATCCACTAAAATTGAGTGTTGGGCAGGTTAGGACAGACAAAAGAAAATATTTCTTTACTCAGCGTGTGGTCAGTCTGTGGAACTCCTTGCCACAGGATGTGGTGCTGGCGTCTAGCCTAGATGCCTTTAAAAGGAGATTGGACAAGTTTCTGCAGGAAAAATCCATTACAGGGTACAAGCCATGATGTGTATGCGCAACCTCTTGATTTTAGAGATGGGCTATGTCAGATGCAAGGGAGGGCACCAGGATGAGGTCTCTTGTTATCTGGTGTGCTCCCTGGGGCATTTGGTGGGCTGCTGTGAGATACAGGAAGCTTGACTAGATGGGCCTATGGCCTGATCCAGTGGGGCTGTTCTTATGTTCTTAACTACAATTCCCAGGATGCCTTGCAGGTCTCTTGTTATCTGGTGTGCTTCTTGGGGCATTTGGTGGGCTGCTGTGAGATACAGGAAGCTGGACTAGATGGGCCTATGGCCTGATCCAGTGGGGCTGTTCTTATGTTCTTATGTGCACCCATGATCTTGTGGCTTGACCTGATTGTGAGAAGTTTAAATGTGTTGAGGTTTTGCCTGCATTATATTTTAACCAGACATAAAATTACAACTTGAAAGGAAAAAGGGGATTTTCACATAACAGAGGAGGCAAAGGAAGGGGCTTCCCTACTCACTCACATCCCCTCCCCTTTTTGCTCTTCTAGGAATCCAGAGTAGCTCCTTGTAAGGCTTAGATTTTTTGCAGAGGATCCCAAGTGAGGAGGCACATCACCTCTGGGCATCCCCTCCTCCTCTTCCCAGGGAGCTGCTGAAAGGATCCTTTTCGGCTGCAAACTTCAGCAAAGAGACGTGCAATGATTCAAACAATAAACAGTATCAAAGATCCGGCATGCATGAAAAACACAAGAGTTCAAAAGCACCCATCGACACAGTTTCAGGAACAGTTTGGGGCTCCAGAACCTGCTCTCCAGGGTCCCCTCCACACCCCACAGTTTTCTGCAGGGGTTTCACTGCTGAAGGGCCCCTGCTGGTCCTCCCTGTTCCACTGTCCCTGCCAAAACCCCCACCAGAAAATCAAGCCTTCCCAGAGCAGACCCAAAGTTTAGGATGCAAGCGGGGGGGGGGGGGGGGGGGACATCGACGACTGTTGCAACTCCTCTTCTCAGCCCCCCCTTTCCCTTCACCAGCTGGGCTTTGAGCTTGGCTGCCTCTGACCCCTGGGGGCTCCTCTCCCACCCCTCTTGATTCCTTTCTGCCACTGCAGCCCTGGGACCCTCCTCTTTGCAGCATGACTCAGACACTTGAGCAGAGGAAGCAAAGGAAGGGGCAGAGCCGGAAGCCCACCCCCTTCTGCTCCTCTGGGAAGAGGAAGGTCTCTTTGCAGGTCGTCAAAGTCTGGACCCCCCAACTCCCAGGTGGGGCAGGAGGTGCATCTCCTCCAGGTGGGCATCCCCTTCTCCGCCCCCATTCCCCCAATGCAAGCTGATCATCAACTCTCCCCCACCCAGGCTGCAGGTGGCTCTTCAGGGTCTCTTTCCCCAGCATGATGTCCTGTCCCTGAGTCCAGGAGGCTGGAAAGTCTTTGCAGGGGCTCTTCAGAAGCATTCCAGTGAGCCCAGTGCATGCTGGTACTTGAAGTCCTTCCCCTCCTCCTTTCCAAGATACAGAGCATCCTGGGAGTTGTAGTTTTA
This sequence comes from Tiliqua scincoides, assembly GCF_035046505.1. Lineage (NCBI taxonomy): Eukaryota > Metazoa > Chordata > Lepidosauria > Squamata > Scincidae > Tiliqua > Tiliqua scincoides. The sequence continues at coordinate 264,922,682 of NC_089822.1, forward strand.
CCTTTTGGCTTGTCCCTGTGCTGAAAGACTCTTCAGCTGCCCTGCTGCTTTGGGAAAATCTGGTATATTCTGATGCACTCAGTGGAACCAGATCCAAAGGGGGGTTAAAACTCCTGGTGCATTTAGCAGTTGTGCAGCCAAGAGAATTAGAAAAGGTATTGAGAACAAAAGAGTTAGTATTATAATGCTGTTGTACAAATCGATGGTAAGGCCACACCTGGAGTATTGCGTCCAGTTGTGGTCGCTGCATCTCAAAAACAATATAGTGGAAATGGAAAAGGTGCAAAAGAGAGTGACTAAGATGATTCCTGGGCTGGGGCACCTTCCTTATGAGGAAGACAAAAGAAAATATTTCTTTACTCAGCATGTGGTCAATCTGTGGAACTCCTTGCCACTGGATGTGGTGATGGCATCTGGCCTGGATGCCTTTAAAATGGAATTGGACAAGTTTCTGGAGGAAAATATCCGTTACGGGGTACAAGCCATGATGTTATGCGCAACCTCCTGTTTTTAGAAATGGGTTATGTCAGAATGCCAGATGCAAGGGAGGGCACCAGGATGAGGTCTCTTGTTATCTGGTGTGCTTCCTGGGGCATTTGGTGGACCGCTGCGAGATACAGGAAGCTGGACTAGATGGGCCTATGGCCTGATCCAGTGGGGCTGTTCTTATGTTCTTAATTTTTTGCATGCCAGGAGTAGAAAAGCTGTACCTGCCTGAATTCCGAGCCAACAGGTCCACCACTGATATGGTATTCTCCCTTAGACAACTGCAGAAGAAATGCAGGGAACAACGACAGCCACTCTTTATAGCCTTCATAGATCTCACAAAGGCTTTCGACCTGGTCAGCAGAGACGGCCTCTTCAAGATTCTCCCCAAGATTGGATGTCCACCCAGGCTCCTCAGCATCATCAGATCCTTCCACAAGGACATGAAGGGCACTGTTGTCTTCGATGGCTCCACATCAGACCCTTTTGACATCCGAAGCGGAGTGAAGCAGGGCTGTGTTCTTGCACCAACCCTGTTTGGGATTTTCTTCGCTGTCCTGCTGAAGCAGGCCTTTGGAACTGCAACAGAAGGCATCTATCTCCGGACCAGATCAGACGGAAAGCTCTTCAACCTCTCCAGACTGAGAGCAAAATCCAAAGTCCAGCTGAAATGTCTGCGTGACTTCCTCTTTGCCGACGATGCAGCTGTCACTACCCACTCTGCCAAAGATCTCCAGCAGCTCATGGATCGTTTTAGCAAGGCCTGCCAAGATTTTGGACTGACAATCAGCCTGAAGAAAACACAGGTCATGGTTCAGGATGTGGACTCACCTCCCTGCATTACAATCTCTGAGCATGAACTGGAGGTTGTCCATGACTTTGTGTACCTTGGCTCAACGATCTCCGACACTCATTCTCTCGATGCCGAGCTAAACAGGCGCATCGGTAAAGCAGCTACCACGTTTTCCAGACTCACAAAGAGAGTCTGGTCCAACAAGAAGCTGACGGAACATACCAAGATCCAGGTCTACAGAGCTTGCGTCCTGAGTACACTTCTGTACTGCAGCGAGTCATGGACTCTTCGCCCACAACAGGAGAGGAAACTGAGCGCTTTCCACATGCGCTGCCTCCGACGCATCCTCGGCATCACCTGGCAGGACAAAGTTCCAAACAACACAGTCCTGGAACGTGCTGGAATCCCTAGCATGTATTCACTGCTGAAACAGAGACGCCTGCGTTGGCTTGGTCATGTCGTGAGAATGGATGATGGCCGGATCCCAAAGGATCTCCTCTATGGAGAACTCGTGCAAGGAAAGCGCCCTACAGGTAGACCACAGCTGCGATACAAGGACATCTGCAAGAGGGATCTGAAGGCCTTAGGGATGGACCTCAACAAGTGGGAAACCCTGGCCTCTGAGCGGCCCGCTTGGAGGCAGGCTGTGCAGCATGGCCTTTCCCAGTTTGAAGAGACACTTTGCCAACAGTCTGAGGCTAAGAGGCAAAGAAGGAAGGCCCATAGCCAGGGAGACAGACCAGGGACAGACTGCACTTGCTCCCGGTGTGGAAGGGATTGTCACTCCCGGATTGGCCTTTTCAGCCACACTAGACGCTGTGCCAGAGCCACCTTTCAGAGCGCGATACCATAGTCTTTCGAGACTGAAGGTTGCCAATACAAATCAGAGAAGAGAGATTTTATGGAAATCAGAAATTTCTATAATAACTTCTTGTAGGAAAAAGTTACAAAATAATTAAAATTAGATTAGAAGAGAGGATAAAATACTGAATAAAATAAGTATAAACACGGATTTAAATAAATGAATTATAACCAGATTAGTGTAATTAGGAAAATTAAGATAGAGGCACACTGCCCCCTTTTGAAATAGTATTGACATTACAGAAAGGGGAGGAGTTCTCCAAAATGGTGAATACAGTAACCTGAGATATTTAATGTATGCTCCAGATATGGCAATAGCCAATGAAAATCCCCATATCCGACATCATAGGCTCTAACAAATGTGATTGGAGTTTTCTCGAGGCAAAGAACCTACAGGTATAAATGGTCACACCCAGAAGGGAATGTTGCTTTTTTCTCTGGGACACTGAGAGACCACAGCTCTCTGTGTTCCGCATTTTGAACCACCGAGAGAAGCCCATTGCTGGCAATGAATAAAGACTTGGAAATCACCACAATTTCAGTCTGCTGAGTTTGTTTTGAACCCTAAAGACACCGTGCAACAGCCGCATCTCAAAAAAGACATAGTGGAAATGGAAAAGGTGCAAAAGAGAGCGACTAAGACGATTACGGGGCTTGGGCATCTTCCTTATGAGGAAAGGCTATGGCGTTTGGGCCTCTTCAGCCTAGAAAAGAGACACCTGAGGAGGGACATGATTGAGACATACAAAATTATGCCTGGGAAGGATAAAGTGGATAGGGAGATGCTCTTTACACTCTCACACAACACCAGAACCAGGGGACATCCGCTAAAATTGAGTGTTGGGAGAGTTAGAACAGACAAAATAAAATATTTCTTTATTCAGTGTGTGGTCGGTCTGTGGAACTCCGTGTCGCAGGAGGTAGTGATAGCATCTGGCCTAGATGCCTTTAAGAGGAGATTGGACAAGTTTGTGGAGGGAAGGTCCATCATGAGTTACAAGTCATGATAGGTATATGTGCAAGTTCCTGTTTTTCGAGGTAGGCTACCTCAGAGTGCCAGATGCAGGAGAGAGCCCCAGGAGGCAGCTTGTGACTCATTGTCTTGGGTGCTCCCTGAGGCATTTGTTGGGCTGCTGTGAGATACAGGAAGCTTTGACCTGATACAGGAACTACACGAGCCTTTGACCTGATCCAGGAGGACTCTGCTCATGTTCTTATGATCCCCGCATCTCATAAAGGACATACTGGAACTGGAAAAGGTGCAGAAGTGAGTGACCAAAATGATATTTGTTTATAAATATATAATGTCATGTACTAAGTCTGATACACATTTACTCCAAACTAAATGGAATTCTGATTTGGAATGTCCTATTCTGGGTGAGCAATGGGATGTGGTTCTTAAGAATATACAGGCAATATCTAGAGATCTTAAATTACGCCTAATACAGCAAAAAATAGTCTTTAGAATATATTGGACACCACAGAGGCTATTCCTTAAAGGGCTTATCAATGAATCTAGATGTTGGAGATGCTCGAGTTTGAATGCTACACTTACACATGTTGTGGCCATGTCCTGTTGTTGTAAACTTTTGGAAAGAAATAATTAATACTATAAAGCTAGTGCTACAGCAACCTTTAAATTTTACAGATATGTATGTAATTCTTAATTATCTACCCGTTATCTGGAGACTCACACCCGGACAATTGAAATAGACTCTCTGTGCCCTCACGGTAGCAAAAAGACTTCCATTACTTCATTGGAAGGAGAGATGCCCACCTACATCTGCCCAATGGACGAACAATATTTTGCATTTATCAGTATTCGAGCAAATGGCATATCGGCGTCAACTGCGTAGGGATTTCTTTGAGGATCTCTGGAGGCCACTCGTTGATATAATAACATAAGCTGCATAAAGTGTTCGTATGTAGATCAAGTATATGTATAAATATTCCCCCCCCTTTTTTTTTAAGTAACTCATAAGCATGTGTTGATGTATCGATTTCAAGGAGCAGCCATGAGAGATGGCCTCCTGCTTGATTCTCTCAGGCCTCACAGTAGCTTCTCTCAGATTCAACAGTACAGTGGTTCTCACACATTTACCATTGGGACCCACTTTTTAGAATGAGAATCTCTCAGGACCCACTGAAAGTGATGTCCTGACCGGAAGAGACATCATCAAGCAGGAATATTTTTAACTATCCTAGGCTGCAATCCTACCACACTTACCCAGAAGTAAGTCCCATTGACTATCATTGTTAAAAGAATATACATAATAGTTTGTTAAAAGTACAGGTCTGTAACATTTCCCTAAATGCAGTCACATACCAGGGGGGCATCAAGTCTAATATATGAAAAATAAAATATTGAAACGAATGGGGACCCACCTGAAATTGGCTCACAACCCACCTAGTGGGTACTGACCCACAGTTTGAGAAACACTGGTCCAGTAGAATGTACAATAGCGGTCTTTAAAATTTTCTGTGCCACAACCCAAAACAAAAAAGTATGGGACAGGCGACCCCAGCACATCATGGAAGGTTGTCAGTGACAAACTTCTGTGTTGCTGGGCTATCACACCTGCCACAGTTCTGTGCAAGGCAGTACCACTGTAGGACCCAAGCCAGGCGTCTCCAGGTGGAGAGGAATGTGGAGGGTCAGAGTCTTAAAGCACAGTCTTATCTTGCGCTGGAATAGGCAAGCCAGGAGGCTTGCGCTGTATCCAGCACATGATAGGGCTGCAAAGTGGCTCAGCCGAAGGTAAGGGGAAGCTCTTCCCCTTAACCCTGGGTAAACCACTGCAGCCCCTATGGGTCACCTAGGACCCAGAGAGTGGAGAGTGGAGCAGCTTCAAGTTGCTCCGTTCTCCCCAGGAACGGAGGTTGGGATCCAGCATAACTGCGGGGTTCCAGCCCCGCCTCCCACTCCCCACTTGCCTGCCCCCAGGGCCGCTCACCCTCCCCCTGCCCTGGAACGCCTCCCTCCCGCCTCTTCCCTGCCCACCCCAGAGTCTTGCATCAGCAGAGCTCAGCCGATGCAAAGCTCAGTCCCTCCATTGGCGTGGAGGCTGAAGTGAGCCTCCGCGGGCCAGTGTGCTTTATGTCACATTTGCGACCCTCCTGGGCTGGTGCAAGAGACTTGTGCCAGCCCAAGGGTGACTCAGGATTGTGTCCTTAGTAACTCAGATCACACTGGCACTTTCAGTCTACAGTTCACCCAAGTTGAGTGATAAGATCAGAATGGCAGAGGTGTAATTTGCTGACTTGCGCTAATCATAACCTGCATCAACATACCTCACAGGGAGGGGGGAGATTATGGTGAAGGCTCCCCATTCAGCCAATATCCTCTAAGTAGAAGCTTCTGCTGTGTTTTCAATACTACATAAACCAAATTACCTGCCAATTTCTCTTCATCCTGGAAGTCCTGGAAAAATGCACCCTCCCTGTCTTCCAGCTGGGAAACAAAGGCAAGTTTGGGAAATTCCCCTGAGAAGGAAACAAGGAGATGAGTTGCTTCGGTCTACAACATATCAAGGCTTTCCCAAGAGACCTCATCCTATTCTGACCCCCATCTGCGATGACCATGATAAAGACTCTGGCTAGGCCTGACTCCACCTTGCAGGCCAGAAGCCATTTTGAAGCTGCTCTCCAGGTGAGCGTCCAGGTGAGCATTAGGAACAAGGAAGTCCAGGAGCTTCCGTTTATCATTTTGGTATTGAATGCGAATGTATTTATTCTCTGAAATAACAAAATGCCTTTCTATAATGTGTAACTGTTGTGGTTTTTGCTCTATGTTCTCACCCGCCCCACCCCCCACATCTCACTGGCTTAACAACTCCCAGTGAGTCAGTGATGTCTCTTCCCCAGGGTCCAGTGTACTCCTCCATTTCAAGGATCACAGCACTGTGTGAGATTGCAGGGAACATTTCATAGGGCAAGAAAGCCTCAAGGGAAGTACATGTTCCTGCATTCCCCATGTTACTGGCTCAACACCCCAGCCAGCTGGGTGTGTGGTTTCTCAGGGCCAACTTGCCCTATGGTGGATGCTACCACCCCTCTTAACAGCCAGTCCTCCAGCTCAAGGGAAGCTGAAGTCCTAAGGGCTAACTCCCCAGCCTCTGCAATCCCTGTGTCCCCCAAACAGCAAGCCCTAAGGTTCTGGTTTCCTTTGGTTGCTTGACTGAGCAGCCCAGGCCAGATTTCAATGAATCGGTTCCTTTGGTTCTCACACATGTACAGGCCTGTGTGATTTCTTTAAAGAATAGAAATTTGGTTACATGTTACTGATGGCCTATTTTATTGCATTCACACAAAATAGTAAAACAAGAACGCTAAGCTCCTGACTTCTCCCTAACATTCACCTGGACTTACTAATCTCCTCTGGAAGATACGAACTGATGTCCACAATGGAATGACGAGGCGCAGACCTCTCCCACCCTTGCAGCTGTTTTTGTCACACTTTGAAGGTGACTATTGTTCAAAAAGAGACACAGACCAGCTGAAGCTTCTGGAAGATGACCTCACTGCCTGATGCTATGCCGGGCAATCCCGCTCATCCCCTCCCAACTGGAGAATCATAACTGCACCTTGTTGCTTTAAGGCAGTGGTTCCCATCCCATGGTCCACAGACCACAGGTGATCCACGAGACCCTGAGAAGTGGTCCACCAGGTCTCAGAAGAGAAAGATGGCCTTCAATCACTTCCAGTTTCTCATTCAGCAGCTACTCCCCATGGACCACCAGAGAGGATGGAAAACAGACCGCCCACAGCCAGCGCCAGCACTTCCAGCATCTCACCAAGTGAGTGCCCACCCACTGACTGCCAGAGAGGGGAGAGAACAGACCGCCTGCCATTGGCACTGAAGTGTTGCTGCGACTGCTGGCAGTCTGCCATTTCTAGTAGGTCTGTGCGGGAGTGCTTGCTTGGTAAGAGGCTTCCACACAGACCAGCAGGAGGGTGGATATCTTGGTGCCAGCAGAGTTCCAAGCACAGCCGTTTGCCAGGAGGAACGAGAAGGTTGTCACTGTCTCATAACCAGCTACTTTCCCATAGCAGCTTCAAAATGGCTTCAGGTCTACAAGATGGATGCAGACCCACTCAGTGATTTTACCATGTTCGTCACAGTCACATTTCTTTTCTTCAGATCTTACATTTTCAGGCTTGTGTCTGAACTGAGGTCCAAATCCTGTCCAACTTCCCAGTGTTTCCCAGTGTTTCTGTAGCTGCAATGCAGTCTTGAGGAAAGGGAACAGACATTGCAGTGCACACTCCATTGATATGGCTGCATCAGTGCTGGAAAGTTGGATAGGACTGGGCCCTGAGCCATCCAAGTGCCTGAGAACTGCTCTCTCACTGAGTGCTGTGACCTGTGAGGTCACATAAGACCATATGGGCAACATGCATTTCTGATTCATTGGGGGTTATTAACAGCTGGCTTCTCTCCTCCCCCCACTGAAGAAGCCGCTCTAAAAAAAGTGCAAGCTGTATCAGGGGGTGAGGGAGTTGAACCAAGAGGCTTCAGAGGGGAGTTAAACCCATTACACTTCTGTCAGAAGCTATTTCGCTGATGCAAGCCTGAAGAGGATGCAGGTCTCTTGTTATCTGGTGTGCCCCCTGGGGCATTTGGTGGGCCGATGTGAGATACAGGAAGCTGGACTAGATGGGCCTATGGCCTGATCCAGTGGGGCTGTTCTTATGTTCCCCCCACATACTTTCTTTCTCTGTTAGAGCCCAATCCTATTCATGTCTACACAGAAGGAAGTTCCATTAGAGTCTATGGGGTTTACTCTCAGGAAGGTGTGGATTGCATGATAGTCTTGGGGTGCGATCCAAAGAAGGTAATGGGCTGGCACAATTCCCTTGCACTGGCACACCTGTGTCTCAAAAGTGCCGTAAAGTACTTTTGCGCCACTGCTCAAGGAAGGTGGCTGACGCAGGACCCGCTTACTCTGGGCAACAGGTGAGTCTGTGCCAGCCACATTAGGCCAATGCGGGGTTCGGGGGGGGGGGCATGGGGAAGGTGGTTGTGAGATGCTTCAGGGTGGGGGGAGGGAAGGCGGTGGGTGGGCAACGATCTGCACCACTTTTTTAGGTGGTGAAAAGCCAAGTAGACACATTGGACCTCTGCGGCGTTACCCAGGGTAAGGGGAAGCAATTCCCCTTACCCTTGGAAGTTCTTTGTGCCATGATGTTCCCGTTTGCTCCATCCAGAAATGCTCAAATGGGGTGAGCCCTACACATCCTGATTCACTTTCTTTGCTTCTTCATTCTGCCACTTTCTCCCCATTTCTTCCCCTCTGTGCCTGTCTGGTCATCTCCCTCCCCACTTTTAAATCTCCTGGCTAAAAATGCTCCTTCAAAGCTTTCCTGGCCTTTCCAACCAAGACCTGCCTTCCCTATTCTCTTTTCTGTCTCCATTCAGTCCTCCTGCTGCTTGCTATCCTTCCACACAGCTGACTCCCAAAGATGGAGATTCAGCAGCATGCAAGCCAGGTGCTGTGGCCATTCCAGGTGAGGTCCTGTAATTAGGACCATCAGAGCTGATGTGGGGGGAAACCCTGAATTGCAGATGCAGGGGGTGGAAGCTGGTCAGATGCAGCAGAGATGTCTTGGCAGGGCTGTTTTCCAGAACAGACACATTGGTCCTAAGTGGAGTGAGACACCACCACCCTCCCTGCTGAGACACACACCTTGAAAGATCTCCCTGTTCTCCTCCGTTCCTTGTTGGGAAGAGATCTGCTCTCTAATGACCTCTGTGCTTCTTTTGGATCAGGAAGGAAGAATCCTTTGGAGCTTCAAATTCCACCTCTCTTTCTCATGATTTGTGTCCCAGCTGCGTCTGTTGAAACCAAGAGCAAAAAATGTACAGTGGTTAACACAATAAACAGTCCCAGGGCTAAAATATTGTCCTCCAGTGTCCCTCCTACACCCCCCCCCCCGTTTCCCGCGTGGGTTTCAGTGCTGAATGGCCCCTTCTGGCCCTCTCTGATCCAGCTTTTAAACTGTCCCTGTCAAAACCCCCTCCAACCACACCAGCTGCTTCAGAGCAGACCCAAAGCTTAGCATGCAGTGGGGAGGGGCTGCAGTTGGTGATCTTCTCAGCCCCCTCCCCTCTCCCTCCACAGGCTGGGCTTCCAATCTGGGCATCTCTACCCATCTGGGGGCTTCTCCTGCCCACCCACCCCCCACTGGGACTCCCCCTTCACCACCACTGCATTTGGACTCAGCAGAGGGGCTGAGGTGGTCCGTCCATGTCTGCTGAGTCCACATGTCTGCTGCAGTGGGGAAGGCAAAGGAAGGGGCTATAGAAATCCCCACTAGAGAAACAAAACACTTTAAGGGCAGACCCAAAGCTTAGCTGGCAAGGGGGCGGGATTGTCACTTTTCCACTTCCCAGACCTCCTCCCCATCCTTTTCCTTCCCTGGCTGCCCTCCAGCCAGGGTGTTTCTGCCCCTCTGGGGGTTCCTCTCCCACCCCTCCTCTTCCCTTCCACCCACCACTGACTAGGGACCCCCTTCATCCCCAACTGCTTTTGAACTCACCAGACAGGCTGAGGTGCTGAGTCCCAAAGCTTGGAGAGGGGATTGTCTCTCTGGGAGAGGGGATTGTCTCTGGAAGAGGGGATTGTCTCAATCCCTTTTCCCAGCCCACTCCCATGTTCCTTCCCTGGCTGTCTTTGCGCCTGGGTGTCTCTGCCCCTCTGGGGGCTCTTCTCCTCCCCTCCTTCTTCCACCCACTTCAGCCTGGGACCCCATGCAAATGGGGGGATCACTCCCACCCCTCCTCTCGCTCTTTCCTTCCACCCCCACCGCCCAGGGACCCCCCAGCTACCTGGGAACTCACCAGAGGGACTGCTGAGCTCCAACACGTAGGAAGGTAGGCGGGTGGAGGAGGCAGAGGAAGAGCCAGAGCAGGGAGGGGCTTCCCCACTCACACCCCCCACCCCCAGGAACCCAGAGTCGCTCCTGTTAGGTTCTTTGAGGCGCATCCCAGTCTGGAGACTGGGGGGAGGCGCACCACCTCTGGGCACCACTCCTGCTCCTCCCATGGAGATGCTGGGAGGGTCCTTTGGGGCTGCAGGCTCCAGCCCTCCTTCCCGGGATGCGCAGGGCCGCCTTCACCTAGGCTGCAGAGGTTCTATCCAGCCTGCAGGATTGGCCTTCTTCTGGATGGATCTGATCCAAGGACACGCCACCTTTCCAGGGCAGAGCAAACCCCAGGCGGCCTGCAAGCTCCAGGAGCAGCTGCCCCAAAGCTGGGCATGCAAAGGGGGCAGGACTGCCACTGGTGGTCCTGCCTGCCCCCCTGGCTGTCTCCAAGCCTGGTCCTCTCTGCCCACCTGGGGATCCTCCCCTCCCTCCCTCCCTCTCTCCTCTCTTCCATCCCCCATTCCAGGTGGAAGCCCTTCCTTCCCCCAGGCAGGCGGGCAGTGCAAGGAGCCTTGGACTGGGTCTCTGGAGGGAGCCACTCCGCAGCCCTGCCCGCCCCAATTGCCACCCCCTCCCCTGCTGGCCATCACCCAGAGGTGGGTCCAGCTGGGCCTGGCCTTTGCCCCCAAACATGACCCACACACAGACCCCCCTGAACTGGCTTCTGAGCAGCCACTGCATCAGGGGGAGGCTTTGCACGCACAAAAGACCTTGCACGGCATGGAATTCACGTGTGGAACAGGCTGCCACTTGATGGCTCAGGTGACTGGAGGCTGGAATGGGACTGGATGAAGTGCTAGATCAGTGGCATCTACTACCCCTCCTCTTCCCTTCCACCCACCACTGACCAGGGACCCCCCTTCATCCCCAACTGCTTCTGAACTCACCAGACAGGCTGAGGGGCTGAGTCCCAAAGCTTGGCATGCAACTGGGAGAGGGGATTGTCTCAATCCCTTTTCCCAGCCCCCTCCCCTGTTCCTTCCCTGGCTGTCTTTGGGCCTGGGTGTCTCTGCCCCTCTGGGGGCTCTTCTCCTCCCCTCCTTCTTCCACCCACTTCAGCCTGGGACCCCATGCAAATGGGGGGATCACTGTTCGTCTGCCTAGCCCGCTTCCCTGTTCCTTCCCTGGCTGTCTCTGCCCCACTGGGGCTCCTCTCCCACCCCTCCTCTCGCTCTTTCCTTCCACCCCCACCGCCCAGGGACCCCCCAGCAGCCTCGGAACTCACCAGAGGGACTGCTGAGCTCCAACATGTAGGAAGGTAGGCAGGTGGAGGAGGCAGAGGAAGAGCCAGAGCAGGGAGGGGCTTCCCCACTCACACCCCCCACCCCCAGGAACCCAGAGTCGCTCCTGTTAGGTTCTTTGAGGCGCATCCCAGTCTGGAGACTGGGGGGAGGCGCACCACCTCTGGGCACCACTCCTGCTCCTCCCATGGAGATGCTGGGAGGGTCCTTTGGGGCTGCAGGCTCCAGCCCTCCTTCCCGGGATGCGCAGGGCCGCCTTCGCCTAGGCTGCAGAGGTTCTATCCAGCCTGCAGGATTGGCCTTCTTCTGGATGGATCTGATCCAAGGACACGCCACCTTTCCAGGGCAGAGCAAACCCCAGGCGGCCTGCAAGCTCCAGGAGCAGCTGCCCCAAAGCTGGGCATGCAAAGGGGGCAGGACTGCCACTGGTGGTCCTGCCTGCCCCCCTGGCTGTCTCCGAGCCTGGCCCTCTCTGCCCACCTGGGGATCCTCCCCTCCCTCCCTCCTTCCCTCCTCTCCTCCATCCCCCATTCCAGGTGGAAGCCCTTCCTTCCCCCAGGCAGGCGGGCAGTGCAAGGAGCCTTGGACTGGGTCTCTGGAGGGAGCCACTCCGCAGCCCTGCCCGCCCCAATTGCCACCCCCTCCCCGGCTGGCCATCACCCAGATGTGGGTGCAGCTGGGCCTGGCCTTTGCCCCCAAACATGACCCACACACAGACCCCCCTGAACTGGCTTCCGAGCAGCCCCTGCATCAGGGGGAGGCTTTGCACGCACAAAAGTCCTTGCACGGCATGGAATTCACGTGTGGAACAGGCTGCCACTTGATGGCTCAGGTGACTGGAGGCTGGAATGGGACTGGATGAAGTGCTAGATCAGTGGCATCTACTACCCCTCCTCTTCCCTTCCACCCACCACTGACCAGGGACCCCCCTTCATCCCCAACTGCTTTGGAACTCACCAGACAGGCTGAGGGGCTGAGTCCCAAAGCTTGGCATGCAACTGGGAGAGGGGATTGTCTCAATCCCTTTTCCCAGCCCCCTCCCCTGTTCCTTCCCTGGCTGTCTTTGGGCCTGGGTGTCTCTGCCCCTCTGGGGGCTCCTCTCCTCCCCTCCCTCTGCCACCCACTTCAGCCTGGGACCCCATGCAAATGGGGGGGATCACTGTTCGTCTGCCCAGCCCCCCCCACTGGCTCTGTGTGTCTCTGCCCCCCTGGGGGCTCCTCTCCCACCCCTCCTCTCGCTCTTTCCTCCCACCCCCACCGCCCAGGCACCCCCCAGCTGCCTGGGAACTCACCAGAGGGACTGCTGAGCTCCAACACGTAGGCGGGTAGGCGGGTGGAGGAGGCAGAGGAAGGGCCAGAGCCGAGATGGGCTTCCGCACTCACACCCCCCACCTCCAGGAACCCAGAGTCGCTCCTGTTAGGTTCTTTGAAGCGCATCCCAGTCTGGAGACTGGGGGGAGGCGCACCACCTCTGGGCACCACTCCTGCTCCTCCCATGGAGATGCTGGGAGGGTCCTTTGGGGCTGCAGGCTCCAGCCCTCCTTCCGGGGATGCGCAGGGCTGCCTTCGCCTGGGCTGCAGAGGTTCTATCCAGCCTGCAGGATTGGCCTTCTTCTGGATGGATCTGATCCAAGGACACGCCACCTTTCCAGGGCAGAGCAAACCCCAGGCAGCCTGCAAGCTCCAGGAGCAGCTGCCCCAAAGCTGGGCATGCAAAGGGGGCAGGACTGCCACTGGTGGTCCTGCCTGCCCCCCTGGCTGTCTCTGAGCCTGGCCATCTCTGCCCACCTGGGGATCCTCCCCTCCCTCCCTCCCTCCCTCCTCTCCTCCATCCCCCATTCCAGGTGGAAGCCCTTCCTTCCCCCAGGCAGGCGGGCAGTGCAAGGAGCCTTGGACTGGGTCTCTGGAGGGAGCCACTCCGCAGCCCTGCCCGCCCCAATTGCCACCCTCTCCCCTGCTGGCCATCACCCAGATGTGGGTGCAGCTGGGCCTGGCCTTTGCTCCCAAACATGACCCACACACAGACCCCCCTGAACTGGCTTCCGAGCAGCCCCTGCATCAGGGGGAGGCTTTGCACGCACAAAAGTCCTTGCACGGCATGGAATTCACGTGTGGAACAGGCTGCCACTTGATGGCTCAGGTGACTGGAGGCTGGAATGGGACTGGATGAAGTGCTAGATCAGTGGCATCTACTACCCCTCCTCTTCCCTTCCACCCACCACTGACCAGGGACCCCCCTTCATCCCCAACTGCTTCTGAACTCACCAGACAGGCTGAGGGGCTGAGTCCCAAAGCTTGGCATGCAACTGGGAGAGGGGATTGTCTCAATCCCTTTTCCCAGCCCCCTCCCCTGTTCCTTCCCTGGCTGTCTTTGGGCCTGGGTGTCTCTGCCCCTCTGGGGGCTCCTCTCCTCCCCTCCCTCTGCCACCCACTTCAGCCTGGGACCCCATGCAAATGGGGGGATCACTGTTCGTCTGCCCAGCCCCCCCCAATGGCTCTGTGTGTCTCTGCCCCCCTGGGGGCTCCTCTCCCACCCCTCCTCTCGCTCTTTCCTCCCACCCCCACCGCTCAGGCACCCCCCAGCTGCCTGGGAACTCACCAGAGGGCCTGCTAAGCTCCAACACGTAGGCGGGTAGGCGGGTGGAGGGGGCAGAGGAAGGGCCAGAGCCGAGAGGGGCTTCCCCACTCACACCCCCCACCTCCAGGAACCCAGAGTCGCTCCTGTTAGGTTCTTTGAAGCGCATCCCAGTCTGGAGACTGGGGGGAGGCGCACCACCTCTGGGCACCACTCCTGCTCCTCCCATGGAGATGCTGGGAGGGTCCTTTGGGGCTGCAGGCTCCAGCCCTCCTTCCCGGGATGCGCAGGGCCGCCTTCGCCTAGGCTGCAGAGGATCTATCCAGCCTGCAGGATTGGCCTTCTTCTGGATGGATCTGATCCAAGGACACGCCACCTTTCCAGGGCAGAGCAAACCCCAGGCGGCCTGCAAGCTCCAGGAGCAGCTGCCCCAAAGCTGGGCATGCAAAGGGGGCAGGACTGCCACTAGTGGTCCTGCCTGCCCCCCTGGCTGTCTCTGAGCCTGGCCCTCTCTGCCCACCTGGGGATCCTCCCCTCCCTCTTCTCCTCCATCCCCCATTCCAGGTGGAAGCCCTTCCTTCCCCCAGGCAGGCGGGCAGTGCAAGGAGCCTTGGACTGGGTCTCTGGAGGGAGCCACTCCGCAGCCCTGCCCGCCCCAATTGCCACCCCCTCCCCGGCTGGCCATCACCCAGATGTGGGTGCAGCTGGGCCTGGCCTTTGCTTCCAAACATGACCCCCACACAGACCCCCCTGAACTGGCTTCCGAGCAGCCCCTGCATCAGGGGGAGGCTTTGCACGCACAAAAGTCCTTGCACGGCATGGAATTCACGTGTGGAACAGGCTGCCACTTGATGGCTCAGGTGACTGGAGGCTGGAATGGGACTGGATGAAGTGCTAGATCAGTGGCATCGCTAAAGGGGACCGCGGGGGAGCCACCAATGGCGTAGTTAGAGGGGGTGCAAAGCACTAGGTCTTGCAAGGAGCCTCACTGCAGCCTGCAAGGCACTATACCCCCCCAGAGCCATTCCAGGCGGGGGGAGCAAGACAGTGGTACAGCTCCACCACATATGATAAAACATTCCTTCTTGTCTGTTTCTGTAATAAATAAATAAAGTATTGCAAAAAAAAAAAAAAAAGAATTGTATCAATTTCTGCCAAATCCAACATGATTAGCCACCATTTTTCCAGTGCGGGTATCTCTGTAACATTTCAGTATTTGGCATACAATATTCTTGCAACAGTTGTCATATATAAAAATATAGTTTCATCGTCTTTGTGAATCGAATCATCCAATATTCCCAACAAAAACGCTTCTGGTTTCATTTAAATTTACCTTAAATATCAACTGTATTTGCTGGTGTATCCAAGTCCAATTTTTTTTGCTTTTGTATAGGTCCATCACATATTATAAAACATTCCTTCTTGTCTTTTACATTTCCAACATCTATTTGGTACATTTTCAAACATTTTTGCCAATTTACCTGGAGTCAAATACCATCTATACATAATTTTATAAAAGTGCTCTTTAAGGCTTACATTCAATGCAAATTTTAATCTTTTAATCCACAAGCTCTCCCATTGCTCCATAGATATCTCATGACCAACATTTCTCACCCATTGCATCATATACTCCTTAACCTGTTCCTCTTCGGTCTCATATTATTGCGATAACTTAGACATTTTTGTAATGGCTTGTTCTTCTACCAGACGTATTTGACTCTCCAACAGAGACATACAGTCTCCAAAACCATACATTTTCTTATCTTTTTAGAACCTCTCCAAAAGTTGTAAATACTGAAATGACTGACAACAGAATCCTTCCCCTAAAAGCTCCTTTCTTGTCTTCATCCTAGCCTGAGTTTGTGTAAAAATTATTCCATTTCTATATGATAACCAAGTTTCTGTAGAACCTATACGACAACCAAAAAAAGCTTCTTCTGGAGAGATCCACAACGGTATTTTTGTATAAAATCTAATTTTGTACTTGCTCCATATTCTCAACAAAGCATGTCTAACATAGTAATTTTTAAATTCTAGATTTTCTTTTAGTTTATCATACCATAAAAATCCACACCATCCAAACCTTATGTCCAAACCTTCCAGATCCAACAATCTCTTATTTCATAGCTACAACCATTCTTTCAACCAAATAAAGACACATGCAGGGGCCTGAGACATTTCCTTTTAGACAAGCCTCCTGAGTTTCCAGGCTTTTCAAATTAGGACATCTGGGTTTTACAGGATGAGTGGCAACCCCCATAATTACCCAAAGCCCCGAGAAATCGGGTGTCACAGCTTGTGGAAGTTATTCCTCTGTGACCAGCAGCCGGCTAAGAATAAAAGCTTGTTTTCCTTGAATCTCCTTGGTGTCTGCCTGCATCCTTGTCTGAACCTACAACAATATGGGGTGACAAAAATTTAAGGGCCCCAGGTGTCAAATGACCTAGCTACACCACTGGTCACATATGAGCAGTTATATGTTACATGAGCAGTTACAAGTTACATATGAACAGTTACATGTTACATGAGCATTATATGTTACATATGAGCAGGGCCTAGGAGAGGGGGCAAAGGGGGTAATTTGCACCAGGGCCCAACATCAAAAGGGGGGCCCAGGAGCCAAAGGAGGGGGGCCCAGAAATTTCCTGGAACCTTACAATTTCCTATCTACTTAGACTTGTTGCCCACACGGGATGCTGGCGGCACTACTACAACTAGGGATGCTGGAGACACTCCTGATGCCACATGGGTTACTAGACCTGGACTCCAAAGACTTTTCCAGCTGTCTCTAGCCTCCCCCCACCCTGTTTTGCCCCTTCCTGCCCCTATTCGGCTTGCCCATCACCACCCTCCCCCGCTCTGTTTCACCCCTCCCCCTTTGCAAAGGGGCCCAAAAGGAACTTTGTACCCCCTGATCAAATTCCTCTCAGAGGCCCTGCGTATGAGCAGTTACTTGTTACATGAGCATTATGTGTTACATATGACCCCGTGCGATGATCCCCCCAAGCCAGAACCCCATTGCCTGCCACTCCTCTGCCACTGCGCAACTCCCGAGGGGACCTTCTGCCAGGGCCACCGCCTGGGTGCTGCTCTCCGGCCGGCAGCCCCGCAACCAGCGCGCCACCTCCGGGGGCAGGAGGGTGAGGAGCTTCTCCAGATCAAGCATCTGCGCCTTGGTGTGCCGCCCGGGCTGCCCTTCGCCCTCCCGGGAGCGCGGCTACAGGGCCGGCCGGGCGGCTGTGCAGCAGCCCCCGTCACAACTCCGTGGTGTTCCTCTACGGGTCTCTGCCCCGAGGCGCCTACTTCTGGTCCTGCTGTGCAGCTGATGCTGGCGGCACAGCCGAGCTCCGCCGGGCCAGACTCATCCGCAGAGGGACCGGCTGGACTCTCCAGGCGGCTGCAGGAGATCGCTGTGAAGCCAACCAGGGAAGACACGAAAGGAGCTGGAGGCGGGCACGTGGGAACGGAGATCTTCCGTGTCCGGGGAGATCATCCACAGTGGGGCTCAACTTTGTGTGATCGAAGGAGCCCTCCCCAACCGGATCCGATTTCAAGAGGCGGAGGCAGGGGGTCTTGCGGAGGGGGAGGCAGGCGGAGGGCAGGGCGAGAGGAGGGGTGCCTGGTGGGGAGGACGGAGGAAGAGGGCCAGATCTCCCACACTTACTTTCAGCCCTCCGCGCTCGCTGGCCCTCTGCTGGTCCCCTTTGCAGCGCGCAGGAGGGCAGAGCGGGTGAGCAGCGCTCCCAGTAGGGTCTCCGCCCCGAGCTGCTTCCAGGCAGATCAGGGCAGAGCAAGAGGGAGGCGCCTGAAGGTCCTTGACTGGCCGGCTCCTCTTTTGCAGGCTGAACCACAGACCCCAGAAACAGTCACCCGCGCTGGTCCCCTTAGGCAGCCTTCTTTGCCCCTCCCTCCATCCCTGAGCTCCCTTGGGTGCCTGGCTAGACTGGAAGCTGTGATCTGTCAGCCTAGTCCTAGCCACGCTTTCCTGGGAGTAAGCCCAATTGACACTAATGGGACTTACTTCTGAGTAGACATGCCTAAGATTGGGCTGTGTGTCTCTTTCTCCAGGATTCCAGAGCAGGCGTGTCTTAAGGAAATTGTGGGTCTGGTGAAGTTGCTTGTGGCTTTGGGGAAACTGGGGAGATCTGGGTGGTCGGATTCTCAGTGGTCTCCATGGCAGGGCCAGTCCATGTCATCTGGGAAGCTCCCCGGTCCTCATCGCCTGTGCCCCCTGCAAGAGACAAGAGTCAGGATCTGGGCAGGGAGCTGGGAAGGGGACTGGCAGGGATGGGCGAGGGGCAGGGAGTGAGACCCCCCCACCTCGGGATTTATTTAACCATATGGCAAAATGCAGTATCATTGTATTACATTCGCAATATACTAACTAGATAGATAGATAGATAGATAGATAGATAGATAGATAGATAGATAGATAGATAGATAGATAGATAGATATAAACAAGCAATAAATTATTAAAACTTAATGGGTAAAGCATAGTGGATGACATAGTGGATTAAAACATAGAGGTGCATTATATGTCACATACAGTGGCATAGCTAGCGGGGCGGGGGGCGGTCCACCCCGGGTACCACCCTTGGGGGGGTGACACCACAAATACCCCAACATCGCTAACATTGCGGAGGTTCAGAGTAACCCCAACATGCCATATACCATTGGATGTGGAATTTCCAGTGGAATGCAATGCAATGCAAAAAAAACCAGATTGAAATATCTCCTTTCCATCAAAAGTTATGGCCAAAAAACCAGAAACAAAAAAATGCATGGAACCCTATGGAAAATGAAACTGAGCCATATCGTGCGTTTACTCACGAGTAGGTGAACTTGCCCTAGTTTGTCAGAAAGGGCAGGCTGAGAGGCATCCAATGACACCAGAATGGTTCCTATCCAATGAAAGCAGCCCCCCAAAAAACACCCAAGAAGGAAGTCTCTTCCTCCAATTAGACAAATGTATTGAGCCCTAAGGGAAGCGAAAGTAAGCTACATGGTTGCATTTACTCATGAGTAAGCAAACGTGCCTTGGCTCCTGGTCAAGTCAGGCAAAGGGGAATGCAAGGCTAGCTAGCTGCATGGTCCCAGTCTGATGAACGTAGAGCTCAATAAATGCTTCAGAAGGCAGCCCCCCCCCCCCCAAAGAATAAAGCAGAGGCTTCAGCTGGTAAGGTCCATTTTATTTGTTTTTAGACTGGCTGGCTTCCCCTTATTTAATTATTTGTTTTTCTTTAATTTAATTATTTATTTTATTGTGCTTGATGATGTCACTTCCAGCCATGGCATCACTTCCAGTGGGTCCTGGACAGATTGTCATTCTAAAAAGTGGGTCCCAGCTAAAGTTTGAGAACCACTGCCTTAACTCAAAACAGGCCAATGTGACATCCGGGGTGGGGGTGACACCCTAGTGACCAAAATTCTGGAAATTGTGACTTTTAGGAATAATACCATCATGTTATATGCCATTGGATGCAGAATTTTCATCCATTGCTTGTGGGGAAATATTCACTGCATTTATTTTCTGGCCATTATTATTATTCATTTCAAATCCTGAGCTGCTTAGAGGAAGGGTGGTATAAAAAGGTGAATGAATGAATGATGTCATATTGTGAGGGGCCCCCTAGAATTTAGCGTGTTTGAATCTATTCAGAGCCCCTTGCTGTGAGCAGAGGCAGGGTGCTTGGCCAAAGTAGGCCCTATATTTAGCTGCTTGGGTCAGCAAGATATTTCAGAAAATGCCCCTTGAATGCCTTTCTGTGCCTGTGTAAAAGAGGAAAGGGTGTTGCTGACTAAGCTGACCGCAGAAGTTGTTTGCAGAGCTAGAAAGCCTCAATAACAGGAAACTGCTAGCTTAACTGCAACTGGGGAGCAGGTGTGAGGAGAACAGGGACTTTTTGCAAGTCTGCTATTAGCCAATGCAAAGAGGGGGAGATGGGACTTCTGCAGCTTAGAAAGATTTCACATATTTTAAATGCCATTTTTATTTATTTATTGGATTTGTATTCCGCCTTTCTCCCCAAAGTGCACCCAAGGCGGTGGTAGAACATGCTGGGCAGAATTTGAATAGTGGGATATGTAGTCAGACAGAGCTTCACTTGATATGCTGTTTGCCAATCAGGAATGTATCCAATGCTTTGCAATTTGCATTCTGCCAATCAGAAATCTGACCAATGCTTGACATGCTTTACCAGTGCTGGAGACACTCCTGATGCCACGTGGGTTAGTAGACCTGGACTCCAAAGACTTCTCCAGCAGTCTCTAGCCTCCCCCCCTGTTTTGCCCCTTCCTGCCCCTATTCTGCTTGCCCATCACCAACCTCCCCTGCTTCACTACCTTCCCCTTTGCAAAGGGGCCCAAAAGAAACTTTGTACCCCCTGATCAAACTCCTCTGGGAGGCCCCGCATAAGAGCAGTTACATATTACATGAGCAGACATGTTACATAGGAGCAGTTACATGTTACATGAGCATTATGTGTTACATATGACCCCGTGAGATGATCCCCCCAAGCATCTCGAGCCAGACCCACCTTACCTGCCACTCTTCCGCTGCTGCGCGACTCCCGAGGAGACCTTCTGCCAGGGCCACCACCTGGGCGCTGCTCTCCGGCTGGCAGCCCCGCACCCAGCGCGCCACCTCCGGGGGCAGGAGGGTGAGGAGCCTCTCCAGGACCAGCGGGTCGAGCATCTGTGCCTTGGTGCGCCGCCCGGGCTGCAGCCACCTGCGGCAGAGAGAGCGGGGCGCCTCGCCCTCCCAGGAGCACAGCTACAGGGCCGGCCGGCCGGCTGTGCAGCAGCCCCCGTCAGAACTCCGCGGCGCTCCTCTGAGGGTCTCTGCCCCGAGGCTCCTCCAAAACAGCCTTCCGGTCGCGCTGCGCAGCTGATGCTGGCGGCACAGCCGAGCTCCGCCGGGCCAGACTCGTCCGCAGAGGGACCGGCTGGACTCTCCAGGCGGCTGCAGGAGATCCCTGTGAAGCCAACCAGGGAAGACACGAAAGGAGCTGGAGGCGGACAGGCGGGCACGTGGGAACGGAGATCTTCCGTGTCCGGGGAGATCATACACAGCAGGGCTCAACTCCGTGCGATCCAAGGAGTCCTCCCCATCCGGATCCGGTTTCAAGAGGCGGGGGTCTTGTGGGGGGGAGAGGCAGGCGGAGGGCAGGGCGAGAGGAGGGGCGCCTGAACGGCCGTGGGGAGGACGGAGGGACAGGAGGGCGCTCGCCACCCAGATTCCCCGCACTTACTTTCAGCCCTCCGCGCTCGCTGCCCCCCTGCTGGTCCCCTTTGCAACGCGCATGAGGGCGGAGCGGGTGAGCAGCGCTCCCAGCAGGGTCTCCGCCCCGAGCTGCTTCCAGGCAGATCAGGGCAGAGCAAGAGGGAGGCGCCTGAAGGTTCTTGGCTGGCCGGCTCCTCTTTTGCAGGCTGAACCACAGACCCCAGAAACAGTCACCCGCGCTGGTCCCTTTAGGCAGCCTCCTTTGCCCCTCCCTGCCTCCCTTGGGTGCGTGGCTAGACTGGAAGCTGTGGTCTGTTAGCCCAGTCCTAGCCACGCTTTCCTAGGAGTAAGCCCAATTGACACTAATGGGACTTACTTCTGAGTAGACATGCCTAAGGTTGGGCTGTGTGTCTCTTTCTCCAGGATTCCAGAGCAGGTGTGTCTTAAGGAAATTGTGGGTCTGGTGAAGTTGCTTGTGGCTTTGCGGAAACTGGGGAGATCTGGGTGGTCGGATTCTCGGTGGTCTCCATGGCAGGGTCAGTCCTTGTCATCTGGGAAGCTCCTCTCTCTCAGGCAGGCAGGTTAGGTTGCAAAGTCTTCCTCAGGGGAGGGGCTGCCTCGATTCCCCAGACTGCAAAGACCACGATGGCCCCTCTGTCTTGGACTTGCTTGAGTAGATGTCCATCCTTCAAGTCCAGTGTGTCAAAAGGCCATCCAGATAAACTCTGACGACCTAAATCTAACCCCATTCTGGACCAAGAAAGATGAGGACCATGCTGTACCCCAGGTGCAACCATACTAAACCTAAGGGGGACCTGTCACGGATGTTTCATCCTTATCTTCTACCATTCCATTGCTTTGCATTTGCTTTCTTCTTTTTCATATGCTTCAGGCTGTGAGGGTGGGCAGACTGACCCTGCCATGGAGACCGCAAAGAAGAGGAGTTCGCAGGGAGGCTCAAATCTCCCTGTTCTCCAGTGGGGTCTCTATGGCAGGGTCAGTCCTTGCCATCTGGGAAATGCCCAAGCCCTGCCTCCTCAAGGGTGGGAGCTGCCTGAAGTCTCTGAAATTATGCCCTGGAGGATGGTGTATGACCCCCCCAGGTGGACCCCCCAAGCCAGTCTCCCAGTGCCTGTGGGGTCACGACCTCCTAATGAGGGAGGATGGGGCTTAAATTTGGACCAATCTAAACTTGGATTGACCCTTGGGACTAGAGGATTGCTTGTGACCTTGAAAGGACTGTGGGTGGGCAAAACCTTATTCTGTGTTAGTGGCTCCCCCCACCAAGAGTTCTCCTTCCTCCTTAGAGGATGTAGTGTCCAGTTCAAGAAGCCAGTTACCTTTAGTAGGGGGAGCCTCTTTTCTTGACTGCGCCTGTAAGAGCTTCAAGGCGGAGAGGATGATGGAGGATGGGGACTTGCGCCTCTTAGGTGGAGACGCATCAGCGGAAGTGGAACCAGTGAAGATGGGGGGGGGTTGGATGCTGGTGTTTGGACCTGTGGGACTTTCCCCCCCCCCCCAAAATAAAAACAAAACAACAAATTTAAACAAACACATAACAAACACAAATTCAATATACAACACAAAAACACACTGTTGGAGGGTGCAGGCAGTCATATATCAATATATCTAATCAATCAATACATATCTCCTAATCTTGTTCCTCTTCTGGTTTAGCCTCTTAATATCATTTGTCTATCATATCATATAAAATATATCATGTATACAATACATTCTTCTAAATGTCCCATCTTGTACATCTACAACTTCATTTTTAACCAAGCATAGAATGGTCTCCATTGCTCTATCGGTGTCAGTTTGCGCTGTTGATCCAAAATCTCTGTAAGTCTATCCATTTCCGCCACATTCATTATTGTATCTATTAATCCATCTTTCGTTGGAATTTTAATGTCCTTCTGGTATCTAGCATATAAAATTCTTGCAGCAGTTAATATCATAACGAAATACACATCATTTTCTTCATCTATAATATCTAAGGTAATATTAAGCAAAAATAACTGGTTTCAGCAGTATCGTAAATCCAACTATCTCTTGTATTAGATTCCTTACCATTTTCCAATATACTTGCATTTTATTACATGTCCACCACATATGATAAAATGTTCCTTCTTCACATTTACACTTCCAACCATTTTTTGATATATTCTGGTTCATTTTTACCAGTTTTACTGGTGTCATGTACATTTTATATACATTTTCTTTAGAATTTGTTGCTCTAGTAAATTTTATATTGTATTTCCAAATCTGTTCCCATTATTCTAATGTAATATTATGGCCTATATTTTGCGCCCATTTTATCATACATTCTTTTATTGTTTCTTCTTGCATCTCAAAATCCAATAGGAACATATACATTCTTTTGATATAATTTTCTTTTGTTTCTAAGTGTATTCTATCAAATGGTGTCTGTTCTGAATAGAATCCTTCTTGTTTATCTTTCCCACATTTTGAATCAAGTT
This sequence comes from Tiliqua scincoides, assembly GCF_035046505.1. Classification (NCBI taxonomy): domain Eukaryota; kingdom Metazoa; phylum Chordata; class Lepidosauria; order Squamata; family Scincidae; genus Tiliqua; species Tiliqua scincoides. Next base: position 264,946,267 of record NC_089822.1, read on the forward strand.
GCTAGCGAGTCCACCAATCCATCTCCACACCCTGTCTTAACAGTTCTTCTTTTGTCTTTAATTGCCCATCTTTGTTCAATAAACTTTCATATCTAAGCATTTTTGTTGTCTCTAATAAATTCAATAAACATCAAAAATCTCATCCCTTGCAATTTCCCGGTTTTTTTTTAGCCAAGGTAACAGATATGTCCCAGCTGCTTTAGAGGTATTCACGGCTAAGGTACTTTTGCAAGTTCTTTATGGCTGTCCAATCTGGCATAAGGCCTTGAATCATTCAACTGAGAGCATACAGGCCTCCTTCCTGCAGAGGATCTTGGGTTTTCCCAGATGTGTTCCATACTCTGCTATGTGTCTTGAAGTGGGTTTTATCAGACTCAAAATGTTGGCTTGTTTGAGATCAGTAAAATTTTGGCTTGCAATCCTCTTCAATGCTGCCCCGTATGGGCTAATGTACCAGCTTCTGACTGATCCAGTACTGCCTGTGGAGGTTGCAGATACACTCACCAAGCTTAAATCGATAGGACTAGACACAGCAAGCCTGGGTATGATTGGTTTAAGCGAAGCCTACAGGACTATATTGAGCATCAAGAGCTATTCTGTGCAGCTAACACCATTTGCTCCCCTCTCCATCTGCACATCCCAGTCAGTTTTGGGAAGCCAGCTTCTTTCTTTTATCATCTGCAGTGCCCGCAGGCTCGTAGAGCATTCTCCCTTGCGTGATGCAATGCATTTCCATCAGCTCTGCTAGCGGGCAGGTTTAGTGGCATTCCCTACTCAGAATGAAGATGTACCTGTGACAGGAATTGTGTGGAGACATTACATCATATATTTTTTTATTGCCCACTGCATTGACACCCTTCGTAAGAACTATCTGGCTCCACTGCTGAACAAAATGCAGGGCTGGGAGGATTCATTTAAATTACAAACTCTTCTTTCCATAGAGGAAACTGACTCTGTTGACAAGGTTGCCAACTTTGTTTCTGGGATTCTGGCAGGACGGAATTCTGGGTCTTCTGCTATATTATGGTGAATGGGGGGAGGGGGTATTTGATGATCATAATTGTTTTATTTTATTGTTTGTGCGTGTGTGTGTGTTCTGGATGTTTGTTTGTTGTTCTGTATTTCTATTATCTATGCCAATAAAGGTCTTATGTTGGCTCTAATAAATTCAATAAACTTTCATATCAAAGCATTTTTGTTGTTTCTGATAAATTCGGCCCGGTACATACTTCTAGCGGCACCACCCATTGGGGGATTTTGGTATACATCTGTCTTTGTATTTTAGCCCAGATCCATATTAGAGATTTCCTTAATACATGGTTATTGAATCGCTTGTATTCGTTTGCTTTTCCATACCAGACAAATGCATGACATCCGCATTCAAGATCATGTCCCTCCAGTTTAAGTATTCTTTCATCTTCTAATATAATCCACTCTTTAATCCATAAATCCTATCCTCTCCCCTCCTGCTGAGATCCCATGAGCTGTCCCAAGTTGTCAGCCACTGTCTGGTCCACACACCCTTCAACAAGCCTCACACTAAATTTTGTGCTTCCAGGGACACTGCAAGGCAGCCTGCGCCTGGGCAGTCTTGTCCTGGGGGAGAAACCGCTGCCGCAGTGGCATCCCAGTACCCCTTCAGGCCCAACTCCAGCTGAACCAGCCCTTTCCCCCAGTGCCCTGGAGAAAGGTATTTGCCCTGCATGCAGGAAAGCAGAGCCTTCATGAGTGCTGGTTGTGGTGTGGAAGCCTCGAGGGAACCTTTTTTGGTTGGCAACCTTCAGTCTTGAAAGACTATGGTATAAGCCTACCAGCACCCTGTACCACGACCCATAAAATGGTGTCCTTAAGGCACTCCTCAACAGACGTGGAGGGAGAAGCTGGGGAGTGAGGGACAGGCTGGGCAGGAGATATCTTTCAAGGCTGCCTGGCCCTCAGTGTGCTGAAGCAAGGAGCATGGCCGACAGGAGCCCTGGGAGCTCCTGAACCCTCCGCCTCGCTGTGTTGAGGCGCGAAGGGGCAGCACAGCCCCAGTCAGGACTTGGCGCATCAGTTAAGGGCGACTGGTCAGCAGCCTCGTGGCTTCCTAGTCTGCTGCCTCCATGCCCCACGGCGCAGTCAGAAAGCCCCCTCAGCTGAGGAGCTGAGGGCAGAACGTGCCCAGGCAGGAGCCGAGCAACCCTCTAACTGCAGCTGCAGTTTCTGAGGTAAAAATCCTCCCCCCTGATGTTGAGGGTCTGAGCACCTAATGCAGGATGTGGGGGGAGAAAGGAGAGCTTTCCTTGGTTGAAAACACAGTGACTTCAACCAGTACTCGCTTCCTGAGCGAAGGGAGCAATGCGACTGGTGTCAACCTGAGGAACACCCTGTGGCAGAAGTGCGGATGCTCTGCGCTTTCTTAGTGCTGTGGCCACCTGAGGACTGGGCTTCTTGTCAGGAGGGGCTGAGGCTGAGGCTCCTCCTGCTGCTCAGGTGTGGACCTGGCAGGGCTGGAGGGGCTGAACCAGGATTGCAACATCTGCCACTCTGACTGGACTCTGGGGGCCAATCCTATTCCACTTTCCAGCAGCGGTGCAGCTGCAATGCAGCCCCAAGGAAAGGGAACACATGTTCCCATACCTTGAGGAGGCCTCTGTGACTGCAGAGCGCGCGGGTTGTGGGTTCTTGGGCACCTCACAGGATGGCGGCACTTTTCAAAGGACTCCGGTAGGGAGGCTCTGCCTCACCTGCCTCCGCACTCACCGCATGTGCCTGAAGCCCAGCAGACCTGGCCTCCAAAGACCTTTCTGGCTGTTGCCACCGCCTGCCCTGTGTTGCCCACTCCTCACCCCTTCTGCCCATCCTGTTGCCCCTCCCCTTGCTCTCACTCATCCCCTTTGAAAGGGTCCCCCCAAAACCTGGTACCCCCTGAGAAAAGCCAACTCAAAGGCTGTCACGGTATGATCCCCAAGGTGACAGGTAATTTGCTGGCTGCACAGTAACAGGCCTGAAGCCTTGGCCAAACCAGGACTGCGCAGCATCCTGGGAGCCTCATGCTGATGCAATATCTGGTGATATTGCATCAGGTGATTTCATGTGAGTGTGTGTGTGTGTGTGTGTGGCAGCAGCTGCACAGTCAGCATGACTGTGCAGTATTCCCAACGCTGTGATTGGCTGCAGGAAGTATAAATGTCCAGCAGAGGCAAGCAAGTGTGTGGGAGAAGCAGAGCATTGTGAGCCGGAGGCTACGTTGGTTGGAGAGTGGATCGTGTACCGTTTGTACTACTTGGACTCTGTATATATCTGTACATAGTAAAGGAGGAGTGTGGTGGAGAACCTCTGCCTCTGAGTCTTCTTTGTCGCCGGGGGTGATAGTGCTTCGGCCTTGAGGTACAGAAACAACAACAGCTGTGCAGCTTTCTGCCGTGCCAAGCCGTTGGCGGAGCTCCAGCGGCAGACCGGAGCGGTTCCGGAGCGGCCTGGGCACAACGCAGCTAGCAACAAAGGCAGGCCCTGTGAACCCTGAAACTCCCCAGGTCCCTCCACCTGCCTCCTCCCTCCTGCTCCTTCCACCGTCTCCATGGCAACCCCTGGGGCAGTTCACTGCAGCCCTCCTTCGGCCTCTTGCGCCTGAGAAAAGGCCTGAACTAGCTTCCCATCAGGGCATGGAGGGGGGAGAGGAAGGAAGCGACCCCCTGATGGCAGCATTCAGCGCTTCCTGGTCTCTCTAGGCTCCTCTTTTTACCCCTTGTAGCCCTGGGTTGTCTTCTATGCGCGTCCAGGGACAACAAACTGCTTCATGCAAAGTCAGCATTCATGGTGCCTGCTGAGGGGCAGGAAGTGACATCATTGAGCAGAGTGATGTCATTAAGCAGTAAGTGACATCACTGAGCAGAAAGTTACGTCATTAAGCAAAAGTGACGTCATTAAGCAGAAAGTGAAATCACTGAGCAGAAAGTGACGTCATTAAGCAGTAAGTGACATCACTGAGCAGAAAGTGACGTCATTAAGCAGAACTGACGTCATTAAGCAGAAAGTTACGTCATTAAGCAGAAGTGACGTTATTAAGCAGAAAGCGATATCACTGAGCAGAAAGTGACGTCATTAAGCAGAAGTTACTTCCTTAGACAGAAGTGACATCATTAAGCAGAAGTGACGTCATTACGCACATGATGGCCAGAAATAAGCATTTTATTCTCATATAGAAACTCATTAGCTGCCAAGGACAGAAGAGCAAATGCGCAAATCTTGTTCATATTTTCAAGATATGGGAGATCCCAGATATAATGGGGGCCAGATAAATGGCTTCTGCGGCCACATCTGGCCCACAGGCCTTACATCTGACACCCCTACACAAGGCTACTCATGACTGACACACTTTTTTCCTGGCAGGGTTTCTGGGCCTTTAGCAATGGCCTGATAGGATGAAACCAGGAGGTGCAGCTCCCCTCATCACTGTCTGACCGGGGTGGGGGTGGGGTCCCTCAGCAGGGTGCCTACTGCAGAGGGCCCTCCACCCAGCTCAGTGGGTCCTTATCCTCATCTCTCATGTCTCCCACCACACCAACAGTCCACATAAGAAGGGGGAGCAATCTGTGCAATGGCCACAGTGGCTGGCAAGGCACAATGTTTCCCAAGGAGATAGAGCAGGTATTAGAGGTGAGGCCCCAATAGCTGCCAAAGGAGGTCATGTGCTGACACCAGCCCTGGTCACTGTTTTTCGCCACAGTTGAACACAGTAAAGCGTTCTGAATTTCCGACGTTCTTCATGCCACAAAAGGAACAGGTGTCCCAACTGTGGTAAAAAAGTGCCAACCACCTTCAGGACCACCTTTTACAGCTCTCATGTTCCCATAGAGATAACACAATTGTGTGTCGTCGTCGTCGTCCCAAAAAAACCCAGCATGATACACTGTCATGTGATGATACAAAGCTGCAGCCTATGGAGTCAGACTATTGGTCAATCTAACCCAGTATTGTGTACATTCTAGAACAGTGCTTCCCAAACTTTTTAGTACCAGGACCCACTTTTCAAAATGACACTCTGTCAGGACCCACCTAGTTTTACGAGACTTTAAAAAAAAAATATAGAAAGGAATAATATGTTTATTTATTTACATGTACTAATACCCAGAAAAAAGATGCTTCAACATTTATCTCCCTATACAGTGGTGCCTCGCAAGACGAATGCCTTGCACAACGAAAAACTCGCATTTTGCGTTTTGCGATTTTTTGGTGACTCGCAAGACTAATTTTAATGACCGTGCTTCACAAGATGAATTTTTTTTTTATGCTTCATGCCAGTTTTTGCTCACATTCACCCTAAGGAAGGGGGAGGATCTTCATGCCAGTTTATGCTCACATTCACCCTAAGGAAGGGGGGGATCTTCATGCCAGTTTATGCTCACATTCACCCTAAGGAAGGGGGGGGGATCTTCATGCCAGTTTTTGCTCACATTCACCCTAAGGAAGGGGGAAGATCTTCATGCCAGGTTATGCTCACATTCACCCTAAGGAAGGGGGAGGATCTTCATGCCAGTTTATGCTCACATTCACCCTAAGGAAGGGGGGATCTTCATGCCAGTTTATGCTCACATTCACCCTAAGGAAGGTGTGCGCACTATCCTGTATTGAGGAGGCAGTCATGGAGACGTCCTCCAGGTGAGGGAGTGTTTGTTGGCTTATCTTGAGGCTGCACCGGCCCTGGAAAGCTGGATAGGATTGGGCCCATAGACAACAAGTAAAGGGCACGTTTAATTTCAAGTCAGTTAGAGAAGAGAGATACTTGCAAATAGCTGTATTTGGCAGTGGTGGAGCTGGGGTGGGGGCAGGGGGGCAAAAGACCCAGGCACTGCACCTGCTGCGCACTCGTTGCACCCCCACCCCTGCCACCTCCGACTGCCGCGCCACCCTGCCTGCCCATCTGAACCACAGGCAAGTGAGGTTCCACACAGTGCTTGGCAGTGGGCGAGAAGCCTTCAGAGGCTTCCTCCGCTCCAGTTTCATAGGGACACCAGAAGTATTGTTTAAAACAGTGGGAGAAGCCTCAGAAGGCTTCTCAACCACTGCGGAACATCATGCAAGGCTCTGAGTCTCAGTAAGCTTCCTGGGGAGGAGGGGGTGGCATACTGGAGGAGGGAGGTATGTTGTGGACCTGACCGGAGTAACCATGAGGGCAGGTCCTTGTTGGCAACCTTCAGTCTCGAAAGACTATGATATCGCGCTCTGAAAGGTGGTTCTGGAACAGCGTCTAGTGTGGCTGAAAAGGCCAATTCGGGAGTGACAATCCCTTCCACACTGGGAGCAAGTGCAGTCTGTCCCTGGTCTGTCTCCCTGTCTATGGGTCTTCTTTCTTTGCCTCTTTGCCTCAGTCTGTTGGCCAAGTGTCTCTTCAAACTGGAAAAGGCCATGCTGCACAGCCTGCCTCCAAGCGGGCCGCTCAGAGGCCAGGGTTTCCTACCTGTTGAGGTCTACTCCTAAGGCCTTCAGATCCCTCTTGCAGATGTATCATAGCTGTGGTCTACCTGTAGGGTGCTTTCCTAGCATGAGTTCTCCATAGAGGAGATTCTTTGGGATTCGGTCATCATCCAATCTCACAACATAACCGAGCCAACACAGGCGTCTCTGTTTCAGCAGTGCATACATGCTAGGGATTCCAGCATGTTCCAGGACTGTGTTGTTTGGAACTTAGTCCTGCCAGGTGATGCTGAGGATGCGTCTGAGGCAGCGCATGTGGAAAGTGTTCAGTTTCCTCTCCTGTTGTGAGCGAAGAGTCCATGGCAGGACCTGCCCATGAAGAGGGCAGGTCCACTACTGGTATTTGGACAGCAGGAGTTAGTTGGTAAAGAGACTAAATCTTTCTGGGGGGTGGAGAGAGAGATCAAAAGGGGGGGAGGAAAGGTCAGCCATCCTAGTCTGCTGGTTATGGCTTGAGTGTGAAGTTCTTCCTGAGCAGCAAAATAGGGCTGCAAAGTTTCCAGGTTCCAGAGGAGGAAAAGTGGAGCAAAAGCTGACCCTGTTCAAAAACGAAGGTTCAAGACATCTTGCTGGAGAGAAAGCTGGCCTTCGGGCACATTCCTAACCAGGTCTACTCAGAAGTAAGTCCTATTTTGTTTTATGGGGCTTCCAGAGCAGGAAGTTATAGGACCTTTTACAAAGGAAAGAAAGGAATTTTGGGCAGGACAAAGGAGTTTGGGGAGGTCCTATCTTGAGCTTCCTGGCCTGGTCTTCCAGAAGGACATAAAAAGTGTGATGGCCATCTAGGGGAGTGTTGCAGGGTGTGTTGCTCAGATTGGGGACTTCTTGGTCAAGAGTCTGAAAAGAACTACCCAGTTGGGCAATTGTCATTTAATTTAACATTCAGGCAGGAATTCTTGCTAGCTATCCTTTTGTCAGATTTCAAGTACCCAGATTTAACTGACCTCCGAGGAGCCTCTCCTTGGGAGCCAGCAAAATCTCTCACCTTTCAGCAGATCAGGGAGGCCTGCCCAACTCTAAAACCAAGATAAAGTTAGTTTAAACTGCATGTGCTTGTGATAGAGATTTTAGAGGGTTAACCTAACTTTGCTTCAGATGAAGGAAAATAACTGAAATAGGAGCCAAGAAGAAGGCTGGTCTTTCTCTTAAAAACAGGATAGCCATTATGTCAAAGTGACCTGCACAAAGAGAACATGCACGTCATAGCTTTCCCAAAAGGAAAGTTCCAGGGTCTTGTGTAACAAAGTTGTGGGACATGAACTTTTCCTTAGAAGGGTAAAAATGACTTTCTAGTTAGGGCTGGAACCATGCACCAGTGTCAAAGTATGCCCAAATAAGGAGGTGGAAGTGACATGCAGTGTCACATGGGTGTCTTGTTTGTCGCAGGTTATAAATATGAGGTTCTGGGTGTGGTTCTCTGAGAAACTAGGAGTAAACATCTGTATCCAACTGAATCAGTTAAACTGTAAATAGCTTTAAATAAAGCCTCTAAACACTTTTAAGGGTCTGTGACTGTTTAGCATTGCGTCAGTGACGGAATCTCGGATTCTTAACAATCACTTGGGAAAGAAGGTGTGTGTAACAGCTCAGACCCCATTGTCATACACGTGAATTTCTTGCCCCAATGTGCATTACTTTACACGTGCAGCACAATCCTATTTTGTGCTGGAATAGGCAAGCCAGGAGGCTTGCACCGTATCCAGCACAAGGTAGGGCCCCTGAAGTGGCTCCGCCAAAGGTAAGGGGAAACTCTTGGGTAAGCCACCCTGGCCCCAATGGGCCTTGTGTCACAATGGGGACTTGTGCCACCCCTGAGGTGCAAGGAACAGAAGGGAAGAGCAAGGGAAGAACCATAAATGATGCTGTGAGCAGCTTAGAGGAAAGATGGGAAAGAAATGAAATAAACCTTCAGAGATGCACACACAAAATACACACATCTATTTATTTAACGGAATGTAAGTTGCCTGACATCCCATGAGAGCTAACAATTCCCTTAAAAAATTTAAAAGTACAAATACAATTTAAAAGCAAAGTTTAAAAATGAGACTAAAAAAATTCTGTCGCTGGACCCTGAGATCCCACACAGATGCCATGGACAGATCTATCCTCCATGAATGGGCCCAACCCTCTTCTGGCCTCCTTTTCCTCCCCCAAACGAGGCAGCTCGCAGTCAAACAGATTCTTCCAGGCACAGAAACTAGAGGTGTATGAGGAAAGTTCTTCAGTACAAGGGTTCGTTCTGGCAATGTCCAATAGAAGAAACACAGCCTGAACAAAATCATGCACGGGGGGGGGGGGGCCCACGCATCAATGCCACCCCTCAGGGTTACCTCACTCTTGGGGGCTCCTACACTCCAGAATCTGGTGTCTTAAGGGGCAGCTTGTTTTCCAAACCCCAGCAACCGATAGCCAGGGTGCCAGCCAACATATCACTGTAAGAGCAGATATGGGTTGTAGGGTCCTCCCACCTCCAGGGAAGAGTTGGCATGAGGGTTGCATTGGTGCTGGCCAGAGCTCAGGGGTCCATGCAAACCAGACCCCCATTCCGGTCCCCCCTCTCCTACCCCTTGGGACATGGCCCAGGATTTTCCGTACCACTCAGTTCCTCCCGTCCCCCTTGCCTAGGTTGTGCTCCTTCTTTATTCGCACTCCTTTCAACCACTTTTTCCACAGTAAGGCCTCTCCTCCATATGCTGCCTAATCAGAGTTTTGACAAAGCTCCTTCCGCACTCCAAGCCTTCCTTGTGAGTTCTCTCTACATGATGATTTGAGACCCGTGGATGTGTTTATCCATGGGGAGCAGGACTGCCACCTGCCTCTCAGGATTTGTGCTCAGGCTGGTGCTCTAGCAGGAAAGCGACCCCTCCCTCTAACACAGGGGTGTCCAAAGTTTTTGGCAGGAGGGCCACATCAGCTCTCTGACACTGTGTCGGGGGCCGGGGGGGAAAGAATTAATTTAAATTGAAAATTTGAATAAATTTACATAAGTTTTCATAAATGAATATATTAAAGATGAACTTATATGAATGAATGAAGGTCTTGCAATAGCTCAAGGCCTTGCACAAAGCAAGGCTGGCCTTTCCTTTGCTGCCACTGCTGCATCACAGATATGAAAGAGCAAGCAGTGGAAGGAGCTCTCATCCCACAGCTCACACAAGAGGTCAAACAGTCGCCCTCACGCTGAGGGAAGTTGCATTGGGCCAGTGTGGGCTTCAACAAATCTCCGGAGGGCCAGAGGCTCATTGGAGACTGGGGGCTCCCTGAGGGCCGCATTGAGAGGCCGCGAGGGCTGCTAGTGGCCCTCGGGCGGGGGGTTGGGCACCCCTGCTCTAACATGTTGCTGTTGGAGCCATTCAGTGCCAACTGATTGATTGGGATCAATGATTCCTTATCTGTGGATTGGGTACCTCCTGGGATTTCCAGGAACTTAAACTGTGCAGATACCAAGAACTAACTGTATATACTTTCCCCCTGTGTGGGATCCTTTATGCACAGCCAGGTGTGAGCTCTAACTGAAGCTCTTTCCACACTCCAAGCATTCATATGGTTTCTCCCCTTTGTGGCATCTTTGATGGATGGTAAGATTTCTGCTGTTACAGAAGCTCTTTCCACACTCCAAGCATTTATATGGCTTTTCTCCTATGTGGGTTTTTTGATGCAGAGTCAGACTTGAGTTCACACTGAAGCTCTTTCCACACTCTTAGCACTGATATGGTTTCTCCCCTGTGTGGGTTATTTGGTGCACAGTCAGGTATCTGCTCTGTTTGAAGCTCTTTCCACACTGCAAGCATTTGCAGGTTTTTTCCCCTCTGTGAATTCTCAGATGCACATCTAATTGTGAGCTCCGACTGAAGCTCTTTCTGCATTCCAAGCACTTATATGGCTTCTCCTGTGTGTGTTCTTTGATGTCTTACAAAGTCTGCCTTACTGCTGAAGGTAGTAGCACATTGAGGGCATTTCTCACTCCTCTTTCCAGTTTCTTTCTGCAGATTGACTGGGATGACACTGAAATCCCTATTCTGATGAGCATCAGATTTATTTTCCCATTTCTCTGGCTCATTTACCTTCCAAGTTCTTGATCTTTTTGGGTTTTTAGCTTTCGCCCTTTCACATATTTTCTTATGGGGAGTGGGATGAATTCTTGTGCTGATGGTTTCCACACCCCAAGTTTTCTGCAGTGCTGAAGGGCCCCTGCTGGCCCTCCCTGTTCCAGGTTTTCCACTGTCCCTGCCAAAACCCCCACCAGAAAATCAAACCATCCCAGAGCAGACCCAAAGTTTAGGATGCAAATGGGGGGGGGGGGATTGTCATAAGAACATAAGAACAGCCCCACTGGATCAGGCCAACGCCCCATCTACTCCAGCTTCCTGTATCTTACAGTGGCCCACCAAATGCCTGAGGGAGCTCACAAGACAATGGACACAACCTGCGTCCCAGTGCCCTCCCCTGCTTCTGGCAAACAGAGGCAGCCTGCCTCTAAAATCAAGAGATTGCACATACCTACTTCCTGTGGCAAGAGTTCCACAGACTAATTACAGATGAATTACATGCTGGGTAGAGAAATATTTTCTTCTGTCTGTCCTAACTCTCCCAACACGCAACTTTAGTGGATGTCCCCTGGTTCTGGTGTTATGTGAGAGTGTAAAGAGCATCTCTCTATCCACTCTATCCTTCCCATGCATTATTTTGTATGTCTCAATCATGTCCCCCCCCCCCCGGCGCATCTTTTCTAGGCTGAAGAGGCCCAATCGCTGTAGCCTTTCCTCAGAGGGAAGGTGCCCCAGCCCAGTCATCATTTTGGCCACTCTCCTTTGCACCTTTTCCATCTCCACTATATCCTTTTTGAGATATGGCGACCAGAACTGGACACAATACTCCAGGTGTGGCGTGGTACAAATACTCCAGATTTGTACAACGGCATTATAATGTCGGGGTTCCCCTCCTCCCACAAGTCCCCAGCATACCCAGGGAGAAGGCTTCTTGGCCAGAGGATCAGGGAGGGAGCCGGTGGATCATGGGCCCACCTCCCCATAGTGCCTGGGCACTCCTGTGGGCGGCAAGGCACAGCAGAGGAACACTGCGTGCTGAACCCCCGCTTCGCTCCCCCGCCTTGGGGGGAAGGGGAGCACTCCCTCGCCCAACCAACCATGGCCTCCCTTGCCGGGCAGGGCACCTGGCTGTGACATCAGGAGCCCACAGCTGGACCTCCCCGAGTTGCCTGCAGAGCTACAGGACCCAGGTGGGCAGGGCCAGCCCACCCCCCCAAAGGCAGAGACCAGAGCAGAGGCAGCAGCCTTCCCAGCCCTCTTAGGAACAAGCCTGGCAGCTCCAGGTGAGAGGAGGCGGGAGGGAAACAGAGAGAGGAAGGGGAGGAACTGTGGTAATCCCAGGGGAGGGCAGTCCCAGAGATAGGCCCTTTATGTACCCTCCCTGTGAGGGAAGGGGAGGGGCCAAAGGGGAGGGATCTGCCCTACATAAACCTAGAGGCCAGGGATGACAAGGCGGTTGGGAGTCAGAAGAGCAGGCAGGAGGATCTGCTGTTAGCAGCCCCTGCTCCAGACTGGCAAATGCTGCCAAACCAAAGAGAGGGAACCGGGTGACACAAACCCCCTTCAACTGGTGAAGTGTTCTGAGGCCTCCACAAGAGGGCCCCCCTCGGGAAAGCCGGGTGGGCCCTCCCCCCCCACAGTGAGGCCTCACATATAATATTAACTTTTTTGTTCTCAAGACCTTTCCTAATGATCCCAAGCATGGAATTAGCCTTCTTTACTGCTGCCACACATTGGGTCGACACTTCCATCGCCGTTGTCCACAAGGACCCCAAGAACTCTCTCCTGATCTGTCACAGACAGCTCAGAACCCATTAGCCTATATGTAAAGTTTTGATTCTTTGATCCAATGTGCATGACTTTACACTCACTTATATTGAAACGCATCTGCCATTTTGCTGCCCAGTCTGAAGTTCGGAGAGATCTTTCTGGAGCTCTTCACAATCTGATCTCGTCTTCACCATTTGGAAAAGTTTGGTGTTGCAGCTCCTCTTCTCAGCCCCCCTTTCCCTTCACCAGCCAGGCTTTGAGCTTGACTGCCTCATCCCCCTGGGGGCTCCTCTCCCACCCCTCTTAATTTCTTCCTACCACTGCAGTCCTGGGACCCCCCCCTTGCAGCATGGGAGGGGGAGCTGCTGACTCAGACACTTGAGCAGAGGAGGCGCAAAGGAAGGGGCAGAGCAGGAAGTGGTTCCCACCCCCCTTTGCTCCTCTGGGAGGAGGAAGGTCTCTTTCCAGGTCTGGACCCACCAATCCTGCCTTGTGTTCTGAAGACTACCTTGATGAGTACAGCAGTGGTTCTCACACATTTAGCACCAGGACCCATTTTTTAGAATGAGAATCTGTCAGGACCCATCCCACTGCAGGTTGAGAACATCTGGCTGGAGGACTCACAAAGAACCTCCGGGACATGAATGGAAGTGCCTTTTGGTTGCATCTGGGAGGTTTTCTGAGCCCTTTGGATATCACAAGAAGGCCCTTCCTGTCGCATCCGGAAGTCAGGTGAGGGCCCCAAGCCACAGAATTGGTTATCCATCTGTTTTGGTATCTGCGGGGGTTCGGGAAGCAGAGAACCGACCTGTACTATAAAGGAATGAGTGAAACTTCCTACAGACTCCAAGCATTTATGTGGCTGCTCCCGATTAAGGTGTGCTTGATATGCTGTCAGATTGGAGCTCCAAACGATGTATGGCGATATGGATTCTTCCCATTCTGAGTTCTTTAATGCTTTGATGCACTGACAGGCTTGTTTTCCAGGGAAACGCTTTCCACACTCTAAGCATTTCTAAGCTTTCTCCCCTGTGGGGGTGATCTGATGCACAGTCAGGCTTGAATTCATCCCGAAGCTCTTTCCACACTAAAAGCATTGATGTGGTTTCTCCCTTGTGTGGGTTCTTTGATGCAGAGTCAGGTTTGAGCTCCTATTGAAGCTCTTTCCGCACTCCAAGCATTAATATGGCTACTACCCTGTGTGGGTACTTTGATGCAGAGCCAGGTGTGAGCTCTGACTGAAGCAATTTCCACACTCTAAGCATTGATATGGTTTCTCCCCTGTGTGGATCCTTTGATGCAGCTGTGAGCTCTGAATGAATTTCTTTCCACACTCCAAGCATTGATATGGTTTCTCCCATGTGTGGGTTCTTTGATGCACAGTCAGGTTTGAGCTCTGAATGAAGTTCTTTCCACACTCAAAGCATTGATATGATTTCTCCCCTGTGTGGGTTCTTTGATGCTTAGTCAGGGTTGAGCTGAAACGGAAGCTCTTTCCACACTCCAAGCATTGATATGGTTTCTCCCCTGTGTGGGTTCTTTGATGCACAGTCAGGTTTGAGCTCTTACTGAAGCTCTTTCCACACTCCAAGCATTGATATGGTTTCTCCCCTGTGTGGGTCCTTTGATGCTTAGTCAGGGTTGAGCTCCTATTGAAGCTCTTTCCACACTCCAAGCATTGATATGGTTTCTCCCCTGTGTGGGTCCTTTGATGCACAGTCAGGTTTGAGCTCTGAATGAAGTTCTTTCCACACTCAAAGCACTGATATGATTTCTCCCCTGTGTGGGTTCTTTGATGCTTAGTCAGGGTTGAGCTGAAACGGAAGCTCTTTCCACACTCCAAGCATTGATATGGTTTCTCCCCTGTGTGGGTTCTTTGATGCACAGTCAGGTTTGAGCTCTTACTGAAGCTCTTTCCACACTCCAAGCATTGATATGGTTTCTCCCCTGTGTGGGTCCTTTGATGCCCAGTCAAGTTTAACCTCCTACTGAAGCTCTTTCCACACTCCAAGCATTGATATGGTTTCTCCCCTGTGTGGGTCCTTTGATGCAAAGTGAGGTTTGAGCTCCTACTGAAGCTCTTTCCACACTCCAAGCATTGGTATGGCTTTTCCCCTGTGTGGGTTCTTTGATGCTTAGTCAAGGTTGAGCTGCAACTGAAGCTCTTTCCACACTCCAAGCATAGATGTGGTTTCTCCCCTGTGTGGATCCTTTGATGCAAAGTCAGCTGTGAGCTCTGAATGAAGTTCTTTCCACACTCAAAGCATTGATATGATTTCTCCCCTGTGTGGGTTCTTTGATGCTTAGTCAGGGTTGAGCTGAAACGGAAGCTCTTTCCACACTCTAAGCATTGATATGGTTTCTCCCCTGTGTGGGTCCTTTGATGCACAGTCAGGTTTGAGCTCGTACTGAAGCTCTTTCCACACTCCAAGCATTGATATGGTTTCTCCCCTGTGTGGCTCCTTTCATGCGAAGTCAGCTGTGAGCTCCTACTGAAGCTCTTTCCACACTCCAAGCATTGATATGGTTTCTCCCCTGTGTGGGTCCTTTGATGCCCAGTCAAGTTTAACCTCCTACTGAAGCTCTTTCCACACTCCAAGCATTGATATGGTTTCTCCCCTGTGTGGGTCCTTTGATGCAAACTGAGGTATGAGCTCGTACTGAAGCTCTTTCCACACTCCAAGCATTGGTATGGCTTTTCCCCTGTGTGGGTTCTTTGATGCTTACTCAAGGTTGAGCTGCAACTGAAGCTCTTACCACACTGCAAGCATAGATGTGGTTTCTCCCCTGTGTGGATCCTTTGATGCAAAATCAGATGTGAGCTCTGAATGAAGTTCTTTCCACACTCCAAGCATTGATATGGTTTCTCCCCTGTGTGAGTTCTTTGATGCTTAGTCAAGGTTGAGCTGCAACGGAAGCTCTTTCCACACTCCAAGCATAGATGTGGTTTCTCCCCTGTGTGGATCCTTTGATGCAAAGTTAACTGTGAGCTCTGAATGAAGTTCTTTCCACACTCCAAGCATTGATATGGTTTCTCCCCTGTGTGGGTTCT
Organism: Tiliqua scincoides; assembly: GCF_035046505.1. Taxonomy (NCBI): domain Eukaryota; kingdom Metazoa; phylum Chordata; class Lepidosauria; order Squamata; family Scincidae; genus Tiliqua; species Tiliqua scincoides. The sequence continues at coordinate 264,961,594 of NC_089822.1, forward strand.
TTGATGCTTAGTCAAGGTTGAGCTGCAACTGAAGCTCTTTCCACACTCCAAGCATTGATATGGTTTCTCCCCTGTGTGGCTCCTTTCATGCGAAGTCAGCTGTGAGCTCCTACTGAAGCTCTTTCCACACTCCAAGCATTGATATGGTTTCTCCCCTGTGTGGGTCCTTTGATGCCCAGTCAAGTTTAACCTTCTACTGAAGCTCTTTCCACACTCCAAGCATTGATATGGTTTCTCCCCTCTGTGGGTCCTTTGATGCAAAGTGAGGTATGAGCTCGTACTGAAGCTCTTTCCACACTCCAAGCATTGGTATGGCTTTTCCCCTGTGTGGGTTCTTTGATGCTTAGTCAAGGTTGAGCTGCAACTGAAGCTCTTACCACACTCCAAGCATAGATGTGGTTTCTCCCCTGTGTGGATCCTTTGATGCAAAGTCAACTGTGAGCTCTGAATGAAGTTCTTTCCACACTCCAAGCATTGATATGGTTTCTCCCCTGTGTGGGTTCTTTGATGCTTAGTCAGGGTTGAGCTGCAACGGAAACTCTTTCCACACTCCAAGCATTGATATGGTTTTTCTCCTGTGTGGGTTCTTTGATGCTTAGTCAAGGTTGAGCTGCAACTGAAGCTCTTTCCACACTCCAAGCATAGATGTGGTTTCTCCCCTGTGTGGATCCTTTCATGCGAAGTCAGCTGTGAGCTCCTACTGAAGCTCTTTCTACACTCCAAGCATTGATATGGTTTCTCCCCTGTGTGGGTCCTTTGATGCCCAGTCAAGTTTAACCTTCTACTGAAGCTCTTTCCACACTCCAAGCATTGGTATGGCTTTTCCCCTGTGTGGGTTCTTTGATGCTTAGTCAAGGTTGAGCTGCAACTGAAGCTCTTTCCACACTCCAAGCATAGATGTGGTTTCTCCCCACTGTGGATCCTTTGATGCTTAGTCAGCTGTGAGCTCTGACTGAAGTTCTTTCTACACTCCAAGCATTGATAAGTTTTCTCACCTGCATGGGTCCTTTGATGCACAGTCAGGCTTGGGTACATCCTGAGGCTCTTCCACACTCCAAGCATTGATACAGTTTATCCCTTGAGGGGGGTTCTTTTATGCACAGTCATGTCTGAGCTCTGACTCAAGCTCTTTCCACACTCCAAGCACTGTTATGGTTTTCCCCCTGTGTGGTTCTTTGATGTCTTCTTAGTTGTGATTTACTCTTGGGATCCGTGCACATTGGGGGCACTTCTCTTTCCTCTTTCCAATTCCATTTTGTGGTTTAACTGGGATGACAACGAAATCTCCATTCTGATGAGTACCAGATTCATTTTTCCATTTCTCTTTCTCATTTCCCTTCTGCATCCTTGATCTTTTTAATGTGCAGGTTTCTCCCTTTTTCATATCTTCTCTGTGTGAATTTTGCTGAGTTTAGTAATGTTGGATGTACAACTGATTCTCTCCTGCTGCAATGGAAGCCTCTTTCTTCTCTTCCCTTTGAGATGTTCCTGCTTGATCAGGATTTCATGTCCATCATAACCCTGATGGGTCTAATCCTTTCCAATTTTCCAGTGCTGGCGCAGCCATGCTGCATCCTGTGGTAAGGAGGCAGTTGCACAGCCCTCCTCAAGATGTTTGTTCCCTTACCTCAGTGCTGGAAAGTTGAATAGATTTGGGCCCTGAGTACTCCAGAGAGGAGCTGGGCTTCCCTCCTGCCTCACCGATCCATCCTGGTCTCTAAAAGTCACTTCCTGCAGGTCACATGTAGTTGTTTCCAGTGACACCCCACATGGCTCCCTCTGGTCTTCACTGTCTTCTCTGTAGCTTGCTGCAAGGAGAGGGAAACTTGTTTAGCAGCACAATAGAGAAACGGGACCTCAAACACACACATCTAGGTGTATATACTCAGAAGTAAAACCCAGTGGGTTCAGTGGCACTGAATTCTGTCCTTTCTATACCGGGGCTTGTCGATGAACGTGTTTGTTTCTTTAAAAATCGCAATAAATACTGAATGAGCTTGAGCACTAACAAACAAATAAGCCTGGAGGGACAGTTCCACATAAGCTGGAGATCAGCCGGGGCACGTCTGCAAAACCCTCTTTCGATGGTGCTGGTGTCACCCAAACCTCAATTAGGATAAAGCAGTTACTGCACCCACCTGAAAGGAGAAACAGGCAGGAGGCAGCCTAGGACAGAAGAGAAGATCTGGGAGGAGAACGATTGAAACTACGAGGTCCAAGAGTGCAGTGGAATATTCCTCTACAACCGTGGTTCCCAAACATTCTAGCACCAGGACACACTTTTTTAAATCAACACTCTATTGGGACCACCTAGCTTTATCAGACTAAAAAAATGTTTCACTTTACCACCTGCTCATGCTTTGGTCTTCATTCTTTCTACTATTGTTGGGGGAGGGGACGACCACCTCCTGGAGCACTGTTGAGTTCCACAGTCATCAGATCTGACTGGTGGCCTTGCATTCCCATTTGCTTTGGACCAAGGCACGGTCACCTACTTATGAGTAAGCACGTACATGCTTCTCCATTATTGTTTTCATAGGGTTCAATACATTTTCCTCGTTAGCTATCAGCTTGTCAGTTTCACGACCCACCAAAAATGTAAACTAAGCTCTGATTTTTGCTCTCTGTTTCCTCTCTCTTAGGTGTTGAGAGAGTCCCTTGACACCTCAGGAAAGAGGGTCTAAGGCAGGGGTCAGCAACCTGTGGCTCTACAGCCGCATGCGGCTTTCAGCTGTCTGCTGAGGCTCCTCCAGGTGAAAGTGGCAAAGAGTATGACAGGAGGCACCTGTGTTGGGAGTGCAGGCTGCTTCCCTCTGCCCCCTGAGCTCACTGCCCTCCTCTCCCTTCACCCCCACCTGCCCCACATTGGTTTCCTTTTTCAATTTTGCCCTCTCTGCAGGCTTAAGTTCCCTGTTTTTCCCTTCCCCAACTCTCCAGCAGGCTCAGCCAATCAGCATCCAGCAGGCTCCTGGCTTTTTCTGTTGGAATGGCTCAGGGCCCTTCACTGGCTGACCACCAGCCAATCCTGAGCTGCCCTCCTCCTCAGCCATTGTGAGCCCTTGCAGCCCGCCTTTCCCTGAGCAGGTCCCCACTCAGTGCAAGGAGAGGCTTTTCCTCCACAGCAGAGGAGACATCCTGTGTGTCTACTCAGTAGTAAGCCCCATTACAGTGGATGAAGCTTGCTCCCAGGAAAGGGTGCCTGGGATGGCAGCCTTGAAGCCTGCTCAAGACCAAGTGCAAGGGCAGGTGAGTGGGAGCCCATGCAGGTCTGTTCCAGAGTAAGCCCCGATGTAGTCCCTGGGCTACTCCCAGGAAGGTGTGGAGGGCTGTATTCTCAGCCTCCTCCTGTGCAGGTCTACTCACAAGTAAGCACTGCTGTAGTCAGTGGGGCTTCCTCCCAGGAAGGTGTGGAGGGCTGCAGCCTCAGCCCCCACCTATGCAGGTCTACTCACAAGTAGTCAGTAAGGCTTCCTCCCAGGAAAGTGCGGAGAGGACTGCAGCCTGAGAGCTCCAACCAACTTGTCTGCTCAGAAGTCCCATTGTAGCCAATGGGGCTTACTCCCAGGATAGTGTGGAGAGGGTTGCAGCCTGAGTGAGGGAGGGAGGGAGGGCAGGCAGGCAGGGCAGAAGCTGGCCTGTGGTTGCCCCCCCCACCTTCCCCCCCAGCTTTGGCTTCTTCTCTGGAGTCTGTGTCCTTTTTTCCTTCCAGCAGGGTGCCTCTGGAAGGTGGGGGGAGTTCTTTAGTATCCATGTAAGATAAGCAGATGTCATAACCAACATATGTATTGGAGTCCTGGAAGATCTGGTGAGGAGGTAGATGTGGTGTCAGCAGTGGCCCCTTTAAGGGTAAGGCCTGGGCATCCAGCAGAGTGTGCTGCTCAGCTGCAGCCACTTGAAGGCAATAGGGCCCTCAGGGATATAAGGAGCACCTGAGGAAGGGGGTGTGGGTTGTAGAAGGAGTTCAGGTTGGAGGTAGGAGAGGCTAGGCTAATTGACTTTGACTTGGATACTCTGACTTACTTTGGAATCTGATCTTGGACTGTGACTTGGCTTATTGACTTTGGACTTTGCCCTGGATGCTCTGACTGACTTTGTGACTAATGGACTGCTGGAGACACAGGAGTTTGGTGTGTGGCTGCTGTGCCCAAGACCTACTGAGGACCCAGGGTCTGCTGTAGTGGTGGGAGGCTGCTGGCAGGAGAGAGGACCTCTGCAGGTTGAACAGGTGAGCTACCCTGGAGGTGGGGTCCAGCAGGACTGCAGGGCAGAACCAGGGTCATTTGTTGGGGGAAAGAAGAGGAGCTAATTTGCTTAAAGTAGACCTAATTCTCCAGGCAGAGAATGGCCTTGGAATCAGGCAAAACACCATAGAGGACCAGGCGTCTGAAAACACAGGACAAGAATGTATGACAAATCTAACTAAAAGCTACAAGAGGGGGCTACATTATTAAAATGGGACCTATAAGAGCATAAAGGTGAAAAAAAACTATATATGCAGTATTATCTTCATTTTAGATGTCAAAAGGGTTTTGTGGCTCCTGAGGTTTTTTCTCTCCGGAAAATGGGTCCAAATGGCTCTTTGAGTGTTTAAGGTTGCAGACCCCTGGTCTAAGGGGTCAGGGCCTCTACGCTCCAGTCTACTCAAGGACGGCAGTCTTGTGGGGTGGATAGGAGCCGTGCTGTATGCAGATTCTTGGAAATGGCCTCCATTTCCAAGACTAGCTGGGTGTGAAGGAAATCAGACCACACTCCTTTATGGCCGGGTAATCTTTTTATTACCCTCAGGGTGATCAAGTAGCCATAAACCCTTATGGTCACTGGGCAGTTCTACAATTCTCTAAATTTGCCCATTGCAGCTGCAGGGGCTGTAAGCTGGTTGGATGCAGCAGAGATGTCTGGGCACTTTGGTCCTAAGTGGAATGAGACTCCAGCACCCCCAACCTGCTGAGACACACACCTTGAAAGATCACCTGGCTTTGCTTTGTCCTCCTCTGTTCCTTATCTGGAAGAGACCAGTTCTCTAATGACTTCTACGCTTCTTTTGGATCAGGCAAGGAAGGATCCTTTTCAGCTTCAAATTCCACCTCTCTTTCTTACAATACTTATCCCAACTGCATCTGTTGAAACCAAGAGGAAAAAATGTACAATAGTTAAAACAATCAACAGTCCCAGGGCTAAAATACTGTCCTCCAGTGTCCCTCCTACACACCCCCTTCTCTGCATGGGTTTCAGTGCTGAATGGCCCCTTCTGGCCCTCTCTGTTTCAGCTTTTAAATTGCCCATGTCTAAACCCACACCACAGGAACTGAGAGCAGACACATAGCTTAGCATGCAATGGGGAGGCGCTGCAGTTGGTCTTCTTCTCAGCCACCTCCCCTTTCCCTCCACTGGCTGGGCTTCCAATCTGGGCATCTCCACAAGGCGGGGGAGCGTCTCCTTTCTACCCACCTCTGCCCTGGGATTCCCCCTGCGCCACAACTGCATTTGGACTCAGCAGAGGGGCTGAGGTGGTGAGTCCATGTCTGCTGAGTCCACATGTTTGCTGGGGTGGAGGTGTTGCCAAAAAGGGCTGTTATGTTTTAAGGGGAATTATTATATTACCCTTTTGGAAACTTCAGGATTGCAGGCTAGATAACAAGAAAGTGTAATGCAGAGAAAATCCCTTGTTTAGCTTAAAGAGGAGACTGGGAGAAAGATAACTTTCAATCAAAGATTATATTTTTATTACAAAAGCACACAGATAAACATAATGCATATTTTGTGGTACTAGTCCTTATATATATTGTACCTAGCTTTCATGGTGGTTGCGTGTGAAGGGTATTCAGTGCATCCGAGAAGATTAGGAAAAGAGAAGGATATTAGGGAAGGATTTTAGGGGTCCCTGGTCTGCATAACCCAGTTGCTGACTAAAGATGGGGGAGAGAAGGGGAAAGAAAGGGAGGTGAGAGGGTTAAAGGTTCCAGAGGCAGATATAGTTACCTGTCCTGAGGAGCAGATGGATTGGGGGGGGGGGAGTCCTGGAGGGAGGACCTGCCTTGGAAGGGCAGCCAGAGAGAGAGCGAGCACATGGCAGCCTTCTCTTTTTAAGGGTTTTTGCTGACCCTGGGTGACCCGGATGTGTCCTAAAGCTGATCTGGATGCGCATGCTCACCACACACAGTGGGACAGGTGGAGCAAGCAAGAGAAACTGGTGAACAGGAAGTCAGCTTATCTGCCAAGGCTGACCTGGGGGGGGGGTAGCTTGCTTTCTGTCCCTCCTGCTGGGAATTTGGAGTCAGGATGCACACAATAGCAGTGATTTAGTTAACAATAATCAACGATTTAGGTGGAGGTTAGGTAATACAATGGTTTAGTCTTTGCTGCTAGAGTCTTTGCCCTCTAAGGTGTTTGCATATTCAGTGATTGACTTAATCAATGATCTACTCTTCCAGACTTTTTAATGTATAATCACAGGGAAGTGCAAGTTGTGCAGATACCACTGCCTCAACGGCCCCTCCTGACCGAGGAGTTAAGTCAGATAGAGGTTAAAAGAGAAGATGTTTCAGACCTCATTGATAAATTAAAGATCAATAAGTCACCGGGCCCTGATGGCATCCACCCAAGAGTTATTAAGGAATTGAAGAATGAAGTTGCAGACCTCTTGACTAAGGTATGCAACTTGTCCCTCAAAACGGCCACGGTGCCAGAAGATTGGAGGATAGCAAATGTCATGCCTATTTTTAAAAAGGGAAAGAGGGGGGACCCGGGAAACTATAGGCCGGTCAGCCTAACATCCATACCGGGTAAGATGGTGGAATGCCTCATCAAAGATAGGATCTCAAAACAAATAGACGAACAGGCCTTGCTGAGGGAGAGTCAGCATGGCTTCTGTAAGGGTAAGTCTTGCCTCACAAACCTTATAGAATTCTTTGAAAAGGTCAACAGGCAAGTGGATGTGGGAGAACCTGTGGACATTATATATCTGGACTTTCAGAAGGCGTTTGACACGGTCCCTCACCAAAGGCTACTGAAAAAACTCCACAGTCAGGGAATTAGAGGACAGGTCCTCTCATGGATTGAGAACTGGTTGGAGGCCAGGAAGCAGAGAGTGGGTGTCAATGGGCAATTTTCACAATGGAGAGGTGAAAAGCGGTGTGCCCCAAGGCTCTGTCCTGGGACCGGTGCTTTTCAACCTCTTCATAAATGACCTGGAGACAGGGTTGAGCAGTGAAGTGGCTAAGTTTGCAGACAACACCAAACTTTTCCGAGTGGTGAAGACCAGAAGTGATTGTGAGGAGCTCCAGAAAGATCTCTCCAGACTGGCAGAATGGGCAGCAAAATGGCAGATGCGCTTCAATGTCAGTAAGTGTAAAGTCATGCACATTGGGGCAAAAAATCAAAAGTTTAGATATAGGCTGATGGATTCTGAGCTGTCTGTGACAGATCAGGAGAGAGATCTTGGGGTGGTGGTGGACAGGTCGATGAAAGTGTCGACCCAATGTGTGGCGGCAGTGAAGAAGGCCAATTCTATGCTTGGGATCATTAGGAAGGATATTGAGAACAAAATGGCTAGTATTATAATGCCGTTGTACAAATCTATAGTAAGGCCACACCTGGAGTATTGTGTCCAGTTCTGGTCGCCGCATCTCAAAAAAGATATAGTGGAAATGGAAAAGGTGCAAAAGAGAGCAACTAAGATGATTACAGGTCTGGGGCACCTTCCTTATGAGGAAAGGCTACGGCGTTTGGGCCTCTTCAGCCTAAGAGATGCCTGAGGGGGGACATGATTGAGACATACAAAATTATGCAGGGGATGGACAGAGTGGATAGGGAGATGCTCTTTACACTCTCACATAATACCAGAACCAGGGGACATCCACTAAAATTGAGTGTTGGGCAGGTTAGGACAGACAAAAGAAAATATTTCTTTACTCAGCGTGTGGTCAGTCTGTGGAACTCCTTGCCACAGGATGTGGTGCTGGCGTCTAGCCTAGATGCCTTTAAAAGGAGATTGGACAAGTTTCTGCAGGAAAAATCCATTACAGGATACAAGCCATGATGTGTATGTGCAACCTCTTGATTTTAGAGATGGGCTATGTCAGATGCAAGGGAGGGCACCAGGATGAGGTCTCTTGTTATCTGGTGTGCTCCCTGGGGCATTTGGTGGGCTGCTGTGAGATACAGGAAGCTTGACTAGATGGGCCTATGGCCTGATCCAGTGGGGCTGTTCTTATGTTCTTAACTACAATTCCCAGGATGCCTTGCAGGTCTCTTGTTATCTGGTGTGCTTCCTGGGGCATTTGGTGGGCTGCTGTGAGATACAGGAAGCTGGACTAGATGGGCCTATGGCCTGATCCAGTGGGGCTGTTCTTATGTTCTTATGTGCAGCCATGATCTTGTGGCTTGACCTGATTGTGAGAAGTTTAAATGTGTTGAGGTTTTGCCTGCATTATATTTTAACCAGACATAAAATTACAACTTGAAAGGAAAAAGGGGATTTTCACATAACAGAGGAGGCAAAGGAAGGGGCTTCCCTACTCACTCACATCCCCTCCCCTTTTTGCTCTTCTAGGAATCCAGAGTAGCTCCTTGTAAGGCTAAGATTTTTTGCAGAGGATCCCAAGTGAGGAGGCACATCACCTCTGGGCATCCCCTCCTCCTCTTCCCAGGGAGCTGCTGAAAGGATCCTTTTCGGCTGCAAACTTCAGCAAAGAGACCTGCAATGATTCAAACAATAAACAGTATCAAAGATCCGGCATGCATGAAAAACACAACAAGAGTTCAAAAGCACCCATCGACACAGTTTCAGGAACAGTTTGGGGCTCCAGAACCTGCTCTCCAGGGTCCCCTCCACCCCCCACAGTTTTCTGCAGGGGTTTCACTGCTGAAGGGCCCCTGCTGGTCCTCCCTGTTCCACTGTCCCTGCCAAAACCCCCACCAGAAAATCAAGCCTTCCCAGAGCAGACCCAAAGTTTAGGATGCAAGCGGGGGGGGGACGACGACGACTGTCGCAACTCCTCTTCTCAGCCCCCCCTTTCCCTTCACCAGCTGGGCTTTGAGCTTGGCTGCCTCTGCCCCCTGGGGGCTCCTCTCCCACCCCTCTTGATTCCTTTCTGCCACTGCAGCCCTGGGACCCTCCTCTTTGCAGCATGACTCAGACACTTGAGCAGAGGAAGCAAAGGAAGGGGCAGAGCCGGAAGCCCACCCCCTTCTGCTCCTCTGGGAAGAGGAAGGTCTCTTTGCAGGTTGTCAAAGTCTGGACCCCCCAACTCCCAGGTGGGGCAGGAGGTGCATCTCCTCCAGCTGGGCATCCCCTTCTCCGCCCCCATTCCCCCAATGCAAGCTGATCATCAACTCTCCCCCACCCAGGCTGCAGGTGGCTCTTCAGGGTCTCTTTCCCCAGCATGATGTCCTGTCCCTGAGTCCAGGAGGCTGGAAAGTCTTTGCAGGGGCTCTTCAGAAGCATTCCAGTGACCCCAGTGCATGCTGGTACTTGAAGTCCTTCCCCTCCTCCTTTCCAAGATACAGAGCATCCTGGGAGTTGTAGTTTTACCTTTTGGCTTGTCCCTGTGCTGAAAGACTCTTCAGCTGCCCTGCTGCTTTGGGAAAATCTGGTATATTCTGATGCACTCAGTGGAACCAGATCCAAAGGGGGGTTAAAACTCCTGGTGCATTTAGCAGTTGTGCAGCCAAGAGAATTAGAAAAGGTATTGAGAACAAAAGAGTTAGTATTATAATGCTGTTGTACAAATCGATGGTAAGGCCACACCTGGAGTATTGCGTCCAGTTGTGGTCGCTGCATCTCAAAAACAATATAGTGGAAATGGAAAAGGTGCAAAAGAGAGTGACTAAGATGATTCCTGGGCTGGGGCACCTTCCTTATGAGGAAGACAAAAGAAAATATTTCTTTACTCAGCATGTGGTCAATCTGTGGAATTTTTGCCACTGGATGTGGTGATGGCATCTGGCCTGGATGCCTTTAAAATGGAATTGGACAAGTTTCTGGAGGAAAATATCCGTTACGGGGTACAAGCCATGATGTGTATGCGCAACCTCCTGTTTTTAGAAATGGGTTATGTCAGAATGCCAGATGCAAGGGAGGGCACCAGGATGAGGTCTCTTGTTATCTGGTGTGCTTCCTGGGGCATTTGGTGGACCGCTGCGAGATACAGGAAGCTGGACTAGATGGGCCTATGGCCTGATCCAGTGGGGCTGTTCTTATGTTCTTAATTTTTTGCATGCCAGGAGTAGAAAAGCTGTACCTGCCTGAATTCCCCCTTTTACAACAGCCTGGCCCTCATTTGCAGCCAGAGTTCAGGAGTGTAAGAAAATAAGAGAGCCCTACTGGATCAGGCCCAAGGACCATCTAGTCCAGCTTCCTGCATCTCACAGTGGCCCACCAGATGGGCCCACCAGGTCACAAGAGAGCTGCATCCTGGTCAGGGGCAGACTCGGAGGGGAGACCATGGATGTGTTCCCCCCCCCTAAACTTCATGCAGCAGCTGAAGTTTTCCAGCTGCCACGCACAGTTTCCTGTGTGGGGCTTTGCTGGCCACCCCCTGCTTCTCTGCAGGGACTTTCCCTCTTCAACCTGGCACCCCCATTCAGCCCCATACAAATGGGGGGTGTCACTGTTTGTCTTTCCAGCCCTCTACCCTTCCCTACCTGTGCTCTGAGCCTCTCTGTCTGCCCACCTGGGGACTCCTCTCCCCCTCCCTTTTCTTCTTCCCCCCTCTTCAGCCTGGGACCCCCATTCACCCCCATGCGAATGGGGGGTGTTGCTGTTTGTCTTCCCAGCCCCCTGACCTTCTCTGGCTGGGCTCTGAGCCTATCTGTCTCCCCCACCTGGGGGCTTATCCTCCTCCCCTCCCTCTTCTCTAGCACCCACTTCAGCCTGGGACCCCCATTCAGCCCCATGCAATTGAAGGGTGTTGCTGTTTGTCTTTCTAGCCCCCTGCGCTTCCCTGACTGGACTCTGAGCCTGTCTGTCTGCCCCACCTGGGGGCTCCTCTCCCCCTCCCTCTTCATCTCCACTCTCTTCAGCCTGGGACCCCATTCAGCCCCATGCAAATAGGGGTGTTGCTGTTTTTCTAGCCCCCTACCCTTCCCTGGCTGGTCTCTGAGCCTCTCTGTCTGCCCCACCTGGGGGCTCCTCTTCCCCTTCCTCTTCTCTTCCACCCTCTTCAGCATGGGACCCCCATTCAGTCCCATGCAATTGAGGGGGGTTGCTGTTTGTCCTCCCAGCCCCCTGCCCTTCCCTGCCTGGGCTTTGAGCCAGTGCCTGCCCTTCTATGGGCTTCTCTCCCCCCCCTTCCCTTCCTTTCCACCCACTGCAGCCCTAAGACTCTGCTTTACCCCCCAAACAGGGACTCACCAGAGAAGGCAGATGGGGGGGGGGGGAGAGAAGGAAGTAGCTTCCCACTCAGTCTCCCTCCTGCCCTCCCCCCATTTGCCCCTCTAGGAATCTGGAGCTGCTTAACTTAAGCCTGCCAGAGCCATAAGTAACTGTCAAGTCCTGCACATTGGGGCAAAGTATCCAAACTGCACATAGAGGCTTTGGATTCGGAGCTGTCTGTGACAGGAAGTTGAGGGTTCTGCCTGGTGTGCAGAAAGAAAGAAACCAAAATACCAGCGATGGGTTTTAAAAATCTTACATTGCAATACAAGGACGCAAGTCGGCGGGTGCTTAAAAAGCTTGTGTGCCAAGCATCTCTTTCCACAGCTTTTGATACATTCCAAAGGTCCACGCAGTACATTCTTGTTTGTACATAGTTGCTGATTACCAGTAAAGATATCAGCAACTATTTTACTTCCTTCCAGGGGGCAGGATTATAGGATGTCTCTTGTCTTTTCCTTGGTAGACTAAGAATATCTCCATATCTCTGTGGTCCTTCTGAGGCCTCCCAGGAAGGATACCTAAAATCAGTCAATGCCCCCACTGAACTGTCTGATGGGCTAAGCATGTTCCTTCTTTTCTTGCCACACAAAGCTCTTCCCTACATTTTCCACTGTCTACTCACTGTGTGTTGGCTCTTGAGGCAGCAGGAGTCATTCCTTAATTTACTTATTGATCCTTCTCTGCAAGACAAAGGAGGAACAAGAGATTATCCTGCTTCCCAGCCCTTTGCCCTTTTGGTAGTTCCAGCACATACTCAAGTTCATGAAGGGGTCTCTAGAATGTCTCATGACAGAATGCATTTCATTCGGTTTGTTTTATAATATGCTCTCACTTCAAGATCAGGAGAGCAATCTTAGGGTGGAGGAGGACAGGTTGATGAGAGTGTCAAACCAATGTGCGGAGGCAGTGAAGAAGGCCAATTCTATGCTTGGGATCATTAGAAAAGGTATTGAGAGCAAAACGGCTAATATTGTAATGCTATTGTACAAATTGATGGTAAGGCCACACCTGGAGTATTGTGTCCAGTTCTGGTCGCCGTGAGGGAAGGCCCTGGAAGTTACAAGTTGTATGTAGCCATTATGCTGAACCAAAATATTTTAGATGCAAATACATCTCACAAAGAAGACTCATGAGAGAGAGCATTTGGGATATCAGAATTTATATGAATCAAATGTTATGTTATGTTAGAGAGGAATATGTATGTTAGCATGTTCACAAGCACAGTTGCCAAGAAGAGTTTAGATCCATTTTACCCAGAAGCCTTAGAGGAAGGACTACGAGCTGGGAGTCCTCAAGGGAAAGTCTGTTAGGAAGGAAACAAGGATACTTCCTAATTGCTCTTTTATCAGAACAAAAATTAAAGGAGAAGAATAATAAGTAGAGGAAATGGGTAAATAAGTTAGTAAATAAGTTTGGAAATAGAGAATAGGTAAAATCAAATGAACTCTGTGTCACCCTTCAGAGTCAGAGCTAGCCTAACACAGAGAGGTCCCAGATAGATAAACAGAGGTAGTTAATTGCTTAAGCAATAAACCAATTTGACACAATCAAGATAACAGCAATTAGTTGTCAAGCTAACTAGTAAAATTTATAGATTCAAGCTGAAGCTTCAAAGAATCCCCTTGACTAACTGCTTGCTGCTGGAATCCCCCCCCTTCATCTGCAATCCCAAGACAGCATTGAGCAGAGAAAGGAAAAACACACAGAAGAGCATATTGGATTATTTTAAAAGCCAAAAGACATTGTTAAACCAGGATAAAGTTTAAAATAATGTATTTACAGAGAAACAGTGTAACATCTAAGAGTTAGGCTGCAGAAGAAAAGCTTACATTTAGACAAGAGGGAGCCTTCTATGATCTCTAAGACAGAAGCAAGATTATGAACCCTAATGGGGCTGATGAGGGTTAACTGATGAAGTAGTAAACAGAAGCAAACTGCCAGCAGAAGTGTTTTGTTTGGGTAAAAGTTGTAAAAGAATTAGTAGGAGAGATTAGAGGTCAACAGAAGCCACATGAAGTCCACAAGTGAAAATGCAGCTTCTGAACAGTTTGATTCAGACGCTCAAGTACCAAATAGGGACTTTAAAAGCTGTTCTAAAGTCATTTAAAAGGAGAGTAGCACATAGAATGTTACAAAATTTATTGTTAGTAAACTCAGAAGTTAGCAAGTATATTCTTTGCTGAATATTAGTTAAATTAATAAGGGAAAACCAAAGTTAAAAAGATTTAAGTCTGCCTTAGAGTGAGGCTTGCAAAATTAGATGCTGTACAGCTAATGTGGAATATGGAATGTGAAATTCTTATCTAAGCAGGAATAATTCAAATTTGACAACTAACTAAAATGCCCAGACTTTCCTAGGCGCCAGAATAGATAGTGAATTTAAGAATATTTCTAGTAATGAGAATAATTAATCTTGGTAGGCACAGACTCATTAACAGGGAGTCTGTTCAAACTCAAAGTTGACAGAACAGATATGAACTACATATCAAAGTTGGCAGAATCCGATAAGAGAGAGGCCTCTAGCTAGAGATTTCTCTTGAAAATGCAACTTATATCAGAGAAGAGAGATTTTATGGAAATCAGAAATTTCTATAATAACTTCTTGTAGGAAAAAGTTACAAAATAATTAAAATTAGATTAGAAGAGAGGATAAAATACTGAATAAAATAAGTATAAACACGGATTTAAATAAATGAATTATAACCAGATTAGTGTAATTAGGAAAATTAAGATAGAGGCACACTGCCCCCTTTTGAAATAGTATTGACATTACAGAAAGGGGAGGAGTTCTCCAAAATGGTGAATACAGTAACCTGAGATATTTAATGTATGCTCCAGATATGGCAATAGCCAATGAAAATCCCCATATCCGACATCATAGGCTCTAACAAATGTGATTGGAGTTTTCTCGAGACAAAGAACCTACAGGTATAAATGGTCACACCCAGAAGGGAATGTTGCTTTTTTCTCTGGGACACTGAGAGACCACAGCTCTCTGTGTTCCGCATTTTGAACCACCGAGAGAAGCCCATTGCTGGCAATGAATAAAGACTTGGAAATCACCACAATTTCAGTCTGCTGAGTTTGTTTTGAACCCTAAAGACACCGTGCAACAGCCGCATCTCAAAAAAGACATAGTGGAAATGGAAAAGGTGCAAAAGAGAGCGACTAAGACGATTACGGGGCTTGGGCATCTTCCTTATGAGGAAAGGCTATGGCGTTTGGGCCTCTTCAGCCTAGAAAAGAGACACCTGAGGAGGGACATGATTGAGACATACAAAATTATGCCTGGGAAGGATAAAGTGGATAGGGAGATGCTCTTTACACTCTCACACAACACCAGAACCAGGGGACATCCGCTAAAATTGAGTGTTGGGAGAGTTAGAACAGACAAAATAAAATATTTCTTTATTCAGTGTGTGGTCGGTCTGTGGAACTCCGTGTCGCAGGAGGTAGTGATAGCATCTGGCCTAGATGCCTTTAAGAGGAGATTGGACAAGTTTGTGGAGGGAAGGTCCATCATGAGTTACAAGTCATGATAGGTATATGTGCAAGTTCCTGTTTTTCGAGGTAGGCTACCTCAGAGTGCCAGATGCAGGAGAGAGCCCCAGGAGGCAGCTTGTGACTCATTGTCTTGGGTGCTCCCTGAGGCATTTGTTGGGCTGCTGTGAGATACAGGAAGCTTTGACCTGATACAGGAACTACACGAGCCTTTGACCTGATCCAGGAGGACTCTGCTCATGTTCTTATGATCCCCGCATCTCATAAAGGACATACTGGAACTGGAAAAGGTGCAGAAGTGAGTGACCAAAATGATATTTGTTTATAAATATATAATGTCATGTACTAAGTCTGATACACATTTACTCCAAACTAAATGGAATTCTGATTTGGAATGTCCTATTCTGGGTGAGCAATGGGATGTGGTTCTTAAGAATATACAGGCAATATCTAGAGATCTTAAATTACGCCTAATACAGCAAAAAATAGTCTTTAGAATATATTGGACACCACAGAGGCTATTCCTTAAAGGGCTTATCAATGAATCTAGATGTTGGAGATGCTCGAGTTTGAATGCTACACTTACACATGTTGTGGCCATGTCCTGTTGTTGTAAACTTTTGGAAAGAAATAATTAATACTATAAAGCTAGTGCTACAGCAACCTTTAAATTTTACAGATATGTATGTAATTCTTAATTATCTACCCGTTATCTGGAGACTCACACCCGGACAATTGAAATAGACTCTCTGTGCCCTCACGGTAGCAAAAAGACTTCCATTACTTCATTGGAAGGAGAGATGCCCACCTACATCTGCCCAATGGACGAACAATATTTTGCATTTATCAGTATTCGAGCAAATGGCATATCGGCGTCAACTGCGTAGGGATTTCTTTGAGGATCTCTGGAGGCCACTCGTTGATATAATAACATAAGCTGCATAAAGTGTTCGTATGTAGATCAAGTATATGTATAAATATTCCCCCCCCTTTTTTTTTAAGTAACTCATAAGCATGTGTTGATGTATCGATTTCAAGGAGCAGCCATGAGAGATGGCCTCCTGCTTGATTCTCTCAGGCCTCACAGTAGCTTCTCTCAGATTCAACAGTACAGTGGTTCTCACACATTTACCATTGGGACCCACTTTTTAGAATGAGAATCTCTCAGGACCCACTGAAAGTGATGTCCTGACCGGAAGAGACATCATCAAGCAGGAATATTTTTAACTATCCTAGGCTGCAATCCTACCACACTTACCCAGAAGTAAGTCCCATTGACTATCATTGTTAAAAGAATATACATAATAGTTTGTTAAAAGTACAGGTCTGTAACATTTCCCTAAATGCAGTCACATACCAGGGGGGCATCAAGTCTAATATATGAAAAATAAAATATTGAAACGAATGGGGACCCACCTGAAATTGGCTCACAACCCACCTAGTGGGTACTGACCCACAGTTTGAGAAACACTGGTCCAGTAGAATGTACAATAGCGGTCTTTAAAATTTTCTGTGCCACAACCCAAAACAAAAAAGTATGGGACAGGCGACCCCAGCACATCATGGAAGGTTGTCAGTGACAAACTTCTGTGTTGCTGGGCTATCACACCTGCCACAGTTCTGTGCAAGGCAGTACCACTGTAGGACCCAAGCCAGGCGTCTCCAGGTGGAGAGGAATGTGGAGGGTCAGAGTCTTAAAGCACAGTCTTATCTTGCGCTGGAATAGGCAAGCCAGGAGGCTTGCGCTGTATCCAGCACATGATAGGGCTGCAAAGTGGCTCAGCCGAAGGTAAGGGGAAGCTCTTCCCCTTAACCCTGGGTAAACCACTGCAGCCCCTATGGGTCACCTAGGACCCAGAGAGTGGAGAGTGGAGCAGCTTCAAGTTGCTCCGTTCTCCCCAGGAACGGAGGTTGGGATCCAGCATAACTGCGGGGTTCCAGCCCCGCCTCCCACTCCCCACTTGCCTGCCCCCAGGGCCGCTCACCCTCCCCCTGCCCTGGAACGCCTCCCTCCCGCCTCTTCCCTGCCCACCCCAGAGTCTTGCATCAGCAGAGCTCAGCCGATGCAAAGCTCAGTCCCTCCATTGGCGTGGAGGCTGAAGTGAGCCTCCGCGGGCCAGTGTGCTTTATGTCACATTTGCGACCCTCCTGGGCTGGTGCAAGAGACTTGTGCCAGCCCAAGGGTGACTCAGGATTGTGTCCTTAGTAACTCAGATCACACTGGCACTTTCAGTCTACAGTTCACCCAAGTTGAGTGATAAGATCAGAATGGCAGAGGTGTAATTTGCTGACTTGCGCTAATCATAACCTGCATCAACATACCTCACAGGGAGGGGGGAGATTATGGTGAAGGCTCCCCATTCAGCCAATATCCTCTAAGTAGAAGCTTCTGCTGTGTTTTCAATACTACATAAACCAAATTACCTGCCAATTTCTCTTCATCCTGGAAGTCCTGGAAAAATGCACCCTCCCTGTCTTCCAGCTGGGAAACAAAGGCAAGTTTGGGAAATTCCCCTGAGAAGGAAACAAGGAGATGAGTTGCTTCGGTCTACAACATATCAAGGCTTTCCCAAGAGACCTCATCCTATTCTGACCCCCATCTGCGATGACCATGATAAAGACTCTGGCTAGGCCTGACTCCACCTTGCAGGCCAGAAGCCATTTTGAAGCTGCTCTCCAGGTGAGCGTCCAGGTGAGCATTAGGAACAAGGAAGTCCAGGAGCTTCCGTTTATCATTTTGGTATTGAATGCGAATGTATTTATTCTCTGAAATAACAAAATGCCTTTCTATAATGTGTAACTGTTGTGGTTTTTGCTCTATGTTCTCACCCGCCCCACCCCCCACATCTCACTGGCTTAACAACTCCCAGTGAGTCAGTGATGTCTCTTCCCCAGGGTCCAGTGTACTCCTCCATTTCAAGGATCACAGCACTGTGTGAGATTGCAGGGAACATTTCATAGGGCAAGAAAGCCTCAAGGGAAGTACATGTTCCTGCATTCCCCATGTTACTGGCTCAACACCCCAGCCAGCTGGGTGTGTGGTTTCTCAGGGCCAACTTGCCCTATGGTGGATGCTACCACCCCTCTTAACAGCCAGTCCTCCAGCTCAAGGGAAGCTGAAGTCCTAAGGGCTAACTCCCCAGCCTCTGCAATCCCTGTGTCCCCCAAACAGCAAGCCCTAAGGTTCTGGTTTCCTTTGGTTGCTTGACTGAGCAGCCCAGGCCAGATTTCAATGAATCGGTTCCTTTGGTTCTCACACATGTACAGGCCTGTGTGATTTCTTTAAAGAATAGAAATTTGGTTACATGTTACTGATGGCCTATTTTATTGCATTCACACAAAATAGTAAAACAAGAACGCTAAGCTCCTGACTTCTCCCTAACATTCACCTGGACTTACTAATCTCCTCTGGAAGATACGAACTGATGTCCACAATGGAATGACGAGGCGCAGACCTCTCCCACCCTTGCAGCTGTTTTTGTCACACTTTGAAGGTGACTATTGTTCAAAAAGAGACACAGACCAGCTGAAGCTTCTGGAAGATGACCTCACTGCCTGATGCTATGCCGGGCAATCCCGCTCATCCCCTCCCAACTGGAGAATCATAACTGCACCTTGTTGCTTTAAGGCAGTGGTTCCCATCCCATGGTCCACAGACCACAGGTGATCCACGAGACCCTGAGAAGTGGTCCACCAGGTCTCAGAAGAGAAAGATGGCCTTCAATCACTTCCAGTTTCTCATTCAGCAGCTACTCCCCATGGACCACCAGAGAGGATGGAAAACAGACCGCCCACAGCCAGCGCCAGCACTTCCAGCATCTCACCAAGTGAGTGCCCACCCACTGACTGCCAGAGAGGGGAGAGAACAGACCGCCTGCCATTGGCACTGAAGTGTTGCTGCGACTGCTGGCAGTCTGCCATTTCTAGTAGGTCTGTGCGGGAGTGCTTGCTTGGTAAGAGGCTTCCACACAGACCAGCAGGAGGGTGGATATCTTGGTGCCAGCAGAGTTCCAAGCACAGCCGTTTGCCAGGAGGAACGAGAAGGTTGTCACTGTCTCATAACCAGCTACTTTCCCATAGCAGCTTCAAAATGGCTTCAGGTCTACAAGATGGATGCAGACCCACTCAGTGATTTTACCATGTTCGTCACAGTCACATTTCTTTTCTTCAGATCTTACATTTTCAGGCTTGTGTCTGAACTGAGGTCCAAATCCTGTCCAACTTCCCAGTGTTTCCCAGTGTTTCTGTAGCTGCAATGCAGTCTTGAGGAAAGGGAACAGACATTGCAGTGCACACTCCATTGATATGGCTGCATCAGTGCTGGAAAGTTGGATAGGACTGGGCCCTGAGCCATCCAAGTGCCTGAGAACTGCTCTCTCACTGAGTGCTGTGACCTGTGAGGTCACATAAGACCATATGGGCAACATGCATTTCTGATTCATTGGGGGTTATTAACAGCTGGCTTCTCTCCTCCCCCCACTGAAGAAGCCGCTCTAAAAAAAGTGCAAGCTGTATCAGGGGTGAGGGAGTTGAACCAAGAGGCTTCAGAGGGGAGTTAAACCCATTACACTTCTGTCAGAAGCTATTTCGCTGATGCAAGCCTGAAGAGGATGCAGGTCTCTTGTTATCTGGTGTGCCCCCTGGGGCATTTGGTGGGCCGATGTGAGATACAGGAAGCTGGACTAGATGGGCCTATGGCCTGATCCAGTGGGGCTGTTCTTATGTTCCCCCCACATACTTTCTTTCTCTGTTAGAGCCCAATCCTATTCATGTCTACACAGAAGGAAGTTCCATTAGAGTCTATGGGGTTTACTCTCAGGAAGGTGTGGATTGCATGATAGTCTTGGGGTGCGATCCAAAGAAGGTAATGGGCTGGCACAATTCCCTTGCACTGGCACACCTGTGTCTCAAAAGTGCCGTAAAGTACTTTTGCGCCACTGCTCAAGGAAGGTGGCTGACGCAGGACCCGCTTACTCTGGGCAACAGGTGAGTCTGTGCCAGCCACATTAGGCCAATGCGGGGTTCGGGGGGGGGGGCATGGGGAAGGTGGTTGTGAGATGCTTCAGGGTGGGGGGAGGGAAGGCGGTGGGTGGGCAACGATCTGCACCACTTTTTTAGGTGGTGAAAAGCCAAGTAGACACATTGGACCTCTGCGGCGTTACCCAGGGTAAGGGGAAGCAATTCCCCTTACCCTTGGAAGTTCTTTGTGCCATGATGTTCCCGTTTGCTCCATCCAGAAATGCTCAAATGGGGTGAGCCCTACACATCCTGATTCACTTTCTTTGCTTCTTCATTCTGCCACTTTCTCCCCATTTCTTCCCCTCTGTGCCTGTCTGGTCATCTCCCTCCCCACTTTTAAATCTCCTGGCTAAAAATGCTCCTTCAAAGCTTTCCTGGCCTTTCCAACCAAGACCTGCCTTCCCTATTCTCTTTTCTGTCTCCATTCAGTCCTCCTGCTGCTTGCTATCCTTCCACACAGCTGACTCCCAAAGATGGAGATTCAGCAGCATGCAAGCCAGGTGCTGTGGCCATTCCAGGTGAGGTCCTGTAATTAGGACCATCAGAGCTGATGTGGGGGGAAACCCTGAATTGCAGATGCAGGGGGTGGAAGCTGGACAGATGCAGCAGAGATGTCTTGGCAGGGCTGTTTTCCAGAACAGACACATTGGTCCTAAGTGGAGTGAGACACCACCACACTAACTGCTGAGACACACACCTTGAAAGATCTCCCTGTTCTCCTCCGTTCCTTGTTGGGAAGAGATCTGCTCTCTAATGACCTCTGTGCTTCTTTTGGATCAGGAAGGAAGAATCCTTTGGAGCTTCAAATTCCACCTCTCTTTCTCATGATTTGTGTCCCAGCTGTGTCTGTTGAAACCAAGAGCAAAAAATGTACAGTGGTTAACACAATAAACAGTCCCAGGGCTAAAATATTGTCCTCCAGTGTCCCTCCTACACCTCCCCCCCGTTTCCCGCGTGGGTTTCAGTGCTGAATGGCCCCTTCTGGCCCTCTCTGATCCAGCTTTTAAACTATCCCTGTCAAAACCCCCTCCAACCACACCAGCTGCTTCAGAGCAGACCCAAAGCTTAGCATGCAGTGGGGAGGTGCTGCAGTTGGTGATCTTCTCAGCCCCCTCCCCTCTCCCTCCACAGGCTGGGCTTCCAATCTGGGCATCTCTACCCATCTGGGGGCTTCTCCTGCCCACCCACCCCCCACTGGGACTCCCCCTTCACCACCACTGCATTTGGACTCAGCAGAGGGGCTGAGGTGGTCCGTCCATGTCTGCTGAGTCCACATGTCTGCTGCAGTGGGGAAGGCAAAGGAAGGGGCTATAGAAATCCCCACTAGAGAAACAAAACACTTTAAGGGCAGACCCAAAGCTTAGCTGGCAAGGGGGCGGGATTGTCACTTTTCCACTTCACAGACCTCCTCCCCATCCTTTTCCTTCCCTGGCTGCCCTTCAGCCTGGGTGTTTCTGCCCCTCTGGGAGTTCCTCTCCCACCCCTCCTCTTCCCTTCCACCCACCACTGACTAGGGACCCCCTTCATCCCCAACTGCTTTTGAACTCGCCAGACAGGCTGAGGTGCTGAGTCCCAAAGCTTGGAGAGGGGATTGTCTCTCTGGGAGAGGAGATTGTCTCAATCCCTTTTCCCAGCCCACTCCCATGTTCCTTCCCTGGCTGTCTTTGGGCCTGGGTGTCTCTGCCCCTCTGGGGGCTCTTCTCCTCCCCTCCTTCTTCCACCCACTTCAGCCTGGGACCCCATGCAAATGGGGGGATCACTCCCACCCCTCCTCTCACTCTTTCCTTCCACCCCCACCGCCCAGGGACCCCCCAGCTGCCTGGGAACTCACCAGAGGGACTGCTGAGCTCCAACACGTAGGAAGGTAGGCGGGTGGAGGAGGCAGAGGAAGAGCCAGAGCAAGGAGGGGCTTCCCCACTCACACCCCCCACCCCCAGGAACCCAGAGTCGCTCCTGTTAGGTTCTTTGAGGCGCATCCCAGTCTGGAGACTGGGGGGAGGTGCACCATCTCTGGGCACCACTCCTGCTCCTCCCATGGAGATGCTGGGAGGGTCCTTTGGGGCTGCAGGCTCCAGCCCTCCTTCCCGGGATGCGCAGGGCCGCCTTCACCTAGGCTGCAGAGGTTCTATCCAGCCTGCAGGATTGGCCTTCTTCTGGATGGATCTGATCCAAGGACACGCCACCTTTCCAGGGCAGAGCAAACCCCAGGCGGCCTGCAAGCTCCAGGAGCAGCTGCCCCAAAGCTGGGCATGCAAAGGGGGCAGGACTGCCACTGGTGGTCCTGCCTGCCCCCCTGGCTGTCTCCGAGCCTGGCCCTCTCTGCCCACCTGGGGATCCTCCCCTCCCTCCCTCCTCTCCTCCATCCCCCATTCCAGGTGGAAGCCCTTCCTTCCCCCAGGCAGGCGGGCAGTGCAAGGAGCCTTGGACTGGGTCTCTGGAAGGAGCCACACCGCAGCCCTGCCCACCCCAATTGCCACCCCCTCCCCTGCTGGCCATCACCCAGAGGTGGGTCCAGCTGGGCCTGGCCTTTGCCCCCAAACATGACCCACACACAGACCCCCCTGAACTGGCTTCTGAGCAGCCACTGCATCAGGGGGAGGCTTTGCACGCACAAAAGTTCTTGCACGGCATGGAATTCACGTGTGGAACAGGCTGCCACTTGATGGCTCAGGTGACTGGAGGCTGGAATGGGACTGGATGAAGTGCTAGATCAGTGGCATCTACTACCCCTCCTCTTCCCTTCCACCCACCACTGACCAGGGACCCCCCTTCATCCCCAACTGCTTCTGAACTCACCAGACAGGCTGAGGGGCTGAGTCCCAAAGCTTGGCATGCAACTGGGAGAGGGGATTGTCTCAATCCCTTTTCCTAGCCCCCTCCCCTGTTCCTTCCCTGGCTGTCTTTGGGCCTGGGTGTCTCTGCCCCTCTGGGGGCTCTTCTCCTCCCCTCCTTCTTCCACCCACTTCAGCCTGGGACCCCATGCAAATGGGGGGATCACTGTTCGTCTGCCTAGCCCGCTTCCCTGTTCCTTCCCTGGCTGTCTCTGCCCCACTGGGGCTCCTCTCCCACCCCTCCTCTCGCTCTTTCCTCCCACCCCCACCGCCCAGGGACCCCCCAGCTGCCTCGGAACTCACCAGAGGGACTGCTGAGCTCCAACATGTAGGAAGGTAGGCGGGTGGAGGAGGCAGAGGAAGAGCCAGAGCAGGGAGGGGCTTCCCCACTCACACCCCCCACCCCCAGGAACCCAGAGTCGCTCCTGTTAGGTTCTTTGAAGCGCATCCCAGTCTGGAGATGTGGAACAGGCTGCCACTTGATGGCTCAGGTGACTGGAGGCTGGAATGGGACTGGATGAAGTGCTAGATCAGTGGCATCTACTACCCCTCCTCTTCCCTTCCACCCACCACTGACCAGGGACCCCCCTTCATCCCCAACTGCTTCTGAACTCACCAGACAGGCTGAGGTGCTGAGTCCCAAAGCTTGGAGAGGGGATTGTCTCTCTGGGAGAGGGGATTGTCTCTGGAAGAGGGGATTGTCTCAATCCCTTTTCCCAGCCCACTCCCATGTTCCTTCCCTGGCTGTCTTTGGGCCTGGGTGTCTCTGCCCCTCTGGGGGCTCCTCTCCTCCCCTCCCTCTGCCACCCACTTCAGCCTGGGACCCCATGCAAATGGGGGGATCACTGTTCGTCTGCCCAGCCCCCTCCACTGGCTCTGGGTGTCTCTGCCCCCCTGAGGGCTCCTCTCCCACCCCTCCTCTCGCTCTTTCCTTCCACCCCCACCGTCCAGGCACCCCCCAGCTGCCTGGGAACTCACCAGAGGGACTGCTGAGCTCCAACACATAGGCGGGTAGGCGGGTGGAGGAGGCAGAGGAAGGACCAGAGCAGGGAGGGGCTTCCCCACTCACACCCCCCACCCCCAGGAACCCAGAGTCGCTCCTGTTAGGTTCTTTGAGGCGCATCCCAGTCTGGAGACTGGGGGGAGGTGCACCATCTCTGGGCACCACTCCTGCTCCTCCCATGGAGATGCTGGGAGGGTCCTTTGGGGCTGCAGGCTCCAGCCCTCCTTCCCGGGATGCGCAGGGCCGCCTTCGCCTAGGCTGCAGAGGATCTATCCAGCCTGCAGGATTGGCCTTCTTCTGGATGGATCTGATCCAAGGACACGCCACCTTTCCAGGGCAGAGCAAACCCCAGGCGGCCTGCAAGCTCCAGGAGCAGCTGCCCCAAAGCTGGGCATGCAAAGGGGGCAGGACTTCTTATGCTTCTTATGTTCTTATGACTGCCACTGGTGGTCCTGCCTGCCCCCCTGGCTGTCTCCGAGCCTGGCCCTCTCTGCCCACCTGGGGATCCTCCCCTCCCTCTTCTCCTCCATCCCCCATTCCAGGTGGAAGCCCTTCCTTCCCCCAGGCAGGCGGGCAGTGCAAGGAGCCTTGGACTGGGTCTCTGGAGGGAGCCACTCCTCAGCCCTGCCCGCCTCAATTGCCACCCCCTCCCCTGCTGGCCATCACCCAGATGTGGGTGCAGCTGGGCCTGGCCTTTGCTCCCAAACATGACCCACACACAGACCCCCCTGAACTGGCTTCCGAGCAGCCCCTGCATCAGGGGGAGGCTTTGCACGCACAAAAGTCCTTGCACGGCATGGAATTCACGTGTGGAACAGGCTGCCACTTGATGGCTCAGGTGACTGGAGGCTGGAATGGGACTGGATGAAGTGCTAGATCAGTGGCATCTACTACCCCTCCTCTTCCCTTCCACCCACCACTGACCAGGGACCCCCCTTCATCCCCAACTGCTTCTGAACTCACCAGACAGGCTGAGGGGCTGAGTCCCAAAGCTTGGCATGCAACTGGAAGAGGCGATTGTCTCAATCCCTTTTCCCAGCCCCCTCCCCTGTTCCTTCCCTGGCTGTCTTTGGGCCTGGGTGTCTCTGCCCCTCTGGGGGCTCCTCTCCTCCCCTCCCTCTGCCACCCACTTCAGCCTGGGACCCCATGCAAATGGGGGGATCACTGTTCGTCTGCCCAGCCCCCCCCACTGGCTCTGTGTGTCTCTGCCCCCCTGGGGGCTCCTCTCCCACCCCTCCTCTCGCTCTTTCCTCCCACCCCCACCGCTCAGGCACCCCCCAGCTGCCTGGGAACTCACCAGAGGGCCTGCTGAGCTCGAACACGTAGGCGGGTAGGCGGGTGGAGGGGGCAGAGGAAGGGCCAGAGCCGAGAGGGGCTTCCCCACTCACACCCCCCACCCCCAGGAACCCAGAGTCGCTCCTGTTAGGTTCTTTGAAGCGCATCCCAGTCTGGAGACTGGGGGGAGGCGCACCACCTCTGGGCACCACTCCTGCTCCTCCCATGGAGATGCTGGGAGGGTCCTTTGGGGCTGCAGGCTCCAGCCCTCCTTCCCGGGATGCGCAGGGCCACCTTCGCCTAGGCTGCAGAGGATCTATCCAGCCTGCAGGATTGGCCTTCTTCTGGATGGATCTGATCCAAGGACACGCCACCTTTCCAGGGCAGAGCAAACCCCAGGCGGCCTGCAAGCTCCAGGAGCAGCTGCCCCAAAGCTGGGCATGCAAAGGGGGCAGGACTGCCACTGGTGGTCCTGCCTGCCCCCCTGGCTGTCTCCGAGCCTGGCCCTCTCTGCCCACCTGGGGATCCTCCCCTCCCTCCCTCCTCTCCTCCATCCCCCATTCCAGGTGGAAGCCCTTCCTTCCCCCAGGCAGGCGGGCAGTGCAAGGAGCCTTGGACTGGGTCTCTGGAGGGAGCCACTCCGCAGCCCTGCCCGCCCCAATTGCCACCCCCTCCCCTGCTGGCCATCACCCAGATGTGGGTGCAGCTGGGCCTGGCCTTTGCTCCCAAACATGACCCACACACAGACCCCCCTGAACTGGCTTCCGAGCAGCCCCTGCATCAGGGGGAGGCTTTGCACGCACAAAAGTCCTTGCACGGCATGGAATTCACGTGTGGAACAGGCTGCCACTTGATGGCTCAGGTGACTGGAGGCTGGAATGGGACTGGATGAAGTGCTAGATCAGTGGCATCTACTACCCCTCCTCTTCCCTTCCACCCACCACTGACCAGGGACCCCCCTTCATCCCCAACTGCTTCTGAACTCACCAGACAGGCTGAGGGGCTGAGTCCCAAAGCTTGGCATGCAACTGGGAGAGGGGATTGTCTCAATCCCTTTTCCCAGCCCCCTCCCCTGTTCCTTCCCTGGCTGTCTTTGGGCCTGGGTGTCTCTGCCCCTCTGGGGGCTCTTCTCCTCCCCTCCTTCTTCCACCCACTTCAGCCTGGGACCCCATGCAAATGGGGGGATCACTGTTCGTCTGCCTAGCCCGCTTCCCTGTTCCTTCCCTGGCTGTCTCTGCCCCACTGGGGCTCCTCTCCCACCCCTCCTCTCACTCTTTCCTTCCACCCCCACCGCCCAGGGACCCCCCAGCAGCCTCGGAACTCACCAGAGGGACTGCTGAGCTCCAACATGTAGGAAGGTAGGCAGGTGGAGGAGGCAGAGGAAGAGCCAGAGCAGGGAGGGGCTTCCCCACTCACACCCCCCACCCCCAGGAACCCAGAGTCGCTCCTGTTAGGTTCTTTGAAGCGCATCCCAGTCTGGAGACTGGGGGGAGGCGCACCACCTCTGGGCACCACTCCTGCTCCTCCCATGGAGATGCTGGGAGGGTCCTTTGGGGCTGCAGGCTCCAGCCCTCCTTCCGGGGATGCGCAGGGCTGCCTTCGCCTGGGCTGCAGAGGTTCTATCCAGCCTGCAGGATTGGCCTTCTTCTGGATGGATCTGATCCAAGGACACGCCACCTTTCCAGGGCAGAGCAAACCCCAGGCAGCCTGCAAGCTCCAGGAGCAGCTGCCCCAAAGCTGGGCATGCAAAGGGGGCAGGACTGCCACTGGTGGTCCTGCCTGCCCCCCTGGCTGTCTCTGAGCCTGGCCCTCTCTGCCCACCTGGGGATCCTCCCCTCCCTCCCTCCTCTCCTCCATCCCCCATTCCAGGTGGAAGCCCTTCCTTCCCCCAGGCAGGCGGGCAGTGCAAGGAGCCTTGGACTGGGTCTCTGGAGGGAGCCACTCCGCAGCCCTGCCCGCCCCAATTGCCACCCCCTCCCCTGCTGGCCATCACCCAGATGTGGGTGCAGCTGGGCCTGGCCTTTGCTCCCAAACATGACCCATACACAGACCCCCCTGAACTGGCTTCCGAGCAGCCCCTGCATCAGGGGGAGGCTTTGCACGCACAAAAGTCCTTGCACGGCATGGAATTCACGTGTGGAACAGGCTGCCACTTGATGGCTCAGGTGACTGGAGGCTGGAATGGGACTGGATGAAGTGCTAGATCAGTGGCATCTACTACCCCTCCTCTTCCCTTCCACCCACCACTGACCAGGGACCCCCCTTCATCCCCAACTGCTTTGGAACTCACCAGACAGGCTGAGGGGCTGAGTCCCAAAGCTTGGCATGCAACTGGGAGAGGGGATTGTCTCAATCCCTTTTCCCAGCCCCCTCCCCTGTTCCTTCCCTGGCTGTCTTTGGGCCTGGGTGTCTCTGCCCCTCTGGGGGCTCCTCTCCTCCCCTCCCTCTGCCACCCACTTCAGCCTGGGACCCCATGCAAATGGGGGGATCACTGTTCGTCTGCCCAGCCCCCCCCCCACTGGCTCTGTGTGTCTCTGCCCCCCTGGGGGCTCCTCTCCCACCCCTCCTCTCGCTCTTTCCTCCCACCCCCACCGCTCAGGCACCCCCCAGCTGCCTGGGAACACACCAGAGGGCCTGCTGAGCTCGAACACGTAGGCGGGTAGGCGGGTGGAGGGGGCAGAGGAAGGGCCAGAGCCGAGAGGGGCTTCCCCACTCATACCCCCCACCTCCAGGAACCCAGAGTCGCTCCTGTTAGGTTCTTTGAAGCGCATCCCAGTCTGGAGACTGGGGGGAGGTGCACCACCTCTGGGCACCACTCCTGCTCCTCCCATGGAGATGCTGGGAGGGTCCTTTGGGGCTGCAGGCTCCAGCCCTCCTTCCCGGGATGCGCAGGGCCGCCTTCGCCTAGGCTGCAGAGGATCTATCCAGCCTGCAGGATTGGCCTTCTTCTGGATGGATCTGATCCAAGGACACGCCACCTTTCCAGGGCAGAGCAAACCCCAGGCGGCCTGCAAGCTCCAGGAGCAGCTGCCCCAAAGCTGGGCATGCAAAGGGGGCAGGACTGCCACTAGTGGTCCTGCCTGCCCCCCTGGCTGTCTCTGAGCCTGGCCCTCTCTGCCCACCTGGGGATCCTCCCCTCCCTCCCTCCTTCCCTCCTCTCCTCCATCCCCCATTCCAGGTGGAAGCCCTTCCTTCCCCCAGGCAGGCGGGCAGTGCAAGGAGCCTTGGACTGGGTCTCTGGAGGGAGCCACTCCGCAGCCCTGCCCGCCCCAATTGCCACCCTCTCCCCGGCTGGCCATCACCCAGATGTGGGTGCAGCTGGGCCTGGCCTTTGCTCCCAAACATGACCCCCATACAGACCCCCCTGAACTGGCTTCCGAGCAGCCCCTGCATCAGGGGGAGGCTTTGCACGCACAAAAGTCCTTGCACAGCATGGAATTCACATGTGGAACAGGCTGCCACTTGATGGCTCAGGTGACTGGAGGCTGGAATGGGACTGAATGAAGTGCTAGATCAGTGGCATCGCTAAAGGGGACCGCGGGGGAGCAACCAATGGCGTAGTTAGAGGGGGTGCAAAGCACTAGGTCTTGCAAGGAGCCTCACTGCAGCCTGCAAGGCACTATACCCCCCCAGAGCCATTCCAGGCGGGGGGAGCAAGACAGAGGTACAGCTCCACCACATATGATAAAACATTCCTTCTTGTCTGTTTCTGTAATAAATAAATAAAGTATTGCGCAAAAAAAAAAAAAGAATTGTATCAATTTCTGCCAAATCCAACATGATTAGCCACCATTTTTCCAGTGCGGGTATCTCTGTAACATTTCAGTATTTGGCATACAATATTCTTGCAACAGTTGTCATATATAAAAATATAGTTTCATCGTCTTTGTGAATCGAATCATCCAATATTCCCAACAAAAACGCTTCTGGTTTCATTTAAATTTACCTTAAATATCAACTGTATTTGCTGGTGTATCCAAGTCCAATTTTTTTTGCTTTTGTATAGGTCCGTCACATATTATAAAACATTCCTTCTTGTCTTTTACATTTCCAACATCTATTTGGTACATTTTCAAACATTTTTGCCAATTTACCTGGAGTCAAATACCATCTATACATAATTTTATAAAAGTGCTCTTTAAGGCTTACATTCAATGCAAATTTTAATCTTTTAATCCACAAGCTCTCCCATTGCTCCATAGATATCTCATGACCAACATTTCTCACCCATTGCATCATATACTCCTTAACCTGTTCCTCTTCGGTCTCATATTATTGCGATAACTTAGACATTTTTGTAATGGCTTGTTCTTCTACCAGACGTATTTGACTCTCCAACAGAGACATACAGTCTCCAAAACCATACATTTTCTTATCTTTTTAGAACCTCTCCAAAAGTTGTAAATACTGAAATGACTGACAACAGAATCCTTCCCCTAAAAGCTCCTTTCTTGTCTTCATCCTAGCCTGAGTTTGTGTAAAAATTATTCCATTTCTATATGATAACCAAGTTTCTGTAGAACCTATACGACAACCAAAAAAAGCTTCTTCTGGAGAGATCCACAACGGTATTTTTGTATAAAATCTAATTTTGTATTTGCTCCATATTCTCAACAAAGCATGTCTAACATAGTAATTTTTAAATTCTAGATTTTCTTTTAGTTTATCATACCATAAAAATCCACACCATCCAAACCTTATGTCCAAACCTTTCAGATCCAACAATCTCTTATTTCATAGCTACAACCATTCTTTCAAACAAATAAAGACACATGCAGGGGCCTGAGACATTTCCTTTTAGACAAGCCTCCTGAGTTTCCAGGCTTTTCAAATTAGGACATCTGGGTTTTACAGGATGAGTGGCAACCCCCATAATTACCCAAAGCCCCGAGAAATCGGGTGTCACAGCTTGTGGAAGTTATTCCTCTGTGACCAGCAGCCGGCTAAGAATAAAAGCTTGTTTTCCTTGAATCTCCTTGGTGTCTGCCTGCATCCTTGTCTGAACCTACAACAATATGGGGTGACAAAAATTTAAGGGCCCCAGGTGTCAAATGACCTAGCTACACCACTGGTCACATATGAGCAGTTATACGTTACATGAGCAGTTACAAGTTACATATGAACAGTTACATGTTACATGAGCATTATATGTTACATATGAGCAGGGCCTAGGAGAGGGGGGCAAAGGGGGTAATTTGCACCAGGGCCCAACATCAAAAGGGGGGCCCAGGAGCCAAAGGAGGGGGGCCCAGAAATTTCCTGGAACCTTACAATTTCCTATCTACTTAGACTTGTTGCCCACACGGGATGCTGGCGGCACTACTACAACTAGGGATGCTGGAGACACTCCTGATGCCACATGGGTTACTAGACCTGGACTCCAAAGACTTTTCCAGCTGTCTCTAGCCTCCCCCCACCCTGTTTTGCCCCTTCCTGCCCCTATTCGGCTTGCCCATCACCACCCTCCCCCGCTCTGTTTCACCCCCTCCCCCTTTGCAAAGGGGCCCAAAAGGAACTTTGTACCCCCTGATCAAATTCCTCTCAGAGGCCCTGCGTATGAGCAGTTACATGTTACATGAGCATTATGTGTTACATATGACCCCGTGCGATGATCCCCCCAAGCCAGAACCCCATTGCCTGCCACTCCTCCGCCGCTGCGCAACTCCAGAGGGGACCTTCTGCCAGGGCCACCGCCTGGGTGCTGCTCTCCGGCCGGCAGCCCCGCAACCAGCGCGCCACCTCCGGGGGAAGGAAGGTGAGGAGCTTCTCCAGATCAAGCATCTGCGCCTTGGTGTGCCGCCCGGGCTGTCCTTCGCCCTCCCGGGAGCGCAGCTACAGGGCCGGCCGGGCGGCTGTGCAGCAGCCCCCGTCACAACTCCGTGGTGCTCCTCTACGGGTCTCTGCCCCGAGGCGCCTACTTCTGGTCCTGCTGCGCAGCTGATGCTGGCGGCACAGCCGAGCTCCGCTGGGCCAGACTCGTCCGCAGAGGGACCGGCTGGACTCTCCAGGCGGCTGCAGGAGATCCCTGTGAAGCCAACCAGGGAAGACACGAAAGGAGCTGGAGGCGGACAGGCGGGCACGTGGGAACGGAGATCTTCCGTGTCCGGGGAGATCATCCACAGTGGGGCTCAACTTTGTGTGATCGAAGGAGCCCTCCCCAACCGGATCCGATTTCAAGAGGCGGAGGCAGGGGGGTCTTGTGGAGGGGGAGGCAGGCGGAGGGCAGGGCGAGAGGAGGGGTGCCTGGTGGGGAGGACGGAGGAAGAGGGCCAGATCTCCCACACTTACTTTCAGCCCTCCGCGCTCGCTGGCCCTCTGCTGGTCCCCTTTGCAGCGCGCAGGAGGGCGGAGCGGGTGAGCAGCGCTCCCAGCAGGGTCTCCGCCCCGAGCTGCTTCCAGGCAGATCAGGGCAGAGCAAGAGGGAGGCGCCTGAAGGTCCTTGACTGGCCGGCTCCTCTTTTGCAGGCTGAACCACAGACCCCAGAAACAGTCACCCGCGCTGGTCCCCTTAGGCAGCCTCCTTTGCCCCTCCCTCCATCCCTGAGCTCCCTTGGGTGCCTGGCTAGACTGGAAGCTGTGATCTGTCAGCCTAGTCCTAGCCACGCTTTCCTGGGAGTAAGTCCAATTGACACTAATGGGACTTACTTCTGAGTAGACATGCCTAAGATTGGGCTGTGTG
Organism: Tiliqua scincoides; assembly: GCF_035046505.1. Lineage (NCBI taxonomy): Eukaryota > Metazoa > Chordata > Lepidosauria > Squamata > Scincidae > Tiliqua > Tiliqua scincoides. The sequence goes on from NC_089822.1 coordinate 264,993,279, forward strand.
TCTCTTTCTCCAGGATTCCAGAGCAGGCGTGTCTTAAGGAAATTGTGGGTCTGGTGAAGTTGCTTGTGGCTTTGGGGAAACTGGGGAGATCTGGGTGGTCGGATTCTCGGTGGTCTCCATGGCAGGGCCAGTCCATGTCATCTGGGAAGCTCCCCGGTCCCCATCGCCTGTGCCCCCTGCAAGAGACAAGAGTCAGGATCTGGGCAGGGAGCTGGGAAGGGGACTGGCAGGGATGGGCGAGGGGCAGGGGGTGAGACCCCCCACCCCGGGATTTATTTACCCATATGGCAAAATGCAGTATCATTGTATTACATTCGCAATATACTAACTAGATAGATAGATAGATAGATAGATAGATAGATAGATAGATAGATAGATAGATAGATAGATATAAACAAGCAATAAATTATTAAAACTTAATGGGTAAAGCATAGTGGTTGACATAGTGGATTAAAACATAGAGGTACATTATATGTCACATACAGTGGCATAGCTAGCGGGGCGGGGGGCGGTCCACCCCGGGTACCACCCTTGGGGGGGTGACACCACAAATACCCCAACATCGCTAACATTGCGGAGGTTCAGAGTAACCCCAACATGCCATATACCATTGGATGTGGAATTTCCAGTGGAATGCAATGCAAAAAAACCAGATTGAAATATCTCCTTTCCATCAAAAGTTATGGCCAAAAAACCAGAAACAAAAAATGCATGGAACCCTATGGAAAATGAAACTGAGCCATATCGTGCGTTTACTCACGAGTAGGTGAACTTGCCCTAGTTTGTCAGAAAGGGCAGGCTGAGAGGCATCCAATGACACCAGAATGGTTCCTATCCAATGAAAGCAGCCCCCCAAAAAACACCCAAGAAGGAAGTCTCTTCCTCCAATCAGACAAATGTATTGAGCCCTAAGGGAAGCGAAAGTAAGCTACATAGTTGCGTTTACTCATGAGTAAGCAAACGTGCCTTGGCTCCTGGTCAAGTCAGGCAAAGGGGAATGCAAGGCTAGCTAGCTGCATGGTCCCAATCTGATGAAAGTGGAGCTCAATAAATGCTTCAGAAGGCAGCCTCCCCCCCCCCCCAAAGAATAAAGCAGAGGCTTCAGCTGGTAAGGTCCATTTTATTTGTTTTTAGACTGGCTGGCTTCCCCTTATTTAATTATTTGTTTTTCTTTAATTTAATTATTTATTTTATTGTGCTTGATGATGTCACTTCCAGCCATGGCATCACTTCCAGTGGGTCCTGGACAGATTGTCATTCTAAAAAGTGGGTCCCAGCTAAAGTTTGAGAACCACTGCCTTAACTCAAAACAGGCCAATGTGACATCCGGGGTGGGGGTGACACCCTAGTGACCAAAATTCTGGAAATTGTGACTTTTAGGAATAATACCATCATGTTATATGCCATTGGATGCAGAATTTTCATCCATTGCTTGTGGGGAAATATTCACTGCATTTATTTTCTGGCCATTATTATTATTCATTTCAAATCCTGAGCTGCTTAGAGGAAGGGTGGTATAAAAAGGTGAATGAATGAATGATGTCATATTGTGAGAGGCCCCCTAGAATTTAGCGTGTTTGAATCTATTCAGAGCCCCTTGCTGTGAGCAGAGGCAGGGTGCTTGGCCAAAGTAGGCCCTATATTTAGCTGCTTGGGTCAGCAAGATATTTCAGAAAATGCCCCTTGAATGCCTTTTTGTGTCTGTGTAAAAGAGGAAAGGGTGTTGCTGACTAAACTTGACGCAGAAGTTGTTTGCAGAGCTAGAAAGCCTCAATAACAGGAAACTGCTAGCTTAACTGCAACTGGGGAGCAGGTGTGAGGAGAACAGGGACTTTTTGCAAGTCTGCTATTAGCCAATGCAAAGAGGGGAAGATGGGACTTCTGCAGCTTAGAAAGATTTCACATATTTTAAATGCCATTTTTATTTATTTATTGGATTTGTATTCCGCCTTTCTCCCCAAAGTGCACCCAAGGCGGTGGTAGAACATGCTGGGCAGAATTTGAATAGTGGGATATGTAAGACAGAGCTTCACTTGATATGCTGTTTGCCAATCAGGAATGTATCCAATGCTTTGCAATTTGCATTCTGCCAATCAGAAATCTGACCAATGCTTGACATGCTTTACCAGTGCTGGAGACACTCCTGATGCCACGTGGGTTAGTAGACCTGGACTCCAAAGACTTCTCCAGCAGTCTCTAGCCTCCCCCCCTGTTTTGCCCCTTCCTGCCCCTATTCTGCTTGCCCATCACCAACCTCCCCTGCTTCACTACCTTCCCCTTTGCAAAGGGGCCCAAAAGAAACTTTGTACCCCCTGATCAAACTCCTCTGGGAGGCCCTGCATAAGAGCAGTTACATATTACATGAGCAGACATGTTACATAGGAGCAGTTACATGTTACATGAGCATTATGTGTTACATATGACCCCGTGAGATGATCCCCCCAAGCATCTCGAGCCAGACCCACCTTACCTGCCACTCTTCCGCTGCTGCGCGACTCCCGAGGAGACCTTCTGCCAGGACCACCACCAGGGCGCTGCTCTCCGGCTGGCAGCCCCGCACCCAGCGCGCCACCTCCGGGGGCAGGAGGGTGAGGAGCCTCTCCAGGACCAGCGGGTCGAGCATCTGTGCCTTGGTGCGCCGCCCGGGCTGCAGCCACCTGCGGCAGAGAGAGCGGGGCGCCTCGCCCTCCCAGGAGCACAGCTACAGGGCCGGCCGGCCGGCTGTGCAGCAGCCCCCGTCAGAACTCCGCGGCGCTCCTCTGAGGGTCTCTGCCCCGAGGCCCCTCCAAAACAGCCTTCCGGTCGCGCTGCGCAGCTGATGCTGGCGGCACAGCCGAGCTCCGCCGGGCCAGACTCGTCCGCAGAGGGACCGGCTGGACTCTCCAGGAGGCTGCAGGAGATCCCTGTGAAGCCAACCAGGGAAGACACGAAAGGAGCTGGAGGCGGACAGGCGGGCACGTGGGAACGGAGATCTTCCGTGTCCGGGGAGATCATACACAGCAGGGCTCAACTCCGTGCGATCCAAGGAGTCCTCCCCATCCGGATCCGGTTTCAAGAGGCGGGGGTCTTGTGGGGGGGAGAGGCAGGCGGAGGGCAGGGCGAGAGGAGGGGCGCCTGAACGGCCGTGGGGAGGACGGAGGGACAGGAGGGCGCTCGCCACCCAGATTCCCCGCACTTACTTTCAGCCCTCCGCGCTCGCTGCCCCCCTGCTGGTCCCCTTTGCAACGCGCATGAGGGCGGAGCGGGTGAGCAGCGCTCCCAGCAGGGTCTCCGCCCCGAGCTGCTTCCAGGCAGATCAGGGCAGAGCAAGAGGGAGGCGCCTGAAGGTTCTTGGCTGGCCGGCTCCTCTTTTGCAGGCTGAACCACAGACCCCAGAAACAGTCACCCGCGCTAAATGGTGCATAAAATGGTGTCCTTAAGGCACTCCTCAACAGACGTGGAGGGAGAAGCTGGGGAGTGAGGGACAGGCTGGGCAGGAGATCTCTTTCAAGGCTGCCTGGCCCTCAGTGTGCTGAAGCAAGGAGCATGGCCGACAGGAGCCCTGGGAGCTCCTGAACCCTCCGCCTCGCTGTGTTGAGGCGCGAAGGGGCAGCACAGCCCCAGTCAGGACTTGGCGCATCAGTTAAGGGCGACTGGTCAGCAGCCTCGTGGCTTCCTAGTCTGCTGCCTCCATGCCTCACGGCGCAGTCAGAAAGCCCCCTCAGCTGAGGAGCTGAGGGCAGAACGTGCCCAGGCAGGAGCCGAGCAACCCTCTAACTGCAGCTGCAGTTTCTGAGGTAAAAATCCTCCCCCCTGATGTTGAGGGTCTGAGCACCTAATGCAGGACGTGGGGGGAGAAAGGAGAGCTTTCCTTGGTTGAAAACACAGTGACTTCAACCAGTACTCGCTTCCTGAGCAAAGGGAGCAATGTGACTGGTGTCAACCTGAGGAACACCCTGTGGCAGAAGTGCGGATGCTCTGCGCTTTCTTAGTGCTGTGGCCACCTGAGGACTGGGCTTCTTGTCAGGAGGGGCTGAGGCTGAGGCTCCTCCTGCTGCTCAGGTGTGGACCTGGCAGGGCTGGAGGGGCTGAACCAGGATTGCAACATCTGCCACTCTGACTGGACTCTGGGGGCCAATCCTATTCCACTTTCCAGCAGCGGTGCAGCTGCAATGCAGCCCCAAGGAAAGGGAACACATGTTCCCATACCTTGAGGAGGCCTCTGTGACTGCAGAGCGCGCAGGTTGCGGGTTCTTGGGCACCTCACAGGATGGCGGCACTTTTCAAAGGACTCCGGTAGGGAGGCTCTGCCTCACCTGCCTCCGCACTCACCGCATGTGCCTGAAGCCCAGCAGACCTGGCCTCCAAAGACCTTTCTGGCTGTTGCCACCGCCTGCCCTGTGTTGCCCCCTCCTCACCCCTTCTGCCCATCCTGTTGCCCCTCCCCTTGCTCTCACTCACCCCCTTTGAAAGGGTCCCCCCAAAACCTGGTACCCCCTGAGAAAAGCCAACTCAAAGGCTGTCACGGTATGATCCCCAAGGTGACAGGTAATTTGCTGGCTGCACAGTAACAGGCCTGAAGCCTTGGCCAAACCAGGACTGCGCAGCATCCTGGGAGCCTCATGCTGATGCAATATCTGGTGATATTGCATCAGGTGATTTCATGTGAGTGTGTGTGTGTGTGTGTGGCAGCAGCTGCACAGTCAGCATGACTGTGCAGTATTCCCAACGCTGTGATTGGCTGCAGGAAGTATAAATGTCCAGCAGAGGCAAGCAAGTGTGTGGGAGAAGCAGAGCATTGTGAGCCGGAGGCTACGTTGGTTGGAGAGTGGATCGTGTACCGTTTGTACTACTTGGACTCTGCATATATCTGTACATAGTAAAGGAGGAGTGTGGTGGAGAACCTCTGCCTCTGAGTCTTCTTTGTCGCCGGGGGTGATAGTGCTTCGGCCTTGAGGTACAGAAACAACAACAGCTGTGCAGCTTTCTGCCGTGCCAAGCCGTTGGCGGAGCTCCAGCGGCAGACCGGAGCGGTTCCGGAGCGGCCTGGGCGCAACGCAGCTAGCAACAAAGGCAGGCCCTGTGAACCCTGAAACTCCCCAGGTCCCTCCACCTGCCTCCTCCCTCCTGCTCCTTCCACCATCTCCATGGCAACCCCTGGGGCAGTTCACTGCAGCCCTCCTTCGGCCTCTTGCGCCTGAGAAAAGGCCTGAACTAGCTTCCCATCAGGGCATGGAGGGGGGAGAGGAAGGAAGCGACCCCCTGATGGCAGCATTCAGCACTTCCTGGTCTCTCTAGGCTCCTCTTTTTACCCCTTGTAGCCCTGGGTTGTCTTCTATGCGCGTCCAGGGACAACAAACTGCTTCATGCAAAGTCAGCATTCATGGTGCCTGCTGAGGGGCAGGAAGTGACATCATTGAGCAGAGTGATGTCATTAAGCAGTAAGTGACATCACTGAGCAGAAAGTTACGTCATTAAGCAAAACTGACGTCATTAAGCAGAAAGTGAAATCACTGAGCAGAAAGTGACGTCATTAAGCAGTAAGTGACATCACTGAGCAGAAAGTTACATCATTAAGCAAAACTGACGTCATTAAGCAGAAAGTGAAATCACTGAGCAGAAAGTGACGTCATTAAGCAGTAAGTGACATCACTGAGCAGAAAGTGACGTCATTAAGCAGAAAGTGACGTCATTAAGCAGAAAGTTACGTCATTAAGCAGAAGTGATGTTATTAAGCAGAAAGCGATATCACTGAGCAGAAAGTGACATCATTAAGCAGAAGTTACTTCATTAGACAGAAGTGACATCATTAAGCAGAAGTGACGTCATTACGCATATGATGGCCAGAAATAAGCATTTTATTCTCATATAGAAACTCATTAGCTGCCAAGGACAGAAGAGCAAATGCGCAAATCTTGTTCATATTTTCAAGATATGGGAGATCCCAGATATAATGGGGGCCAGATAAATGGCTTCTGCGGCCACATCTGGCCCACAGGCCTTACATCTGACACCCCTACACAAGGCTACCCATGACTGACACACTTTTTTCCTGGCAGGGTTTCTGGGCCTTTAGCAATGGCCTGATAGGATGAAACCAGGAGGTGCAGCTCCCCTCATCACTGTCTGACCGGGGTGGGGGTGGGGTCCCTCAGCAGGGTGCCTACTGCAGAGGGCCCTCCACCCAGCTCAGTGGGTCCTTATCCTCATCTCTCATGTCTCCCACCACACCAACAGTCCACATAAGAAGGGGGAGCAATCTGTGCAATGGCCACAGTGGCTGGCAAGGCACAATGTTTCCCAAGGAGATAGAGCAGGTATTAGAGGTGAGGCCCCAATAGCTGCCAGAGGAGGTCATGTGCTGACACCAGCCCTGGTCACTGTTTTTCGCCACAGTTGAACACAGTAAAGCGTTCTGAATTTCCGACGTTCTTCATGCCACAAAAGGAACAGGTGTCCCAACTGTGGTAAAAAAGTGCCAACCACCTTCAGGACCACCTTTTACAGCTCTCATGTTCCCATAGAGATAACACAATTGTGTGTCGTCGTCGTCGTCCCAAAAAAACCCAGCATGATACACTGTCATGTGATGATACAAAGCTGCAGCCTATGGAGTCAGACTATTGGTCCATCTAACCCAGTATTGTGCACATTCTAGAACAGTGCTTCCCAAACTTTTTAGTACCAGGACCCACTTTTCAAAATGACACTCTATCAGGACCCACCTAGTTTTACGAGACTTTAAAAAAAAATATAGAAAGGAATAATATGTTTATTTATTTACATGTACTAATACCCAGAAAAAAGATGCTTCAACATTTATCTCCCTATACAGTGGTGCCTCGCAAGACGAATGCCTTGCACAACGAAAAACTCGCATTTTGCGTTTTGCGATTTTTTGGTGACTCGCAAGACTAATTTTAATGACCGTGCTTCACAAGATGAATTATTTTTTTTATGCTTCATGCCAGTTTTTGCTCACATTCACCCTAAGGAAGGGGGAGGATCTTCATGCCAGTTTATGCTCACATTCACCCTAAGGAAGGGGGGGATCTTCATGCCAGTTTATGCTCACATTCACCCTAAGGAAGGGGGGGATCTTCATGCCAGTTTATGCTCACATTCACCCTAAGGAAGGGGGGGGATCTTCATGCCAGTTTTTGCTCACATTCACCCTAAGGAAGGGGGAAGATCTTCATGCCAGTTTATGCTCACATTCACCCTAAGGAAGGGGGAGGATCTTCATGCCAGTTTATGCTCACATTCACCCTAAGGAAGGGGGGATCTTCATGCCAGTTTATGCTCACATTCACCCTAAGGAAGGTGTGCGCACTATCCTGTATTGAGGAGGCAGTCATGGAGGCGTCCTCCAGGTGAGGGAGTGTTTGTTGGCTTACCTTGAGGCTGCACCGGCCCTGGAAAGCTGGATAGGATTGGGCCCATAGACAACAAGTAAAGGGCACGTTTAATTTCAGGTCAGTTAGAGAAGAGAGATACTTGCAAATAGCTGTATTTGGCAGTGGTGGAGCTGGGGTGGGGGCAGGGGGGCAAAAGTCCCAGGCACTGCACCTGCTGCGCACTCGTTGCACCCCCACCCCTGCCACCTCCGACTGCCGCGCCACCCTGCCTGCCCATCTGAGCCACAGGCAAGTGAGGTTCCACACAGTGCTTGGCAGTGGGCGAGAAGCCTTCAGAGGCTTCCTCCGCTCCAGTTTCATAGGGACACCAGAAGTATTGTTTAAAACAGTGGGAGAAGCCTCAGAAGGCTTCTCAACCACTGCAGAACATCATGCAAGGCTCTGAGTCTCAGTAAGCTTCCTGGGGAGGAGGGGGTGGCATACTGGAGGAGGGAGGTATGTTGTGGACCTGACCGGAGTAACCATGAGGGCAGGTCCTTGTTGGCAACCTTCAGTCTCGAAAGACTATGGTATCGCGCTCTGAAAGGTGGTTCTGGAACAGCGTCTAGTGTGGCTGAAAAGGCCAATTCGGGAGTGACAATCCCTTCCACACTGGGAGCAAGTGCAGTCTGTCCCTGGTCTGTCTCCCTGTCTATGGGTCTTCCTTCTTTGCCTCTTTGCCTCAGTCTGTTGGCCAAGTGTCTCTTCAAACTGGAAAAGGCCATGCTGCACAGCCTGCCTCCAAGCGGGCCGCTCAGAGGCCAGGGTTTCCTACCTGTTGAGGTCTACTCCTAAGGCCTTCAGATCCCTCTTGCAGATGTATCATAGCTGTGGTCTACCTGTAGGGTGCTTTCCTAGCATGAGTTCTCCATAGAGGAGATTCTTTGGGATTCGGTCATCATCCAATCTCACGACATAACCGAGCCAACACAGGCGTCTCTGTTTCAGCAGTGCATACATGCTAGGGATTCCAGCATGTTCCAGGACTGTGTTGTTTGGAACTTAGTCCTGCCAGGTGATGCTGAGGATGCGTCTGAGGCAGCGCATGTGGAAAGTGTTCAGTTTCCTCTCCTGTTGTGAGCGAAGAGTCCATGGCAGGACCTGCCCATGAAGAGGGCAGGTCCACTACTGGTATTTGGACAGCAGGAGTTAGTTGGTAAGGAGACTAAATCTTTCTGGGGGGTGGAGAGAGAGATCAAAAGGGGGGGAGGAAAGGTCAGCCATCCTAGTCTGCTGGTTATGGCTTGAGTGTGAAGTTCTTCCTGAGCAGCAAGATAGGGCTGCAAAGTTTCCAGGTTCCAGAGGAGGAAAAGTGGAGCAAAAGCTGACCCTGTTCAAAAACGAAGGTTCAAGACATCTTGCTGGAGAGAAAGCTGGCCTTCGGGCACATTCCTAACCAGGTCTACTCAGAAGTAAGTCCTATTTTGTTTTATGGGGCTTCCAGAGCAGGAAGTTATAGGACCTTTTACAAAGGAAAGAAAGGAATTTTGGGCAGGACAAAGGAGTTTGGGGAGGTCCTATCTTGAGCTTCCTGGCCTGGTCTTCCAGAAGGACATAAAAATCGTGATGGCCATCTAGGGGAGTGTTGCAGGGTGTGTTGCTCAGATTGGGGACTTCTTGGTCAAGAGTCTGAAAAGAACTACCCAGTTGGGCAATTGTCATTTAATTGAACATTCAGGCAGGAATTCTTGCTAGCTATCCTTTTGTCAGATTTCAAGTACCCAGATTTAACTGACCTCCGAGGAGCCTCTCCTTGGGAGCCAGCAAAATCTCTCACCTTTCAGCAGATCAGGGAGGCCTGTCCAACTCTAAAACCAAGATAAAGTTAGTTTAAACTGCATGTGCTTGTGATAGAGATTTTAGAGGGTTAACCTAACTTCGCTGCAGATGAAGGAAAATAACTGAAATAGGAGCCAAGAAGAAGGCTGGTCTTTCTCTTAAAAACAGGATAGCCATTATGTCAAAGTGACCTGCACAAAGAGAACATGCACGTCATAGCTTTCCCAAAAGGAAAGTTCCAGGGTCTTGTGTAACAAAGTTGTGGGACATGAACTTTTCCTTAGAAGGGTAAAAATGACTTTCTAGTTAGGGCTGGAACCATGCACCAGTGTCAAAGTATGCCCAAATTAGGAGGTGGAAGTGACATGCAGTGTCACATGGGTGTCTTGTTTGTCGCAGGTTATAAATATGAGGTTCTGGGTGTGGTTCTCTGAGAAACTAGGAGTAAACGTCTGTATCCAACTGAATCAGTGAAACTGTAAATAGCTTTAAATAAAGCCTCTAAACACTTTTAAGGGTCTGTGACTGTTTAGCATTGCGTCAGTGATGGAATCTCGGATTCTTAACAATCACTTGGGAAAGAAGGTGTGTGTAACAGCTCAGACCCCATTGTCATACACCTGAATTTCTTGCCCCAATGTGCATTACTTTACACGTGCAGCACAATCCTATCTTGTGCTGGAATAGGCAAGCCAGGAGGCTTGCACCGTATCCAGCACAAGGTAGGGCCCCTGAAGTGGCTCCGCCAAAGGTAAGGGGAAACTCTTGGGTAAGCCACCCTGGCCCCAATGGAATAAACCTTCAGAGACGCACACACAAAATACACACATCTATTTATTTAACGGAATGTAAGTTGCCTGACACCCCCATGAGAGCTAACAATTCCCTTAAAAAATTTAAAAGTACAAATACAATTTAAAAGCAAAGTTTAAAAATGAAACTAAAAAAATTCTGTCGCTGGACCCTGAGATCCCACACAGTAGCCATGGACAGGTCTATCCTCCATGAATGGGCCCAACCCTCTTCTGGCCTCCTTTTCCTCCCCCAAACGAGGCAGCTCACAGTCAAACAGATTCTTCCAGGCACAGAAACTAGAGGTGTATGAGGAAAGTTCTTCAGTACAAGGGTTCGTTCTGGCAATGTCCAATAGAAGAAACACAGCCTAAACAAAATCATGCACGGGGGGGGGGGGCCCACGCATCAATGCCACCCCTCAGGGTTACCTCACTCTTGGGGGCTCCTACACTCCAGAATCTGGTGTCTTAAGGGGCGGCTTGTTTTCCAAACCCCAGCAACCGATAGCCAGGGTGCCAGCCAACATATCGCTGTAAGAGCAGACCAGTACCTTGGGTTGTAGGGTCCTCCCACCTCCAGGGAAGGGTTGGCATGAGGGTTGCATTGGTGCTGGCCAGAGCTCAGGGGTCCATGCAAACCAGACCCCCATTCCGGTCCCCCCTCTCCTACCCCTTGGGACATGGCCCAGGATTTTCCGTACCACTCAGTTCCTCCCCTCCCCCTTGCCTAGGTTGTGCTCCTTCTTTATTCGCACTCCTTTCAACCACTTTTTCCACAGTCAGGCCTCTCCTCCATATGCTGCCTAATCAGAGTTTTGACTAAAGCTCTTTCCGCACTCCAAGCCTTCCTTGTGAGTTCTCTCTACATGATGATTTGAGACCCGTGGATGTGTTTATCCATGGGGAGCAGGACTGCCACCTGCCTCTCAGGATTTGTGCTCAGGCTGGTGCTCTAGCAGGAAAGCGACCCCTCCCTCTAACACAGGGGTGTCCAAAGTTTTTGGCAGGAGGGCCACATCAGCTCTCTGACACTGTGTCGGGGGCCAGGGGGGGAAAAGAATTAATTTAAATTGAAAATTTGAATAAATTTACATAAGTTTTCATAAATGAATATATTAAAGATGAACTTATATGAATGAATGAAGGTCTTGCAATAGCTCAAGGCCTTGCACAAAGCAAGGCTGGCCTTTCCTTTGCTGCCACTGCTGCATCACAGATATGAAAGAGCAAGCAGTGGAAGGAGCTCTCATCCCACAGCTCACACAAGAGGTCAAGCAGTCGCCCTCACGCTGAGAGAAGTTGCATTGGGCCAGTGTGGGCTTCAACAAATCTCCGGAGGGCCAGAGGCTCATTGGAGACTGGGGACTCCCTGAGGGCCGCATTGAGAGGCCGCGAGGGCTGCTAGTGGCCCTTGGGCAGGGGGTTGGGCACCCCTGCTCTAACATGTTGCTGTTGGAGCCATTCAGTGCCAACTGATTGATTGGGATCAATGATTCCTTATCTGTGGATTGGGTACCTCCTGGGATTTCCAGGAACTTAAACTGTGCAGATGCCAAGAACTAACTGTATATACTTTCCCCCTGTGTGGGATCCTTTATGCACAGCCAGGTGTGAGCTCTAACTGAAGCTCTTTCCACACTCCAAGCATTCATATGGTTTCTCCCCTTTGTGGCATCTTTGATGGATGGTAAGATTTCTGCTGTTACAGAAGCTCTTTCCACACTCCAAGCATTTATATGGCTTTTCTCCTATGTGGGTTTTTTGATGCAGAGTCAGACTTGAGTTCACACTGAAGCTCTTTCCACACTCTTAGCACTGATATGGTTTCTCCCCTGTGTGGGTTATTTGGTGCACAGTCAGGTATCTGCTCTGTTTGAAGCTCTTTCCACACTGCAAGCATTTGCAGGTTTTTTCCCCTCTGTGAATTCTCAGATGCACATCTAATTGTGAGCTCCGACTGAAGCTCTTTCTGCATTCCAAGCACTTATATGGCTTCTCCTGTGTGTGTTCTTTGATGTCTTACAAAGTCTGCCTTACTGCTGAAGGTAGTAGCACATTGAGGGCATTTCTCACTCCTCTTTCCAGTTTCTTTCTGCAGATTGACTGGGATGACACTGAAATCCCTATTCTGATGAGCATCAGATTTATTTTCCCATTTCTCTGGCTCCTTTACCTTCCAAGTTCTTGATCTTTTTGGGTTTTTAGCTTTCGCCCTTTCACATATTTTCTTATGGGGAGTGGGATGAATTCTTGTGCTGATGGTTTCCACACCCCAAGTTTTCTGCAGTGCTGAAGGGCCCCTGCTGGCCCTCCCTGTTCCAGGTTTTCCACTGTCCCTGCCAAAACCCCCACCAGAAAATCAAACCATCCCAGAGCAGACCCAAAGTTTAGGATGCAAATGGGGGGGGGGGGGATTGTCATAAGAACATAAGAACAGCCCCACTGGATCAGGCCAACGCCCCATCTACTCCAGCTTCCTGTATCTTACAGTGGCCCACCAAATGCCTGAGGGAGCTCACAAGACAATGGACACAACCTGCGTCCCAGTGCCCTCCCCTGCTTCTGGCAAACAGAGGCAGCCTGCCTCTAAAATCAAGAGATTGCACATACCTACTTCCTGTGGCAAGAGTTCCACAGACTAATTACAGATGAATTACATGCTGGGTAGAGAAATATTTTCTTCTGTCTGTCCTAACTCTCCCAACACGCAACTTTAGTGGATGTCCTCTGGTTCTGGTGTTATGTGAGAGTGTAAAGAGCATCTCTCTATCCACTCTATCCTTCCCATGCATTATTTTGTATGTCTCAATCATGTCCCCCCCCCCCCTCAGGCGCATCTTTTCTAGGCTGAAGAGGCCCAATCGCTGTAGCCTTTCCTCAGAGGGAAGGTGCCCCAGCCCAGTCATCATTTTGGCCACTCTCCTTTGCACCTTTTCCATCTCCACTATATCCTTTTTGAGATGTGGCGACCAGAACTGGACACAATACTCCAGGTGTGGCGTGGTACAAATACTCCAGATTTGTACAACGGCATTATAATGTCGGGGTTCCCCTCCTCCCACAAGTCCCCAGCTTACCCAGGGAGAAGGCTTCTTGGCCAGAGGATCAGGGAGGGAGCCGGTGGATCATGGGCCCACCTCCCCATAGTGCCTGGGCACTCCTGTGGGCGGCAAGGCACAGCAGAGGAACACTGCGTGCCGAACCCCCGCTTCGCTCCCCCGCCTTGGGGGGAAGGGGAGCACTCCCTCGCCCAACCAACCGTGGCCTCCCTTGCCGGGCAGGGCACCTGGCTGTGACATCAGGAGCCCACAGCTGGACCTCCCCGAGTTGCCTGCAGAGCTACAGGACCCAGGTGGGCAGGGCCAGCCCACCCCCCCAAAGGCAGAGACCAGAGCAGAGGCAGCAGCCTTCCCAGCCCTCTTAGGAACAAGCCTGGCAGCTCCAGGTGAGAGGAGGCGGGAGGGAAACAGAGAGAGGAAGGGGAGGAACTGTGGTAATCCCAGGGGAGGGCAGTCCCAGAGATAGGCCCTTTATGTACCCTCCCTGTGAGGGAAGGGGAGGGGCCAAAGGGGAGGGATCTGCCCTACATAAACCTAGAGGCCAGGGATGACAAGGCGGTTGGGAGTCAGAAGAGCAGGCAGGAGGATCTGCTGTTAGCAGCCCCTGCTCCAGACTGGCAAATGCTGCCAAACCAAAGAGAGGGAACCGGGTGACACAAACCCCCTTCATCTGGTGAAGTGTTCTGAGGCCTCCACAAGAGGGCCCCCCTCGGGAAAGCCGGGTGGGCCCTCCCCCCCCACAGTGAGGCCTCACATATAATATTAACTTTTTTGTTCTCAAGACCTTTCCTAGTGATCCCAAGCATGGAATTAGCCTTCTTTACTGCTGCCACACATTGGGTCGACACTTCCATCGCCGTTGTCCACAAGGACCCCAAGAACTCTCTCCTGATCTGTCACAGACAGCTCAGAACCCATTAGCCTATATGTAAAGTTTTGATTCTTTGATCCAATGTGCATGACTTTACACTCACTTATATTGAAACGCATCTGCCATTTTGCTGCCCAGTCTGAAGTTTGGAGAGATCTTTCTGGAGCTCTTCACAATCTGATCTCGTCTTCACCATTTGGAAAAGTTTGGTGTTGCAGCTCCTCTTCTCAGCCCCCCTTTCCCTTCACCAGCCAGGCTTTGAGCTTGACTGCCTCATCCCCCTGGGGGCTCCTCTCCCACCCCTCTTAATTTCTTCCTACCACTGCAGTCCTGGGACCCCCCCCTTGCAGCATGGGAGGGGGAGCTGCTGACTCAGACACTTGAGCAGAGGAGGCAAAGGAAGGGGCAGAGCAGGAAGTGGGTTCCCACCCCCTTTGCTCCTCTGGGAAGAGGAAGGTCTCTTTGCAGGTCTGGACCCACCAATCCTGCCTTGTGTTCTGAAGACTACCTTGATGAGTACAGCAGTGGTTCTCACACATTTAGCACCAGGACCCATTTTTTAGAATGGGAATCTGTCAGGACCCACCGGAAGTGACCCACCCCACTGCAGGTTGAGAACATCTGGCTGGAGGACTCACAAAGAACCTCCGGGACATGAATGGAAGTGCCTTTTGGTTGCATCTGGGAGGTTTTCTGAGCCCTTTGGATATCACAAGAAGGCCCTTCCTGTCGCATCCGGAGGTCAGGTGAGGGCCCCAAGCCACAGAATTGGTTATCTGTCTGTTTCGGTATCTGCGGGGGTTCGGGAAGCAGAGAACCGACCTGTACTATAAAGGAATGAGTGAAACTTCTTACAGACTCCAAGCATTTATGTGGCTGCTCCCGATTAAGGTGTGCTTGATATGCTGTCAGATTGGAGCTCCAAACGATGTATGGCGATATGGATTTTTCCCATTCTGAGTTCTTTAATGCTTTGATGCACTGACAGGCTTGTTTTCCAGGGAAACGCTTTCCACACTCTAAGCATTTCTAAGGTTTCTCCCCTGTGGGGGTGATCTGATGCACAGTCAGGCTTGAATTCATCCCGAAGCTCTTTCCACACTAAAAGCATTGATGTGGTTTCTCCCTTGTGTGGGTTCTTTGATGCAGAGTCAGGTTTGAGCTCCTATTGAAGCTCTTTCCGCACTCCAAGCATTAATATGGCTACTACCCTGTGTGGGTACTTTGATGCAGAGCCAGGTGTGAGCTCTGACTGAAGCAATTTCCACACTCTAAGCATTGATATGGTTTCTCCCCTGTGTGGATCCTTTGATGCAGCTGTGAGCTCTGAATGAATTTCTTTCCACACTCCAAGCATTGATATGGTTTCTCCCATGTGTGGGTTCTTTGATGCTTAGTCAGGGTTGAGCTGAAACGGAAGCTCTTTCCACACTCCAAGCATTGATATGGTTTCTCCCCTGTGTGGGTTCTTTGATGCACAGTCAGGTTTGAGCTCTGAATGAAGTTCTTTCCACACTCAAAGCATTGATATGATTTCTCCCCTGTGTGGGTTCTTTGATGCTTAGTCAGGGTTGAGCTGAAACGGAAGCTCTTTCCACACTCCAAGCATTGATATGGTTTCTCCCCTGTGTGGGTTCTTTGATGCACAGTCAGGTTTGAGCTCTTACTGAAGCTCTTTCCACACTCCAAGCATTGATATGGTTTTTCCCCTGTGTGGGTCCTTTGATGCCCAGTCAAGTTTAACCTCCTACTAAAGCTCTTTCCACACTCCAAGCATTGATATGGTTTCTCCCCTGTGTGGGTCCTTTGATGCAAAGTGAGGTATGAGCTCGTACTGAAGCTCTTTCCACACTCCAAGCATTGGTATGGCTTTTCCCCTGTGTGGGTTCTTTGATGCTTAGTCAGGGTTGAGCTGAAACGGAAGCTCTTTTCACACTCCAAGCATTGATATGGTTTCTCCCCTGTGTGGGTCCTTTGATGCCAAGTGAGGTATGAGCTCGTACTGAAGTTCTTTCCACACTCCAAGCATTGATATGGTTTCTCCCCTCTGTGGGTCCTTTGATGCCAAGTGAGGTATGAGCTTGTACTGAAGCTCTTTCCACACTCCAAGCATTGGTATGGCTTTTCCCCTGTGTGGGTTCTTTGATGCTTACTCAAGGTTGAGCTGCAACTGAAGCTCTTACCACACTCCAAGCATAGATGTGGTTTCTCCCCTGTGTGGATCCTTTGATGCAAAATCAGATGTGAGCTCTGAATGAAGTTCTTTCCACACTCCAAGCATTGATATGGTTTTTCCCCTGTGTGGGTTCTTTGATGCTTAGTCAAGGTTGAGCTGCAACGGAAGCTCTTTCCACACTCCAAGCATAGAAGTGGTTTCTCCCCTGTGTGGATCCTTTGATGCAAAGTCAAGTGTGAGCTCTGAATGAAGTTCTTTCCACACTCCAAGCACTGATATGGTTTCTCCCCTGTGTGGGTTCTTTGATGCTTAGTCAAGGTTGAGCTGCAACCGAAGCTCTTTCCACACTCCAAGCATTGATATGGTTTCTCCCCTGTGTGGCTCCTTTCATGCGAAGTCAGCTGTGAGCTCCTACTGAAGCTCTTACCACACTCCAAGCATAGATGTGGTTTCTCCCCTGTGTGGATCCTTTGATGCAAAATCAGATGTGAGCTCTGAATGAAGTTCTTTCCACACTCCAAGCATTGATATGGTTTCTCCCCTGTGTGGGTTCTTTGATGCTTAGTCAAGGTTGAGCTGCAACGGAAGCTCTTTCCACACTCCAAGCATAGATGTGGTTTCTCCCCTGTGTGGATCCTTTGATGCAAAGTCAACTGTGAGCTCTGAATGAAGTTCTTTCCACACTCCAAGCATTGATATGGTTTCTCCCCTGTGTGGGTTCTTTGATGCTTATTCAAGGTTGAGCTGCAACCGAAGCTCTTTCCACACTCCAAGCATTGATATGGTTTCTCCCCTGTGTGGCTCCTTTCATGCGAAGTCAGCTGTGAGCTCCTACTGAAGCTCTTTCCACACTCCAAGCATTGATATGGTTTCTCCCCTGTGTGGGTCCTTTGATGCCCAGTCAAGTTTAACCTCCTACTGAAGCTCTTTCCACACTCCAAGCATTGATATGTTTTCTCCCCTCTGTGGGTCCTTTGATGCAAACTGAGGTATGAGCTCGTACTGAAGCTCTTTCCACACTCCAAGCATTGGTATGGCTTTTCCCCTGTGTGGGTTCTTTGATGCTTACTCAAGGTTGAGCCGCAACTGAAGCTCTTTCCACACTCCAAACATTGATATGGTTTCTCCCCTGTATGGATTCTTTGATGCACAGTCAGTTTTGTACTCTCACTGAAGTTCTTTCCACACTCCAAGCATTTATATGGTTTCTTCCCTGTGTGGGTCCTTTGATGCACAGTCAGGCTTGAGTACATCCTGAGGCTCTTTCCACACTCCAAGCATTGATATGGTTTCTCCCCTGTGTGGTTCTTTGATGTCTTCTTAGTTGTGATTTCCACATGCTTTCCACATGCGCTGCCTCCGACGCATTCTCGGCATCACCTGGCAGGACAAAGTTCCAAACAACACAGTCCTGGAACGTGCTGGAGTCCCTAGCGTGTACGCACTACTGAAACAGAGACGCCTGCGTTGGCTCGGTCATGTCGTGAGAATGGATGATGGCCGGATCCCAAAGGATCTCCTCTATGGAGAACTTGTGCAAGGAAAGCGCCCTACAGGTAGACCACAGCTGCGATACAAGGACATCTGCAAGAGGGATCTGAAGGCCTTAGGAGTGGACCTCAACAAGTGGGAAACCCTGGCCTCTGAGCGGCCCGCTTGGAGGCAGGCTGTGCAACATGGCCTTTCCCAGTTTGAAGAGACACTTGGCCAACAGTCTGAGACTAAGAGGCAAAGAAGGAAGGCCCATAGCCAGGGAGACAGACCAGGGACAGACTGCACTTGCTCCCGGTGTGGAAGGGATTGTCACTCCTGAATCGGCCTTTTCAGCCACACTAGTCGCTGTTCCAGAACCACCTTTCAGAGCGCGATACCATAGTCTTTCGAGACTGAAGGTTGCCAACTACTAGTTGTGATTTACTGCTCTTGGGATCTGTGCACATTGGGGGCACTTCTCTTTCCTCTTTTCAATTCCATCTTGTGGTTTAACTGGGATGACAACGAAATCTCCATTCTGATGAGTATCACATTCATTTTTCTAATTCTCTTTCTCATTTCCCTTCTGCATCCTTGATCTTTTTGATGTGCAGGTTTCTCCCTTTTGCGTATCTTCTCTATGTGAATTTTGCTGCGTTTAGTAATGTTGGATGTACAACTGATTCTCTCCTGGTGAAATGGAAGCCTCTTTCTTCTCTTCCTTTGAGATGTTCCTGCTTGATCAGGATTTCATGTCCATCATAACCCTGATAAACAACTCAGTGAGGGTCTAATCCTTTCCAATTTTCCAGTGCTGGCGCAGCCATGCTGCATCCTGTAGTAAGGAGGCAGTTGCACAGCCCTCCTCAAGATGTTTGTTCCCTTACCTCAGTGCTGGAAAGTTGAATAGATTTGGGCCCTGAGTACTCCAGACAGGAGCTGGGCTTCCCTCCTGCCTCACCGATCCATCCTGGTCTCTAAAAGTCACTTCCTGCAGGTCACATGTAGTTGTTTCCAGTGACACCCCACATGGCTCCCTCTGGTCTTCACTGTCTTCTCTGTAGCTTGCTGCAAGGAGAGGGAAACTTGTTTAGCAGCACAATAGAGAAACAGGACCTCTAACAGACACATCTGGTGTATATACTCAGAAGTAAACCCCAGTGGGTTCAGTGGCACTGAATTCTGTCCTTTCTATACCGGGGCTTGTCGATGAACGTGTTTGTTTTTTTAAAAATCGCAATAAATACTGAATGAGCTTGAGCACTAACAAACAAATAAGCCTGGAGGGACAGTTCCACGTAAGCTGGAGATCAGCCGGGGCACGTCTGCAAAACCCTCTTTCGATGGTGCTGGTGCTGGTGCTGGTGTCAGGACACGCTCAGACAAAACTCGATTAGGATAAAGCAGTTACTGCACCCACCTGAAAGGAGAAACAGGCAGGAGGCAGCCTAGGACAGAAGAGAAGATCTGGGAGGAGAACGACTGAAACTAAGGGATCCAAGAGTGCAGTGGAATATTCCTCTACAACCGTGGTTCCCAAACATTCTAGCACCAGGACACACTTTTTTAAAACAACACTCTATTGGGACCACCTAGCTTTATCAGACTAAAAAAATGTTTCACTTTACCACCCGCTCATGCTTCGGTCTTCATTCTTTCTACTATTGTTGGGGGAGGGGACGACCACCTCCTGGAGCACTGTTGAGTTCCACAGTCATCAGATCTGACTGGTGGCCTTGCATTCCCATTTGCTTTGGACCAAGGTACGGTCACCTACTTATGAGTAAGCACGTACATGCTTCTCCATTATTGTTTTCATAGGGCTCAATACATTTTCCTCGTTAGCTATCAGCTTGTCAGTTTCACGACCCACCAAAAATTTAAACTAAGCTCTGATTTTTGCTCTCTGTTTCCTCTCTCTTCGGTGTTGAGAGAGTCCCTTGACACCTCAGGAAAGAGGGTCTAAGGCAGGGGTCAGCAACCTGCGGCTCTACAGCCGCATGCGGCTTTCAGCTGTCTGCTGTGGCTCCTCCAGGTGAAAGTGGCAAAGAGTGTGACAGGAGGCACCTGTGTTGGGAGTGCAGGCTGCTTCCCTCCGCCCCCTGAGCTCACTGCCCTCCTCTCCCTTCACCCCCACCTGCCCCACATTGGTTTCCTTTTTCAATTTTGCCCTCTCTGCAGGCTTAAGTTCCCTGTTTTTCCCTTCCCCAACTCTCCAGCAGGCTCAGCCAATCAGCATCCAGCAGGCTCCTGGCTTTTTCTGTTGGAATGGCTCAGGGCCCTTCACTGGCTGACCACCAGCCAATCCTGAGCCGCCCTCCTCCTCAGCCATTGTGAGCCCTTGCAGCCCGCCTTTCCCTGAGCAGGTCCCCACTCAGTGCAAGGAGAGGCTTTTCCTCCACAGCAGAGGAGACATCCTGTGTGTCTACTCAGTAGTAAGCCCCATTACAGTGGATGAAGCTTGCTCCCAGGAAAGGGTGCCTGGGATGGCAGCCTTGAAGCCTGCTCAAGACCAAGTGCAAGGACAGGTGAGTGGGAGCCCATGCAGGTCTGTTCCAGAGTAAGCCCCGATGTAGTCCCTGGGCTACTCCCAGGAAGGTGTGGAGGGCTGTATTCTCAGCCTCCTCCTGTGCAGGTCTACTCACAAGTAAGCACTGCTGTAGTCAGTGGGGCTTCCTCCCAGGAAGGTGTGGAGGGCTGCAGCCTCAGCCCCCACCTATGCAGGTCTACTCACAAGTAGTCAGTAAGGCTTCCTCCCAGGAAAGTGCGGAGAGGACTGCAGCCTGAGAGCTCCAACCAACTTGTCTGCTCAGAAGTCCCATTGTAGCCAATGGGGCTTACTCCCAGGATAGTGTGGAGAGGGTTGCAGCCTGAGGGAGGGAGGGAGGGAGGGCAGGCAGGCAGGGCAGAAGCTGGCCTGTGATTGCCCCCCCACCTTCCCCCCAGCTTTGGCTTCTTCTCTGGAGTCTGTGTCCTTTTTTCCTTCCAGCAGGGTGCCTCTGGAAGGTGGGGGGAGTTCTTTAGTATCCATGTAAGATAAGCAGATGTCATAACCAACATATGTATTGGAGTCCTGGAAGATCTGGTGAGGAGGTAGATGTGGTGTCAGCAGTGGCCCCTTTAAGGGTAAGGCCTGGGCATCCAGCAGAGTGTGCTGCTCAGCTGCAGCCACTTGAAGGCAATAGGGCCCTCAGGGATATAAGGAGCACCTGAGGAAGGGGGTGTGGGTTGTAGAAGGAGTTCAGGTTGGAGGTAGGAGAGGCTAGGCTAATTGACTTGGATACTCTGACTTACTTTGGAATCTGATCTTGGACTGTGACTTGGCTTATTGATGTTGGACTTTGCCCTGGATGCTCTGACTGACTTTGTGACTAATGGACTGCTGGAGACACAGGAGTTTGGTGTGTGGCTGCTGTGCCCAAGACCTACTGAGGACCCAGGGTCTGCTGTAGTGGTGGGAGGCTGCTGGCAGGAGAGAGGACCTCTGCAGGTTGAACAGGTGAGCTACCCTGGAGGTGGGGTCCAGCAGGACTGCAGGGCAGAACCAGGGTCATTTGTTGGGGGAAAGAAGAGGAGCTAATTTGCTTAAAGTAGGCCTAATTCTCCAGGCAGAGAATGGCCTTGGAATCAGGCAAAACACCATAGAGGACCAGGCGTCTGAAAACACAGGACAAGAATGTATGACAAAACTAACTAAAAGCTACAAGAGGGGGCTACATTATTAAAATGGGACCTATAAGAGCATAAAGGTGAAAAAAAACTATATATGCAGTATTATCTGCATTTTAGATGTCAAAAGGGTTTTGTGGCTCCTGAGGTTCTTTTCCCTCTGGAAAATGGGTCCAAATGGCTCTTTGAGTGTTTAAGGTTGCAGACCCCTGGTCTAAGGGGTCAGGGCCTCTACGCTCCAGTCTACTCAAGGATGGCAGTCTTGTGGGGTGGATAGGAGCCGTGCTGTATGCAGATTCTTGGAAATGGCCTCCATTTCCAAGACTAGCTGGGTGTGAAGGAAATCAGACCACACTCCTTTATGGCCGGGTAATCTTTTTATTACCCTCAGGGTGATCAAGTAGCCATAAACCCTTATGGTCACTGGGCAGTTCTACAATTCTCTAAATTTGCCCATTGCAGCTGCAGGGGCTGTAAGCTAGTTGGATGCAGCGGAGATGTCTAGGCACTTTGGTCCTAAGTGGAATGAGACTCCAGCACCCCCACCCTGTTGAGACACACACCTTGAAAGATCACCTGGCTTTGTTTTGTCCTCCTCCGTTCCTTGTCTGGAAGAGACCAGTTCTCTAATGACTTCTACGCTTCTTTTGGATCAGGTGAGGAAGGATCCTTTTCAGCTTCAAATTCCACCTCTCTTTCTTACAATACTTATCCCAACTGCATCTGTTGAAACCAAGAGGAAAAAATGTACAATAGTTAAAACAATCAACAGTCCCAGGGCTAAAATACTGTCCTCCAGTGTCCCTCCTACACACCCCCTTCTCTGCATGGGTTTCAGTGCTGAATGGCCCCTTCTGGTCCTCTCTGTTTCAGCTTTTAAATTGCCCATGTCTAAACCCACACCACAGGAACTGAGAGCAGACCCATAGCTTAGCATGCAATGGGGAGGTGCTGCAGTTGGTCTTCTCAGCCACCTCCCCTTTCCCTCCACTGGCTGGGCTTCCAATCTGGGCATCTCCACAAGGCGGGGGGGGGGGTGTCTCCTTTCTACCCACCTCTGCCCTGGGACACCCCCTGCGCCACAACTGCATTTGGACTCAGCAGAGGGGCTGAGGTGGTGAGTCCATGTCTGCTGAGTCCACATGTTTGCTGGGGTGGAGGTTTTTACCAAAAAGGGCTGTTATGTTTTAAGGGGAATTATTATATTACCCTTTTGGAAACTTCAGGATTGCAGGCTAGATAACAAGAAAGTGTAATACAGAGAAAATCCCTTGTTTAGCTTAAAGAGGAGACTGGGAGAAAGATAACTTTCAATCAAAGATTATATTTTTATTACAAAAGCACACAGATAAACATAATGCATATTTTGTGGTACTAGTCCTTATATATATTGTACCTAGCTTTCATGGTGGTTGCGTGTGAAGGGTATTCAGTGCATCCGAGAAGATTAGGAAAAGAGAAGGATATTAGGGAAGGATTTTAGGGGTCCCTGGTCTGCATAACCCAGTTGCTGACTAAAGATGGGGGAGAGAAGGGGAAAGAAAGGGAGGTGAGAGGGTTAAAGGTTCCAGAGGCAGATATAGTTACCTGTCCTGAGGAGCAGATGGATTGGGGGGGGGGAGTCCTGGAGGGAGGACCTGCCTTGGAAGGGCAGCCAGAGAGAGAGCGAGCACATGGCAGCCTTCTCTTTTTAAGGGTTTTTGCTGACCCTGGGTGACCCGGATGTGTCCTAAAGCTGATCTGGATGCGCATGCTCACCACACACAGTGGGAAAGGTGGAGCAAGCAAGAGAAACTGGTGAACAGGAAGTCAGCTTATCTGCCAAGGCTGACCTGGGGGGGGGGTAGCTTGCTTTCTGTCCCTCCTGCTGAGAATTTGGAGTCAGGATGCACACAATAGCAGTGATTTAGTTAACAATCAACGATTTAGGTGGAGGTTAGGTAATACAATGGTTTAGTCTTTGCTGCTAGAGTCTTTGTCCTCTAAGGTGTTTGCATATTCAGTGATTGACTTAAACAATGATCTACTCTTCCAGACTTTTTAATGTATAATCACAGGGAAGTGCAAGTTGTGCAGATACCACTGCCTCAACGGCCCCTCCTGACTGAGGAGTTAAGTCAGATAGAGGTTAAAAGAGAAGATGTTTCAGACCTCATTGATAAATTAAAGATCAATAAGTCACCGGGCCCTGATGGCATACACCCAAGAGTTATTAAGGAATTGAAGAATGAAGTTGCAGACCTCTTGACTAAGGTATGCAACTTGTCCCTCAAAACGGCCACGGTGCCAGAAGATTGGAGGATAGCAAATGTCACGCCTATTTTTAAAAAGGGAAAGAGGGGGGACCCGGAAAACTATAGGCCGGTCAGCCTAACATCCATACCGGGTAAGATGGTGGAATGCCTCATCAAAGATAGGGTCTCAAAACACATAGACGAACAGGCCTTGCTGAGGGAGAGTCAGCATGGCTTCTGTAAGGGTAAGTCTTGCCTCACGAACCTTATAGAATTCTTTGAAAAGGTCAACAGGCAAGTGGATGTGGGAGAACCTGTGGACATTATATATCTGGACTTTCAGAAGGCGTTTGACACGGTCCCTCACCAAAGGCTACTGAAAAAACTCCACAGTCAGGGAATTAGAGGACAGGTCCTCTCGTGGATTGAGAACTGGTTGGAGGCCAGGAAGCAGAGAGTGGGTGTCAATGGGCAATTTTCACAATGGAGAGAGGTGAAAAGCGGTGTGCCCCAAGGATCTGTCCTGGGACCGGTGCTTTTCAACCTCTTCATAAATGACCTGGAGACAGGGTTGAGCAGTGAAGTGGCTAAGTTTGCAGACGACACCAAACTTTTCCGAGTGGTGAAGACCAGAAGTGATTGTGAGGAGCTCCAGAAAGATCTCTCCAGACTGGCAGAATGGGCAGCAAAATGGCAGATGCGCTTCAATGTCAGTAAGTGTAAAGTCATGCACATTGGGGCAAAAAATCAAAAGTTTAGATATAGGCTGATGGGTTCTGAGCTGTATGTGACAGATCAGGAGAGAGATCTTGGGGTGGTGGTGGACAGGTCGATCATTAGGAAAGGTATTGAGAACAAAAGAGTTAGTATTATAATGCCGTTGTACAAATCTATGGTAAGGCCACACCTGAAGTATTGTGTCCAGTTCTGGTCGCCGCATCTCAAAAAAGATATAGTGGAAATGGAAAAGGTGCAAAAGAGAGCGACTAAGATGATTACGGGGCTGGGGCACCTTCCTTATGAGGAACGGCTACGGCGTTCGGGCCTCTTCAGCCTAGAAAAGAGACGCCTGAGGGGGGACATGATTGAGACATACAAAATTATGCAGGGGATGGACAGAGTGGATAGGGAGATGCTCTTTACACTCTCACATAATACCAGAACCAGGGGACATCCACTAAAATTGAGTGTTGGGCGGGTTAGGACAGACAAAAGAAAATATTTCTTTACTCAGCGTGTGGTCAGTCTGTGGAACTCCTTGCCACAGGATGTGGTGCTGACGTCTAGCCTAGACGCCTTTAAAAGGGGATTGGACACGTTTCTGGAGGAAAAATCCATTATGGGGTACAAGCCATGATGTGTATGCGCATAAGAACATAAGAACATAAGAACAGCCCCACTGGATCAGGCCCTAGGCCCATCTAGTCCAGCTTCCTGTATCTCACAGCGGCCCACCAAATGCCCCAGGGAGCACACCAGATAACAAGAGACCTGCATCCTGGTGCTCTCCCCTACATCTCGCATTCTGACTTAACCCATTCCTAAAATCAGGAGGTTGCGCATACACATCATGGCAACTTCATTCTTCAATTCCTTAATAACCCTTGGGTGTATGCCATCAGGGCCCGGTGACTTATTGATCTTTAATTTATCAATGAGGTCTGAAACATCTTCTCTTTTAACCTCTATCTGACTTAACTCCTCGGTTAGGAGGGGCCGTTCGGGCAGCGGTATCTGCCCGAGGTCTTCTGCCGTGAAGACAGATGCAAAGAACTCATTTAATTTCTCTGCCATCTCTAAGTCTCCTTTTATCTCCCCTTTCCCTCCCTCACCATCCAGAGGGCCAACTGCTTCTCTGGCGGGTTTCCTGCTTCTAACATATTTGAAGAAGCTTTTATTATTCCCCTTAATGTTGCTGGCCATGCGTTCCTCATAGTCTCGCTTGGCCTCCCCTATCACCTTCTTACATTTCTTTTGCCACAGTTTATGTTCCTTTTTATTCTCTTCATTAGGGCAAGACTTCCATTTACGGAAGGAAGCTTCCTTGCCCTTCACAGCCTCTCTAACTTGGCTGGTTAGCCATGCGGGCACTCTCCTGGATTTAGTGGAACCTAACCTCCTAAGGAGCGCAACCTCCTGATTTTAGAAATGGGTTATGTCAGAATGCCAGATGCAAGGGAGGGCACCAGGATGAGGTCTCTTGTTATCTGGTGTGCTCCCTGGGGCATTTGGTGGGCTGCTGTGAGATACAGGAAGCTTGACTAGATGGGCCTATGGCCTGATGCAGTGGGGCTGTTCTTATGTTCTTAACTACAATTCCCAGGATGCCTTGCAGGTCTCTTGTTATCTGGTGTGCTTCCTGGGGCATTTGGTGGGCTGCTGTGAGATACAGGAAGCTGGACTAGATGGGCCTATGGCCTGATCCAGTGGGGCTGTTCTTATGTTCTTAACTACAATTCCCAGGATGCCTTGCAGGTCTCTTGTTATCTGGTGTGCTTCTTGGGGCATTTGGTGGGCTGCTGTGAGATACAGGAAGCTGGACTAGATGGGCCTATGGCCTGATCCAGTGGGGCTGTTCTTATGTTCTTATGTGCAGCCATGATCTTGTGGCTTGACCTGATTGTGAGAAGTTTAAATGTGTTGAGGTTTTGCCTGCATTATATTTTAACCAGACATAAAATCACAACTTGAAAGGAAAAAGGGGATTTTCACATAACAGAGGAGGCAAAGGAAGGGGCTTCCCTACTCACTCACATCCCCTCCCCTTTTTGCTCTTCTAGGAATCCAGAGTAGCTTACACCACAGAGTAAGGCTTAGATTTTTGCAGAGGATCCCAAGTGAGGAGGCACATCACCTCTGGGCATCCCCTCCTCCTCTTCCCAGGGAGCTGCTGAAAGGATCCTTTTCAGCTGCAAACTTCAGCAAAGAGACCTGCAATGATTCAAACAATAAACAGTATCAAAGATCCGGCATGCATGAAAAACACAACAAGAGTTCAAAAGCACCCATCGACACAGTTTCAGGAACAGTTTGGGGCTCCAGAACCTGCTCTCCAGGGTCCCCTCCACACCCCACAGTTTTCTGCAGGGGTTTCACTGCTGAAGGGCCCCTGCTGGTCCTCCCTGTTCCACTGTCCCTGCCAAAACCCCCACCAGAAAATCAAGCCTTCCCAGAGCAGACCCAAAGTTTAGGATGCAAGCGGGGGGGGGGGGGGGACGTCGACGACTGTCGCAACTCCTCTTCTCAGCCCCCCCTTTCCCTTCACCAGCTGGGCTTTGAGCTTGGCTGCCTCTGCCCCCTGGGGGCTCCTCTCCCACCCCTCTTGATTCCTTTCTGCCACTGCAGCCCTGGGACCCTCCTCTTTGCAGCATGACTCAGACACTTGAGCAGAGGAAGCAAAGGAAGGGGCAGAGCCGGAAGCCCACCCCCTTCTGCTCCTCTGGGAAGAGGAAGGTCTCTTTGCAGGTCGTCAAAGTCTGGACCCCCCAACTCCCAGGTGGGGCAGGAGGTGCATCTCCTCCAGCTGGGCATCCCCTTCTCCGCCCCCATTCCCCCAATGCAAGCTGATCATCTCCTCTCCCCCACCCAGGCTGCAGTTGGCTCTTCCAGGGTCTCCTTCCCCAGCATGATGTCCTGTCCCTGAGTCCAGGAGGCTGGAAAGTCTTTGCAGGGGCTCTTCAGCAGCATTCCAGTGAGCCCGGTGCATGCTGGTATTGAAGTCCTTCCCCTCCTCCTTTCCAAGATACAGAGCATCCTGGGAGTTGTAGTTTTACCTTTTGGCTTGTCCCTGTGCTGAAAGACTCTTCAGCTGCCCTGCTGCTTTGGGAAAATCTGGTATATTCTGATGCACTCAGTGGAACCAGATCCAAAGGGGGGTTAAAACTCCTGGTGCATTTAGCAGTTGTGCAGCCAAGAGAATTAGAAAAGGTATTGAGAACAAAAGAGTTAGTATTATAATGCTGTTGTACAAATCGATGGTAAGGCCACACCTGGAGTATTGCGTCCAGTTGTGGTCGCTGCATCTCAAAAACAATATAGTGGAAATGGAAAAGGTGCAAAAGAGAGTGACTAAGATGATTCCTGGGCTGGGGCACCTTCCTTATGAGGAAGACAAAAGAAAATATTTCTTTACTCAGCATGTGGTCAATCTGTGGAACTCCTTGCCACTGGATGTGGTGATGGCATCTGGCCTGGATGCCTTTAAAATGGAATTGGACAAGTTTCTGGAGGAAAATATCCGTTACGGGGTACAAGCCATGATGTGTATGCGCAACCTCCTGTTTTTAGGAACGGGTTATGTCAGAATGCCAGATGCAAGGGAGGGCACCAGGATGAGGTCTCTTGTTATCTGGTGTGCTTCCTGGGGCATTTGGTGGACCGCTGCGAGATACAGGAAGCTGGACTAGATGGGCCTATGGCCTGATCCAGTGGGGCTGTTCTTATGTTCTTAATTTTTTGCATGCCAGGAGTAGAAAAGCTGTACCTGCCTGAATTCCCCCTTTTACAACAGCCTGGCCCTCATTTGCAGCCAGAGTTCAGGAGTGTAAGAAAATAAGAGAGCCCTACTGGATCAGGCCCAAGGACCATCTAGTCCAGCTTCCTGCATCTCACAGTGGCCCACCAGATGGGCCCACCAGGTCACAAGAGAGCTGCATCCTGGTCAGGGGCAGACTCGGAGGGGGGACCATGGATGTGTTCCCCCCCCTAAACTTCATGCAGCAGCTGAAGTTTTCCAGCTGCCACGCACAGTTTCCTGTGTGGGGCTTTGCTGGCCACCCCCTGCTTCTCTGCAGGGACTTTCCCTCTTCAGCCTGGCACCCCCATTCAGCCCCATACAAATGGGGGGTGTCACTGTTTGTCTTTCCTGCCCTCTACCCTTCCCTACCTGGGCTCTGAGCCTCTCTGTCTGCCCACCTGGGGACTCCTCTCCCCCTCCCTTTTCTTCTTCCCCCCTCTTCAGCCTGGGACCCCCATTCACCCCCATGCGAATGGGGGGTGTTGCTGTTTGTCTTCCCAGCCCCCTGACCTTCTCTGGCTGGGCTCTGAGCCTATCTGTCTCCCCCACCTGGGGGCTTATCCTCCTCCCCTCCCTCTTCTCTAGCACCCACTTCAGCCTGGGACCCCCATTCAGCCCCATGCAATTGAAGGGTGTTGCTGTTTGTCTTTCTAGCCCCCTGCGCTTCCCTGACTGGACTCTGAGCCCATCTGTCTGCCCCACCTGGGGGCTCCTCTCCCCCTCCCTCTTCATCTCCACTCTCTTCAGCCTGGGAACCCATTCAGCCCCATGCAAATAGGGGTGTTGCTGTTTTTCTAGCCCCCTACCCTTCCCTGGCTGGTCTCTGAGCCTCTCTGTCTGCCCTACCTGGGGGCTCCTCTTCCCCTTCCTCTTCTCTTCCACCCTCTTCAGCATGGGACCCCCATTCAGTCCCATGCAATTGAGGGGGGTTGCTGTTTGTCCTCTCAGCCCCCTGCCCTTCTCTGCCTGGGCTTTGAGCCAGTGCCTTTCTATGGGCTTCTCTCCCCCCCTTCCCTTCCTTTCCACCCACTGCAGCCCTAAGACTCTGCTTTACCCCCCCAAACAGGGACTCACCAGAGAAGGCAGATGGGGGGGGGGGGAGAGAGAAGGAAGTAGCTTCCCACTCAGCCTCCCTCCTGCCCTCCCCCCATTTGCCCCTCTAGGAATCTGGAGCTGCTTAACTTAAACCTGCCAGAGCCATAAGTAAGTGTCAAGTCCTGCACATTGGGGCAAAGTATCCAAACTGCACATAGAGGCTTTGGATTCAGAGCTGTCTGTGACAGGAAGTTGAGGGTTCTGCCAGGTGTGCAGAAAGAAAGAAACCAAAATACCAGCGATGGGTTTTAAAAATCTTACATTGCAATACAAGGACGCAAGTCGGCGGGTGCTTAAAAAGCTTGTGTGCCAAGCATCTCTTTCCACAGCTTTTGATACATTCCAAAGGTCCACGCAGTACATTCTTGTTTGTACATAGTTGCTGATTACCAGTAAGATATCAGCAACTATTTTACTTCCTTCCAGGGGGCGGGATTATAGGATGTCTCTTGTCTTTTCCTTGGTAGACTAAGAATATCTCCATATCTCTGTGGTCCTTCTGAGGCCTCCCAGGAAGGATACCTAAAATCAGTCAATGCCCCCACTGAACTGTCTGATGGGCTAAGCATGTTCCTTCTTTTCTTGCCACACAAAGCTCTTCCCTACATTTTCCACTGTCTACTCACTGTGTGTTGGCTCTTGAGGCAGCAGGAGTCATTCCTTAATTTACTTATTGATCCTTCTCTGCAAGACAAAGGAGGAACAAGAGATTATCCTGCTTCCCAGCCCTTTGCCCTTTTGGTAGTTCCAGCACATACTCAAGTTCATGAAGGGGTCTCTAGAATGTCTCATGACAGAATGCATTTCATTCGGTTTGTTTTATAATATGCTCTCACTTCAAGATCAGGAGAGCAATCTTAGGGTGGAGGAGGACAGGTTGATGAGAGTGTCAAACCAATGTGCGGAGGCAGTGAAGAAGGCCAATTCTATGCTTGGGATCATTAGAAAAGGTATTGAGAGTAAAACGGCTAATATTGTAATGCTATTGTACAAATTGATGGTAAGGCCACACCTGGAGTATTGTGTCCAGTTCTGGTCGCTGTGAGGGAAGGCCCTGGAAGTTACAAGTTGTATGTAGCCATTATGCTGAACCAAAATATTTTAGATGCAAATACATCTCACAAAGAAGACTCATGAGAGAGAGCATTTGGGATATCAGAATTTATATGAATCAAATGTTATGTTATGTTAGAGAGAAATATGTATGTTAGCATGTTCACAAGCACAGTTGCCAAGAAGAGTTTAGATCCATTTTACCCAGAAGCCTTAGAGGAAGGACTACAAGCTGGGAGTCCTCAAGGGAAAGTCTGTTAGGAAGGAAACAAGGATACTTCCTAATTGCTCTTTTATCAGAACAAAAATTAAAGGAGAAGAATAATAAGTAGAGGAAATGGGTAAATAAGTTAGTAAATAAGTTTGGAAATAGAGAATAGGTAAAATCAAATGAACTCTGTGTCACCCTTCAGAGTCAGAGCTAGCCTAACACAGAGAGGTCCCAGATAGATAAACAGAGGTAGTTAATTGCTTAAGCAATAAACCAATTTGACACAATCAAGATAACAGCAATTAGTTGTCAAGCTAACTAGTAAAATTTATAGATTCAAGCTGAAGCTTCAAAGAATCCCCTTGACTAACTGCTTGCTGCTGGAATCCCCCCCCTTCATCTGCAATCCCAAGACAGCATTGAGCAGAGAAAGGAAAAACACACAGAAGAGCATATTGGATTATTTTAAAAGCCAAAAGACATTGTTAAACCAGGATAAAGTTTAAAATAATGTATTTACAGAGAAACAGTGTAACATCTAAGAGTTAGGCTGCAGAAGAAAAGCTTACATTTAGACAAGAGGGAGCCTTCTATGATCTCTAAGACAGAAGCAAGATTATGAACCCTAATGGGGCTGATGAGGGTTAACTGATGAAGTTGTAAACAGAAGCAAACTGCCAGCAGAAGTGTTTTGTTTGGGTAAAAGTTGTAAAAGAATTAGTAGGAGAGATTAGAGGTCAACAGAAGCCACATGAAGTCCACAAGTGAAAATGCAGCTTCTGAACAGTTTGATTCAGACGCTCAAGTACCAAATAGGGACTTTAAAAGCTGTTCTAAAGTCATTTAAAAGGAGAGTAGCACATAGAATGTTACAAAATTTATTGTTAGTAAACTCAGAAGTTAGCAAGTATATTCTTTGCTGAATATTAGTTAAATTAATAAGGGAAAACCAAAGTTAAAAAGATTTAAGTCTGCCTTAGAGTGAGACTTGCAAAATTAGATGCTGTACAGCTAATGTGGAATATGGAATGTGAAATTCTTATCTAAGCAGGAATAATTCAAATTTGACAACTAACTAAAATGCCCAGACTTTCCTAGGCGCCAGAATAGATAGTGAATTTAAGAATATTTCTAGTAATGAGAATAATTAATCTTGGTAGGCACAGACTCATTAACAGGGAGTCTGTTCAAACTCAAAGTTGACAGAACAGATATGAACTACATATCAAAGTTGGCAGAATCCGATAAGAGAGAGGCCTCTAGCTAGAGATTTCTCTTGAAAATGCAACTTATATCAGAGAAGAGAGATTTTATGGAAATCAGAAATTTCTATAATAACTTCTTGTAGGAAAAAGTTACAAAATAATTAAAATTAGATTAGAAGAGAGGATAAAATACTGAATAAAATAAGTATAAACACGGATTTAAATAAATGAATTATAACTAGATTAGTGTAATTAGGAAAATTAAGATAGAGGCACACTGCCCCCTTTTGAAATAGTATTGACATTACAGAAAGGGGAGGAGTTCTCCAAAATGGTGAATACAGTAACCTGAGATATTTAATGTATGCTCCAGATATGGCAATAGCCAATGAAAATCCCCATATCTGACATCATAGGCTCTAACAAATGTGATTGGAGTTTTCTCGAGACAAAGAACCTACAGGTATAAATGGTCACACCCAGAAGGGAATGTTGCTTTTTTCTCTGGGACACTGAGAGACCACAGCTCTCTGTGTTCCGCATTTTGAACCACCGAGAAAAGCCCATTGCTGGCAATGAATAAAGACTTGGAAATCACCACAATTTCAGTCTGCTGAGTTTGTTTTGAACCCTAAAGACACCGTGCAACAGCCGCATCTCAAAAAAGACATAGTGGAAATGGAAAAGGTGCAAAAGAGAGCGACTAAGACGATTACGGGGCTGGGGCATCTTCCTTATGAGGAAAGGCTATGGCGTTTGGGCCTCTTCAGCCTAGAAAAGAGACACCTGAGGAGGGACATGATTGAGACATACAAAATTATGCCTGGGAAGGATAAAGTGGATAGGGAGATGCTCTTTACACTCTCACACAACACCAGAACCAGGGGACATCCGCTAAAATTGAGTGTTGGGAGAGTTAGAACAGACAAAATAAAATATTTCTTTATTCAGTGTGTGGTCGGTCTGTGGAACTCCGTGTCGCAGGAGGTAGTGATAGCATCTGGCCTAGATGCCTTTAAGAGGAGATTGGACAAGTTTGTGGAGGGAAGGTCCATCATGAGTTACAAGTCATGATAGGTATATGTGCAAGTTCCTGTTTTTCGAGGTAGGCTACCTCAGAGTGCCAGATGCAGGAGAGAGCCCCAGGAGGCAGCTTGTGACTCATTGTCTTGGGTGCTCCCTGAGGCATTTGTTGGGCTGCTGTGAGATACAGGAAGCTTTGACCTGATACAGGAACTACACGAGCCTTTGACCTGATCCAGGAGGACTCTGCTCATGTTCTTATGATCCCCGCATCTCATAAAGGACATACTGGAACTGGAAAAGGTGCAGAAGTGAGTGACCAAAATGATATTTGTTTATAAATATATAATGTCATGTACTAAGTCTGATACACATTTACTCCAAACTAAATGGAATTCTGATTTGGAATGTCCTATTCTGGGTGAGCAATGGGATGTGGTTCTTAAGAATATACAGGCAATATCTAGAGATCTTAAATTACGCCTAATACAGCAAAAAATAGTCTTTAGAATATATTGGACACCACAGAGGCTATTCCTTAAAGGGCTTATCAATGAATCTAGATGTTGGAGATGCTCGAGTTTGAATGCTACACTTACACATGTTGTGGCCATGTCCTGTTGTTGTAAACTTTTGGAAAGAAATAATTAATACTATAAAGACAGTGCTACAGCAGCCTTTAAATTTTACAGATATGTATGTAATTCTTAATTATCTACCCGTTATCTGGAGACTCACACCCGGACAATTGAAATAGACTCTCTGTGCCCTCACGGTAGCAAAAAGACTTCCATTACTTCATTGGAAGGAGAGATGCCCACCTACATCTGCCCAATGGACGAACAATATTTTGCATTTATCAGTATTTGAGCGAATGGCATATCGGCGTCAACTGCGTAGGGATTTCTTTGAGGATCTCTGGAGGCCACTCGTTGATATAATAACATAAACCGCATAAAGTGTTCGTATGTAGATCAAGTATATGTATAAATATTCCCCCCCCCCTTTTTTTAAGTAACTCATAAGCATGTGTTGATGTATCGATTTCAAGGAGCAGCCATGAGAGATGGCCTCCTGCTTGATTCTCTCAGGCCTCACAGTAGCTTCTCTCAGATTCAACAGTACAGTGGTTCTCACACATTTACCATTGGGACCCACTTTTTAGAATGAGAATCTCTCAGGACCCACTGAAAGTGATGTCCTGACCGGAAGAGACATCATCAAGCAGGAATATTTTTAACTATCCTAGGCTGCAATCCTACCACACTTACCCAGGAGTAAGTCCCATTGACTATCATTGTTAAAAGAATATACATAATAGTTTGTTAAAAGTACAGGTCTGTAACATTTCCCTAAATGCAGTCACATACCGGGGGGCATCAAGTCTAATATATGAAAAATAAAATATTGAAACGAATGGGGACCCACCTGAAATTGGCTCACAACCCACCTAGTGGGTACTGACCCACAGTTTGAGAAACACTGGTCCAGTAGAATGTACAATAGCGGTCTTTAAAATTTTCTGTGCCACAACCCAAAACAAAAAAGTATGGGACAGGCGACCCCAGCACATCATGGAAGGTTGTCAGTGACAAACGTCTGTGTTGCTGGGCTATCACACCTGCCACAGTTCTGTGCAAGGCAGTACCACTGTAGGACCCAAGCCAGGCGTCTCCAGGTGGAGAGGAATGTGGAGGGTCAGAGTCTTAAAGCACAGTCTTATCTTGCGCTGGAATAGGCAAGCCAGGAGGCTTGCGCTGTATCCAGCACATGATAGGGCTGCAAAGTGGCTCAGCCGAAGGTAAGGGGAAGCTCTTCCCCTTAACCCTGGGTAAACCACTGCAGCCCCTATGGGTCTCCTAGGACCCGGAGAGTGGAGCAGCTTCAAGTTGCTCCGTTCTCCCCAGGAACGGAGGTTGGGATCCAGCATAACTGCGGGGTTCCAGCCCCGCCTCCCACTCCCCACTTGCCTGCCCCCAGGGCCGCTCACCCTCCCCCTGCCCTGGAACGCCTCCCTCCCGCCTCTTCCCTGCCCACCC